>NC_136334.1:0-1281509 GCF_964198595.1 Lampetra fluviatilis | reverse complement strand
TTTGTATTTTACCAGGTAAGGCCTCACTGAGCTGCTACATAGCTCTTTTTCAGAAGTGACCTGGCCATCGCCCACGATAGCTCAAACGAAGTGGCTTGTCGCCACGTCGCGATTGATAGCAACGGCCGAATACTCTGACTGCGTGATGTCAATTGGAAATGTGGAGCGGAAAAAACCGCAGGACCCCGGAGTAAAATCCATGTGACCACGGAAAAAAGATAGAGAGACACGCAGACTCCAACTATACAGGCATTGTCAGAGTCGAGATCAAACCCACGACCTCCTGTAAACCGGGCAAGAAAGTTAACATATCGCCACTGGCACCAGAATTATGTCACACTTCCCAGCATGGAATTGTCTCTGGAAGTATTTAATGAATGGTATGGCACCATATTAGAAACGTGCAAATTTGCAAACATTTTCCAAGTTTGATAAATTGTGTTGGTTTTATTTAGCCTATGTCCCCAACAGCAACGCAATTTATACTATATTGGATTGACTGTACATACGGACACATGTAATGTGTAAACGTGATATTACAGCATCGAGTTGAGCTGAAATAAATTGGTCCCCAATTTCCTGCACGCAAGCGCTTGTGCGTGCGCATGTGCGTCGCACGATTGTGCGTGCACGCGGTCGCGTGACGGTCATAGCGCACTGCGTTACGAACATGGCTACACGAGTTCGATTCCCACTCACGGCCAACATCAGTCGCCAATATCTGGTCCTGGACCTCCCCCTAGGTCTTCTCAGCCTCAAATGAGTAACAGCAAACCCCTTGCCCATAGTGAGGGTTACCTTCATTAAAAGAGCCGCAATCGCAAATCCGCGATATGCCGACAGACACAAAGGCAAATATCCCCTGTATAGCTTTAACATACTGTTGGGGCAAGTGCTGTTAGTGAGCACCTATTAAGGCCGGTACGGCTCACGAGGGAGTGGGTGGCCAACACCACGTGCGGCCGCCTTTGTCTCCCGAGTGGCGATGTTTTACACATCGCACCAGGTACTCGTTTGAGTACCTAGGTGAGGCCCAGGGCCGATCCAGATAATTGTGACTCGTGTTGGTCATGAGCGGGAATCAAACTCAGGTCGCCGGCTTTTTAGCCCAGAGCGCTAACCGCGACACTACCGCACCCCACAACATACATACACGTGTGCACACGTACGTTTGCACGTTGAGCTTCATTCGCAACGTACGTAGCCAACCGTGTTAATCAGAAAGTGCGGGTAAAGGACAAAAAACTAAACACACGCACAACACAGTTGTTTGGCGTTTCGCCTGGTGTCCCAAGCGAGCACGTGCCCACCCACCGATGATCCATGCAACGATGAGCAGCTCCGTCCAGGTGAAGGACGTCGTCTTGATGCGGAAGAGCTGCTGCGGGTGGTCGGTCTCCGTCTCGTTGGGCAGCAGCTTGACGCCCTCGAAGCGGTCGGAGGCATTGAGCACCAGCAGCGCCAGGAAGATGGTGAAGGAGGCGGCGTGCGCCACGAACTTCATGAACGGACTCCGCAGCACTTCCCGATCTGCGTCGCGTGACGAACCCGGGGGTGGGGGTAGGTAGGGGGTGGGGGGGGGGCAGCGGCCGCAGTGAACGTTTAGACCCCCGCCAGTTCCGTCGTCTTTCCGTGGAGGTGCCCGCGTGAGCGATCACGAAGCGTCGCGGAGGGCATGGGTTGACCGAGGTCAACGGATGGCCACCCACTGGGGGTCATGCACAGCCACGCTCGCGCGCATCGTTCCCGGTGGTTATTCAGAATTATAAAATCTACGAAACTATCAACTATTTTTTATTTTACTAGGTTAGCTATGTAGGTCTTTGTCTGCAGCGACCCTGGCTGGTACAAACGATAGCCCAACGAAGTGGCGGCTTATCACGGGAGGAGACCGGAGCACCCGGTGAAGCGACCCACACACGCGCGAGGGGGCAACGCTGTATCCTCTATGGATGGGACAGATGGGGATTTGTTTGAGCTCTACTGCACCGCCCGCCTTTGCTGCCTCGAGAGAGCCAGGGGCTGGCACCTCCCCGACGCCTTCACGGGGAAGGGAGTTTCGCAACCCGCGGCGATCCACCAACCCTCGCAGCGCTAAATTGCAGGCATCCACGTGGGTAGCCACCACAGCCGCCCGTACTGAACGTCTGTGAAAAAGAGCTTCACAGCTCATCGGATTCCTAGATTAGGATTCTGAGCTCGGCCTTACGGACCACCCCCCCGTAAGCATTCACAATTCCTTTTTGAAGCCTGTTTGGATTTCCCCCCGGGCTCTATCCCGATTACTCGGTCCATCACGTCACGAGAGAGGGGGGTGGGGTGGGAGGGGATCCAACGGATGCCTCACAGGGCAGCGCGAACTGCCCCGCGTGTTGGACGACGTCCCCGTGGAAGCGGACGTCACAGAGCTGCCACTGATATTCCTTCGAGTGACCGCCTCTGGCCCACCCTGCCGCTGAATGTAAAGTTCGTTGCGTGACAATTCAAGCCCCTTTTTCCCGTTTCCAAGGCGTACTGCAAGTCGTCGCAGGGCGTGGGTGGGTAGTGGGATCTCGTCCTGTTCACCGGAGATTCTCGCAAACGTGCGAGCGGCTCGGTGTAAATTTTGTTGAGAGAGGCGGAGTCATAGTAGTGGTGGTAGCGCAGTTGCGTGTGTTTTTTAAAATAGAATATTTTTATTCCGCATCTTCCCTCAAGTCGTACATTGCAACATCCTGACGTTCTGGACGGCATTAGCAGGGGTATCGACGATATCAAGTAAACCCGGACTCATCAGAGCAGGCGGAGAGGAGGGGTATTTACTTTGGGGAAGGGGGGGGGGGCTTGGCCAGGTCATTGCCGTTCTGGGCTCAGGTATTTTAGAACGTTCTAAGGTTGAGGAATGGACCCCACCTACGTGTTGTATTATTTTTCCTCGTCTCTTGAGCTTATAGCTCAGATGCTCCAGTGCTGAGATCGGGCCTTAATGAATTCAGCCATTGAGTACGAGAAGGGGGGTTCGTGGTTCTTCCACAAACTCAATATGGTTTTCCTGGCCAGCGCCGTTGTTTTTAAAGATGTTGTTACTCACCGTGGAGAACTGTAAGCAACACGACCACCGCACTCTATGACGGCAGGCACCAAACTGTGCCACATGTGCCCGTGGCCTTGTGGGAGCCTCGGTACCGATTAAGTTTTTTTATTTTTCCTCCGGTTACGTTCCGATGACGTACACACGTACGTCACCGGAATGGAACCAGAAGAAAAACTGATGACGCACACACATATGTCCAGCGGAACGGTGAAAGGCTTCATGCTGATGCGTTTGAATCTCAAGAGCTGAAACGTACCCAAACCGAGTGCAGGAACAAGGTACCAAGCTCGCCGGATCGCCTTGAGGTCAGACTTCTAACGTGCTGGCGGGTGGACCCCTGGGCAAGGCAGAGCGCTGATGTGGCACCTCGTTTGTCTTGGCTCTCCCCACCCCCCACCCCCCCCCCCCCGAATATGACCACGGTGCCGCCCGAGCAAGAGGCATCTACACGTGGCCGGGACCGCCGGCCCTCTCAGCAGAGATAACGGTGGAGTGAGGTCGTGGGGTTGACCTCGGCAATGTTGGAAATCCAGTGGGAGGGGGGGGGCGCAGCAACGCTCATGCGCAAGCTTACCGGTAGTTATTCGAGAGATAAAATCTACAAAATGACGGTTAACAATTTTTATTTTGATAATAGGTTTTTCCCATTTTTTTCTGGCAACAAAATAGGTGTTAAGATGTTAAAACACCAAACTAAAACCTTTACGGGGAATCATGTCTGCATTAACCACAATGCTTGTGGTCAGAATGCAAACAAAAGAATACTCTGATAATATATGCATTGTCCTTGAAACTGATTGTTCCACACCAGTGACAGCTTTCTTTTGAGCCTCGTCTCAAACGGTGTTAGACCAGAGGACGCCAAAAGGTAACTCCCCACTCAGCTATGTAGCTCTTTTGCAGAAGTGACCTGGCTATCGCAAATGATAGCCCAACAAAGTGGCTCATCAACATCATCATGCGGAAATGTAGAGCAACCAAATACTCTAAATGCGTAACGTTGATTCTAAATGTGGAGGGGGAAAACCGGAGGACCCGGAGAAAAATCCACGCGACCACGGGGAGAGAGACGCACAAACTCCAAATATACAGCAGGCGTCAGCGTCGAGATCGAGCCCACGACCTCCTGCATACCGGACGAGGTAGTTAACATCTCGCCATCTATTATGGAATCGAGTGTTACCCCCTCACATGTGTGAATTTTCTCGGGGGGCGGGAGGGGGTGGGCAGGGGGGGTGCTCCGGTTTCCTTCCCACACGTATCAACGGCAATCGTTAATTGTCTGAAGAACCTCTCTGATATCGTGGTGCGCCTCCGGCTCCGTAGATTGTACAGCGCTTTTCCCGCAGCTTCGCACGGACGATGCCGCGTCATGGCACTCGGTTTGAGCGACATCGACATCCACCCGCGATGACGTCAAATGCGGGAAAAAAATCTAACATTTACGGAGAGGGCCCGTGGCACCACCCGTCAACCCCTGGCGCGGGTAGCGGTGATGCCAACGTGTACCACTTCTTACGCGCCATACGTAGCCAACTGCGCTCATTGTAGGTACGGGGGAAGGACGACAAACTAAAAACACAAACAGTAATTCTAAATAAATGAATTCTCAATTTAGTCTAGTGGTGTAGTGTATAGGAGTGGAGTGTATAATAGTGTAGTGTATAGTGTAGTATATAGTGGTGTAGTGTATATGTGTGTATGTTGAACTTCTTTCACGCCGTACTCAGCCAATCGCGTTAATCGGAGATGCGGGTGGTGAGGGGGGGGGTACCTGGCTACAAGGTGAGATCCAGTAGGCGAGCGCGAGGATGGGCAGTGACATGGCCACGGAGAGCACCACGAGGAACTTGATGCCGTTGGACTGCTGCCTCAGGCCCGAGATGTTCTCGTACCAGATGGACAGCAGCTGCTGCTGGCAGTTGGGGTGAGCCACAAACTGCAAGGCCCAGGAAAGCATGGCAGCCATCGTCAGCAAGCAGCAGCAGCCAACAGCAAGCAGCAGCAGCCAGCAGAAACCAGTAGTGGCAGCCAGCAGCAGCAGACAGCAGTCAGCAGCAAAAACAGCAGTAGCATACAGCGCGATAGCAGTGGTGCGCCAGATAACGAAACCTCAATGTGTTCGTCAGTAACTCTGCCCCACATGTAATATACACGGGCTCTTGGCCTTTCTTCACTGCTATGGTGACATTTCAAGGCTCTCCTCCAAAGCCCTGCGGTAGAGGGCAAAATGACGAGGCAATGATCGTGAAGGGCAGTGGTGCGCGAAAATAAACCCAAACCCAATTCGTCAAATGCGTCGGGTTTTTTTTGTAAGTTGAGGGCGCGCCAACTTTATCCCGGCTGCCGACCACAGGTAGAGTAATGTCGTTCGAGTGACAGTCTAACCGATGTATATTTTAAATTCTCAAGAGCTGGAATTCAGCCACGGACGTATAACGCGATGTTTTTTTGTTTACGTGTGTATGTCTTTAGTCTAACGATTACTTTTTAAAATTTTACTCAGGAAAGGCCCACTGAGCTGCTATATAAGCTCTTTTTCAGGAGCGACATGACAAGCACAAATGATAGCCCAACAAAGTGGCTTATCATCATGTGGATATTTATAGCAACAGTCAAATACTCTGAAACGCGTGATGTTGCTTCTAAATGTGGAGGGAAACACTGGAAAAAATCCACGTGACCCCGGAGAGAGAGAGACACGCAGACTCTAAATATCCAGCAGGCCTCAAGGGTCGGGATCAAACACACGATCTCCTGTACATCAGGCGAGGCGGTTAACATCTTGTCACTGTGGTGCCTCAGTCATCGGCGACTGAGCTTAGACCGTCAACCAGTTTAGCCACAGGCCTGGATTCCAACGCAGGATTCTCAACGGTACCTACTCGGTGCCCTGACCTCTGAGCCCGCCCCGCCACATCATTTTTAATTCAACGATGCCAAGTGCTGCTGCATCAACCATACGCCGAGACGAGTTATTGCATGACCAAGGAAGGTACACCAATGAAGTGGCTACCAGCCTACCTGTGGGAGTAGCCATAATAGGCCAGGCTGCTATATCACATCTCGGTAACAAGAGACAACAATTGCCCAGAACAACTGCCCAAGGGGCATAAACCATCATCACGCAAACTCCGGTCGCCCTCGCAGCAGTGGCGGCTTTTGGTTCAGCCATCGAACAAAGACGGTGATTGCTACATCATGCGCTTTCAGATGCGCTTTTGCGGCCGTCTGGAACGCTCTTCCTTCCGATATTAATAAGAAACGACTGGGAGCACTATTAAATCTAAGTAAAAACGAATCTCTTTCAGAACTGCTCTTTGTGTTTATCTTGTTGTCCTTGCCCCACACCTCCGATTACTGCACCTCAGATGAGCACAGTTGGTTACGTACAGTGCGAAAGAAGTTCAACAGAGATCAGAATCAGAATATGTATTTACACTGGATAAATCGGATTATCAATGAAGCTCTTTTTCACAGATGTCCAATAGGGGTGGGTCAGAACGTTCCAACAACAAATAATACAAAACATCTGATCGGAGTGCAAAGTATAGGAAAGGAAAACAAATCACTTTAAAAATTTCCAAATAAAATTAAACTTTTTTTTTGGTGTCTTCCAGGTAAGGCTCACTGAGCTATTAGCTGCTTTTTCAGATGCGACCTGGCCACAAATTATAGCTCAACAAGGTGGCTTATCATCACGCGGAGATTTATAGCAGCCAAATCATCTAGACGCATGTTTGGAAATAATCAAGACGCATGTTTGTAAATACACCTAAATGCCCATGCTGCCCTGGCCACCGATCCCAGCGGTTCTCAACATTTTTGTGGCCACTCTGCCCTACCTTGTTGAATTTAGTTTCAACCGAGTATCCCCCTTGCCTGACCCAACATGGTTCTGAGAAATAAATGTATGAATAATGAACATCAATATTTTAATCAATTGTCCATTTTGTGAGATATCCTAACCAGCTAGTGACTGCAAGCTGATAAAACTAAAATTTAATGGGCGCTCTGCGCGTGTGACGCTGGTTACTCTTGGAAACCGACATTGTTTACGATCAATGAGTTTACAAAGGCCTTTTATATCTTTATAGGTTACCATTTGTATTTAAACCTTACTGTAGTTATTTTACATCGACGGATTCATACGGCACGATTATAACACCGATGACTCTCAGGAATTATACAATTTCACACATTTATAAATCACCTCACGTACCCCCTCTCGGGACATTATCACGCGTTACCCCCCCCCTCCTCCCAGGAGTTTCCGCATATTGAGAACCCACTGCGGTCTAGCCCAAGGCATCATCTGTTCCAAAGCATGCCCAGCCCTGGCGTGCGGACTTGACCCCCCCCCCCCGCTCCTGGCCCCTTACCTTCTTGACCTCGTACTTGATGGCGAGCTTGAGGCGGATGAGGGCTGCTCGCTGGCGGTCGCAGGCTGGCGGGTTGAGCTCCGCGTCGCCGTTGAGGATCGCCTCCACCTCCTCCGTGTCGCGGCACAGGTCGAGCAGCCCCACCACGAAGTCTTTGCATTGCACCGACAGCTTCTTGTAGTCGTTCTGGGACGAGCGCAGCGGCGGAGGAGGGGGGTAGTAGGAAGAGAGGAGGAGGAAAGGAGGAGGAAGGGAGGAGGAGGAAGGAGGGAGGAGGAGGGGGGGGAAGGAAGGGAGGAGGGGGGAGTAGAAAGAGAGGAAGAGAGGAGGAGGAGGAAGGGAGAAGGAGGGAGGAGGAGGGATGGAGGAGGAGGAAAGGAGGAGGATGGAGGAGGAGGGAGCAGGAGGGAGGAGGGGTAGGAGGGGGGAGGGGGGAGCAGGGGGGAGGAGGGGGGAGGAGGGGGGAGGGAGGAGGTGGAAAGGAGTAGGAAGGGAGGAGGGGGGAGGGAGGAGGGAGGAAGGAGGAGGGAGGGAGGAGGGGGGAGGGAGGAGGGAGGAAGGAGGAGGGAGGGAGGAGGAGGGAGAGAGGAGGAGGAGGGACGGACGGACGGACGGAGGAGTAGGAAAGGAGGAGGAGGGAGGAGGGACAGAGGGAGGGAGGAGGAGGGAGAGAGGAGGAAGGAGGGGGGAGGGAGGAGGAGGAGGGAGGAGGAGGGAGAGAGGAGGAGGAGGGGAGGAGGAAGGAGGAGGGAGGAGGGACAGAGGGAGGGAGGAGGAGGGAGAGAGGAGGGAGGAGGGGGGAGGGAGGAGGGGGGAGGAGGAAAAGAGGAGGCGGAGGAAGAGGGCAGGAGGAACGGTCATCCTCTCAACAGCGATAGCGGCGGATTTTGGCTAGCGATCGAACAGAGACGGTCGGGTCGCTTTCAGATGCGCTTCTGCGGCCGTCTGGAACGCTCTTCCCTTACGATATCATGGCGCCACTGGAGCTGTGCATCATCCAGATTGACAAACTACTTTCTTTAGAGCTATCTTTTGTGTTTTTAGTTTGTTGTCCTTCCCCCCCGCACCTCCCATTTTCATGGTTGGCTACGTACGGTGCGAAAAAAGTTCAACATACACACATACAAGAGGCCGGTTCGAAGAGAGTGGGATGGATGGGAACGAATGGGGTTGACGGATGGCACGTGATGAAGGCGACGGTTCTGGCACAGAGCTGACAGAAAAGTGCGAAACAGCAAACCTGGGAGTCGCTGCTGTGCAAGCGGGTTTTAGATTGGGAACTTGCTTCATTTGCTTCCAAGATGCCGTTTGTCGCGTGGTGAAAACACAGAACGTGTAGCCCGGCTCGGGAATCGAAATCGGGTCATCAGCGGCGCGCTAACCACTGTTCCACCCCTCCCCCCACACACGAAAGAACAAAGACAAAGACCCCCCGTTTAGCCTTCAACAGACTGTTGCGGCAAGTGCCATTTGTGAGCACCTATGAAGGCTGCCACGGCACACGAGGGGGGGTGGTCAGCACCACACCCGGCGGCCTTTGTCTCCCTAGTGGCGATGTTTACACATCGCACAGGTACTCATTTGAGTTCACCTAGGGGGGGCCCATGACCGGTACAGATGATCGTCACCGGTGTTGGCCGTGAGCGGGAATCTAACTCAGGTGACCGGGTTCGTATACCAACAGCCGCCACTCGCCACAAAGTGACGGTGACATGGACCACGGCACCTGTTGCAGGCCAGGTGAATTTTGAGGCCACGTGAAGTGTCGAAGGCTCGCTGACAAGAAGTCTCGGGACAGACCCAGGTGCCGTGGGTTGGCTGACTGAGATGACCGGTAGATGCACCAGCTATGCCAACTTGCTACGTTTTATCTGCCTGGTGCTCCGATCGTTGTTGTGAGCGTTGCTCCTTTGCACTCGGTTGTTGCTGGAGGGTGACTGCCTCTAACTCGCCAGTAGCTTCCTTCACGAGCCTCCTCCATTTATGCCGTTCGTGACACCGCTGGTACCAGTCGTCGGCAAGTCAACTCAGCTCTACATCCTCCTGTACCGCATCAGCCCATCTCTTCTCCAGCTTGTGCCACGCCCATTTACCCCCCTCTATCCAACCGAACAAAATTTGTTTAGGTATGCAGTGGCTAGGCATGTGGGCTACATGACCCAGCAAATGTAGCTTTGCCTGCCAGAGGAGCTCACCGATGGGACTTTGCCAGATCTTTCAAGGATTTGTGAGTTCCTCACATAATTTAGCCTGGTTAAACCCATGATGGATCATAGTCAGGGCAGCCTAAATATTGCTAACTGGCGCAGATGTTCCATTAGAGGGGTCCACGTTTCGCAATCATAGAAAAGGGAGGGCATGACCGTGGCTGAGAAGACCCGAAGCTTCATGTGTAGCGACAGACCACGCAGCTTCCACACAGCGTTACACAGCCAAAGAAATTATAATGCTGCCCGACTGATTCGGAGTGAGACCTCTGTGAGACCTCTGCTGTCGAATCGGAGCCGGTCATCAGCACACTGCCCAGGTATGGAAAACTCTCCCCTCTCTCCAGAATTGCCCCATCACCAATTGCGAGTTGTGGGGGTGGAATGTTCTATGGCAGAAAATACCCAGGCGGGTGCTTAGCTTTGGTGGGGCTGATGTAAGGCCCCACCTCTTAGTGGCATGCTCCAGGTTCAGCAGGTTCAGCAGCAGTGCCTCCAAGATAATGACACACACGGACACAAAGACACAGACACACACGCGCGCACCTTGAACTCCTTCTCGATGTTGGCCAGCATGGCGAGCTCATTGCTGAGTTCGAGGGCAGTGAGCACGGGGTCCTCGCTGGACAGCGACAGGTACGCGGGGCTGGCGAGGCCGCGGTATGCGTTGATGCGCGAGCGCGAGTGGCAAAAGGCGTCGTGCCGCTGCTTCTCGGTACACTCGCCGCACTTGCAGAAGTAGTCGTGCGGCCGCTCGATGCGCGCCCCCCTGCGCAGCAGGATGTGCACGATCTCGTACTCCTGGCAGTGCGCTGGAAGCACGCGGTGGGGGTCGGGGGGGGGGAAAGGGAAGGGGGGGCGACACGCGCAGTGGACGACGCAGTCAAGGCGAGTGCCGTTTTGTTGTGACACGAGAGGATGCTTCGAACGGCGAGATGTCAACTACCTCGCCTGGTATGCAGGAGGTCGTGGGTTCCGATCCCGACCCTTAAGATGCCTGCTGTATATTTTGAGTTTGCGTATTGTCTCTCCCTGTGGATGTTTCTCTGGGTCCTCTGGTTTTTTCCCTCCACATTTAGAATCAACGTGCGTCTAAGAGTATTTGGCTGCTATAAATGCCCACGTGATGATGTGCTACTTGGTTGAGCTACAATCAGCAGACAATTTCACTTGAGTCTTGCCTTTATGGCGGCGAGATGTTAACTCCCTCGCCTGGTATGCAGGCATTGGTTCGATCCCAACCCTGACGCCTGCATATTTGGATTTTGCATGTTCTCCCTGTGGTCACGTGCATTTTTCTCCAGGTCCTCCAGTTCCCCCCAGATTTAGAATCAACGTCATGCATTTAAGAGTTATTGTCCACCATACATTCCAAGTGGTAATGATAATCCACTTCGTTGAGCTCTCATTTGTGGCCCAGGGTCGCTTCTGTAAAAAGAAATACATAGCTCAGTGGCCATTACCTGCCACAAAAAAAAAGTTTGGATTATAGTTTAGTTAAGAGAGAGAGGCAGGCATGGACCTACAATATATCTCATTAGCAAAGGGTGACCCCCGCTGGGAGGTCATCACCACCACGGAATTGCAATTGGAGCAAAACAAAAATAGGCGGCGTGAACGAGCAGAATAGCGATGATCGTGATGATCACGATGATGTGTGTATTGATGTTGACCTTCTTTTGCACTGTACAGGCGAACTTGGGCGGTCGCCTTGGGCACCAAGTCAAGTGAGGCGCCAAATTCGAGGATACAATTTTAATGATTTCAATTTCTGTGCGCGCACAGAGGGAATATGAATTATAATTCATTTCTCAACATTCCTGAGAATGTATTAGTTGGACAGACGGACGGGCAAACTGAATAGTTATGCCTCTGTTTAAAAAAGTATACGCTTAAAAAAACATTAAACGAAAAATAGGGGCAAAGTGTTTCCCATTGCAAAGTACCTTCGTCTTAGAGAAATTGATTTCTCTAAGACGAAGGTACATTTCTCTAAGACGAAGGTACTTTGCAAGCCCACTGGCTATCAACAAAGATTATTTAATGAAGCCATCCCTATATACAGACACAATTTACACCGAGAGGATGGGTACAAACTCAGCAATCACTAGAAGGACGTCATCAATCAGTTTAAGTCATAACTGGCTGTGATGTTTCCATCTTGTCACCTTCCAATGTTGGTTTTATTTTACCAAAGATGTGACAAGCAATTCCAGTTCCTGCGGTGTCGCCCATGCATCGGGAGTAGCACAAGTTGTTAAATTCTCCACGTCTCATGCGGCTCCCCCTCTCTTAATTCCGAATCCACATTAACATAACCATCTACGCTTTTACAGGCCCCAGGCCACTTGTGCCCCGCCCACTTTGTTCTGATACCAGGACGCCTGGGCTACGCCCATTTTAAACCTGTAAAAACAGCTTGCCTTTCGTGGTGTTCCCCCCTTTTTTCCACTGATCACAGTCGCTTGTGTTGCCATCGAAACGTCGCAATTTATTTTATTTTATTATTTTTTAACCTATCTACGTGACTTTACCGAAAGACCCCAAAAATATGAATTCCTGCAGTCACGAAAGCTTTAAGTCAAGATTTAAAGTGTTTCCCAGTTTACCAAAAACCTCAGGCTTAGATCTTCCCTTGGGGTCTGGGGATGGTGGTGCTGACTTCATGGTTCGCCTATGGTGCTGCCAGTTGCTGGCAGCTGGTCTAGGGACGCCCCTGTACAAAGCCAACTGTGCGAATCGGAGGTGCGGGGAAAGAACAACAAACTAAACACGTACAAGCAGTGCTAAAGAAGCTAAAGTGTTGTTTAGGGCCAGGGATCGCCTTTTCAGTTGCTCACTCAGCGACTGCAAAGGCAACATTTCCCGGTGTCGAAATCAGTGGTGACCCCCCCACCATTATGATCATTGTGATCATCATCATCATCATTGTGAACATCATCATCATTGTGATCATCATTGTGATTATCATAATCATCGTGACCATCGTGATCGTCATTATCATCATGATCATCGTGACCATCATTATCATCGCGATCATCACGATCATCATTATCATCATGATTATCATGATCATGATGATCATCGCGATCATCGTGATCATCATGATCATCATGGTTATCATGATCATCGTGATCATCATGATCATCGTGACCATCATTATCATCATGATTATCATGATCATGATGATCATCGCGATCATCGTGATCATCATGATCATCATGGTTATCATGATCATCGTGATCATCATGATCATCGTGACCATCATTATCATCATGATTATCATGATCATGATGATCATCGCGATCATCGTGATCATCACGATCATCGTGATGATCGTTTACCATTGTGATCATCATCATCATCATCTTGAACATCATCATACCCCGCCCCCCCGCCCCCGAGGTATCCACAGCCGACCTGCAAGGATGATGGGGGTGATGTCGGGAGAGAAGCGTGTGCCATCTTCGTCGTAGGCATAGAAGTCGTCGTCCTGCGTCTCCTGCTCGCGGGGGCTCAGGATGAGGCGCTTCTCACCGGCGAAGGCCGGGTGGGCGAGGATGGTCTCCACAATCCGCACGTAGCCTGAAACGCACACCGCGCGGCGTCATTGTTGTCGTCATGGTGATCATCATGATCATCATCATGGTGATCATCGTGGTCATTGTTCTTCCACTCGTTCACCCAGGAAAGCCTCGCCTGCCAGGAGGGTCCTGGCAGGTTTTTTTCAGAGCAGGGGGTGATGCTGTTGCTGTTTGCAATCCCAATTGAGTGATTTGCAGGAAATCTCTCCGCATTGGGCTGTTTTTGGCCAAGAGCAGTTACGCTGTGTTTTTTTTATTTGCTATGGGAGAACTAGGAGCAAACCCACGTGGAAAAAAGGAGGAGATAATGCAGAACATCACACAGGATGGAGTGCGAATCAGAAATCAAACCCAGGTCCTTCTTACTGTGAGGCGGCACGAGCATCAGTCGAATAATCCAATAAGCATGTTGAAATGAATCAGTCGCAACACACGATGACTCCAGGTCGCGACCCTTTGTGATTTTCCGCTTGCTGGAACGGGACGTTACCAACAGCCGAAGAGCTATTCCCACTCCCCAATAAAAGCACACAAATACCACTCAAGCAGTTCCATTGCTGGTACGTTATGTCCCTTCCCGAGCCGGCTTACCACGCGTCAACACACTCATCATATTTATCACGGTACCTTTTTTTTTGCCGGTATCGAAGAATGAAAAGTATGAATAGGGTTTACCCTTTCTAGCAATAACACAGGAGGCGTTAAGATGTTCAAACACCAAATAGATGCCTTTTGCAAGTAATCGAGTCTGCATTATTAGCCACACGTACATGCAAACAAACATGCTCTGATAATGTGTGCACTGTCTTTGAAATTGATAAGAAGGCCGCTTCCTCTGGTGTAGGTCAATCAGTTTCTAAGACAATACGTACATTAGAAGAGCGTGTTTGTTTGCATGCTCACCACAAGTACGTGTGTGCAAAAGGCATCTATTTGGCGTTTGAACATGTTAACACACCTCCTGTTTTCTTGCCAGGAATGGGTAAACACCTATTCATGCTTTTCACACTAATCATGTGTGATGCCCTGTCACGAGCTCGTCTCCTCGCAAAGTAGAACGCAGTGCGCGTAAACCATTTACAAAACCAGACCCGCTTAATTCGATCTTCCGCGGGGAATGGAACGATTCGTCTGCTGCCCACCGCCGGTTTGGTGATTCGCTGCGAGGTTCGATGGGGGTACGGGGTGTTGGGCGACTTTGAGGCGAGGAACGAGATCGTGGCCTTCTACCCTGCTCGAAGAACTGTTTCAGTTATTCGGTGCTCGATGTGATGACGTCAACAATAGAAAACAGCTCATTGGGTACTTGCGAGGCGCCTCGAGTGAAATTAACCCCCCCCCAAAATGTAGACAACAACACTGTCTTCTAACACGGCAGTAATGCAATGACACTGGCATGACCACATTGAGATGACCACGATGATATAACTACGATTATAGGACCACGATGAGATGACTACGATGATATGATCACGATGACACGACCACAATGATATGACTAGAATGACAGGACCGCGATAACATGACCGTGATAACACGACCGTGATAACACGACCGCGACGACACGACCACAATGATATGACCGCGATGACACGACCGCGATGACACGACCACGACGACACGACTGCGGTCGACGGCACACCGCGACTCGGACAGGGGCCTCCGCGCACCCTTGCTGATGGCGAGCATGAGCGCGTCGCCGACCCGCGACAGCTTGTCGCGCTTGAGCAGCAGCTCGGCCACCTCGAGGTGCTCGTTGCCCACGGCGAGCTGCATGGCGTTCTGGCCCATGTAGTCCACGCAGTTGACGTTGAGCGAGCGGCCAGCGCCGCCGTCCTCCAGCATACGGCGCACCACGGGGATGTTGCCGTACTCGGCTGCGTCGAGGAAGCGCTCCTCCTCGGCCGTGAGGTTCGTGGCCCGCTCGCTGAACATGTACGCGGGGCCCCGCACCGCCTGACGCCGGCCCGCCTTCTCCCGCATCATCGTGGGCCGCCGCCGTATCGTCTGCCGGTTGACGGACGCTCTCCTGCGGGTTGGCGGGGAGAAAGAGGAGGAGAAGAAGCAAAAGTTTTATTTTGTTGGGGAGCCAAAGGTTCGAGGAGGTCGCCGGGTGGCTCCGAAGTCGGAGCGCCGAGGTCTTGGGCTGGGAGCTGCCCACGATCGACACCGGCTTCTCGAACAGAGCGAGCCGCTGGTCACAAGTTCGGCGACCTGATGGCTAATTGGCTGTGTTGGGTGGCGGCGGTTTTGACGACACATTTATATCTTGATTTGAAGCTTTCGTGACTGCAGGAATCCATACTCTTTGGTTCTTTTGGTAAAGTCACGTAGGTATAAAATAAAATAAATCACGACGTTTCGGGCGCAACACCTGATTACGGACGCTTGTGTTGTGCCGAAACGTCGTGATTTATTTTATTTTATACCGAAGTGGCTTTACCGAAAGAATCAAAGAGTATGGACACATTTATATTTACAACATTGTTCGTGAAAGCCTCCTACTATGTTTTATGACGTTAACTATCTTGATCCCCCCCCCACCCCCCTTTTGAAATTATAACAAATTGCATTAAGACAAAGATCTCCCATGTAGCCTTCACAGACTGTTGGGGCAAGTGCTGTTAGCGAGTAGCACCCCATGAAGGCTGCCATGGCACACGAGGTGGGTAGCCAGCACCACACCTGGCCGCCTTTGTCTCCCCAGTGGCGATGTTTACTACACACCGCACCAGGTACTCATTTGAGGCTGAGTCGACCTAAGGGGAGGCCTAGGAACGGTTCAGATAATCGTCACCGGTATTGGTGGCCGTGAATGGGAATCAAACTCGGGCTGCCGGATTCGTAGCGCAGCGCACTAACCGCTCCCCACACATTATTGTACAAAGACACGGATCCCCCTTATAGCCTGTAACAGACTGTTGGAGTCAAGTGCTGCTAGCGAGCACTTATAGAGACCGGCACGGCACACGAGGGTGTGGGTGGCCAGCACCACGCCCGGTACCCTTTGTCTCCCCAGTGGCGATGTTTACACACCACACCAGGCACTCATTTGAGGCTGAGCTGACCTAGGGGAGGCCCAGGACCGGTTCAGATAATCGTCACTGACAGTGTTGGACGTGAGCGCAAATTGAACCCGGGTCACCGGGTTTGTAGCGCAGCGCGCTAACCGCTACACTACCACACATACAAGTAAACGCGCAAACACACACACACAGACACACACGTATATATGTATGAAGCAATCACGAACACATCAGCGGGCAAGTCCCGGGGTCAATTGGCGAGCCATCCCAGAGCAAATCTTGAAAGCCCAGCCAAGCGATGCGGGCCTGGAACCAAGGCCGTAGCCATGGAGTCAACATTGGGGGGGTTCAAATCTTCCCGGGGGCTGGGGGTCCCCCCCCAGAAAAAAATCTAAATTTGAAAACTCATTTCCTGTCTAAAAATATTTAAAAAATTCACTAACACATGGGATGGACTTTTTTTTTTTACAAAAATGTCAAATTTTGTATTTTTTTTCTTTTTTTACCTTTTTTTGTTTCATTGTATCTAATGGCAGGGATTAATAAAGTACAACCATAACCACAATCATATAAACAGAAATCTATGCATTGTTATATGAAGACATGTCCAGATATTGTGGCCAAGGTTTAGCAAATTGTTGTTTTTATTTACATATTTACAAATAAACTTGGGTGGGCAGCAGCGGCGTTTGCTCTGCTCTGCTCTCCTATCTTCTCCTCCCCAGCCCTCTCGCCTCCTCTCCTCTGGTCCTATATTCTCCTCTCTTCTCCAGTCATCTCTTCTCCTTTCCCCTGCTCTGCAGTAATTTCTGCTCCTTTCCTCTGCTCTCCTTTTATATCTTCTCATCTCCTCTCCAGGCAATGACAAGTGTTTTGACTTGCCATTCTTCAAGCAGAGGATCCTAAGGCCTATTTGCGCTTATCGTTGACACCGATAAAAGACTGGCATATTCCTTCAAGGTCCAGTCGAGTTTCTCCTGGTGCACGTGACACATGGCCACATTATTCAGCCTTGTTTGACTCATCGAAGATCTAAGCCATGTCTTAAGGCAGGGACGACCAGCAGAAGCCTTACAAAGCTTCTACCTGACTGAAGAGACCTCTCACCTCTGGCACAATTTCCCTGATAATGCTAGCAACATCTGAGCTCGTTTGATCTGTGTTATTAGCCCCAAACATGGCCAGCTACACCTACAGTAATCTTGAATTCAACTCAGGATACTCGTCTACCACCTTGTCCACGTCTCCACGTAGCAGCACATTTTCAAGCTGCTGCAGATTGTGGAATCCAGCTTGATCAAACCTCTCTATGAATTGAGTATTCACTGTGTCCAAGGCGTTGTACAATTGGGCTCTGTACAAAGACTGGGCATCCGGATGGATATGGGCTGCAGCCTGACCAGTGTAGCGCTTTGTAGGTTTGCATCTCAATAGGTTGTTGGTCCATTTTGTTGCCATAGCAGTTGCTTTTGGGAACAAGATATCAACGTGCTCCTCCGTTCGCTTGTCCTGCATGCTTGCTTTGACATGGTCCACAGCCTCCAACATGCCTGAAACAGTCTGTTTCCTAAGCTGCAGGGAGGTGTTCAGGCACTCCAAATCCCCCATAGGTCTTCAGCCATTACAAGGCCGAGCACAGTGTTCCCGTTTATAAATGTTCCATGAAGACCATTGGCCTTAGTTGAAGTGTCAGATGAGCTGTATGATGCCATTTATTCAAGGGCTGTGAGCACTGACTCATACTGGTGTAATGCGAGCGTAAACGGGGTTCGCTGCTGGGCTCTGGCCCAATCATACGGCCCGGGGTATTGGGGGGCGGAGCCCAGTATGGGGGCATATGGGAGGGCCCGCCGTTCACCTCGGGTCCAATCGGAGCTTCGGCACACCGTCGGCCAGCGGTGTGCGGAGTGGGGGAGCGGAAGGACTGACGAGGGAGCGCGTGCAGGGCGCGCGTGAGGAGACGCTGGTCCGCTGTCAGGACCAGCGGGGTGCCAGCAAGAAGCTAAATAAAAAAGCAACGGAGACCAGCAGTGTGTGACGAAGTCTTTCATTACACGGCGGATGGCAGCGGTGCGAACAGTCCACCTGGTGGGACAGAGGGGTTTCAACGAGGTGAAACCATGCTCTGATTTTGCGATTTCCTGGAAAATCACCTTGAACTTGCCAGATTGATTAAAGAAGCTCCCCAATTCATGCACCAGACCCATTGATTATCTTACTGGTGGAGAGGCTGCACAGGCAGCCTGCGTTACTAAGTTCACGCAGTGTGGACCACAGTGACAATACATAGCCAGCGGTTGTTCTTTCCTTAAAATGGCTTGCACCCCCTGCAATCGTCCAGTCATATTTGCGGCACCATCGAAGTTGGGACAGAGGAAGGCCTAGACGCATCATCACATCACATGCCATCTTGGCTATATTTTGCCCTGTCGTTGATGACACTTCATAGAGTCCCAGGAATTCTTCCTTTGGTTGTAGATCTGCATCTACAAAGCACAAACATATTGACTACTGTTCAACTCCTGATATATCCTGGGTGCCATCAAAGATAAATGCGAGCTGGACCACTGGTATTGATGTTTTTTTCCGACAATTTCTTTGACGATTGTATTGCCCACCAGCTTCAAAATTTCGTTTTGCATTTGGGAACTGGTGAAATCAAAGTGACCTTTCAGCAATCTTCATAAGATTTCTCCTCGCTTGTTGCTGCTGTCTTTCAAGCTCATGTGAAAGTTGCACATTAACAGGTTTTGGCTCCTGAATCTGAGTCATCACATCTAATTTGTGACACTGGCTGTCTTCATGTGCACTAAATTTCTCCAGTGCCTTCTTCGAATTTTGAAAGCCAGTCTTGACAAAAGCTGAATCTGCTTTTGACGCAAGCTTAGACTTTTGTGTTGCACAATAGAAACAGAGGACCCCCTTTAAGTAGGGGCTGTAATGGAACCAAGTATAATCTTTAAACCATTTCTCCTGAAAGTAGAGTGTCCTATTTGATAGCATTTGACTAGGTATGACATTCTTGATTTGAAGCTTTCGTGACTGCAGAAATCCCGAGTGCACCGCCCATGGTCCTGGTGCTGTTGATACACTTGGGCTACGCCCATCCCCAAACCCTTATAAACAGTTTGTCTTTAGAGGCTGACTCCTTTGCCTGATGACGACCACATGAGTTGCGATCGAAACGTCGTGATTTGTTTGATTTTATTTCTAACTACGTGACTTTACGGAAAGAACCAAACAGTAGGTATGACATTAACATTTGGCTGATTTGGGCGAGGTCCAAGCTCCTCCCCACCCTCTCCTGCACTTTCATCGTCACTTGCCTGTCTGCTCTCTCTCTGTCTGTCTGTAATTGTCTCAAACTCACTCTCCCTGCTTGATTGTATTATCTGAAATACACATGAGAAGCCATACTTAGAGGAATATATCAGCTTAAATTAACATTAGGATTAGACTGTTGTGATGTCATTATTCAGTCTTAACCATCAATATTTGCTCCTTTTCTCACTCACCTCCATGTCACCTGCTCTCCCTGCCCTGTCGGCATCCTCATGCTGTCTCTCTCCCTCTCTCTCTTTACTCTGAAAGCACCAGAGTGAACATGAAATAAATATCATCAGTAAAGAAGTGGTGTTTCTTGCCTTGATGTTCAGGAATGGATTAATAACCATTTCTGATCTGAATGGCAATTATTATATCGAGAAACATTGACTCATCTCTTGTACTACTGTAAACTTATATCATCTGACTGGTATCCATTTTATCACCGCTCTCAACTTACTTTTCTTCTTTTCTGAAGCAGCCCAAAAAACTGACGAATGTCACTGCCATCCTTCCTCTTGCTCATGATGACACTCACTGTGAATGAAAGCTGACTGTAATAAAACTGCTTGCACTTTAATCAAAGAAACACTAATAATGATATTTATCATAAGCAAGTACAGCTATACACTATATTACAAGAATATGCAATAAATGAAAGATACTACTGTCTACAAATATTACACATGCAGCGCAACATAAATGATTGACACTTTATTCAGACTTCACGTGGGCTTTCTGACAAATATAACGTAATAAAGACATTGACGTTAGTTGAATACCCCCGTGAGCGCCATTGGTGGTGGTTGGGTGAATGTGTGGCTAATTAACTTTCCAAGTAACGTACTTCTCTATGATAGCTAACGTTAGTGATGGTTAATTGATTAGCAATCGCAAATCGGGCCGTTTTCACCAAAAACGTTTGTTTCCACTCGACAGTGATATAGGCACACTCATATTACATTCTTGTTTTTTACTTTTTAACACATTTGAAAGTAATGAAATGGAGAGACAGGACAGTGTTTGACATTGATTTACCTACCCACAGCAGTCGAGCAACGGCTTCTGCTGGGGTACAGCAAAACCACTTGGACAAACCACCCGGGTGCTGCTGCGGGGTCTACTTTCTGCCCAGCCTCCTTCCTCCCCCCCCCCTTCTCTCTCCCCCCTACTGCCGAGGCCAACTATATAACCTCGTGCCACGGCAGATCTCTCGCCTACTCCAGCAGTTGTTTCTTGCTGTGGTTGTCCCACCTGATAACGATTGCTTGTGTTGCGATCGAAACGTCGTGATCTATTCTTTTTCTACCTACGTGACTTTACCGAAAGAACCAAAGAGTATGGATTCATGCAGTCACGAAAGCTTCAAATCAAGATAGCATATGTAGTGGTGGTATTGACGTGCGCCGACTGTGACAGTGATGGATCACGGGGCGGCGCGGGGTGCGGGGTTGGGCACGCGTTGTGGGCGTGGTGTGGACGCGCGCGCCGGGAGTGACAGATGACGGGGCGGCGCGGCGTGGGTGGTGAGGCACGATGAGATTGGGAAAAGAGGATCGTAGCCAGCGCCCGGCGATTGGTCGAATAAGGGGGTGCTCGCAGCGACGTCCGCAGGTGGGGTATAAAGGGGGACGCGCGAGAGCACTCGGGGAGAGTTACCCAGTTGAAGACCTGAAGACGGAGCTGAAGACCTAGTGCCCCGAGACCCCTAGTCCCGCCGTCCTTGTGGGGACCGGGGCCCTGTGTGGCTCGGAGGCGAGGCTGTGGGACCCGGGGTCCGACGCCCCCGTGGGTCGGGCTGGGGACCCACAGTCGAGACGGATACCCCGGGCAGGGAGTGTCCCGAGTAGCTCAGTGGCGTTAGTTGCCGAGTAGCTAAGTGGATGTTGGTCATCCGAGTAGCTCAGTGGCGTTAGTCGCCGAGTAGCTAAGTGGGTGTTTGTCACCCGAAGTACTAAGTGGATGTTGGTCATCCGAGTAGCTCAGTGGGCGTTAGTCGCCAAGTAGCTAAGTGGGTGGTTGTCACCCGAGATACTAAGTGGGTGTTTGTCACCCGAGATACAAAGTAGGTGTTAGTCACCTGTGAACGAGTTTGATAAAATAAAGAGTGTGTTACCCGTGAAGTCGTCTCCCGCCGAGTTACTACATTACAACTGGCGTCAGAAGTAAACCTGTCTTCAAGGAGTATGGACACGAGGAAGACTACCCGTACCCACGAGCGAGGTCGGTACGACGACGGCGTACCGGGGACACCGACCTCGGGAGTAGAGGACGAGGAGTTGCCGCCGATGCAGCACTTCGCGGTGATGGCCGACGCTCCGCTTGCCTCCGACACCAGCCTCCAGGACGCGCACGCCCGGTTGGCGGAGTTGCTACTCGCCGCCGCCGCTGTCTTGGCCGACATCTCCGTTCCGGCGAGCGGAAAAACGGCTGCGGGGGTCGTGGAGGAAGCGACGGTGGAGGATTCCCGCCAAAAGGCGCTTCGCGCCAAAAGTCTGGAAGTTGCAGCCGTTTTTGGGGGGCCGCCACCGATTGGCGGGAAAGACGGACGCCACGTGGCCGGACACCTCCGCGCAGCGCAGCCCACGTCATCAGCGCGCGCCGGAGCCCTCCATTTTGTGCCTGACAACCGAGCCGACATTTTACACAACTACAGCGGAGCGCGGGAAAATCTCTCCGACGTCGACGACGATCGGGTCCTCCAGCAAAGATTGCCCGCGCTGTCGGTGTTCAAGGCGGATGGGGGCGACTGGGGAGCCTTCCAACGAAGGTTCCTCGCTCATCAGGAGATGTCGGGGTGGTCCGACACCACTGCCCTGCGTGCGTTGCCAGCGATGCTTGACGACGACGCGCTTGCAGCCTTCACATCTGCTGCAAGGTCGTCCCGCTCTACGCTCCAGGCCGCACTACACCTGATGGCGAAGGTGTTCGGGCCGCCCTCCACGTGTCGCCACCAGTTCTACGATCGGCGGAAGGTGGCTGGAGAAACGACGCTCGCCTACCGCACGGCACTACTCGCCTTGGCGGACGCAGCTTTTCCCCGCATGGATAAGGAGGGGAAGGACGCCATGGTGACGGAGCAGCTGCTGGTGTTGGCCCACGAGTTGGGGGTCCCCATCAACGTGGCGGACGAGATGGATATCTGCTCCCTGGCGATCGCCACGAGCATTCACGCGTACGAGGTCCTCAAACGCAAGCCGGGGGTCGTCTGCAAATGGGCGGGGAACGCGGCACTGGACGCCACGATCGCCGAACCTCAGCCAGCTGCGGTGCAGGAGCAGGCCTTCGCTGCATCGCGTCCGGGGGAGTGGAGAACGGGAGGTCGTTCGCCCACACGTTCGCCCCGCAAGCTGGAGCAACCGAAACCTACGACGTCCGTCGTCTGCTACAACTGCGGCCTTCGGGGTCACGTCGCAGCCGGGTGCCGGGCCCCGCGTCAGCGCGCCACAGGACCACGTCGGGACGACGACCAGGGCCACAAGTCATCCCAACAAAACCCGGCAAGTCGCGGCACCTCACACGTTCGGTCCACAAACACGGCACATTCGGGTCGCCGCTTCGCGGTGGGGGGTTCGCGGCTGGGTGCCGGGGGTTCAATTCGGCGAGGGGGGTCCGTACGCGGCCCGCAAGCAGTCGAGTGGTCCGAATTGGCCCACAGGATCGTGGCTGCGTCGGCCGGGTCGTCCGTGGTAACGGGGTTCATTGACGGGGTTGAGGTCCGGGTGCTTGTTGACACGGGTGCGTCGGCCACCATCATCTCGGACCTTATTTATAACATTCTTCCCGTCCAAAGTAGACCCCTTCTGCCAGTAGACGTGCCATTTTATGCGGCGAATGGGGGATCCCTGGGGATCATCGGCCAGATTCGGGCGACTATTTGCATTGGTGACATTAAATTGGCGGGCCCTATTTTTGTATCATCATCGCTGGCCGTTCCCTGTTTGCTAGGTACGGACATTTTTGTCCAAAATGCCCATCAAAATTCTTATAGATCAGGCCTGCATAGAGCTTCCGTCAGGTCGGAGGGTTGCGTTCTTGTCGAGCCCTACCAAAGTGCGCACGGTTTGTGCGACGGTGCAGGCGCTGGCGACTCACACTGTACGGGTGCCCCCGGGATCGCAAATGTTAGTACCCCTTCGGTTCAGGAAGCCACTCGAGGTGGGTGCGGAGGCACAGGGGGTGCTGTTGGGGCCGTCAAACAGAGCCAGTAAGGGCCTCGACTTAGCGGTTGCTCAAACCATGGTGAGAGGGGACAGTGAGCCGTTCGTAATGGTCCTGAATACGGGGTCGCGGCCGGCCGTAATTGCGCAGGGAACGGTGCTGGCTCACGCCGCGCCGCTACCCGTTGAGGAACGGCTCGTGGCTCAAGCAGATTTCACTGTTAAGTCGCATCCTCAAAGTGATGAGGGGACTGAGTGGTTGGACTCGCTGTGTGCCGGTTCTGCTAACTTGTCCAGAGTGCAATTGGGAGCATTGAGGGGTTTGCTAATCGAGTTTGCTGACGTGTTCAGCAAACATAAGTACGATATCGGCTGCACTGACCTGTTGCGCCACCACATAGCTACAGGGGACGCGGCCCCTATTCGTCAGAATCCCTTCCGGCTCAGCCCAGCCGAGAAGGAACATGTGCAATCGGCGGTTAATGATATGTTGGCGGCCGATATCATTTCGCCCTCTTCTAGTCCGTGGGGTGCTCCTATTGTCCTAGTGAAGAAACAGGACGGGTCCTTGCGGTTTTGTGTCGATTTCCGCCGCTTAAACAAAATCTCGATGGCGGATGCGTATCCGCTCCCCAGGATGGATGAGTCGCTGGATGCCTTGGCGGGAGCGCAGTTTTTTTCCACACTCGATCTGCTTTCTGGATTTTGGCAATTGCCACTCGATAACGAGTCAAAACCTAAAACTGCTTTCCGGACACCTGGGGGCCTATTTGAATTCAACCGTTTGCCCATGGGCTTACATTCCGCTCCCGCCACGTTCCAGAGACTCATGGAATTGGTTTTGTCAGGCCTCCAATGGGATACCTGTTTGATTTATCTCGACGATATCATCGTCTTTAGTCGGACTTTCGAGGAGCACCTCCAGCGACTGAGAGCGGTGTTCCTCAGGATGCGTTCCGCTAAGCTTAAATTTAAACCGGCTAAATGTTTTCTGCTTCGGGAATCGGTCAGGTATTTGGGCCATATCGTGAGTCGTTCAGGGATCTCGACGGACCCTGCTAAGACGCATTGCGTCAGCTCATGGCCAACGCCAACCTCGGTCACGGAGGTTCGTAGTTTCATTGGTTTCGCCTCCTATTACCGTCGTTTTGTCAAGCAATTTGCCACCATAGCCAGGCCCCTGCACGCTTTGACGGCTAAGGGTGTGAGGTTTCACTGGGGGGCGGAAGAGGAGGCTGCGTTCTGCTCCCTCCGTGACGCCTTGGTGCAGGCTCCCCCCTTGTGTTACCCCGATTTCACACAACCGTTTTTGCTTGACACGGACGCCAGCAATACGGGTATCGGGGGGGTGCTCTCACAGGTGGTCGGGGGGGTTGAACGGGTGGTCGCCTACGGTAGTAGGGTTCTTTCCCCCGCCGAACAACGCTATTGCGTAACTCGTCGTGAATTGTTAGCCATTGTGTTTTTTACACAGCAATTCAGGCCGTATCTTTACGGCCGTCATTTTACGGTCCGGACGGACCATGCGGCTCTACAATACGCTATGCGCGTGGCACAGCCATCGGGCCAATTGTCCCGATGGTTGGAGGTCCTTCAAGACTACCAATTCACGACGATTTACCGCAAGGGGTTGCGACACTCAAATGCGGACGCCTTGTCGCGGTTGCCGCCGGGCACGGACTGCACATGTTTGTTGGGATCGGCGCGGTGCAAACCCCCGGTCGCCGGCACCCCGGGAGTTGCGCTCGCCGCCACTGACACCCCGGGAGAGGACGCCCCCACGGGGAGGGATTCGCTGTTGTCGTTGCCCCTCATTGAGTGGGGCCGCCTCCAGATGTCCGACAGCTCCCTACTTACGCTACGTCGGAAAGTCGGCGCTCCCGAAGAAGGGGAGGCGCGGGTCGGTTCCTGGGTGTGCAGACAGGGCCTTTTGATGAAGTGGGACAACATGTCCCGGCGTCACGTGCTCGTTGTGCCTGTTGCTATGCGGGGTAGGGTTGTTCTGGCAGCTCATGAACGGCTCATGCATCTGGGTTTTCACAAAACGCTCGCCCTAATCCAGCGAGACTATTATTGGCCGGGGATGGGTAACGACGTGGCGAATATTCTTAAGGGATGCGTAGGGTGCGCCAAAAGGAAACCGCCACCATTGGCAGCTAATCCACCGCTGCAATCCATTCAGGTTTCGCGTATAAACGAATTGGTAGCGTTGGACATCTTGGGGCCCTTTCCGGCTACACCAAGGGGAAATAGGTTCCTGCTGGTTGGCGTGGAATACTTCACCCGATGGCCTATGGCATGGCCGCTCGCCAACCAGTCGGCTGCGGCGGTGGCGGACGCCTTTGTCCAGGGTTATGTGTTGGACAAGGGCGCCCCCGAACGCTTGCTGACGGATCAAGGAAAGAATTTTTCGAGCGTTTTGTTGCGCGAGGTGTGCGACCTGTTGGGTACAAAGAAAGTGCGTACTTCCCCCTACCACCCGCAGACTGACGGGATGGTTGAGCGTCTGAACAGGACGATTACGTCTATGTTGTGCCAACAGGTTTGCGACGATCAGGTTGATTGGGACTTACAGGTGCCGGGGGTACTCGCGGCCTATCGAATGGCCCCTCATGCGGCGACGGGGTTTTCCCCATTTTTTCTTATGTATGGGCGGGAGGCCGATCCGGCCATGGACGTCCAACTGGGGATTTCCCAGCCACGTGCAAAATCTAAATTGGCAGACCACATCAAATTTAATATCGCCAAATTGACTGAAGCGCGGGAGGCGGCAAGGTTGAATTCGCGGTCGCGGCAAATTGCGAACGAGAAATTGCATGAGCGGAGGGTGCATACGCATGATTGGAAACCAGGCGATATATTGTTCTGTTGTTGCGGTGGCATTGGTTGAGGGTTGCGGATGGTAGTGTTCGCGTCGTGTTGTGTTGTTAAGTTAGTTGTTGTTCTTGTTGTTGTGTTGTGTTACGGGGCACACAGGGCGGTTGGTATATTTTTATAGCAGCCGGGTCGGCTGCGAGCTATGTGGTAGGGGGTGATGTAGTGGTGGTATTGACGTGCGCCGACTGTGACAGTGATGGATCACGGGGCGGCGCGGGGTGCGGGGTTGGGCACGCGTTGTGGGCGTGGTGTGGACGCGCGCGCCGGGAGTGACAGATGACGGGGCGGCGCGGCGTGGGTGGTGAGGCACGATGAGATGTGGGAAAAGAGGATCGTAGCCAGCGCCCGGCGATTGGTCGAATAACGGGGTGCTCGCAGCGACGTCCGCAGGTGGGGTATTAAGGGGGACGCGCGAGAGCACTCGGGGAGAGTTACCCAGTTGAAGACCTGAAGACGGAGCTGAAGACCTAGTGCCCCGAGACCCCTAGTCCCGCCGTCCTTGTGGGGACCGGGGCCCTGTGTGGCTCGGAGGCGAGGCTGTGGGACCCGGGGTCCGACGCCCCCGTGGGTCGGGCTGGGGACCCACAGTCGAGACGGATACCCCGGGCAGGGAGTGTCCCGAGTAGCTCAGTGGCGTTAGTCGCCGAGTAGCTAAGTGGATGTTGGTCATCCGAGTAGCTCAGTGGCGTTAGTCGCCGAGTAGCTAAGTGGGTGTTTGTCACCCGAAGTACTAAGTGGATGTTGGTCATCCGAGTAGCTCAGTGGGCGTTAGTCGCCAAGTAGCTAAGTGGGTGGTTGTCACCCGAGATACTAAGTGGGTGTTTGTCACCCGAGATACAAAGTAGGTGTTAGTCACCTGTGAACGAGTTTGATAAAATAAAGAGTGTGTTACCCGTGAAGTCGTCTCCCGCCGAGTTACTACATTACACATACACCAATACACGAGACGCGGGTCAAGTGTTACGGGGCACTGACGTCACGCGGCGCGAGATACAAGAGATGTGGATTCGGAAGGGGGGCAGAGATAGAGGGTTTAAATGGGGCTGTGAAACGCGTGTTCGAGGTTGCTTTGAGGAACGAGTGTGGCTGTACTTGGAAGAATAAAGAAGGTGCTTACCAGTCTCCGGACTCCTCTTCACATACAACCATAGCAAGGGGGACGGTGGGGCATGTTGAGAGCGAGTACTACCGTTGGTGCCGGCGCGTCGCGAGTTACAATTTTTTTAATGTTTCAAATGTATTTAACGAATTGCAGAGCCGTGCCTATTGCGGTTGCGGAGGTTTACCGCGGTGTGGGAGGCCGTTGCGAGGGAAAACGTGCGCGCGGGGCAAATTATAATAAAAGTTACACGCCGCACCTCCATTAACTCTGCTCGTGGGACGAATCTCCCAAGAGTGTGCCCCCAACTCGTCATTACGTCCGGAGGGCTAAGCAGGGTTTGAGCCCGGACAGTGCTTGGATGGGCGACCACCTTACACAACAGGTTGTATGTACGTTGAACTTCTTTCGCACCGTACATAGCCAAGCGACCTAATCCGAGATGTTTTTAAATGTGAAGGGGAAAAACTCAGAGGACCCCGGGAAATTAAACACGACCACGGGGAGAGAGACACACAAACTCCAAATATACAACGCGTGTCAGGGTCGGGATCAAACCCACGACATCCTGTATACCACGCGAGGAAGTTAACATCTCACCACCGTGGTACCCCAAAAGGAAGTGACTTGCTGGATTGATTCAGCGAGTGAGAGAGAGAGAGCAGAGGCGTAGCTAGGGGGGGCAGGGGGGTACATATGTCCCCGGGCGCCAAGGTAAAGGGGCGCCAAAATGAGGCTTACAACGTTACATTATAACTTATTGCGGCGGGCGCGGCAGCCTGAAACTACTGCACAAATCTACACCTCAACCTAAAAGTTTATATATCCCGCCACACACAGCCTACATGTCATGTAATTACATTTTGGTACGCGGAAAATTTGAATGTGGATGAGGATAAAAATGTTGGAAACTTTCTCGCGCTGATCAAACTCGTTGCGCAGTATGACCCATTGTTAGCAAAACACGTACAGCACGCAGGAGAAAATCCGGGATCAGTTTCTTGTTTGTCACCGGAAATCCAGAATGAATTTATCCACATATTTGCGTCGACTGTAAAGAACCAATTGTTGAGTGATATCAGGAAAAACAAGTACTACGGTATCTTACTTGACTCAACTCCTGATCTAGGACATCGGGAACAGGTTTCTCAGGTCATAAGATTTGTGGATGTGGATTTTCAAACTAAAAAGTAACTATCAAAGAATAACATACCTCTAGCCGACTGGCGGGCACAATGTTATGACAATGCTGCTGTGATGACTGGGCATATATCCGGCCTTCAACAACGAATATGTGACAAAAATCACAGAGCATTGTTTGTCAACTGTAACAACCACAGCTTAAACTTAGCAGGAGTACACTCAGCTAAACAGGATCCACTTGTCGTCATATTTTTTGGAACAGTTGAAAGTATATATTTATTTTTCTCTCGTTCAACAATTCGTTGGGAAGAGATAAAAAAAGCTGTGCCCATCACAGTAAAGCGGAAGTTTGAAACACACTGGAGTGCACGATCAGAAGCTGTTAAAGCTATCTATGAAGGACTGGATGAACTAGTAGGGCTGCTAGACAAATTATCGGAGGACGTAACTATGACGCCTGAAACCAGAAGTGATGCAGAACAGTTACAGGCATGCGTATTAAATTTTAACTTCATAGTTTTATTACATTTCTGGAATGTCATTCTTGTAAAAATTGATCGTGTTCAGAAGCGCTTACAGGATCCTACTATGAATTTCAAGTAAGCAGCAACTGATCTTGAATCTTTGGAGCATGAATTTGTCAAGCTTCGTGATGATTTGAGCCAAGTTGCTGTAGAAAACGCCAAAACAAGATGCACAGCCTGGGGGATCGATGAGGACAGAAGCATTAGGCGACGTCGGAAGATGCCAGAACTGGCAAGAGATGCAGGACTTTCAGCAGAAGAAGAAATTGTGCGCGTTATGAAGAGCGTATTTTATCGACTTCAACAGGAGATGTCAACACGGTTTTTACGACTAAAAGACCTGAACACAAAATTTGGATTTCTGCTGGACGTCAAAACTCTTCTATCCGACACAGATGTCGATGCAATTCGTCGAAATTGCACAGATTTTGGAAATTTCTATGACACCGACATCAATGGCCACGAACTTTTCACAGAAATTGGAGATTGCAAAATGCTGTTCAGTAACCGGAATGAAGTTCTACCAGAAACTCCTTTGGATCTTCTTGGTTTTATTGTGTTTTATGGAGACGACATATTTCCGAATTTGCGAATTTCACTGCAAATTGTATTAACAATAGCAGTTTCAATTGCAAGCTGTGAGCGGTCGTTCAGCAAATTGAAACTTATTTTGTCGTATTTGCGTGCTTCAATGGGACAAGATCGTCTCAGCGATCTTGCTCTTCTTAGCGTTGAAAGAGAAACATTGGAAAAAACAGATTTTGATTACGTGATTAACCAGTTTGCGACAGTGAAATCAAGAAAAATTAATCTTTTGTAGACTATGTCAACCAGTCTACGACAGTGACTGAGTGAGCCTTGTAATATAATTTCTATAAATTTGCTTCTTTAAATACAATGTTCCATTAACATTTTAATTGTTATTCCTTATTCGATGTAATAAGAAAATGTGATTAAACGGGGGGGGGGGGGGGGGCGCCAATTTTATAGTTCGTCCCCGGGTGCAAAATATCCTAGCTACGCCTTTGAGAGAGAGAGACACGCAAACTCCAAATCTATATACGGTTGCTGCTGATTCATCGAAAAAAATCCACGCGACCACGGGAAGAGAGACACGCAAACTCCAAATCTATATACGGTAGCTGTTGAATCATGGCTATCACTCTGTCTCGCCTTGACACCCTTGTCTGCCAACCGCTTGACCGATCGACGGTGTTCAACGGGTCCTGTGGGAGGTGGGGGTTTGGTTTAACTTTGTTTTTATTTCTTTGCCATCATCGATATTTTATTTTCGGTCACATTTAGTGGCGCTTGCCTTTCGATCCAGAGCACGGGAGGATCTCAGAGCCCTAGGTGAGCAGCTATGATTTGCGTACAAGGTGTCATCAACATCAGCAGCATAGGCCGTGGTTAATCCACCGCTGGATGATGACCGACCTTTCGCCGTGTTCGTCGTGGGCGTTATTTAACCAGACTTCACCGCACTGGTCAGTGTGGGTTGATGATTCAAAGGGGAGACCACCCAGGACCAGTTCAGGCGTCACTCGTCACTGGCGTGCCCAAGTCAGGCTCTACATTTGCCAAATTAGAACATTGCACCGCGAATTTGGTCTAGATTGAAAACTCCCTTCTTTAGAACTGCTGACTGTGTTGAGTTTGCTGTCGCCTCTGATTAGCAGAGTTGACTACGTACGATGCAATAGAAGTTCAAAGTACATAGACAGCCACAGACACCCAGACCCACAGACACACCCATAGAGTCCCCATAGAGATACACAGAGAACCACGGACACCCATAGTTTAGCACGGTTGGCTACGTAGGGTGCGAAACAAGTACAACATACGCGCTGTACTCATATCAGCAATCATCGTTCCCTCCCGGCAGACCGATGCCGCAGGGGCACTCTTGCACATGAGACCCACCCTAGTCTCTTTGAGTTCTCATGCGGTTACACAAAATACAATTAAACGTGCCTATTATTCAGTCAGCCTGCCAAAGCGATGCCAGTGGGTCCATGCTTCTGGCGATAGGATATCGTGTGATCAGTGCTGTTCTGGGCTTCTAGCTAACTGGGCATTCTCCCAGTAATCCGGTATAAAAGCTGGGTCATCGTGTATTCCGCCCCACTTCAATCACAACTCCAATCAGCAGACAATTTAACTTGAGCCTGGCCTTTTTAGTGGCGAGATGTTAACTCCCTCGACTGGTATACAGGAGGATGTGGGTTCCGATCCAGACCCTGACGCTGCATATATGAAGTTCGCATGTCTCTCTTTCCCCGTGGTCACGTGGAATTTTCTATGGGTTCTACGGATTTCCCCCTCCACATTTAAAATCAACGTGTGTTGAAGAGTATTTGGCTGCGATAAATGCCCATGTGATGATAAGCCACTTCGTTGAACTGATATTTTTAATACGGTACAGCAGCTGGGTCAGCGTGTACTCCACCCAACTTCAATCTCAACTCCATTCAGCAAACAATTTCACTTGAGCCTGGCCTTTTTGGTGGCGAGATGTTAACTCCCTCTCCTAGTATACAGGAGGTTGTGGGTTTCCGATCTCGATCCTGATATTGCCTGCTGTATATTTGTATTTTGCGTGTCTCTCTCTCTCCCCGTGGTTGCGTGGATTTTCCTCCGTTTTTTTCAACCTCCACATTTAGAAATCGACATCACCGCGCGCTCAGAGTATTTGGCGACTGCTGTGCACTTCCACGCGATGTTAAAGCCCACTCCGTTGAGCTATCGCGTGTGATCGCCAGGTAGCTTCTAAAAAAGAGCTGCGGAGAGCTCAGTAGTGGGGCCTTACACCTGGTATATAAAAAAAAAATGTGTAGTGACACAAATAAGGGTCACTGTACTGTAGCGCCAGCCACTGATTCTGGAGTGCTGCTGAGCGCCGGGAGCTTCCATAAAAGGGTTGGGGACACGTGACAGGGAGCCGGGAGCCCCGGTCTTGATACAACAGGGGGTGTGGCCGAGGGCGGAGCGAGGCCGCGGCCAGGGAAATAAAGGGGGAGCGCCGAGGAGATTCGGGGCTCGTTTGTGGGGATCGTCCTGGAACTCTTCACTCTTCGTTCGTCGGTTGGACTTCAGCAGGGAATCGTGGGTCAGACAGCGTGTGTGCTGGCTGGCCCGTTCACTAGGGTTTACTCGCACGCACATCGCGACAGCATAGCTGACACCCGAGTGGTTAGTGTTGTGTTAAAAAAACGTGTTGCCTCCGAGTTAGTGTGTGCGCCTTAGTGTATCACACACTACAATTGTACCGATGCTCTTGCTGCCAGCTGTGCCGAATCACCGAAGTAGGACGGGTGAGCGGGGGGAGGGGGGTGCAGAGAATGGGCTGTTAACAAGAGGCAAGCAGTCCCGACGGTCACGGTGACGAGGACTGGGAGCAAATGCGGGACCCTCCGCAAATGCAACCCCCCCCCCCCAAATTCTATCCCGCACGGTGGTGTCATCTCAGCCACCCCCCCCCCCCCAAATTCACAGACTCGCTGGCTAGCGGCTCTCTCTCGCCACGCTGGTCGCACGGTTAATCAGTTGGCCTCATAAACGTAGCACACCAACTCCATCTTTTTCATCACGAGCAGCTGGGATGGTTCTGCTATTTGTCTTGCTGTCACGTGATCGGCGGACACCCCTTGCCACAATGCACGCGAGGGGGGCACGTCGCAGGCTCAGAGTGCCTTGGCTGGCCCAAGGAGTCCCGTCGCTGTCTGTTCACACCTACGGGAGATTTCAGAAGGCCGTGCCGTGCCAATCCAAGGCCGGCTCCGCACGGCTCCGTTTCTTCAAATTTGCTTCCAGAGGCTCACCGCGGCTCCACTGCTGCAGAAGCGTCTCTTCCCTCCCTCTCCCGTCTCTCCCCAAATGGTGACAAGTGCTCACAAGATATCATCCTTTTCTCTATTCACTTTGAGCCTTTCATTTCTTTCCCCTCTTCTTGCCTTCTCAAGGTAACCGACAGGATGTGCATTTAAAAGGGCGTTACAATATTGTGATTGGAAAACCTCCGGTAAGCTGATGTTCTGCTCTGCGAGCAGCTTAGTGAATTGCAACATAACGATCTGCACCTCCAATTAGCACGGTTGGTTATGTATGGTGGTGAAAGAAATTAAACGTGATAATACTAATATAGATTTGTAAGGCCCATTTCATCCAAGGATCCCAATGCGCCACCGTGTAAGACAGAGGCAGCGGCGTAAACGACCCACAAACTACGGGGGAAAGGTCATTTTAAAGAGGTGAGTTTTTCATGACGAGGTTGAAATGGCTCCAAAGATTCAGATTTTTTTATAATTATCTGAGGGCAACACGTTCCATAGTCTTGGAGCTGCACTGGAAAAATCCCCGATCACGCCCAAGAATGGAGCCTTGACCCTTGGAATAATAATGAGATCAGAAGGTCTCAAGGACCTCATTAGTTGTGTATAGAAGTGGATCAGCTCCTGTAAGTAATGTGGGGCTAACCCATTGTGACAACCTTGTAGGTCAATAGCAGGAACCTTACAATGAGTTTCGATATTTGATTGGTAGCCAATGCAAGGACAAGAGAACAACGGTCGTGTGCTCACATTATCCGCGAATTCGAAAGCCACGCGACAGCTGCTTCAGGTGGGGATGAATGAATTGTCACTGATGCCACAACTGCTGCTGCTTCCGTTGAATTTGCGGTGATTCCCAGCGGGCCCTGCAGTTTACCAGCGTACAGTTGCAGGGAGTAGTCACATTGTGGGCACCGTTTGGTTTTCGACCAATGAAGGCGGTGACGGGATCCGGCCTGGTAGGTTGTTGCAGATTCGATTGATTGATGCTTGTGTTGAATAAAATTGAGAATAATCTTTATTGGTACGAGATGCACGGAAAGGCACACTACATTATAGAGGCAGTCCCCGGACTTACGAGCGACCGACTTAGGAACATCCGCACTTACAAAGGAGCTTCCATAAGTTATTTATTGTTAATTATAACACCTACGCAAAAGCCTGCGTGTTAAACTGAGATTGTATAACACTTATCGTATGTGCATTTAAATACGGAACATTGGTGTGTTTCCGACTTATGAACGGGTCTCAGGAACGTTTTCATCATCGCCATATTGCGAAGTTCAAGATCATATCGTGGAAAAGCATTATCGCGGAAACACCACTTCTAAGTGATCGTGGCACAGTATTCAAAGTAGGAAATGTTATTGACTACTATGAACTATATATGTTTTAGTTTACTAGCTATAAGGCCCACTGAGCTATACAGCTCAACAAAGTGGCTTATCATCACGTGGACATTTCTAACAGCCAAATACGCTTAAACGCACGTTGATTCTAAATGTGGAGGGGAAAACCGGAGATCCCGAAGAAAAATCCACGCGACCACGGACAAAACATGCACATTCCAAATATACAGGTGTCAGGGTTCGGGATTAAACCCGCGACCTCCTGTAAACTTGCCGAAACGTGTCCTATTATATGGATATATTTCTAACTGGAAAAATGTGGTGAGTTTTTGTTTACTTTCGCCTGTGCGCCGTTGCCAAGGCAGCAGTTAGCTGTGTCGCATGACCTTTTTTTCCATAAAAGAGGGTTTTAGGTTAGATCGCGTAAATATAAATGTGTCGTTAAACCCGCCACCACCCGACACAGCCAATGAATTAGTCAGGTTTGCTAGTACAGCCACACACCGGTTGTGTGTTGGAGAGTGAACCCACACAACATTTGCAATTGAACTCTCTGAGCTGGGCTCCTCACCTTGGAGTTGCCACCTTCGGGCGAGTGAAAATTGCGCGCGGTACAAATCGGCATTGTCATTGTTTATTTATTCATATTTACGCGAACTAACCCCAAAACACACCTCTCTCGTCGATAATGTTGGTCGCGGAAGCCTTACGTGTTAAGCTATCTTTCTTTTTTTATTATTACACGCTTTTTATTAACTCACTCTGTCTGTTGTTGTATCCTCAAATCTTGTAACTAAATTTTAACCCACTTCCCAATGTGGTATCGACTAAAAACTTGGTATACTTATGTCATACTGATGACAATACTATATTCTATCATTAAAAAATATAAATTATATATTCTTTGAAACATTCTTGTCCACGGTCAACTGACGTTGGCTGTAAATGGCCACGGCCCTTTACGTTATGGCAAGCTTTGGGGCCACTTCCTGGAGTCGTGGAGTTTTTCCATTGCTAGTACGGTAAATTTCACGAAAGCGTGTTTTTAAAAAAGTTTAAAAAAAATATTACTTATTTCGTTTCACGTTGGAAACGCCCATCCGCCGCTTTGCTTTTCGTGTTGCTGTTTCGCCGGGCACCAGTTCCAACCGTGGCCAAGTGATTATAATCAATCATTATTAGCGGCGGTTTCTCCGCGAATGGGGCTTGACGATCCTTGTCAAAGCGCAGCTAGCGAGTGGTGGGTGGGGGCGAACTTTCGCAATAACAACGTCGCATCGATTGGGTTTGACAAGGGACAATCGATTCCGCTCCAGAGTCTATTTGCCGTGCGGTGCGTGCCCAGCTGCGACTGGAAGCAGCAGCAGGAGCAGGAGGGGGCGAGAGAGCGGAGGGAGACGAGGAAGCGCAGAGAGTGGGTTGCGAGTTCAACGTTTCGGGAAAATCGGCTCCGTTACAGCTCGGACAGAAGCTGTGTCAGCATTTCGCCATATTCTTATTGCTCTTCATGTTGCTATTCATGTTGCTATTCATTTGCTCTTCTTATTGATATTCATATTTCTATTAATATTGCACTTTGTATTGATATTCATATTGATCTTCATATTGCTCTTCGTATCGCCCTTTCGTATTGCTCCCCTTCCAAGTGCTCTCTCTGCTCCAGCAATCAAACCTTTCCGTCAAAACTCCTCAGCCTTCCTCTGTGGCACAACGGTGGCTATGAGATGTTAACTACCTCGCCTGGTAAGCAGGGTTTCGATCCCGACCCTGAAGGTGCCTGCTGCATATTTGGAGCTCGCGTGTCTCTCTCTCATAATCATCATCACGGTGGCTAGGAGATGTTAACTCCCTCGCCTGGTATGAAGGAGGTCGTGGGTTCGATTCCGACCATGACGCCTGCTGTATATTTGGAGTTTGAATGTCTCTCTCCCCCCGCGGTCGCGTGGATTCTTCTCCAGGTCGTCCAGTTTTTCTCTTCACGTTTACAATGAACATGAGCTGCCGAGGCAGGATATAATCATTTCTCCTGCCTCACCAACTCTCTCGCTATGTTTATTCACCTGATGACGATTGCTTGTGTTGCGATCGAAACGTCGTGATAATTTTGTTATTTTTCTATCTACGTAGCTTTACCGACAGACCCAGAGAATATGCATTCCTGCAGTCACGAAAGCTGTAAGTCAAGATCAGAATGTTTATTTAGACTACAGGAGGAGGAATCCGATGACCTGTGAAGCTCTTTTTCACAGATGTCAAGTATGGGGCACGGGGGGGGGTCAGGGAATTTCAATAACAAACGATACAAAAAAAATCGACAGGAGTGCAAAATAAAGAAAGTGGTAAGGCACTAAATGTAAATAAAACAAATAGTTAGTTATTTATTGGGCAAGGCAGAAACATCAACAATATAGTCCCAGACCATGCCAAGATAACACAATAGAATGGAAGATTAACATTGAACTATCGGATATCCGTAGAGAGTCGGCCGTCTGCTTGAGTAACAATTGGCTTTGAATGAGCGTTAAACTGGAGGTCTTGTAAACGGTAAATCAACGGACCAGCTGGGAAAACAGGTCCATTGATTTCATCTGTGAGTTAAAGAGTTAATATGAATTCATGGCCGGCGATGGGTCCTCCATCGAGGGCGAGTCGGATGGTAGCTTGCCAGACTCTATTCTTAACCACATCGCTGGCCATCGAACAAAGACGGTGGTCACCGCATCGAGCGGCGCTTTCAGATGCGCTTCTGCGGCCGTCTGGAATGTTCTTCCCCTTCTGATATGAGGAAGCCACTGGGAGCCATGGAATTTTAAATCATCCAGATTGAAAACGCATTTTTTTAAAGCTGATTTTTGCGTTCAGTTTGTTGTCCTCCCCCACACCGATACGATTAGCACGGTTGGCTACGTACGGCGCGAAAGAAGTTCAACATACATACATTGGACCTTTTTACCAGTATCAAAATAATGAAAGTATAATAATAATAGGCTTTACCCTTTCTGGCAGTAAAACAGAAATTGTGTCAAGATGTTCAAGCACCAAATAGACACAAATGCAAGGCATCAAGTCTGCATTAACGACACAAAGTACTTGTGGCAAAACATGCAAACATGCTTTTATTTCCCAAAATACAGGGTTTTTTTGGGGTTAGATCGCGTAAATATATCAATGTGTCGTTAAACCTGCCACCACGCGAAAGCCGACGTGTTAAACTGATGCTTTTATTTCCAGATTGGGTAAGACCTATTCTTATTTTTTCAGAATGTTTGATACTGGCAAAAAGGTCTCATCGATATAACTGTTGAACCCGAACTATTAATACTTTGATACTTGCATTGTATCTGTAGTGTTCGCCTTTTGACGTCATGTGGTCTAACACTGGTGAGACAAGGCCTTAAAGAAGGCTGTCTCTGGTGTAGGCCAATCAGTTTAAAGGACAATGGATACAATTATTATCAGAGCACGTTTGTTTGCATGTTTTGCCACAAGTGTGTGTGTGTGGTTAATGCAGACGTGATGCCTTGCAAAAAGTATCTTCAGTAATCCCTCGGTTAACGTTATTTATCCGTTCCACGGAAACTACTGTTCACCGAAATAACTTTTAATCGAATATAGGGATTACATGAGCCTGCAAGGGAGCTGTTTTTCCACTGCCAAAACAGAAAACGTAAAATGTTCAACAAAGCCAGTCGACGTCGAAACGGCTCCCAAATGGGCGTCGCTGATTGGCTGAGGGCATGGCTCAGCCCCCATCTTTAGAGCGCTCGGATTAGCCGAAATTGGCGCCCCCGCGTGCACTACAACGTAAACACGGTACCGTTACGTCAAAATGTTAACGCGAGTCGAAACCACGGGGGGGGTCCTCGACGGGAGACGAAACGTTAACCGCAAAACACCGTGAACCGACGTCACTGCTGTCTATTGTTTGAACATCTTAACACAACTCCCGTTCTGTTGCCAGCAAAGGGCTAAAGCCTATCATTTTGTTCTCTTCTTCCCATCATGCTCCCAACCAACTTTGCCATCCTGGGGCATCGAGTCCCCTCCCCTGGCCCAGGGCCTTGTGGCATTGCACCTGACCTGAGCGTCTCTGGTGAACAATGGCACGAGAGGGAGAGGAGAGGGTGAGGTGGGAAATTTCATATCTCGCGGAAAAGGTCGCAATGAATCTTTTGTTTAGCAGTGCCGCCTGACGGCTTGTCATATCTATCACGGCGTGCGTGCTGCTAAATAAACAACAACAACAACGAGCTGTGATGGATGCGGTTTAAGGGGAAAACAAAAAAACACTCGGAGCTCTTATAGCCGGGAGGGGGGGGGAGGCCTGGACCAGCTGAGAGGGAAAAAAAGAGAGGTCCCCATTGATTTCATCTGTGAGTTAAAAAGAATAGAGAATAAATGTTGTTCCATACACATGTGCGGAAATGAAAAAAAGGGGATAGGAAAATACGAGTTTAACAATTTTATTGCCTCGGTCGAAATCTCAGTGTCGAGGAGCAGCAGCAGCAGCTATTTAACACCAACCTGGCTCTGTTGATGAGCTCCTGAACGTTGAGACTCGTCTAGCACCTTCGATTAGCACGGTTGGCTACGTACGGTGAGAAAGAGGTTCAACATACATGCGTAGTGTTTATTTATATAACTGCTGCTGGGGTAATATTGATCTGGAAAGCCCTCAGGTAGATGGAATAAAAACAATATATATTGGCTTTTGCGACCAATATTATCCATAAGAGGTTTGGGGGGATTTTATGGGATTTGGGGATTTCTCCACAACTCTGGCTGTCGCCTCATGAGGCTGGTTGCTGTAATTACTGGCGAAACGCCGTACTCGAATTTTGAATGCTGTAGTGGGTTTACTTTCCAACAGGCCGGTGTGCTGTGCTTGTAACGGATTGGCTGTGTCGGATGGTAGCGGGTTTAACGGCACATTTGTATTTACACAATCTAACACCCCCCACCCCCCATTATGAATATATTTTATATGGAGAGATGAGTGGAAGTCTCGTGCATTCATGTATTAGTTTATTTATTTAATTGTAGTCGATGCTCCAGCAGCAATGCACAATGCATTTACACAGCGATATGTACAAAGACGAAGATCCCTCGTATAGTCTGTAACAGACTGTTGGGGAAAGTGCTGTTAGCGAGCACCTTTGAAGGCCAGCACGGCACACGAGGGGGTGGGTGGCCAACACCACGCCCGGCCGCCTTTGTCTTCCTCGTGGCGATGTTTACACATTGTACCGGGTACTCATTCGAGGCTGAGTCGACCTCGTGTAGGCCCAGGACCGGTTCAGATAATCGTTACCGGCGTTGTCCCTGAACCCGAATCGAACCCGGATCGCCAGGTTCGTAGCGCAGCGTGCTAACTGCTCCAGCAGTAACGCGCAATGATGTTTTGCACAGCGATATGTACAACACACACCACGCGCAGACTCTCACGATGTGTCATGCACAGCTGAGCAAGAGGGTTTGTCATTAACTTAAAAGGCAGTGCCCTTGTAGCCAACGCAATGATGCTTATTTTGTTTTGCTTCGGGCCACGTGCTTGGTTGTTTCGTGAGCCTTCCATCGCCCAACAAATATTGTTTTTAAGCTGCTCATTGTGGATGTAGTGGCAACTCGTGTCTGTAACGAGTCACATCAGCCCATTGCATACACCGTATTTAATCACTGATTCCATTGTGTAACAATTTTTTTGTTCCTAATTGCTTATGCCTCAAAAGTACAAAAAATGGCTATTATTCCCCACAAACTTTGCTTTTGTGACTTGGAGTAACTTCGAGAACATTTTAGAACTTTCCAGCAATATAAATAGTAGTATAAACACAGGGACCTTAAGCCTACCAGTTCAGTTTAGTTCCAGCTGCCTAAGTGGATACACATCTGCATTTTTCTGAGATGGCATCAAGAGGCTGCAAGCATCCGGCAGACACATTTTGCTTTGTCTGTGGCCAATTTATGACGACAAGTGCGAAAAAGTACTCTGTCGAAGCATCTGCTAAGATGTGTGAGGCCTACAAGGAATATATTTTAGCATGCCTGTCGGGGATTAAGACAAACCCTGGGCACCTAATTTCACCTGCGAGCAATGCAAAACAACTCTGGAAGGTAAGATGGACAATTGTTGCTCGGAATTTTATGTAATAAAATTTGTAAACAAGTTTTTTGATAAAAGCCGGTGTCTTCGTCGAACCACAGATAAAGAAGATCCTGGAGTCCAATGAATTCCCCAAGAAGCTCACTAGTATAGAGAAAGCGGCTTGGAACAGCTTTATCCCAGTGGTTCGTGGCTTCCTAGGCAATCACAAGGTCGAAAACGATGTGGAGCTGGTTGAGGCTGGTGAAAAACTATGGCACAATGGGCTGTAGGATATCCCTCAAAGTGCATATCCTTGATGCTCATCTTGATAGATTCAATGAGAACATGGGAGCGTACTCGGAGGAGCAAGGCGAGCGCTTCCACCAGGATATACTGGACTTTAAACGCCGCTACCAAGGACAGTATAACGAGAACATGATGGAAGACTACATTTGGGGGATGATTCGTGAAAGTGATTTACAGCAGAATCGTAAATCTCGAAAAACTATTCACTTCTAAATCTTTTGTAGTACTTTTTTTTATTACATAATATAAATACATGTTAATTTTGATTCATATGTTTTCTGATTTTATGTGAACGAAAAGATACATTCTTCTGTTTTCTCATTGAAAATAGGTACATTTCTAAATATCAATGTCCTGGTCACAAAAGCAAAGTTTGTGGGGAATAAAAGCCATTTTCTATACTTTTTAGGCATAAGCAATTACGAAATAACACTTACTACCCAGGAACAAAAATTGTGTTACATAGTGTTCTCACACGCGCGTGTGTGTGCGTACATGTAAGTTGGCACAGTAGGGGACACAGGTGGTGCATCGGCGAGTCATCTCAGTCAGTCGACCCGAGGCACCTGCGTCTGCCCCGTGACCTCCTGCCAGCAGGCGTTTAACACTTCACGTGGCCTTAACATGCACATAGCCTGGCACAAGCGCCATGAAGACGTCACCACCACTTAGTGGCGAATGGATGTTGTTGTGCATGTATTTCATTTGGGAGCAGTGGCGCTGTGCTCAGAGCTTTGCACTATGAACCCAGCGACCCAAGTTCGATTCCTGCTCACGACCAATAAACAGTGGCAGTTAATGTTTAAACCGGTCCTGTTATGCCTGGAGTTGACTCAGCATCAAATGAGTGCCTGGTGAGATGTGCAAACGTGACCACGTGGTGTTGGCCACAAACCCCCTCCTGTGCCCGTGCCGCCCTTCATAGGTGCTCGCGAACAGCACTTACCCCAACAGTCTGTTAAAGGCTACACAGGGGATCTTCGCCTTTGACAGTTAACACAGGGATATCCGTAGTGTGTAGTTATTATAGTGTAGAGTATGTACGTTGAACTTCCTTCGCACCGTACGTAGCCAACCATGCTAATCGGAGGTGCAGGGGAAGGAAAATAAACTAAACACAACAACAACCATTTGTAACGAAATTCGTTTTCAATTTAGTATAGTGGTGTAGTGTATAATGTAGTGTGTAGTAGTGTAGTGTATAGTAGTGTCTGTACATTTGTCGTGACATCGCGAGATGTCACTGTTCTGTGCAGGCCCTGGAGAGGCACGGCGTGCGATGTAACGACATAGAAGACACCGCTATGATGTGGGTGTAGTTCCGGCCTTAGAGGGGCTCGGTGAGCGCTGATTGATAGCGCTGGATGGCACCACGCTTGGCGTGCAGTGCCGGCCGCTACAGGATAGGGTGTGGGAGTGCCGGCCATAGAAATGGGGTTACTGAAAGCCGTGGCACTCTGGTTTACCCGAGAGGACACGTGACCAGTTAAGCCTAGAAAGGGGCCACAAGTGGGGGCTAGGGGTGGTCACGTGGTCGGGGTCCAGATCCTGCTCGAGGATTCTGGAAGGTGGTCGTGGCCAAGGGTGGAGCCGGCCACGCCGCAGAGGATATAAGCCGGGTCCCCCAGAGGGACCGGCGTTGTTGTTCATCTTGAAGAAACCTTCGTCTACGTCCTACGTTCTACTGAGTCTCCAACACGTGGACCTGGACCCGAGCTGTGGTCCGGTCCGTAGTAGCCAGTTACATTGTAATTAGTGTAGTTAGCCTGGTGGTCACCACCACAGGTTGTTATTCTGTTAAGGGGCAGTTACCCTGTGTGTTGGTGTTAAATAAATGTGTTGCCTCCAAGAGTACGTCTGTGACTCAGTTGAACTCACTACACATTTAACTTCTTTAGCATCGCACGTAACCAACCGTGCTAATCGGAGGTGCCGGGGAAGGACAATAAACTAAAGACAACAGCAACGAGCATTTCTAACGAAATTCGTTTTAGATTTAGTATAGTGGTGTAGTGTATAGTAGTGTATAGTAGTGCATGTACTTTGAACTTCTTTCACACCGTACGTAGCCAACCGTGGTAATCGGAGGTGCGGGTGAAGGACTACAAACTAAACACAAAAGGCATATCGAAAGAAGAAAGACAGAAAGAAGAAACGACGACTTTAAGAAGCAATCAAAACCGATGGCACAAATTCGGCATCTTCACCGCCACCCCCCCTCCCACTCGCACACATTCCGCACGAGGCCCAAAGGCCAACAACGCCAAGCAGCCAGCAGCAAACAGCACTAATAATTATGATATATATATTTTTATATATAGCGTCGTTCACGTAAAACTGAATCTCACAACACTGCAAAAGACAACAGCGATGAATAAATAAAATAATAAAAGAAAAGTAGCTCCTCGCAAGATAACGTCGGACACCCCAAACCAATGTCAACTCGGTCGAAGGCCGAAGTAAACAACGACAGCAAAAGTTTTTTTTTTAAAGTGGGACTTAAACAGTGGAAGGGACTTCATTTGGCGAACGTGGAGTGGGAGTAGGAGTGTCCGTTCCCACTCCGTGGGAGCTGCCGATTGTCACGCACCTCTTGAATTGAGACAGGGTCCCTATGAGGACTGGGGGAAAGAGACGATGGCAGAAGGAACTCCAAAGTTGTTTGGTGCGAGGGGGGGGGAAGATGCGGAAAGAGAAGTGGTTTCACCTGTAGCACGGTGGGTGAGTGGGTGAGTGAGTGGGGGAGTGAGTCGGTGAGTGGGTGGTTGTGTGCATGAGCGGGTGAGTGGGAGGTTGTGTGCGTGAGCGGGTGAGTGGATGGTTGAGTGAGTAGGTGAGTGCGTGAGTAGTTGGTTGAGTGAGTGAGTGGGTGGATAAGTGAGTGCGTGAGTGAGTGGGTGAGTGGATGGTTGCTTGAGTGGGTGACTGAGAGAATGGGTGGTTGGTTGGTTGATTTAGTGGTGAGTGAGTGGGTGGTTGAGTCGGTGGTTGGTTTAGCGGGTGGTTGGTTGATTGATTGAGTGGGTGAGTGAGTAGGTGAGTGAATGGATCTCGAGAGAGGAAGCCACTCTATGTGCACATAGCTTCTAATTATTTAATTATTTAGTCGTAATAATACTAATTACCACTGTCGGAGAGGGGGGGGGTTGCTTTGTGGTTGAGTGGGCGTGGTTATGTAAAAGTGGGTGGGGCTAACGGAGGGAGGAGCCTTCTGCAAATTAACATAATTGGCGGTCCACCGGTGGTGCGTGGTGACAGGAAAAAATATCAACATTTTCGCGATAATAATTTATTTTCCCGCCATTCGCAACCCCAGTCATAAAATCGTGTGGGGTGGATGGTTGGTTGATGGTGGTGGTGCGAGTCAAAATCTGTTCTTGTAATGCGGAACGTTGATACGAGCGGCTGTACAGCAGCACCCAGCCCTGATGGCGATGGGCTGGCTTCGTGTTCCAGAGGCAAGATTTGACTCATCGTGCCCTCGACTTGGTCGGACAGTTCCTCGAGTCAACAAACCCAAATCCAGGGTCAAAGTTGACCTTTTTGTTTAGCAAGCCAGCGTAGACTGAATGAACCTTCGAATCGCGTCATACTTGGTGACAGGGTCAACTAAGACGGATGAAGAAAATTTGCTGATTATATATTTTTAAAATTTTAGACGGTTTTATGAGGACCGGTGTGTTATGCTGCACCGGTTTAACCACCAATACGTCCAAATGTTGTATCTTTAATCGTATTCGGCATGAAGCCAAATCCATTTAGTTGCTTTGTTAACACTCGGGGAGTTAAATCGATGGTGCGTCGTTTTTACGTTTCAGTTATATTTTCACACCGAGCCTGGCATTTAATCCATTGCCTCTACTTGTTTAATTTAGTCGCATCGATTTCCGGTTATCGCGCTATATTTCCTGGACATTCAAAATGTTACCGTGAAGTTCAAATTGTCTTCTCACTTGCATTCGAATTTGTAACGAGTAGTTTAGCTCCACGAGATGTAAGACCCAATGAACAAAAAATGTTCTGGCACCATTAGCTACGACTTGATGTGACCCAGGTGGCAATGTACCATGGGTCTCTTGCGTCTCAACAGGCCCGATATTTTATCTCGTGGTTAAATCAAATAAAAAGAATGAAGGATTCTACTCCTACAAACTGCTCAGCGGCTTTACGGTAAATGTTGTTCTTCGACAGCAATGGTGCCGGGTTTAACCGCTCGACTTCCTTAAAACTCACTCGAAGTTTGATCGAGTCGCGGAAGCCATTTGTCCATTGAAATCGGACAGCACAGGCTTGTGATTAAGTGCAGGTGCATTGGCACATAAGCCCTGGCAGTCTGGTGACATTACTGGAAATTTAACTTGGGCTGCGATAGAGAGTCTGAGAGAATGCTATTTGAAGCCATTAATCACATCAAGGCAGCTGTCCAGGCTACCTTGGAACAATTCTCGCCAATGCTTATTGCATTCTTAATAGGTTTAGAGCGCCATATATCTGTGTTCTGATTTATGAGAATGAAAAAAAATAAAAAACTATTCCGTGCATATTTTTCAAATCAAAACAACCAAATATATTTTTGCAACAAAAAACCACAGCAACAGTAAATCATTGGTGCCTGTGACCAATCACACGGCATGCGCCCGACCTCGTGAGATCTCGGAAGCTAAGCAGAGGCTTAGTCACCGTAAATAAAACCGGTCCTGTAGGCTGCAGTGTCAATAGCCGGCAGTGCAGCAATATCCATTGTTCTACTGTACCACGGCTCCAACATCTATGCTCCCTGCCTTCACGAATCCGCACCGACCGGGCGTGACATATGCACATAATCAGGAACAGTAACAGGAATAATGGAACTGTATATTTGTATTATTATTCGCTAATATCACACGAGACATCAAGAGACAACGACTCAGATGGCTCGGACACGTGCTCAGAATGGACCAGGGGGACCGTATACCAAATATTGACCCTAAGATGGACACCACTGGGCAAAAGGAAAACCTGGGAGACCCAAGACCCGGGCCGGGTTAAGGTTCTTGTATGCCCTAGGCACAGTGCCTACTGTGGTCTATTGGATAATACGGACCTGGTGGGTGGGTGAGTGAGTGAGTGGGTGGGTGGCTGGGTGAGTGAGTAGGCCCTAGGCACAGTGCCTAATGTGGCCTATTGGATAATACGGCCCTGCGCAATACCACCTGAAGGATGAGCTGGTAGCAGCGATCAACCTCTTGGGGCAAGGCTCAACATGTTGCCGAGGACAGGGAAGAATTGGAGAGAACTTATTGCGGCCTTATGCTCCACAGGGGATGAAGAGGATTCACTGACTAACTAATACGTGCATAACACATTATATAATATCCCTGTGCCATGCCATCATACACTGTCGATCAGCCTGCATGCTTAACCCGTCTGGCATTGTGGTCACACACGCAGAATGCCAATTATTTGTTTTTGTATTTCAAACGCTGAATTTTTAATTAAAAGATAACGATCCTCTCCAGCGATTTTTTTTCGGCACTGTTCCAACCTCGAAATCATTTCCCGTTCAAACTTCGCTTTTGCGGCGGAAGCTGCCGCGGTCACAATAAGAGAGTCACGGATATAAATGTGTGTGTATTGGTGGTCAACAGCGCGCCGGACTTGCGAAGGGCAGAGGTCGCCATTCCGATTCAATCGCGGAGTGTTGAACACGATGGGGCGAGTTTCCTAAATCCGCATCGGCAAGGCAGCGGTAAAACAAGCAACAAAATGGTTAACCAAAGTTAGGTCGATCGGCGGCAGGCCGCGTGCGGTGGGGCAAAGTGGAGGTACTCCGAGCGGAAGATTAGGCTGACATACCCGAAAGATGGCCTCCATTAAAAATCAAACCATTTCAACAATTTTTTTTATGTGAACAGGTAAGGCCCACTGGGCTAAATAGCTCTTTTTCAGAAGCGACCTGGCCACAAATGACAGCTCAACGAGCTGGCTTATAGCGTGGAAATTTATAGTCGCCAAATATCCTAAACGCACATTGCTTCTACAATTGTAGAGAAAAACAGGAGGAGCTGGAGAAAAATATACACGACTACGGGGAGAGAGACATGCAGACTCCAAATATACAGCAGGGAACATCAGGATCTGGATCGAACCCACGACCTCCTCCAAACCAGGCAATAAACTAAACACAAAAAGCAGCCTATGGGCAGTATTGGGTCTCTGGGCAGTGATGGGTCTGTGGGCAGTGTTGAGTCTATGGGCAGTGTTGAGTCTATGAGCAGTGTTGTGTGTATGTTGAACTTCGTTCGCACCGTATGTAGCCAGCCGTACTAATTGGAGGTGTGGGGGAAGGACAACAAACTAAACACAACAAGCAGTTTTAAAGACATGAATTTTCAATCTAGATTTCAAAATGCATAGCTCCAGTGGCTTCATATTATCGGGAGGAAGAGCGTTCCAGACGGCCGCAGAAGCACATCTGAAAGCGTGCGATGCGGTGACCACCGTCTTTATTTGATGGTTCGACAAAAGCTGCTGAGAGGATAACCGGAGTTTGTGTGATGATGGTGTACGTTTCTTGACGAGATCGATTGGATGGACACCGGACGGAGACACGTACAACGCACACCACCGTGTCCCTGGCTCTCCAAAGCAGGGTTGCTATCTTTCCCACAATCGAGCAAACCCAGATATATCTCCCAGCAGAGCCATCCCTAGGGGTAACGGCGAATCGGGGGGGCACTCGCCCCGGACCCCGCACTTTGGGCGGGGTGGGGGGGGGGGGTCCGCGCTTCGATCCAGATTGAACCCACAACCTCCTGCATATCAGGCGAGGGAGTTAATATCTCGCCACTGCAGCGCCCTCATCAGGTCGCATCGTAGGTAGGCCACCCTGAAAATGTCAAGCCAGTGCAGGTGTGCCTGTGAAGGCATTCGCATTTCTTAAGCACTGCATTGCATGGAGCGACAGTCCAGGGCAGATTCCGCACCGCTTTCCACAGCCAATGAAAAGATAATGCCATAATAGAGATTTTAGGTCAGACCGCGTGAATATAAATGCGTCGTTAAACCCGCCACCGCTCGACGCAGCCAATCAGTAAGGTTGTGCCGCGTAGACAAAATGTGGCAATTCGTTACCAGTACAGCACACACCGTTTGTGTGCTGGAGAGTAAACCCACAACATTTAGAATTCGAGTACGACGTTTCGTCAGTAATTACAACCAGCATTACCAGGCGACAGCCAGATTTGTGGAGAAATCCTCCTCCTGTTTTGGTCGTAAATAGAGAGGTAAATGTGATGTCATCACTTGTGAGCCAATCAGGTGCGAAAGGGGGGCGGGGTTAATTATGCGATATCAATTAAAATGGATAACCATTACGGGTTGGGTTATTCACAGGGTAATGAACATACATTGTGTGCTCATACATGATGCTTTTTTCGCTTCGGTACGTAGCCAACCGTGCTCATCGGGTTGGCCCCACGCAATCGTGGAGCTCAGCAGCAGAACCTCCCACTCCTCGACTCAGTGAGCAGCAGTGAACAGGCCGTTGGCACACAGAGGCGACGCCTCACCAGCAGCGAGGCCGTCGCCTCGTCCGCACTCGGGAAACCGGTCAATTCTCTCTCTCTCGTCCCCCCCTCTCTCCCCTCTGTCCTCCGTACGACTCTCCAAGTTACACTCACCCACTCATCAGCCATACCTCCTAACCTGCCTCCTGCCCCCACCCCCATCACGTGCCAACCCCCACTCTCCTTCTGGATATCTGTGGAAAAAGCTTCAAAGCTCATTGGATTCCTCCAGTACAAAATACAAATTCTGATGATTCTGATTTCCGCTCGACGTCGCCAACGGGTCCCAGCGCTGCCCCCCCCCCCCCACCGTGGTCCCGGTGGCTCCCGTGTGGCTGTCTCCCATCCGGTGTTCCGTTGTCGAGGCTGGACTCGGCAGCGGCTCGACCCCAGCCGTGGTTCTGTTTGTGGGCCACCGCGGCAGAGACGCAAGCCCCACAGTGTGGCCGCCTATTTGGAAAATTGCCGTTTCTGTCCCGCACCCCCCCCACCCCCCTCCTCCTCCCGCCCCACACCCTCACTTAAAAATAAATGGAGAGAATAAATGTTTACTGAAGGGACGCCATCTGATCAGCTGATTATGATGGAATATAACATGAACCTTAATCGGATCTAATCCTAATCCCAACGCCGCAGCCTTTATTAATCAACGGATGGGATCACATTTAATATACGTATCTTTTTTGCAGAAAGATAAACAACAAACAGATCTAATTCTTGGACCAAACCGATAAAGGTAAACTAACATGGAAATCAAAGTGTCGTTCATAAGCGGAGGAAACTACAAAAAAAACAAAGTAACCGCACATTTCATTTGATACGAAACGACGAGAGCCCTGCGGTCCGGTGGCACGCCGAGTGACTTGCAGGCCGAGTGACTTGCACGCCGAGTGACTTGCAGGCCGAGTGACTTGCACGCCGAGTGACTTGCAGGCCGAGTGACTTGCAGGCCGAGTGACTTGCACGCCGAGTGACTTGCAGGCCGAGTGACTTGCACGCCGAGTGACTTGCAGGCCGAGTGACCTGCAGGCCGAGTGACTTGCAGGCCGAGTGACTTGCACGCCGAGTGACTTGCAGGCCGAGTGACTTGCAGGCTGCGGGCCCTGCTGTGCCACACCATGGCAACGGAGAAAGATCCTCTGCTGAGCGCCCAATGTCAGAGGCCCTGTCATTATGGGGCCGCCTTTATGGGCGCCGCGGTGGCTCGGAGATGTTAACTATCTCGTCTGGTATACAGGAGGTTGTGGGTTCGATCCCGACCCTGACGATGCCTGCTGCTTTATATTTGGAGTCTGCGTGCCTCTCTCTCTCTCATCATCATCATCGTCACGGTGGTTAGGAGATGTTAACTACCTCGCCTGTTATACAGGAGGTCGTGGGTTCGATTCCCACCCTGACACCTGCTGTATATTTGGATTAAATAATAGCATACGACGTTTCGATTGCAACACAAGCAATCATCATCAGGTATAATGAAATAGCGACATAAAATCTAACCAGAAAACTATAGACAGACATATAATCCACGCGATAAGCCACTTCGTTGAACGGTCATGTGTGGCCAGGTCGCTTATGAAAAAGAGCTACATAGCTCAATGGACCTTACCTGGTAAAACAAAACAAAATTTGTTTTAGTTTAGTTTTGAACGCTCCCCAGTTTAACACGTAGGCTTTCGCGACCAATATTATTCGTAGTTGTTTGGTTAGATAGCGTAAATAGAAATGTTTCGTTAACCCACCACCCAACAGCCAATTTAGTAAGGTTTGTCACGTAAAAAAACTGGTTGTCTGATTAAACTGGTTGTAATTCTGGCATATCGCCTGATGAAGCAATATATACGTTGAACTTTTTTCGCACCATACGTAGCTAACCGTGCTAATCGGAGCTGCGGGGGAAGGACAACAAATTGAACACAACCAGCAGTTCTAAAGAAATGAGTTTTCAATCTAGATGTAGCTCCACTGGCTTCCTAATATCGGAAGGAAGAGCGTTCCAGACGGCCGCAGAAGCGCATCTGAAAGCGCCGCACGGATGCGATGACCACCATCTCTATTCAACGGCTGAGCCAAAAGCTGCCGCTGCGAGGATGACGACCGGAGTTCGCGTGTTTGATGTTTTTTTACGGCGAGGCACCGCGGTTCATTCGTGGCGAGCGCTTTGCGTGCGATGAGTGGCGACCCGAATATCGGCGGCGGCTGCCTCCGCACACGCGCACCGAGCGCAAGGCGTCGTCTGCCGAGCACCTCAAAGCGCACGCGGCCGTTACTTTTGCACGTTAACCGCAAAGCTCTGCGAGCGGTTAGATTTTTTTTTTGGTGTTCATCTATCCGAGTGCGTAATGAGGTTAAAGAATGTCAGCGAAGACCGGGTTCACACACTCGAGCAAACGCTAATGTTGTGCAGTTAACTTAAGATCCGACCGATGGAACACAACAATGGGTACAGGCCCCGGTTACTTGGTTTTTATGTATTGTCGAAATTGTATGTATGTATGTATGTTGAACTTCTTTCGCGCCGTACATAGCCAACCGCACGAATCGGAGGTGCAGTGTTGAGTCTATGGGTAGTGTTAGTCTATGGGCAGTGTTGAGTCTATGGGTAGTCTTCTTCTTGGTTCTTTCGGTAAAGTCACGTAGAAGGGAAATAATAAAAGAATAAAAATAAAACATAATAAAATAATTCTAACGACGTTTCGGCCACAACGCAAGCAGCCGTCCTCAGGTGAAGAACAGGTCTGTCGGAAAGACAGCGTCTTCAGACGCTTATTTTCTTATGTTATATTTGTATTATTTTATTATTTCCCTTCTATGTGACTTTACCGAAAGAACCAAGAAGATGAATCCCTGCAGTCACGAAAGCTTTAAATCGAAAAATTATATGGGTAGTGTTAGTCTATGGGCAGTGTTAGTCTATGGGCAGTGTTAGTCTATGGGCAGTGTTAGTCTATGGGCAGTGTTAGTCTATGGGCAGTGTTGAGTCTATGGGCAGTGTTAGTCTATGGGCAGTGTTAGTCTATGGGCAGTGTTGAGTCTATGGGTAGTGTTAGTCTATGGGCAGTGTTAGTCTATGGGCAGTGTTAGTCTATGGGCAGTGTTAGTCTATAGGCAGTGTAAGTCTATGCCATTTTACTTTAACGTCACATGGACGTCGCCCGTTCGTCGCGTTGATGACCCAGGTCTCCGGTTCATTTTCGCCTGCGCACCACCGCCAACGTAGCGCACGTAAGTTGTTGTTTTTATTGTTGTTGTTATCGTCGTCGTCGCTGTTGCTGTTTACTTAGAACTGACGCTTCGCCTACTTCTGCAAGCCATCGGTTCGAGCCGCGCTCACGACCGTCCGTGGCGAGAGTAAACACTGAAATGTAAAAATCATTTCGTATTCGAAGAGGAAATGATAAAATCTCTCCCCCGTGCTGGCAAAGCCAGACATCGGTAACCTATGGCCTGCGGGCCGTTATTATTATTGTTGTTATTGATGCTCCCACGCTTATTTACAAAGGAGAGCCTCGTCGCGAGTCTCATGACTAATTTTCAGGAGGGTCCTGCCACGTTGTGTGGGTCGAGGGCGATGTTGCTGCTGCTGCTGTTGCGCGATCCCAATCGAGTGATTTGGAGGCACATTTTCGGCATTGGCCAATACCGGTGACATCGTCTTTGCTCTATTTAGCTACAGAAGGAAAACAGAAAAGCCGGAGGAAACCCATGCATTTACAAAGGGAGAGCATACAAACTCCAAAGACAAAGATCCCCCGTATAGCCTTAACAGACTGTTCAGGCAAGTGCTGTTAACGAGTAAGCACTCTATGAAGGCCGGCACGGCACACGAGGGGGTGGGTGGCCAACAACCACGTCCGGCCGCCTTTGTCTCCCCAGTGGCGATATTAACGCATCACACCAGGCACTCATTTGAAGCCTGAGTCGACCTAGGGGAGGGCCCAGGACCGGTTCAGATAATCGTCACTGGTGTTGGCTGTGAGCGGGAATCGAACTCGGGTGGCCGGGTTCATAGCGCAGCGCGCTAACCGCTACACTACCGCTCCCCACACACACTCTCAAACACACTCTCACACTCTCACACGCACACTCTCACACACACTCACACACACTCTCACACAATCTCATTCTTCGACACAGAGGCCACTCGGAGAGGCCGTTGTGTTGTGGTCACCACGGGGCCCTCCGACAGTGACGGATTATCCTAGGAGCAGAAGTAGCTACATATGCTACGGGCTCCGCATTTTTAAGGGCTCCGCGCTAAATGCATTCAAGCTATCAACTCCGGTTCAGTGATTTTGCACTGGCTCTATTACTATAGTACTATACCGCCTTCAACGTTTTTGAACGACTGGGTGTTTAAGGTTAGCGATTTGTCGTATTATCTGGCTGTATAGCAGATGAAAAAATACAATTACTTTACCATGCAAATAAAAAATGTATGTGTTTTAATATTTACGTTTTTTAAAATTTAAGGACCCTTTATAACATATACTACAGGCCCCGCACTAGCTTAATCCGACGCGTTCCGTTCTGCCGTCGCCGGCCCCCCGAACGGATCGCTTTGATGTCGCTCTTATTCAGTGCTGATTATGGCGCCACGGGATTTGCCTCACAGACGAGCTGAGTCACTGGCTACACGGGATTTTTCCGCGCGACAAATGAACGTCGGCATGAACTCAACTCACCATTTGGGGCGCCACGTTGGCGAGATGTTAACTACTTCGCCTGGTATACAGGAGGTCGTGGGTTCTATCCCGTGTTTATAGTTTGCATGATGTCCCCTTGGTCGTGTGGATTTTTCTCCTGGCATTTAGATCAACATGTATTCAGAGTATTTGGTTGCTATACATTCCCACGTGATGATGATAAGCCACTTCGTCGAGCTATCGTTTATGATAGCTTGGTGTGGTGCTGGCCACCCAGCAGCTCAGTGAGCCTTATTTGGTAAGTTAAAAAATAGTTTCGTTTGAATGTTAGTCTCCCCATTGCTGATGCCCAGACCACAGCGGATGCTCGTGTTCTGCCCCCAATCCGAGGGGCTAAATCGTCAGCAGACGACAGTGCAGAAAAGTCCATCGTACTGTACCATGGTCGCCACCTTCAGCAACACCGCAATGACCAACTTGGTCAAGTATGGTCAAGTAAGCGGCCATCCATTTAGTACGTACGCAAAAATCTGTCAAAACTTGACCCCTCCCCCCTCCCTGTACGCACGCATACTGTTTACACCCCCCCCCACCTGCGTACGTACGTACGCTTGACGCACCCCCCCCCCCCCCCGAATCCTATAGAACGGCCGATATTTAATCTACACAGAAATGATCAAGGATTAAGAATATTAACGTGTTTGAGCAAACAGATAGTCCACCACCGGACTATATGCTGTAACTCATTTGAAGGCCAATGTAGACGAATTATTATCGAGGCTTCACCCCCCCCCCCCCACCAGTTTCCTATGCGTACGTACATTGTCAGTAGACCCCCCATACGCAAGCGTTCGCATTTGGGTTAACCGCCCCCCTCCCTCCATGCGTACGTACTAAATGGATGGCCCCTAACCCCGGCGTAGCGAGGCCCTCGTAAAAAAAAGATTGACCCAATTTCAAAGCAGTATATTTCACGATGGCAACATGTTACAATTACACAAAAAGTTACAAACGGAGTTATCAAGTTTTACTAACCATTTTATAAATGCTCTATCTGCCCTCCACCTGCTGTACGGACAACATCGAGACGATAGTTGAATTCGTCCCAAACGCCTCTCAAAGTGTCTTCTTCCACTGAAGTCACCACTGCCGTGATTCTGTTTTTGAGGTCATCCAGATTAGTCGCTAATGGTGGCACAAAAACACGGTCTTTGACGTATCCCCACAAGAAAAAGTCGCAGGGTGTGATGTCTGGGGATCTTGGGGGCCAAGAGTGTAGCGCCAAGTCTTGGGGTCTCTGTGCGACCTATCCAACGTTGAGGCAGTGTGTCTTGCGAATGACTGAGGCTAGGGGCTATTTGTGCGCTGGGAGAGGCATCTAGCGGTAATAATTTGAAACTATATGCCCTGCCCTCTCTATCCCCCGCCCTCTCTATGCCCCGCCCCTTCAAGTGGTAAGAATTTCATTCATGGGCGGTTCGTGTTTACAGAGATATAGCGATTTCAAATCGCGTCCATTTCATTCAAACACCCGGTATAACAAGTAAACTATCTTTTTTATTTGACGAGGTGTAAGGCCGACTGAGCTATATAGCTCTTTATCAGAAGCGACCTGGCCACAAATGATAGCTCAACGAAGCGGCTTACCATCACGTGGACATTTACAGACGCCAAATAATCTAAACGTGCGATGTTGATTATAAATGTGGGGGAGCCGGAAAAAATCCGCGCGACACACGGGAAGATAGACATGCAATCACCAAATATATAGGCGTCCGTGTCACAAAAGAACCCACTACTTATGGTATACCAGGCAAGGTTACATACATCTTTATATACAAAAATAAACTATGTTTTATTTTACCAGGTAAGACCCCCTGAGCTATGTAGCACTTTTATTATAAGTGACCTGTCCACAAACGATAGTCCAATGAAGTGGCTTATCATGTGGAAATTTATAGCAGCCAAATTCTCCAAACGATTCTAAATTAGGAGGAAAAAACTGGAGGACCCAGAGAAAAATCCACGCGACCACGGGGAGAGAGAGAGAGACACCGCAAACTCCAAATATACAACAGGCGTCAGGGTCGGGATCGTACCCACGACCTCCGCTATACTCGGCGAGGCAGTTAACATCTCCTAGCCACTGTGGCGCCCCGGAAAGGGTTTGTGCACGCGTGCGCATTCACGGCTGTAGCGGTGACAGAGAACGTCCAGCTGAGGTCAGGACGGCGCACGACCGTCGAGCACACCGCACTGCCGCCACACCCCCCACGGCCCATCAAACCGCGAAAGTTCACCGAGTCGCGGGGCTCGTGGCAAAAAATTGTCCCACCCATGCTCGCTCTTAGGGGCCGTCCATAAATGACATCACGCACCAAAGGGGAGGGTGGAGTCAGACATTTGTAACGATGTGTTACGATGGGGGGGGGGGGGGGGTTGAGAAATGTGACGTCACATCAAAATGCGCAACTTTAAATAAATATATACAACACGTTCTACTTAATTAAATAGACTTTTTAATAAATGTTTTCTCCTACAACATCAGAGTGCAGCGCCACATTAAATACGCACTACAATGACAATAGTTTAAAACGATTTGAAGCATGTCTTATTTTGGGGGGGGGGGGGCAGAGCTTTGTGACGTCATATTTAAGGGGGGATCTGACTTTTTTTGACGCCGTGTGACGATAGGGGTAAAACATCGTCAAAAATCGCGTGACGTAATTTAGGGACGGCCCGTTTTGTGCGAGCTCGCACCGAGACGACTGAGCGATTGGGACCCGCGTTGTCAGCGTGCTGCAACGACGGAGGGCGTTATGGGGGATCGGCTCTCGGGTTTGGCGGTGGCGCGCGGCTCGGTCATCCGGCGCTTTGCATCGCAAGGGTTTGACAGATCCGCGGGGGATGAGTGCAGAGCTGCCCCCGCAAAACCCGCCGCTCGGGCTGCAGCGTGGACGCGGCCACGAGGTGGCAGCGTAGCAAGTGGGTTTGTTCGTCAAGCCACAATGTGTGTGGGCGTCTCAACTGTTGTTAGAATGTATTTGACCAAGTAAGGGGCCGTCCGTAAATGATGGGGCGATTTTTGACCCCCCTCCCCCCATCGTCAAGCTCTGCCCCCCCCCCAAATAAAACATGCTTCAAATAGCTTTAAACTATTGTCATTGTAGAGCAGCCAATTCCACTGACAAATATCTGAACCGGTCCTGGGACTCCCCTAGGTCGACTCAGCCTCAAATGAGTACCTGTTGCGGTGTGTAAGCATCGCCACTGGGGAGACAAAAGGCGGCTGGGGCGTGGTGCCGGCCCGAGTGTGCCGTGCCCAGCCTTCATAGGTGGTCGCTAAAAGCACTTGCTCCTACAGCCTGTTAAGGCTATACGGGGGATCTTTGTCCTTGCTGTCCCAAACAGTTATCCACTCCACCTCCCTAGCCTCTATCCGTGCTGTAAAGAAGGGCCATTGCCCGAAACGTCAGCCGTTATTTTGGTTTAACACGTAGGTTTTCGCGACCAATATAATCCATAATAGAGGTTGTTTTGGGTTAGATCACGTAAATATATAAAATCTGTCTGTCGCCTGATGAAGCTGTTGCATTTACTGGCGAAACGTCGTACTCAGATTGTAAATGTTGTGGCTCGGCTCTCCAACACACCGGTGTGCTGTACTAGTGACGAATTGGCCACGTTCTGTTTACGTGACAACGCATTACTAGTTGGCTGTGTCGGGTGTAGGCGGGTTTCAACGACACATTTATATATTTATGCGATCTAACCCAAAAAACCCTCTATTATGAGCCGTTATCTTTTTTCAACTTGTTATTTTTAAGGCCACGGTGTTATAAACGAACGTGCCGAGTCTTTTTTTTACATTTTAGAATGTGTCGCAGAGCTGTGCTTGCTTTATATTCTACTCCTGCGCATGGCATTAAGTTCAGGAGCCAGGTACCAATGTTGGAGGTCTTTTGGTAGCCACGACGAGAGGGCTTCAGCAGAGAGAGAGAGAGTTCGGGACGTTTTGCTGTTCCTCTTCCTCCGTTAAAGAATCACAGACGACAGTGGTTCACCATATGGACCGTAAAGTGAGTGCCATACCCTTTGTTATGCAATGTCAAACAAACCACTCCTCATATACAGTAAACTACAACGCCACTTTTTTTGTATTTAACCAGGCAAGGCTCACTGAGATATTTGAGGTCTTTTTCAGAAGCGACCTGGCTATCTAGCTCAACGAAGTGGGTTGTCGTCATGTGTACATTAATAGCAGCCAAATACTTTAAACGGACATTGATTCTAAATGTGGAGGGACAAACCGGAAGGCCCAGAGAAAAATCTAGGCGACCACGAGGAGATAACAAGCAAACTCCAAATATATAGCAGGCTTTAGGGTCGGGATCGAACCCACGACCTCCTGTATACCAGGCGAGGTAGTTAACATCTCCGAGCCACCGCAACGCTCATCGATTATAAATTCGCACTCATAGTCACAAACACAAACATTCCCCCGTGTAGGCTTTAACAGGCTGTTGGGGGCAAGTGCTGTGAGCGAGCACTTATGAAGGCCACCACCACACCGGGCTCCCTTTGTCTCCTCAGTGCTGATGTTTACACACCGCAGTACGTAACCTTTTAAGGCTGAGTCGACCTGGGGGGAGGGAGCTGCAGGACCGGTGCAAATATTTTGGCAAGTTGAACTCGGCTCACTGGGTTCGGAGCGCAAGTGCGCTCACCACTGCGCCACCGCTCCCCACACAATCGCACCCCCCGACACCATACAGCTAAACACAGGGGTCGACAACCTTCTGAGGAAGAATATTTATTTATTTGTCGTTGACCAAAATAGATCGAGAGCCACTTGTACACAGACACAGCAGCTGGTATACAGCAGATGACAAAAACAACAACACATTCTGACTTCAACAAAAAACAGGTGATGGAATAAATTGCGTCGATTTAGCTGCCCCCCCCCCCCCCCCGCTTAGTTATTCTTTAACAATAACAGCTTGCGACTGTTATACATGTTGTCGTCACCAAGATATTCCGATGTGACCCCATTCATCTGCCATATTTAATACATTATCTCTATGTTCAATTGTGTTTAAAGATTAGTTGTGTTTTTTTAAACGGATGCCCGCATGGAGGCAGTCATAGAGCCACAAGGGGGCAGCCAAAGAGCCACAAGGGGGCAGCCAAAGAGCCGCAAGGGGGCAGCCAAAGAGTCACAAGGGGGGCCGCCAAAGAGCCACAAGGGAGGGAGGTCAGAGAGCCGGCATGCGGCTCCGGAGCCGCATGTTGCCGACCTCTGAGCTAAACCCATGGCCCAGGCCCCTGTTGGCCCTCCACTGGAGTGACGCAGCGCAATCCCCTTCACTCCATCACCGAGCGCAGCTGGAGCAGCGTCACCTCCAGCATCCCGATTGGCCCGAGGCTCCGGTTTGTTTGCCGCGTTAATAAAACTTCGCTGACTTACTTCACTGACGATGGCCTTGCCACGAACGTATACATCTCTAGCTCAAGAAATATATAAATTGTTTTTGTTACATTGGAAACATGCGTGGATGAAATACGGTGCTTTTTCTGGAATATTTTGCTGTTTTTTCCTGTATTTTTTTTATTTGCGCGTAGTCACTTTAAGATGTTCTTGTTCATGTTTTAGTTTTTTTTTGCGGTTGCACCCGATTAACGAGCCGAATGGCTCGCAGGGCTATACCAAATAAATGAAACTGAAAACTGAAACTGGATATGAATGAACAACCAAAACTATGGAGCATGTGGTAACGCCACTGTGGTTTGCACTCCTTCAACGGAGAAGGAACAGCGAAACGACGCGAACGTTCTGTCTCTCTGACTGAAGCCCTCTCGCCGTGGCTGCCAGCAAAAGAAAATAATAATACTATACCGGGCACCACCGGTGTACTGCCCGAGACGTTCAAATATTCCACCGCAGAACTCTCCTGAAAACGAGTCTCATGAGACTGGGTAAGGCATTCTTGAACGAGGGCGTGATTGTGTCCTGCTTGCTATTCCTCACACGGGCACGCGTTCATCCTGACAAAACTTAATTCTGGGCCGTTTGTTGCTGGACCGCTCGGCGTCTTTTGGAACCTTTTTGGTGGCCTGTACTTGGTCTCACCTAACGGGAGTTTTCCAAACATCCCAGAGCAACAGAGCTGCGCTGGGTTACAGAGAGCCCGGAGACTCGGTGGGGAAAAATAAAAACACGCGAATGATAAACTTTACACAATTTTTTTTATTTTACCAGGCAAAGCCCAACTGAGCTACTTAGCTCTTTTCAGAAGCGATCTGGCCACTAATGATAGCTCAACAAAATGGCTCCTCATCATCGCCTGGACATTTCTATCAGCCAAATACTCTAAACGCGTAATGTTGATTTTAAATGTGTAGGGGAAAAACCGGAGGACCCGGAGAAAATCCACGCGACCACGGGGAGATAACATGCAAACCTCAAATATACAGGCGTCAGGTTCGGGATCGAACCCACAACGTCCTCCATACCAGGCGAGGTAGTTAACATCTCGCCACCGTGGCGCAGACAAGGTAGGGGTGAGAGATATTAATTGGATTTTTATCATATGAAGTATCTCCACAGTGCCAAAATAAAACTGCTTCAATATTGTTTTAATTTGAGCAGCTTACCAAACTCCACGACCTTCTGTATACAAGGCGAGGTAGTTAACATTTCGCCACCGCGGCATCCCCAGATTGTGTTTACATCTTGGTGTCGAATAGAGCGCTGGTTTTAAAACAACAGCGACGGAGTCCCCCCCCCATCCCTCTGCTGCCTCTTACGGCGTGGTCGCCAGAGAGAGAGAGATACAATTCAACTCGACCCGGTCAGGGTGGAAGCCGATCCGGTCTAACCCGAGGCCGCTCCTTCTCCGCGTGCGTTGCGGAAAAAAAAACTTATTCACGACGACGAGACGAGAGCAGATGTCGTTCGTGCGGTGGCACGGCCCCGCGGCATCCGCGACTTCATGCGAAAAGACTTCCCGATGGTTCGAATCTCAGCGGCCGCCCTAGTTAGCGCCGCTCGAACATCGGCTGTAACGTGCCACGCGCCGCATGCTTCACGGGGCACGATTGGCTGGCGTGACGGTGCGAAATAAGTTCAACATGCTCTACGTACATAAAAACAAAGAGAAGGAAAAGATCCCCCGTATAGCCTAGACAGGCTGTTGGGAGAGGTGCTGTTAGCGAGTAGCGCTGTTAGCGAGTAGCACCGATGAAGGCCGGCACGGCACACGAGGGGGTGGGTGGCCAACACCACGCCCGGCCGCCTTTGTCTCCCCAGTGGCGATGTTTACACACACCTCACCAGCTACTCATTTGAAGCTGAATCGACCGAGGGCGAGGGCCATGACATGTTGAGATAATCGTCGACTGGTGTAGGTCGTGAGCGGGTATCGAACTCAGGTCATAGCCGGCTTCGTAGCGCGGCGTAGCACTAACCGCTACACCACCACTACCCACCCATACGTACATACACACACGTTCACTCGCTGTCGACGTTAAAGATCTCGCGAGGTGATTTGCGAAGAAGAGTGGGCCATCGCGTGCCCGCGCCAGAGTCCAAATGTTTCCCCGATTTCGAAAACCGAACACCGTGAATTACTCAACTGTGGATTGGCCCCCGACTGGCAGACTGATGCCGCCCCTATTGGGACATCTGTGAGAGGGGGGGAGAGCGTTGCAGCTCATCGGATTCCTCCTCTAGAAAAAAAATCAGATTCTGATTGCGTCGTACACAAATGAGACTCACCCTCTACTCCTGGACTCTTTTGAAGTCCTCGCCTGGCGTAACAAAATAAATCACCTGACGAACAGATCGGGTGACAGCCACGATGATTTTGATCACCCTCATTTAAATACGAACAAAAGCGACGACATGAGTATGTGCTCATTATATGTTGTTACGAAATACGACGGCGCAATGACTACATTGTCACTCGGATCTCGGGCACACACTGTGGGCCAATGCGCGCTTGCAGTCACCGTGCGAACGCATCACATTGCAGCCACCACCCCGACTCCACGTCTCCTCCTGCCTGTGTGACAACTCGGCAGGCTCCTCCTGAAGAGGAGCCGCGAGACTCGGCGAGGCAGGGCGTGGGGTGATGCGAGCAGGGGAGTGGATGGGTGGATGGGAAGTCACGGGTAGAGGGATTGGGTAGTGGATGGGTGGATGGGTGCTCACGGGGAGAGGGATTGGGTAGTGGATGTGTGGATGGAAAGTCCCGAGGAGAGGGATTGGGTAGTGGATGGGTGGATGGGCGCTCACGGGGAGAGGGATTGGGTAGTGGATGGGTGGATGGGGACTCACGGGGAGAGGGATTGGATAGTGGATGGGCGCTCACGGGGAGAGGGATTGGGTCGTGGATGGCTACTCACGGGTAGATGGATTGGTCCGTGTCGGTAGATCCGGCCGCAGACTCGGCCGCGAGAGGGAGGGTCCCATTCTCGATGCGCCGCACCCATCCGTCTCCACTTGGAATCCAATTTGCCTCCATCGCCTCCGCCAGCTGCGAGCTCTCTGCGTCTCTCTCTCACCTTGCTCTCTCTCTCTGTGCAGCGTTCTCTCTCTCCCCTCCCTCTCTCGGTCGTTCTCTCTAATACACCATCATCTCCCCCCCACCACCACACTCCTCCTCCCCTTTCTCTCGCTCACCTTTTTCGTTCTCTCCCGCAGCCTTTCGTATCACTCCCCAATCTATCGCTCTCTTCTTCCCCTTCTCGCCGATTCCTCACCCCCCCCCCCACCACGGCCGTGTCCTCCCGGTGTCTCTGCGCGGGTCGCTCTCTCTCTGTGTGTGTGTCTGTCTGTACGGCGCCGCTCACTCTCAATGCCACCACTGTTTGCTTCCCCTTCACACAAAGCCTCTTCCCTCCCACCCCCTCCGAGATTTCCCTATCTCTCTCTCGGTTCTTTCCCTCCCCTCTCCTCCCTCGCTCTCCTATTTTTTACGATCCGAGAAAACAAGAAGATGATCGGTGTAGTCGGCACTATGCTCCGTTCATCATTTCGTTTTTTTATACTTTGCTTTATGTAACCCCCCCCCCCGTTTTTAATTGAAAGATTTCACAATATATTTCACGCTCTGCACTCCTTACCCCTTCCCTCTCTCTCTACCCTCTCTCTCCATACTCCATGACTATATTCCCTCTCTCTCCTTGCTTTCCCTTCTCTCCGCTACTTTTCACTGGGCTCTCCCCCCCCTCTCAATCTCTCCTTCGGCACTCCGCGTCGGTCAATTGCCACCAGTTTGCTGCACACACGGCAGTCACCCCCCCACCCTCTCTCTGTGTGTGTGCGCGCGCGTGTGTCTGTTGTGTGTTAACACAACACAGAATCCCACAGGCGGTGGTGCCGGGAGCACTCGACGCGCTCCGGATAGAGGTGGCCTTTTGCCGGTGGTGGAGGGCGCATCTCAGCCGTGACGCGACGATGGTAATTCCAGCAGCTGTGCCGGGCCGGACTGAGCCCTCCCTGGAGACCGCAACGAAGCCTTCACACAGACGTCGAGTGCCTCTCCCTCCTCCTCTCTCTCTCTCTCCACCCACCCACGCACCAACCCACCCACCCCATCCCGTCCACCCATCCCATCCCGGCTCCATCCTCGCATCCCATCACCGTCTCCACCCTCCCATCCCACCCCGTCTCCATCCTCCCATCCCACCCCGTCTCCGTCCACCCATCCCATCCCGGCTCCATCCTCGCATCCCATCACCGTCTCCACCCTCCCATCCCACCCCGTCTCCATCCTCCCATCCCATGGTCTCTGGCCGTCCGCCGATTCCCCCCGCACCGCTGCTGTCATCGGGTTTTAGGCTTAGGGGTGCTCGTCGCTGTTGTGTCGGGCAGGTTTTCACCGGCGTTTCTCATCGCGTTCGATGTTGCGTGGGGATTTATTGTCTGTCATTTTATTGCATCCATTACAATCGGGGTTTACTTTCCTAGTTTGCCGTATGTATTATCAGTATCGTTAGGGAGCCGTGGTGGTGTGATGTTAAATACCTCGCCTGGTATACAGGGGGCTTTGGATTCGATCCCGACTCTGACACTCGTATATTTGTCTCTCCCCGTGGTCGGGTGCTCTGTAAACTTTATTTTATCTTACCAGGCAAGGCCCACTGCGTTTTCTATCTCTTTTTCAGAAGCGACCTGGGCACAATTGATAGCTCAACGGAGCGGAGCCTTGTGATCGTGTGGCAATTTACAGCATCCAAATACTCTAAACGCGTGAATTTACAGCATCCAAATATACAGCAGGCGTCGGGGGTCGGGATCGAACCCACTCGCTCCTGCATACCGGGCGAGAGAGTCAACATCTCCTAGCCAATGCAGCGCCCCATTCCTTCGGTGCATCTTGAGTCGATGCTCTAGGGGTCGATGCCTCCACTTCCTCCCCCTTACAGGGACCTGAGGCAAGGCGCCGTCGTCTCTCGTAGCGAACGGTCGAAAGTTGCTGCGGCCACAAGCGGTGGTGTAAGTGGACTCAGGGGAAAGCGAACTTGATTTGCAATTCAGAGGTCGCCGGTTCGATTCCATCTCCCGGCGGCGGCGGCGGTGGCGGTTCAAAACAGCGGTGCAGGTTTTCTAAATCCCTCCAACCCTCACCCACCCACCTCCGATCACCCAGCAGTCGAAATCAGGATCTTGATATTGCTCTTGGAGAAATCCGATGAGCCACGAAGCTTTTTTTCACAGATGTCCAGTCAGGGCGGCGAGTCATAAAGCTACGATGACAACGACAAGATGATAGGTGTGCAACGTATAGGAAAGGTAAGCAATGTTCATAGGGTGCACCACGGTCTATGATTGGCAGGTCGCGTGTGGTGGGGTAAAGTGTGGGTACACCCAGCCCTGACCAGCGTGGCCCAAATCTCGTCCGAGAGTGGTTCCCAAGGGCTCTCTCCCCTCGAGTAGGAGGCTCTTCCGCCAGCAGTGGAGTGAGCAGGCAATTGTAGGGTTGCTCCTCCGAGCTCTCGCTAAAAGGCGGCACAAAAACCGGCAACAGCAATCATGTTCCGTGACCTTGACGCGACATTGTGGGCCTTCGCCTTTTAATTCCACGGTCAGTCCTCGACTTACGAACACAATTTGTCAGTCGAACGGTTCGTAAGTCATAACGCAGTAATCTACTCCATATTAAAATGCACCCACACACAAGCACTCACTCCCAGTACGAGGCTGACTCATTTACATCTCGCGAACGATCGCTCGGCCGAACATAAATAGTGCCGCGGTTCAATTTGCAAGTGGGAGTTGGCGTTTTAAGTCGATGCTTAAAACACAAATCTTTCATGAAAGCTGGTTCGTAAGTGTGGGTGCTCGTAAGTGCGGGGATCGTAAGTCGGGGACTGTCATATTTTATTTCGTGCGCATTTGAAGGTTCGGATCCCCACCCCACACCTATAAAGCCACGCCCAGCAGTGTCACCCGGATTATGACGACGATGCCTGTGACGTCACACAAAGCCCCGCCCATCACCCCCTCGTGCACCGACACACGTGGGAACAGAGGTACCAGTGCCCATCTTGTTGCGTGTGATAGCCGATGGGTCGATAATCTCTACGGTCGTCGAATCCAGCGCTCGAGTGATCGGCTAGCCCGATCACTCGAGCATCGATCTTTGTTGTTGAAAAATCGGCAGGAATTTATCCAATTTTCCAATATGTACTCATATACTTATTCCATTCTATGTATTTACGTTTAAAGATTTGCTTACCTTTCCTATACTTTGCATTCCAGTAGTTTTTTTTTATTGTTTGTTGTAACTTTATGACTCCGTGCCCCCAATGAACATCTGCGCAAAAGAGCTTTATAGCTAATCGGATTTCTCCAGGACAAAAATAAAGATTCTGACCCTGATCTCCCAGACCAACGGCGGTCCGTCCCCTTGCTCACGCAGTTGTTACGCACTGCACGCACCTGACGACGAGTACATGATCACACATACCGAAGGATACGTATCATTACACAAACACATCGTAAGTGGTGGTGACGCCACCACGGTGCTTGTGCCAGGCTATGTGCACACTAACAGTCGAATGCTATTTCGCAGGTCCCAGGTGTTGCGTACAAAGATAAATATCCCCTATATAGTTTTAACAAAACCGTTGGAGCAAGTGCTGTTAGCGAGCATCTTTTAAGGCTGGCACGGTGCAAGAGGGGGTGGGTGGTCAGCCCCACGCTCGACCATCTTTGTCTCCCGAACGTTGATGTAAGCACACCGCACCAGGTACCCGTTTAAGGCTGAGTCAACCCAGGGGAGGCCCACGACCGGTTCGGATATCAGGCGCACCGATGTTCGCTGCGAGCAGGAATCGAACTCGGGTCTCTGCTGGGTTCGTGGCGCAGTGCGCTAACCACTGCGCCACTGCTCCCCACCGTGTGTGCGGAACACACGCGCACCCACGATCTTTATCTCAGTTTGCATCGGAGCTCAATGTAGAATAGTAAGAGTCCAAGCAAAGGTATCTTCCATGATCAATATTAAACAATTATAGACAGTCGTCGCAGTGCGTGGTTGAAATGTTGGCAACATATTGCTCATACATTAAAAAACACATGTATTTTAAACAAAATCGCTTTAAGTGATGTTATAATTACTATTATTATCACTTGGTGGCTGTGCCGCACGTGCCTGTCTGTAATTAAGCACTGTGGAGATTAGCAGCGAGGGTTGGAGGATCACACACAGATGGTGTGAATCCTCCCTCCACTCCCCTGGGCGTCGAGGAGGAGCCGCACTCTGGCTCGCTAGGAGGTCGTGGGTTCGATCCCGACCCTGACGCCCGCTGACTATTTGGAGTTCTGCGTGTTTTCTCTACCCGTGGTCACGTGGATTGTTCTCCGGGTCCTACGTTATTTTTCCCTTTCACATTTAGAATCAACATCACGCGTTTAGAGCTTTGGCTGCAGCGGTACATTTCCACGCGATGAAAAGCCCAGAGCGTTAGTAGACCAGGGAGCCAGTGGAGTTGGGAAAGGAGATCAGAAGTGTGGGAATCGTGGATTGCACGTATGATGCACTTCTTTCGCACCACACATGGAGCGAACCGCGCGAATCGGAGGTGCGGAGGGGGATCAACAAACTGAAGACCAAAAGCAGTTATGGAATGGCAGCCCGGGTGATAGAACGCATCGGATAGGAGGGCAACCCTGGAGATGGAGCGACGAGTGTGTGCGGACGGTGGGATGGACGGCAGAAGCCACTAGACCGCGACGGATGGTGACGGTGTGCGGAAACCTTCATACAGCAGTGGATTGATTATGGGCGATGACGACGACGAATTCATATATTATCTCCACGTCACGCCACGTTGTGTGCTTACGTGGTGACGATGCGATTCTCGTGATTGCCCATTAAACCTCGCATTTGATTGTTAAACACGGCTTCCCCTTCGGTGTTCCTGCATCATCCCCTCACTCAGTCGTGAACCGACCGACTGCACCTGAGTGGGTGCCCGTGTATCGTAATTCGAGAGACGCGTGACACTCACAGCACTCACGAGCCACTCACAACGTGTCGCTTCGGCAGCACCTGCGGGATATTATTCCCACTGGCATGCAAATGCATCGTTTGAAAAATAGGAATAGGTTGTACCCTTTTTCTGGCAATAAAACAGGTGTTAAGATGTTCTAACGGCAAATCGATACCGTTCGCACGGAGTCAAGTTTGCATTAACCACGCATACTTGTGGTGAACGTAAATTGGAACATAATTTTGAATGTAATCTGAACCACACCATCAATGACAAGGGCCTGCGGGCCATCGTCACTGCCCACGAAACACACTTTACGATAACCCAACTGTATTCAATACATAATGGGAACTTTGTTTTCCAGTTTTTAAATTATGAATACGTTTTAAAAGTAATAATAGGTTTTACCTTTCTGGAAATAAAATGGGAGTTGTGATAAGATGTTCAAACACCAAATAGAAACCTTTAGCAAGGAATCAAGTCGGAATTGCTCCAACCCCCATCCAATCCGGCGCTATGAAAGGCTCCCTGGGAGGCGACGTCGCAGAGTTGATGCATTCGGGTACCGTGCAGGAGAAATTTCCGACGGCACACGGGGGGAGGGGGGGTCAGCGCCACGTCAAGGCACACGGATAGACAACGCAGAACGCACGCCTCAACAACAGCTCATCATCAAATAATGCATTGTTGCAATACATGCCTAAACAGGTCGCCATACTTCAATAGGGATTACCGTTGGCGCAGCTATTTTAGTACACACAATCGACAAGAAGTACAAGAACAATGGGCTTGCATGCGCATGCACTATGTACATTGATTACCATACAAATAACCCAAACGGCAATGGGTACCTATCGTCATGTATATGCATTCATGAGTCCCACCCGCCCCACAAGAAGAGCGCACACGTTTTGTCATCACATCTACGCCTCTATTTAAGGAACGAAACAGGTGGACTTCGCCACAAATCTGGCTGTCGCCTGATGAAGCTTGTTGTAATTACTGGAGAAACGTCGTACTCAGATTGTAAATGTTGTGGCTTGGTTATCCAACACATCGGTGTGCTGTACGAATAACGAATTGGTATGTTCTGTTTACGTGACAAACCTGGCCAATTGGCTGTGTCGGGTGGTGGTGGGTTTAACGACACATTTATATATTTACGCGATCTAACCCAAAAAAAACCTGTATCATGGATGATATTGGTTGCGAAAGCCTCCTACGTATTAAACTAACAGCAGTTAACAGCAGCAGCACGTGGTACGATCGAAGCAAACCCTCCACCGGTTTCAACCTTCCGGGTCTCATCAGGGCTTGTTGAACAAACGCCGGTTGGATTAACCCGGCGTCGTTGGCAAGAGCACTCCATCGCCAGTACGGGGCCCCTGTTGGGTGGTTCTACGGAACGATCTCTCCGGGCTCGCTGCGTGCACGCCTCCGTTCCATTGGAGAGAAAAAAACGTTTAGAGAAGCAAAAAACCTGGACGTGATTTTGGTTGAAATGCGATTTTATTTTTGTTAACGGCATCTAGCCGATAAACATGCATAGGTGTTGAGTGTGAAGCCCCAAGAAAAAGACACCGTTTGCGTGTAGGCTATACAAACATCAATACTAGGAATTATAATTCCACAGTCAAATATTGCTCACTTTCTAATTAAAACCAGAGCCGGAGCAGAAGAATAGCAGAGAATAAAGAGTGGGGGGATTAGTGGGTTAGAGGGAAAAACAATGGGACCTAAGCCGGATTATCGAGGCGAATTTGCGCGAAGCCTGCAAGGTGAAGCTATTTACCGCCTCGAGATGTCATCGGAAGAGCCAGAAGTGCTTCCTCGGTGGCTATATGCACGTTGCTTGTAATGCGGCAGCGTGGAGGCAGCGAGGGTTGGTGGATCACTGGAACAGACGCCGTTAAACTAAGGGGCCATCCATAAATGACGTCACGCACCTAGGGGGGGGCAACTTTCAATAAATATAGACAACAGGTTATACTTAATTAAATCGACTTTTTAATAAATGTTTTCTCCTCCAACATCAGAGTGCAGCGGCACATTTAATACGCACTACAATGACAATAGTTTAAAGCGATTTGAAGCATGTTTTTTTTTTGGGGGGGGGGGGCAGAGCTTTGTGACGTCATATTTGAGGGTCGGGGGGGTCTGACTTTTTGTGACGCCGTGTGACTTTGGGTAGGGGGGGGGTCTCTCATTTTTAAATCCGGATTGAAAACTCATTTAATCAGAACTGCCTTTTGTGTTTAGTTTGTTGTCCTTCCCCCACACCTCCAATTAGCACGGATGGCCACGTACGGTGCGAAAGAAGTTCAACATACGTATAACACATATTGTCTTGGGCATCAACGAGGATGCCATACCCTGACTCGCCAGGAGAAAAGTGGATTCATCTCCCCACCCATTATAATTGAACGGGGATAGAACGTTGCTCCCTCACACGAGTGGGGTTTCTCCCGGGTCCTCCGGGTCTCTTCCCACATCTATAAACGCTCGTTAATTGGCTGAAAACATCTCAATATATCGAGGACTACAGAGCTCGGGCAATTGTGGGTAATGCCGGGCTCACCGTGCGGCAGCGTCCTTCCCCGCTCGTCCATCGTTCCTCCTTCTCCTCGTCTTATCTCTACAAGAGTGCAGAGCGAACACCGTGTGACTGGCGCGTCACATTTTAAAATTATTATTGTTGTTGTTGATGTCTTGCCAAGCCCTATTAGGAGGCAAAACACACACGTCGGCGTTTGAGGACATTATAAGAATCAACGGTTTACATTACGGATGCCGATCCCTCGGCCATACGCCGATGCGTAGATTCGCCGATGTTTTTTTCTCCTTCAAATCCATTCGTATGCTCACAGAACGCGAATTGAAATCCTGCGTTTGCGATTTGATCATTTACAATCCAAACAAATGACCACGCTTACACACAGACAGAGGTCGCCAGTCCGATTCGATCTTCTCACCACCACCTCGGGCCGGCGGCGGTCGAAACAATGGGGCGAGTTTGTTCAACCTTCTCCCTGAAAACGATTGTTTCAGGGCGCTGTAACTACCTCGCCTGGTATACAGGAAGTCGTGGGTCCGATCCCGACCCTGACGATGCCTGCTGTATATTTGGAGTCTGCGTGTCTCTCTCTCATCATCACAGGTGACTAGGATATGTTAACTACCTCGCCTGGTATACAGGAGGTCGTGGTTCCGATTCCGACCCTGACGACGCTTGCTGTGTATTTGGAGTCCGCGTCTCTCTCTCTCTCTCCGTGGTCGCGTGTATTTGTCTCTGGGGTCTCCGTTTTTTCTTTCTGCACGGACGACGCGCGGTGCAACTCGACCGCACCTCCCGGAGCTCGAGGTTGCGCAGATGAGCGAGAGGGCTCGTGGATTAGACAGAAACAAATTGTTACATTGCGTGAATCGTTTGATGAATAAAGAAGGCAACAGAAGTGGGAATGAAGGAACATTCCAATGCATTCCCGCGACGGGTCTGTCTTTTCCTTCTTCGTCTTCTTTCTATTTTCGTTTTCCCAAAAAATGAAATAAAACCCACGCACAGAAAGTCGACGTGTTTTAATTTCAATGATTTACGAGCGTTTACGCTGCCCCAGCCTGAGACACACGGAGCACAATGCAACACTCCTGCCCAAAGGCCGTTGGGTGAGGGGTGGGGGGGTTGCTTCGTCCGAGATTCCCATTAAATAGTCGCACCTCAAAAAATGGCAAAAAAGGTGCAGCCACTCGCAGGCGCTTTGCTCACTCCACCGCTGGGCGGTGGGGCCTCCACGATCTCGAGAGTAGAGCTCCTATCGAAGAAAGGTGCTGCTGCTTTCTGACTCCACCGCTGGGCCGAGGGGCCTTCACAATGTAGAAGGGAGAGCGCTTCTCGACGCTACTAAGAAGTAAAAAGGTGCAGCTCCCATTGCAGGTGCCTTGCTCACTCCACTGTTGGACGAAAGGGGCCTCCGTAATTGAGAGAGGAGGGGAGCTCCCCTTCGACGACACTCAGCCCCGCTCGGCGCACGTGACTCTGCCGACGTTCGTTTCGTTCCAGCCCTCCTCGCTACTCGCAGAGATGAAATTTGAGCTGGCGGACCTCTGGACTGCAAGTCGAGTGGAGCCGCGGCTTCAACCCCCCTCCCAATTCCCTGGGGTGGGCGAAAAGTCTTCGCGGAGGCTCTCATGAACCCCTTTTTATTTGCAGAGTAGTGGGGGTCCGGGGAGGTTGCAACGCTTTCTCTGTATATTCCAAATTCGTAAATTTGCGGCGGACATTCGTTCGTTCGTTTCTCAGTCCCCTTGTCCTGGCGAGGGTTGCATTGGCAGTGTGTTGAGTAGGGCGGTCCAGACCTCCCTTTACACTACTATACATTACACTATACACTACTATACACTACACTATACACTACTATACACTACACTACTACACTATACACTACTATACATTACTATACACTACACTACTATACACTACATTACTATACACTAATACACTACTATACATTACACTACTACACTATACACGATTATACATGACGATACACTACTACACTACATTAATATACACTACCGTACTACAAACGACTATACACTTCTATAAATAGACTCCAGATCTTCCTGGGGAATTCCCAGGCATTCCCAGGCCAGCCGAGCAACATCGTCCCAGCAACAGCTTGTCCTGGGCCAGCCCATGAGTCTTTGCGGCGAACCTTTTGGTTCAAAATAAACTTTTTTACGGGGGGGGGATTCCTGACGATTCTGCCACTGGTGCACGGTCACCCACCCTCGAAAATGACCTCAAGCCGTTTTTTCTTTCTTCTTGTTCTCCTTGTTCTTGTTGCTTTTCATTGTAACTGAACACGCCACGAGCTCGTTACAGCGCGAGCTGACGAAGCAGTTGACTAAGTACGGTGGTGCGAAAGAAGTTCAACGTACATACATACGACTCACCCACTCTACCCACCTAAACCCACTCTACCCTACCCACTCTCTCCACCCTATCTTCAGGGTTGAACTGGTCCAGGAGGACAGCCGGACATTTCCCCAGCTAGCTGATACTGGTACCTGGGCCCTCACGCACACGGTCAAACTTACATCTCGACTTTAGCCGGCCGTAAAATGATTGACGTTGAGCTGAGTGTGTGGCACCTACGACGAAATCGACCAGAATGCTTCCGATCTCGTCTCGGAATCTAAGCAGGTTGGAGCCTGGATGGGTTCTTGGATGGGTAAAACACGATGCATGAAACAAGTTGTCGGAGGCTGCTGCGTGACTCCATTGTCGGCAGCGAAATATATTATTGTACTCTCCTTCAATAGCCCTTGTCTGATAATAATTTAATTTCACAGAGCCTAATTCATCAAGTCGCCGGTCTCTTACACAGTTAATACAAAAACAAAACCCCACTACTCAGCAAAAAAAAATGAATACATAAACAACGAGAGAGACAGAGGGAGAGAGAAAAAATTACACATAACAAGAACATGATAATCACAGAGAAAATAAACTAAAACAGGACCCTGCGGGGTGGGCTGGTAGGAACGAATAACCAAAGAATATAAACATAATGTATTATTACACTTGTTTAGCCAGGAAAGCCCTACTGAGTCTAAAGGTTGTTGTAGGGTCCTGCCAAGTGTTTGCAGTAGGGGGCGATGTTGCTACACCGAATCGGACGATACGAAGGGAGAGTGTGAGGCCTAGTTCTAGGCTTGAGGCCTAGCTGTAGGCGTTAGGCCACTGTGAGTTATTTTTTTAATTTAAATGTTTTAATTATTTATGTAAAAGCTTAAAATGTAAATGTTTCTATTTAAAAACATCAGGGAATGTAACATTGTTAAACATTAACTCCCTTTCACACACGCAGGGGTACGATACGAAGGGAGAGTTTGAGGCCTAGTTCTAGGCTTTAGGCCTAGCTGTAGGCTTTAGGCCGCCGTGAGTTAATTTAAAATTTAAATGTTTTTATTATTTATGTAAAAGCTTTAAATTTAAATGTTTCAATTTAAAAGCATCAGGGAATGTAACATTGTTAAACATTAACTCCCTTGCACACACGCGGGGGTACGATACGAAGGGAGAGTTTGAGGCGTAGTTCGAGGCTTTAGGGCTAGCTGTAGGCTTTATGGCGCTGTGAGTTCAATTTTAATTTAAAAGTTTTAATTAAAAGCTATCTCAGGGAATTATAAGGGAATGTTACACTTGTTTAGCCAGGAAAGCCTCATTAATTTAAATGTTTTAATTAAAAGCTATCTGAGGGAATTATAAGGGAATGTTACACTTATTTAGCCAGGAAAGCGTCACTGAGTCTAAAGGTTTTTGTAGGGTCATGCCAAGTGTTTGCAGTAGGGGGCAATGTTGCTACACGGACGGACGGACAAACGGACGGACGATATAATCTGTTGTACGCTGGTCCACTTCGTTCCTACCAGTATAAAATGAATATATATCTGCTCCCAACTTAACACATCACACCGGGTACTCAATTGAGGCTGAATTGACCTAGGGGAGGCCCAGCACCGCTTCTGATATGCGCCACTGTTATATTGACCTTGCTAATGGAGGTGCCACGGGGGCGAAATGCTAACTCCCTCGCCTGGTATCCAGGAGGTCGTGTGTTCGATCCCAACTCTGACGCCTGCTGTATATTCGGAGTTTGTGTGTCTCTCTCCCCGTGGAATTATCTCGGGGTCCTCGGGGCTTTCCCCTCCACATTTAGAACCAACGTCACACGTTCAGAGCATTTGGCTGCTGCCATGAATTTCCACTTGACAATGATGATGATAAAGTCAATTTGTTGAGCTATCATTTGCGATAGCAAATGATAGCGTAGCTCAGTGGGCGTTTACATAGTAAAAAAATAAAGCATTTGTTAGTTAAATAGTTAATGCGTGGAGCAAAGACTTGGCGAAAAACGCGCCAACTCGCGAAGTTCATCTTGGCACGCGCGCTGCGCGACAGGGGCCTCCGTCCGCCTCGCTCAATCCACCCTCAGCCAAGGATTTCATCCCTAAGCCTCTGGAGAAGTGCAAACAAAGCATGGCCTATAACCCCCCCCCCCCTTTCTGAACGCCGTAACGCTCGTCATATGGTGATTGCTTTGGGCATTTCATGGTCCTGCCATTGTTAATATCAGGGCTCTTCGACACATGCGACCACGATAAAGCCGTGCCGCAGCCAACGCGGCGGTGGCGCGTAGCGTCGTAATGTCGACGAGGCACCACTTATTGCAACTCACAACTTTACGGGACGTTTAGCAAATAAAAAACACATTGCCAAGCAGCAGTGTGTCAACATTCTCTGGCACGTGTCGTGACGGGGTACTGCAAAATCCGACCGTGTCCGTCCAGTGCTCGCCAGGCTGCATTGACTTCTGGTTGTCAAACGCTCATTGCACACAAAGTGATTGCCACAAGTGAACCACAATACCTCGCTGATCTCGTCAAGGAGCATAAACCATCACGTGAACTCCAGTCATCTTTACAGCGGGTTTTGGCTATCCGTCAAACGGTGGTCACAGCATCGCGCGCTTTCAGATCCGCTTCTGTAGCCACCTGGAAAGCTATTCCTTCCGAGATAAGGAAGCCACTTGGAGCTATGCACTTTTCAATATTTATTGCGAAAGAATTTAAACATACACACACGTACATAAACGCAGCTTTCACCTTTTCTAGACAACCAGAAGTACCCGAATGTCACTTCCCGAGCTATCCTGGATTCCAACGTCAGGTGAAAAACGCCAACGGCGAGTGGCATTGAACCTGGGCACCAGCAACAAGAGGTACAAAGACAGACGGATGTGGTGCTTGATGTTAATATCGATGGTCGTAATGATGATGATGGTGTCACGACAATGTGGAGAAACAAGGTTGTTAGAATGAGACACTCATTCTAGTGAGACTCAGTGCTTCACGTGGCCACGAATTGGCTTTGTTAAGATCCAACCTTCAGTTCTATATCCACTCAGTTTGGCTGCGTGATGAGCATTGATCATTAGAGTTAAATTACTCTTAAATTACCTCACCATTTGGCAGGACTACAAGATCTAATACCCCCTCCTTTTTCAACGATCAATATCTCCAACAGTGAAACAAGCAAAAAAAATAGTACAAAAGCAAGATGAGTTAAATTGCACAGTTAAGTAAACTGTGGGTGTTAGCAAAAGAGCAGACATGTTATTGGCCAGAACCAGAGCAAAATATTATTCTGGGAAATTTAAACTGTTATTAAAAATGCAACTAAATAGTTTATTTTTATTTTATCAGGTAAGGCCCACCGAGCTATTCTCTCTTTTTCAGAAGCGACCTGACTACGACAAATGATAATGTGACGAAGTGGCTTATCGCGTGGAAATTAATTGCAGCCAAATACTCTGAAAGTACGTTTCTAAATGTGGAGGGGAAACCCAGAGGGACCTGAGAAAAATACACACGACCACGGGGAGAACATGCAAACTGCAAATATAAAACAGCTGTTAGGGTTGGGGTTGGGATCGAACCCACGACCTTCTGTACAGCAGCCGAGGCAGTTAACATCCCCCCCACATGTGTCCTGCCAATTGATTCCGTGAATAGAACCAAGAGGATGTAAGCAATATTGCCCCTCTGTTTCAACTGCTACGTTGGGAGATCTAATCGAACTGGCGACTTTTGTATTAATATATTTAATATATATAATATATAGTTTATTGATTGTAGTCCTATTGTGCGGGCTATTTCTGATGTTGCATCTCCTGTTTTGTTAAAGCCACTGCAGTTACATTCAGGTAATCGATTTTAATTTTTGTTATTTGAGGTGATGATCTCAGGGATTTCTCTGAGGTATCCACTTCAGTGGGCTCTGTGGTATCCACTTCCGTGGGATCTGTTGTGTCCACTTCAGTGGGATCTGTGGTGTCCACTTCCGTGGGATCTGTATTGTCCACTTCAGTGGGATCTGTGGTATCCACTTCAATGGGATCTGTGGTGTCCACTTCAATGGGATCTGAGGTGTCCACTTCAGTGGGATCTGAGGTGTCCACTTCAATGGGATCTGTGGTGTCCACTTCAGTGGGATCTGTGGTATCCACTTCAGTGGGATCTGTGGTATCCACTTCAGTGGGATCTGTGGTGTCCACTTCAATGGGATCTGTGGAGTCCACTTCAGTGGGATCTGTGGAGTCCACTTCAGTGGGATCTGTGGTGTCCACTTCAGTGGGATCTGAGGTGTCCACTTCAATGGGATCTGTGGTGTCCACTTCAGTGAGATCTGTGGTGTCCACTTCAATGGGATCTGTGGAGCCCACTTGAATGGGATCTGTGGTGTCCACTTCAATGGGATCTGTGGTGTCCACTTCAGTGGGATCTGTGGTGTCCACTTCAGTGGGATCTGTGGTGTCCACTTCAGTTGGATCTGTGGTGTTCACTTCAGTGGGATCTGTGGTGTCCACTTCAGTGGGATCTGTGGTATCCACTTCAATGGAATCTGTGGTGTTCACTTCAATGGGATCTGTGGTGTCCACTTCATTGGGATCTGTGGTGTCCACTTCAGTGGGATCTGTGGTCTCCACTGCAATGGGATCTGTAGTGTCCACTTCAGTGGGATCTGTGGTGTCCACTTCAGTGGGATCTGTGGTATCCACTTCAGTGGGATCTGTGGTATCCACTTCAGTGGGATCTGTGGTGTCCACTTCAATGGGATCTGTGGAGTCCACTTCAGTGGGATCTGTGGAGTCCACTTCAGTGGGATCTGTGGTGTCCACTTCAGTGGGATCTGAGGTGTCCACTTCAATGGGATCTGTGGTGTCCACTTCAGTGAGATCTGTGGTGTCCACTTCAATGGGATCTGTGGAGCCCACTTGAATGGGATCTGTGGTGTCCACTTCAATGGGATCTGTGGTGTCCACTTCAGTGGGATCTGTGGTGTCCACTTCAGTGGGATCTGTGGTGTCCACTTCAGTTGGATCTGTGGTGTTCACTTCAGTGGGATCTGTGGTGTCCACTTCAGTGGGATCTGTGGTATCCACTTCAATGGAATCTGTGGTGTTCACTTCAATGGGATCTGTGGTGTCCACTTCATTGGGATCTGTGGTGTCCACTTCAGTGGGATCTGTGGTCTCCACTGCAATGGGATCTGTAGTGTCCACTTCAGTGGGATCTGTGGTGGCCACTTCAGTGGGATCTGTGGTGTCCACTTCAGTGGGATCTGTGGTGTCCACTTCAGTGGGATCTGTGGTGTCCACTTCAGTGGGATCTGTGGTGTCCACTTCAGTGGGATCTGAGGTGTCTACTTCAGTGGGATCTGTGGTGTCTACTTCAGTGGGATCTTTGGTGTCCACTCCAGTGGGATCTGTGGTGTCCACTTCAGTGGGATTTGTGGTGTCCACTTCAGTGAGATCTGTGGTGTCCACTTCAGTGGGATCTGTGGTGTCCACTTCAGTGGGATCTGTGGTGTCCACTTCAGTGGGATCTGTGGTGTTCACTCCAGTGGGATCTGTGGAGTCCACTTCAGTGGGATCTGTGGTGTCCAATTCAATGGGATCTGTGGTGTCCACTTCAATGGGATCTGTGGTGTCCACTTCAGTGGGATCTGTGGTGTCCACTTCAGTGGGATCTGTGGTGTCCACTTCAGTGGGATCTGTGGTGTCCACTTCAGTGGGATCTGTGGTGTCCACTTCAGTGGGATCTGTGGTGTTCACTTCAGTGGGATCTGTGGTGTCCACTTCAGTGGGATCTGTGGTATCCACTTCAATGGAATCTGTGGTGTTCACTTCAATGGGATCTGTGGTGTCCACTTCATTGGGATCTGTGGTGTCCACTTCAGTGGGATCTGTGGTCTCCACTGCAATGGGATCTGTAGTGTCCACTTCAGTGGGATCTGTGGTGGCCACTTCAGTGGGATCTGTGGTGTCCACTTCAGTGGGATCTGTGGTGTCCACTTCAGTGGGATCTGTGGTGTCCACTTCAGTGGGATCTGTGGTGTCCACTTCAGTGGGATCTGTGGTGTCCACTTCAGTGGGATCTGAGGTGTCTACTTCAGTGGGATCTGTGGTGTCTACTTCAGTGGGATCTTTGGTGTCCACTCCAGTGGGATCTGTGGTGTCCACTTCAGTGGGATTTGTGGGATCCACTTCAGTGGGATTAGTGGGATCCACTTCAGTGGGATCAGTGGGATCCACTTCAGTGGGATCTGTGGTGTCCACTTCAGTGGGATCTGAGGTGTCCACTTCAGTGGGATCTGTGGTGTCTACTTCAGTGGGATCTGTGGTGTCCACTTCAGTGGGATCTGTGGGATCCACTTCAGTGGGATCTGTGGTGTCCACTTCAATGGGATCTGTGGAGTCCACTTCAGTGGGATCTGTGGTGTCCACTTCAATGGCATCTGTGGTGTCCATTTCAATGGGATCTGTGGTGTCCACTTCAGTGGGATCTGTGGTGTCCACTTCAGTGGGATCTGTGGTGTCCACTTCAGTGGGATCTGTGGTGTCCACTTCAGTGGGATCTGTGGTGTCTACTTCAGTGGGATCTGTGGTGTCCACTCCAGTGGCATCTGTGGTGTCCACTTCAGTGGGATCTGTGGGATCCACTTCAGTGGGATCAGTGGGATCCACTTCAGTGGGATCAGTGTGATCAACTTCAGTGGGATCTGTGGTGTCCACTTCAGTGGGATCTGAGGTGTCCACTTCAGTGGCATCTGTGGTGTCTACTTCAGTGGGATCTGTGGTGTACACTTCAGTGGGATCTGTGGGATCCACTTCAGTGGGATCAGTGGGATCCACTTCAGTGGGATCTGTGGTGTACACTTCAGTGGGATCTGTGGGATCCACTTCAGTGGGATCTGTGGTGTCCACTTTACTGGGATCTGTGGTGTCCACTTCAGTGGGATCTGTAGTGTCCACTTCAGTGGGATCTGTGGTGTACACTTCCGTGGGAGCTGTGGTGTCCACTTCGGTGGGATCTGTGGTGTCCACTCCAGTGGGATCTGTGGTGTCCACTTCAGTGGGATATGTGGTGTCCACTTCAGTGGGATCTGTGTTATCCACTTCAATGGGATCTGTGGTGTTCACTTCAATGGGATCTGTGGTGTCCACTTCAATGGGATCTGTGGTGGCCACTTCATTGGGATCTGTGGGATCCACTTCAGTCGGATCTGTGGTGTCCACTTCAGTGGGATCTGTGGTGTCCACTTCAGTGGGATCTGTGGGATCCACTTCAGTGGGATCTGTGGTGTCCACTCTAGCGGGATCTGTGGTGTCCACTTCAGTGGGATCTGTGGTGTCCACTTCAGTGGGATCTGTGGTGTCCACTTCAGTGGGATCTGTGGTGTCCACTCCAGTGGGATCTGTGGTGTTCACTTCAGTGGGATCTGAGGTGTCCACTTCAGTGGGATCTGTGGTGTCTACTTCAGTGGGATCTGTGGTGTCCACTCCAGTGAGATCTGTGGTGTCCACTTCAGTGGGATCTGTGGGATCCACTTCAGTGGGATCAGTGGGATCAGTGGGATCCACTTCAGTGGGATCAGTGGGATCCACTTCAGTGGGATCTGTGGTGTCCACTTCAGTGGGATCTGAGGTGTCCACTTCAGTGGGATCTGTGGTGTCTACTTCAGTGGGATCTGTGGTGTCCACTTCAGTGGGATCTGTGGGATCAACTTCAGTGGGATCAGTGGGATCCACTTCAGTGGGATCTGTGATGTCCACTTCAGTGGGATCTGTGGTATTTTGATTATCCTTTTTATCGTTCACCAGCGAAACGTCGCGTCCAGATTATAAATGTTGTGGGTTTACCCTCCAACACCCAACCGGTGGTGTGTGCTGAGGTAGTAACTAATTGTCAAATTTTGTTCACGTGACACAACCTTCCTGATTGGCTGTGTCGGGTGGTGGCGGGTTTAACGACACATTTATATCTACGCGATCTAACCCAAAAAAACGTTATTATGAACAATATTGGTTGTGAAAGCCTACGTGTGAAACTTTTTACCCATTGTTTTTCACAAAAAGCACAAAAAAGTAAGGTAATAAATAAATGTGCACTTAAATTAATAAATAATACAATCATCAATCTGTAGTAATGTATAAATAAGAAAACAACTATGTTTCTTCACTCTGCTTCTTTTATTTACGTCCATTTTAAATATTAACACCGTACATTATGAAATATATTATTTTCAACACAAATAGTCTTTGTTTAAAATATGAAGGGCAAGCTATGAAATGTTTATAGTACGAAATGGTAAGTTGCGAAGGCTGGGAACGGCATCCAGGTAGGACTAATGCGATAAGCTACTCAACGTACGAAGTTTCAGTATATGCGAACGAAGCTCCAGGAACGCATCTAAACTTCGCGTGTGTATATATATCGGTTATTTACTGTACAACTGAACCCTCGCGATTTTGTGGAGCCGGTTTGCCTGCTACTCCGATTACCATTCAGCTCAGTTGGCCTTGTATTTTTTTAGTAGCCCCGCTTCCTGGCTCTGACAAAGGGCAAAGCATTAACCTCCTTTGAGGCTTGCTGGCCACCTCGGTCACGCGCTCGTTAATGCGTCGACCGCTCACTCTGACCAGAGGCTGCCTCCCTCTCGCTTGTTCATGAGGCTCGATCTCCGTGGCATGGCCCGCAGCCAGCCGGTGGCTGAGATGTTAACTCCCTCGCCTGGTATACAGGAGGGTCTTGGGTTCCATGCCAACACCTGATGATGCCTGCTGTATATTTCGAGTTTGCGTGTCTGTCTCCCCGTGGTCGCGACGCAATTGCGAAATGCACTCCCAAGCATTCTTCTTCTAAAACATCTATGGAGTGAAGTACGTCTCATGATCCCGGAAGATGCGGTAAGTGAAATGTGCTTGCAGTGTTCGCGATGCAGAGGGGCGTGTGTGTGTGACGATTATCTGAACCGTCACGGTCCTCCCCTAGGTCCGCTCAGCCTCAAACGAGTACCTGGAGCGGTGTGTAAAACATCGCCACTGGGGAGACGAAGACGGCCGGACATGGTGCTGGCCACCCAGCCCCTCGTGTGCCGTTCCGGCCTTGATAGGTACTACTCGCTAACAGCGCTTGCCCCCGACAGCCTGTGAAGGCAACACGGGGGATCTGTGTGAAGCGGGGCGGTTGTTTTGGGTTAAACCCGAGAACATTCTGTGACTCACGTGATTCACGGGCGCAGGGAAAAGATCACTCGGTTGAATAGCAATGCAGACCTAAGTCGATACTGGGACACCGTTTTAATAGACCCTCCGCTCCCCAGTCAGTAGAACACGCGCATAGTGAGATGGCGATCGAGCCCGGGATTGTACTGCTTAGGGGCCGTCCACAAATGACGTCACGCAATTATGGACGATTTTTGACCCCCCCTCCCAGTCACACGTCGTCACAAAAAGTCCGACCCCCCCCACAAGTATGACGTCACAAAGCTCTGCCTCCCCCCCCGTGTCATTATAGTGCGTATTAATGTGGCGCTGCAATCTGATGTTGTAGGAGAAAACATTGATTAAAAAGTCAATTTAATTAGGTAGAACGTGTTGTCTATATTTATTTAAAGTTGCGCATTTTGATGTGACGTCACATTTCTCAACCCTCCCCCTCATCACACATCGTCACAAATGTCTGACGTAATTTATGGACGGTCCCTCAAGAGGATTGTGCCATCTACTTAAAAGAACAAATACTTCCCACAATACAATGTGCCGGCAACGTATTCATTTAATTTTAATGGTAATGAGTTTATTTAGTCGTCATACTTTTTTTATCATTGAAGCCTTTGCCCGCTACTCAATAGCTACGATTAAAAGGGTAACTATTCATATGTCAGAATTTTTTTTCAAAATTATTTTCTTATTACCAAGACGATTCAGGTACACAACACAGAGGATATGAAATGTGGTTGACACCAGCACAAACCACACATGGCGGATTAACAGTGCAATGGAAACCTTTCCAAAACGCATATTTCAATGAACAATTTCAATAAACTCTACTACCCTGGTGTCTTCTTAAGCTCTGATACCCCTGTAGGGTAAAAATAAAAGAGGGGGGGGGGGGAATGGGCTGGGGCTAAATGCCCTCATGAATGTTCTTAAGAATCAATGCCCATTGGAGGAGGTGGAGTGAAGAGTGTCCATCTTTGGTGGTAATCTTCCTCCCAGCCCCTTAGTTTGCATACCATGTCAACCCATACGGTTTACCCCGTATTCTTGTACGATTGCTTGTGTTGCGATCGAAACGTCGTGATATTTTTATTATTTTTTCTATCTACGTGACTTTACAGGAAGACCCAAAGAATACAGGGAAATTGAGTTTTCAGGGCCATGCGGCGTACAGCCGTTTCAAAACGGGCAAAAAAAATCGTGTTTGTCTATTTGTTGTGTTTTCCCCTTGTGGTGGGACTTTGTAGGATGAACGTTGAGATGTATAAGGGTACAGAGTGACCAATAAGGTCTGAATTGTTCTGTAATAAGGTAGGCACTGATAAGGGGTTGACAGCTATGAGTTTCGCACTTAGATGCTCTATAGAGCGACAATTTTTGACATCATATGTCTATTTAAAAACTGGTCATGAACATTTTTAAAATTTTAATTCTCATCAGGCCCAATGGTGTTAAGTGCAGTCTCCAAATGTTTTAGTATCCAATCCAAGGCCGCAGCGTTGCTCATGAGGAATAGGTTGCGATTAATTTATGCAGAATCAGAATATTGCATTAACACGAGAGGAATCTGATGAGCTACAACGCTCTTTTTCACAGATGTCCAGTAGGGGTTGATCAGAACTAGTATTAGTTTAACACGTAGGTTTTCACGACCAATATTATCCTAATAGAGGCGTTTCGGTTAGATCGTATAAATATAAATTTGTCGTTAAACCCGCCACCACCCGACACAGCCAATTAATAAGGTTTATCACGTCAAGAAAACGAATTGGCATGTTTTGTTGACGTGACAAATCTTACTAATTGGCCATGTCGGTTGGTGGATGGTTTTCCAACGCATTTATATTTACGCGATCTAACCCAAAAAAAAACTTCTATTATGGAGATCTATACTCTTAGAACTAGTTTGAGTTCACCGCGATATGAATTCTCACGATACGGTGATTACGAGATCATATTCCCCCTTCACTTGCATTGTTCTTGTATCTTTGCTGTGCCTTACGTAGGGATGAAGCTTTGCTTGATGGTCATTCAGCTGCCACACATCTCGTAGGCGTTGCAGCGTTGCGCCCTCGTAACGTTTGCGAGGCGACGCGTTGGGCACCCTTACCGATGGCGGCGAAGCAGCAGTGTGATGCCAGTCCCGCTGCTCCGCGTGCAGCGCCATCTCTCTCTCTCTGTCACCGGGGCTGCCATCTCCGGGGCTGTCCGAAGGATGGTCGTCACACCGTCCCCGTTGTACGAAGGCGTCCAGGTGAGTTTTGTATTTGTTTTTCGTGTGCCCATTTTACTTCCCTAGGATAACACCTAGCAATATTTATTTTTCCACAACTTCTGACGCCAAATGTAGTGGGTTCGAATTAGGTGCACACACGCAGCTTGGAGGCAACACAATTTATTAACGGTAAGTAATATAACACTGTACATGAGGTGGTGACCACCTTCCTCAACTCACTAACACTCTGGAACGCGACACAGACTGGACTAGGCAGGCAACGGCCTGCCTGGCCCAGGACGACGACTCGGGACTTGACGACCGATGATGTCTTCACTTTGGAGTACAGTACAACAGCCTCGCTCTGCGTTCACACCACGCTTATATCTGCTTTGGCGTGGCTGGCTCCGCCCCGGCGTGGCTGGCTCTCTTCAGGCCACGCCTCCCTTCCCAGGACACGCCTCACTTCCCCCACCTCTGGGAAGGTCCGGATCTCTTCACCACGTGACCCCCCAGGCACCCCCTTGGGGCCCCCAGCCTTCGTACGGGCCGACACAGTAGTGACCGTTCTATGTCACTACACATGTAATATCCTGGAGTTTACAAACTGAGTTGTACCTGCGGTAGCAGTTACATTGGGGAAACGAAACGACATGTCTCGGATCGTGTTCGCGAACACAAGTCAGATCTAAAACACGGCAGAACCAATACCTCTGCCGTAGCTGACCATTGTTATAACGCGGAGGGCTCGCATGATATTGTTTTTTACCGAGACCAAGGTACTCTGCAAACCTTCGGGCAACTATCAAAGGTTTGTTCATGAAGCCATCCAGATATATAAACATAGACATAACTTCAACCGAGAAGATGGATACAAATTGAGCAATCATTGGAAGGATGTTATCAACCAGGTAAAGCCTTAACTGGTTGTGGTTGTTTCCATCCTACCTGTCGTTTACTATTAGATCTTTCCGAGTTACTTTCCCCACGTGTCCCACACTCAGCTTCCCACTTCTAGCCCCGCCCACTCCCCCCCCCAGCCTCACACCTTCTCCCCCTAGCGCTCACGCAGCCCCCCTTCCCCTGCCCCACACCCCCCCTCTTTCTTCCCCCCCCCCCTTGCCTCCCCCTTTCTTTTACCTATATAACCTCTTGCCACGGCAGCTCTCTCGCCTACTTCAGCATTTGTCTTGCTGTGGTTGTTCCACCTGATGAAGATTGCTTGTGTTGCAATATAAACGTAATGATTTGTTTTATTTTATTTTTACGTAACAATGTTAACGATATTTTAATGGTAAATTCGTTTCAGGTAAAACAACTTTAATCCGAACATTCGTGATGATCTCTCGCATCGTTAATCCTTGATCCCTTGCTTGAAAATAATTAGGGACGTTATTAGTCTATGTCACAAATATTTGGCCCAAGGGAAATATTGATGGTTTTGTAAGCTTTGGCATGAATCAATGTGTGCTAAATCAAGTCGTCGGGTCGGCTATGTAAAGTCTTTTATCTCACCCCAAATTATCTGCTGCTGCTGCTGGCAGCATAAATAACAAAAGGTCCCGCAACATATTCGTCAATGAACGCCGCGGTCTTAAAGAGGAAAAGTAGGCCAATTGTCTGAAATGCAATTAGCACAAAGTAAAGAAGAAGGTCTGCTTAACCTCCGAAACGACAGCTATTATATCGTCTCTTTTTAAGGCCACAATGTTATTGATTATTGTGTTGAGTCTGTTACTCTACAGGTCAGAGAGATAGGTGTGTGAGACAAAGCACTGAAGAATTAGACTTTTGTGGACGTTAATAGCAGCCCCATACTCTAAACGCACGTTAATTCTAAGTATGGAGGACCCGGAGAAAAACTTAATGCGACCATGGGAAGAGGGACATGCAGTCTCCAATTATACAGACATCGGGGTCGGGATCGAACCCACGACCTCCTGTACACTAGACGAGGTAGTTAACATCTACCAGCCACAGCGGGCTCATTTTACGCTTCTTGGCCATAGGTTTGCAGTTAAAGTTTACCAGTGGGCGGGCCGCCCTGATTAATACTGCAGTGTGCGACCACGGTAACGTACTATGTGCCGTCAGAGTTACGGTGGACATTTGAGCTCCCATGATGTTATAAATATATATATGTAGTGAGTCCAACTGAGTCGCAGACGTTGTCTTGGGAGCAATACTATTTATTCAATAAATCAATATAACATAACATAACACAACCTACACTTGGGTGTTGAATGTTCATCTAGCCACGCTACGGCAGAACTAGACACGGTTCGCTATCCCGGCCCGTACAACAAGCTGGGTCCCGGACCGCGTGGCTTGAGGCTTCTTTGACCCGACGTGGATCTTCATCACCAGCAACACGAAGAACCCCGAGCTCCTCACGGGGCCCTGTTATATCGGCCTGGGCTGGGGCTGTCTCCGCTCCTCGCCCCGCCCAACTTCTAGATCTCTCGAGCTCTTTCCCAAAGTCTCCCTGAGAGCTCTTCTATACCATTGACCGCCCAGCGGCCCCCGTCCACCGGTGGCCCTCTTCCAATATCATCCGGTCACGTGTCAGCAGGTCAACCAGCGTATCATGTCCCAATGTAACCCTGGCTGGCTGACACTCCCTCTCGCTCCCTCACCGAGAGCCCGCACGGCACACTGTACGTGGTGCCTCCGCTGACCAGCAGTCACCCAAGCCCCGCTAGGGCTGGTACTATGCCCCGTAAGCGGGCTACACATAATGTGAACACATTATCTGCCATGGCTTCATAGTGACAATCATAGTCACTACATATAAATACAATAAATTAACAGTAGGTGCATGTGTGTTTGGGGTCACTGTTTATTTTTTCCCTCCAAAGTTGACTCGCAAATTTCTTGAGTCACAAATTATAAAAGGACTCGCAAATTACTTGATCGGAATAACCAACAGCAACGTCGCCCCCAACTGGAGACTAACCCTGAACACTAATCACGTGCCGCACAGGGACAGCTGTCATCTGGGGTCCCCCAGAGCTAAAAGAGAAAACTCCAGCTTGGCATTGAATGATTGAGATGCGATGTACGTATATGTACATTTGTTAAACTTCTTTCGCACCGTACGTAGCCATCCGTGTTAATCGGAGGTGCAGTGTTGATTCTATGGATAGTGTTCGTATATGGGCAGTATGTATGTATGTTGAACTTCTTTCGCATCGTACGTAGCCAAGCGTGCTAATTGGAGGTGCAGTGTTGATGCTATGGTTGTTAGTCTATGGGCAGTGTTGATTCTATGGATAGTGTTCGTATATGGGCAGTATGTATGTATGTATGTTTAACTTCTTTCGCACTGTACATAGCCAACCGTGCTAATCGGAGGTGCGACGGGGGAGGGGACAACAAGCTAACACAAAAAGCAGTTCTAAAGAAATGAGGTTTCAATTTATATTTAAAAGTGCTATATATCTCCCAGTGGCTTTCTAATATAATTTAAATTCCGATTATGTGCAGCAACTCCCCCGGCATGTCTTTTAGGGGTGTCTCATTGCCCTGCCCCGCTTCACTGAATGTGACAGAAACGCATTCGTGAAATTGAACCGAAGGCAACACGGCCGTACAACTACAAAAGTTGACTTCAGATCGGGGGGGCGGGGGGGGGTGAAGGAGAAGGGCCGGCGAAGTAAAACTCCGCGACGCTCGGACCCATTCCATTTCACAAACCACTCTGAGCCGAACGATATGATTATACGCGTCTCTAATTGGTTTCGGCTTCGAGGAACCGAGGCCCCGGTGAATATTAATAACACTAACCGGACCCAATTAAAATATCTTTTGTCAACTTGAAAGAAAGCGATGGGCGTTGATTGTTCATCCCCCCCTCCGCTTCCCCCAACTTACAAAACTCTCTCCAAGCAGCTCTGGAGTAATCGATCATTCACGCCAGCATAGCGAATGCAGCATTAATTAGTGTTGTGTGAACTCCGGAGCGTTATGATCGAATCACACCACGTTCATGCCACGTGCATGAACTTGGCGTATACTTGCATTGTGTATACTTACATAAATGCAAATGTACATGCATTGACAAAGACAAAGATCCCCCGTGTAGCCTTAACAGACTGTCGGGGGCAAGTGCTGTGAGCGAGCAGCACCTGTGAAGGCATAGTCACTTGAAGATGTTTTCTTGTTCATGTTTTTTGTTTTGTTTGTTGCAGTTGCACCCGATTCAAGAGCCGAATGGCTCACAGGGGGCTATACCAAATAAATGAAACTGAAACTGAAGGCCAGAACGGTACATGAGGGGGTGGGGTGGCCAACACCACGCCCGACGGCTTGTCTCCTTCGTGGCGATGTTTACACACCGCACCAGGTACTCATTTGATGCTGAGTCGACCACATATATTTGTGGTGAACATGCAAACAAAAAACATGCTCTTGTAGCATATGACAAGCCGTCGGGCGTGGTGTTGAAAAATAAAGCCTAGTCTCAAACAGTGTTAAGACTAAACGACGCCAAAAGACGAACAGCACAAAAACAATGCCACTATCAGGGCATTGAGAGCTCGGGCTGAGCAACTACATTATGGGACCTCGCTTGCCAGTATCAAAATATAAGAATAGGGTTTACCCTTTCTGGAAATAAAACAGTTGTGTTAAGGTGTTAAAACACCAAACAGAACCATTTTGCAGGTGGTGGACATGCAAACAATCAACATGCTCTGGTAGTAAATGCATTGTCTTTGAAACTGGGACTCGAACTTGGGCTGCCGGGTTCGTAGCGCAGCGCACTGACTGCACGTATATATAACAGCAACAACAACCGCCATTCGCCACTAAGTGGCGGTGACGTCACCACGACGCTTGTGCCAGGCCAAGTGCACCTTGAGGCCACATGAAGTGTCGAACGCCCGCTGGCAGGAGGTCACGGGGCAGACCCAGGTGCCACGGGTCGACTGACCGAGATGACCAAGATGACTGGCTGATGCACCACCTGTGTCCCCTACTGTACCAAGTTGCTGTGCTTTAACCACCCGGCGCTCCGCTCGTTGTTGTGAGCGTCGCTCCTCCGTCCCTCCGTTGTTGTTGGAGGGCGACTGCCTCCAACTGCCCAGTAGCGTCCTTCACGAGCCTCCTCCACAGAGGCCGATCTTGACACCGCTGGTACCAGTCATCGGCAAGTCCACTCAGCTCCACGTCCTCCTGAACCACATCACTCCATCTCTTCTCTAGCCCGTGCCGCGCCCGTTTAGCCCCCTCGATCCGGCCGAAGAAAAGCTGTTTAGGCATGCGGTGGCTGGGCATGCGGGCTACATGACCCAGCCAACGCAGCCTTGCCTGCCGGAGGAGCTCACCGATGGGACTTTGCCCAGATCTTTCAAGGATTTGTGAGCTCCTCACACAATCCAGCCTGGTTAAACCCAGGATGGATCGTAGGCAGGCCAGCCTAAATGTTTCCAACCGGCGACGATGCTCCATTAGGAGGGTCCACGTTTCGCAAGCGTAGAGAAGGGAGGGAATGACCGTGGCCGAGAAGACCTGAAGCTTCGTGCGGAGCGACAGACCAGGTAGCTTCCACACAGCGTTACGTAACCGATGAAAAGATATTGCCGCTCGACTGATTCGGAGTGAGACCTCTGCTGATAAACTGGAGCCGGTCATAAGCACACTGCCCAGGTATGGGAAACTCTCCACTCTCTCCACAACTGCCCCATCACCGATTGTGAGTTGTTGGGGTGGAGTGTCCTATGGTACAAAATACCCAGGCAGGTGCTTAGTTTTGGTGGGGCTGATGGTAAGGCCCCACCTCTTAGTGGCACGTTCCAGTCTCAGCAGCAGCGTCTCCAACTCCTCTTCTGAATGAGCAGCTATTACCAAATCATCGGCATACATAACGTGGTTGACAAATAGGGAGTCATTCCTTGATCGCACTCGGGCGTCAATCAGCCTCCCATTATATCTGTACCAAATGGAAATTCTCCCGGTACAGCTATTGAAGGCTTCACGAACTACGCAGTCGAAATAGATGTTAAATAATGTGGGAGCCAGAGGACATCCCTGTCGCACCCCAAGGTGTACAGGGAAAGGCTCCGACTCCCGGCCACGTAGTTTTACCCGGGCCCGCTCACCATCATGAAGGTCCTTAATGATCGTGAGCAGAGGGTCAGGGACTCCGAAAGCACGAAGAACAACCCAGAGCCCAGGCCTACTGATGGTATCATAGGCCTTGACCAGGTCAATAAAGCAGAGATGTAGGTCTTGTTGGAATTCCCTACACCTCTGCTGTAGCAGACGGACAGAAAATATGGCATCTGTGCAGGACCGCCCTTTCCTGAAACCGCATTTGGGTTCCGCAAGCCTCTCCTCAGCGTGCCTAGCAAGGCGATGTTGAATAATCCTTGCCAGGACCTTTCCCGGTACACTGAGGAGTGAGATGCCCCTGTAGTTGTTACAGTCTGTGCGGTCCCCCTTCTTAAAGAGGGGGACCACTAGGGCATCCTTCCAATCCTGCGGTACCCGTCCAGCGGTCCAGACTGTTCTTATGTCATATAGGGCAATCTGTGCACAAACGCCACCCTCCCTCAGCATTTCGCTTGGGATATCATCTCTGCCCGGTGCCTTTCCTGGTCTCAGACTCCGGATCGTCTTCAGTACTTCCTCAACAGATGGCACCTCAGCCAGCCACTCACAGGGGGTGACCTCTTCCAATATTTGAGGCACCGCAGCCTCAGCAGGGTTATCTCCACTTTGTGCCATGATGTTTTCCTGGCTGAGATATATATATATATATACACACACACACACACACGTGTATACACGCAAGGTTGCTTGGCCCATCATCATCCCTCCGTGGTCGATGAAACGAGCACCACTTTGTGAGGGAAGTCAACGATGGTTGTGTCCTATGGATAGACTCGCTCCACTTCATAGAAATGTGTAATTTCCACAATTAATTCAGGGAGATGAACACCAATGGCCTCGCGCTCATTTGAGCAGGAGTTCAAACCTAAATTAAACTATTTAAAACGAAACAATGTTTTACTTAACCAGGTAAAGCCCCACTGATCTACTATGGAGCTCTTTTTTATAAACGACCTAGCCACAAATGATAGCTCAACGAAGTGGCTTGTCACGTGGAAGCTTATAGCAGCCAAATGATTCTAAATGTGGATGGAAAAACCAGAGGACCCGGAGAAAAATCGCTCCGACCACGGGGAGAGAGACACGCAGACTCCAAATATACAGCAGGCGTCCTGTACACCAGGCGAGGTGGTTAACATATTCGTGACAATAAGCTGGCAAGTCGAGTGTAACATTGGCCTCATTACACTGTCCCCATTGGCAGAATCAGAATCGGAAGTATTCATACCTGTCAACCCATACGGTTTACCCGTATTCTTGTATTGCAAAATGCAGTTTTCAGGTCCATACGGTGTACAGCAGTTTCAATGCAGGCAAATATATATTTGTTTGCGTTTCTCCCTCGCGATGGGAATTTGTAGGATGAATGTTGAGATTTATAAGGGCACGGGGTGACCAATAAGTTCTGAATTGCTCTGTAATCAGGTAGACACTTATAAGGGGTTGACAGGTTTGGGTGTTTTTCCCACTCACTAAAGTCCACCGAATTAATAAGTTATCTTTCAAGGGCGACTTTGCTGGCAGACAAACATGAAAGCATTCCACGCTTATAGACATAAAAAAACACACACAAACTTAATCATCGATATAATTAATAGCCGATGGCTAATTTTTATTTATTCATTACATCATCCATAGAATCCAGAGGACCCCAATACATCTTCAAGGAATGTGATTTGAGTTCCAACTGTAAGAATGACTCGTCTTTATTCGATATATTTGTCAAATGTGAAAGAAAATGCAGTCTTTTTTTATATAAATATTGTAATGCACATGTACAGGGCTTTGCCACTCCACTGCTGGATGAGGGCCTCCTCCACACCTTGTGTCTTGTGGGGGTTACTTGATAGTAGACGTTTCTCGATTTGTATTTGTTGAATTTAATCGGGGTCAGTAAATTCCTGCAGCCACGAGAGGCGCAACAATTCACCACGATGATGGGAAACAAATTAAAGGTGCAAGCTCTGCGATTGCTCACTCGCGCCTCTGCTGGCGGAAGGGCCTCCTCTAGGGCCTCCTCTTCCATGCTGGAAGAGGCGGGATGACCCACATTTTAGCCCACCACACGTGACCTCCCCGAGTGCATTAACTTGTGCTGTAGAGAAGCGGTAGGGGGGGCTAAGACATTTTCTCCCCGCATCGTTTCAACCGTTGAGACCGCATCCTGCAGCCCTTGACATCTCCCCTGGTTTACACGAAATCGACTCAACTCATTGAAACCGGCGGACCTCCGTTGATCGAGAGCCAAGCGTGCTCACCGCTGTTCGTATGTACGTACGTCGAACTTCTTTCGCGCCATGCGTAGCCAACCGTCCTCGGGCAGCACGAGAGCTCAGGAATAAGCGTCCATCGTCACCGAAGGGCGACGCGTCATTACGGCCCCTGCTGAAACCGCAGCCGCTGCCTCCTTGCCTAAGTGAGTCACCCGTGCCCCTCTGCCACGGACACATATTAACCATATTTTCCTAGAAGTCCAACAATACACAAATAAATATATATACATTTACTTCCCCGTAAACAGGTGGACTGTGTTTACCGAAGCACAGGAGGCATGGGGATGCCACAATGACAGCGCGAATTAATGAATTTACAAACTTGAATATTTACCGGTGAGAATTCTATCGATGCACTGGCAATGTACAAATAATGTCTCGGCGAACGTGACAATCGTGTCGGCGGTGGAGGGTTATTGGAAATAATTTTGGCACAAAACGACCACCACATGACCCTAACTCAAAGAAGAATAAAGAGCGGTGCTTTGGCTATGAAAACCTATGTTTTAAGTTCATGACAAACCTGTATGGATGTTGAACTTCTTTCGCACCGTACGTAGCCAATCATGCTAGTCAGAGGCGCGGGTGAAGGACAACAAACTAAACACAAAAAGCAGTTCTTAAGGAAATTAGTTTTCCATCTTGATTTAAAAGTGCATAGCTCCAGTGGCTTCCTTATATCGGAAGAGCGTTCCAGATGGCCGCTGAAGCACATCTGTAAGTACGTGATGCGGTGACCGTCTTTGTTTGACTGTTCGCCAAAAGCCGTTGTGAGGATGAGTTTGCGTAATGGTTTATGCTCCTTGACGAGATCAGCAGCGCATGACACATCAGTGAGAGTCTGTGCGTGCGTCTCTGTGTGTGTTGTATGCATCGCTGTGTAAAATTAATTGTGCATTGCTACTGGAGCATTAAGAGCAATGGAATAGATAAATGTATTCATAAATAAATGCACTAGATTTCCACGCATCTCTCCATCAAAAAACATATATAATTAATGATATATGTCCATCTGCTTATGGGCTTTCCAGACCAATATTATCCAGCAGAATTTGTTTAAATAAACTCGAGATCAGTTTCGGCATCCATGAGCTCATCAACAACTGCTGCCATTCCCAGGCGTTATTGGGAAGGGAACTCCCGTCTACAACACAGGGCCCTATTCAAACACAATAATTAATTTTGTATAAAAAAACTCATGATGCCTTCGTGTGGAGTAACAAACAAGAAAGACTTATGTTCATTTTTCTGCGTAAAATGTTTAAACAAATTTGAATCTAAAGCCCACATCACATACGCATGGCGGGTTGATACACCGCAACAATGAACCCAGCCACCTGAGTTCAATACCTGTCCACGGCTAACATCCGTAACGAGTACGGCCTTCCCCTGTTCAGCGGTGGCGTGAGAAGTAAACTGGAGAGGTGGCACCTGTACCTCATTAGCCCCGTTGACTGGCTGTGGAAATGCACGCAGAGTATCAATCACAGCACTCGATGCCGGTAGTCATGACTACAGAGAATTTATTTCATTTTACTATTTTTATTTTATTTTTTATTTTACCAAGTTAGGTCAACTGAACGATGTAGCTCATTTTCAGAAGCAACCTGGCCACAAATTATAGCTCAACGAAGTGGGCTTATCATCACGTGGAGATTTACAGCAGCTTTGATTCTAGCTGTGGAGGAAAACACCGGAGGGACCTCTTTGTGACCACAAAGAGAATATGCAAATTCCAAATATACACGTGCATCATGACGGTCGGGATTGACGCCACAACCTCCCTCAATACCAGGCGAGGGAGTTAATGTCTCACCACCGAAATTGTAGGATATGGGAGAGCTTTGGTGACTATAGCTGATGATGAACTAAAGACATCGATTTTAAATTGGCGCAGTTCAAATCTTTGTCGGGGGTCAAGATCAGCCCTTCATTCGTCCGGGATCGATAAAATAGGTACTGCCTATGATATTTTCCCATCTCACCACCGTGGTGCCCCAACAAGGCAAGTTACACAACTTTATCAAATAAAATTCGGTCCAATGAAAACCTTGTTACTATAACCTTTTTTTTCCAGTTTAACACGTAGGCTTTCACGACCAATATCATCCATAATAGAGCTTTTTGGCTTAGATCGCGTAAATATATAAATGTGTCGTTTTTTTCAACTGACAATTTTTGATGATCGGGATGTTTTCGGAAACTTTCACTTTCTTATTAAACGTAAATAAATCATAACACTGAACTGAAGCCACAAAAACAAAAAAGGCACCGCCTGAAATTTCCCAAATCAACCCCTGCAAACCGAATTTCGTGACATCGGTCCGGGGGGCGAGGTCACGAAAACGCGATGCTGTCCTGTGGTGACTCGAAACATGTTGATGTCTAAAAATCTATTTCATCGCAAGCAGATGGAAAGTTCCTCCGGGAGTCTTGCGTGTGGAGTCCCTCGCGGCCTCCTCCAGGTCCCACTGTAACCGGCTTTACGAGCGAACATTTCACAGAACATGATTAATGCAGGACCCACCAATGTCCCTGCAAGCCACCGGACTTGAAGCATGCGAAACTAAACTCAATTATTTTTTATTTTGCCAGATAAGGCCCACTGAGCTTTTTTTTCTTCCGGCTATCACAAATTATAGCTCAACGAATTGGCTTATCAAGTGCAAATTTACAATAGGCAAATACTCTAGACGCACGTTCATCCTAAATGTGGAGGGAAAAACTGGCGGACACAGAGAAAAAATCCACACGACCATGGGGGAGAGAGACATACAGGTGAGACATAGGTACATTGAAAATAGAGAGATGTTGCCAAAAGAAAGGGATGTAGGGAGTGCAGAGAGAGATATAAACTATTTGAACAAAAACACATTTTACCAGGTACGGCCCACTGAGCTATGTAGCTCTTTTTCAGAAGCGACCTGGACCACAAATGATAGCTCAACAAAGTGGCCTATCATGTGGAAATGTATAGCAGCCAAATTGTCTAAACCCGGAGGACCTGGAGAAAAATGCACATGACCACGGGGAGAACATGCAAATATACAGGCGTCAGGGTCGGGATCGCACCCACAACGTCCTCCATACCAGGCGAGGTAGTTAACATCTCGCCACCGTGGCGCAGACAAGGTTAAGTATCCCCACAGTGCCAAAATAAAACTGCTTCAATATCGTTATCATTTGAGCGACTTACTAATTTCCAAATTAGAAATGTCTTTGCTTTATTGACCACTACTGGCGTCGTGTAGTATGATTAATGCGTTGTTTTTTATATAGTCGCATTCGATTATCACTTGAAGAGATGTAAAGGGTACATCCCCTGCTATTTCTTGCTCATGCCACTGCTAATGGAAGGGCCTCCACGAGAGGGACCCATAGAGAGCCCCTCGAGATGGCATTTGGCCTACTCGTCGACGATGGCCAGATGCCTCAGAAGTGACGGGAATTACTCACACTTTACCCCATCCACATGTGCCCAGCCTATGGCGTAAACCCTCTTGACGCACCACCTACGGCTGCCACGCCGGGAGATCTAATCCAACCACGAACTCGCGGATTGCAGTGCCGGTGCACCAACCGTTAGCACCCGCGGCAGCATTCCATGGCAGAAACTCCTGACAACAAACATTCTCCCGAACACGCGAATGCATCGTGTCAACACGCCGCATCTGCATTCCGTGTTGCCGTCTCCGAGGGCGCGTGGCCGCCGGCTTGTTGGAGGAGCCCATTATCCCGAGGCTGGGTCAAATTGCTCGCAAAAAGATGAACCGCCGCTTTTAAACGGCGGTCCCCGTCGCCTGGCAGGAACATTGGAGGTGATCGTAGAGAGAGAAAAGGGGGGTTGGGTCCCCTCTCCGTACCCGCGAGTGACAAAATAACCGTGGTTCCTCGCCTCATTGCTAATTCCACTAAGGGGTGAAGTCTTTATTTTTTATTTTAAATTGTCAAGGGTGTCCGTCGGTTGGAAAAATGGCAAGCGTGGCGGCTTCCCTCCCAGTGCCATCGGCGCATTCGCTCACTTCAGAATCTCAGAATGTGCGTTTATGCCGGAGGAATCTGATGATCTGTAAAGCAATTTTTTCCACTGACGTCCAGTTTGTATGCATGTTGAACTTTTTTCACACCGTACATAGCCAACCGTGCTAATCGGAGCTGCGAGGGATGGACAACATCGGCCTTCATCCCTTCCATCACCATGTCATACCCAAGGCCCCCTCAACAGTGTTAACTATATTCTTTGGGTCTTTCGGTAAAGCCACGTAGATAGAACAAATAAAAAAAATAACAATTTCCCGACGTTTCGATCGCAACACAAGCAATCGTCATCAGGCGAAAAATATAGCGGGAGAGCTGCTGAGAATATATGGTGGGAGCGCTGCTAAGGCAGGGAGCTGTAAAGGTTTGAGATGGGTGTAGCCCAAGAGTCAGTGGGCAGGGCTAGAGATTAACTTTGGATGTAAATGTAAGATCAGAGAAATCTTGACAAACGAAGATGTGGGGGTGGCCATTGCATTGTGAGAGATTAGCATGTTAATGTAAGAAATTTGTTTGTAAATGTAAGCTCGGAGAGAGCTCGGAAAGAGCCATCACCACATGGAGGTGGAAAAGGATGGCAAGTCGCTATTTACTAATACAGCTAACGGTGGCTGTGTTAGTGAATGTAACTCACAGAGTCGAAAATAACTGCTAACATAGGTAGGTAGGGAGGGAACATCACAGCCAGTTATGACCTAAACTGGTGATGGTTTTGATTGGGTCCTCAGATGGTTCTTTCCCAACCGAGAAGATGGATACAAATTTTTGTGTATAAAAATAGACATAACTTCAACCGAGAAAATGGATACAAATTGAGCAATCATTGGAAGGATGTTATTAACCAGGTAAAACCTTAATTGTTTTATGGTGTTGCCTTCATATCCGCATCTCCTTTTGCTTTGCCTTAGCTCCCCACTCCCTGCCCCGCTCTCTTCCCCTCCCCACCCTCCGACAATTCCCTTTAATCCCTTCTAGCTGGTCTTCACTCGGCAGCTCTCCACTCCCCCTACCCGACACACCCCCTCTCTGTCTTTCCTCCCTGGCCCCTCCCCCCTCTCTTGCCTATATAGCCTCGTGTTACGGCAGTCCTTCTGCCCACTTCAGCAGTTGTTTACAGCTGTGGTTGTCCCACTTGATGACGGACGCTTGTGTTGCGCCCGAAACGTCGTGATTTAATTTAATATATTTTGTTTAATACCTACGTGACTTTACCAAAAGAACCAAAGAGTATGGATCCCTGCAGTCACGAAAACTTCCAATCTAGATTGGAGCACGTACACCAAGCCCTCAAGAAGAATGGATATTCAGACTACACAATCCGTAAAGCTATCACCCCAACCATCATCATACGCTGCTGATGTAGATGCAGAGCAACAACTAACAACTTCACATTACGGTGGTCAAGCCCAGATAACCGCGTTAGGAGCAGCGGAGTAGTGTATCATCGCCGCGATATCTCCTTCATATTTGTGGATCGGGGCATTGCGTCGTTATGCATTGTAGGTCTGTTCTGGATGACCACAGTCATACACGGCTGAAGAGTTTTAAATGTTTTTCCATTTGTGCATCAAGTATCCGCATCTGTCATCATCATGTACGTATGTACGCGGAAGGACAACAAACTAAACACACAAAAAATGCATGTATGTATGTTGAACTTTTTCCGCACCGTATGTAGCCAACCATGCTAATCGGAGCTGCGTTGGAAGGACAACAGACTAAACACAAAAAGCAGTTCTCAAGAAATGCATTTTCAATTCAGATGACATTAAACTGCATCATCATCACCACACCTCTCATCATCCACAACATCTCAGCTCGATCATTCCTTCTCCCCCTCCTCATCATCCTCTCCTTCCTGCTGGGTCCTCCTCCTCCTCTCAAGCTGCTGCTGATCATCGGCTAGCGCCCTCATCTTTGTCCGTCTCAGGGATTTCGTTCCCGACATCCCTTCACTTTCTACGGGACCCTTTTTTGCCAGTGTGCAAAAATGATTAATTTGATTGTAGGCCAATCAGTTTCAAAGACAATGCAAAGGTCGTATTCAGATCGTAAATGTTGTGACTTGGCTCTCCAACACACCGTGTGCTGTACTCGTGATTGGCATGTTCTGTTTACGTGACAACCCTTACTTGTTGGCTGTGTCGGGTGGTGGTGGGTTTTAACGACACATTTTTTTATTTGCGCAATCTAACCCAAAAACCTCTTATGAATGCAGATGTAGGGGTCTTACGGAGGAAATATGTGTCGAGCTGATATGTATGGGATCCTACGGGAAACTAGCACAGTGGGCGGGGCTACGTCAGTGCACGGGCAGGTGCCCTCTACGACGTCCGCGCTTCGGACGTTACGATCCCCCGGGGCCCCACCCCTCAGGGAGGGGGATGTATAAAAGGGGAATGTATCGGGGGGCTAGAGAGAGTTGGGTTAGCTAAGAAGAGAAGACGGAAGACGTCCGAGATAGAGCCCTGGTCTCCCCCTGGTACGCCGTCCTTGTCAGGACCGCGCAGGCTCGAGCCAGTGGCGTGGTGCCAGAGCCAGAGCCAGTGTTGGTCTGGACTCTGAGTACCGGGCCCGACTGACCAGTGTCGGGCCAAGATAGCCTCCCCTAGTCCACGAGAGGAGGACTCTGAGGCAGGCTAGGGTTAGCTAGGAGGTGTGTCCTCAGATAGACGGGTGAGGGGGCCAATACCCCCTCAAGTGTGTATGTCACAACAGTTGTTGTAATAAACCTCAGTGTGCCTCAACCCCGGGTGTCGACCTGTATTCGACGGTACTACATCTGGCGTCAGAAGTAAACAACAACGAACATGGACACGCGCCGAACAGCTCGGGCCGGGGTGCAGGAGGCGGAGGACACCGCGGGAAGTGCGGTACCAGAGACGGCTGATGGGGGCAACGAGCAGCCGGGACCGAATGCGTCCTTACCGGGGCATCGGGAGGAAGGGGAGTTGCTGTCCGACGGGCTGCGGCTGGCGCACGCGAGGTTGGCGGAGCTGCTATACGCTGCTGCCGCCACACTCGAGACCATCACTCGGCTGGGGGCTGCTGGACCACCGTGGGGCGAGGACAGCCGACGGCCGTTGCACCTTCCCGCCATTTCTACCGACGGCACTTTTGAAAGTCCCGCCATCGCCGCAGCAGCTGCCGAGGGCGTGGCCAACCTCAACTTGGGGTCCGACATCGGCTCCGCTGGGGCTGCCGCGTCACCGCCTTCGGACGGAGCGTCACTATCTGCGCGACAGGCGATTACAGCTGCCGTTCGTGCTGACGCTCGGCCGAGTCGCGGGGACATCAAAGTGCGGGCCTCCACGGCGGTCGCTGCACTACACCAAAGGCTGCCCCCGCTGAAGGAGTTTGTGGCTGAGGAGGGCGACTGGGGGGGATTTCAGCGGCGCTTCCTCGCGCATCAAGAGATGGCGGGGTGGTCAGACGACGAAGCCCTCTGCGCACTACCGGCGCTCCTTGACGGCGACGCCCTCGCCGCTCTTACGTCCGCATCGAGGGACAAGCGCTCTACTCTTCAGATGGCGCTGCAATTGCTGGCTGGGGTTTACGGACCCTCGGCGGAGTGTAGGCAGCGATTCTACGACCGCCAGCGGGGTGCGAAGGAGTCGCCCCTCGCCTACCGTACCAGCCTTCTGGCGCTCGCAAAGACGGCCTTCCCTCGTATGGATGACCAAGGCGTCGACGCCATGGTCACCGAGAAGATCCTTCTGCTGGCGGACGACCTGGACGTCGCCATCATCGCGCAGGAGGACGTGGAGATGGGTTCCCTCCAAGCGGCGCGGCTCCTCCACGCCAACCTCCTGTCGCAGCGAAGGAAGGCCAGCAGGGCAGCTGCCGGCCGTACGGTGGCTGCCATCACCTCACCGACGGAGGAGGTCTACGCTGCCGACTTCCGACAGCAGCAACGGATGGGAGCACGGGTGGACCGGGATGGGTCGGCCCGCTCCGACCGCCCGTCTTCACCACCTGCGCTCCCGCGCTGCTATAACTGCGGCGTCCGGGGCCACGTCGCCTTGGGGTGCCGCTCCCCTCGACAGCGGGGGACGACGCCTCGCCGGGACGCCGGCCCTCCTCCTCCTCCTCCCAAGCTCCACCGACATGACCCGGCGAGTCGCGGCACCCCACATGTTTGGCCAAAGCACACATCCGTTACACATGTACACACCGCAACGAACGGGGGGCCAACATTGCACACCATGGGGCCAACACGAACCACTATGGGGACCGAATTCGAACCCGCCCAGTGGTCCGTGTTGGCCCATCGCGTTCTAGCTGCGCCGTCGGGGTCGTCGGCCGTAGTAGGGTATATTGACGGGGTCGAAGTGCGTATCCTCGTCGATACAGGTGCGTCGGCAACCATCATTTCGGAACTAATATACAACATTCTCCCTGTCCAAAGTCGTCCCTTGCTACCGGTTAATGTGCCATTCTACGCTGCTAACGGGGGCTCACTGGGTATCATGGGGCAGATTCGCGCGCAAATTTCGATCGGTGATATTAAATTGTCCGGCCCTATTTTTGTGTCCTCCTCGCTGGCGGTTCCGTGCCTGCTGGGGACGGATTTCTTGGGCAAAATGCCGATTCGGATTATGATTAATCAGGGTTGCATTGAACTCCCGTCGGGACGGCGGATGGCGTTTTTGCCTTCCCCTACTACGGATCGCTCGGCGCTCGCGACGGTACCCGCGTTTGTAGTTCAGACGGTTCGCGTGCCGCCGGGGGCACAAATGTTGGTGCCCCTAAAGCTTCGTAGGCCCTTCGCTAAGGGTGTTGGGGACCAGGGTGTCCTGCTCGGCCCATCTAGGGCTGGGGTTAGCGGGCCGCATTTGATTCCCGCTCAGACCATTGTAAGGGGGGACGGGGACCCCTTCATCGCGGTCCTCAATGTGGGGTCGCAGGCCGTGGTAATTCCCCAGGGGACCGTGCTTGCTCACGCAACGCCGGTGCCCTGTGAGGAGTCTGTCGCAAATCACGTGCACGCTGCCACTCTGCCGACTCCACATTCGGACACCGATGAAGGGTGGCTTGAGGCGCTTTGTGCGGGATCGACGGACCTGTCGGATATAGAGCGTCAAAAACTTAGGACACTATTGCGCGAATTCGCCGATGTGTTTAGTCAAAACAAATTCGATCTGGGCTGCACCCATTTGCTGCGTCACCATATTGATACTGGTGACAGCGCGCCCATACGCCAAATCCCTTCCGGCTGAGTCCCGCCGAGAAGGACCATGTCAAATCGGCTGTTGATGACATGTTAGCCGCCGATATAATTTCTCCCTCTACCAGCCCGTGGGGAGCACCGATCGTTCTGGTAAAGAAACAGGATGGATCGTTGCGGTTTTGCGTCGATTTTCGCCGCCTCAACAAAATTTCCGTTGCTGACGCATACCCGCTTCCCCGTATTGATGAATCGCTCGACGCCTTGGCGGGGGCGCGATTCTTCTCCACATTGGATTTGCTTTCGGGATTCTGGCAGCTTCCTCTGGACGATGAATCTAAGCCTAAAACCGCATTCCGTACGCCACATGGTCTCTTCCAATTTAACCGGTTGCCGATGGGATTACACTCGGCGCCGGCGACTTTCCAGCGATTGATGGAATTGGTTTTGGCTGGATTGCAGTGGGATTCGTGTTTAATCTATTTGGACGACGTTATCGTCTTTAGCAGAACATTCGACGAGCATCTCCAGAGGTTGCGGGCCGTTTTCCTCAAAATGCGGGCTGCTAATTTGAAATTTAAACCCCAAACGTGTCATTTGATGCGCGAATCGGTACGTTATTTGGGGCACATCGTAGGGCGCTCGGGTATTGCTACCGATCCCGCCAAAACGCAGTGCGTCAGCTCCTGGCCGACTCCCACCTCGGTGGGAGAGGTCAGGAGCTTTGTTGGTTTCGCGTCATACTACCGACGCTTTGTCGCGGACTTTGCCACCATTGCTAAACCCCTGCACGCTTTGACGTCAAAGGGGGTCCGTTTCCATTGGGGACAGGAGGAGGAGGCTGCGTTCCGCTCACTTCGGGACGCTCTGGTTAATGCCCCTCCCCTGGTTTATCCAGATTTTTCAAAATCCTTTGTGCTCGATACTGACGCGAGCAACACAGGTATTGGGGGCGTGCTGTCCCAGGTGGTCGAGGGCGTCGAACGGGTGGTCGCGTACGGTAGCCGAGTGTTGTCACCAGCGGAGCAACGATATTGTGTCACGCGTCGGGAACTGCTGGCAATTGTCTACTTCATCCAGCAGTACCGGCCGTATCTGTACGGACAGTGTTTCACCGTCCGTACAGACCATGCAGCGCTACAGTACGCCCTGCGAGTCCAACAACCATCGGGACAATTGTCTCGATGGCTGGAGGTTCTCCAGGATTTTGATTTTCAGACCACGTACCGTAAGGGCGTTCGCCACACCAACGCGGACGCCCTGTCACGCATGCCGACCACCCCCGAATGCGCATGCCTCCTGGGGTCGGGTCGGTGCAGGCATCCGGCTGAATTGCCTGTCCCGGTCTTGGCGGCTGCTGATGACGCAACATCAATGACTAATTCTATCGCACAACAGGGTTCTGATTCCCTGTTGGGGTTGCCTGCTACGGAATGGGGCCGGTTGCAAATGGAAGATACTTCCCTCCTTGCGTTGCGCCGCCGCGTCAGGGACCGGGGGCGGGGGAGGGGTGATGCCGACGCATGGGAAATGCTCGGTGGGTTGTTAATGCATTGGGACGGGAAATCCCATCGCCACCGGCTGGTGGTCCCTTCGGGGTTACGGGGTAGGGTGGTGTGGGCCGCTCACGAGCGCCTCCTCCACCTGGGTACCCAAAAGACCCTGGCCTTGCTCCAACTTGATTTCTTTTGGCCGGGCATGACAAGGGATGTCGGGGATCTATTAGGATCGTGCCCTAGATGTGCGCAGCGCAAACCACCAGCGAAGGAGTCGAACCCGCCCCTGCAATCTATCAGGGTTTCCCGGGTGAACGAACTCGTCGCGCTGGACATTCTAGGACCGTTCCCCGCCACCCCTAGGGGAAATAGGTATTTGCTAACCGGGGTTGAATATTTCACGCGCTGGCCTATGGCCTGGCCCCTGGCCAACCAGTCGGCGGCAGCCATCGTGGAGGCCTTTGTCCAGGGATACGTCCTTGACAAAGGTGCTCCCGAGAGGCTGCTGACCGACCAGGGTAAAATTTTTTCAAGCAAATTGCTCAAACAGGTCTGTGAGATCCTTGGCACTAAAAAGATTCGCACCTCTCCATATCACCCACAAACCGACGGGATGGTCGAGCGGTTGCATCGTACCATCACGTCGATGCTGTCGCAGCACGTTTCTGACTCACAGACGGATTGGGATTTGAAAATTCAGGGGGTCCTGTCAGCATACCGGTTGGCCCCCCATGCTGCGACGGGATTTTCCCCCTTTTTCCTTATGTATGGCCGCGAACCGGAGCCACCTGTTCAGGCCCAACTGCAGATCCCGGCGCCGCAGGGAAAAACTCAATTGGCCGAACATGTTAAATTCAACCTGGAAAAATTAACGGAGGCTCGGGATGCTGCCATGCAGAATTCTGCCAGGCGGCAGAGGGCTAATGAGCGCCTCAGAATGGGTCGCGCGCATGTGATACAGTGGAAGCCGGGGGACAGGGCATGGTTGCACTGTCCCCAGGTACCGCTCGCGTCCTCCTCTAAACTGCTGCGACCGTGGCGGGGTCCCGTCGAGGTGGTTGAGGTCCTGAGACCTCAGTGCGTGCGCATTCAATGGGGGAGGCGCCGGTGGTTTGTACACCCTGCCAGGCTAAAACCCTTCGTTGCGGTGCGAGATCCCACTACACACGCGCGTGGCCAAGCATGTGGGGGGGCGTCCGACTCAGAGGGATCTTCTCCGTTGCTCCCGCCTAACGTGCTGCCGGCTGTCCCACCCCCAGGCGCACCGGGAGTGACGGGCTCACGCCCGACGACCCCCGCAGGTGATGCTGAGGGTCTTGCGACGTCGGCAACAGACTCGCTCTGTGATGAACACCTGCCGGCCAACGACCTGCCGGCCGACGGCCTGCCGGCCGCGCCTGTCCCGTGTGACGGGCCTGCGGCGAGGACGCGCGCAAAAATGCGCAAACTCTTGTGAAGAAAAAAAAGAGAAGAAAAAAAAAAAATTTCGCGTCTTTTGTGGCTTCTCTTTCCGGTGTACATTCGCATGTTGTGCTCACGGTGTGGGGCGTCCGTGCTGTGTTCCCGGCACGTGCCGCGCTGCGTTGTACGATTATTGGGTGTGTGTTGTGTGTGTTGTGTGTGTTGTGTGTGTTGTGTGTGTTGTGTGTCTTCTGTGGGGGGCTGGGGGGGGGACTCCAGGTAAAGAAACACGTGTATATACGCTCGTCCTACGGTTTTCGTATTTATTCGCGGGGGGGGTTCGTCGGGTTATTTTTTTTCTTTCTTCCTGTTGTTCTTCTCGTTGCGTTATTGTTGGAAAAAAAAAAATGAGGCACACGCTGGGGTATCGAGGGCTGAATAAACTTTTATTGTCGATGTTGCAGCCGGGACGGCTGCGAGCTGTACAGGGGGGGGTGATGTAGGGGTCTTACGGAGGAAATATGTGTCGAGCTGATATGTATGGGATCCTACGGGAAACTAGCACAGTGGGCGGGGCTACGTCAGTGCACGGGCAGGTGCCCTCTACGACGTCCGCGCTTCGGACGTTACGATCCCCCGGGGCCCCACCCCTCAGGGAGGGGGATGTATAAAAGGGGAATGTATCGGGGGGCTAGAGAGAGTTGGGTTAGCTAAGAAGAGAAGACGGAAGACGTCCGAGATAGAGCCCTGGTCTCCCCCTGGTACGCCGTCCTTGTCAGGACCGCGCAGGCTCGAGCCAGTGGCGTGGTGCCAGAGCCAGAGCCAGTGTTGGTCTGGACTCTGAGTACCGGGCCCGACTGACCAGTGTCGGGCCAAGATAGCCTCCCCTAGTCCACGAGAGGAGGACTCTAAGGCAGGCTAGGGTTAGCTAGGAGGTGTGTCCTCAGATAGACGGGTGAGGGGGCCAATACCCCCTCAAGTGTGTATGTCACAACGGTTGTTGTAATAAACCTCAGTGTGCCTCAACCCCGGGTGTCGACCTGTATTCGATGGTACTACACATACATTGTTTGTCAGAGCACGTTTGTTTGCATGTTTTGCCACAAGTGTGTGTGGTTAATGCAGACTTGATGCCTTGCAGAAGGTATCTATTTGGTGTTTGAACATCTTAACACAACTCCTGTTTATTTCCAGAAAGGGTAAAACCTTTTCTTATTATTTACCCTTTCTATCTCTTTCTCCATTCATTACATCCCTGACTCTGCTGCCCTCCCTGCAGTGAACGACGGGTACGAAGTTTTGTTTTCCAATCTAAGTATTCCTGCCTCTCAATGTAATTTCCGCACCTCCGATTAGGATGGTTGGCGACGTACGCTGTGAAAGAAGTTCAATATACGTACGCGTATCAATGCACGCGTCTTTCCACGCGTTTGAAGCTTTTGCTGCATTGTACAAGTAACATGTAAACTTGCATTGATTACGTTTTAGCATACGCTAATTAAACATTCTAGAGATTTGTGTTTGAATATGATCGCTAAATCTTTACAAGCTTAATCATTTTGACGCAACCCCAAATTATAGCTCAGTGTTTAATCTTGAATACATAAGTAAGCCACCATATACCAAAGACACTCAAAACATTAATCACATGGTTATGTAGCTGACAGACATTCACTCACAGTCCTGTCGGTGAAATATAAACAAGTGAGGTTTTTTGCACTTTTTTTCAACGTACATATGTTGAACTTCTTTGTCACCATAAGTAGCCAACCGTGCTCATCGGAGGTGCGATTTCAGATATCGCTCGCCACTGATGTTAGCCGTGACTGGGGATCGAACTCAGGTCATGTGGGTGCGTTCGCCACCGTGTCACTGCTCCACTCCCAAACAATTTGGAGACCAGGACAAAAATTCGAGACCTGGTGGAGAAGAGGACAATTGACACATATTGCAATTCCTTACAGGTAAGTCACATGCGAAGTGGCTGACTACTGTTCTATGACATAATTGCATACACCCCCACCCCCACCTCTGATCTCGAATCCTGACGGGGTTCAACAATGATGACGTCATCCTGCGCTATTTAAGACTGGAAGCAGGTGGATGGCTTCACTATTCTGGCAAATCGCCTGAAGATGCTGGATGTAATTTCCAGCGAAACGTCGTACTCAAATTGTAAATGTTTTGGATCCACATTTAAACACACCGGTGGGCTAAAGTAGTGAACTATTTGTTTTTTGTCAATGTGACACATTATTTACTGATTGGCAATGTCGGGTGGTGGAGGGTTGCGACACATTTATAAATAACGCGATCTAACCCAAAAACCTTTATTATGGACACCGCAGTAGTCTATAGCACCTGTTATGGATGGCGGTGGTCGCTCATTCAAGCACAATCCAGGCCTAAATCTGGCTTCGCTTACCGGGTAAAATAAAAGAAATAGTTTATAGTTTAGTTAAGATGTGTTTAAAAATGTGGAAGTACCCATACTTTACTCCACCACAGATGACATGCCAATCAATTGTTGTGAACCCATTCATAACGGTTGGAGGGAAAAAAAGATGGAGGGAAATATTTAAGAATCTGGCACCCATCGTGTCATCTGCCACGCCGGGAGATGGAATGGACGAGCCACCTCTTGATTACCAGTGCAGAATTGCTATCCGTTACACCACGGCAGTGTCCTCTTCGTAAATAAAAACTAGTACTTGCGAACAAAAAATTATCTCAATTAATTATAATATACGTAGCAACCCTAACCCTAATGCACCAGTTATTAAAATATTTTAAAAGTTGTGAATCCAAATTTTGTCGCTAATATTTCCGCGCAATTTCCATTATTCTCCGGCCATGCGGAAAACGTTTGCACACGAATTCCGACTGCTGATTTAATGGGAGATCTCCACGTGAATGAATTGCATGTGACGGTGTCATGAGAGATGAGTGCTCATGAGCTTACCAGAGTAACCCGCATGCAGGTCATTAGCGAGGTATAATGTAGGATGGTGTGACGACGCAGTGAATCATTGATTAATATTCAACTTTAGCTCAATACACATTCATGCCATTAAGGATTGATTAATTATTTTAATGTCATACACTGGGTGGGTAGATTTGATTTAATTTCTTATTCGCTTAAATATGACGTCAAGAGGGAAGATCTCGTTTGCAAGGGTCTCCGGAGAGGTGGCGCAGTTGTTCATGTAACTGCACTATGACCCCCGGAGACCAAAGTTCGATTCCCAGCGACAGCTGGGAATCGAACCGGTTCTGGGCCTACCCTTACTTTGGCAGATTGGTGAAATGTGGTCAAACAACGGTGTGGGACGGCGGCTATAATCCAGCCCTGGATTGGCACAGGAATGTGAATTACCATTTTGTATATAATGATTTCAGGAGACTATAGCACCTTCGATTAGCATGATTGGCTGAAGTACGGTGCGAGAGAAGTTCAGCATACATATGTAGAGGAGAGAAATAAGTGGTGCGCACAGTTAAGCGGGTGCAACAGATGTGTGCGTTGCAACATGAGGTTTGCACGAACAAACCGCCAGTAATTAAGGGGAGAAGCGGGTGCAACTGAGGTCAAACAAGTGGGTACACTGTGACCAGGGGTTGGCATCTAGGAGACGGGAGATGGGAGTGATGATAAGGGATTAATGGGGCAATAGGCGCCAAGCTGACGGGAGCTTAAGTGGAAGCACGTGAGGACTCGGAATGAGCAGGTGGATATGCGGGAGTGTGTGTGAGCGAGGGGTTGTTGTTGCCAGGAACCACGAGTGAAGACATCTCGCCGCTGCCGCTCCAGCTGTCAACGGAACCTCAACCCTCACGCCGTCGCCAGGCAGGTGTTGGCTGAACCCCCCGCCCGGGACAGAAGGGTTAGTGGGTATGAGGGAGCGTAGGTGAGGGTAGCGGTGGAGATACAAAGTCGCTGAGTGTGAAGTTGCTGTGTGCGAATCGCTGAGTGTAGAGCTGCTGTGTCAGAGTCGCTGAGTGCGCGGTTGCTGTGTGTGGATCGCTGAGTGTGGAGCTGCTGTGTGCAGAGTTGCTGAGTGCAGGATAGGTGAGGTGCAAAATAGATAAGAGCGGGAAAAAGTCAAGTGGATGTGACCGTACAGATAGTTATAACTGGCGCAAGAACAGGTGAAATGAAGTGTAAGCAGGTAAGTTGTTACATCGTGTCGGCGTGAGTAATTTTTGAAGACACTACATTTGGTGCCAGAAGTGCTGACGAACCTTCGCCGTCATGTCCAAAGCAGTGGTGAAGCGTAGAAACCAACTTGTTGCATTGTCCAACGATGACGCCGAGCAAGACGTCGTTCCTCCGACAGCTCCGGTTGCCGGAGCTCCGAGCACCCGCTCCGACGACGTGCTTCAGTCGGCTCAGGATTGCGTGGCGAGTCCAGCCCAGCTGCCTCCTTCACAGAGCTGGCTGGACATCGTCGGTCACCTGGGGAGATTGCTGTCAGCTGCAGCTCATCTCTTCGAGCAGATAACAGCTGCGACTTCCACTGGATGCCATGACATGCTTCCCGCCGCTGTCATGACCGAGGCGACCTTCCTGCCATTTCGGGGGCTGCAGCCGTGCTCCGCCCGTTCATCAATTTTGGGCGATTGGCCCGTGCTGCAGCAGCAGCCACCGACTTCAAAGGTTGAAGACGCTTCCAAGTTCTGACGGCTGTCACAGGTGCATCAGTTCACTGCTGCAGGAGGAGATTGAACGGCTGTTTGTCATTGATTCGAGGCCACCTACATTTCGGTGGGATGGACATCCTGTGAGGCGCTTCAAGCTCTTTCCACGGCCCTCGATGACAACTCATTAGCCTCTTTTTTCGCCATCCCTGAGTCAGATAGAGCAACCCTCAAGCACGCCTACACTGAGATGGCCGCTATTTTTGATCCTCCATCTAACGTTCGGAGAAGATTCAGGCTGCGGCGACGGGGTGAGAGCGAGATGCCACTGGCTTATTGCCTTGGGGCACACGGCCTTCCCGCGCATGGACAGAGTCCCCTTGGATTCCCTCGCCTTGGAACGGCTTCTCTCCTTGGCTCGGGAGTTGGGGGTCACCCTCGCGGTGGCAAAGAAAGACGACCTGACTTCTCTGCAGGTAGCCCGCGGCATCCAGGCACACCTCAACCTTAAGGACTGGCCGGTGGTGGCAGCCAGTGCAGCGGAGCCAGCCAAGGACGAGCGGGCGTGTGCCTCTTTCGCCCGGGGATCTGAGGGAATGAGCGCTAGCCTGTGGCCACATCGCCGTCGACTGCCGCCACAGGACTGGTGGGTTCTAGTCGCCTCTATCCTCTGGCTTCAACATCTTCTCATCCCGCAATACACTGGCAAGTCTGGATGCATCAGACACATGCCGTTTTTGTCCCATCATCCATCTAGCATAGGTCGCGTGCAGACTCATCCTGTGAAATCTCATTCCGTCGCAACTCATATACGGAGTGCGGGGTCATTAGCGTGTTAGCTGTGCGGCATCGACCAGTGGAACGCACTGGCTCATCGCGTAGTGGGCACCGTGGCGGGTTCCTCGACAGTTACGGGGTTAATCCAGGGGATCCAGGTTCAATTTAACACGTAGGCTTTCGCGACCAATATTATTAATAATATAGGTTTTTGGGTCAGATCGCGTTATTTATAAATGTGCCGTAACCCTCCATCACCCGACACAGCCAAACAGTAAAAAATGTGTCACGTTTTTGAAAGGACAAAATAATTCACTATTTTAGCCCACCGGTGTGCTGATGAGAGAATCAACAGCATTTTTTTATTTGAGTAGTACGACGTTTCGCTGATAATTACAATCAGCTTCATCGGGCAAGAATGGTGAACCTCTCCTGTTGCTCCCGGTCTTAAATAGAGCAGCATCAGGGTGATGTAATCATTTAATTAAATTCAATCTGGTGCAGTGATTCGAGGCAAAGAGGGGGAGGGTATTGTGATTATATAGATTGGTAATTATCCAATTGTCATTCATTGGTATAAGGAATTGTAATTGTATTTATTTAATAATACGCTTCCAGGCCGCAATAAGCCTGTAGCTGTCAGAGCGATTGAAGTTATTTCTGTTTCTCTCAGTTTCAATGGATTCTCTAATTAGTCTTGGCCAGTAATAATTCATTTTAGACAACACTTATATTGGACAGACGTAACATCAGCGTAAGATTAAAAGAACACCAAAGAAACATTAAATTATCTCAAATACAACTGTCAGCAGTGCAGAGCATGCTTGTCAACAAGGACACTCAATTGATTTTGATAACGTTGAAGCGTCTTAAACCCAACACTGGTTCCATATCTCAATCTCGCCTCAATCTGAAACGGGCTCCAATTCCCCAACTACCACCGTTCACCACTACGCACTCAATCACCATAAGCGAACCACAACAATCCCTTATTTTAAAGGGTCGCGTAATAAAATACAACTTCAGATACAAAAGTAACTCAGGCACCCGTGTTCTCTAACACATCATTTCCACACTCTGCACAAAACCCGACTATTCCCGATGAACCGGCCGCTGCTGCTACTACTTGGCACGCTAGCTTTTACCACTGCATGCTCGAGTTTGGTCTCTACGACACCCGATGGCCCGATGCGTGAGGTGGTTTTAGCAGTGAATTGTTTGGTGCATCACGACTCGCCTGGGCTGGGCGGTGGCTGTCGACGAGGCGGTGGGCTCCATGATGTCCCCACGAATTTTGGCATCCCCGCGCGAAGTGTCGAAGCTGGCCGCAGCGGAAGCAGGTGAGCCTGGGCGCCTGCGGCGAAGGTGCTGAATCGGACTGGGATTGCCACTCCTGGTGCCATCCCAGTGTCCCTCCTCGCCGCCAGTCCCCTCCACGATCCGCTGATGTCACCTCCCCCGTAGACTACGTTTCTTCCTCCGATGGCTCCAAGACAATATTTGATGTTTGGCCAGTCCACTCGTCTCCAGTCCAAGACTTTCCGGTCCATGCAGCCACCCAAGTCCATTTTCGCAAGGTTTCGTATGCTTGCAGGCACCACGCGGGGCCGACGGTGGGTCATATACTGCAGACATCTCTCTGTAGGCATCCTGAAGTGTATCCCTCTTCTCCTTAGGGATAACCCAGAACGCTGCGAGGCCATCATCATCAAGAGCCGTAGGTAAAGCTCTCAACCTCCGCAGTCCTGCCGACGGACTGGTACGCTGCTCCAAACTGGTGGGTAAAGGCACTCCAATCCCCCACCGCCGCTGTAAATTATTTATTCAAAGGCAATCTTCGTGGTCAATCGGCAGCACCTCGCCTTGCCGCCGGAGTTGACACCACCTCTGCTGCTTCATGCGCAGGACCCCAAATGGCAGACGTCAGTCGTGTCACCTCCCACAAAATTATAGAGTATACTATTCTAGAGTCGTTATATACGACAACAGAGTGGGCAGATACTACTGCAGAGTAGGTAGCAACTACTGTATAGTTTGTAGGTACTGCTACTGTTGAGCAGGCGGTAGGGAGGGGGGCTCTGCACGGGACTAGGCCTAACCACATCTGTTTGTGTGTCTGCTGTTTGTGTGTGTGTGCTGCCTGTGTGTCATGTCTGTCTGTGTGTGTGGTGTCTGTGTTTTTGGTGTCTGTGTGTGTGGAGTTTTAGTCTTCATCGCTACTGATTTGCTGTCTGTCTGTGTGTTGGTGGCTGTGTGGTGTCTGTGTGTTTGTGGTATCTGTGTGTACAGTCAGTATATACTACGACAGTCAGTAGATACTAATATAGAGCCAATAGATTCTACCGTAGAGTTAGTAGATACTACTACGGTCAGTATATACTGCTACAGTCAGTAGATACTACTATAGAGTCGGTAGATACTACTGTAGCGTTAGTAGTTACTACTATAGCCAGTGGATTCTACTATAGTCAGTAGTTACTACTGTAGTGGGTTCGAATTAGGTGCACACACACGCAGCTTGGAGGCAACACTATTTATTAAACGGTAAGTAACATAACGCTGTACATGAGGTGGTGACCACCTTCCTCAACTCACTAACACTCTGGAACGCGACACAGACTGGACCAGGCAGGCAACGGCCTGCCTGGCCCAGGACGACGACCCATGATGTCTTCACTTCGGAGTACAGTACAACAGCCTCGCTCTGCGTTCACACCACGCTTATATCTGCTTTGGCGTGGCTGGCTCCGCCCCGGCGTGGCTGGCTCTCTCCAGGCCACGCCTCCCTTCCCAGGACACGCCTTACTTCCCCCACCTCTGGGAAGGTCTGGATCCCTCCACCACGTGACCCCCCAGGCACCCCCTTGGGGCCCCCAGCCTTCGTACGGGCCGACACAGTAGTGACCGTTCTATGTCACTACATCACCCCCCCCCCCCTGTATAAACACACAGCCGTCCCCGGCTGTAACACAACTGTGAAACATCGAAAAGGTGTGCCTCCGAACCAGCAACATCAATAAATGACCGGCGACCGATAAGAAATACAATCACGTAATATATACAGAATCGACGAGGGTAAAAGGGAACCACATAGAAACGGGGAATTAACAACAAATATACATGAAAACTGGCTAACCCACTTACGCTCCAGCACAGCCCCCCCCCGTGAGAATCACGCATGCACTGACATGTGAGTGTGGCCATTGGAACGACGGCGTAGGCAATGAGCAAGGAGTCTGAGAGGCATGTAGAGCAGCCAGTCTTCAACGAGTCCATGTGGCCGGGCCTGGGGAACCAGAAGCGGCCCAAAGGGCACGGCCCCTCCCCCCAGGAGTCAGAACAGGAGGAGCAGGAGTAGCTGATGCATGCTCCACTCCCCCCCCCAGTCCATAGCCGGTCGGCATAACCGGCGACTTCAAGGTGCCAGGTAGATACTGCCTCCTGTGACGAGAACCAAACCCTCCTGAGGCATCACTCAACGAACACTCGCCTCCGCTCTTCGGACATGACAGTCACCCGTTAGCACCCCCCTGCCTTTCTGACGTGGCGTCACAACCAGTAGCACGCGTCGGCCATATCGGGGGGGGGAATTTCCATGTTACCACCCCACCGCCTTTCCGACGCGGCATCACAACCAGTAGCACGCGTCGGCCATATCGGGGGGGGGGAATTTCCATGTTACCACCCCACCGCCTTTCCGACGCGGCGTCACAAGCAGTAGCACGCGTCGGCCATATCGGGGGGATTTTAACCCAGTCTCTCTCCAAGACTCGCATCGCAGCATATAGCTGTACCGACCGAGCTGAGACCCAGTCTCTCTCCAAGACTCGCATCGCAGCATATAGCTGTACCGACCGAGCTGAGACCCAGTCTCTCTCCAAGACTCGCATCGCAGCATATAGCTGTACCGACCAAGCTGAGACGACCCAGTCTCTCTCCAAGACTCGCATCGCAGCATATAGCTGTACCGACCGAGCTGAGACGACCCATCGTTCACTCACTGCACAACATGCACCCTAACAACTGAGGGATACAGTCCCAACGTAACAGGACAACTCCACCTGAACCTTACGAATCTCCAGCCCACTGTTTCAACGCACCTCGGAGTGTCTCACTCTCTGGGCCGTCAGGTCAAGCCATCAGACACAGCATGATGGGACCACACTCTCTGAGCCATGTGAGCGCACAGCCCACTAGGCTAGACAAGCCACGGAGTGTTTCGATCTCCGGGTTGTCAGGTCAAGCTGTCAGACACAGCATGACGGGACCACACTCTCTGAGCCATGTGAGCGCACAGCCCATTAGGCTAGACAAACCACGGAGTGTCTCGATCTCCGGGCTGTCAGGTCAAGCCGTCAGACACAGCATGACGGGACCACACTCTCTGAGCCATGTGAGCGCACAGCCCACTAGGCTAGACAAGCCACGGAGTGTCTCGATCTCCGGGCTGTCAGGTCAAGCCGTCAGACACAGCATGACGGTACCACAATGTTCGTGTTAGACACGCAACTCTCACTGGGCCATCCTGGTCAGGATCTGCGCCCCAAGATAAGTGACAGCCAGCACCACAATTCCAAATCCCTGGCAGCATGTCACCATCACAATTTAACACCATCACAACACATACAATTTGAATCATGATCCCCCACAGAACTGATCCAATGCCGAACAGGTACGCACAATTTGTGACGATCCCGAATATTCAATGGTCACAACAATACACCTCACATCCCGTATCCGTATACATCATCTCCGAGACTCGCATTGCAGCATGCAGCTGTACCAACCGAGTGGAGAGAGCAACGCAATTTGACAGCAATTAACGGAAACGCACCCCCGATCGATGTAGAACACAAGGGCACTCCCGCACAAAAGACATCATCTGTGCAACAACGGACAGGAGCCAACCAGTGAGGTTGAAACACACCGAACCTGTCATTTCAAAAACCCCTTCAACATTAACCATGGGACTCAGGGCATTCGAATTTTGAGAGCAAAAAAACTATACACAAACCCCAAGAATCGCCGAATTGATGAATACAGTATATGCAGTATATGAAATTCGTACAGTCAATCATTTGGCGCAACATGGCAACACACACAATCAATTCTCCAGACAATCCGTACATAGTAAATAATCACAAGCAAGTACCCAACAGTCCATACACTGTTAACAATTCCAAGCAAAGCTCCATACGGTCTGTACCTTGGCAACAATGACGATCAAAGTTTCTTATAGTTACACGTGACAATCACGAGCGAAACTCCATACAGTATACACAATAACAATGGCGATTTCGCAACAAAACGATGTAACAACACGAGTCATTAACACGGCAACCTACAGGATATCAACAGAGCTCGGGACACCCAACAACGAATTAATCATTAACTACACCCAGAAGATACCGATCTCGACGCCGTAATTAACAACAACACTTGTTACAAGCAGACACCCGCATGGAAGCCGCGTCAATTTATCACGCACACAACCGGACGAACACGCTCCGCAAACCAGCGAGTAAAAAAAACACCCGCGATCGCAACCCGGCACACGCAAGATGGGTGAAGTTATTATTATTTTTCTTGGGGACGGGTGCTTGTCATGTCACGACTCGCCTGGCAAACTGTGAATAGCGGAGGGCGGCAAGGTGGAGCACTGGGACGGCCCGAAGAATCTTGCATGGTGAATATGGCCTGCTCTTGCGAACCTATTCACCCTCTCGCGCTCGAGCAGAAGACGGGGGCGCCACCCGAACGTGTGGAACTCCCCCTCCGCAGGCGTTGATGTCGGCGGGAGCGGCATTTCGGCAGCAGGAGCGGCGTTTTGGCGGGAACAGCGCCCCAACCCGCCGCCGAAATGGCGGGTATCTCGGCCTCGCCGTGCGCTGCGTTGCACCGCTAGTCGAGTAGATAACCATGTGTTCAATAAACCCTCGGAGCCAGGATGACCGTCCAACTCCGATCGTCATTTATTGATTGTAACAGGTAAAACTGGTGAGAAAACACAGATACAGCATCTGTTATAATCCGGAAACACCCACACAATGAACACCACAGCATCAGAACATTGTCTTAGATAACAATAGATCCTGGAAGGACCAGGCCCCCACATTACCCCTGAACAACTAGACAAAGGCACAAGCTGGTGCGTTGCATACAGGCACATAGTGTATTCATCCCACTGCACCCCAAATGTACAGCATTACACTTAACACTAAACTGTGGATGAGATACTTCGTCATCACTCTCAGGATCGCAACATAGGCACACGTCTGACTCGACCTACTAAATCACAAGTAACATCCACAATAAGGAAAGTCACAGGCTTCGTTACTAACTAGGCCTCGTATTTACTACAACAACTTAATGGCACCATAAAGGCATTTACATTGCTATAACGGTCATTCCAACATTACAACAGCATTTCCAATATTATAGGAATATAAACAACTTAAGCTTCCACAATGGACAAGTGCGGCTGTGGTCTCACTGAGATGCGATGCGTGCCGCCATTTTGACTTATCTGTGTAATGGCTGACGCCCGCGTGGTACAGTGGAAATCTAACATCGTCACTTCCTGGTCACGTGACCAACATTAGCATCAAAAAACAGGAACTTCCTGTGAACGTACGCTCCCCATCTGCCGTGAGGCAAGACAGCGGGAGCGGCGCTTTGGCGGGAACCGCGCCCCGACCAGCCGCCGAAATGGTGGGAGCGGCGCTTTGGCGGGAACCGCGCCCCGACCTGCCGCCGAAATGGCCGGAGCGGCGCTTTGGCGGGAACCGCGCCCCGACCAGCCGCCGAAATGGCGGGCCCACCGCGTGGCCCGCATGCCCGGGCCTCCCCCGCCAGCCCCCGCAGCGACGATGGTGTCCTCTCCCCGCGGCTCCGTCGCTCCGTTCCCGATGGCGGCGAAGCAGCAGTGCGATGCCAGTCCCGCCGCTCCGTGTGCAGCACCATCTCTCTCTCTCTGTCACCGGGGCTGCCATCCCCGGGGCTGTCCGAAGGATAGTCGTCACACCGTCCCCGTCGTACGAAGACGTCCAGATGAGTTTTATATTTGTTTTTCGTGTGCCCATTTTACTTCCCTAGGATAACACCTAGCAATATTTATTTTTCCACCTTCTGACGCCAAATGTAGTGGGTTTGAATTAGGTGCACACACACGCAGCTTGGAGGCAACACTATTTATTAAACGGTAAGTAACATAATGCTGTACATGAGGTGGTGACCACCTTCCTCAACTCACTAACACTCTGGAACGCGACACAGACTGGACCAGGCAGGCAACGGCCTGCCTGGCCCAGGACGACGACCCATGATGTCTTCACTTCGGAGTACAGTACAACAGCCTCGCTCTGCGTTCACACCACGCTTATATCTGCTTTGGCGTGGCTGGCTCCGCCCCGGCGTGGCTGGCTCTCTCCAGGCCACGCCTCCCTTCCCAGGCCACGCCTCACTTCCCCCACCTCTGGGAAGGTCCGGATCCCTCCACCACGTGACCCCCCAGGCACCCCCTTGGGGCCCCCAGCCTTCGTACGGGCCGACACAGTAGTGACCGTTCTATGTCACTACACTACTATAGAGTGGGTATATACTACTATTGAGTCAGTAGATACTGCTGTATACTTAGTAGATACTACTACGGTCATTAAATAATTATACAGTCAATAGATATGACCATAGACTCAGTAGATACTACTATATTCATTAGATAATAATATCATAATAATGCAATTTATAACGCGCGCAAATTTGCGGACGTAACGGCCGCAACTCAGAGGCACGGAGCCAAGCTCAGAGTCACTCGAAAGCGTGGTTGTAGAGTAAGTATTTACTACGATAGAGTTGGTTGATACTACTATATAGTCAGTAGTTACTACTATAGAGTCGGCAGATACTACTGTAGTGTGGTGAAATATGTGGCGCACACTGTTGACTGAGGGCAACCGAGTACAAACACGTGCGCGTGTGCAACATGAGGTTGCACGGGCAAACCGCCACCTAATTTGGGAGAGAAGCTGGTGCAGACCAGGTCGGCCCAGGGTTGCACGCTGACACTGGAGGTGTTGCCAGGGAGACGTGCGATGAGGGGTGATTTATGGCCTGACAGACGCCAGCCTGTCTGGCCCTAAAGAGAAACAAGGGAGGAGCTGGGCAATTGGGAGGGGTATATAAGGACATGTGTGAGAGCGGAGAGGGAGTTCGTGTTGCTGGGGACCAGAGAGAAGACGTCTTGCCGCTGCCGCTCAAGCCGGGAACGGACCTCAACCCTCACGAGTTGCCGGGCAGGTGATGGTTGATCCCCCCACCCGGGGCGGACGAGTGAGTGGGTCTGAGGGAACGTAGGCGAGGGCAGTGGTGGAGTGGGAGAAGCTGTGTGAGCGCTGCTGTGTGCAAGCCTCTGTGTGAGAGCCACTGCGTAACAAGCCTCTGTGTGAGAGCCGCTGTGTGCGAAGCCTTGAGTGCGGAGCTGCTGAAAGCGAGAGAAGCTGTGTGCAGGTTAGTGAGGTGTAACGTAGATAGGGGTGGGAATTAGTTAACAGAAGGGACCGTATAGACAGCGATAGGAGTGCCTACAACTGGTGCGAGAATAGGCTAATAAAGTGTAAGTAGGTGACTTGTTACAACGTGTCAGTCTGAGTGATTTTACAAGACACTGCATTACTATTGACTCAGTAGATACCACTTCAGTTAGTAAATACTGCTACAGTCAGATACTGCTATACACTCAGTAGATACGACTAAGGTCAGTAGATACTAATATAGAGTGAGTATATACTACTGTAGAGGTAGTAGATACTACTACGGTCAGTAAATACTTATACAGTCAGCAGATACTACTATAGAATGAGTATATACTACTATAGAGTCAGTAGATACTACTGTAGCGTTAGTAGTTACTTCTGTCGCCAGTGGATACAACTATATAGTTAGTAGTTACTACTTTAGAGTCGGTAGATACTACTATAGAGTCAGAAGCTACTACTGCAGTTAGTAGATACCTCTGTGGTCAGTAAATACTGTTACAGTCAGTAAATACTACTATACCATCAGTAGATTATACTACGGTCAGTATATGCTACTATAGAGTCAGTAGTTACTACTATAGATACTACCGTAGCGTCGGTAGATACTACTATAGTCAGTAGATAATACTACAGTCAGTGGATACCACTATAGACCGTATATACTGCTGCAGAGTTATTAAATACAACTATAGAGTCAGTAGATACTGCTATAGTCAGCAGATACTGCTATAGAGTCTGCAGATACTGCCATTGAGTCAGCATATACTATTATACAGTCAGCAGATACTACTATGGATTTAGTAGTTACTACTATAGTCATTAGATACTACTATTGAGTCAATAGACACTACTATACAGTCAGTAGGTACTACTGTAGTCATTAGATACTACTGCAAAGTCGGAAGTTACTACCGTAAAGTCAGTAGATTTTTCTATAGAGTCGGTAGATACTACCGTAGAGTCGGTAGATACTACTATAGTCAGTAGATTCCACTACAGTCAGTATATATTTTTTGGGTCTTTCAGTAAATTTGACATCATGTATTCCTCCTGATGACGATTGCTTGTGTTGCGATCGAAATGTAGTTTATTTTTATTTTTTTTGTTCTACGTGACTTTACCTAACGACCCAAAGAATATGAATTCCTGCAGTCACAAAAGCTTTAAGTCAAGTCAGTATATACTACTGCAGAGTCAGTAGCAATGACTGTCGAGTCAGTAGATACTGCTATAGAGTCACTACAGTGAGGGAAAAAAGTATTTGATCCCCTGCTGATTTTGTACGTTTGCCCAGTGACAAAGAAATGATCAGTCTATAATTTTAATGGTAGGTTTATTTGAACAGTGAGAGACAGAATAACAACAACAAAAGCCAGAAAAACGCATGTCAAAAATGTTATAAATTGATTTGCATTTTAATGAGGGAAATAAGTATTTGACCCCCTCTCAATCAGAAAGATTTCTGGCTCCCAGGTGTCTTTTATACAGGTAACGAGCTGAGATTAGGAGCACACTCTTAAAAGGAGTGCTCCTAATCTCAGCTTGTTACCTGTATAAAAGACACCTGTTCACAGAAGCAATCAATCAATCAGATTCCAAACTCTCCACCATGGCCAAGACCAAAGAGCTATCCAAGGATGTCAGGGACAATATTGTAGACCTACACAAGGCTGGAATGGGCTACAAGACCATCGCCAAGCAGCTTGGTGAGAAGGTGACAACAGTTGGTGCGATTATTTGCAAATGGATGAAACACAAAAGAACTGTCAATCTCCCTCGGCCTGGGGCTCCATGCAAGATCTCACCTCGTGGAGTTGCAATGATCATGAGAACGGTGAGGAATCACCCCAGAACTACACGGGAGGATCTTGTCAATGATCTCAAGGCAGCTGGGACCATAGTCACCAAGAAAACAGTTGGTAACACACTACGCCGTGAAGGATTTAAATCCTGCAGCGCCCTCAAGGTCCCCCTGCTCAAGAAAGCACATATATATGCCCGTCTGAAGTTTGCCAAAAACATCTGAATGAATCAGAGGCCAACTGGGTGAAAGTGTTGTGGTCAGATGAGACAAAAATGGAGCTCATTGGCATCAACTCAACTCGCCGTGTTTGGAGGAGGAGGAATGCTGCCTATGATCCCAAGAACACCATCCCCACCGTCAAACATGGAGGTGGAAACATTATGCTTTGGGGGTGTTTTACTGCTAAGGGGACAGGACAATTTCACCGCATCAAAGGGATGATGGACGGGGCCATGTACCGTCAAATCTTGGGTGATAACCTCCTTCTCTCAGCCAGGGCATTGAAAATGGGTCGTGGATGGGTATTCCAGCATGACAATGACCCAAAACACACGGCCAAGGCAACAAAGGAGTGGCTCAAGAAGAAGCACATTAAGGTCCTGGAGTGGCCTAGCCAGTCTCCTGACCTTAATCCCATAGAAAATCTGTGGAGGGAGCTGAAGGTTCGAGATGCCAAACGTCAGCCTCGAACCCTTAATGACTTGGAGAAGATCTGCAAAGAGGAGTGGGACAAAATCCTTCCTGAGATGTGTGCAAACCTGGTGGCCAACTACAAGAAACGTCTGACCTCTGTGATTGCCAACAAGGGTTTTGCCACCAAGTACTAAGTCATGTTTTGCAGAGGGGTCAAATACTTATTTCCCTCATTAAAATGCAAATCAATTTATAACATTTTTGACATGCGTTCTTCTGGATTTTGTTGTTGTTATTCTGTCTCTCACTGTTCAAATAAACCTACCATTAAAATTATAGACTGATCATTTCTTTGTCAGTGGGCAAACCTACAAAATCAGCAGGGGATCAAATACTTTGTTCCCTCACTGTAGATATTATTGTAGAGCCAAATACTACTGTAGAGTCAGATACTACTATAGAGTCACTGGATACCACCAACTCTATTGTATGTAGGGTGTGTATGTATATATGTCTACGCGGGGGTATACATATTTTTTAAGGAAGGGGGGGGGGTCGAAAATTTTCGGAAACCGTCTAGATCAACTATTTACCCCCCACTTTCTATAACTTTTTGGACTTCTGCAAGCTTCTTATCATTCTGTTGATGGACAAATGGACAGACAAACGGCACGCCGGGCTTTCACAATAGCTTACTATTTGTGTATGTATATGTTATGTATTTAAGAAGAAGTTTTGGAGAAAAAAATTCCCCCAGGCAACGCCGGGTACTTCCCACTAGTAATACATATGTAGGGTAAAGCACAGTCCGTGATAACACGTGAGATGCGTGCTGAACAAAGACTGAGGCACATGGGCACTCGTGGAGCCAGTAGGGGGGGGTGGGGTGGCACGTGCCCCCCCAATGATCCGATCGAAATCCCTAATTTCAATCGGATCATTGGGGTTTATTAGTAATAAATCGGCATTTTGCGACCCCAACTGCCACTGTGTAACATATTATTACGTGACAGGGACTTTATAAGATGATACGACAATAGTCTGAGTCCATAATTGGCAATAAGTAATGGAAAAGCAGTTATAAGTTACTCACAAAATTGTGCGCAGTTGTGTATACAGGACACGACTTTCCTGAAGGCATACCTTCAGCGAGCGCGATGCCGATCACACATGGTTCGAATTTGACCCTCGATCGATGGCTGCGCCATCGCCACACACGCGTCAAATGAAAAGCAAGGGACAAGTCCTTACTAACAACTCCTATCATATGTCATTGCTGGAGGGGTTGCCCCCCCTACCTGAAAATCCTGGCTCCGCCATTGCACATGGGTAGCATCTAGAAGCATCCAGCAGCATCCCAGTGCCTTTGCGATGTTTCGCCGAGGCAGCCGCTATGACCGATTATTCCTACTCGCGCTGCGGCGGAGTTCTGTTTGCTCGGTCGCGTTATATCCAATTCGCAACCGCGTTATGAAAAATGTGTTCCCTAATTACATTCATTGTCGCGTTACATCCAATTCGCGTCATAAAAACAACAACACTAACAACGCGGCGTTATAAAAGAACGGACTGTACACGACGGGCTGTTTTTGTAAGCAGTAACGTAACACCACCTTCAGTACATTACTTGCCCTCTGAATACCGTTTATTGTCTATTAACCACTGTAAAATGTAATACTAATTGCACTCCGAACAGCAGTGCACATGCGTCGAATAGCACGCGTAATAAATGATGGTTGTCAATCCGCACGTGTTTGAATGGCCGAACGGCAGCTAATGTCAGCTCTCGGCTACCCCCCCCCCTCCGCGCATTCCCCTGCAGTTGCTTCATCCATAACATTAACGGGGTTAGTTCCACGCGTTTTTCTTTTTTGGTTGGCTTTTGGTTTCTCCTTCGGCATGAATACAATTTCAAATTGACGGCCGGAAGAAATGAATCACCACGGATTTCGTTGTTGTTAATCAATGTGCAAACTGCACTCGGATAAAAAAAAACATTAGCGCGAGCGCGCATGTGTGCGCACGTGTGTGTGTACGTGTGTGTGCGCGCGTGTACGTGTGTGTGCGCGCGTGTGTGTGTGCACGCGCGTGTGTGTGTGCTTGCCTTCTTTCTAAACGGAAACCGCCAATGCAAATGTAATTATATGGTAAGAGCTTGTAGGATTACGCGTTCCGGCGGGAAGGGTGGGGAGGGCTATCCGTCCGGTTGCCTGGTATCTCGTTGTAGTAACGTTCTTACCCGGTGCCCCTACTGAACATCCGTGCTAAAAGAGGTTTATCGCTCATCGGATTCCTCCAGTGTGAATACATATTCTGATTCTATGCAGTTTCAGCCAATACATGCGAGTTTTTTTCTGAAAGTTCAACCTTCATCTTTGGAAGGGGTGCGACGGTGGCGTGATGTTAACTACCTCGCCTGGTATGCAGGAGGTCGGGGGTTTGATCCCGACCCTAACGCCTGCTCTATATTTGTATTAGATCGCGTAAATATAAATGTGTCGTTAAAACTGGCCACCACCCGAAACAGCCAATTCGTAAGGTTTGTCACGTAAACAGAACATGTCATCTTCTTGATTCTTTCGGTAAAGTCACGTAGAAGGGAAGTAATAAAATAATAAAAATAAAACATAATAAAATCATTCTCACGACGTTTCAACCACAACGCAAGCAGCCGGCTGCTGGCTGCTTGCGTTGTGGCCGAAACGTCGTGAGAATTATTTTATTATGTTTTATTTTTATTATTTTATTACTTCCCTTCTACGTGACTTTACCGAAAGAACATGCCAATTTGTTACTAGAACAGCACACCGGTGTGTTGGAGAGTAAATCCACGAAAATGTTTCATTGATTTGCTTACCTTGCCAATACTTGGCACTCCTATCGTGTTTCTGTATCGTTTTATGTTGTAACGCACTGACCTGCCCCCTTACTGGACATCTATGCAAAAAGAGCTTCATAGCTCATCGGATTCCTCCTGCAGTATAAACAAATATTCAGATTTTGACATACAGCAGGCAAGAGGCTTTGGGATCAAACCTCCACTCGGAATTGGCACCCAGGAACCTCTCAGTGAGCCTGCCCTTCGTAATGATTTATTGCGTACAGCCTCCCATATGTGATGTGAATCAGGGCCACTGCCTAAAACGTCGCCTATTATATTTGATTTATTTTCAAGGCCACATTGTTGTTTTGACTTAACACAACACAAGCGGCCTGATGAAGACCGCTTGTGTTGCGATCGAAACGTCGTGTGTTTTTGCTTTTATTTTTCATTTTCATTTATTGTTAATTTTAATTTTTTATTTATTTTATATCTACGTGACTTTACCGAAAGAACTTAAGAATATACATTGTTGCTGTTGAGTGTTCGACGGCGGAGAGCTCACAAGAAGGGGCCAGTTGGATTCGTCGGCAGATTGCACCTCCACAAGAGCGTGAATATGCGACGCACGTATTTTGAACTTCTTTTGCACCATACGTAGCCAACCTGTGTTTGTGCACAGACACCTGCAAGCACCACTGTGCGGGTAGCGATTAAAATGGCGTGACGGCCGATGCCACTACTATTCGTGGTTGTCGCATTTCAACCCAAAATCAGTCCAGGTTTTTGCTACTCTGGCTCTGGTTTTAATTATAAAGTGAGCTATATTTGACCATCGAATGATAATAATTTGTATTGTTTCTATAGCCTACACGCAAGTGGTATCTTCTTTTATTCTTGGGGCTTTACGCCCAACGCCTATGCATGTTTATCCGCTCGATTCCGGTATTTAGAAAAAAATCACATTTGAACTAAAATCTCGTCCAGGCTTTTGCTTCTCTAAACTTAGTTTTTTTATTACATTGGAATGGAGTCGTGCACGCAGCGAGCCCGGAGAGATTATCCCGTAGAACCACCCAACAGGGGCCCCGTACTTGCGATGGAGTGCTCTTGCCAACGACGCCGGGTTAATCCAACCGGCGTTTGTTGAACAAGCCCGACCGCTGATGAGAGCCAGGAGGTCAAAACCGGTACATGGTTTGCTTAGATTGTAACGCGTACTGCCGCGTAATATTTGTTCTGGAAAGCCAATTACACCAATTGTCTAAACATAATTGTATTTATATCTGGAGACACTAAACGGAGGTCTACTTATACTGTACACGCCTTCAGCCTGAACCGTGCTCTGTAGTAATAGAAACCCATCGGTCTACTTTGCCTAAATTGAGCACAATTAGCACAAGAGTCTCCATTAGTCCACCTTGACCTGGCAAGCAGAGGGGGGATGTTACTGAGTTACATGGGTGATATCCCCCCCCCCCCCCCCATTGCTGTGAATGGCTGGGATGAAGGTATGCAGAGTATGGCTGAGATTCCAGGTTCAAATCCAGGTATCAGCCACCTGCGATTAAACCACGGCTCCCAGTTTAGAGTATTTACGGTCTCATCCAGATGAACAATGACCGGCACGAAATCAAAACCCGCCTTCCACGTAACAATTCGGGGTTTTGCCCCCATAATTTGCCTAAATTCTAGCTCTAAGAATGAATAACATAGATTTAGTAGCGTGACAAACGATCCCATGGGACGGTGCGTCGGAAAGGAGCATGCACTACTTGCTGCGTGAAGGATAGCGAGGCCACCTGAAGGCCATTTGAAGGCCACTTGAAGGACTTTGAAGGCCACTTGAAGGACATTTGAAGGCCACTTATAGGTCACTTGTAGGTTACTTGAAGGCCATTTGAAGGCCATCTGAAGGCCTACTTGTATGCCAACAGAAGGCCATTTGAAGATCACTTGTAGGCCACTTGTCGGTCACTTCTATGTTACTTGAAGGCCACTTGATGGCCGCGTGTAGACTACTTGTATGCCAACTGTAGGCCATTTGAAGGCCACTTGAATACAATAAAGAAGATGTCCTTATTAGATTCAGACTTCATGTCTTGCAAAATGTATATATTTAGTTTTTAACATCTTATTGCCGGAAAAGGGTGAAACCTATTCTTACTGTTTCATCATGTTGATGACTGGCCAAAAAAGGTCCCCATAGACATCGACAACAACGCAATCATCAAGAACAACAACGTGAAGACAGAAAGGGACGGAGATATTGCACGACTGAGGGCTCCACATCTTCTCTTAAACCGTGACGGGTGAGGGACATTCGGAGGAGTCGCGTGTTTTGCTTTGGGCAGTTTGTGGCATTTTAATCATCCATCCTCAGTGTAACGCCCCCCCTCCCCCTTTCTTGTTGTTGTTGTTGTTGTTGAGCGTGGCTTTTGCTTTTCATGTCAGGGATTTGTTGGTAAAAATGAAAATATCAATTGCAGTTATTGTTGTGGTTGTTGTTGTCACGCTTCGTGTGACTCTCTGAGCGATGCTTCCAGGATGTCTCCCCCCCCTCCCGATGCGGGTCGGTTCGTCACGACGTGCCGACGTTTCACTCCCCGCCCACGATGAGGCATCCCCGCGTCTTTGGCAGAGCAAAAAAAACGAAACCTTGCAGTGGGGATGGGGGGACGGAGGGAGGATGGGGTGGGGGTGGGCACGTCGTGACGAGCGACGCATGGCGGTACAGCCCGGAGAAAGGGAGGAAAAAAACACCAGAGAGATGCGCAAAAGTACGACGCAGCGCAGGATAAAACCACGCCGGGTGGCAATGCAAAGAAAGGGCCCTGGGTTTGATTCCTAAACTAGGGTGCCTCTTTGTGGAGTTTTTTTTATGCTCTCTCTCCCCCTGTTCTGCGTGGGTTTTCCCTCTGGGTTCCCCGGTTTTTCACCCAGAGGTATAACAAACATAGCAACAACCTCCATACGATACAACTGATATTTTGCCAAACACCCCAATGCTGAAACATTTCCCTGCACACCACTATTTTGGCCGGCCATCTTTTGGCCGGCATCGCGCGCTTTAAGATGCGCTTCTGCAGCCGTCTGGAACGCCCTTCCTTCCGATGTTATGGAAGGCCACTGGAGCATTGCACGAGATTGAAAACTAAAAACTGCTTCTTGTTGTCCTTCCCCCGCACCTCCGATTAGCATGGTTGGCTACGTACGGTGCGAAAGAAGTTCAACATACATACAGTCCGTTCTCCTACAAAGCGTTGTTTTCATGACGCGAATTGGATATAACGCGATCGAGTGAACGGAGCTACATCGCGCTAATAGGAATAAGCGGTTTGTAACGGCTGCCTCGGCGTAGCATCGCACAAGGCATTGGGATGCTGCTGGATGCTTCTAGATGCTACCCACGGCGCCTCAATCTTTGTTCGGCCTGCGTACGCATCTCACGTGTTATCGTGGACTGTGCTTTACCCCTATATTACTACACAGCGCACAATAGGAGAATAAGGCTGCACATTGCTGGGAATGGACGTGAGTCGGTGGTTGAGACTGGTCACAGAATGGCAGCTATAAGGAGGGATCACACCCGAGACGAGATTAGTCTCCACGCACATAAGACTGCGGAATTAACAGGAGCGTGATTAGGGATAGCTGACCACATAGGGGATGCCTGTGTCCAGCGGCAGATAATACCAGGAGTCGGCAAGAGCAGCAAGTTTTTTTTTCGAACTGAGATCTGATCCGTTGAATCAATCTCCACCTTCAAATCTCAATTAAAAACTCGTTTGTTCAAAAAGGTCTTACAATCTGATCTTGAATTATCTCTCCAACTCTCTCACCTTGTATATTACGGTCCCTTGAATGCTTTCTGTGATGCTGCTCTTTGTTTTATACAAATGCCATTTTTTTGCTTCATGTAATAGTAAATGTTTAGTTTGTATAATATTGAATACGTTTTACTGTTCAGTTCTTTGAGCTGGGGAAAAGCGCTATATAAATGAAATACATTATTATTGAATTCGGTATGAAACTCAACATTTAAAGAGCCACCAAGTGCATGTGAATACGTACGTTACCATTACATAACGTCACAAAGCGGTCGGTAAAGAGACGCAAGCGACACTCGGGAGCCATAGGTTGCCGATCCCCTGGGATAGGCCGTGAATGCTGCTGCTCGTGATGATATGCATGCAAGTGCCGTATATTTACGACTAAATATATCATATAATGGACCGCAGCGCGCAAAGCGGGGCACGGCAACCCTTCTGCGCTCTCGCACTCTCACTCGTTCTCTCTCCGCCCGAGGTCTCGTGAAGGATTTAAACAGCGGCGAGTGCAGTGACAGGCGATGTCAAAAGTGTGTGGGGAACAATGAAATAAGGCTGCAAAACCAATTATTATGCAAATGTGGCCAAAGCGCGCACCGGCACGCGGCGACTGCGCATCTCACAGAGTGGGGGTGTTTTTGTTTTTAAATGAATCACAGCGGTCACTCGCACTTCAGCGGATGTGGCGGAGGGTGGAGGGAGGGAGGCCTTGTCATTCCTGTGCCTATAGGTTTACACGTGACGTCTGGGCTTGGTCGGCCGTCGCCGTCATAAGTCGGCCACCGTGGCCGATCCGCCGCCGGATGAAGGCCTCACACACCCCAAGTCACCGGCCAAACCTCTCACGATCATTGAGGCATCAGCGCTCCGACCAGTGCGTGCCCACGGACCGATTTCATCGCTCCCATCTCCTCAGATTCGGTGTCCTCTCGGATGGGATGTGAGTACACGTGATTTGCGTGCAATGAGTACACATACATAATAGAGGTTTTGGGTTAAATTGTGTAAATATATAAATGTGTCGTTAAACCCACCACCATCCGACACAGCCAACTCGTAAGGGTTGTCACGTAAACAGAACGTGGCCAATTCGTCTATGGGTAGTTTTAGTCTATGGGCAGTGTTGAGTTATGGGCAGTGTTAGTCTATGGGTAGTGTTGAGTCAATGGGTAGTGTTAGTGTATGTGCAGTGTTAAGTCTATGGGTAGTGTGTTGGAGAGCCAAGCCACAACATTTGCAATCTGAGTACGACGTTTCGCCAGTTGTAATTACTGTTGTAATTACTACTGTTGTAATTACTACTTGTAATTTCTACAACTGGCGAAACGTCGTACTCAGATTGTAAATGTTGTAGCTTGGCTCTCCAACACACTGGTGTACTGTACTAGTGACGAATTGACATGTTCTGTTTATTTGACAACCCTTACTAGTTGGCTGTGTCAGGTGGTGGTGGGTTTAACGACACGTGTATATATTCACGCAATCTAACCCAAAACCTCTATTATGGATATTTGTCGCGAAAGCCTACGTGTTAAACTGATGAGTACACGTAATTCCTGGGCCAGGAATACGCGTGATTTCTGAGCTATCGAAAAAGGCTCCAATTTTGTATTGTTTTTAGTCACAGTATATTATTGTTGCATATTGCTTATGTTATTTAACATTGATGGTGCAATTATTTAATAAAGAGTTGTAAGTTTGCTATCTATCTATCACTGTCATCGTTGATTTAAAAGGCCACAGTGTAAATAATTAGCATCTTTGTTGAGAAAGGAGACATCCGATGAGCTATGAAGCTATTTTTCACAAATTTCCAGTAGGGCCACGGGGTCAGAAGGTCACAACAAACAAACAATACACAAACACGATAGCAGAGCAAATGTAAAGGAAAGCTCAGCAGTTACGAAAGGTGCAGTCCTGCAATTACACATTCATGCCACTGGCTGGCGGGAAGACCTCCGCTAGAGCGAGCTCCAGAGAGCCCCTCTAGAGTGGTATTTGGCCTACTCTTCCAAGCGGGACAGATGTCTTGGAAGAGGCGGAAGTGCCTACGCATTACCCCACCGTACGCACACCCTTCCAATCGATTAACTGTGAACATATAAATACGAATCTATGCGGAACTTCATATATCATAACTCTTTCACATATCTCAGTCCCCAATGAGTGTGATATGCCACACGGCTTTGTTATTTGGTGGTGAGCAGACTGGTCGCTGCAACGGACTCTCCAGTTCGTGTCTCCGTTGTGTTTTCCCAGGAACGCCTTCACTGAGTCTCAAGACTCTCTTTCAAGAGGGCCCTGCCAAGTTGTTACAGGAGGTGATGTCGGTGTCGTGGCCATTGAGTACGCACGCACGGACGTATGTTGAACTCCTTTCGCACCATCGTGCATAGCCAACCGTGCTATTCGGAGGTGCAGTGTTGAGTCTGTGGGCAGTGCTGAGTCTATGGGTAGTTTTAGTCTATGGGCAGTGTTAGTCTATGTGCAGTGTTGAGTCTATGGGCAGTGTTAGTCTATGGGCAGTGATGAGTCTATAGGCAATATTGAGTCTATGGGCAGTGTTAGTATATGGACAGTGTTGAGTCTATGGGTAGTCTTGAGTCTATGGGTAGTGTTGAGTCTATGGGTAGTGTTAGTCTATGGGCAGTGTTAGTCTATGGACAGTGTTGAGTCTATGGGTAGTGTTGAGTCTATGGGCAGTGTTGAGTCTATGGGCAGTGTTGAGTCTATGGCCAGTGTTGAGTCCATGGGCAGTGTTGAGTCTATGGGTAGTGTTGAGTCTACGGGCAGTGTTGAGTCTCTGGGCAGTGTTGAGTCCATGGGCAGTGTTGAGTCCATGGGCAGTGTTGAGTCCATGGGCAGTGTTGAGTCTATGGGTAGTGTTGAGTCTATGGGTAGTGTTAGTCTATGGGCAGTGTTGAGTCCATGGGCAGTGTTGAGTCTATGGGCAGTGTTGAGTCCATGGGCAGTGTTGAGTCTATGGGCAGTGTTGAGTCCATGGGCAGTGTTGAGTCTATGGGTAGTGTTAGTCTATGGGCAGTGTTGAGTCCATGGGCAGTGTTGAGTCTATGGGTAGTGTTGAGTCTACAGGCAGTGTTGAGTCTCTGGGCAGTGTTGAGTCCATGGGCAGTGTTGAGTCTATGGGCTGTGTTGAGTCTATGGACAGTGTTGAGTCTATGGGTAGTGTTAGTCTATGGGTAGTTGTTAGTCTGTGCATGCACTGCTCACTCCCGGTGTTGACACTGACTTCACTACGTCACGACCCTGCCAGTGATTACCATTCAGGGCCATGGCTGTTACGGGACACTTCAGTTATTATTTCTGTTTTGCCTAGTTTAGTTACTACCCTCGTTGGTTTTCTCGATCGTTTCTGTGGTTGCGCTGCAATGACAATGCCACGTCACGTTTGAAACAATCAAATGCACACTTCTGACACCTACAAAAAACACTCCAACACGCTGCCTATCGCCCCTTTATCTATTGACCCTGGTCAGCCTTCAATAAGTGCACCCCGGGTGAATACGCGACGGAGGTTCGTAACAAAACAACGTCACGGAACAGTCCCTTAAAGAGCCACGGCCACGCGGCTCGGGAGCCGAAGCCATCCGACTCCTGTGCCCTAGACAGACAGACCACACACACCCACAGACGTTGCCGTGCTGTCGCGGTGAGCACACCGGCCCCGCAATCCAGAGAGGGGGAACATCGACATGGAGTAGAGAGAGAGGGGGTAGAAAGGGGGTAGAGAGGGGGTAGAGGGAGAGGGGGGGGGTAGAGAGAGGGGGTAGAGAGAGAGAGGGGGTAAGGAGTGCAGAGCGTGACATCTATTGTGAAATCTTTCATTTAAAAAAGGGGGGGGGGGTTACATAAAGCAAAGCATAAAAAAACCTACATGATGAACGAATCAAAGTGCCGACTACACCGAGCATCTTCTTGTTTCCTCTGATCGTAAAAATAAAATAAAGAGAGATGAAGGAGGGTTTCGGAAATCCGTCTGTTTGTGTCCACCCAGCAGCGCGACTGACAACGCGAAACAATCATGCGCGAGTCAGTGTGTCTCCGAGAATATTCCACGGGTTGCCGCGGTGGCGAGATGTTAACTCCCTCGCCTGGTGTGCAGGAGGTCGTGGGTTTGATCCCGACCCTGGCGCCTGCTGCATATTTGGAGTATGCGTGTCTCTCTCTCTCCGTGGTGAGATGTTAACTCCCTCGCCTGGTGTGCAGGAGGTCGTGGGTTCGATCCCGACCCTGGCGCCTGCTGTATATTTTGAGTTTGCATGTCATCTCCCCGTGGTCGTGTGGATTTTTCTCCGAGTCCGCCGAGTTTTCCTTCCACGTTTAGAAGCAATATGTCGCGTTTAGACTTTAGAGTACATCAATTCCCCATACCGTCTACATCCCCCTCGACTGAACTGGGAGGAACGCCGTGGACTTTTCCTGTTGGGTTCCCTTCTCCGATCGTTGATTTGTTTTCCTTTCTGAACTCGGTGACTTGGTCGCCTTCACCTTGAAGCCCACATTGCAGCCTTCAACGACAACCTCTCTCATCACGTCGCGCGCTGTCACTCTTCCACTGATTGCATTAGTTGACCCGGGCGCCGCGGTGGCGAGATGTTGACTCCCTCGTCTGGTATACAGGAAGTCGTGGGTTAATTCCCGACACTGACGCCTGAGTCACTCATTCGCCCGTGGTGTTATACATTTCCATGTGATATACAACTTCGTTGAGCTATCATTTGTAATCGCCGGGTCGCTTCCGAAAAATAGTTGCATAACTCAGTGGATCTTTACCTGGTAAAATTTTAAAAAAATTTTTAAGCCTATATGCTTTCGTGCTGATAAATAAACGATTCACTCGGTACAGATTTATTTTTGGAGAGATTTAATCTTTTATGAGCTATTGTTCCCCATGCATTTATAGTTTAGATCCTTCATTCGCGTTGGAATTAGTTTGCAGATGTAAATGCGCAATGCATTTCGCGTCCTTGATTTGCATCTTGTCAAAGCAACCCCTATTAATTTCAGTCTTCCATGAAACCTACCAGGACACTTACAGAACATTGAGTTCAGTGTGAAGTCAAACACAGATAATTATCAGTGATGGGACACTGACTGATTCAGTGCAGTCGCCCCTGTACCCGTGATGGACTGCTTCAGATGGACTCTAGAATCACTTTCCTCGTACCAACGTTATTTATATGGTGATTGCTCGTCGACGCAAGTCAATAGGATACCGCCATACCCACACGTGTACATTAATCCACGCTGCTTATAAATATGTGTAGTAACGCTTATGACTCGTTGACACCGGAGTTGGAGGCACACTTGTTTATTTGAATACCAACTTTGTGACATACACAATTGAGGGGGTATCGGCCCCCTCACCCGTCTATCTGAGGACACACCTCTAGGCTAACCTTAGCCTGCCTCTGAGTCCTCCACTAATGGGCTAGGAAAGGCTATCTTGGCCCGACACTGGTCAGTCGGGCCCGGTACCCAGAGTCCAGACCAGCACTGGCTCTGGCTCTGGTACCACGCCACTGGCTCGAGCCTGCGCGGTCCTGATAAGGACGGCGTACCAGGGGGAGTCCAGGGCTCTATCTCAGACGTCTTCCGCCTCCTCTTCTTTAGCTAAACATCACTCCCGAGCCCCCCGATACATTCCCCTTTTATACACCCCCCTCCCTGAGGGGTGGGGCCCCGGGGGATCGTAACGTCCGAAGCGCGGACGTCGTAGAGGGCACCTGCCCGTGCACTGACGTAGCCCCGCCCACTGTGCTTGTTTACCATAGGCTGCCATGCATAACGGGCTCTCTGTAACAGCCCTACATCACTCCCCCCCACATAGCATGCAGCCGTCCCGGCTGCCAACATACAAAATTTGACAATAAAGGTGCCTTCACCCCCTGACGTGTGCCTCACTATTTTTGAACCATAACAGGAACCAGAACAAGACACAACAACAAGATGAGAAACAACCCGTCGCACCCCCCCGAATAAATACGAATTCCGTAAAAAAAACAGCTTATATACAACCAGCAGGGAACCCACCCCGCACACACAACAAACGGTGAACCTAACATATGTACATCCGAGGAGCGGGAAACACACCATCCACACAACAGCCAATAAACACAACAGCTATGTACACATTTTCCGGCCTCACAACAGTTTGCGCATTTTAGCGCGCGTCCTTGCAGCGGGCCCCTCACACGGGGTAACCCCGCGTGGCGGACCATCAGGTGGCGACTGTCCGTCTTGAGGTGAGCATTCCTCTGACTCCGCGTGACCCTCGGTATCCGCAGGAGGGGTGATCGGGCGTGAGCCCGTCACTCCTGATGCTCCTGAAGGTGGCACAGCCGGCAAGGCATCAGGTGAGAGCGACAGAGACGGACCCAGCAAGTCGGCCGACCCCCCACATGTTTGGCCACGCGCGTGTGAAGTGGGGTCGTGTACCGCAGCGAAGGGTTTTAATCTGGAGGGGTGCACGAACCATCGCCGCTTCCCCCACTTGATGCGCACGCACTGCGGACGTAACACCTCCACCACTTCCACAGGGCCCCGCCACGGCCGCACAAGTTTAGAGGAGGTTGCCAGTGGCACCTGGGGGCAGTGCAACCATGCCTTGTCCCCCGGCTTCCACTGCAGCATGTGCGCTCGACTCAATCTGAGGCGCTCATTTGCCTTCTGACGGAGGTCAGAGTTTTGCATTGCAGCATCCCGTGCCTCGGTCAATTTGTCCAGATTAAATTTAACGTGGTCAGCCAGATTAGTTTTTCCCTGCGGCACGGGGATCCGCAACTGGGCACGAACAGGCGGGTCTGGTTCTCGGCCGTACATGAGGTAAAAGGGAGAAAACCCCGTAGCCGCATGGGGTGCCATCCGGTACGCCGCCAAGACCCCCTGAATTTGTAGGTCCCAATCCGTTTGCGAGTCCGAAACTTGTTGTGATAACATGGACGAAATGGTGCGATGCAAACGTTCGACCATCCCGTCAGTTTGTGGGTGATATGGGGAGGTCCGAATTTTCTTTGTGCCCAGGAGATCGCAGACTTGTCTGAGTAGTTTACCGGAAAAATTTCTGCCCTGGTCGGTCAGCAGCCTCTCCGGAGCACCTTTGTCCAGGACATAACCCTGAACAAAGGCCTCCACGATGGCTGCTGCCGACTGGTTGGCCAAAGGCCAGGCCATAGGCCAGCGTGTAAAATACTCGACACCCGTCAACAAATATCTATTCCCTCTGGGGGTGGCGGGGAATGGTCCCAAAATGTCCAGAGCGACCAGCTCGTTTATCCTGGACACTTTGATCGATTGCAAGGGCGGGTTAGACTCCCGTGCCGGCGGTTTGCGTTGTGCACATTGAGGGCACGATCCCAACAAATCCCCCACATCCCTCGTCATGCCAGGCCAGTAAAAATCAAGTTGCAGCAAGGCGAGAGTCTTTTGGGTCCCCAGGTGTAGGAGGCGCTCATGAGCGGCCCATACCACCCTACCCCGCAACCCAGTAGGGACAACCAGCCGATGTCGACGTGACTTCCCGTCCCAATGCATTAGCAGACCTTGGCACATTTCCCATGCGTCGGAACCACCTCTTTTTCCCCCCGCCGCACCGCCAACGCGACGTCGCCACCCGAGGAGGGAGACATCCTCCATCTGGAGGCGCCCCCATTCAATGACGGGCAACCCCAACAGGGAATCTTTGCCCTGTTGTTCGATCGAATTAGGAACCATTGCATCGTCGTCGTTGGCGGCCGCCAAGACAGGTACCGATGTGTCCCCTGGAGGCCTGCAACGTCCAGACCCCAGGAGGCATGCACACTCGGAGGTGGTTGGCAAGCGTGACAGAGCGTCCGCGTTGGTGTGGCGAACGCCCTTACGGTATGTGGTTTGGAAATCGTAATCCTGGAGGACCTCCAACCATCGGGACAATTGTCCCGATGGCTGTTGGACCCTCAGGGCGTACTGCAGTGCCGCATGATCTGTGCGGACGGTGAAATGCCGACCGTACAGATATGGGCGATACTGTTGGACGAAATGGACAATTGCCAACAGTTCCCTACGGGTGACACAATACCGTTGCTCCGCTGGAGACAACACCCGACTGCCGTACGCAACCACATGTTCCACGCCGTCAACCACCTGGGAGAGCACGCCCCCAATACCCGTGTTGCTCGCATCGGTGTCGAGCAAGAACGGTTTTGAAAAATCAGGGTAAATCAGGGGAGGAGCGTTTACCAAAGCATCCCGAAGGGAGCAAAAAGCAGCCTCCTCCTCCTGACCCCAGCAAAACCGAACCCCTTTAGATGTTAAAGCATGTAGGGGTTTGGCGATAGTCGCAAAATTAGCGACGAAGCGTCTATAATACGACGCAAACCCAATAAAACTCCTAACCTCTCCCACTGAGGTGGGAGTCGGCCAGGAGCTTACACACTGCGTTTTGGCGGGATCGGTAGAAATACCTGAGCGCCCCACGATGTGCCCCAAATAACGCACCGACTCGCGTAACAAATGGCATTTTTGGGGCTTAAATTTCAAATTAGCAGCCCGCATCTTTAGGAAAACCGCCCGCAACCTCTGGAGATGTTCCTCAAAAGTTTTGCCAAAGACAATGACGTCATCCAAATAAATCAGGCACGACTCCCATTGCAATCCAGCCAAAACCAATTCCATCAACCGCTGGAAAGTTGCCGGCGCTGAGTGTAAGCCCATCGGCAACCGGTTGAATTGAAACAGGCCGTGCGGAGTACGGAAAGCAGTTTTAGGCTTTGAATCATCGTCCAGAGGAAGCTGCCAGAATCCCGAAAGTAAGTCCAATGTGGAGAAGAATCGCGCTCCCGCCAAGGCGTCAAGCGATTCGTCCATCCGTGGGAGCGGGTATGCGTCGGCAACCGTAATTTTATTAAGGCGCCGAAAGTCAACGCAAAACCGCAACGAACCGTCCTGCTTCTTAACCAGGACGATCGGCGCTCCCCAAGGGCTGTTGGAGGGAGAAATTATGTCGGCGGCTAGCATGTCATCAACAGCCGATTTGACATGGTCCTTTTCGGCGGGACTCAACCGAAAAGGATTTTGGCGTATTGGCGCGCTGTCACCCGTATCAATATGGTGACGCAGCAGATGAGTGCAGCCCAAATCGTATTTATCCCGACTGAAAACGTCGGAAAATTCCCTCAGTAGTGTCTTAAGACGTTGGCGCTCTAAATTTGACAGGTCCGTCGATCCCGCGCAAAGCGCCTCGAGCCACCCTTCATCGCTGTCTGAATGTGGTCGCGGTGCAAGGGCAGCGCCGACATGACTCGCGACGGGTTCCTCACAGGGCACCGGCGTTGCGTGAGCAAGCACGGTCCCCTGTGGGACCACCACCGTCTGCGAGCCCACATTGAGGACCGCGATGAAGGGTTCTCCATCCCCTCTCACTATGGTCTGGGCCGGGAGTAAATTAGGTCCACTGACCCCGGCCCTAGACGGTCCCAGCAAAACCCCTTGAGCCCCAATGCCCTTAGCGAAGGGCCGCCGAAGTCTCAAAGGAATTAACATTTGCGCCCCCGGAGGAACGCGCACCGTTCTATCTACGAACGCCGGCACCGTCGCGAACGCCGTCCGGCTCGTAGCGGGGGATGGCAAAAACGCCATGCGTCGGCCCGATGGGAGCTCAATGCATCCCTGGTCGATTAATATCCTAATCGGCATTTTGGCCAGGAAATCCGTCCCCAGCAGGCACGGAACCGCCAGCGAGGAGGAAACAAAAATCGGCCCAGATAATTTAATATCCCCGACACAAATTTGGGCTCGAATTTGTCCGATGATGCCAAGTGAACCCCCGTTAGCAGCAAAGAATGGCACATTAACAGGCATCAAAGGACGGCTCTGGGCAGGGAGAATGTTATAAATCAACTCTGAAATAATGGTCGCCAATGCTCCTGTATCGACCAAGATGCGAACCTCCACCCCATCGATGTGACCCACAACGGCCGACGACCCCGACGACGCGGCTACAACCCGATGGGCCAACACGGACCACTGGCTGGGTTCAATGTGAGTACCCAGAGCGGTGCGTGTTGGTGCCATGGTACGCGATATTGGCCCCCCCTTCGCTGCGGTGTTTAAGTGTGCGACGGGCGTGTGCGTGGGCCAAACGTGAGGGGTGCCGCGACTCGCCGGATTATGATGGTGGAGCTTGTGACGAGGGCCGGCGTCCCGTTGAGGTGTCGTCCCGCGCTGCCGAGGAGAGCGGCACCCCGAGGCGACGTGGCCCCGGATGCCGCAGTTGTAGCAGCGTGGAAGCGCTGGTGGCGACGATGGACGTTGTAGATGGCTTGAACCGGCCCGGTCCCCCCGCGCTCCCGCTCCGTGCTGCCGTCGATGGTTGATGGCGCAAACCTCTTCCGCCGGGAGGGTGGCCGCAGCGACGGCGCGCCCGCTCGCCGCCTTGCTGGCCTTCCGTCGTTGAGAGGACAGGTTTGCGTGGAGGAGACGGGCCGCTTGGAGGGAGCACATTTCTGCATCGTCCTGTGCGACAATGACGATGTCTAAGTCGTCCGCCAGCAAAAGTATCTTTTCTGTCACCATGGCGTCGATCCCCTCGTCGTCCATTCGTGGAAAGGCTTCCTTTGCCAGCGCCAGGAGGCTTGTACGGTACGCCAGGGGCGACTCCTTCGTCCCCCGCTGGCGATCGTAAAAGAGTTGACGACAGTCCGATGGTGGCCCATACACAGCGGACAGCACTTGCATCGCCTTCCGCAGCGTGGAACGCCTCTCCTTCGTTGCCGATGTTAGTGTGGCGAGGGCGTCGCTGTCGAGGAGTGCTGGCAGTGCTCGGAGAGCCTCGGCGTCTGTCCACTGTGCCATCTCCTGGTGAGCGAGGAAGCGCCGCTGGAAGCCGCCCCAGTCGCCCTCCTCGCCCACAAATTCTTTGAGCGGCGGCAGTCGCTGATGTAAGGCAGCGGCTGCAGAGGACGATCGCGCTCCCTCGTCTCCCTCACTCGACTCAGCGTCGGCCCGAAGCAGCGATGGCATCGCCGGTCGCACCCGTGGTGACGCGGCAGGTACTGTACTCCCGCCGTTGGACGCGATGCTTAGAGCGGCCACGCCCTCAACAGCAGCTGCGGCGATGGCGGGAGTTTCAAAATGTTGCTCCGTTGAAATGGCGGGAAGGCGCTGTGGTCGTTGGCTGCTGTCGCCTCGTGGCGGTCCCGCAGCCCCCAGCCGTGTGATGTTATCGAGCATGGCGGCTGCGGCGTACAGCAGCTCGGCCAGCTTCGCGTGCGCCTGCCTCAGCCCCTCCGTCGACGGCTCCCCTTCCTCCAGCTGCTGTGGCGTGGATGCACCCAGCCCCGGCTGCTCGATGGCATCTTCAGCCGTCTCGGGCTCTCCAACTGCAGCGGTGTCCTCCGCTCCTGGTACTCCGACTCGAGTCGTCCGGCGTGTATCCATGTTCGTACTTTGTTTCACTTCTGACGCCAGATGTAGTAACGCTTATGACTCGTTGACACCGGAGTTGGAGGCACACTTGTTTATTTGAATACCAACTTTGTGACATACACAATTGAGGGGGTATCGGCCCCCTCACCCGTCTATCTGAGGACACACCTCTAGGCTAACCTTAGCCTGCCTCTGAGTCCTCCACTAATGGGCTAGGGGAGGCTATCTTGGCCCGACACTGGTCAGTCGGGCCCGGTACCCAGAGTCCAGACCAGCACTGGCTCTGGCTCTGGTACCACGCCACTGGCTCGAGCCTGCGCGGTCCTGATAAGGACGGCGTACCAGGGGGAGTCCAGGGCTCTATCTCAGACGTCTTCCGCCTCCTCTTCTTTAGCTAAACATCACTCCCGAGCCCCCCGATACATTCCCCTTTTATACACCCCCCTCCCTGAGGGGTGGGGCCCCGGGGGATCGTAACGTCCGAAGCGCGGACGTCGTAGAGGGCACCTGCCCGTGCACTGACGTAGCCCCGCCCACTGTGCTTGTTTACCATAGGCTGCCATGCATAACGGGCTCTCTGTAACAGCCCTACATATGTATACGCAGCACATGTGTCTAAACAACACGTGTCTATATCAGCGTAAATCACGTGACTTCTGTGTGGGTCGGTCACCCTCACTCTGAACCCCTCCCCACCGCCCACTGCGAGATCAGCTCCCTTCTGCCCCTTCCTTCTCACTTCACCACCCTCTCTCATCATCATCATCATCACCACCCTATAATCATCACCAACCTCTCAGCATCGTCATCACCACCCTCTCATCATCATCATCACCACCCTATAATTATAATCATCATCACCATCACCACCCTATCATCATCGTCATCACCACCCTCTCTCATCGTCATCACCACCCGCTCATCATCATCATCACCACCCTGTAATCATAATCATCACCACCCTCTCTCATCGTCATCACCACCCTATCATCATCATCAACACCCTGTCATAATCATCACCACCCTATCATCATCATCATCACCCTCTCATCGTCATCACCACCCTCTCATCATCATCATCACCACCCTATAATCATCATCATCACCACCCTATAATCATAATCATCATCACCACCCTCTCATCATCATCATCACCACCCTCTCAGCATCATCAACACCCTCTCATCATCATCATAACCACCCTCTCATCGTCATCATCAACACCCTGTCATAATCATCACCACCCTACTATAATCATCAGCACCACTCATCATCATCATCATCATCACACTGTCACCACCACCAGCACCTTATCATCATCTTCATCACGACCACCCTCTCATTATCCTCAACCCCTCAGCCCGGTCATTCCTTCTCTCCTTCCTGCCGGGCACTCCTCCTTCTCTCTCCCCGCTGCTCATCTTGAGCCAGCGCCATCCTGCATGAAAGCCTCCCTGTGCTGCGTCAGTCTGGTCAGTGAGGGTCGTTGGACGCGGGCACCCAGGCGCAGTTTAGAAACTCATCGTTCATATAAACCACAATCGGGAATTGAACGGAGTTGGCCAGGGTGATGGCGGAGTGCACTAACTGCTCTGCCACCGCCCCCTCCGTATGTATTGCATCAATAAGTAAAGAAAATGTATGGCTCAAGCGTCCGTTTCATTGCCTAAGCAAAACAAACTTCAAGACCTCTAATCTTCCACACCAATTTCGTTATGAACCTCAGTCCGCCGAGAGAGTGTGTAATCAGGTCAAGTGTGTGGGAGTAAAGATAAAGACCCCCCGTATAGGCACACAGACTGTTGGGGAAAGTTCTACGAGTGAGCAACCTGCGAATACCAGCACAGCACACGAGGGAGGGTGGGGGGGACAAAGACAAAGACCCCCCGTGTAGCTGTTAGCGACCACCTATGAAGACCGGCACGGCACACGAGGGGGTGAGTGGCCAGCACCACACCCGGCCGCCTTTGTTATCCCTAATGGCGATGTTTACACACCGCACCATGTACTCATTTGAGGCTGAGTTGACCTCGTGGAGGTGGCCCAGGACCGGTTCCGATGAATCGTCATTGATGTTGGCCGTGAGCGGGAATCGAACTTGAGTAGCCGGGTTCGTAGCGCGGCACGCTCACCGCGACTACACTACCGCTCCCCAACCACCACACGCTCGCATAAACATTCCGCACTCCGCCTAATCGTGTTCCCATCCTTCGGCGATCCATCAACCCCACACTTCCTCGCCGTTGTGCGCATAAACTAAACTAATAAATGTATTTTTTTACCAAGGTTCGTAGCGCAACGGTGGCGGCGGTGGTGGAGGCGGCGTGGGAATGCACAAACGCACAGCACAGCACGCCGACAATTCACAGCAGCATCGGCTCTCCGATGCGAGCCCAGAGGGCCCCGTCCTGCCTGCCTGTCTGCCGGCTCGCTCCCAACAGCGGCTGCCAATCTGCTACAGTCGCCAAGGTAACTCCGTGTCAATCCCCTCGGACTCTCCACCCCGGGCACATGGACACCTGGTTGACAGCAGTGCTGGATTAAGCTCGTACGGGCCTGTAGCATATGTTATAAAGGGGCCCTAAATAAAATTAAAAAACACGTAAATATTAAAACACAAACTTGCATAGTAAAGTAATTGTATTTTTTCATTTGCTATTCAGTTAGTTAATACGACAAATCGCTAACCTTAAACATCCAGTAAAAAGTTGAAGGCAGTATAGTACAATAGTAATAGAGCAAGTGCAGAATCACTGAACCGGAATGAATCGCTTGAAATCATTTAGTGCGGGGCCCTTGAAAGTGCGGGGCCCGTAGCTATATATGAAGCAAGTTCTGCTAGTAGGATAATCGGGCACTGGTGGGTAGGCGGGGTCAAGCAGGGTGCCGCGGTGGCAAGATGTTAACTACTTCGCCGGGTATGCAGGAGGTCGGGGGTTCGATCACGACCCTGACGATGCCTGCTGCTATATATTCGGAGGTTGCACGTTCTCTCTTCCCGTGGTCGCGCGGATTTTTCTCCGGGTCTTTAGGGTTTCCCCCTCCACATTTAGAATCAACATCGCGCGTTTAGAGCATTTGGCTGCCGCTATAAATTTGCCCGCGATAGGCTACTCCGTAGAGATATCATTTGTGGCCAGGTCGCTTCTGAAAAATAGCCATCTAACTCAGTGGACCTTACCTGGTAAAATAAAAAATAGTTTAGTTGAATAGTTTGGTAAAGGTGTATCCCTACAATTGCTCGCTCAGGCCACTGCTGACAGAAGGGCCTCCACTAGAAGGAGCTCTAGAGAGCCCCACCTAGAGGGTTTTTTGGCCTACTCGCGGGAGTATCTACATTTTACCCCACCCACAGGCAGTCGGTAGATAGACCGTGATGTACTCATCTGGTTTCTCCGGGTACCAGATGAGTACAAAAGCTGGATGGAAACCCCCCCTCCCCCCCGATGCTGTATAGGTAATGGGGGTTGTTTGACCATACTTCAGTAGGGGCTTGGTGAAGCGTGGAGCCCAGGATCGATCAGTTTCACTTGATGTTAGCCGTGGCTGGGAATCAAACTCAGATCTCCAGGTTCGAACCGCCGCCGACTCTCCGCGCCAATTATTTGCCGCTGACATGATGCGCCGCATTCAGAATGGCCGTACGGCTCATGGGTTGCATAAATAAATACTTGCGTGTGCGGAGAGACGCGTATGTGAAGGAGACGTAGCTTATTTAATTTGGTGACTTCCAAAAAAATGTGGCTTTAATAGGCAATACAATGATCCATATTTATCGAAAATAAGTTTTTTGGTTAGATCGCGTAAATATGAATGGCTTTAAACCCGCCGCCACCTGACATGGCCAATTAGTAAGGTTTGTTATGTTAATAATACATGCCTATTCGTTCCTAGAGTAAACCCACAACAATTATAATTCGAGTACAACGTTTCGCCAGTAATTACAACCAGCATCATCAGGCGACAGCCAGAGTTGTGGAGAAATCCTCCCCCTGGTACGGTATTAAACACATTTATATTTACGTGATCTAACCCAAAAAACTCTATGGATATTGGTCGCGAAAGCTTACCACGTGTTAAACTGATCCATATTTACGTCTTGGGTTTAGGCCACGTGATTGTAATTTCAAATGGCCAGGCCCAATTCTATGCTCATTTATTATTTAACATCATGAATATGTTTCGGTCAATCTTTTTTTTTTAGATATACTTCCGTATATCTCTCTGCGAGATTAAAGACGTACATTACGCTAAACAACTAACGGCTCAATTTTCGGCCATGCATTGTCACCACAAAAGCTGGACGTGAAAAAAAATAAAAAAATAAACGTTTGGGAAGGCAACTTACCAGTGGGATAACGGCTTTTAGTTATGCCTCGGTCGATGCTTGTTCGCGCGCAGAGAGCGGCAACCTAAATATGCAACCTTCTCACCTTCTCAAGAGGCCTATATTGTGGGGGGGGGGGTTATTATTATAAGGAAACATTTATTGCGTTTAGTGGTAGAGCACTCGATTTCAGCCATTTCACACAGTCATCCTGCAAATGGGCCACAATTTCACACCGCATCGATCCATCCGCGGGGAAAGCTTTCACGTGACACTCTTTGCAGGTCGTGTGCGGGTGGTGTGGAGGCAGAGGCGCAGCCCTGCAATCGCTTTGAAGGCACCGACTGTGGCCAGATGTTAACTACCTCGCCTGGTATACATGAGGGCGTGGGTTCGATCCCGACCCTGACGCCTGCTGTATATTTGGAGTTTTGCATATTCTCTCTCTCCGTAGTCGTGTGGATTTTTCTCCCGGTCTTACCTCCACATTTAGAATACACGTGCTCTTTGGTTCTTTCGGTAAAGTCACGTAGAAAGAAAAAATGAATTAAATAATAGCATACGACGTTTCGACTGCAACACAAGCAATCGTCATCAGGTACAAATGAAAGAGAAAACAAACCTAGTAAACTTAGAAATATATGCAATACAACACAGAGAGTCGGCTAACATATCAGTCAACACCCGACCTGGTTGATTACGTTCTTCCAAAGATTGCTAAATTTGAGAGAGAGACAACACACAGACAGAGACACATAGACAGACACATAAGCAGAGAGATAACATGGAGACACACTGAGAGAGAGACACACCCACTTATGTGTCTGTCTATGTGTCTCTGTGTCTGTGTTTTGTCTCTCTCTCAAATTTAGCAATCTTTGGAAGAATGTAATCAACCAGGTAGGGTGTTGACTGTTATGTTAGCCGACTCTCTGTGTTGTACTGCATTATATTTCTAAGTGTACTAGATTTGATTATTGCTTGTGTTGCAATCGAAACGTCGTACGCTATTATTTTATTTATGTTTTCTTTCTTTCTACGTGACTTTACCGAAAGAACCAAAGAGTAATTCCTGCAGTCACGAAAGCTCCAAATCAAATAAACCTGCTGTTTAGATGCTTTGGCTGATTAACATTTCCGCATGATTATCCACTTCGTTGATCTATTGTTTGTGGCCAGGTTCGCTTCTGAAAAAGAGCCATACAGCTCTGTGGGTCTCACCTGGTATATATTTAAAAAAAGTGAGATTTAAATTTCAAAGGGACATGAAGCTCTGCTCTAATCTACGGGTTCCTCTTTGAATCTCTCCGTGTAATTCAAAAGGATGCCTCTCTTCATGTTTTTTCCCCTCTACATTTAGAATAAACGTCACGCGTTTGAATATTTGCATACTGCGGAGTTTGACTTCTATATTTGGGGGTTAGGGGGTGGGCAGGGGATAGATTTGTTCCCTACATTAGGGGCGACCCATTTAGTACGTACACATGGAGGGGGAGGGGGGGTTAACCCAAATGCGTACGCTTGTGTATGGGGAGGTCTACTGACTGTACATACGCATAGGAAACGGCGGCGGGGGAGGGGGGGGTGAAGCCTCGCTAATAATGTGTCTACATTGGCCTTCAAATGAGCCAAAGTTAAGTTTATTCAGCTGTCAGACCAAGTACTGCCGGGAGAAGTGGGACTGTGGGAAAGGTGTCACTTGTATGTCACCGTACCCCTGACTGCAGCTATCACGCAGCTCAGCAAAATAAGTGGCCAAGGTACGCGACTTAATTATTTAATGCAGCCGGCGGTGGACTATCTGTTTGCTTAAACGCGTTAATATTATTAATCCTTGATCGTTTCTGCGTGGATTAAATATCGGCCGTTCTTTCGGATTCGGGGAAGGGTGCGTCAAGCGTACGTACGCAGGTGAGGGGGGGGGGTGTAAAAAGTACGCGTGCATACAGGGAGGGGTCACGTTTTGACAGATTTTTGCCTACGTACTAAATGGACGGGCCCTTAAGAATCGCGGGTGCATTTTTTTTTTATTGTAAACTGCTGAACATAAATTAATATGAGTATGTGGCTGCAATAAATTTCCACGTGGTGACGATGATGGGCCACTTCGTTGAGCTATCATTTGTGATAGCCAGGTCGCTTCTGAAAAAAGAGATACACGTAGCTCAGTGGGCCTTACTGGGTCACGTAAAAATAAATCAGTTTTAGCGTTTAGTTTTTATCTTGCTCAACCACTGCTGGCAGAATCGTTTCCACTCGAGCAATGGTTCTTCTTAACCTGGGGGTGCACGCTGCCCCCCTGGCGGTGCGAGATGCCCTTTCTGGGGGTGCGTAGACATGGTCAGATTTTTGTTAGGAGGTAAATAATCGAAAAGACAAATTATGCACGGGCACGTAAGTACAACGTACTTTGTTTCATCAAACCCTGTGTATTTATTAACATTATAAAAAAAACAATGTTTACGATTGGGAACCAAAAGGGTGGCAGGCTGCAGTAAAGGTTAAGAACCACTGCTCTAGAGGAAGCTCCAGAGCACTGCTCGAAGACAATAAGCCGACCGACTATTTCCCACACTGGCCAGAAGATGTCTTGGTGGGAGCTACCTTAACACTTTATCTCCAATTTGCGCCATCTGCCGATCGCGTAACTGTGGGCGAACCCATTCGATACTGCCGAGTGGACAGGGGTGGGATGCGGGGTGTCGATATAATGAGAGAAACTTGCCACCCCCAATGTTTCCCACTGGTCAACCGGTTCGATCTTTCGCGCCAGGAAAGGTCAAATCGGTTGACATTCTGGGGTTGCAATCCCGGTGCGCTGTGGTAACAATGAAAGCAGACTGCTACGGAATCACCGATCTTGCTCTGATATGAGCCAATCAGATGAAGGGGGCGCGTGTCAACATCATTAATCGATCTACGGAGCGATTGCCCCCCCCTTCCAACCCAGCTTAAATATACGCTCCAAGCATGGTGCTGTTTCATTCAGACGCTGTCTCCCCGACAGACCTGGTCTTCACCTGAGGACGGCTGCTTGCGTTGTGGCCGAAACGTCGTGATAATTATTTTATTGTTTTATTTTATTATTTCCATTCTACGTGACTTTACCGAAAGAACTAAGAAGATAAGAAGATTTACGTCTTGTTTATTATAGATCGACGGAGCGGGATTCCATACAACTAATCGCGAATAACGATCCAAGATGACCATATATAGGCAAAGACACGCGCCCAATGGCCAACGCCATGTCCACTTTCTGCCATATATATGGGAGGGTGGGGAGGGGGTGGCCAATCTGTGATCGATTATTTGGTCGGGTGTACGATTTAATGGCTCTATCCCAGCGCCAACCATTCCCCGACCAATGCGTCGCTGCGTCCCCTGCCGTCGCGGTGTGCTCCAACTACCTCCTCGTTCGTCACCGATGTAATCATCATTTCGGGGTCGCAATCAACAGAAACCTCCTGAAGGATGTATCCCACATTGAGCCGACCTGGTGGTGATGAATGGGGGGGGGGTGCTCCTTTCGGACAGAGTCAACCTAGGTGAGAGCCTCCCCCACTCCCTACATCAGTTAAAAAATTCCCATGAGTATTGGCGAGCCACGGTGGCAACTGATGCAAAGCGCAGGTGCGTTCGTAAGAGACTAATTACACAGCCGCTGGCAAACAATGCCGCGCTAATTGGAGCCGATCAACAACGACCGTGCGGTGATTTACGAGCGCATCTGCGCCTGCATTCACTCGTTGCCTCAACAAACACGAACTAATAATTAAATTGCATAACGCGCGTTCCATCCTAGGATCCCGATGCATGAAAAACAGAGAAGAAAAACAGAACCAAATGCAACCGACAAAACTAAAGAGGCAAGGTCACTTTAAAGAGATGGGGTTTTCAAAGCAGACTTCAATATATCTACCGACTTTGATTGCACTGATTTCAAGTGGCAAGGCCATGTTAACAAAAGCCCGATCGCCGAAAGAGCTAAAACCGAGACCCATTGCCGGATTATCCTAGGAGCAGAAGTAGCTACATATGCTACGGGCCCCGTACTTTCAAGGGCCCCGCGCTAAATGCTTTCAAGCTATCAATTCATGTTCAGTGATTCTGCACTTGCTCTATTTCTATAGGACTATACCGCCTTCAACTTTTACGAACGACTGGGTGTTAAGGTTAGCGATTTGTCGTATTATCTGGCTGTATAGCAAATGAAAAAATACAATTACGTTACTATGCAAGTTAAACATTTGTGTTTTAATATTTACGTGGTTTTTCTACTTAGGGTCCGTCCACAAATGACGTCACACACCTAGGGGGGGAGGGGGTCAGACATTTGTGACGATGTGTGACGAGGAGGGGAGGGGGGGTTTGAAAAATGTGACGTCACATCAAAATGCGAAACTTTAAATAAATATAAATAGAATTGTTATAACAACACTAATTTTGATTAATTTTCATTATTAACTATTTTATTATTTAAATTTACTAAGGTCACCTTTTATTTATTCCATGAAGGAGCATTTTGCTTCTCCATGGGAGAATGGAGAAGCATACATTGTAAAATGTTTGAATGATTGTTATTAAACATTTTCATTTTAATGATTCTACCAGGGCTTTTCATTCTGTGGAATGAATATGCGATCTTTATAATTGTACTCTCCATTTTACTTCGTTCTACTACGAAGTTTCAAGTATTTTTTTATTGTTATAATTACTTTTAATATTTATAACTAGTTGTTGGGGGGGTGCCTGTGGCACCCCCCGAACAAAAGCACATCAACTGGTAGCGGTTGGCGAATCTGTTGTGCCGGAAGAAAATGCGATCAATTTCGTCGAGGATAGATTGACAACACTGATCATTCACGGTGTGCTGTTGACGGATCTCCGTTGCTTGCGTGCTGTCAAGCGGCTGCAGGTGAGATGTGCGGTGATATGTCTGGCCGTGGACCTTGAAGACATATGGGCCTCGTCCTGGCAAATCGATGATCTTCGCCCCCATCGACGCGAAGGAGACCGCACTGTTGTAGGATCATATGTGATCGCGGAAGTGAGCGTGATTCGGATGAGTTGGGTCAGTTAGCAATGCGTGGAGAAACTCAGGATATTACAGCTCAACTCCGTTGATGTCCTTTTGCAACTTTAATTTGCCCTTACGGCAGCACGAAGTGAATTTCCGATCAACAGGGCGTTCTGAGATGAAGTTTCTCGAGCCGCAGAACTGGCAGATGATGGTCATTGGACGGCAATTGTGCGCCTCCACTCGAGTGTCGTCTAAATGTATGGCTTCATTGCGGAACGCTTGTCTCTGACGCTCTGTAACTAAGCGCTGACTCTGAACGACCGCTGCACGCCGCGACTGCGATTGTTCATGAGTTTCAGCCGCGATTCGAAGTCGATGGGCTGTGGCATCTGCTTCACGCCGCGACTGGAATTGCTCAGCAGTTTGTTGATTGATGTAACATTGCTGAGATTGGCAATGTGCTGCACGAATTATCTCGAGCGACTCCTGACTTTGCTTGGCCAACTATCTTTGCTTTCGTTCGTTAGCCTTTCGACACTTTTTTTGCGAGGGGATCTTCATCCTCGTCCATAACTTGTTACTGGAAGTGAAAACGTCTTTAAGGAATATTATGAAGGCAAATAGAGAGAGAAGAGTGGCCTCTCCTCGCTCTTCTCTCTCTCGCAAGCGTTCATCATATGCATCATACACAGATAGATAAAGTAGTGCGCTTACCAGCGTAATCGAACGTCTGTCCCTGCGACTTGTTGATTGTGATAGCGTATGCGGAGAGAATGGGAAATTGCCGTGGTGGCAAAACAATTGGCAAAGTTGTGTCGGTGGGGGCCAAGTCGATTCTGGGTTTTCAACACCGAGTCGCCTCGTTCTCTCTTAAGCGTTCATCATGTTCAGCTTAGACAGATAAAGGTGTGCGCTTACCAACGTAATCGAACGTCTGTTTCTGCGACCTGTTGATTGTGATAGCGTATGCGGGGAGAATGGGAAATTGTCGCCAAACAAATGGCAAAGTCGTGTCGGTGGGGGTCAAGTCGATTGTGGGAATCGATTCTGGGAATCAACACTGAATCGCCTCGTTCTGCAGATCGATTGCAACGTAATCGAACGTCTGTCCGTGCGCCTCCGTCGTTCAAACCTACGCGCCCCCTGCAAGAAAACGACGGGAAGTGCAGCGTTCATCACAGATAAAGCTAGACGTTTATATATAAGACTAGCGGTAAGTACCCGGCGTTGCCTGAGCGAAAAAAATACACACACACATCGACCTACACACACATATGGACTTACACACACACATCGACAAAGAGACACACACATGGACCCACGCACACACATCGCCTTACACACACACACACATGGACTCACGCACATACATAGACTCACACACACATTGGCCTACACACACATACACATATGGACACACATACACATATGGACTCACACACACAGACATGGACTGTAGATACACACCCATGAAGTTACACACACATATCGACTCACACACACACATTGACTTACACACACACACATGGACTGACACGCACACTTGGACGTATCACACACATCGACGTACACACACACATCTGGCGTTGCCCGGGCAAAAAATACACAGACACACATGGACTTACACACACATATGGACCTAAACGCGCACACACATATGGACTCAAAGACACACACATCGACTGACACACACACATCAACTGACACAGCAATCCCCGATGATGCCACAGCTAGAGAAATGTTCTCTTTCTGGCGAGCCTTAGCGAGGAGCAGTTTGAAAACAAAGGTCTTCCCAGTACTGGCAGGTGCATCAAGGGAAAAAAATACTCGATTTGTAGTCTCAATATGTTGCAAGATTTTCGTGTCGGCTTCAATTTGTGCATGCGCGAGCTTTGGTTAATTTTCCTAAATAGGTTTACGAAGCTGTAAAGCATAATAGCATATTTAACATAGGATCTCTTGAGCAAGGGCATGCAGGTTGTCCGTGTATGGTGTTGGTAATCCCATAGACGCGAGGTATTTAGCACGAATGGAGTGCAGTTTGTCCTGAAGGAGGATGAGGCCTGTTTGAAGATGACATCAGAAAAGTTGACGTCGAGGTTTGTTTTTTGTCATTGAGCTCCGTGGAGCATGTCGTCACTCATGGCCTCTTTGTATTTTTGCCAGAGTCCCATGGGGTTAGATGGGCTGCAAACTTGAAGACTCATGCAGAAGAGCAATGTCAGTTGGAAAGGAGACTGACCAACAGAAGCTTCTGTCATAGCTTTATGAAGATGGTGATCATGCGCAAGAATTGCACGAAGATTACAAGCTTCCCTGTATGTTTGACAGACAACTCCTTCGACTGTTTAGAGGTCTTGGAAAGATGTATGCCCTTTGGCAACATGGAGAAGCATTTGGAGAAAGTAGCACTGCTGATTGTTGGGATGAACTGTGTAGACTCGTCCTAAGGCATCCGATTAACCGTCAGCAGCACGTCGCTTCAATTTTTTTTGAGCAGTCCATGTATAGTCGGAGGGAACTTAATGGTAGAGGAGGTTGGCAGCAAATGTGTCACTTGGGCACGAAACAAAGAAGCCAGGGCCTGTTGTTGGGCATTTCCTTTGGTGACGTAGATGCGTTAACTCTTTTGGAGGTGAAGTGCCAAATGGACGACTGTGGGGGAATGGTCATGGATGGGGAAGCCAAGAATTCAGCAAATGGCCTCATTGTTGCTGATGTATGTTCGTTGCAAAAAAAGTTTGAGCTCATGCACACTTTGCCCCTCTGTTTTGTAAGGCAAAGACAGCCATGTCAGAGCCTTTATTGATGTATTAGCAAACATATTTGATGGCTATTTTTAGAATAGCAGAATTTCACTTTAAAGTGGGCCTGGAAGATCTTGCACAGAAGAGGGCAGTAGGGAACGATACACCGGTTGTGAACCGTAATTAGCGAGTTAGTGGCAGGTTTGAGCGTTGTTTGAAATCCACCATGCTCAGTATTTCTGTGACGATATAGAAGATAGCCATCATGGGTCGACTGAGTGTGTTTCAAGTAGTTCCATGGATACCTCTTGGTACACCTGTGGGCTTGCATACATGGCACATTTGGATAGAACTGGCCACATGGGCCATGGACCATTTGGTTGCAGACCACATAGAAAAAGGGCAGGGTCTTGATGGGGGTGAGGTAGCTCAGCACTGACAAATGTGTGAATGTGACTTGCATGAATTGTTTCCCTCATCCATAGCGAAATGGACGACGTTTTTGCCACCCAATGTTGTGTAAGTTACTGCTTGTCTATCCAAAGACGCCGCCTTCGTTGGTCGTAATAAGCATCATGAGGTCATAAACTTTGAGTTTTAAGACCCTCGCTAAGATGTCATGTCTGTCTGATGGCTTTTGGTTTTGGTAAAGGTAAACCTGGATCTCTTTTTATTTGGGATTGCAAGCGAAGGTGATGAAGAGATGGGGCGTGTCATATTGGCGTCATGGCATCCTGAGTCTCATGCATGTATCTTGGTGGAGCTGTGAAGGATGAAGAGAAAACAACGAATCAGCCCACATTGTAACCATTTGCATCTCCTTCGGCATTGATGGCATCCCAGAGATGAGCATACTGTTCACACGCAGGCGGTTTTGATTCAGTTGAATGTAAAGAAGTCGCTCACTCTCAATATTGACATAGTCATTGACAACATACTGGTGAAAGAGGTTGGCGCACAATAATGTGTGGTTTCCTCCTCTGTCCATGATCACGAAGGAATAGAGTTTTTTTTAGAGGAGACAGTTTCGTGAGGATGTCTTTGTCCTGCAGCTTTGCAATAGGAGGAATCTTGACGTGGTACCCATCTTAGCCTTGCAATAGGAAAATTAGGTTATTGTAGGGCATCGTATACTCTGTTAGTGTCAGGATATCGTGCAATGGTGTTCTCTTGGTATGGATGAACAAAATTAATCAGCAGGCAGCAGGCCACATGACGAACTGGCAGTACAACATCTGTCAACTTATTAGTGTAATAATAATAAGCAATGAACCTGAGTTATTATCTGCACACAAACATGATTATAGTAATATTTGTCAACTTATTTGTTTCATAATAGTAAACAAAAAACCTGAGTTCTTAACGTAAGAAACAAGAAAATTTGTAATTACCATAGCCGTGGTGAGGCCTAGTCCCGTGCGGAGCCCCGTCCTGGCCTACATTGCCGAGCCAGGGGAGGTAGCATGTTGCCAGGACGCTACCCACCCACCATCCCCCCGCTCCTTCAAACAATAATGGTATCTAAGCACTATAATATTATTATCTACAGACTCTGTAGTATTAACTGCACGCAACATGTTGGGGGAGTGGGTGGCCAAGAGGACATGACACTGTGAAGAAATAGCTGCAGCGTTATGTATATATATTTATTGCATGTGGAACACGTAAAAGAAAATGTCCCCTGTGAGCTCGACTGAACGCGCATCACTTGGCAGGGTCCGCCCCCCCCCCCACCCAATTGGCGTGAGTTGGTACGGCCGATGTCGTGCAATAAATAAATATTCCCACTAAATCGCTAATTTTACTAATTTAAAGGTGACGGACGTGAAAAAAGAATAGCCAATTCCCACCTCGGGACTTAGGGCTTGCTGGCTGGCAAATGTTTTTCGATATAAACCCCACCGTTCGAGATCAAAATCCCTCGCAAGCGCGCGTGGAGACTTTTATTATATAAGATGCTACAGGCCCCGCACTAGCTTAATCCGGCACTGCCAGACCTGGGAGTGTTGAGCAGTTGGAAATCAGATTATCTTATTGGCCTTAATGCAATATATAAATGTCTTAGTTCCTGCAAGTAATGTGGGGTGTGTCCTTTGTTAAAGTCTTATGGGGTTAATAGCGTAACCACGAGCAATATCCAGGACGGACACGCTGCCTACTGGAATACAGCCGTAGGAATACCGCCTTCTCCACACTATTTTGAAGCAAAATTTCATCATGGGGGGGTGCACCTCATAATCCGGTAGGCGTGTGTTTGTGTGTGGGACCAGAGTTGGATAACATCGGCATACTCGCTTGGGGGTGCGTGCTACTTTCTGGAGCATCTCAATCCGGAGAGAATATGGTAGTGGGACACTGGAATATAGTGGATCTGTCTACAACAGAATGCCTGGTCTTCTTCACAGAAAGGTTAATAGGTCATCGTGACCAATCACTTGACTCGATCCCATAGTTCTGAAGTTCGACGCTAGACTTTTTTAGGTCTTGCTCTTGCAGTGGATCTGTCTACAACAGAATGCCTGGTCTTCTTCACAGAAAGGTTAATAGGTCATCGTGACCAATCACTTGACTCGATCCCATAGTTCTGAAGTTCGACGCTAGACTTTTTTAGGTCTTGCTCTTGCATTGCCATTAAGACCAACGTCTGGCTCCGGGCCTTCCCTTGGTGTGCATGTACTGTATGTATGTTGAACTTCTTTCGCACCGTACGTCGCCAACCGTAACCCGCAGCCAACCGCGAAATGGTCTCGAATTTTGTAACATGCACAATTTTCGCACAGACACGTGGGAACACTACAGATAAGCCAACCGTGCTCACCGGAAGAGCGAGGGAAGGAAAACAAACTAAACGCAGAGGTAGTTCTAAACAAGTGAGTTCTCAATCTCGATTTAGTCACAAACCTCTGGGCTCTACTCCAGAGTGTGTCTGACGAAGCTACTACCCTTCTCCATCCTGCACACATGGCCAGTGTAGTGAAGAGGGAGGTGAAAGGACTGCCGTTAATGGCGTCGGCAATTCAAATATATAGGACCACAGAGCTCGAACAATGTGTTGGCTCCGGTTATGGCTGGGCTCCACCCTTATTTGTGGCTTCCCATGCGCGTCCATGTGAAAAATAAGCGGTTGCACATTGCACATTCGACACCGTTTTCGCGATTAACAAAAACATCCTTTTTTTTGGGTTTTTCGGTGAAGCCACGTAAGATAGAAAAATAATAAAAACATCATTACGAATTGTTATTACGAACATTCGACTTACGAACTTTTAGAGATACGAACAAAGCCGTCCGCATGTCCAGTTGCCTGTTCGGACCGAGAGTCGTAAGTTCAACTGCCGCGCAATAGATGGGGGTGGTGGCCTCTACATCTGCACCACGTAAAGAACCAGTGGCATCTACATCTACAGGAGATTATACATTCCCCGTGTTTAGTGGACATGTCGTACACCGTGTTTGGATTCGACAGGAGAAGTTGGACTTAAAAACAAATCGATATTCAAACAGACCTCTGGAATCTATGTAGTCTGATTATTAAGTGAGGCGCTACCATTCATGGCAGTGCTAAAAAAGAAACCAAAGGAATCGCATCTTCAATGGAATCACAACTCAATTCATTAACTGCCATGGGCTGTGGGGGGGTGGGTTTGGTATGGGGAGATGCCTGGTGGATCATCCCCCAACCCCCCCCCCCCCCCCGATGGATCCACGATGATCTATTCTTCTTCCAATTGAGGTCAACAAATGAGGTCGACTGCCTTGGTTACGTGCGTCCGCAGAAATTATCGGGAATGAGTTGGCTCCAAGCTGCAAGGGGTGATCGCTCTCAGACACTCTCTCGGGGCACCCCAGCCACTTATAAATGAAGTGGAGGTTGCCCCACCCCCCCCCCCCCCGTCATACAACACCCAACACCTGAAATAAGTTAAGCAGAATGGAGGATGGAGGGTCGGTAGACGGGAATCGATGATAAATGTATTAGTCAAACTCCCCCCTTGCAAAAATACTCTAAATGCACGTTGATGAGGATCGGGATAAAATTCCACGCGACCACGGGAAGAGATAGAGACACGCGAACTCCAAATAGACAGCAGGCATCGGATGTAGGGTCCGGGATACGGGGACCGATGATAAGGGGCCATAACCACGAGCAGATTGGAGGGGGAGCCGGATTCAGAGGGATGGAAAGTAAAAATACTCGTCTAGGCTCGCCTCTCGTGTTTTTATTTTCTTGACGTCAGGCGTGTGTTCCGGTTATGTCCCTCCCTGTCTTTGCTATCCCTTCCCTCTTACTTAAAAAAGTAAATAAGTTAGTTAGCCTTCCCCAAATTCGCTGGGACCCCCTTGTATGGTTTGGAGCATCAAGCCCCCCTTCCCTCTCTTTCTATACTCCCCTGCTTGTTCTAACCGGGTTGGCTCACGTTGACGGTGTGTGAAAACATCACGACGTGATGTAACGGGCTCGCACATTTGCCTTAAAATGAATGAATAAATAAATACAAAAGTTACCTTTCCCCAATTCGCAGGGACCCCCCTGTGTGGTTTGGCGCAGCGAGCTCGTCCCCCATCTTTCTATATCCCACTGCTTTCCACAACCGGGTTGGTTTAATGTTGACGGTGTGGGTGTGTACGTGCGTCACAACGCGATGTATCGGGTCCGCACATTGACCCAATACAAAAACATTAAAAACGTAAAAAGATACCAGGCGTAGGCGCTGCAACACGCGTGTACATAGAGTATTTGCACCTTATGGCGGTACCCTCGCATAATGTCCGTGCTGCAGTCATTTTTAGTCTGTTGATGGTTGGCGATGCGGTAATCGACTCATCTCGACAAGCTGTACACGATGCACGATGCTGCATACGAGCGTCCAGGGTTTCAGCGCAATCGTCCTCGCTGCGTTTCGACATCAATTTCGAATTGATTGGTACCCCAGTCGCAGAGTTTAAGTACACCCTTGGAAAAAAATATTGTCCCAGAAATAAACTATTTAATTGCCTTGGCCATTTTGTATTATTTGTTACCCCGGGGTACCTCCATAAGGATCATTTGGCCACTGTTATGAATGGCCACGTGATGATAAGCCACTTCTAGTTGAGCTATCATTTGTGATGGCCAGGTCGCTTCTGAAAAAGAGCTAAACGTCAGCTCAGTGGGGTCGTTGGTAAAATGAAAAAAAAACATTGTAAAAAATAAAAATGTCTACCTGGTGAAAAGGTCTCCTCCACCAAGAGAGGAGGCTCTTGAGATGCCACGCGCTGGCCAGACGTCTTGAGAGAAGCAGGAGTAGTCACACTTTACCCCACCCACACACGCGACCTGCCGATGGAATGACCGTAACAATGTGCCCCTTTATATTGCTTGGAGGACGGAGGCTGTGGGGGGGGGGATTTAATTAACCTGCTCCTTTGTTTCCAACTAAATGCGATCCTTATGCATCCCATTGAGGCCTAAGGATTGAATATCAATGAATGATTCACTTCTTATTCGGGTATTAGTTCCTCTGGCCAGAGCCCATTATACGTTGTACCTCGCGCATGTCATGCACGCGGGTTCCTCTGGTCAGCTCACGAGCACTCATCTCTCATTCAACATGACACCGTCGCATGCAATAAATTCGCGTGGAGATCATCTCCTTATCAAATGAGCGGCCGGAATTATTGGTGCAAAAGTTCCGCGTGGCTAGGGAATGATAAAAAAAAATATCGCTCGACAATGTGCGGCTAATTTGGATTTCCAAATGTTTTGTTCCTTAAAAAGTTTTTTTTTTATATATAAACATTTGTTTTAACTTCAATTAGAAACGCGTATGAGTTTGTATCGTTTGAAAGGATGCTGTAAGCCGTGCGAGTTACCCACACTTTACCCCACCACGCGTGGCCTGTCCCGTCAACTAGCTATGGCAAACCAATGTACTAACTTCTGGGCATGTATGCACGCATGTATGTTGAACTTCTTTCGCACCGTACGTAGCCAACTGTGCTAATCGGAGGTGCAGAGAAGGTCCGACTGAGGTGGAGGGGGGGGGTTAAGAATTATTTTTTAGTCACGTGCCCCGATATTTCCACTGCCCCACTATCCCACGGTTAGCCATGAAGTTCGGGTGAATCTTCCTCGCAAACAATTCTATCAAGGAATAATTAAATTGACTGACTTTTTTCTTCTTGGTTCTTTCGGTAAAATCACGTAGAATGGAAATAATAAAATAATAAAAATAAAACATAATAAAATAATTATCATGACGTTTCGGCCACAACGCAAGCAGCCGTCCTCAGGTGAAGACCAGGTCTGTCGGGGAGACAGCGTCTGAATGAAACAACACCACGCTTGGAGCGTATATTTAAGCTGGGTTGGAAGGTGGGAAGGTGCGCCTTGACAAAATAATTTGCATATCAAGATGAATTTAGCATATTTATGGGAACTGCAGGTATGTGATTAGTACTACTTGTGAAATGCGTAGGAGGTGGGCGAGGGGTTTCGAAGTCATATTATGCCCGTGCATTATGCAGGATTAGCAGCATCAAAGGGAGGGGATAGGGGTAGCATTAATAAAGGGAAGGAATCTTAATAGTATATATGACTGACTTTTGTCAAAATCTGATTCTTTATTTGTATTTCACCAGGTAAGGTCCGCTGAGCTACGTAGCTCTTTTTCAGGAGCAACCCGGCCAAAAATGATAACTCCACGAAGTGGCTTATCGTGTTGAAAACTATAGCAGCCAAATATTATAAATGTGTGAAGTCGATTCTAAATGCGGAGGGAAAACCCGGAAGACCCGGAGAAAATTCCACGCGACCACGGAGAGAGAGAGATTCGCAAACTCCAAATATACAGGCATCATCAGGGCCAAGATCCATCCCACGAACTTCTTCTATACCAGGCGAGGTAGTCAACATCTCCTCGCCACCGCTCTCGTCCGTGCGATCATACAAACGCACACACTGTGGCCGCGGAGTGCGCACGACTCCACGGGGTCGGGATTTGCATGGCACCCCCGCTGAGAGATCCAAACTGACTCTCCGTCCCACACCATGGCGCCGCTAACACACAATCAGGATACGATTGTTGAAAATATTTGTTTGTTAATGCATTCCTAATCTTATACTCCGCATTGATGTAACCAATGATTAGCACGGTGAATTTCGCAGCGCAGAGATCGCCCGGCTCGATCTCCGCGCACGGTAAATGAAACGCTGACGGGTTTATTGAATCTCCTCTGTTCCCCTCCCCTCCCCCAGAAGTAATAAATAGGTGGGGGTAAAGTGTGGGCACTCCCACCTCTACCAAGACGGCCTGGCCTGCGTGGAGGATTCGGCTAAAACACCCCCGTGAGAGAGCTCTCCAGAGCTCCCTCCAGTTGGAGGCCCTTCGCACCTCCCATTAGCACGGTTGATGGTGGGGGGCGGGGGAGCCAACGCCCCCCCCCCCCCAAAATGGGCACCTTCATTAATTTATTTTCAGTAGTTTGCAATTAAAATGTTTTTTTATTATATGCACCCGCGATCCCTAATGAAGCAAACCGCCTGACCCCCCCCCACCCCTGCGCCCTCCCCCTGCAATCAGCAGTGGCACGTTTAACACGCAGCAGTCGGCTTTCGTGACCAAAATTATCCACAATAAACGTGTCGTTAAACCTGCCACCACCCGACACGGGCAAATTAGCAAGGTGTTGTCGCGCAAACAAAACGTGCCAATTAGTTACTACTTCAGCATGCACCGGTGCATTTTCGAGAGTAAACCCACTCCAACGTTTACAATTCGAGCAGCTCGTGACATTTCGCCAGTACTTAAAACAAGCCTCATCAAATGTTGCGGGTTTACTCTCCCGACACACGGTGTTTCAGCGTGCTGAACTAGTAAAGAATTGGCACTGCAATTGCAGGGCTGCACCTTCACCTCTTTTGATTCCGCCGCCTGGATGAAGAGAGGCGCCTCGCCCACAGGGTGGGCCGCACATGTGGACCCCAGATTTTGGAGAGGGGGTAGATGAAAGCGATCTCCACCCCCTCGTCGTTTCTGGCTACAGGTGGGAGGAAACTCGCTAGTGTCTCTTATTCTGATTAATAGCAGCATATTTAAAGTTGTCATTTTAGACGTTGCTATACACTCGTCTGCTCAGAAGCGGAGTGGATATCTCCTCCGTTCCTCCTTTAAGGGAGTGAAGACAGCAGCAGCGGTGGAGTGTTCACGATGCCGCCGGTGGCATGGGAGTCGTGGCCACGCCACTCGCCGGCCGCCGAATATTCGACGCGCCGTTTATGGCATTGGGTGGCCGCGTCGGCCATGCTCACCCGGTCCCGATTCGGTCGATGGTCGACGGTTGGCGGCGTGGGAGGTTGAAACCTGGGGAGGTTCAACTGTAGGGTCGCTGTGTGAGATGTTGACTTTTTGACGGTGGCGGCTTTTGGCTCGCCATCGAACAAAGACGGGCGCTGCACTGTGCGCATTTGGATGCGCTTCTGCGGCCGTCTGTAACACTTCCTTCCGATAATAGGGAGCCACTGGAGCTATCCCATTTTAAATGTAAATTGGCAAAACTCAGTTCTTTAGAACAGCCTTTTGTGTTCAATCTGTTGTCCTCTCCTTTTATGTCTTTGGGAGTGAGGCTACTGCTGTGATCAAGGAGTGAACTGGGGAGAGGAAATAACACAATTTCGCCGGGCACACTTTTTACCAGAGCGGTTCTCGAGGGGGGGAGGGGGGGGGCCTGCCCGGATTGTGAAAGGCACCGTCGAGCGGACGAAAGCGTGATGAACTCGACAATAAAAAAACCCATAAGTTACGAGAGAAACCCATCTCGTGAATAAATTGTGTAGAAACTCGCCCATCTCCGCATCGCTGCTGCCGCCATCACCGCCGCTCTAAGTCAACTGTCACATTTGCTCGACTTACATTTTTTTTTGGTGACCACTGTCGTAAGTTTGCAAGACTAGAATTACCACAGTGCGCTTCTTCAGGAATTGCTGATAATTTATTTCGCACAATGCACGTACACAGTTGTGTGTGTGTGTGTCGTGTCATGTGAAACTTGCGATGAAGCCACTGCTGTCATTTTATAACTGTTCAACGGCCCACCTGGAGTTTGCGTTTTTAGCTCCTCACAGCGGTGCTACGATGGACTACTGCTGCTTCAACCAGTCGCTGCTGCATCAGTGGCACGTGTCGTGACGCGGTACTGCAAGATCCGACCGTGTCCATCCAGTGCTCGCCAAACCTCTGCATTGGCTTCTGGTTGCTGAACGCATACGTTTTAAGGTCACGCTCATTACATACACAAAGTGCTTGCCACAAATAAACCGCAATACCTCGTTGATCTCGTCAAGGAGCATAAACCATCATTACGCGAACTCCGGTCATCGTTGCAGCAACAACTTTTGGCTGACTGTTGAACAAAGACGGTGGTCACCGCATCGCGTGCTTTCAGATGCGCTTCTGCGGCCGTCTGGAATGCTCTTCCTTCCGATATTAGGAAGCCATTGGGAGTTATGCACTTTTAAATATAGATTCAAAACCCATTTTTTAGGACTGCTTTATTTGTTTAGTTTGTTCTACTTTCCCCACACATCCGATTCGCACGGTTGGCTATGTATGGCACGAAAGAAGTTCAACATACATACAGTACTGTACTTGAAAGGCAATACAGTACTCCACACGAATAGAAACCGTTCACGTTTGTGTCGCAGTGACCAACGCGGGACTTTGTGTGTGAATCCTTGAGGGTCAATGGGAAAAAAGAGCACAGTTCCCAATTCTGATCTCCGCTATCTATCACGTCGCTCATTTAACTCGGAGAGAGTCTCACTGATCCTCAGGAGGGTCCTGTCAGGTTTTCAAAGCAGGGAAAGGCAATGCCACCGAAGGGATAACACATGTGACTTGGCCAGGCCTGGCTCAGTATTGCGCCCTTAGAGTTAGTTATCCCCTTCATCCCCAATGCGACATCGCGCCGCAACAAGTTCCCTCCGCTTCTTCCTGTCCATGATAACATGTTGAGCCTCGCCCCAACAGAGATTGACCGCTGCTGCCAGGTGGTCTTGGGCAGGGCCGTATTATCCAATTGGCCACAGTAGCCACTGTACCTAGGGCCTACAAGAACCTTAATACGGCCTTGGTCTTGAGTCTCCCAGGTTTTCCTTTTGCCCGGTGGTGTCCATCTTCGGGCAATTTTGGGTATACAATCCCCCTGGTCCATTCTGAGTACGTGTCCGTGCCATCTGAGTCGCCATCTCTTGAGTTCGTGTAATATTAAGACAACCAGTCTTCTTGTACGAGATGAAATAGGGATTCCGATTCTTGTTTAATTATTGAGGTTTAGTATGGTTATTATGTAAATATAGGCCACATTTTACTCACAAATGGCAGCGTCTTAGCAAAGTCATCTGTTTTGCACTGGGAAATTCGCATCCGTACATCAACTCTTGGCATGATCTGATATTGAAAATCGTTAAATGTAGAACGGTGCAAGACTTCAAGCGGTGTCCAATCAATACTATCCATTCTCGCTCTTGTCCCTTGACAGCTTTCCCCCAAACGACCAAGTTGAAAACATTTATTTTCCTTCTTTCTGCTCTGTTATGCTCCACCCTCTGTGCTCCTTAATGCCTCCGAGTTGACCTCAGTCATCCGAAGTGCACGCGCTGATTCATTTTGCGACGGCTCTAATTCCCGCGGACCGCCGGTAGCTTGCCTCAAGAATCAACAAGGTCGCGCAAGAGCCGGTTTGGCCTTTTTCACCTGGCTTTTTTATTTGTTTTGCTACCTCAAAGGGCAACAACTCAGTGACCTCGCCCACGTGTGTCCACCCCACCTCAAGGGGCTAGACAATGACAACGCTCACCCCCCACAGCAGCAGCGAGCAGTGCGCGCGTGGCCGTGGCGCAGGGAGGGATGCGCGAGCGGGGTGCAACCGAGTTCCCGGGTCAATGTCAGATAAACAGAACCCATTACGGTTACTAAACTAAACTTTTTTTTTAACCGGGTGTAAGGCCCCACTGAGCTGTATAGCTCTTTTTCGGAAGCGACGGCAATTGTTAGCCCAATGAAGCGGCTTATCACGTGGAAATGTATAGCAGCCAAATACTCTAAAGTCTAAACGGATGATGTTGATTATAATTGTGGAGGAAAAAACCGTCAGAGCTGGAACAAAATCCACACCAACACGGGGAGGATATGCAAACTCCAAATATACAGGCATCGTCAGAATCGGGATCGAATCCATGCCCTCTTGTATATCAGGTGAGGTAGTTAACATGTCGCCACCGATATGTTATTTTTATTTAACCAGTTGCAAGGACCACTGAGCTGTATAGCTCATTTTCATAAGCGACCTGGCCACAAATGATAGCCCAATAAAGTGGCTTACAATGCGAAGGGAAAACTGGAGGACCCGGAGAACCCACAACCTCCTGTATACCAGGTGAGGTAGTTAACATCTTACCACCGCGGCAAGATGTTACATCAACAACAAAACCAAATTGAACCCTTCTGCATAGCATAGACCTGCATTGAGCCCTCATGAGAATTGTCTACAAGGAAAACATCTACATTGGTGCCCACATGTCCACGTGTACCACGCCATGTCGATCGTGCGGTTATTTGACCATACTCCCTCACCTCGCTGGTCAGTGCGGGTACATTGCTGTACAGTACAGCAATGTACAGTATAGCAATGTACTTTGCTGCACTGCCCTCTGCCGATAACGTAGCCTCACAGCAGCCTATAGCACCTGTTATGCATTGCGGTGGTCACCCATGCAAGCACCGTCCAGGCTCAAAAGCCTGCTTAGCGCCTGAGGTCTGATCAGATGTGGGTGCAGGGCATTATGGGAAATGTAATTTTAAAAAACGTGTACACAGTGTCAGTACACGTCACATAATAAACATGTTTCCCCCATCACTTTGTGTTGGCCTCCTGGCTTCGAGTCATCATGCAAGCATTAGTTAATCAAATCAACTCTTGACCTCCTTCGACCTTTTGAGCCTCATTATCCGAATGAGGCTTGTTAAACAAAGCATGTGGAGTGACAAATGGAAGTAGATATATTTAAGTGCATCGTATTCCCACATTTGCATTTGAAGAGGGGGTTATTTCTGAATAGACTTTTTGTTTGCGCGCGAGCTCAACTGAGCGTCATCGCGAAGACGGGAGATGCGGCCCGTCACCAGCATCTCTCCGATAAGCCAAGCCGTGTCTGAAACAACAATCGGTCGACGAGACGCAGAGGGTCGAAACCAATCCGGGGTTTGCCGCGTGACCGCAATTTCCATCTCCGAGGGAGACGGCCGTCACGCTGTGGACACCTCGGGGGGGGGGACGTCTCGATGCGCAAAACCCCGGCAAAGCTGTGTGCGCTTCGGTCTGGCGATCGACGTTCCAAGTGGGGGACCAGCGAACCCCTCCCCCCCTAGCAAATGATAGCTCAATGAAGTGGCTTATTGCGCGGAAATGTATAGCAGCCGAATACTCAAAACGCTCGTTGATTCTAAATGTGGACGGGTAAAACCGGAGGATACTGAGAAAAATACACGCGACCACAGGGAGAGAGACATGCAAACTCCAAATATACAGCGGACATCGAGGTTGGAATCGAACCCGCGACTTCCTGCATACCCAGCGAGGTAGTTAACATCTCGCCATTGTGGCAAGCCAGCGTGTGGTGGGGCCTGCACGGCGATCCGGCACGGTGGTCACTCAGGGGCTTACCGCCATCTCAACACGATCTTACCGCGTTGGATATCTCATCGGCCATACTTCACCAGTGCTGCTTTCGGTAAACAGAAAAGATCAAGACTGGGGCTTCAGATTTCACTCCCTTCCGATGGCGTAGCTACGGCCTGGGGAAGTCGAGCTCTCGTTGCGTGTTCACAGCGTTGTGCACTAACCACCATTGCCACCTTTGCAACCGATTGCTGTATAATATTGCACATGTATAATCTCCCTGTCACGTCAAGATAATTGCTAATTGCTTTGACTCGGTGGTGAAATTTTATTCCCTTCATTCTCCCCTTTCTCTTTCATCCAACACCCTGCCCTACCTCCTCCCACCAAGTTCGCGCCCAAACGCGTTTCATTCTTCGCTCTGTACTCGCAGCGGTAGAGCGGTGGTGGCGTGGGTGGTTATTGCACTGCAGGATGGGGCGAACTGGGTTTGATTCCTGGCCACGGCTAACATCGGTGGTTCGCGATGCCTGAGCCGGGCCTGGGTCTCCCGACCCCCGCCGTCACCATCCCTGCACTGACCATCGCGGTGAAGTACGGTCAAAGCAATCGCAATGACCTACGCGACCTGGACAGGCCAGCAGTGGATCGACCAAGGGCTGAGCGTCACAGAGTGTGTGTGACATGCGTTTGGAAGTCGCCTTCAGATGCCGTGGCCATTTAAGCAAATAATAAATGCAATCAATTTAAACACGATGGCTTTCGCGATCTAACCCAAAAAAAACTTTCTTATGAATAAAAAATGGAAATCCTAATTTCGATAAGCTTTTTTTGGAACGGCCGTGGGGGATTGTGGGTACACGAATGGCGACTTTGGGAGGCCTGCGGTGTTGTTTTGGTTCCGTGGTCTATTTGCTGAAATCCGTGATGCGGGCTTTACTGCCCGAGCGGGGCATTATGCAAAAAAAGCATCAGCAGTTCCTGAAGAACTGCATTGTGTTGTATGTATGTCGAACTTCTTTCGCACCGTACGTAGCCAACCATGCTAATTGTAGGTGCGGGGCAAGAACAAAGCACAAACAACTGTTTTAAAGAAATTAGTGTTCGATCTAGGTGACTTAAAAGCTCCAGTGGCTTCCGAATGTTGGAAGGAAGAGCTTTCCAGGTGGCCGCGGAAGTGCATCTGTTAAGCGCGCGATATGGTGGCCGCCTCCGCTCGATGGCTCGCCAAAAGCCGCCGCCGCCGCTGAGATGATGACAGGAGTTTGCGTAATCTCGATTTGAAGTTTTCGTGACTGCAGGGATCCATACTCTTTGGTTCTTTCGGGAAAGTCACGTAGGTATACAATAAAATAAATTAACATTTTTTGCTGAATTTTTTTTTCTTGCTGTGGTTTTCCCACCTGATGATGATTGCTTGTGTTGCAATCGAAACGTCGTGATTTAATTTATTTTATACTTACGTGACTTTACCGAAAGAACCAGAGTATGGAGTTTGCGTAATTCCAGGGGCTTCCGCTTGTCTTAGGTCTCCGCCGACATAGATTTGAGCAAATGTCACCGACTCATAGAGCAGCAGCCGTGATACGGAGGTGGGCAAGCAGTTGACTGGCGTTGCGCTCACGAGGACTTTACAGCACTGTACGGTCACCACTGTTCGTTGCTCGCAATGTCTGCCGCAGGAAATCGTAGACGCGGAGTCTCCACTTCCCCACCGGGGGGTGGCGGGGGCGGGGACCCATTAGCTTGGCTAATGCCAGCAAAAATCAAATTAGTTAATGACGAGAAAAGCCATCAGTATTCTCAAAGGCGTCTGCTATGATGTATTTTTTCCTTCTCATTATTGTATACGGATTTAATTAAAACCCCTGCTGTACATTCATATTTACCGGTGATTCACTTGAAGACGCCCCACTAAAAGCATTGGGATTATAGAAACAAAAACACCGTACACGTTTTCGCAAAGCCTCTACATGTCGTCCGTAAATTACAATCCACGTATATATATACAGTTGATCATCGATTATCCGGCTGCTTTCAACATTGTCTGGTGGTCCCAGGCCGATCCGGCGAAACTGCTCCGAAGGCTGTAACCAGTCCGGGGATCGGCACCGTGTGCGTGACAAAAACTATCTATGCTTGAATTCAGTGTAATATATTATATACGGTACATTATACACTACATACAACTTAAACAATGAAAACACTGCACGTAATTACATCATCTCATGCGGATTCTTCGAGATTGGAGAGGTAAGTACGATACAGTAACGTTTTACAGTCGAATATTTATTTGTGTTTATTTGTATGTTTATTTATGCCACTTCCATAGAGTGAGCAAATTTAAAGCACAAAAAAAAAACATAACACGATCACAGAATGTCATACAAGGATGTGCAAAAATAAGCTACAGTACTTTGAATAGTGACGATGCCGTGATTATCCGGCGCCCCCAAAACCGCCGGATAATCGATGATCTGTGTATCTAATCAGCTCAAGCCTCCTGTAAAATCACGTGACTTCTCAGCGGCAGGGTTTCCCAAACTGCAGTCCTCGCGACCCACCACGACGACGACGACGCTCGGCCTTTCCGCGTTCGCCAATGTTACTCCTCCTCCCTTCCAAATGAGCTCGTCCCACGCTGCACGCGTCCTACGATTGTTAAACGCGTCCATCTCACGCTGCACGCGCTTAAGCAATGAACGGCCGCTTGTCCATCCGCAAGTTCGAGACGTCGTAAACGGCAGAACCCCTCTTGACGACGGTGATTGGCTCCACGAAACCGGCCGTTAAGAGATTTGGTCGTTAAGCGAGTTGAGGAAATACACGTTAGAGGCTTAATTCGGTCCGATGGCATCGAACGTTACCCATTTTACACCCAAAATATCTACTTCATAAAATTTAAACAGTGGATATTAATACATAAATATACTTACAACATTATAAATGCGTAATATTAAAAGAGAGGTGGTTAATCAACGAGTTCATTAATATTTACTGTACCTATAACAGTGCGTGGTTAACAGGGGAATGGTGGGTAAGTCAACACATTGGGCTCTATGGAGGTGTAACGGGTTCCGGAGACACTTGTAGAGGTAACTTGTTTATTACAATACAACACTCCAACACTCCAACAGTCCTGATACTCTGTTACAGCCTAGGTACACAGCCTAGGTACACAGCCTAGATACTCTACTCTGGCTACGCTCTGGAACTCGCTCTCACAAGGTCGTAGAGTCGGGAGTTCCAGAGTCCCACCATTGGCTCTCACAGCGTCCCAGGGTCCTCCGATGGCTGGTCTTGGGTCTTGAGCTACGACTGGCCCTGATCGTCCAGGGAGCTCCGCTTTTATGCCCAGTCCCCAACGAGGGGTGGGCCCGTGTGCGCCCCCAGATCTCCCACAGAGCACACACAGCCCCCCCCTTTGGCGGCGCCAAGGGGATTAAGCGCCTGGGAACCCAACGCCTGACGCCAAGAGGCTTAAGCGTCTGACCCGCCTAAGAACCCACACTTGGCGCCAAGGGGATTAAGCGCCTGGCCCTCCCAGGGACCCAGAGCCCCCAGCAGCCCCTCCCTTCTTATGTCACTACAGAGGCATTACACTACACGACACTGCTATACACTACACATTACACTACTATACACTACACTACGATATACTGTACACAGCTATATACTACACTACTATACACTATACACTACACACTGGGCACTATTAAGCGATTAGTCGTTAGCAAGGGTGGTCGTTAAGAGGGCTTCTGCTGTATTGAGCCATGTCCAGCGCGAGAAGAGTCGACGGCCCCGTGGTCAGACGACAGAATCAGAAGATGAATTTATATCAGGAGGAATCCGATGAGCCATACAACTCTTTTTTCCATGGAGTGGCGACCAGGGGTTGCCCGACATGGAGATGGAGCAATGGAAGGAGTTCGTGAGCAGGCGCTGGGTGGATCGTCCCATCGCAACACAGCGAGAAAGAGTGACAGCTTGGGGAGGAATTAATGCAGCAGTGGATTGATCATGGATGACTGTGATTATGAGGTATGTTTGTATGTATGTTGAACCTCTTTCGCACCGTACGTATCCAACCGCGCTAATCGGAAGTGCAGGGGGAAGGACAACAAACTAAACACAAAAAGCAGTTCAACAGAAATCAGTTTGTCAATCTTGATGATTTAAAAGTACATGGCTCCCAGAGGCTTCCTAATATCGGAAGGGGAAGAGCGTTCCAGACGGCTGCAGGAGCGAATCTGAAAGCGCCGCGCAATGCGGTGACCACCGTCTCTGTTCGACGGCCGAGCCAAAAGCCGCTGCTGCTGTTGCTGCGAGGTGCATGATGGTCTATTGCTGCTTGACGAGAACAGCAAGGAGATGGAACGCATTTTACCGTACTCGTTTAAGCACTGAACGGAGTGGGTGAAAATATATCCCTTGACGAACAACTTGCCCTTGACTACATTTTTATTTTCGTATTCCGCTATGTAAAATATAAAACGAGAAAATGTCAGCATTTATATCTCTCAGACAGCATGCGCACAATAAATTAAGTAAATGCCCATTCAAAAATCTCAGGCTACCTTGTAGATTTACGGAGCCATGCCCGCGGTGGTGTCGACATGTTAACTCCCTCGCATGGTGCGCAGGAGGTCGTAGGTTCTATCCTGACCTTGAAGACGCCTGTTGTATATTTGGAGTTTGCACTTCTCTCTCTCTCCCCGTGGTCGCGTTGATTTTTCTCCGGGTCATCCGGTTTTCCCCCTCCACATTTAGACACCAACATCGTGCGCTTAGAGTGCTCTAAACTTGGGCTCCCATCATCAGTACCACCCCCTCACCCCCCCCCCCCCCCCGCGTTCAACAACTCGTACTGACCAGCGTGGTGAAGTATGGTCAGGCCTTTAACGAGCAGGGGATTGACAAAGAGGGATGTGCGTGTTCATGTGGCGAGATGTTAGCTCCCTCGCCTGGTATGCAGGAGATCGTAGGTTGGATCCCAACCCTGACGCCTGTTGTATATTTGGAGTTTGCACGTTCTCTCTTGCTCCTCGTGGTCACGTGGATTTTTCTTGAGGGCGTCTGGTGTTTCTCTCTACATTTAAAATCAACATCACGTGTTTTAGAGTCTTTGGCTGCTATACATGTCCACACAATGATAAGCCACTTCGCCAGGATATAATCTGAGATGGCCAAGTCGCTTCTGAAAAAAAGTATATAGCTCAGTGGGCCTTGCCTGGTAAAATAAATATCGTTATAGTTGGAGAGTTTATAGGGCCAGTTCTGATATCACTTAACAGTGATGTCAGAAGGGACGAGGAATTTAACTCAGGTCGCCGGCTTAAAAACGTGGCGTGTCAACCACTAAGCCCACTGCGTGATCACGGTGATTTTTGTTTGAATGCCTCTTTCACTTACAACAAAAGATATAAGCCTTCACCGTTTAGCCTTGCAGTGCTAGGAGGTAGGAGGGGGTTGGAGCGGGGAGGAGGGAGGAGGCCAACATTTGGAACCACCATCACTGGCGATTTGTCGACCAACTAGACTTGTGACATACGCAAGCCCAAAAGAGCAAACCGAACCACACCCGTATTTGAAAACCCGCCGTGAGTGATGGGTTAACCCAGCAGGCCAGAGTCAACTGGTGTTTGGCGATGGCCAGGTCGCTTCTGAAAAATAGCTATGACTCTATATACATCAGTGGGCCTTACCTGGTCAAATGAAATCAAATGGTTAGAAGTGAATAGATTTAGAGAGAGACAGTCGCCTCGGTGTCTGTGCCTGAAATTAGAAACCCAAACAAACCGGTGCAGTCGCCCGCGACATGATGGGAGAAAGTCCGACACGCAAACTCCATCTCTCAAGGGGGGGAGGGGGGGTGAGGGGGCGCCGGAAGGGGAGTGCTGAGCCCCCTCACTGGGGGGGGGGGGGCACGCTGCTCCCGACTTTTTCGCTAAAAGCTTCGCTGGCGCGAGGGTGTGAAAAGGCTTTTTGTGTTCGCAAGTTTCTCGCCACCCGCAAAGAGGGGCAATCATCCCAAGTGGGAATTGTGTGCATTCTAATGTGTTTGTTGTGGTTGTTGGCACTCTAGTTCCGTGTGACTTTGTGTTGCTTGTTGTTGTTGTAACTTGCCGACCCCCGTGCACCCTTACTGGACATCTGTTAAAAAAGAGCTACACAGCTCATCGGATTCCTCCAGGATGAATAAAGATGCTGATAAATAAACACTGCGATTCTGAACGCGAGGAAGCCCGCGACCAATCACTGTGCCTCTGCCCCATATCTCGTCAGATCTCGGAGGCGAAGCAAACTTGAGGAGAGTGGACAGCACCAGAGCGGGTGGGTGACCACCACCGCCGGGACGGTGCGGAGGGACAACAACTTCCATTGTTGTCCTGAATTTCTGTACTCCCACGTCAGTAACCCACCTTCCCCGCGTTGACCAACTCGCACTGACCAACGTGGTGAAGTATGGTCAGGTAAGAGGGAGGCCTCCGTCGAGCAGGGGATTGACGAAGCGGCCAGTCCGTGTTCATGTGGCGAGATGTTAACTACCTCGCCTGGTATACAGGAGGTCGTGGGTTCGATCCAGACCCTGACAATGCCTGCTGCTGTATATTTGGAGTCTGTGTGTCTTTATCTCTCTCATCATCATCACGGTGGCTAGGAGATGTTCACTACCTCGCCTGGTCTGCAGGAAGTCGTGGGTTCAATCCCAACCCTGACCATGCCTGCTGTATATTTGGAGTTGCATGTTCTCCCCGTGGTACACGAGTTTTAGTTTAAACGTTTATGTATGTGTAATGCGGGCGTAAGCGACCTTCCGGAGGTGACGTCACGGGGGGTGGAGTCATGTGACGTGGGGGTAAGGTTCGGGGCTTTAAGCGGGTAAACCGGAAGGGGAAGGTAGTCGGGGTGTGAGCGGAAAAGAGTGAGGCCACGCGGGCAAGTGTGGAGAGGGGGGGCGCCGACGGCGATCGGGAGCCAACCCCGAAGATAAGAGGAAGCTGCGGAGTGGTGTGCAGCTGGGGAGGAGACAGCCAGGAGGGCTGCGTGTTAGAGGCAGCGGTGTGGCTGCCAGGAGGAGCTGCGGAGAGAGAGAGAGAGGGGGCTGCTTGTTAGAGGCAGCGGTGTGGCTGCCAGGAGGAGCTGCGGAGAGAGAGAGAGAGAGCAAGAAGCTGTGAGAGCTGCGGAGGGAGAAGAGCAGCAGAGAGTACAGCCAAGGGGGGCTGTGTGAGAGAAACAGCAGCGGAGCTGCTGTTGTGGATCGGGCCGACATTGGAGTCAGCACCGTGGAGAAGCTACAGAGTAAAGACAGCCGTGTGGGTGTACAGCACGAACCGAATAATAAAGGACACTGAGCCAGACATCGTGGTCCAGTCGTTTATTACACTGGTGTCGGAAGTGCAACGGCATGTCGAAACAAGTGAGGAAGAAAGTTAATCCGGCGCCTGCATCGGCTTCTTCGTCCGACGACGACGAACTCCCTCCAACCACGGATCCTGTTGGGGTGGTGGAGGAGAGCCAGGCTGAGGCGACCACGGGAACGGGAGTGGAGGATGTTGGCGCGGTGGCGGGTCCGTCGACATCATCAGACGCGGATCAACGATGGCAAGCGATGGCGGTACAACTGGAGGCACTTAAGGACGTCCTGGCGCATCTATGCCATCTCGTCGCGCCAGGGACGATGGATGATGCAAGTGGTGCTCCGCGGGCCGCCACGTTGCCTGTCCTGCCGCCGCCATTGCCCACGCGGCAAGAGGCCGCCATTTTGCGCGCTCCGTGGCGCCAAACCGCCATCTTGGCCACGCCGCGGGCCGACGCCATTTTGAATTTGCCATCACAACCACCACCATTGGAAGACGGCGGGAAGAGGAGTCGGAGTCGCCACCTTACAACGGTTAAAGAATTTTCCGTCGGTGGGGACTGGAGCGCGTTCGCCTGCCGCTTCTTGGCGGCGGTACGCACAGCAAGATGGACCGATGCGGAGGCTTTGGAGGTGTTGCCGACTCTCCTGGACGACGAATCTGTCCGATTCTTCCGTTCCATAGCGACCGATAAGAAGGCAACTTTATGTGGTGTTTTTCAAGAAATGGCCGATGCTTATGAGCCACCAGATGATGCGCATCGGCGATTCGCTCAACGACAACGAGCACCAGAGGAGTCGCCCGTGGCGTTCAGGGGTGCGGTGCTGGAGCTGGCCATGGCAGCTTATCCTGAGACGCCACAGGACCTGCTTGAGCCTCTCATATTAGGGAAAATGTTGGAGCTGTCTCGGGATCTAGGGATCCCCATGCCTGTGTGTGGGCATGAGAAGCTAACTTCCCGGATGGCTGCTAAGTGTCTCGATGCGCAATTCAACCTCCGTCGCTGGAAACAAGTGACGGCGTGGACAGGGGGGCCCGTCAAAGATGGGGATGCGCTGGGATGGAACCCTGCGCAGGCCGTCTATGTTCCGGATGACCGGGGCCCTCAACAACTGACGGCCGCCTCCGCTCCATGGACGGGACGCGGCGGGCCGAGACCGCGCGCGGTGCTACCAGAACGGGGCCGTCAGGAGGCGAGGCCTGCGCTTCGGCGCAACGAGGCCGAATGTTTCCGCTGCGGGCGTAGGGGCCACTACGCCAGAGACTGCTGGGCCCGCTTCCCGGCTCCGCCGCAGCAGGAGGCCTCGGCACCGGTCAAGTCGGCTAAAGATCCTCCGAAACAGGCATGTCGGCACGCACCAGACACTCGGCAAGGCTTTCCACCTCACCCACCACCTGTGTTGCGCGATCCTATTGTTGTTGTTAAAGAAAGGCCATCGACGGGGCCTTGTCATTCAGTTACGCAGTGGCGCAAATTGGCACGGAGAGTTGTCGCGGCCGCTACGGGTTCGTCCACTGTACCGGGGTCCATACAAGGTGTGGACGTGCGCATTTTGGTCGACTCGGGGGCGTCTGCGACTATTATATCGGATGTCATTTTCCATCTGTTGGGCATTCCGTCGGGGGCTGTGCGTCCGGTTTATGGGTCGTGCGTCGCTGCGAACGGGGGTAGCATGGGCATCGTGGGTCAGGTGGATGCTAAGATATCTATTGGGGATGTGTCGGCCTCGGGTGTTGTGTTGATATCGAGATCTTTGGCGGTTCCTTGTTTGTTAGGCACCGATTTTTTGGCTAAGATGCCCATTTTGATCAAAATCAATGAGAATTGTATTGAACTGCCGGGGGGCCGTCAAATCTCGTTTCTGCCGTCGCCCTGGGGGCGACCTGCTTCGGCCGTACAAGTGCAGGCGCTGTCCGTCGCATCTGTGGACATCCCACCTGGTACACAGATGCTTATACCCTTGCGGTATCGGAAGCCCCTGCCTGATCGGCTAGGAGCAGTAGGGGTCTTGTTGTCACCGTCCGCCACGATAACAACCGGGTTGGCGTTAGTGGGGGCACAGACCATCGTCCGGCCGGATCAATTACCGTTTTTACAGGTGCTTAATGCGGGGGGAGAAAACGTCCGTGTCCCGGCCGGTACGGTTGTGGCACATGCCACTACGGCGTTTGCGACCCATGATTGTCCACATAGCCGGGGAGTTGTTGCTGGGGTTTCCGAGCCAAGGAGTTCGGATGATCGTTGGGTTGCTCAATTATGTGACGAAAATTCTTCCCTGTCCATGGAGCAACGTGGTGCGCTGCGTAAATTGTTGTTGACATATTCCGATGTGTTCAGCTCCGATGATTTGGATTTGGGCCGCACTTCCTTGCTTTACCATCACATTGAGACGGGCGATGCTGCCCCTATTCGATTAAATTCGCATCGGATGAGTCCTGCGGAGCGAGAACACGTACGGGGGGCAGTGGAAGACATGTTGGCTGCGGACATTATATCGCCATCTAACAGCCCATGGGGCGCTCCAGTCGTCTTGGTTAAGAAGAAGGATGGCAAATTGCGATTTTGTGTTGATTTCCGCAAATTGAATAAGATATCGGTGGCAGATGCGTACCCTCTGCCGCGTATGGATGACTCCCTCGACGCATTGTCGGGGGCTAAGTTCTTTTCCACACTGGACCTCTCTTCGGGATTTTGGCAGCTTCCCCTTGACGAGTTCTCACGGGAGAAAACCGCATTCCGTACGCCTCAGGGGTTATTTCAATTCAACTGTCTCCCGATGGGATTGAATGCGGCCCCTGCTACATTTCAAAGATTGATGGAGCTCGTTTTGACGGGGTTGCAGTGGGAGACATGTCTTATATATTTGGACGATATCATTGTCTTCAGCCGCACATTCGATGAACATTTGACGCGGCTGGAGACAGTGTTTACGAGGATGCGTTCTGCCAAATTGAAATTCAAACCAAAGAAATGTCACCTACTGCAACGGTCCGTCCGCTATTTGGGGCACATTGTGAGCGCTGAGGGAGTGTCCACGGATCCGGAAAAGACGGCGTGCGTCCGGGATTGGCCGACTCCGGCCACCGTGGGGGATGTTCGGCGGTTTTTGGGATTTGCCTCGTATTACCGAAGATTCGTGCCGGGTTTTGCGACGATTGCGAGGCCCTTGCATCTCCTTACGGGTAAAGGACGGAAGTTTGTTTGGGGACAGCCGGAGGAGGCGGCCTTTCGGAGTCTGCGTGATCTATTGGCCACGGCCCCAACATTGGATTATCCCGATTTCGATCACCCATTCATTCTTGATACGGACGCGAGTGACACAGGTATTGGGGCGGTGTTATCACAGTCTAAAGGGGGTGTAGAGCGTGTCGTGGCGTATGGTAGCCGAGTCTTGTCTCCTGCGGAAACCCGCTACTGTGTCACTCGCAGAGAACTATTGGCGGTTGTTTTTTTCCTACGGCAATTTCGACCATACCTCTACGGTCGTTCTTTTATTGTGCGTACGGATCATGCGGCCTTGCAATATGCCCTTAAAATTGACCAGCCATCCGGACAGTTGGCACGTTGGTTGGACACGCTACAGGAATTTTCCTTCCAAATTCAACATCGGAAGGGTGTGCGCCATGCGAACGCTGACGCACTTTCCAGATTACCGCGGCGCGGCCCTTGTAAATGTGAGTCGGGGACGCATAGGTGTTCGCCGATTCCAAACCCCCCTCAGCCGCTCACGCTGGCCGTCGAGAAGTCGGACACTCCGATGGAACCGGGACCGGCTGACGGGGTTTTGAATCTGCCGCGGTCTGTCTGGATCCGGGAACAGATGATGGATGAGTCATTGGTGTCCTTGCGGAAGCGGTCTGCTAAGGACAATGGGAGTCCGAGTACGGCTGTGGGGCCGCAAACCGCTCTCCGAGATGGTCTGCTTATGTGGCGGGAGGGGTTCCAGGAACGTTGGCGCCTGGTGGTACCAACGTCCTTGCGGTTCGAGTTGATTAGAACCCTCCATTGTGACACTCTCTTACATTTAGGGGTGCAGAAGACCTTGTTGACGTTGCAACGTCATTATTTTTGGCACGGCATGGCGACAGATGTCGTAGGGCACGTGCGCGCGTGCCCTGCGTGTGCACAACGTAAGCCGCCGAAACATCCTTACGTGCCGCCTCTCCAGTCGATTCAGGTGTCTCGAGTCAATGAATTGGTGGCACTGGACATATTGGGACCTTTTCCACCATCGGCGAGGGGTAATAAATATTTGCTGGTAGGGGTTGAGTACCTCTCCCGTTGGCCGATGGCCTGGCCGTTGCCCGATCAGTCGGCCGCGGCCATTACCGACGCCTTTTTGTTTGGGTATATTATGGATAAGGGGGCGCCTGAGAGACTCCTCACGGACCAGGGCAGGAATTTCTCTTCTAAATTATTGGCGGAAGTGTGCGCGGGCCTTGGGACTAAGAAAGTACGGACATCCCCATACCATCCGCAGACGGATGGTATGGTTGAACGGCTGAACAGGACATTGTCTGCCATGCTTTGCCATACCGTGAGTGAACAACAATCAGATTGGGATCTGCACATCCCCGGGGTGCTTTCGGCGTACAGGATGACGCCTCATGCGGCTACAGGATATTCGCCGTTTTACCTTATGTATGGTCGGGAAAACGTGCCGCCGGTGGATGTGCAATTGGGAACTGGGGTGAAGGGACCTCGGAAACCACTTCCTGAATACATCCAGGACACGGTTCGCCGAGTCACGGAGGCGCGGGAGAATGCCCGCGTGGCTACGGCCAAAGCCCAGGCCCGGAACGAGCGATATGCGCGACGGTCTGAGGGGGAGTGCCCTTGGAAGGTTGGGGACCTAGCCTGGCTTCATTGTCCACAGGTACGTCCGGGGACCTCGCCGAAATTGCACAAACCCTGGCATGGTCCCGTACGCCTCATTGCGGTTCCCAACCCACAGACAGCACGCGTCCAGATTGGGTCTCGTCGCTGGGTTGTGCATACGTCGCGCTTGAAACCATATGTTGCTCCCTTACATGATGCGTCATCCCCCAATATTGCCTTGCCGGGGTCTGTTGCTGCTGACTCTCCCCTGCCTGCGTCCATTGATCTCGCTAGAGCGCCTGTCGTACCTGTTCCAGACAGGCCGGCCGTGACATTGCGGGGGACGAGGGGCCCTGCTCGGAGGACGCCTGCCAGGTCTGCGGGACCTTCGAGCCCTGCAGCCCTTCCGACCCAGCTGCGGGCACGGTCACAGGACAAGCCCAAGACTAACTCTTTAGAGACACGGGACGGCGGTGGACTTCCAGCTGCGACAGGGGGATTACCCCCTGTCGTTCCTCGACTTTCATCGCGTTCCCGTTCTGCGAGTGGGCCGCCGACCGTCCGGGACGGGCCGGCGACCCGCACACGTTCCAAATCGCTTACGTTTCGTTGATTGTTGCTGTCTTGTTATTTTTTTCTTACAGTTGTATTTATTGCATGCTTTTGTACGATCGTTGATGTTGATTGCGTTGTTGTTGTTCTTGCTGTTACATTATATGCTTAGTGTCCTTTAGGGGGGGAAGCTCGGTTCGCCGCATTACGATTTGCTATTGGTCAGCCGAGGTCGGCTGGGATTTTTCTACGGGGGAGGGTGGTGTAATGCGGGCGTAAGCGACCTTCCGGAGGTGACGTCACGGGGGGTGGAGTCATGTGACGTGGGGGTAAGGTTCGGGGCTTTAAGCGGGTAAACCGGAAGGGGAAGGTAGTCGGGGTGTGAGCGGAAAAGAGTGAGGCCACGCGGGCAAGTGTGGAGAGGGGGGGCGCCGACGGCGATCGGGAGCCAACCCCGAAGATAAGAGGAAGCTGCGGAGTGGTGTGCAGCTGGGGAGGAGACAGCCAGGAGGGCTGCGTGTTAGAGGCAGCGGTGTGGCTGCCAGGAGGAGCTGCGGAGAGAGAGAGAGAGGGGGCTGCTTGTTAGAGGCAGCGGTGTGGCTGCCAGGAGGAGCTGCGGAGAGAGAGAGAGAGGGCAAGAAGCTGTGAGAGCTGCGGAGGGAGAAGAGCAGCAGAGTACAGCCAAGGGGGGCTGTGTGAGAGAAACAGCAGCGGAGCTGCTGTTGTGGATCGGGCCGACATTGGAGTCAGCACCGTGGAGAAGCTACAGAGTAAAGACAGCCGTGTGGGTGTACAGCACGAACCGAATAATAAAGGACACTGAGCCAGACATCGTGGTCCAGTCGTTTATTACATATGTAGTGGTGGTGTTGACGCGCGCCGACAGTGATAGATCACGATGTGGCGCGGGGTGCGTGGTTGTGCGCGCCGACACAAGGTGGGAAATAGGATCGTGGGCAGCGTGCAGTGATTGGTCAACGGGGGTGGGTGCTCTCAGCGACGTCCGCATGAAGGACTTGTAAGGGCCGGGACCCTGTGTGGCTCGGAGGCGAGACTGTGGGACCCGTGGTCTGACGTCCATGTGGGACGAGGCTGTGGGACCCAGAGTCGAGACGGACACCCCAGCCGGGTGGGTTCCGAGAAGCTACGTAAGAGCCCGTGTGGGTGTAGCCAGGGGAACCCCGTGGGTTAGGCTGCAGTTAGCCACCCGTGTAATATAAGTTGGTGTTAATAAAGAGTGTGCTACCCGTAAGGTCGTCTCCCGACAAGTTACTACATTACATGTACAACGGAGAGGAAGTGTGGGGTTGATGTACAGTAGCATCCGAGGATGGGAAAACGATGAGGTGGAGAGCGGAATATTGACACGAGTACCTAGCGACCCGATTTCGATTCCCGCTCACGGCCAACACTGTTGACGATTAACTGAAACGGTCCTGCCCCCCACCCCCTCCTAGGTCGACTGAGTCTCAAATGAGTACCTGGTGTGGTGTGTAAACATCGCCACGAGGGAGACAAAGGCGGCCAGGCATATGCCACTGGCCACCCACCCCCTCGTATCCTACAGTGCCGGCCTTCATAGGTGCTCGCTAACAGCACTTGCCTCAATAGCCTGTTTAGGCTACTCGGGGATCTTTGTCTTTGACATGTGATTCATGTAATTATCTCAAGGCGCCACGCATTGCTCGTTAATTGGCTTTCACTAAGTGGATAATAAAGGCGGGCATGTCAGTGTTGTTTAACACGATTAGTCTCTTGTGAGCGCTTTGTGACTTAAAATAGACGCGCGTTACCGAAAAAATCCCCAACTTTCCGTAGCGATGTGCCGTATATGTATGTTGCACTTCTTTCACACCAACGTAGACTATCGTGATAATCGGAGGTGCGGGGGAAGGACAATAAACTAAACACAAAAATAAGTTCTAAAAAAAATGAGTTTGTCAATCTAGATTTGAAAGTGCACAGCTCCAGTGGCTTCCTAACATCGGAGGGGAAGAGCGTTCCATACGGCCGCGGAAGCGCATCTGAAAGTGCCGTGCGATGCGGTGACCACCGTCTTTGTTCGGTGTCCAGGGAAAAACCGGTGCTGCGAGGATGATTGGAGTTCACGCGGTGATGGTGATTTATGCTCCTTGATGAAATGCAGTCCCCGAGGGAATTCCATACCCGAGCCGTGTGTCTGTGTTTATACGCACTGCACATTTAATAGCCTCGCGGCCAAATCGGCTGTCAAATCTCATAGGCTAAGCAGGCCTGAGCTTGTACTGTGCATGGATGGGTGTCGCCCATCCACAAACAGGTTGCCACAGGGGCTAAGGGGCCACGCGGAGGGCATCAAAGGGCAGTGCAAGCAACATGAATTGTTGTAAAGTGCTTATGTATATGCTCCCAAGACTTATTGCCCATCGCTTTTATCAAACCGCACTGACCAGCAAGATGGGGAAGTATGGTCAAATAACCCCCACGTTCAACAACATGGCGTAGGGAGGCCCTCATCGACATGGCGTGGTACACGTGGACACGTGACAACCAATGTAGATGTCTCCCTTGTAGCCAATTCTCATGAGGGCTCAATGCCGGTCTATGCTCTGCAGAAGGGCTCAATTGGGTTGTGTTGTTGATTTAACATCTCGCCACGGTGGCGAGATGTTAACTACCTCGCTTGGTATACAGGAGGTCATGGGTTCAATTCCGACCCTGATGTCTGCTGTATATTTGGAGTTTGCATGTCTCTCTCCCTGTGGTCACGTGGATTTTTCTCTGGGTCCTCCTGTTGTTCCCTCCACATTCAGAATCAACATCACGCGTTTAGAGTATTTGGCTGCTATACATTTCCGCGTTGTAAGCCACTTCGTTTGGCTATCATTTGTGATGGCCAGATCGCTTCTGAACAAGAGCTATATAGCACAGTGGGTCTTACCTGGTAAAATAAAATAAAACATTTGTTTAGTTTATAGTTCTGAGCAATAGAACTGAATGTTCTGATTGTGATGCCTGGCGTCACTTTCTAACGGCTACAAATTTAGTGATTCCTAGAGTATCGGCAAGCTCTGGTCTTTGGAGAGGGCGGGCTAGAATACTTAACAATTCAAAGCTGGCCTTACACCTGGTAAAATACAAATAAAAACATAGTTTATCAACTGTAATGTGATACGTGTCGAGTGTGAACTCGCTGCGCCACAGCCACGTCAAATCCAATTAAATATCGCCGAGTTTTTGTTTTGGCCTTTGGGGTAAACAGGTGAAGAAAATAATGATCAACCACCGTCTTTACGTACTTTCAGATCCTCTCGAAACTTTATCTGGCTCTCTGTGACCTCGTTGATCTTGAGGTTAAAACTATACATGTTTTTATTTTACCATGTAAGGTGCCACTACTGAGCTATACAGCTCTCTTTCAGAAGTGACCTGGCTATGTGGCGGCTTACCATCATCACGTTGACATTTATAGCGGCCGAATACTCTAAACGCACGCTGATTCTAAATGTGGAAGGAAAACCCGGATTACCGGGAGAAAAATCTACGCGACCAACGGGGAGAGAGAGAGAGAACATGAAAACTCCAAATATGCAGCAGGTGTCAGGGTTGGCATCGAACCCACAACCTCCTGTATACCAGGCGAGGTAGTTAACATCTCATAGCCACCGTGATGATTATTACGAGAGAGAAACACGCGAGCTCCAAATATACAGCAGGCAACTTCAGGGTGGGGGTCAAACCCACGAACCCCTGCGTACCAGGCGAGGTAGTTAACATCTCATAGCCACCGTGATGATGACACATATTCCAAATATACAGCAGGCATCGTGAGGGTCGGGATCGAACCCACGACCTCCTGTATACCAGGCAAGGTAGTTAACATCTCTCAGCCACCGATTAACCCCTGGATCGGCAACCAAGGAGGGGCGGGTGGGGGGGACGAGTACGCACGTCCCATCCCGTGCTCCTGGGCCGAGTGTACGGATGGAGTGGCGGCCGAGCGCAATCGAATGCATTCCGCGATTACGCACACACCGCGGAGACGGAGCGGTGAAATTGAACCGTTGGGGCGGACCGTCCAATAGCCAGGGTTCACGAGAGATGGTGGTGGTGGTAGTCGGTGGTGGCTTGGGGAGGCCTTCAATCAGCAGCGAATTGACCACGACCCGGCGGTGACGGCGACGGCTGCGGGGCAACGTCGCAAGGAGCGAGCGCTCCGTGCCGACCCCCCGCCCCCCGCTGCCCTCACGCGACCTCTCGGTGCTCTTCGCGTGCCACGGGGTACGCTGTCGCGTGTCAGTGGCACGGTGCACATTTGAAGAATTACCCGCGCGATGTCTAAATGACCACATTATCCCTCTCCACTCACCCACCCCCACGTCCTTAATGCGGTGTTCCTAGAACCAGATGGCCCCGCGCTGTGCGATGAGAAGCCGTGAGCGGTGGTGGAAGAGGCAACGCTCTGGACGCTGCGCCCAACGTGCCATTGCTCCGCAGTGTCATACGGTAAACATGGTGCTGCCCTCAATTGACTTTGCTCACTCCACTGCTTGCTCACGCTGCTCTGGATTACTCTCCCACGCATTCCAGACACCCCCCCCCGGAAGAGGTTGGAGCACCAACACTTTACCCCACCGTACGCATCATGCCGATCAGTTAACTGTAGTTACCCATTTATACTGCTGGATATGTTAAATTCATTTCGCACCGTACGTAGCCAACCTTGCTAATTGGAGGGGTGAGTGGGTGGGTGAATGCGTGAGTTTGTACGTATGTTGAACTTCTTTCGCACCGTACGTAGCCAACCGTACTAATCGCAGATGCGGGAGTGGGTGAGTGTGCGAGTGGGTGGGTGTGTACTTATGTATGTTGAACTTCTTTCGCACCACACGTAGCCAAACGTGCTAATCGAAGGTGTGGGAGTGGGTAAGTGAGTACTTATGTATGTTCAACTTTTTTTGCACCATACGTAGCCAACCGTGCTAATCATAAGTGTGGGGAATCGGAGGTGCGGATAGACAGTAGTGCCGTGGATTCAAACATCAAAAAACATGCTCATTGTTTCAATTGCTGCACCAGAAGATTGAGCCAACCACCTCTGGATTGATAACCATTAGACGGAGGCAGCGTCCATCATCTAATAATACAAAACATGTTTCAGCCATGTTCTCAGTCCACTGCTGGATGAGGACCTCCCCTCGTCCGCTGGTCATGGAGTGGGAAGCGGGGATCGGTGGCGCAGTGGTTAGCACACTGCGCTACGAACCTGATGACCCCAGATCGATTTCCGCTGACAGTCAATATCAGTGGTGAATGTGTGAACTGATCCTGGTCCTCCCCTCCGTCGACTCATCTGTGAAAATAATGGACATTTGTGAAAAAGAGCTTTATAGGTTATCGGATTCCTTCAGTATCCTTTTCTGATCTGATTCAGTGTGCTACCATCACCACTGGTTAGACAAAGGCGTCCAGACATCCATGCATGGTGTTGGTCACCCAGGCCCCTCGTGTTGCAGTGCCAAATTTCATAGGTGCTCGCTAAGGCCACCTGAACCAACAGTTCTGTCAAAGGCTATTCCTGGGGATATTGGTCTTTGACAACGGTGTACATACTTCACCACTCTGGTCAGTACGTGTCGGTGGAGAGCCCAGAACTAGTTCAGATATCAGCCGCCACTGACCTTAGCCGTGGCTGGGAATTAAACTCAGGGCACAAGGTGCATTGTGCAGTGTGCTAACCACCGTGCCACCACTCAACCTGCAAATGGCCCGAAAATTTGTATTTGAGATTATAAACTGCAGATCTTCTGTGTATATAGATTGTTCCTCATTGCTCTCTTAAATTGCTTGTGTAGTGACATAGGGGATATCACTGTATGGTGCCGGCCTGGAAGGGTCGTGCCGTTCGATGTTCCTACATCGTGGACAGCACCATGTGGGTGGCTGTGTGTAATACCAGCCCTAGCGGGGCTTGGCGAGCACTGGGATAGTGCGGGCACCACGCAGAGCGTGTAGTGGGGCTCCTCCGAGGGGGAGGGGGTGAGTGTCAGCCCAGGGGCAAGGTTGCCCCGGGCCACAGCACTCTGGTTGACCCCGTAGACACGTGATCCGGAATGTACACAACAGGGGGCCCGAAGGTGGGGGGACTAGTGGGTGATCACGTGTCCAGAGAGAGCTCTTGAGAAGGGTCGAGAGGGAACGAGAATGTTCAGGAAGGCGGGCGGGGTCGATGGCGGAGCGGCCCCGATCGGAGAAGGATATAAGGCGGGTCCCTGAGAGGGACCGGGGTCGCTGCATTCTACAAGCTGGAAGCTCAACATCTACAAGCGGGAAGCTCTACATCTCAAGCTGAAGCTCTCCGTCCTACGACGCAACTACGTGGTTTGAGACCCGAGTGAGGAATCGACCCTTTGTAGCAGTAACTCGCTGTAGTCAGGTAAAGGGGCAGTTACCCCCTTGTGTTACGGTGTTACAAATAAAAGTATTGCCTCTAAAAGGAACAACGTCTGCGACTCAGTTGGACCCACTACACTTGTATCCAATTTTCCATTCTTTTTCACATGTGCCATAGTCATTACCATTTTGTCCATCACTGATGATTATAATGGCTCTACATATTTCCATTCATCATTAAAAACTGTGCAAACAATGCATTTGTAATTTTCTTTTCTCAGAACATTACTCTTTTCACAGACAACTTTAAGGTGTTTCTTGCACAACAAATGCTCTTCATGTAAAAACACCGACTGTTTTTTCTGTTTAATGCTGCGAATTATACTGCAAGCAAGTGGGTGCCGCGGTAGTATACAGGTCGTGGGTTCGATCCTGATCCCGACCCTGATGATGCCTGTATATTTGGAGTTTGCATGTTCTCCCCATGGTCGCGTGTATTTTTCTCCAGATCCTCCGGTTTTCCCCTTCACATTTAGAAACATGCGTTTAGAGTATTTGGCTGCTATAAATTTCCACATGATGATAAGCCACGTCGTTGGGCTATCATTTGTGATAGGCAGGTTGCTTCTGAAAAAGAGCAATACAGCTCAGTGGGCCTTACCTTTAAAATAAAAAATAGTTCAGTTGTTTCGTTTTAAGTGGACTTGGGGATGACATGCCATTAAGAACAGATGACGGCCGGTTATCAAGAATACGGTCTATCATCGATTATTCGGCAGCTTCAGGGGGGTAGGCAATGGCAGAGCCAGGATTTTCAGGTAGGGGGGGCAACCCCTCCAGCAATGAAAAATGATAGGAGTTGTCAGTAAGTAAGGACTTGCCCCTTACTCTTTGGTTCTTTCGGTAAGTCACGTAGGTATAAATAAAACAAAATGAATCACGACGTTTTGATAGCAACACAAGCCATCGTCTTCAGGTGAAAATCACGACAGCCGCAATGTCTGCTGCCTTGTGAAGAGAAGCTGTTACCAGCAAGAGTTTATATACGTTTTTTTGAACAAAGGTAGCCGAAGTAGTGTTAATGGGGTATTATAGTGCAAAGGTAATAAATAGCGTGGCGTGTTAAAGGAAATTAACTTAGATTAGCATGTTGGATTATGGTGCAAAGTTAATGAGCTTCCGTAGCGCATAAGAGCTCAGATTAGCATGCAGGATTAGCATATGTATTTTGATGAGAGAAGCATGTAAAAGTTAATGAAAAAATTAGCAAGTTAATGTCAGTCTATGTGTAACCAAGAATAGCATGTCGATTCGACGTATGTGCGGCGATGGTGCAGCCATTGATCGAGGGTCAAATTCGAACCGCGTTGTGTGATCGGCATCGCGCTCGCTGAAGGTGTTTGCCTTCAGGGAAGTCGTGTACGGTATACGCAACTGCGTACAATTCTGTGAGTCACTTATAACCGCTTTGCCGTTATTTATTGCCAATTATGAACTCAGACTATTGTCCTATCATCTCATAGAGTCCCTGGCACGTAATAATATGCTACACAGTGACAGTGGGGGTCGCAAGATGCCGATTTATTACTAACTATCTTCACTACCCGGCTTCGCCCGGGACTTGGATTCACCACGCCCGGCCGCCTTTGTCTCCCCAGTGGCGATGTTCACACACCACACCAGTTACTCGTTTGAGGCTGAGTCGACCTAGGGGAGGCCCAGGACCAGGTTCAAATAATCGTCACCGGTGGTGGCCGTGAGCGGGAATCGAACTCGGGTCGCCGGGTTCGTAGCGCAGCGTAGCGCTAACCACGACACTACCGCTCCCCCAAACACACGCGCGTCCATAGGTACACATACACGCGCTTGCTGCAGACACACACAACTTTCAGGGTGCGTAAGGCAGTAAACGACTGAAATAATAAAGCAATACTGCGCGAAGAACGCCTTAGACCTGCAACACATTTGTATGGCACTTTACTCGCGGAGGGTTGTGGGGGGGGTGTGCGTGACGTCAGCAGGCATACTGCGTTACGCGTCCGCATGCGCGGGTGACACGACATATGTGACGTCACAGCTCACTTGCCGTGCAAAATATATGCATTATTGTGCCCCCTCCCCGCCCCCCAAATAAAATACAAAAGTCTATTTTTATAATTTTTGCATGGTGTACGGTTTGGAAAGTACCCACATGGCAAATTTAAAGTTTGTTGCATGTCGGGAAGTACGCTAAACATTTTGAACAGACACACATTCACAAAATTCCCTTTTGTATATGTAGATAAACCCCAATGATCCGATCGAAATTAGGGATTTCGATCGGATCATTGGGGGGGCACGTGCCACCCCCCCCCTCCGCCAGTGGGGAGAGGGGTCGCCGGATTTTGAAAAACGCCGGATAATCATCAACATCTTCTTGGTTCTTTCGGTAAAGTCACGTAGAAGGGAAGTAATAAAATAATAAAAATAAAACATAATAAAATTATTCTCACGACGTTTCGGCCACAACGCAAGCAGCCGTCCTCAGGTGAAAACCAGGTCCGTCGAGGCGACAGAGTCTGAATGAAACAGCACACGAGCTTGGAGCATATATATATAAGCTGGGCGCCTTGACAAAGGAATTTGCATATCAAGAGGAATTTAGCATATTTATGGGAAATGCAGGAATGTGATTAGAACTACATATGCATGTGCATTATGCAGGATTAACAGCATCAAAGAAAGTTGCAGTTGCTGCTGCTGCTGCAGTTGCTGCTGCTGCTGCAGTTGCTGCTGCTGTTGCAGTTTCTGCTGCTGCTGCAGTTTCTGCTGCTGCTGCAGTTGCTGCTGCTGCAGTTACTGCTGCTGCTGCAGTTGCTGCTGCTGCAGTTACTGCTGCTGCAGTTGCTGCTGCTGCTGCAGTTGCTGCCTTATCCATTTTAATATAACACTATGTATTATTCTACCCACCCTAATGTGTATCACACTGCTATATATTTACTATACAATTACGACACCATACATTACTCTGCACACTGCACCATGCCAGTGAGTGGAACGCGGTCTGAAAGTCACCGTAAACGTGAACACAATCAGTTAAGATCCGAAATGGTTTATTACGTCCTTCCAATGATTGCTAAGCCAGAATCCATCTTCTCGGTTGAAATTGTCTCTGTGTTTGTATATGTGGATCGCCTCATGAACGAATATCTCATGATAGCCAGATGGCTTGCAGAGAACCTCTGTCTTGGAGAAGTCAATGTCATGTGAGCCCACTGAATTGTAACAGTGATCTGCCACGGCTGAGGTGTTTGTCCTACCGTGTTTCAGGTCTGCTCTATGTTCACGGATGCGGTCCGAGACATGTCGTTTGGTTTCTCCAATGTAACTGCTACCACAGAGGCAACTTAGTTTGTAGACGCCAGGGTACTGTATGTCTGGAACCACATCTTTTACAGACGGGACCAGATCACGGATTTTATGTACTGTGTTGAATCGGACCTGGATCTTGTGTTTAATCAGGATTTTGGAGATCTTTTTTGTGACCCCAGCAATGTAGGGTAAGGTGATGGTCTTGAAAGGCTCCTCAACAGGATCCTTCTTGATGGTTGGAGTGATGGCCTTGCGGATTGTGTAGTCGGAGTAACCATTAGCCTTAAGAGCTTGGCGTACGTGTTTGAGTTCACTGCCAATGTGTTCCTGGTCGGAAATGCATTGGGCTCTATGGTATAGAGTCTTGATGAGGGAATTCTTCTGGGATGGATGGTGGTGGGAATCCGGTTTTAGGTAAGCATCCGTATGGGTGGCTTTCCTGTAGACAGAGTGGCTCATTGAACCATCAGGTCTCCTTATAATTAGGACATCCAAAAAGGGTAGCTTGCCATCTTTTTCGACTTCCATGGTGAATCTGATGGCTGGGTGTATGGAATTGATGTGGTCGAGAAATTGGTCTAGAGCAGGCCGGCCATGTGGCCAGATGACAAAAGTGTCATCTACGTACCTCTTCCATAAGGTCGGGCGTAGAGTGGCAGTCTGGATGGCGTCAGTCTCAAATTTCTCCATGAAGATGTTGGCTACAACCGGAGATAGGGGGGAGCCCATTGGGGTGCCCTCAGTTTGCTTGTAGAAAGTTCCATTCCAGGTGAAGTATGTATTGGTTAAGCAGTGTCTCACCAGGGGGGGTACCCCAGCATTCAGCCCTTGATGAACCAAGTCTTCAATGATTGCGATGGTGTCAGGTACAGGAACTTTGGGGAATAAGGAAACCACATCAAAACTGACAAGCAGGTCGTCTGGGGACAGGGCAATCCCCTTGATTGTCGATACCAGGTCAGTAGAGTTTAGTACCGCAGAGGTGGTTTTTCCAGTGAAAGGCCGTAGGATTACAGACAAAAAACGAGCCAGTTTATAGGTGGGGGAGTTGATAGTAGAGACAATGGGACGAAGAGGTGTATCTTCTTTATGTATCTTTGGCAAGCCGTATAATCTTGGTGGCCTGGCTGCAGCAGGTTTCAACGAGAACTGTTTGGTCTGATCAATTAATGCGGTTGAATCAGAAATGATTTTCTTGGTTTTAGAGACGAGGCTGTTGGTGGGGTCTCTTTTTATTTTTGTATAGCTGCCATCGTTGAGTAGTTCTTGGATTTTGTTGTTGTATTCTGTTTTGTCCATGATGACAGTGGCATTGCCTTTGTCGGCTGAGAGGATGACAATGTCATCCCTCTTTTTTAATTGAGCTAATTCAAAACGCTCATCTTTGCTGATGTTGCTAGCTGGCATCTTAGCGTTTTTGAGGGTTGCAGAGATTTCAGATCTTGCTACGTCTGCAGCGATGTGACTCAGGCCCTTGAGAGCTACATCTACTCTAGCAATTATATCATTAACTGGTATGTGAAACTGCAGCAGCAGCAGAAACTGCAACAGCAGCAGCAACTGCAGCAGCAGCAGCAAATGCAGCAGCAGCAGCAACTGCAACTTTCTTTGATGCTGTTAATCCTGCATAATGCACATGCATATGTAGTACTAATCACATTCCTGCATTTCCCATAAATATGCTAAATTCCTCTTGATATGCAAATTCCTTTGTCAAGGCGCCCAGCTTATATATATGCTCCAAGCTCGTGTGCTGTTTCATTCAGACTCTGTTGCCTCGACGGACCCGGTTTTCACCTGAGGATGGCTGCTTGCGTTGTGGCCGAAACGTCGTGAGAATAATTTTATTATGTTTTATTTTTATTATTTTATTACTTCCCTTCTACGTGACTTTACCGAAAGAACCAAGAAGATGAATCCCTGCAGTCACGAAAGCTTTAAATCAAAATTGAACCACCTCTACGGGGAGGGTTTCCACAAAACTTTGAGATCCTTTAACAAGCTCCGGGATAAGAAGGCTCAGCTAATCGAGTCTCTCACCTTTCTGAAGAGATGCCGCGACTCTAAGGTAATACCAAACGCATTTACACTAACATCTGCTGCTGTAACTTCTTCTAATGCTAAACGAATTCTGTCTAGAACTAGCTTAGCTCTTATCTCAGAGAAAATCAGACTTACGCGCACCGATCTAGATCAGTTAGACAAGACACTCTACAAATCACACTTATCTTTGAGTTCAAAAATGTCCACATCGGATTGGGAACATGTAGATAAAATGACTGCCTCTTCAGCTGCCGCTATGTCGACCAAATGTAAGGACAACTTGATTTCCAAATTCGATCGCCTCTCAAATAAGAAACCGGACCCACACATTGAAAAGCTAGATGTTAACAAAGTCGTAATTAATCGCAGTAACAGTTCTCTTTCTGAAGGCCTGAAATCCGTTTTAGCTAAAGGACTAAACTTTGCAGTCACACCTAGACACATACCAGTTAATGATATAATTGCTAGAGTAGATGTAGCTCTCAAGGGCCTGAGTCACATCGCTGCAGACGTAGCAAGATCTGAAATCTCTGAAACCCTCAAAAACGCTAAGATGCCAGCTAGCAGCATCAGCAAAAATGAGCGTTTTGAATTGGCTCAATTAAAAAAGAGGGATGACATTGTCATCCTCTCAGCCGACAAAGGCAATGCCACTGTCATGGACAAAACAGAATACAACATCAAAATCCAAGAACTACTCAACGATGGCAGCTATACAAAAATAAAAAGAGACCCCACCAACAGCCTCGTCTCTAAAACCAAGAAAATCATTTCTGATTCAACCGCATTAATTGATCAGACCAAACAGTTCTCGTTGAAACCTGCTGCAGCCAGGCCACCAAGATTATACGGCTTGCCAAAGATACATAAAGAAGATACACCTCTTCGTCCCATTGTCTCTACTATCAACTCCCCCACCTATAAACTGGCTCGTTTTTTGTCTGAAATCCTACGGCCTTTCACTGGAAAAACCACCTCTGCGGTACTAAACTCTACTGACCTGGTATCGACAATCAAGGGGATTGCCCTGTCCCCAGACGACCTGCTTGTCAGTTTTGATGTGGTTTCCTTATTCACCAAAGTTCCTGTACCTGACACCATCGCAATCATTGAAGACTTGGTTCATCAAGGGCTGAATGCTGGGGTACCCCCCCTGGTGAGACACTGCTTAACCAATACATACTTCACCTGGAATGGAACTTTCTACAAGCAAAATGAGGGCACCCCAATGGGCTCCCCCCTATCTCCGGTTGTAGCCAACATCTTCATGGAGAAATTTGAGACTGACGCCATCCAGACTGCCACTCTACGCCCGACCATGGAAGAGGTACGTAGATGACACTTTTGTCATCTGGCCACATGGCCGGCCTGCTCTAGACCAATTTCTCGACCACATCAATTCCATACACCCAGCCATCAGATTCACCATGGAAGTCGAAAAAGATGGCAAGCTACCCTTTTTGGATGTCCTAATTAAAAGGAGACCTGATGGTTCAATGAGCCACTCTGTCTACAGGAAAGCCACCCATACGGATGCTTACCTAAAACCGGATTCCCACCACCATCCATCCCAGAAGAATTCCCTCATCAAGACTCTATACCATAGAGCCCAATGCATTTCCGACCAGGAACACATTGGCAGTGAACTCAAACACGTACGCCAAGCTCTTAAGGCTAATGGTTACTCCGACTACACAATCCGCAAGGCCATCACTCCAACCATCAAGAAGGATCCTGTTGAGGAGCCTTTCAAGACCATCACCTTACCCTACATTGCTGGGGTCACAAAAAAGATCTCCAAAATCCTGATTAAACACAAGATCCAGGTCCGATTCAACACAGTACATAAATCCGTGATCTGGTCCCGTCTGTAAAAGATGTGGTTTTAGAGATACAGTACCCTGGCGTCTACAAACTAAGTTGCCTCTGTGGTAGCAGTTACATTGGAGAAACCAAACGACATGTCTCGGACCGCATCCGTGAACATAGAGCAGACCTGAAACACGGTAGGACAAACACCTCAGCCGTGGCAGATCACTGTTACAATTCAGTGGGCTCACATGACATTGACTTCTCCAAGACAGAGGTTCTCTGCAAGCCATCTGGCTATCATGAGATATTCGTTCATGAGGCGATCCACATATACAAACACAGAGACAATTTCAACCGAGAAGATGGATTCTGGCTTAGCAATCATTGGAAGGACGTAATAAACCATTTCGGATCTTAACTGATTGTGTTCACGTTTACGGTGACTTTCAGACCGCGTTCCACTCACTGGCATGGTGCAGTGTGCAGAGTAATGTATGGTGTCGTAATTGTATAGTAAATATATAGCAGTGTGATACACATTAGGGTGGGTAGAATAATACATAGTGTTATATTAAAATGGATAAGGCAGCAACTGCAGCAGCAGCAGCAACTGCAGCAGCAGCAGTAACTGCAGCAGCAGCAGAAACTGCAACAGCAGCAACTGCAGCAGCAGCAGCTGCAACTTTCTTTGATGCTGTTAATCCTGCATAATGCACTTGCATATGTAGTACTAATCACATTCCTGCATTTCCCATAAATATGCTAAATTCCTCTTGATATGCAAATTCCTTTGTCAAGGCGCCCAGCTTATATATATATGCTCCAAGCTCGTGTGCTGTTTCATTCAGACTCTGTCGCCTCGACGGACCTGGTTTTCACCTGAGGACGGCTGCTTGCGTTGTGGCCGAAACGTCGTGAGAATAATTTTATTATGTTTTATTTTTATTATTTTATTACTTCCCTTCTACGTGACTTTACCGAAAGAACCAAGAAGATGAATCCCTGCAGTCACGAAAGCTTTAAATCAAAATTTAATCATCAACATTTAAAATAAATTATTGTTGCACATTCTTTCGTCGCGTTACATTTGTTTACAAAGTGAAATTGGCATGAATACACACACAGACACAAATAAATATCCTCTACGAAGTTACCGTATTTACTCGACCATACTTATCACTTCTAATTAGAAGACTCCACATGGGGTGATGTATATAAACGTGCAGTATTTTCACTGTTTAAGTTGTATGTGGTGTATAATGTACCGTATATAATATTTAACACTGAAATGAAGCATAGATTTTTTTTTGTGACGCACATGGTGCCAATCGTCGGACTGGTTACAACCTTTGGAGACGGCCGGATAATTTTTGAAGCAGCTGGATAATCAATAATCAACTGTAATAGCAACAGTGGCAGCTAAGGAATGCGAGGCCTTTACCCAGCAGTGGATTGACCATGGCTAATGATGATGATATTGATGAATGATGACGCGTGTGTGTGTGTAGTATTTTGTGGGTATCCCTGCACCGCATCGCATTAAGCGATTCCAGGACCTGGGGGATTTTCCCGGATTACATCGCTCGGTCGTCGAATTTAGTGGGATTACGAAGTGATGATGGAATTTGTTACACGCACTTAATTTCCACAGGCTGCGGTTAAGCGATGTAAATAATCAAAGAACGAAATGTATAGAGAGGGGGACTTCAAAGCCAGTTTATTTACAGGCTGTAGTGACAGATTCTGCCAGGCTGCAGTGAAAAATATCTTCATAGCTCACTGGATTCCTCCAGGATAAATATTTAGATTTTATTTAAATGCCATTTTATATAAAGTAGAAGCCCTATTAATGACCAATCGCTTAACGATGGGCCTCCATAGAGCTCAATGTGTAGTGTATAGTGTAGTATAGTAGTGTAGTGTACAGTAGTGCAGTGTATAGTAGTGCAGTGTGTAGTATTGTAGTGTATAGTATTGTAGTGTATAGTATTGTAGTGTATAGTAGTGCAGTGTATAGTAGTGCAGTGCCTCCATAGAGCCCAATGTGTTCGCTTACCGACCATTGTTGTCGGTACAGTAAATATTTATTAATGCATTGATTGACCACGCTTCTTTTAATGTGTTTATAATGTTGTACGCATATTAATATCCATTGTTTAAATATGAACCTTATGGCGGGACCTGGCGCGGATCACTGTTGTCGTCCAAGCGCAGAAGAGCTGAACAAGCGAATGCACTCCATGCTCGGGTATGGCCAGGATCATTGGCAATCCCTGCCTGCATCCACCTTTGGCGAATCGCTTGCTGTTCTCGAGGACTTCCAGAAAACATTCGGCGGCAATTTCATCGCGAGGCGATGGAAGGAGCGCATCATTGAGTACATCAGCCTTTTCAACAGCACGTTCCCATTGTCACCATCAACAGCTACGGCGTCGTGCCCTGCATCATTGGCTGCGACGGCGCCATCATCTGCTACGTCGTCTCGCATGACAGCACTTTTGTCCTCAAAATTGTCGACTGTTCAGCAGCGAAAGCAGTCGTCGGATGGGCGGTAGTGATGGATCGCAGCAAACCATCCCGCTTCGATAAGTTTGTGAACGTTGCAATCACAAGGACACGGCAACAGCCCGTGCCATCAACATTCTCAGTGATGATGCTGTTAGAAAAATTCGGGACGATTGGCAGTCGATGGAGACCGACCGGAGCATATCTGAATGGCAACAGTCAGAGGGGATTGTCCTGCAGATGCTTCAGCAGGGCCTGTCGGAGAGGGCGATTCATGCGATCATCCTGGTCGGCGGTTCCAGGATCCATCGATTGTGGAAAATTCTCGAGAATGGCATCAAAACGCTGCATACGCGACGCCCGCCAAAGGTTCCACATCATGCCCTTGCTGATAATGATCTCGATGCCATCAAGGAGGATTCCAACACGTAGAAGGTCAAGGACGGCTTTCCCTGCTCTCATCGTCGGCCTCGACAGTACTTTGTTGAGCCCAACAACACCTGAACCGAGCTTTATTACCGATACAAGGCCAAGTTGGATGATGACAAGGGGAGCCGAATCGTGTGGTATTCGCGGATTCAATACGTTCACATGTTCTATTCTGGACTGCGCTTGGCGCGCACCACGGAAGACGTTTGCGGCTGCTGCTATCGCCTCGAAATCCAGCTCGCGTGCGAGGATCTTCCAGCAGATGAACGCGAGAGCCTACTGGAGGAGAAGAATTTGCATCTCGATGCGGCCATCGGCCAGCTCCGGACGGTTTCCACTTTCGTCAAGGAGTACGTCAAGCAGCACGCTCCTGATCAGAACGTCCCCGTCACCGTCATTACGCGATGCCCAAGACTGTGGTGGCTATTCTGGACAACTGCGTTGGCCAGAACGAGTCTCAAGTCGTGTTCATGTTCTTTGCACTGCGGTCGCTCTTGTTCTGCCTTAAGGTCGTTTTGTTGTACCTCATACCAGGGCACTCGCACTACCAAGCCGATCGAGTTGTTTCATGGTGTCGCAATTTTTTGACGGGCAGGAACTTCTACACGCCGTGGGATTTCGTCGCTACTGGTCAACCTGATCAACAGCGTCGAGGCGACATTCATCAATCATCAGGATGCCCAACGCCCTTTTTACACGGGCTGAGACAGTCTTTTGAAGAAGTACTTCAAGTCGATACCGCCCCGATACACGTACAACAACTACTTCTTTGAGGTCGATGAAGGAGTGCTCAGCATGAGACACCCGAGCTCGACTCCGGACAACAAGGTCACCTAGCAGGATCGTGCCAAAGAACGTCGATCTCGATCGGCGATCCATTCCACAGGATCTTTTTGGCTCAAACATCAACACGATCGAGGATGGGACGTTCAAGTCGATCCAATTGCCGACGGCTCCTGTCAGCAGCCTATCAATCAAGAAGCTGGCTTTGCTATTGAAGAAGTACTTCTCGATTCCACCCATACACCTGCTGTACTATAAAGCTGCCCCGAGCGAGATCAGCTCGCAGATCGACGACGATCCGATGCCCATTCACGCGACGAAATGAAAGCGTGCCGCTGTTGACGCGATGGTGGAGCCGGTTGCTGAGACCGGTCCGGCAGCAAAGCCAGAACCTGGACGCCCCAGGAAGAAGGACGCCGTTGGCACGGTCCAGAAATCAATATTCTCGTTCTTCACCAAGCACCCATCGTTGCCAAAATTGCCTTAGTCATAAACAAAACTTTTAAACTGAGTAGAGCTCGTCGAGAGGAAGAGATTGCCACATTGCTTGCCTTCAAGAGACATAAAATGACGTCACAACGCAGTTTATGCGAGAGCCGGGGGCTTATGGGACCCCGGGGTCGTGCCATGAGGTTCATATTACAAAGCAGGTTTTTTAGGGTGAAAAAGGGTAACTTTCGATGCGATCAGAACGAATTAAGCCTTTAATGTGCATTTCCTATACTTGTGTAATAAAGGATTCGACCACGATCTCTGGCTCAGTGTCCTTTATTTGGTCCGTACTGTATTACCCACACGGCTGTCTCCTCTTTGCTTAGTCCCCACCGTGCTGGCTCCGATGTCTCTCTCTTCTCCACCAGCAGCCCCTCTGTTGGCCTCTGTCGCTCCTGTAGCCCCCACAGCAGCTCCGCTGCTGTTACTCACTCTCAGCCCCCTTGGCTGTAATCGCTGCTGCTCTTCTCGCTCTTGCTTACTCCGCAGCTCTGACAGCCTCGTGCTGTCTCGCCTCCTCGTCGCTCCTGCGACTCTTGGCAGCCACACCGCTGCCTCTCACACACCGCCTTTCTGCCTATTTCTATCTGCAGCTTTACACCTCCCAGTAGCTCCCTACTGTTCCCGGGGTTGGCTCCCGCTCCGACGGTGCCCCCTCGGCTCGTACGCCCGCGTGGCCCCACACCTTTCCATTCACACCCCGACTGCTTCTCTTTCCGGTTTACCCACTTAAGGACCCCAACCTTTCACCCACGTCACCTGGCTCCGCCTCCCCGTGACGTCACATCCGGAAGGTCGCTCACGCCCGCATTACACTTGCTTCACGACCAAATCACTTCACGACCGGTTTCGTGGAACCAATCACCGTCGTTAAGAGGGGTTCCACTAGTACAGTTAACTCAACATGTTTCACCCATGTCCATTGCACAAACCCCAGCGTTAGTCAAATCCCCTAAACTCTAGGCTAGCATAATCCCAACGTTAACGCTACCGTCAAACGCTAAACTTACTTCAATAAATAAAAAGAACAGCCCCCCCCCAATCCAGTGCCAGACAAAGGCAGCCAAGAGGGGGAGTGTGAGTAAAGAATATGTATCAGAATCTCTATTTAGACTGGAAGAATCCGATGAGCTATGAAGCTCTTTTTTTCACAGGCGCCCAGCAGTTACAGCGATGAAGCTAGGGAATTAGCAGGCGCTGGCTCGGTAAGTCGTTACATCGCAGGATCGTGAGAGATAGCGACGATTTTGGGGGAGGCCTTGATCCAGCATTAGATCGATCATGGCCAGTGATGATGACGACTACAAACTGAACTGACTTTAGTGTTGAGTTTGTTGTCCTTCCCCCGCACCTCCGATTTGACACGGTACGGTGCGAAAGAAGTTCAACATCCACGCATGACACAAACTGTTTGTCCTCTCCACTCAAAGCCTCAGGCCCTGTTGGCGTTGCTGTCATCGCCCTGAAAACCACGCACCTGCGCCGGCTCCCTGGCTTGTCGACACGTACGCGGCTATGCTACACACATCACACCTTCTCCTCCTCCCCGTATATTCTCAACTATTTAAACAAAACTACAACTTTTTATTTGGCAGGTAAGACCCACTGAGCGATATAGTCGCTGTTTTTTTTTTTCTCAGAAGCAACCAGGCTATCATGAATGATCGCCGCAACGAGATGGCTTATTATTTGGAAAAGTACAGAAGCCAAATGCTCTAAACGCATATTGATTCTAAATGTGGAGGGAAAAACCGGAGGACCCGGAGACAAATTCAAGCGAACATGGGGAGAGAGAAAGAGACACTCACACTCCAAATGTACAGCAGGTGTCAGGGTCGGGATCAAACCCACGACCTTCTGCATACCAGGTGAGGTAGTTAACATCTCGTCATTTACCGGCTGCAGAATCAATGGACAATGAGAGCACCGGGACAAACGATGGGGCTCACACTCACACACAATGCTGTAATTCAACTCGGAAAATATACCCCGCGTTAGTTCATGCTTCTTCCGTTTCTTCCTCCTGCTGCTTCTTCTCCTGCTCTTTCATCACCCCTCCTCCATCCCCTTCATCTCCTCCTCCCTTATTCTTCAACAACTACAATTTCACTTTCAGGTAGTCAAGCCGGATAACTGGTGTGTAGGGCTGGGCGCTGGTGAATTAAACATGAGGTCAAGGGGCACTTTAGCTGCCAAAGGGGGTTTTTTTCCTCGTATTTTCTTTTTAAAAAATTACAAAGCAATTTAAAGAGAGAGATTGTAATAGCCATCCGTTTCGAAAGTTATCGGATCGGGGCATTGCACCATTATACATTGTACGGTCTTATTCTGGATGACCACAGTCGCACACTGGAGAGTTTTCCATTTTCCATTTGTGCATCAGTTATCCGGATCTGCTGCCAAGGTTTGTACAGTGGATGCGGTTTAGGGTGTACCGTGAGCTTCGTAAGAGGTCAAATCCACGGATCTTCTTCTGCATTAGGGTATTTTGCAACAAGGTGTTTCGTTTGTGAGTTCTTTTGGCACCGCTGAGAGCCTGGGTTTGAATCCGGGTTTCAGCCGCGCATGATTAAAACCAGGTTCAGGCGCAGCAGTGCGTTAGCGGTGTAAGCCCCGTCAGAAGTTGCCGCGTAAATAAAAAAAAATCTCATTTATTTTATTTGACTTTTCTCTTGGCTTCAATCTAGATCTGCGAGTGAAAACGTCGGTGTTACGGTCGTGCGATGAATTTTTTTTTTATCTGCAGCAGGGAATGTGGAAACGCTGCTTCCTTGCTTGTGCATAAAAAAAGATAAACTGGCAAACCAACAGCATTTGACTCCTGACGAGACTCAAAATGTTGAAACCGGTCCCGAATTTGCTTGCTTAAACTAATTCGATAAGCTGATGGATTAAACATGTATTTTATTGATATAATGTGAGACACGGACTGGAGTTCTGTTCATATACTTAATATATTTTACCAGGAGCACGTAAAATAATTCACTTCAGGAGGGTCTCAGTTGAATGGGATCTCTTACAGTGGGTTGCTCTGTGGTGTGGGACATCCTCTGCCCTGTTCGTAGTTTTGATCGGTTACCTATTCCCATCTCGTCGTATGACAGGCGATAGATAGCGCAAACGGACTCAAGCCCGGGGTCAAACATAAAACATATATATATACACAAATTAACAGATATTAAAGAGGCACCCCGCATCTCATTCCTTTAAACCTCCCAACTGACGTCCCTTTTACTTTTCTTTTTTCCCCCATCACCTTCTGAAGTTATGGAACCCAATTACCAGCGGGCAATTGTCCCCCTCCCCTCCCCCTGATGGCGCGCGGTCCACCGATACGGCTTGCGAAAAAAACATCGACCCCCCCTGGCTCTTGAACACCGTTGGCGAGCCAGGAGTTTGTCACGCTCAATGCCGCCAGAGCCACTGATCGGATCTGGCACTCGGCATCCTTTCAAAGCCCCCCCCCCCCCCATTAGTTTGCTGGACAGCCCAATCTTTTTCTTTTCCCGCAGATTTCCGCCACCCCTCCCCCCCACCTTTTCCCATCTCCGCGTGTCGTTGTTGGTGGTGGCGGCGCTCTCTCTCCGACCCGTTTGCTGTTGAATCGGCTGAGCCTCCAGGCCTCGTCCCCCCACCCCCCTCCACCGTGTCCCCCTCGATGTTTGTTTCTTGATGACCTCCTGCCCGCGAAGGGCACCCCCCCCCCTCCCTTGTCAGAGAGGAGATCGCGTGTGGGGTTGCAGAGGGGTTCGCGGCACCGAGCCCGGCAGGGGTCCGCCCCCCCCTCCTAGTTGTGGGTTTGCTCGCCAACACGCAACCGGTGTGGCTGAACGAGTAACTAATTGGCACGTTTTGTTTGTGTTACAAACCTTACTAATTGTCTGTCGGGTGGTGGCGGGTTTAACGACACATTTATATTTAAGCGATCTAACCCCCCAAAAAACCGCATGTATATATTTACGTTCACATGCTCAAACCGCGTTCTTTTTTATATCTTGATTCCCCTTGTAAGAAAGGGCTTACTGCGCTGGGGTTGAATTTCAGGTGAATGGCGCAGGCCTAACCTTTCGCCCGCCCTCCCCGAAAATGTCCAGTCGATTGTGGGCGTGCGCGGAACGAGATGAATCGGAGGTCATTAGCGGAGCCTCCCGCCACGCCTCCGCCCGACTGTGCGTTCATATTCCGTCGCGCTCGTTCGTGTCGTGCATTTTGCCGAGATCTTTTTTTTTACGTCTTGAATATATTATAGATGGATTGAAACAAAAAAAATAAACAAAAATTTAAACGCGTAGGCACTGGAACGGCTTGCTTATGCCACTGGCGGAAGTAGCCCCACTTTACTCCACCGCACGCAACAAACCAATAGACTGACCGTGGTGGTTGGGAGATCGAACCGGCGACTTCTGGGTTTTTTGGCAGGTTCCGTTGGGAGCGTTATCACGGCGCCGCATCGTACCGTCGGATTTCTGGATTGCGTGCCAGCCATCCCGCAATGGGACAGCAAGGGCTGGGCGCTGGTAAATTAAACAGGAGGTCACGGGGCGCTTTAGCTGCCAACGGAGGGTTTTTTTTTCTCGTATTTGATTTTTTTTACGAAGCAATTTATAGAGAGAGAACGATTGTAATGGCCATCCGTTTTGAAAGTTTTCGGAAGGCAGCGATTTTATTCCTTGGAACGTACAAACGGGGCCGTTATTAAGCTGCCATATTGTAGAGCAGCTGCTGTCACAGGCTGCTGTCGCAGGCTGCTGTGGGGCTACGTTGCCCACAGAGGGCATTGTTGTACTGTACTACGTTCTAATGTCTATGGTGCCCAGCTTCACCAACCCGCACTGATACAACATTGTAAAGTATAGTCAAATGGACCCACGACACTCGTGGCGTGGGGAAGCCCTCATCCAGCAGTGGATTGAGGAGGCTGTAAATTATTTTTTACTGGACTGTACATAAAGTACTTCACGAAAACAATCAGCCTGATATATCTGCAGGAGACACAAGTAATGAAAAATTGCTTCGAGTGAATAGTGTCAATGCTTAACTGCCAAAGAAAATCTAAATTTCTTTATAAGATAATTCATTAAAAAAAATGTCACAATGGATATTCGACATCAGGAAGAAAAAACACCCAGCAAACTTTGGAAAAACAAGATTCGTTCTGCCATATGTCTCATTGGGTTAACAGAAAGCAACTCAGCATAGAGTGCTTTTGTTAGATCGGTGTCTCTCTCCAAGCTTAGTATGCTGGGCGGCCTATTACTTGTGTGTATGTTTGTTAAACCTATTTCCCACAGTGATAATCGGAGGTGCAGGGGAAGATAACAAACTAAAAACAAAAAGCAGTTATAAAGAACCGAGTTTGTCAATCTTGATGATTGCATAGCTCCCAGCGGCTTCCTAAATTAGGAAGGAAGAGCGTTCCAGACGGACGCAGAAGCACATCTGATAGCGCCGCGCGATGCGGTGACCGCCATCTTTGTTCAATGGCTGAGCGAAAAACCGCCTCTGCTGCGAGGATGACCGAAGTTTGCGTGATGGTGGTTTATGCTCCTTGACGAGATCAGCGACGTCTTTCGGTTGATTTATGGCAAGCACTTTGCGTGTGTAATGAGCGCGACCTTATAATGTATTCGTTCGGCAAACAGATCTGATAGCTGAGTGGTCAATGTGCTTATCCCTGAGCCAGGCTCTCGCAAACCAAGACCCAACTAAACAGATAATTATGAATATAAAAAGTCGCTAAGAAAAATGGACCAGCTATACTGAGATTGCATGAACAATATAAGAGAAAAGGAGGGTAGATTTACATCTGATGAACTGGAAGAGAAATTATCTTGGAAAACCAGCTGCAGCCCTGCAATCGCTCGCTCACGCCACTACCGGCAGAAGAGTCTTCACTAGAGGGATCTCGAGGGCCCCCCTATACTCGGTATTTGGCCTACTATTCCACGTTGGTCAGACGCCTTGGTTAGAGGTGTACAGTGAGGGGAAAAGTATTTGATACTCTGCTGATTTTGTACGTTTGCCCACTGACAAAGAAATGATCAGTCTATAATTTTAATGGTAGGTTTATTTGAACAGTGAGAGACAGAATAACAACAACAAAATCCATAAAAACGCATGTAAAAAATGTTATAAATTGATTTGCATTTTAATGAGGGAAATAAGTATTTGACCCCTCTGAAAAACGTGACTTAGTACTTGGTGGCAAAACCTTTGTTGGCAATCACAGAGGTCAGACGTTTCTTGTAGTTGGCCACCTGGTTTCCACACATCTCAGGAGGAATTTTGTCCCACTCTTTGCAGATCTTCTCCAAGTCATTAAAGTTTCGAGGCTGACGTTTGGCAACTCGATCCTTCAGCTCTCTCCACAGATTTTCTATGGGATTAAGGTCTGCAGACTGGCTAGGCCACTCCAGGACATTAATGTGCTTCTTCTTGAGCCACTCCTTTGATGCATTGGCCGTGTGTTTTGGGTCATTGTCATGCTTGAATACCCATCCACGACCCATTTCCAATGCCCTGGCTGAGAGAAGGAGGTTCTCACCCAAGATTTGACGGTACATGGCCCCGTCCATTGTGCCTTTGATGCGGTGAAGTTGTCCTGTCCCCTTAGCAGAAAAACACCCCCAAAGCATAATGTTTCCACCTCCATGTTTGACGGTGGGGATGGTGTTCTTGGGGTCATAGGCAGCATTCCTCCTCCTCCAAAGATGGCGAGTTGAGTTGATGCCAAAGAGCTCCATTTTGGTCTCATCTGACCACAACACTTTCACTCAGTTGTCCTCTGAATCATTCAGATGTTCATTGGCAAACTTCAGACGGGCATGTATATGTGCTTTCTTGAGCAGGGGGGCCTTGCGGGCGCTGCAGGATTTCAGTCCTTCACGGCGTAGTATATTACCAACTGTTTTCTTGGTGACTATGGTCCCAGCTGCCTTGAGATCATTGACAAGATCCTCCCGTGTAGTTCTGGGCTGATTCCTCACCGTTCTCATGATCATTGCAACTCCACGAGGTGAAATCTTGCATGGAACCCCAGGCCAAGGGAGATTGACAGTTCTTTTGTGTTTCTTCCATTTGCGAATAATCGCACCAACTGTTGTCACCTTCTCACCAAGCTGCTTGGCGATGGTCTTATAGCCCATTCCAGCCTTGTGCAGGTCTACAATCTTGTTCCTGACATCCTTGGAGAGCTATTTGGTCTTGGCCATGGTGGAGAGTTTGGAACCTGATTGATTGATTGATTGCTTCTGTGAACAGGTGTCTTTTATACAGGTAACAAGCTGAGATAAGGAGCACTCCCTTTAAGAGTGTGCTCCTAATCTCAGCTCGTTACCTGTGTAGGACTCGTACTCGGGTTGTCTTTCCGTTTCGTTTATTCACACTTTAGAGTTCACCTCCTCATCATCACTGCTCCGTGTCTCCTCGTTCGCTCCGTTCCACCGTCTGTCATTAGCGACACTCCCTGTCTCTCCGTTCGCTCGCTCCGCTCCGCGATTCTGCTCCGCTCTCTTTCCGTCTCTCCCAAGGTCCGTACACTCCGCTGCTACCCTACTCTGCACCCCTCAGATGCATGGCTACGACTGCTACCCCACACCGTGTTCTCTCTATCTACTGCTACCGTACTCTCTGCTCTCCCTATCACCGTTACCCCTATCGTATCTCCCTACTTACTCCTGCTCCTCTCTTCCCCCGGGCACCATCACTCCAGCTCCAACCAAGACTCTCATCTCTACGTTACGCTATCCTTTTATATCCACACCAATCAGTCCCTCACGTGACTTTGTTATTCCCGCCTGAGCGGCACCAGTCATTAAGCACTCACGCTTCTAACCAATCACCGGCCTGTGTCCCCCGGTTACCCCTAACACCTGTCGCGCCTCTTAACGGCGTCTCCCTCTCGCCCAACAACAACAACACCGTCCTCAAATACCCCTACACTGTACACTGCTCTCTTGCATAGCAACAGCACAAGAGAACGCGTGGCGCGCCATATTTCAAGTCCTACACCTGTATAAAAGATACCTGGGAGCCATAAATCTTTCTGATTGAGAGGGGGTCAAATACTTATTTCCCTCATTAAAATGCAAATCAATTTATAACATTTTTGACATGCGTTTTTCTGGATTTTGTTGTTGTTATTCTATCTCTCACTGTTCAAAAAAAACCTACCATTACAATTATAGACTGATCATTTCTTTGTCAGTGGGCAAACGTACAAAATTATCAGGGTATCAAATACTTTTTTCCCTCACTTTAAGTACCCACACCTTACCCCACCGTACACGGACCTAGCGTTAAACTAATTGCTGGGTGGGGACCTTTGGTCTCAACCTGCCACTCCAGGAGATCAAATTGAACCGGTGAAACTCTGGATTGCTATTTTTAGTTTACCAGGCAGGTCCACTGAGCTACGTAGCTCTTTTTCAGAAGCGACCTGGCTATAACAAAGGCTGGCTCAACGAAGTGGGTTATCATCATCATGTAGAAATTCACCGCAGCCAAATACTCTGAACGCGTGATGTTGATTCTAAACGTGGAGCTAAAAAACCCGGAGGAACTGGAGAAAAAGTCCAGTGGGGCTGACTATCACTCCACTGTGGCAGCATCCCCCTGCTAACCAAGTTACACTACTAAACCATAGTATTTGGAGGAGTTCTCTGTGATGATGATGTAGCACTGACAATGCCATCATACCCGAGAGGGAGTGAGAGGGGAGCACGTGGGAAAGTCATGCACTTGACCAAGTGGGGCTGGAATCAGAGAAACGGTGCAAAACTAAACCAATTTTTTTTACCAGGTAATTGCCCCACTGAGCTGCTATGTCGCTCTTTTCAGAAGCGACCTGTCTATCACAAATGATAGCCCAACAAAGCGGCTTGTCATCGTGTGGAAATTTATAGCAGCAAGCAAATACTCTAAACGCGTGATATTGATTCTAAATATGGAGGGAAAAAAATGGAGGACCCAGTGTAAAATCAATACGACCACGGGGAGAGAGAGACACGCAAACTCAAAATACACAGGTGTAAATGTTCGGGATCGAAACCACGACCTCCTGCATACTAGGCGAGGTAGTGAACATCTCCGAGCCACCGCGGCGACCATGATAGGCTACAGGTCGTTCTCGGTCTGCGCGTTCGATGCCCCGCCTGATATTTGCGGAATGTTTCATTCAGGGATTAGTGGAGCGCAGTACAGAATCCCCCCCTGGCCTTTGCTTCGCCACGCCGGCGTAAGAATTTTATTTAAAAAAAAAATTTTTAGATTGGTTTTGTCGGTGAGCCAGAGCGAGAGATGACACCGCGCGAGGGCGACCTCATAAAAAAAAAACCTCCGCGGGTGCAGCGAGCGGCAGCAACAACAAAACAGGCGACACGCCGCGAATCTTAACACCCGCCGCTCATCGTCTTAAGCGTCGGGGCTTTCTGGGTTCAGCGGAGAGAGCAGTGGTTGTTACGTGGCGAAAGCGTCTGTGAGAGAGAGAGAAAATTCTCAGTGCACAGCCCACTTGGGGAAATAGGTACAGCGACCTGTGCAGAACCCGGACTAATTGGATGAGGCGTGCCTCTCCAATTATGGCAGCTATCTGCAAAATTTGCAAATAAATGCACAATTTAGAACGTCATACATTTTAACCCGTTCTAATTATGTACGTGTACGTCAGTTTTTTTCTCCCTTTTCCGGAAGAAATTTAAAAGTAAAATAACTTCAACGGTACCGAGACTCCCATAAAGCCATACTGGAGGGCATGTGGCACAGTTTGGTGCCGGCTATCGTAGAGTGGCGACAGTCGTGTTGCTACGGTTCTCTGCGGTGAGTACGGCGTCTTTAAAAGATTAACCCGTAAAAACAAAGTTTTTCACTATAAATCCTTTATATGCGTGGCGGCTAGAGTCCTCTCGTCCTCTGGCTTGAGATGGCTGCCACCTATGGGTCAGATGATTGCCTGCCACCATTAAGCAATTGGTAATTAAATATAAAAAAAAAAATCCTAAAAAGTGTAAAGTTCTGGAAAAAAAATTCACGAAAATAAATTGTCACGCACAACGAGTCTGTGTGCAAAATGTCAGCTCGATTGGATCACGGGAAGTGGGTTAAAAAACGACCGAAAGATTTGCACGGTCGTAAGCACGCAAGCAAGCAAGTGAACTTAATATAAAGGATTTCAAAACAACGGCGCTGCTACTACGCCTCTGTAAATCAAATGAACGCCGAGCCGCTCGCGCGTTTGCGAGATTTAGCGTTGAATTGGGACACCCACCCACCCCACAGTACGTTTCTAAATCGGGGAAAGGGGGTTCATTATATTAACATTTAAACATCCCTTAATAACAATAAACTAAATCATTTACAGTGGAATCTATATGATGATTCATCACATTTCGTTTATCTGTGGAACCCTAAGGGGCATCGAGATTGGCCATGCTGCACGACAGTGGAGACCTCTTAAGTTGAACCAGCTCGTGTTTCTGAGCGTGGGGCGTATCCGAATGATCGCCGGGCGTTTCTCATCGGGACGCGGCGACCTTTTGAGGATTTTGCCACAGAGAGGGGCAGGAGTGCATTGTGAGACGTCGTCGGGAAGGGAAGTTTTGCGCAACAGGCGGGGCGCGTGTGCACGGGGCGGAGGAGAACCACAGGGAACGGGCATCCAGAGGTCGCGACCCAAGTGGGGAATAAAACCCACTGATGATACGGAGGTTACGATAACGTGTCCGCCTGTGCCCGCTTTCAAATCTGATGGGGATGGAAGGTAGCGATCGCGAAGTCGAAGTTGAATGAACGGTGTAAGTTATTTGTCCTATTTGAGTTGCACGGTTTACCGAGGGTCAGATTGGGGCTTTCAAAATGCCTTTGGGAGGTTATGGTTATCCGACCCCCCTATGCCCTTGATCACTTGACCTCTACACGATGCGCTAATTAAGGAAAGTTACAAAGTTTTGTTTCTTTTGCGCATTAGTCCTCGCTGCGCTTGGAGGACATAACAGAATGATCCGCGTCAGGCGGGTCGCGGTATTTGCGCGGTGGGACGGAGTCGCCAAAAATGTATTAATTAATATTTTGTCTTCCATTTATTCGAGACCCCGGAGTCCCGCCATAACATTATTTTCATACTACAACCACTTAGTAACTTACCATTTATATTGTAATCAAAGACAATTTATATTGAATATATTATATTTTATACTGTACAGTATTAAATAATAAAATTACGTAAATGAAAGAAACAGTGTTCTGTAAAATATGTTCGCACTCACCTTTGGTGCAGTCATAAACCAGGTAAGGCCCACTGAGCTATATATCATTTTTGTCAGACCCAACCTGGCCACAAGTGATAGCTCAACAAAATGGCTCATCGTGTGGAAATTTGTAGCAGCCAAACACTCTGAACGCACAATGATTATCAACACGGAGGGAAAAACCGGAAGACCCGGAGAAAAATCCACGCTACCACGGAGAGAGAGATATGCAGACTCCAAATATACGGACGTCAGGGTCGGGATCGAACCCACGACCTACTGCGTACCAAGCAAGGTAGTTAACATCTCGCCACGGCGGCATAGGTTGCATTGCCCACCGAACACCACAGTTCCGTACATGGCTTTGGTGACAGGATGTGGAGTGAATTGTGGGGAGCGCGCTGATCGACCGAGCTGAACATAAACAGTATATGACCATCGTAATATGCAACACTCAAGAATCCATATGTTATTATAACATAATTCTTATTTAAATAGCACCGTAGATCACTACATGTATTATTTATTCTCTCATTACAGTGTATTTATTTATTACTTTACTTTATATATTTTTAGCTTACCGTGTAAAATAACGCTGATAAATCCAAAGTTCGTTATGCCGAATCTTTGTTGATATGGTATTACTGTACTTGCCTTTGTGATCCCAGGTCCCCATTGAGGAAGAAATGCTTTCATCTGAATGGGTCCTGACCTGGTTCAACCTAAATGATGCATGCATTGACAAAGCATCTGTCAACATCAACCTGTCACACCTTGATGTGGCGGATATTTTTGATTCTGTGTGGCTCAGAGGTTGACTCGCTGAGCTGGCACCGCTGAGGGCCTGGGTTTCAATCCAGACTGGGTTCTCAAGTGTAGTGACTAGATCAGAATGAGAATCAGAATGTTTAGTAATTACTGGAGGGAGCCGATGAGCAATGAAGCTTTTTTCTCACAGATGCCCAGTAGGGGCAAGGGTCAGAACGGTACAACAACAAACACAACACAAAAACACGACAGGAGTGCAAAGTATAAGGACAGGTAAACAAATCACTTGAAAAAAAAGGATGTTTTATTTGATCATGTCTTTTGTCAGAAGCGACCTGCTACAAATGACAGCCCAATGTAGTGACCCGTCACGTGGACATTTATAGCAGCGAAATGTATCTAAATAATCTAAGCGCATGTTTCTAATCGTGGAGGGAAAGACTCGGTGATAGTATCAGTCTGGTCACCAATGGCTGTACATGAACCCCCCATCGCATTACATCGTGTTCTGCACTTAATTTCAGCTAAATTCCTGTTGTTGGCCGTCACGCGACGAGCATTATCTTCATAATGCAGAGTGAGCGGGAAGGTGCTTCCCCTCACTGTGTGGTGACCAGGGGCCACTTGAACTGATCTCAGATGTAGCTCTGTGTGAAATCCACTTCTAAACTCTAAACTCAAAGTAAAGTTTATTTATTTAATTTTACCAGGTAATGCCCACTCAGCTATATAGCTCTTTCTTTCAGAAGCGACCTGGATAATCAAAAATGATAGCTCAACGAAGTGGCCAATCATTACGTTGAAATTGTATAGCAGCCAAATACTCCAAACGTGTGACGTTGATTCTAAACGTGAAATAAAAAAAACAGAGGATCTGGAGAAAAATTTACACAACCACGGGGAGAGAGAGACACGCAAACTCAAAATATACGGGCATCAGGGTCGGGATTGAATCCATGACCGCCTGTATACCAGGTGAGGTAGTTAACATCTCCATGGGGAGAGACACGCAGACTTCCAATATACAACAGGCATCGTCAGGGTCTTGGATCAAACCCACGACCTCCTGCATACCATGCGCGGTAGTTAACATCACCTAGCCACCGTGATGATAATGATGATGATGAGAGAGATAGACATGCAGACTCCAAATATACAGCAGGCGTCGCCAGGGTTGGGATCGAGCCCACGATCTCTTATATACCAGGTGCAGTAGTTGACATCTCCTAGCAACCGTGATGAGAGAGAGAGAGACACGCAGACTACAAACATATAGCAAGCGTAGTCAGGGTCAGGATCGAGCCCACAAACTTTTATATACCAGACAAGGTAGTTGACATCTCCTAGCCACCGTGACGATGAGAAGGATATACAAACTCCAAATATACATCAGGCGTCGTCAGGGTCGAGATCAAGCCCACGATCTCTCGTATACCAGGCGAGGTAGTTGACTTCTCTTAGCCACCGCGGTGCCTTCTGTGGGCCGTTCTCACAGCACGGGGAAGGGCCGCGGCTGTCCTGTGGGAGGTCGACCTTGATTCGTCGTCTCGTGATGCAACGCCGATGGCACAATCAGCATGTAACCGGCGGGAGGGGGGGGGAGATTGAACGTAAATAATGTACGGTCGATATTTTATGTTTATTATCTTGAGCGGATGATAATGCGTAGTGGCTGCCGTCCTGCACTATGAAACCAGCCAACTGATATTCGGAAGCCACTGGAGCTATGCATTTTAAAATCTAGATTGAATAATCACTTATTTAGCTATTTTGTGTTTAGCTGGTTGTCCTTCCCCGCACCTTCCATTGGCTACGTACAGCGCAAAATAAGTTTACCATACATCCATATGTAAACATATGCCCCATTATGCATACGTGTAAAACATATTTTGTGTGTATACCGTATATAATCTCATTTCAGATATTGTATGTATGCAAGCGTACGTTGTTTACATGTAATGCGCGTGTACATGTTGTGCGTGCATCCTGCATGATGTGCGCATTATGGATGCCAGTGGTGTCGGTGGCGTTGGCCTTCATGTGGGAGGCTCGTAAACATTGTCACTGGGTTCTGCGACCCCCGGAATCAATGAGAGGACGAGGAGGAACCAAGGGAGCATCTCGTCTTGGGACCCACTCGTGTGAATGTAAATTACTGAAAAGATTACCAAGGCAGGTCTGCACCGCACGACAGTTTACAATTAACATGGGACCTTTTTTTCCAGTGTTAAAGTATAAGGATAGGGTTTTACCCTTTATGGCAATAACACAGCAGGTGTTAAGATGATCAAACACTAAACAGAAACCTTTTTGCAAGGAATCGTATCCGCATTAACCACACACGTACTTGTGGTGAACATGCAAACAACAAACATGCTCTGACAATGTGCATTGTCTTTGAAACCGATTGGTCTACACAGCCTCCTTTAGAGCCTCGTCTCAAACAGTGTTAGAACAGAGAACGTCGTTAGGTGAACATGATGTAGCTTGTTCTGCCTCACGGCAGGTGTGGGGGTGTGCATACACGGAATTTCCTGATATGATGTTGAGTTTGGTCACGTGACCAGGAAGTGACGATTTAAGATTCTCTAAGCCAGCAGTCCCCAACCTTTTTGGCACCAGGGACCGGTTTCGTAGAATAATTTTTTTTCACGGACGGGGGGGGGAGTCATCATTGGGTCTTTCGCCCTTTTCAAAGAAGCTCTCCGGCGGCGTTTGTTTTTCACTCACTTTGGCTAGGGGTTAGAGCTTGTGGGCTTACCAAAACTGAAGCGCGGACAGAAGTGGTAAATAAAATCATGGGTGGGCCACGCACGGACTCACAGCTCACCTCCTGTGCGGCCCGGTTATTAACAGGCCACGGACCGGTCCACGGCCCGGGGGTTGGGGACCCCTGCTCTAAGCCATGAGGCAGGGTATCAGCCATTACACAGAGTACAAAATGAAGGCAGAAACACCGTCTCAGTGAAGACAGGTGCATCTGTCCATTGTGGGACTTTGAGAAGCATTGTCTGTAAGTTCGTTCATTTTCTTATAATACTGGAAATGCTGTTATAATATTAGGATTGTCGTTACAATGCTGTAAATGCCTTTATAATGCTGCTAAATTGTTAGGATAAATACGAGGCCTAGTTAACAACGAAACCTGTCACTTGCATTATTGTGAATGTTACTTGAAATTGAATAAATCGAGTCAGATTTGTACCGCTATATCTTTAATGCGATCTTGAGAGCAAGGATGAAGAAGTATCTCATCGACAGTGTTATGTGCAGTGCTGTACATTTAGGCTGCAGTATGGTGATTACACGAAGTGACCTTATTTAACACAGTAGCTTATTGTCTTGTATAGATATTCAGTGCTAATGTAGGTGCTTGGTCCATCCAGGACCTATTGTTGATTTTCATGTTATCTAAGACAATGTTATGATGCTGCAGTGTTCATTCATTGTATTGATATTCCAAGTATTAACAGATGCTGTGTTTTGTGCTGTGTTTTTCCATCAGTTTTACTTCGTTCAATTCATTAAATACGTCGGAGTCAGACGTTCACCCTGACTCTGAAAGTTTATTGAATGCGAGGTTGACTACTCGGATAGTGGTGCAATGCAGCGCACAGTGAGGCCGAGACATAGCTGCTCACCCCGATCTATAAATGCCCTGATAGTGGCATTGTCTTTGTGCTGTTCGCCTTTTGGCGTTCTCTGGTCTAACACCATTTGAGACTATGCCGTAAAGAAGGATGTCTCTGGTGTGGACCAATCAGTTTCAAAGACAATGCATATGTAATGCGAGCGTAAATGGGAAGGCCGGATGTGACGATCCGAGAGGGAGGAGTCAGGGTCACGTGGGAGAGAGGTTATAGGAGGGAGCCCTGAAGAGATCTGGGCCAGTCGATGGAGTGAAGAGGCGGGACCACGTTGGGTGGCCGCCGCGCCATCAGCCACGTGGCTGATGGGGGCTTGGCACACCGCCAGCTAGCGGTGTGAGGAGCGAGAGAAGAGTGTGCGGGGCACACGGGGCTAGCGGGGTGGCTAGCGGAGTGTGCGGGGTGCACGGGGCTAGCGGAGTGGCTAGCGGAGTGTGCGGGGTGCACGGGGCTAGCGGAGGGGCTAGCGGAGCATACGGAGTGCACGGGCTAGCGGAGGGGCTAGCGGAGTGTGCGGGGTGCACGGGGCTAGCGGAGTGGCTAGCGGAGCATACGGAGTGCACGGGCTAGCGGAGGGGCTAGCGGAGTGTGCGGGGTGCACGGGGCTAGCGGAGGGGCTAGCGGAGTGTGCGGGGTGCACGGTGCTAGCGGAGTGGCTAGCGGAGCGTGCGGGGTGCACGGGGCTAGCGGAGGGGCTAGCGGAGTGTGCGGAGTGCACGGGGCTAGCGGGGTGGCTAGCGGAGCGTGTGGAGTGCACGGGGCTAGCGGAGGGGCTAGCGGAGTGTGCGGAGTGCACGGGGCTAGCGGGGTGGCTAGCGGAGCGTGCGGAGTGCACGGGGCTAGCGGAGGGGCTAGCGGAGCGTGCGGGGTGCACGGGGCTAGCGGAGGGGCTAGCGGAGTGTGCAGAGTGCACGGGGCTAGCGGGGTGGCTAGCGGAGCGTGCGGAGTGCACGGGGCTAGCGGAGGGGCTAGCAGGGCGTGCGTGGCACGCGAGAGGAGACGCTGGTCCGAGGAGGAGGCCAGCGGGGTGCGGAGGAGAAGAATCTAAATAAAGGACCAATGGAGAGCGACATCGTGTGTGAAGGAGTCCTTTATTACACGTATATTACCAGAGCATGGTTTTGTTTGCATGTTCACCACAAGCCTGTGTTATTAATGCAGACATTATTCCTTGCAAAAGGCTTCTGTTTGGTGTTTTATTGCTAGAAAGGGTAAAACCTATTCTTATACTTTACAACTAGTTTGTGTTATGTAACTACACACGTGGTTTTTTCTGCGTTGAACGCGGACCCATTTTGAAAAGCGCGTTTTTAAACGTTTACACTGTTTAGATTATACTTGCTGCTATAAATGTCCAAATGATAAGCCACTTTGTTCAGCTATCATTTATGGCCAGGTGGCTTTTGAATAAGTGGTCTTTGTCTGGTAAGATATGGATGGTTTAGTTTTATTTGTATGTTTTGTGATTTGTTTACATTTCTTGTACTTTGCACTCCTTTTGTGTTTTTGTACTGTTTGTTGTTGTAACATTCTTACCCTGTGCCCGCTTACTGGACATCTGTGGAAAAGAGCTTCATAGCTCAGATTCCTCCTGCAGTATGAATAAATATTATAATTCCGATTCTAAGAGAGGTGGGTGGCTGCTCACCGGCATTCGTTCAAGCAAGCCTGGACACTTGCGTGTCACAAAAAAACCTGTCCGAAGTTTGCTTTCGTCATTTGGAACCAAAGTCGGCGAAAATTTCGCGCATTCCCCCAAAACGGCCCTGATGCTGACGGGATGTGTAAAAAGTACCTTGTTGTACTCACGGAGGGACAGATGGGCGGCAGACGAAGGGAGGGTTGTTATCTGCTGATATGAACGCGGCACCACTCGGCGTGTCCGAACTCGACCTAAGCAAGTCCAACGAAACATTTTAATTTTGCCGAGTGTCACGCGTGGGTGGAGCCATGGGCCAGATCACAGCCTTGCACGGTGACCCCGTCCGAGATCGCCACCAACACACCGTGCTTTAGTGTCCCCCCCCCCACCTCGATCTGACCATCGGGCGACTGGCGCTGAGACCATCAGACCTCGTTACGCACGGAGGAGCCGAGCACAGCATCCGACGACAGCGTTCCATTTTTCATTCGTCTACCCGTGGGCTTCAATCCCATTTGCTGCCCATTGCCTTTAATTCGCGGGTGGTTGTCGCGAGTGTGTGAGAGTGCGTACGCAGCGGAGAGCGCTAGCGCAGTGGCTAATGGTGCTGCGCTACGAACCCAGCAAAACACCGATATGAGGAAGCCGTTTATGTGAGTGGAGCATATGCATTTTGTACATCTAGATTGAAAACTGAATTTCTTTAGAACTGCTTTTTGCGTGTTCCATTTGTCGTCCTTCCCCCAAACCTCCGATTAGCGAGATTGGCTACGTACGGTGCGAAAGAAGTCCAACGTACATACATACAAACCCTAGTTCGAGTCCTACTCACGGCCAACACCGGTGACAATTATCTCAACCGGTCCCTAGGCATTCCCTAGGTCGTTTCAGCCTTAAATGAGCACCTGGTGCGGTGTGTAACAATCAGCACTGGGGAGAAAAAGTCGGTCGGGCGTGGTGCTAGCCACCCACCCCCCCTTGTGCTCCGTTCCGGCCTTACAAAGGTGCTACTCGCGAACAGCACTTACCCTAACAGCCTGTTACAGGCTATATGGGGGGGGGAATCTTTGTCTTTGCACACACCCAGGGGACACCGTGAATATTTCACGCGCGGTCTTCATAAGAAGCCGCCACTGCCACCCTTCAGAACCTTCCCAATGCGAGGGACTTACCCCGAACCGTTGCCCACGCCCTGCGCGCCTGATCTCACTCAAACGTTAACCGCCGCTCTGCTGGAAATCCATAGCAAACACTCTTCACAGACGAGTTCACCCACATTAACTGCATTGCACGCTACACCCCTGAGTTACGTTTTTTTTGGCGTTAATTTTCTCGGCATGGTGGGAAAAAGTTACCTCTGATCGTAAGACTAGTAGGTCAGGGTTGGATTTCAGGTCAAGATATATAATAAATGTAAATGGTCAAGGTGCAGCTCTGCAATTTCTCAGTAGAAGGGCATCCACTGGAGGGAGCTCTAGAGAGCCCCTGGGTATTTGGCCTCCTCTTGCACACTGGCAGGATGTACCTACGCATGTCAAACGTATTTCGCACCGTACACAGCCAAATATGCTAATCGGAGGTGCGGGTAGAGGACAGCAAACTAAACACAAAAAGCGGTTCTAAGGAAATGAGTTTGTCAATCTAGGTGATGATTTAAAAGCTCACCGCTCCAGTGGCTTCCTAATATCGAGAGAGCGTTCCAGACGGCCGCAGGAGAGCCCCTGAAATCGCTGCGCGATGCGGTAACCACCGCCCTTGTTCGATGGCTGAGGAAAAAGTCGCGGCTGATGCAAGGACGACCGGAGTTTGCGTGATGGTGGTTTTATGTTCATTGACAAGATTTGAGAGGTATTGCGGTTCATTTGTGGCAGGCGCTTTGTGTGCGTTATGAGCGCAATCTTATGAACGTGTTCGTTCGGCAACTGGAAGCCAATGCAGCTCGGCGAGCACCAGACGGGCATGGTCAGAAAATGTGTGTTGTAAGAGGTGCGAGTACCCACATTAATATCCACACGATCTCACCCAACAAAACAAAAAAAATCTATTATGGATACTATTGGTCGCGAAAGCGACAGCCCTTGTGGTACTCACAGGCGATCCTGACCACACGCCGGCTCGTATAGAAGTGTAATAACAGCCATAGAGGGTTCACGTGGGGATTGGCTTGCCGGTCCTGCTTTGTAGCCAATAAGGGTTGAGATAGGGAGCATGGCCCCGGCGTGATCACGGCATGTCATCAGGAGTGATTGGCCTAGCCATTCGGGGCCCCAGCTAATGGGGAGCCGGATGAGAGGCGTGGTCCCGGGATTGACAGGGAACCATCGAGAACGGTCAAGGCTGTCCATGGAGGATTGGCTGGGGGGACCACGTGACGAAGGGATTAAGAGAGAGAGAGAACGATCGGGAGCAGACTGGGGAACGACAAGAGCAGGGTCACGCGCGGACGGGGGCTCTGGGTGCCACGTGCGCGGTGGGGACTTGGTGTGAAGTCTGTCCTCTCTCCGTTGTCTGCCAGCAACGGAGAGTCAGTGAGTAAAGTGTATTTGTGGAAGTGGAAATAAAAAGGACTGATTCCGAAGCCGTCTCAAGAAGGATTATTACAGAAGCATCAGATGGATCCCCCGCCAATGTATGTGTTGAAAAATATGAACGGCGCGATGCGTTGTAACGGGCCCGCGAGTTGTTTTCGTTGAAAGGGAAGAAAAAAAGAGAGGTGAGGGCTTTCCATCAGCCCCAACCAAAGCTAAAGCACCCGTCTGGGTATTTTGTGACCCGGAATTGAACTCCGGGTCACCCAGGTTCATATCATGGTCTGCCTACGACTGGGTCAAAACAAAAACAGAACAAAGATCCCTGTACAGCGCTAACAGACTGTTGGGGCAAGTGTCGTTAGTGAGCATTTATGAAGGCCGGCACAGCACACGAGGGTGTGGGTGGCCAACACCACGCCTGGCCGCCTTTGTCTTACAACACTAACTCACTCACACATCATACACTGAATCACTCATCATACACTCACTCACACTATCACTGACTCACTCACACATCATACACTTACTCACTCACACATCATACTTTAAGATGTTTTCTTGTTCATGTTTTTGTTTTCTGATTGTTGCCACTGACTCACTCACACATCATACACTGACTCACTCATCATACGCTCACTCACACATCATACACTGGGTGTGTTATGCTGCCAGCTATGGCTGCAAGTTTGGTTGTACGTGTTATGTACATCGTTTATTGTTAAATTCGAATCACACTTCCTATGATTACTGTTGTTACATTGTTTTTATAGCTTTACTAGGTTGTTGGGGGGCGCCTATAGTATGTGGTTGGGCGGGGGCGCCTGTGGCTGTGGTTGTGCTGTGGTTGTGCGGGGGCGCCACAGGCGCCCCCGCACAACCACAGCCTGCAGCAGCCCCGAACAACCACAGCCTGCGGCGGCCTCGAACAACCACAGCCTGCGGCACCCCCCAACAACCACAGCGTGCGGCGGCTCCCAACAGACTGGTCAAGTAAATGCTTATGATCCACTCGCACAGCGTGCGATGGGCCTTCATCCAGCAGTGGATTTAAGCACCAAAAAAACTTGAGTACTTATGTAATGGACAGAGCACCGCTCTCCCTCGGGCAGGAGTGGACAGAGCACGGCTCTCCCTCAAGCTAGCAGTGGAGAGCACGGGGGTCCCTCAGGGCAGCAGTGGTTGGAGCACGACTCTGCCTCAGGGCAGCAGCGGAGAGAGCACGGTTCTCCTTCAGGCAAGCAGTGGAGAGAGCGCGGCTCTGCCCAGGGCAGCAGTGGACAGAGCACGGCTCTGCCTAAGGGCAGCAGTGGAGAGAGCACGGCTCTCCCTCCGGGCAGCAGCGTACCGAGCACGGCTCTGCCTCAGGGCAGCAGTGGAGAGAGTGCGGCTCTCCCCAAAGGCGTAGCTAGGATATTTTGCGCCCGGGAACGAACTATAAAATTGGCGCCCCCCCTGTTTAATCACATTTTCCTATTACATCGAATAAGGAATAACAATTTAAATTTTAATGAAACATTGTATTTAAAGAAGCAAATTTATAGAAATTATATTACATGGCTCACTCAGTCACTGTCGTAGACTGGTTGACATAGTCTACAAAAGATGATTTTTTCTTGATTTCACTGTCGCAAACTGGTCAATCACGTAATCAAAATCTGTTTTTTCCAATGTTTCTCTTTCAATGCTAAGAAGAGCAAGATCGCTGAGACGATCTTGTCCCATTGAAGCACGTAAATACGACAAATTAAGTTTCAATTTGCTGAACGACCGCTCACATCTTGCAATTGAAACTGCTATTGTTAATACAATTTGCAGTGAAATTCGGAAATTCAGAAATATGTCGTCTCCATAAAACACAATAAAACCAAGAATATCCAAAGGAGTTTCTGGTAGAACTTCATTCCGGTTACTGAGCAGCATTTTGCAATCTCCAATATCTGTGAAAAGTTCGTGGCCATTGATGTCGGTGTCATAGAAATTTCCAAAATCTGTGCAATTTCGACGAATTGCATCGACATCTGTGTCGGATAGAAGAGTTTTGACGTCCAGCAGAAATCCAAATTTTGTGTTCAGGTCTTTTAGTCGTAAAAACCGTGTTGACATCTCCTGTTGAAGTCGATAAAATACGCTCTTCATAACGCGCACAATTTCTTCTTCTGCTGAAAGTCCTGCATCTCTTGCCAGTTCTGGCATCTTCCGACGTCGCCTAATGCTTCTGTCCACATCGATCCCCCAGGCTGTGCATCTTGTTTTGGCGTTTTCTACAGCAACTTGGCTCAAATCATCACGAAGCTTGACAAATTCATGCTCCAAAGATTCAAGATCATTTGCTGCTTACTTAAAATTCATAGTAGGATCCTGTAAGCGCTTCTGAACACGATCAATTTTACAAGAATGACATTCCAGAAATGTAATAAAACTATGAGGTTAAAATTGAATACGCATGCCTGTAACTGTTCTGCATCACTTCTGGTTTCAGGCGTCATAGTTACGTCCTCCGATAATTTGTCTAGCAGCCCTACTAGTTCATCCAGTCCTTAATAGATAGCTTTAACAGCTTCTGATCGTGCACTCCAGCGTGTTTCAGACTTCTGCTTTACTGTGATGGGCACAGCTTTTTTAACTCTTCCCAACGAATTGTTGCACGAGAGAAAAACAAATATATACTTTCAACTGTTCCAAAAAATGTGACGACAAGTGGATCCTGTTTAGCTGAGTGTACTCCTGCTAAGTTTAAGCTGTGGTTGTCACAGCTGACAAACAATGCTCTGTGATTTTTGTCACATATTCGTTGTTGAAGGCCGGATATATGCCCAGTCATCACAGCAGCATTGTCATAACATTGTGCCCGACAGTCGGCTAGAGGTATGTTGTCAGATTTCAGTCTCTCGACGATGACTCTTTCTAGGCTTGCTGCATCTTTTGCATGTATCTCGATATAACCTAAAATTATTCTTTGATAGTTACTTTTAGTTTGAAAATCCACATCCACAAATCTTATGACCTGAGAAAGCTGTTCCCGATGTCCTAGATCAGGAGTTGAGTCAAGTAAGATACCGTAGTACTTGTTATTCCTGATATCACTCAACAATTGGTTATTTACAGTCGACGCAAATATGTAGATAAATTCATTCTGGATTTCCGGTGACAAATAAGAAACTGATCCCGGATTTTCTCCTGCGTGCTATACGTGTTTTGCTAACAATGGGTCATACTGAGCAACGAGTTTGATCAGCGCGAGAAAGTTTCCAACATTTTTATCCTCATCTGCATTCAAATTTTCCGCGTACCAAAATGTAATTACATGACATGTAGGCTGTGTGTGGCGGGATATATAAACTTTTAGGTTGAGGTGTAGATTTGTGCAGTAGTTTCAGGCTGCCGCGCCCGCCGCAATAAGTTATAATGTAACGTTGTAAGCCTCATTTTGGCGCCCCTTTACCTTGGCGCCCGGGGACATATGTACCCCCCTGCCCCCCCCCTAGCTACGCCTCTGGCTCTCCCTCAGCGCAGCCGTGGACAGAGCACGGATCTCCCTCAGGGCAGCAGCGGAGCGAGTACGGCTCTGCCTCACTGTCACTCACCCTTCTCACTGTCACTCACCCGTCTCCTCAGTCTCACTCACCCGTCTCCTCTGAGCTGTATGCGATTGTGTGTGAGTGAGTGTGAGTGAGCTGTGTGTATGAGTGAGCCGTGTGTGAGTGGATCGACCGTCAGCTTCCTCACTGACTCACCCATCTCCTCTCGCGGTCACGTGACGCACTTAAACGAATCCGTGCCGCGTTAATCACAGTTACAGAAGGACAGATCTGGGCTATTATATATGTGTATTTTGGTGATTCGAAAACATATGGTTAATCTAAATTGTCTTATGGTTTTATTGTTGACTTGCACCACATTGGGATTTTTGCACACAGCGTTTTAATACGGTTTAAAAAAAAATATTTGCTGGTTTATTCCAGGATGTTTCTGTTACGCGTCGTCGCTTTAGGATGTTCTGTGTTCAATTTTAGTTTGTTACGGTTGCACCCGACTTAAGAGCCGCATGGCTCACAGGGCTATATCAAATAAATGAAACTTGAAAACTTGTCTCCAGTGGCGATGTTTACACACAGCACCAGGTACTCATTTGAGGCTGAGTCGGACCTAGGGAGAGGCCCAGGACTGGTTCAGATAATCGTCACCGGTGTTGGCCGTGAGCGGGAATCGAACCCTGGTGGCCAGGTTCATAGCGCAGCGTACTAACCGCTACACTACCACTCCCCAAAACACACACACACAAGCACACATGTTTCTCTGGACTATGCAGAGCCGTGATTCCACATCACAATTGTTAACACAAGCGATAAGCAGACATTACCACAGCATAGTTTAAAGCATTCATCATTCTGTTATCTGTGAGAAACAGTTCATCGTGGAGAAGGAGTTTTACATTCGCGTCAGAGTGGGTGGATAGGGGGTAGAGGAGGATTCACGCTCTCTCCAGGGCTGGACGTGGAAATAAATTACTGGGGGACCTCAAATGATCCCCCCCCTTACGGGATCTGAACCGTATCTTCTCTACCGTGTGTGGGTCTCTGTGTGTGTCTGTGGGTCTGTGTGAGTCTGTTGGGAGTGGTAGTGTAGCGGTTAGCGCGCTCATGGACAACGCCGGTGACGATTATCTGAACCGGTCCTGGGCCTCCCCTAGGTCGACTCGGCCTCAAATGAGTAACTGGTACGATGTATAAACGTCGCCACTAAAAGAGACAAAGGCGGCCGGGCGTGGTGTTGGCCACCCACCCCTCGTGTGCCATGCCGGCCTTTATGGGTGCTCGCTAACAGCACTTGCCCCTCCAGTCTGTTAAGGCTATAAGGGGGATATTTTTTATTGTTCCTCTGTGTGTGACTGTGCGCGTCTGTCTTTGTGTCTGTGGATCTCTGCGGGTGTCTGTGGGTCTATGTATGTCTGTGGGTCTCTCTGTCAGTCTATCGGGTATATCTGCGAGTCTAATATATTTAAAAACATGAATCCTTGATTCTGATCAGGAACGCAGTTGGGTTAAAAATGTTCACTCCCACTACGGCCTTGCAGGGAGTTCTGCCCCGTTTCCACCGCTTGCTATATCATTTGTCCACTTATCCTGGTTTGGTCCGGACAGCCACGGATTTGGAACCGTCTCGACCATATCAGTGCATTTGTAAAAAGGGAATATGGCGGCAGCAAAACATCGATGGCTGTTACGTTCGCATTTCCCCAAACCACTTTCCTCTCTCGCCTTGAAGGTTCCAAAAAAACGAGTGTTCTTCCAGCATTGGCTTGTTCGTCCGCTAGCCCGCTCTCGAAACTCCAGGAATCACCCAATTTGTAGTCGTTAGAAAGTGACGCCAGTCATCACCCTCAGAACCTTCGGTTATATTCCTGTACTAAACACATTTAAAAATAATATTTTACCAGGTGTCACGTTGCCTATCTACGGAGGGCTGATGGTTGGGGTGTATCGCACCGACCTGGCGTTAGACCACTCAGTGACCTGGCTGTTTCAGGATGTCAGCTTTTATTTCTACCCGAACTGACACCAACCACCCCAAGCAGATGAGTTATAACCTGGGAGAAGGCTACCAGAAAGAAAATCAAACTAATACGAATCAACACAAGATTACCCACACACATGCATTCGCAGCTAATGTTCCTACCGTTTTCCTGAGACTCACACAGAAGCCCCGTGTTCCTCCTCCTCCGGGGTTTACACCCCTCGCCTGCTAACGCCTCTTCGGACAGTGGGAGATGTCCGTAGGCAGCCAAGCAGCCACCGCAGTAACCAGATGGCCACAGACTTCACTCTTGGCCAGTGCCAGGCTGCAGCCAGATTGGTTCCCCGCTCCTGCCGCTCCTGGCATGCTCTTGCTGCGTCCCAGACGTCCCACGCCCTGGTTCAATCCCCAGGTCGGCCGCTGGAAATATATAACAATAATAATACTGTCACCTAACGTTTCCCTATATAATATTTATTCTGTAGAGTTGGAGACAGCCCTCAACTGCTACTCACAGTGACCATCTCATGGTCCTCACTCGTGTCGCTGCTTGAGGATGGGAGCTCGCCCAGCCACTCCTGTTGCTTCTGCGTTGAGCCCCTACTGCCGATACAGGCACCCCTTTTAACACATTCTTGCGGAGGGAGCTGGTAGGAACGTTGGGTTGCTCGGTCAATGGCCAGGGTCAACGGCGGCGTGGTATATTCTGCAAATATTCCTGACTGTGAGGGCGGGCACAAGCCGGCGTGATTAGGTTAAACGTTGAGTTTTATAAGGGCACCACAGGGTGACCAGCCCCTCCCCACCCAGCCCCACCCCTCCTACCCCCCACCCAGCCCCACCCTCCCCACCCGGCCTCTCCCCACCCTCCCCACCCAGCCCCTCCCCACCCTCCCCTCGCCAAAATAATTGGCGAGGAAGGATGGAGGGACGAAGGGTTTCGTGGCGGAGGCTGCGATCCAGGCTCGCACGAGCAACCCGGAGGAGAAGCAGAACCCCTCCCATCATGCACATTGATGGGAGGCTGATGGAGAAAGCCGCGTGGGTGGGGCGAGGGGGTGAATGGGATTGGGGGGGGGGCAGAGTTATTGGCAAGGAAGGAGAGGTTACGGTTAGATAAATGAACACGGGCAAGAGCCAGTGACATTAAACGTGAACGATGAAGCATAACCTATTTCCAACCCTTTCTCAGTCTCACTCGTTCTCTTCATTACAATAGCAAGAATTTTTTTCAAGACAGTCATGCACCGATATGACGGATAGAGATGTGATTTATTATCTCGCGCTCTAAAGTGCCACTCTGCTTGGTCCAAACCGGACGAGGGTTTGTGAAGAGTGAATCAAATTGCGCCTCCCCCTCCTCGCAAAGTGCTCCAACCTCATAGGATCTCGGAAATCTAAGCTGGGTTGTTTTTTGTGCCCGCTGCCTGTGCGGGTCATCGTCGTGACTTGCCAGGTGTTGCAGGCACGGGGGGCTGCGAGGTGGCCAGGAGACGGCGGTGGTTTTGTGCGACCCCCACCAAGCGACCGCTGATTCTCTGGGTGCTGTGCTTTCCTCCCACGTGACAAGGCACTCATCCGTCCATTCATGGAACTGGCCCAACAATCCTATTGTTTGGGTCGTTTGGTAAAATAACGTAGACAGGTTCAAAGAAAATAACAAAAAATAGCAAAAAACTACGACGTTTTGATCGCAACACAAGCGTTCGTCATCAGGAAGAGGGAGGTTAGCCTCTGAGGGCAAGCTGTTTATAAAGGTTTAGATGTTAATGCCGTTGTCGGAACCCTCTCCTACATTAACAGTAGCTGCCCCGCCCATCTCTAAATCTTTATAAACAGCTTGCCCTCAGAGGCTAACTTCCCTGTTCCTGATGACGACCGCTTGTGTTGCGATCGAAACGTCGTGATATTTTTATTCACTTTATTTTTATTCTCATATTGTTATAATTTTTTATATCAGCTTGACTTTACCGAAAGAACCATAGAATATGACTCAAGTAGTGGCACATCATAGTAATGTATAGTGTAGTGTAAAGTAGTGTAGTGTATATTGTAATGTATAGCGTAGTGCCCGTAGTAGGTGTCCACTACTCATTTCGTCATTTGTTATTCTTTCCTTTGTCTTGTGCCAATATTCTCAAGTAGTGCACACATCTTTCTGGCACCAATCTTTTGATGGCGTCGTCAAGCCATTCTCTGTTAGGTCTTCCTCTCTCTCCGGTTCCTTACATTTTTCCCAACAATGCACTTTTAATTTTCCTGCTGTTGTCCATCCAACATGTGTGTCCAAATAGTGCCAGTTTCCTTCTCATCACTGCCTGCAGCATCTTCTACGTGCAACCTTTTTTTTTACATATACATTGGTCGAAATATTTATTCATAATAATAGGTATTAAGAATAACAATTGGCATCGTTATAAATACTGGAAAACGTTGCTGAAAATAACTTCTTGTGCGACAGTGTGACATCGTCTCCTCTGCGTGCGTCACTTGTTTTCTGGGTCTCCCTCTGCTCCTCGTGCCGTTCCCTTGGTGCAAGGCATTAGCGCAACCATTGGTGCAGCAGCTGCTGCAGCAGGAAGGCAGTGCACCGTGGTGGCTATGAGATGTTAACTGCCTCGCCTGGTGTACAGGAGAACGTGGGTTCCATCCCAACCCTGACGATTCCTGCTGTATATTTGGAGTCTGCGTGTCTCGCTCTCTCTCATCATCACGGTGGATAGGATATGTTAACTACCTCGCCTGGTTTACAGGATGTCGTGGGTTCAAACCTGACTCTAACGATGCCTGCTGTACATTTGGAGCTCGCGGTATCTCTCTCCATGTGGTCGTGTGGATTTTTTCTCTCCAGCTCCTCTGTTTTTTTTATTATCCTTGCACATTTAGAAACAACGTGGGTTCAGAGTATTTAGCTGCTGCTGTAAATTCCCACGCGACGGTAAACCGCTTCGTCGATCTATCATTTTTGTGATGGCCAGGTGGCGTCTAAAAAAGACCTACATAGCAGCTCAGTGGGGCCTCAACCCACGTGGTCAAAAAAATAATAGTTGGGAGTGATCCGCCGCCAGGGGTTTTAACCACCCCCTTGCTCACATTTGCCTTGAGTCAAAAGGCCTATGTGTGGCATCTTCCCAAACGCCATTGCGGTTACCCCCACTACTGGCCAGGCTCCCCTAGCTCGCATACCCTGGCCCTGTACGTACGTATGTTGAACTTCTTTCGCACGGTAAGTAGCCAACCGTCTAATTGGAGGTGCGGGGGGAAAGGCAACATACTAAACACAAAAAGCAGCTCTTAAGAAATGAGATTGCCAATCGAAATGTTTGAAAAGTGCATTCCTCCCAGTGGGCTTACTAATATCGGAAGGAAGAGCTTTCCAGACGGCCGCAAAAGCGCATCTGAAAGCGGCGTGCGATGCGGTGACCACCGTCTTTGTTCGATGGCCGGCCAAAAGCCGCTGCTGCTACGAGGATGTCTGTATTTCGCGTGATGATGGTTTATGCTCCTTGACGAGATTAGCGAGGTATCGTTGTTCATTTGCAAAAAGTACTTTGTGTGTAAGGAGTGCGACGATGGCCCTTAGATGTATTAGCTATGAAGATGAAGGCCCATTACTCGAAACGTCGGCTATTATATTTGTTCTTTTTTTAAGGTCACAGTCTTATTGACAAATGTGTTTCTATTAATTGTGCGTGTGCACCACTGCTAAAGCAGCAGCAGCAAATACTTTGTTTAGCTGTGGCGTATGGTTCAGTACCAGTGTCATCAACATTTTTCGTTTTGTTACAAAATCTGCAAAGCGCACAAAGAAGCATGGAGATCTGCAAGTTTGAAATGTTTCAGATAACACACAGAGACAGAAAGAGTAAAACATGGATTCGAGAGCATACGCATGTGAAAAACGCGACTAAAACCTTGAAGTGGGCTTTCTGGAAGGGCCCATGTTCCAGAATAATGATGGGGTGGCAGCAGCTAAGGAAGGAAACGCATCGACCAAGGAGATGGAGCGACGAAATCGGCTCGTGTGCAGCAGGTGCTCGAGGGATCGTCAGTGGCTTGGGGAGGCCTTCATCCAGCAGTGGATTGATCATGGCTGTTGCTCGTTCGGTATTGCTTTATTATATTTGCTTTTTTTCCAAATATCTTTCTCACCTTATACTTCTTCTCCAAGGTCTGCTTTGTGCAAAACCACAATTTTATTACACAGCTTAGCCGTCCGATACATAAACCTATGACTCGTATTTGCAATGTATATCGTGTTGGTATAACGTACACATTGCATAGCTTAAACAGGTTACCGGGAAACATTAATCTAAAAGGTCTATAAACCAATGATATATCATGTGTCTGTTAATGTACACATAATGTCTGCCCAAATGGGACAAAATACACATTTATTGCATCGCTGAAATATTGCCACTTATATTTGTTCCTACATTTCATTCAATGAAAATATCATCATCAGCTCTCTTACGACCCTGCAATGTGTAGGGGTGTTAGAGAGAGAGCCCGTTATGCATGGCAGCTTATGGCAAACAAACACAGTGGGTGGGGCTACGTGAGTGCACGGGGAGGTGCTCTCTACGACGTCCGCGCCAGGCACCCCGGGGGGGCCCCACCCCTCAGCGGGGGGTTGGGTATAAAAGGGGATGTATCGGAGGGCTCGGGGTTCTTGTTAAGCTAACCAGTGAAGACTGAAGACGTCTTAGCTAGAGCCCTGGACTCCCCTGGTTCGCCGTCCTTATCAGGGCCGAACAGGACCGAGCCAGCGGCGTGGTCCCGAGATCCAGAGCCGGTGCTCTTGTCAGCGCTGGTCTGGGACTCAGGGTACCGGGCCCGACTTACCAGTGTCGGGCCAGATAGCCTCCCCTAGCCCGTTAGAGGAGGACTAGGAGGCAGGTTAGGAAGTAGCTAGCGCGTGTATCCCCAGTTAGCCGGGTGAGGGGGCCGACACCCCCTCTAGTGTTGTATGCCACAACCGTGCTGTGTGAATAAACCCGTGTGCCTCCAACTCCGGCGTCCAAGAGTCGTGAACTCTATTACATCTGGTGTCAGAAGTAAAGATCTACGAACATGGACACGCGCCGGACAGCTCGAGTCAGGGTACCGGAGGGGGAGGACACCGTTGCAGTCGGGGAGCCCGGGACGGCTGAAGAAAACACGGAGCAGTCGGGGTCGGATGCGTCCACACCGCAGCAACAGGAGAATGGAGAGCCGTCGACAGAGGGGCTGAGGCAGGCGCACGCTAAGCTGGCGGAGCTGCTGTACGCCGCTGCCGCCATGCTGGACCAGATCACACAGCTGGGGGCTGCTGGACCGCCACGGGGCGACGGCAGCCGGCGACCACAGCGCCTTCCCGCCATTTCGACGGAGCACCACTTTGAAAATCCCACCATCGCCGCAGCTGCTGTTGAGGGCGTGGCCGGGTTGAGCATCGAGTCCAACGGCGGGCATACAGTACCTGCCGCGTCATCACCAACGGACGGCACGTCACCACGGGTGCGACCGGCGATGCCATCGGTTGTTCGAGCCGCGGCACAGCCGGGTGGGGGAGACGGAGTCGCGGCACAGCCGGGTGGGGGAGACGGGGGAGTGCGACCTTCCGCGGCAGCCGCTGCGTTACATCAGCGGCTACCTCCACTCAAAGAATTTGTGGGCGAGGAAGGCGACTGGGGCGGCTTCCAGCGGCGCTTCCTCGCTCACCAGGAAATGGCGCAGTGGACGGACGCCGAGGCTCTCCGCGCGCTGCCGGCACTCCTCGACAGCGACGCCCTTGCCACTCTAACATTGGCACCGAAGGAGAGACGCTCCACGCTGCAGACGGCGATGCAGCTGCTGGCTGCGGTCTACGGTCTGCCGTCGGACTGTCGCCAACTCTTTTACGATCGCCAGCGGGGGGCAAAAGAGTCGCCCCTGGCGTACCGCACAAGCCTCCTGGCACTGGCGAAGGCGGCCTTTCCACGGATGGACATCGAAGGTGTCGACGCCATGGTCACGGAAAAGATACTCCTGCTGGCGGACGACTTGGATATCGTCATCGTCGCACAAGACGACGCGGAGATGTGCTCCCTCCAAGTGGCACGACTCCTCCACGCAAACCTGCTCGCGCAACGACGGAAAGCCAGCAAGGCGGCAAGCGGGCGTGCCGTGGCTGCAGCCACCCTCCCGGCGGAAGAGATTTGCGCCATCGACCATCAACGGCAGCAGGGAGCGGGAGTACGGGCGGACCGGGGCGGTTCGGGCCATCTCGACCATCCATCGTCTTCGCCAGCGCTCCCGCGCTGTTACAACTGTAACATCCGGGGCCATGTCACCTCGGGGTGCCGCTCTCCTCGGCAGCGGGGGACGACACCTCGACGGGATGCCGGCCCTCTTCCCAAGCTCCGTCATCATAACCCGGCGAGTCGCGGCACCCCTCATGTTTGGCCCACGCACACGCCCGTCACACACTCAAACACCACAGCGAATGGGGGGTCGATATCGCGCACCATCGCACCAACACGCACCACTCTGGGTACTCATATCGAACCCAGCCAGTGGTCCGTGTTGGCCCATCGTGTTGTAGCCGCATCATCGGGGTCGTCTGCGTTTGTGGGGCACATCGACGGGGTTGAGGTGCGCATCCTGGTCGATACGGGAGCATCGGCGACCATTATTTCGGAATTGATTTACAAGATTCTCCCTGTCCAGAGCCGTCCTTTGATGCCCGTTAACGTGCCATTCTATGCTGCTAATGGGGGCTCACTTGGCATCATTGGACAAATTCGAGCCAAAATTTGTATCTGGGATATTAAATTGTCTGGGCCGATTTTTGTTTCCTCCTCGCTGGCGGTTCCGTGCCTGCTGGGGACGGACTTCCTGGCCAAAATGCCGATTAGGATATTAATCGACCAGGGATGCATTGAGCTCCCATCGGGCCGACGCATGGCGTTTCTGCCATCCCCCGTTACGAGTCGGATGGCGTTCGCGACGGTGCCGGCGTTCGTAGATAGAACGGTGCGCGTTCCTCCGGGGGCACAAATGTTGATTCCTTTGAAACTTCGGCGGCCCTTCGCTAAGGGCATTGGGGCCCAGGGGGTTCTGCTGGGGCCGTCTAGGGCTGGGGTTAGTGGACCTCATTTACTTCTGGCCCAGACCATAGTAAGAGGGGACGGAGACCCCTTCATCGCGGTCCTCAATGTGGGCTCGCAGACGGTGGTGGTCCCACAGGGGACCGTGCTTGCTCACGCAACGCCGGTGCCCTGTGAGGAACCCGTCGCGAATCACGTGAGCGCTGTCCCTGCGCCGCAACCACATTCGGACAGCGATGAAGGGTGGCTCGAGGCACTTTGTGCGGGATCGACGGACCTGTCAAATTCAGAGCGTCAACAGCTTAAAACACTACTGCGGGAATTTTCCGACGTTTTCAGTCGGGACAAATACGATTTGGGCTGCACTCATTTGCTGCGTCACCATATTGATACGGGTGACAGCGCGCCAATACACCAGAATCCTTTTCGGTTAAGTCCCGCCGAAAAGGACCATGTCAAATCGGCTGTTGATGACATGTTAGCCGCCGACATAATTTCTCCTTCCACCAGCCCTTGGGGAGCGCCGATCGTCCTAGTTAAGAAACAGGACGGCTCGTTGCGGTTTTGCGTTGATTTTCGGCGCCTTAACAAAATTTCGGTGGCCGACGCATACCCGCTCCCACGGATGGACGAATCGCTTGACGCCTTGGCGGGAGCGCGATTCTTCTCCACATTGGATTTACTTTCGGGATTCTGGCAGCTTCCTCTGGACGATGATTCAAAGCCTAAAACTGCTTTCCGTACACCGCACGGCCTGTTCCAATTCAACCGGTTGCCGATGGGACTCCACTCAGCGCCGGCAACTTTCCAGCGTTTGATGGAATTAGTTTTGGCTGGATTGCAATGGGACTCGTGCTTGATTTATTTGGATGACGTTATCGTCTTTAGTAAAACATTTGACGAACATCTCCAGAGGTTGCGGGCGGTTTTCCAAAAGATGCGGGCTGCTAATTTGAAATTCAAACCCCAAAAATGTCATCTGTTACGCGAATCGGTGCGTTATTTGGGACACATCGTGGGACGCTCAGGTATTGCTACCGATCCCGCCAAAACGCAGTGCGTCAGCTCCTGGCCGACTCCCACCTCGGTGGGAGAGGTCAGGAGTTTCATTGGCTTCGCGTCCTATTACCGACGGTTTGTCGCGGATTTTGTGACGATTGCGAAACCCCTACACGCTTTAACGTCAAAAGGGGTTCGGTTCCACTGGGGACAGGAGGAGGAGGCTGCTTTCCGCTCCCTTCGGGACGCTCTGGTGAAAGCTCCTCCCTTGGTTTACCCCGATTTTTCTAAGCCCTTTTTGCTTGACACCGATGCGAGCAACACGGGTATTGGGGGTGTGCTTTCCCAGGTGGTTGACGGCGTGGAATGGGTGGTCGCGTACGGTAGTCGGGTGTTGTCTCCTGCGGAGCAAAGATATTGTGTCACCCGTCGGGAACTGTTGGCAATTGTCTATTTCATCCAACAGTATCGCCCATATCTGTACGGTCGGCATTTCACCGTCCGCACAGATCATGCGGCACTACAGTACGCCCTGCGAGTTCAACAACCATCGGGACAATTGTCTCGATGGTTGGAGATTCTCCAGGACTTTGATTTTGAAACCACCTACCGTAAGGGCGTTCGCCACACCAATGCGGACGCTCTGTCGCGCATGCCAACCACCTCCGAATGTGCATGCCTCCTGGGGTCTGGACGTTGCAGGCCTCCGGGGGACATATCGGTTCCGGTCTTGGCGGCCGCCGCCGACGACGAAACATTGATTACTAATTCGATCGCACAACAGGGAAAAGATTCCCTGTTGGGGTTGCCCGTCACTGAATGGGGGCGCCTCCAGATGGAGGATACCTCCCTCCTCGGGTGGCGTCGTCGCGTCGGGGGTGCTGCGCGGGGGAGGGGTGATGCCGACGCATGGGAGATGGTGCAAGGTCTGCTGATGCATTGGGACGGGAAATCCCATCGACACTGGCTGGTGGTCCCTTCTGGGTTACGGGGCAAGGTAGTGTGGGCCGCTCACGAGCGCCTCCTACACCTGGGGACCCAAAAGACCCTCGCCTTGCTCCAACTTGATTTTTTTTGGCCAGGCATGACGAGGGATGTCGGGGATTTATTGGGGTCATGCACTCGGTGCGCGCAACGAAAACCGCCGGCACGGGAGTCTAACCCACCCTTGCAATCAATCAAAGTGTCCAGAATAAATGAGCTTGTCACGCTGGATATTTTGGGCCCATTCCCCGCCACCCCCAGGGGCAATAGATATTTGTTGACTGGTGTGGAGTATTTTACGCGCTGGCCTATGGCCTGGCCCCTTGCCAATCAGTCGGCAGCAGCCATCGTGGAGGCCTTTGTTCAGGGATATGTCCTGGACAAAGGTGCTCCGGAGCGGCTGCTGACCGACCAGGGCAGAAATTTTTCCAGCAAACTACTCCAACAAGTCTGTGAGCTCCTGGGCACGAAGAAAATTCGTACCTCCCCGTATCACCCGCAAACTGACGGGATGGTCGAGCGTCTGCATCGCACCATCATGTCAATGTTGTCACAGCAGGTTTCGGACTCACAGACCGATTGGGACCTGCAAATTCAAGGGGTCTTGGCGGCATACCGAATGGCCCCCCATGCAGCTACGGGATTTTCCCCCTTCTACCTCATGTACGGCCGCGAACCTGACCCGCCTGTTCATGCCCAGCTGCAGATCCCCGCGCCGCAGAGTAAAACTAAATTGGCTGACCATGTAAAATTTAATCTGGCCAAATTAACTGAGGCACGGGATGCTGCCATGCAAAACTCTGACCGCCGTCAGAAAGGGAATGAGCGGCTCAGGCTGGGTCGGGCGCACATGCTGCAGTGGAAGCCGGGGGACAAGGCATGGCTGCACTGTCCCCAGGTGCCACTTGCTACCTCCTCTAAGCTGGTGCGGCCGTGGCGGGGCCCTGTGGAGGTGGTCGAGGTTTTGCGACCGCAGTGCGTGCGCATCAAATGGGAGAAGCGGCGGTGGTTCGTGCACCCCTCTAGATTAAAACCCTTCGTTGCGGTACACATCCCCACTTCACACACGCGTGGCCAAACATTTGGGGGGTCGACCGACTCACTGGGTCCGTCTCCGTTGCTCTCACCTAACGCCTTGCCGGCTGTGCCACCTCCAGGTGCATCAGGAGTGACGGGCTCACGCCCGATCACCCCTCCTGGGGATGCCAAGGGTCACGCGGCGTCGGATGAGGACTCACTCCGAGACGGACAGTTGCCACCTGACGGTCCGCCACCCGGGGTTACCCCGTGTGAGGGGCCCGCTGCAAGGACGCGCGCTAAAATGCGCAGACTGTTGTGAGGCCGGAAGATGTGTACATAGGTTGTGTTCATTGTGTGTTGTGTGGGTGGTGTGTTCCCAGCTCATTGGATGTACATATGTTGGGTTCGCCATGTGTTGTGTGTGTGGTGGGTTCCCTGCAAATTGTATATAGGCTGTTTTTACGGAATTTGTATTTATTCGGGGGGGGGTGTGTCGGGTTGTTTTCTCTTCTCGCTGTTGCGTTCTTGTGTGTTCTTGTTGTTGTTCTTGTTATTGTTGAAAAATAGTGAGGCACACGCGCGGTCAGGGGGTAAATGCGCTTTTATTGTCATTTTTTTTGTATGTTGGCAGCCGGGACGGCTGCAAGCTATGCGGGGGGGGTGATGTAGGGGTGTTAGAGAGAGAGCCCGTTATGCATGGCAGCTTATGGCAAATAAACACAGTGGGCGGGGCTACGTGAGTGCACGGGGAGGTGCTCTCTACGACGTCCGCGCCAGGCACCCCGGGGGGGCCCCACCCCTCAGCGGGGGGTTGGGTATAAAAGGGGATGTATCGGAGGGCTCGGGGTTCTTGTTAAGCTAACCAGTGAAGACTGAAGACGTCTTAGCTAGAGCCCTGGACTCCCCTGGTTCGCCGTCCTTATCAGGGCCGAACAGGACCGAGCCAGCGGCGTGGTCCCAAGATCCAGAGCCGGTGCTCTTGTCAGCGCTGGTCTGGGACTCAGGGTACCGGGCCCGACTTACCAGTGTCGGGCCAGATAGCCTCCCCTAGCCCGTTAGAGGAGGACTAGGAGGCAGGCTAGGAAGTAGCTAGCGCGTGTATCCCCAGTTAGCCAGGTGAGGGGGCCGACACCCCCTCTAGTGTTGTATGCCACAACCGTGCTGTGTGAATAAACCCGTGTGCCTCCAACTCCGGCGCCCAAGAGTCATGAACTCTATTACAAATGTAATGATCCGCCCGGCACCTGCACAGGAGCTTGTTTCATCGCTCCATCTCTCATTGCGGAGGCCCTCCCGAGACGCACCTCGTTCCCCATTCCGCAGGCGCATCTCACCGTTCCCCAGACACGTCCCACCATTCCCTAGGTACGTCCCACCGTTCCCTAGGCGCGTCCCACCATTCCCCGTTTCCCAGACACGTGTCATCGTTCCCCGTTCCCCAGGGATGTCCCACCTTTCCCCAGACACGTCCCACCGTTCACCGTTCCCCATTCCCCAGGCACGTCCCACCGTTCCCCAGGTGCGTCCCACCGCTCCCCTTTCCCCAGGAGCGTCCCGTTTCTTGGCTGCCGCTCCTCTGGTCATTTGCACCATCGGCAAATGACTTGATGACGACTGCTTGTGTTGCGATTGAAACGTCATAGTTTTTTGTTATCTTCTTTTAACCTATCTACGTAACTTTACCGAAAGACCCAAATAATACATATGTAGTGACACAGCGCTGACTGCTGTATAGCAGCTGCAGGTGGACACTTAGCGCACACACCGTTGAGCATATACACGGATGTGCCAGCAGGGCGGAGGAACTGGGGCAAGGGTCACGGTAGACCTCATAGGGAGGCCCCTGGAACCCTCTGGTGGGTTCGAGAAGGGAGGCGCTGCTAAGGTGGAGCCAAGCCGCGCCGAGGGGATTAAAAGCAGCAGAGAGCGAGAGCTCCAGGCTGCCGGTTCTGGGAGTGGACTCGTCTCGTCGTCGTTGTCATCGTCGCCGCCTTCGTCGCTGCCGCCTTCTCCCGATCATTGCGCGGACGGACAGTAGTTGGCTGTCTCGGTCGACGCCGTCGGTGCAACGCAGACAGGGTCGTGTCTGGGCCGGGCCGTACGGCAGCGTGGTTGTGAGAGAGGGGGCCGCAGTTGGTGGTGTGAACGTAATAAAGGAAAGACGGTGCGTCCCTCGACTACGTCGTCTCCGACTGAGTGTGTGCGCCGCACGTCACCCGCACACACGCTCGCCTCGAGAAGGGAGAGTAGGAGAAGAGACCTACGATATTACACATACTTGCTATGAGAATCGAGCGAGAGACTGCATCGAGAGAGAAGGAAAGTGAAGAGATAAAAAAATTAGAGAGAATGTTGCGTGAGCAAGTAATGAGATACGATTATGAGAGATAAAGTGATGAGATAAAAAAATGTGTCATAATGATAATTTTCATGCATATGATAGCTTATTTATGTATTTATTTAACGTTATTTATTCGTAGACCAATATCGTTATCCGCGAAATTTGCTATTCACGAGCATCTCCGGAACGTATATCCCTCGCGAATAACGAGGGAATACTGTACATCATTAGCGGGCCGCACACACGGCTTAAAACCTCTCTCCTTGCAGCACATTGGTGACTTTCCTCATCAAGCGCTCAGCTTTCCGGAGGCACCGCAGCTCTGCTCTCCTCCGCCTTTCATTGCTTAGCTGTTGTTCAATCACGCAATCCTCCCCCTCAGCCCACCCTTGACAAAGAGACCTTTAGTTTCTGGACTCTTACCCGGTAATAAATAAATGCATGACTTATGGTTGAATGCATGAGCGCTTGTAATTTGAATATTTGAAGATGTGTGTATTTTCAGTGCTTAATTCAACTGCTTAATTGTATCCGTATTTCACCACTATACGTGATGTATCATCACCCCCCTAATGCATATACAGCACGATATCCCGTATAAATGTGCACACGGTACGACGCTGTGTCCGCTGTGCTAACTTTGAGGAATGCGCAAACGAATGGCTACCACTTTGTTGTGATGCCAAACATCGTGAGCCACGGCTGCAGCTGAAGCCTAAGGCTCCTAAAGGAACGAGGCAGCAAGCTGACTCCAGGCACACAACTTTTCTCCTACCAATTACCCGGCCAACATTGACTCCCTTTCGTGTTGGCTGTTGCCACTGAAGTCTGAAATCTGGAGAGATTAATACAATCTGCCGTAATTGACAATGTCATGAATATTCCACGTTAGGGCTCGTGAAGTGGAGCTTGAGACGTGCTGCGTGATGCCAGTCTTTTACGGGCCTCCCCCTTATCGCATGGTGGCGAGATATTAGCTCCCTCGCCTGGTATGCAGGAGATCGTCGGTTCGATACCGACCCTTGACGCCTGTATATTTGGAGTTTACATGTCTCTCTCCCTCGTGGTCACGTGGATTTTTCTCCAGGCCCTCCAGTTTCCCCCTCCACATTTAGAAACAAGGAGCGTTTAGAGTATTTGGCTGTGATAAATGCCCTCGTGGTAAGCCACTTCGTTGATCTGTCATTTGTGGCCAGGTCGCTTCTGAAAAAGAGCTACACAGCTCACTGGGAAAAAAAAGATATGTTTGTTTAGTTTAAAGCTCCTGGTTGGGCACTGCAACAATATCCCGGATAGTATGAAGACTTAATATTATAAAAATGTAATATAAAAAATTGTATACAATTTTTCATATTAATAGTATAAAAACATCTTAATAGTAAAAAAAATATCCGAATGGTATAAAAAAATCTAAATAGTATGAAAAAATCTAAATCCTCAGAAGATAAAACATTTTTAATAGTATCAAAATCCTAATAGTATATACAATGTTGTTTGTCTCTTGACTGTGAATCTTAAGTATGTTATTGTTCATTTTAATGTCATGTCAGAAACACTTTGTTAAGTCCGTGCTGCTTCTCCAGTTGCCTGGGTGTAAAGTGGTCTCGCTACGCGTTGCACCAATCCTAGTCCAGCCAGCTCAACAAACTAAACTGCACCACACGCACGCACAGCGCGCACGGCCCCTTCGCGTTGCTTTGCCAGTGGCGCACAGTGCACAGTTAAAGCAAACTCAACTCGCTCGTTAAGAACACTGCCTTTACAGAAATATTACATTATATATATATAAAACCGAAGATGTTTTTGGGTTCATGGACGAGGCTCACGTTGGGACAGACAGTGAGGATAGCAGAAGACAGAAGTCAGTGGCGAAGGATTGGCCATGGTGCGGCCAAATGCTCGGATCGAGGATGGCTGAAAAAAAGACAACAAAAACTCCTTCCTCATAGGCAAATAGCCCCTTCTCCAATAAAGGGCCACTGTTCAAATGTTGCTGGTTATACGTCTTTATTTGTACAGTATTACTCTTTGGTTCTTTCGGTAAAGTCACGTGGGTATTTTATTTTATACCTACGTGACTTTACCAAAAGAAACAGAGTATGGATCCCTGTAGGCACGAAAACTTCAAATCTAGATTGTACAGTATTATTTAATTTTTTTGAAGTCTGCGCTGTTAACGAGTTATTTTTGGCATACGTGTAGTGTAGTGGTACATGGAGTGGTCACCCACCCAAGCACTCGCCGGGCATCAACGATGCTTAGCTTGCAAGATGTTGAATGGATCAGGGCGCGTTCAAAGCGATGTTGCCACATGCGACACGTGGCAGTGTCGTCGTATTCACCTTTATCGGTGATCATCAGCGTCGGGCGTGGAAAAATACCCGCCCCACCCACATTGACTGTGTGAATTCCCACGATTGAGGACGGATGGCAGCACTCCCTGAGCCCCGTTACCTTTTAGTGTAACGCGCAAACACGTACGAAGGTTAAACGTTCCCAAAAATGCCATTACGGAAGAAGAAGCAGGAGAAGAAGCAGAAGAAGGAGAAGCAGGAGGAGAAGCAGGAGGAGAAGCACAAGGAGAAGCAGAAGGAGGATAAGCAGAAGACGAAGACGAAGAAGCAGCAGCAGCAGGAGAAGGAGGTGAAGAAGAAGCAGAAGAAGCGTAAACTAACGCGGGGTATATTTTCCGAGTTGAATTGCAACCACAACATTGTGTGCGAGTGTGAGCCCCCGTCGTTTGCCGCGGTGTCCTCATTGTCCATTGATTCTGCAGCCGGTAAATGGCTAACAGTGTAATAATGGCTAACATGTACACGCTTAAACGACAATACTTTACTCCGAAATTAAACTGATGACAGGTGCCTACGCAGGCACATAACGATTGCGACTAAAGCAGGTGAATATAAGGATTTAATATCGATGCAAATGTGATTTCGTGCGGTCGATGAGAAAACCATTAAAATGTAATTCGAAGTGATTTTTGCTACTCAATTGCTTTATCTGGGAGTTGCGGGATTTCAGAAACATCACCCCTCCATTTGTTCCCCCACCTACTTCACCCAGTCACTCACCTATTTACTTTCCTCTCAACAGCACCTGCTGTTGAGAGGGAATGAGCTGAAAGAGTTGGTAGTGCAGTAGGTGGTGGTAGTGCTGTTGAGAGGGAATGACGTGAAGAAGTTGGTTGTGCAGGTGGTGGTGGTGAGAGGGAATGATGTGAAGGAGTTGGTTGTGCAGGTGGTGGTGGTGAGAGGGAATGAGGTGAAGGAGTTGGTTGTGCAGGTGGTGGTGGTGGTGAGAGGGAATGAGGTGAAATAATTGGTTGTGCAGGTGGTGGTGGTGAGAGGGAAGGAGGTGAAGGAGTTGGTTGTGCAGGTGGTGGTGGTGAGAGGGAATGAGGTGAAGGAGTTGGTTGTGCAGGTGGTGGTGGTGAGAGGGAATGAGGTGAAAGAGTTGGTTGTGCAGGTGGTGGTGGAGGTGAGAGGGAATGAGGTGAAGGAGTTGATTGTGCAGGTGGTGGTGGTGGTGAGAGGGAATGAGGTGAAGGAGTTGGTTGTGCAGGTGGAGGTGGTGAGAGGGAATGAGGTGAAAGAGTTGGTTGTGCAGGTGGTGGTGGTGGTGGTGAGAGGGAATGAGGTGAAAGAGTTGGTTGTGCAGGTGGTGGTGGTGAGAGGGAATGAGCTGAAAGAGTTGGTTGTGTAGGTGGTGATGGTGAAAGGGAATGAGCTGAAGGATGTGATTGTGGGAAGATACTTCTGGGAAACAACCAACAAAATTCAACAAGGGGGGCAAAGTGACCCAACACATGTTGAGAACCACTGAAGCCACACAACACTGCGCCCATCCGCCGGCTTGAGGTGGCCTGCTAAAACGTGTGGTCACCTCCACCTCTACTTATTTTAAATTATTGCACCCAGGTAGCCCCTTGAGATGGAACAACCAAATAACCGTACAACGCTCTTGCAAGGAGGTCAACCGTGGAAGGTGGGACACTGGTGGCACTAGAGTGGATTGATGGCACTGGCCCCACTAGAGTGGATTGTGTGACACTGGTCACACTAGAGTGGATTGTGTGGCACTGGCCACACTAGAGTGGATTGATGGCACTGGTCACGCTAGAGTGGATTGTGTGGCACTGGTCACACTATAGTGGATTGTGTGGCACTGGTCACGCTAGAGTGGATTTTGTGGCACTGGTCACACTAGAGTGGATTGATGGCACTGGTCACACTAGAGTGGATTGTGTGACACTGGTCACACTAGAGTGGATTGTGTGGCACTGGTCACATTAGAGTGGATTGATGGCACTGGTCACGCTAGAGTGGATTGTGTGGCACTGGTCACACTAGAGTGGATTGTGTGGCACTGGTCACGCTAGAGTGGATTGTGTGGCACTGGTCACACTAAAGTGGATTGTGTGGCACTGGTGGCACTAGAGTGGATTGTATTCTCAGGTTTTTTCGGTAAAGTCACGTAGGTAAAAACATTAAAATTAATGAAAGTAAAATAAAACAAAACAAAAATAAAATTCACGACGTTTCGGAGGCAACACAAGTCTCCGTCATCAGGTGGGACCGTCACAGCCGAATTAGCTGCATCAAGTGAAGCAATGATTCAAGATGTAATCCCTTATAAGCAAGTTGAAGGGAGGTGGAGAGGGGTGGGGGAGAGCTTATCAGGCTGTGGTAGCCAATGAATGGAAACGTATCGGGAGGGAGGAGGAGCGGTGATCAAAGACTGCACGCAGTGCTCAACACAATGAATGGAGACGTGTCGGGACGGAGGGCGAGCGGCGATCAAAGACTGCACGCAGTGCTCAACACAATGAATGGAGACGCGCCGGGACGGAGGGCGAGCGGTGATCAAAGACATCACGTAGTGCTCAACACAATGAATGGAAACGTGGTGAGCGGTGATCAAAGAACAATGAAGAGATTACTGTTAAACACTATGGATGTTAACACTCGGTGAAGTAAATTAAAATAGTGCCTGTCAGATAAGATGGTCCAAAAAGTGTAATTAAGTCTTTTTTGCGTGGTTAATAACATCTTTCCAGTGATTACTGAGTTTGTACCCATCATCACGGTTGAAATTATGTCTGTGTTTGTATACTTGTATGGCTTCGTGTACAATCCTTTGATGGTAGCCCGGAGGTTTGCAGAGAACCTTGGTCTCGGAAAAGACAATTTCATGAGAGCCCGCCGAGTTGTAGCAATGATCGGCAACGGCCGAAGAATCAGCTCTCATGAAATTGTCTTTTCCGAGACCAAGGTTCTCTGCAAACCTCCGGGCTACCATCAAAGGTTTGTACACGAAGCCAAATATACAAACACAGACATAATTTCAACCGTGATGATGGGTACAAACTCAGTAATCACTGGAAAGATGTTATTAACCACGCAAAAAAGACTTAATTACACTTTTTGGACCATCTTATCTGACAGGCACTATTTTAATTTACTTCACCGAGTGTTAACATCCACAGTGTTTAACAGTAATCTCTTCATTGTTCTTTGATCACCGCTCACCACGTTTCCATTCATTGTGTTGAGCACTACGTGATGTCTTTGATCACCGCTCGCCCTCCGTCCCGGCGCATCTCCTTTCATTGTGTTGAGCACTGCGTGCAGTCTTTGATCGCCGCTCGCCCTCCGTCCCGACACGTCTCCATTCATTGTGTTGAGCACTGCGTGCAGTCTTTGATCACCGCTCCTCCTCCCTCCCGATACGTTTCCATTCATTGGCTACCACAGCCTGATAAGCTCTCCCCCCCCTCTCCACCTCCCTTCAACTTGCTTATAAGGGATTACATCTTGAATCATTGCTTCACTTGATGCAGCTAATTCGGCTGTGACGGTCCCACCTGATGACGGAGACTTGTGTTGCCTCCGAAACGTCGTGAATTTTATTTTTGTTTTGTTTTATTTTACTTTCATTAATTTTAATGTTTTTACCTACGTGACTTTACCGAAAAAACCTGAGAATATGAATCATTGCAGTCACGAAAGCTTCAAATCTAGAAAGAGTGGATTGTGTGGCACTAGTCACACTAGAGTGGATTGTGTGGCACTGGTGGCGCTAGAGTGGATTGTGTGGCACTGGTGGCACTAGAGTGGATTGTGTGGCACTGGTCACACTAGAGTGGATTGTGTGGCACTGGTCACACTAGAGTGGATTGTGTGGCAATGGTGGCACTAGAGTGGATTGTGTGGCACTGGTCACACTAGAGTGGATTGTGTGGCACTGGTCACACTAGAGTGGATTGTGTGGCAATGGTGGCACTAGAGTGGATTGTGTGGCACTGGTCACGCTAGAGTGGATTGTGTGGCACTGGTGACACTAGAGTAGATTGTGTGGCACTGGTGACACTAGAGTGGATTGTGTGGCACTAGTCACACTAGAGTGGATTGTGTGGCACTGGTGGCACTAGAGTGGATTGTGTGGCACTGGTCACACTAGAGTGGATTGTGTGGCACTGGTGGCACTAGAGTGGATTGTGTGGCAATGGTGGCACTAGAGTGGATTGTGTGGCACTGGTCACACTAGAGTGGATTGTGTGGCAATGGTGGCACTAGAGTGGATTGTGTGGCACTGGTCACGCTAGAGTGGATTGTGTGGCACTGGTGACACTAGAGTAGATTGTGTGGCACTGGTCACACTAGAGTGGATTGATGGCACTGGTCACGCTAGAGTGGATTGTGTGGCACTAGTGGCACTAGAGTGGATTGATGGCACTGGTGGCACTAGAGTGGATTGTGTGGCACTGGTCACACTAGAGTGGATTGTGTGGCACTGGTCACACTAGAGTGGATTGTGTGGCACTGGTCACGCTAGAGTGGATTGTGTGGCACTGGTCACACTAGAGTGGATTGTGTGGCACTGGTCACGCTAGAGTAGATTGTATGGCACTGGTCACACTAGAGTGGATTGTGTGGCACTGGTGACACTAGAGTGGATTGATGGCACTGGTCACACTAGAGTGGATTGTGTGGCACTGGTGACACTAGAGTGGATTGTGTGGCACTGGTCACACTAGAGTGGATTGTGTGGCACTGGTCACGCTAAAGTGGATTGTGTGGCACTGGTGACACTAGAGTGGATTGTGTGGCACTGGTGGCACTAGTGTGGATTGTGTGGCACTGGTGGCACTAGAGTGGATTGTGTGGCACTGGTCACACTAGAGTGGATTGTGTGGCACTGGTAGCGCTAGACTGGATTGTGTGGCACTGGTCACACTAGAGTGGATTGTGTGGCACTGGTCACACTAGAGTGGATTGTGTGGCACTGGTGGCGCTAGAGTGGATTGTGTGGCACTGGTGGCACTAGAGTGGATTGTGTGGCACTGGTCACACTAGAGTGGATTGTGTGGCACTGGTCACACTAGAGTGGATTGTGTGGCAATGGTGGCACTAGAGTGGATTGTGTGGCACTGGTCACACTAGAGTGGATTGTGTGGCACTGGTCACACTAGAGTGGATTGTGTGGCAATGGTGGCACTAGAGTGGATTGTGTGGCACTGGTCACGCTAGAGTGGATTGTGTGGCACTGGTGACACTAGAGTAGATTGTGTGGCACTGGTGACACTAGAGTGGATTGTGTGGCACTAGTCACACTAGAGTGGATTGTGTGGCACTGGTGGCACTAGAGTGGATTGTGTGGCACTGGTCACACTAGAGTGGATTGTGTGGCACTGGTGGCACTAGAGTGGATTGTGTGGCAATGGTGGCACTAGAGTGGATTGTGTGGCACTGGTCACACTAGAGTGGATTGTGTGGCAATGGTGGCACTAGAGTGGATTGTGTGGCACTGGTCACGCTAGAGTGGATTGTGTGGCACTGGTGACACTAGAGTAGATTGTGTGGCACTGGTCACACTAGAGTGGATTGATGGCACTGGTCACGCTAGAGTGGATTGTGTGGCACTAGTGGCACTAGAGTGGATTGATGGCACTGGTGGCACTAGAGTGGATTGTGTGGCACTGGTCACACTAGAGTGGATTGTGTGGCACTGGTCACACTAGAGTGGATTGTGTGGCACTGGTCACGCTAGAGTGGATTGTGTGGCACTGGTCACACTAGAGTGGATTGTGTGGCACTGGTCACGCTAGAGTAGATTGTATGGCACTGGTCACACTAGAGTGGATTGTGTGGCACTGGTGACACTAGAGTGGATTGATGGCACTGGTCACACTAGAGTGGATTGTGTGGCACTGGTGACACTAGAGTGGATTGTGTGGCACTGGTCACACTAGAGTGGATTGTGTGGCACTGGTCACGCTAAAGTGGATTGTGTGGCACTGGTGACACTAGAGTGGATTGTGTGGCACTGGTGGCACTAGTGTGGATTGTGTGGCACTGGTGGCACTAGAGTGGATTGTGTGGCACTGGTCACACTAGAGTGGATTGTGTGGCACTGGTAGCGCTAGACTGGATTGTGTGGCACTGGTCACACTAGAGTGGATTGTGTGGCACTGGTCACACTAGAGTGGATTGTGTGGCACTGGTGGCGCTAGAGTGGATTGTGTGGCACTGGTCACATTAGAGTGGATTGTGTGGCACTGCTCACACTAGAGTGGATTGTGTGGCACTGGTGGCACTAGAGTGGATTGTGCGGCACTGGTGGCACTAGAGTGGATTGTGTGGCACTGGTCACACTAGAGTTGATTGTGTGGCACTGGTGGCACTAGAGTGGATTGTGTGGCACTTGTCACACTAGAGTGGATTGTGTGGCACTGGTCACACTAGAGTGGATTGTGTGGCACTGCTCACACTAGAGTGGATTGTGTGGCACTGGTGGCACTAGAGTGGATTGTGTGGCACTAGTCACACTAGAGTGGATTGTGTGGCACTGGTGACACTAGAGTAGATGGTGTGGCACTGGTCACACTAGAGTGGATTGATGGCACTGGTCACGCTAGAGTGGATTGTGTGGCACTGGTGACACTAGAGTAGATTGTGTGGCACTGGTCACACTAGAGTGGATTGATGGCACTGGTCACGCTAGAGTGGATTGTGTGGCACTGGTCACACTAGAGTGGATTGATGGCACTGGTGGCACTAGAGTGGATTGTGTGGCACTGGTCACACTAGAGTGGATTGTGTGGCACTGGTCACACTAGAGTGAATTGTGTGGTACTGGTGGCGCTAGAGTGGATTGTGTGGCACTGGTCACACTAGAGTGGATTGATGGCACTGGTCACGCTAGAGTGGGTTGGCACACCCAGACTGTCTGCAAACGTTTCCACCTGCGTCGCTTTGCACGTTCGCTAATATGCATCAGCAGTGAAGCAAGCTTAGCCAAGCACATCGACCATTCATTAACTTCATCATCATCGTCATCATCAGCCATGATCAGTCCACTGTTGGATGAAGGCCTTCCCTTCACGGTACGGTCATAAAAAAATTATCTATATTTATTTTGCTAGATAAGGCCCAATGAGCTATGTAGCTCTTTTTCAGAAGTGACCTACCCACAAATGATAGCCCAATATGTAAATGTATAGCAGCCAAGCACTCTCAAGGCATGTTTCTGAATTCAGAGGGAATAATCGGAGGACCCGGAGAAAAATCCAAACGACCACGGAGAGAGAGAGACACGCAAACTCCAAATATATAGCAGGCATCGTCAGGGTCGGGATCGAACCCACGATCAACTGCATACCAGGCGAGGGAGTTAACATCTCCTAGCCACCGCGACACCCCCACAACGTGCCAACCCACCCGACAGGAGCATTGCTCCTCGGTGGACGCCTTTTAGACGCATTCTATTCCTCGACTGGCAACTCCGTGATTATCCTCGGTCATCGGCTGTCACCTTACCCCTCCGTCGCCCTCCCACATTGGCTGCATCTCTCCCCCACGGTTTCCTTGCTCACCTCTGAGCTGTCGTTCCACTTTCTCCGTCGACGTGTGGTGGAGGCAAGGTTTTGAATTGTAAACTATTTTTTTTATTGAGGCCCAACGGATGCATCGGTCTGTTGTGTTTACAGATGCACGGTTGGCTACGCACGGTCCGGAAGATGTTCAACGTACATTCCATACGTATGTACGTGAAGGAAGTACTAAACACGCGTCGCTATGAGGGAAGGGAGACAATGTGGCCCGCTTATCGCCAAGGCTATTAACTTGCGACCTCAGAAGATATTTTTCGGAAAACTGGATTGGAGCAACGGGCCGTAATGAAGCCTTCATTGCACATTGGGATATTGCTACTTGAAACAACGCAGAAATAAGTGCACCGCGCAAACATCGCTCGGCCTGCGTGCATTGTGCAACAAAAACATCAGTTTCCGAAGAAGTTGCTCAAATTTATTTCGAGAAAATGGCAAATGCAGACGGACTGATGAGCAACGACGAGACAGACAACTGCGGACCGGTTTCGTCCTCATCGGTGCAGCACGGTCGCCAGTGCTCAACTGCTGAACGGTCTTGCCTCGTGGCTCTGGCTCGCTTGCGGCAGTCGCTGCTCATGATGAAAACGCTTCACCGTTCCTGTACGGACGGCCACAGTCCATCGATTCCCTCCCCCCCCCCTTGACTGAGAGCGATGCACAGCAGCCTTCTCCATCTCTGTCTGCTCGCCCCCCCTCCATTCATTCGTTCCCTTGTCTCTCTTCCCACAGCGAGCCGTGTCCCAGCAGCGTCATCGTAAGGACCGATAGCCCACGTGAGAGAGGGGGGAGGTGGGCAACGGACGGGGGCAGCCATCACCGTGGAGGTTGGGAGGGGGAGCGCCCTGCGTGTGGACACTGCACCACAGGGTCGCGGGCACGGTCCCAAGATGTTCGGTCCGCCACCTCTGTCACGGCATCGCGTTAATGTTTTTTTTGCGGTTAACGTTTCGCCTCCCATAGGACCCCCCATGGTTTCGACGAACGTTAAAAAGTTGACTCACGGTAACGTGGTTACATTATGTACGTGGGGGCGCCGATTTCGGCCAATCAGAGCACTCATAAGTGGGAGCTGAGCCGTGCCCTCAGCCAATCAGCGACCCCCATTCGTGAGAATTTACACCTCGAATGGCTTTATTTATCAGAATATCGTATTTATATTGGAGGAATCTGATGTGCTGTGAAGCTCTTTTTCACAGATGTGCAGTAGGGGCACGGGGTAAGAAGGTTACAAGAACAAACAGTACACAAACACGATAGTAGTGCAAAGTGCACAAAAGGTAAACAAATCACCCAAACAGACACAAATGAAACGAAATCATCCCCATCTTACCAGGCACAGCCCACTGTGGTATTCACCTATTTAACATTATGTTTTCTCTATTGGCAACAGCTCTCTTGTGATTTTTTTCGGTGAGCAGTCGTTTTCGTGGAACGGATTAGGGGCCGTCCATAAATGACGTCACGCACCTAGGGGGGGGGGGTCTGACATTTGTGACGATGTGGCGAGGGGGGGGGGTTGAGAAATGTGACGTCACGTCAAAATGCACAACTTTAAATAAATATAGACAACACGTTCTACTTAATTAAATATACTTTTTAATAAATGTTTTCTACTATAACATCAGAGTGCAGCGCCACATTACATACGCACTACAATGACAATAGTTTAAAGCGATTTGAAGCATGGTTTTTTTTAGGTGGGGGGGCAGAGCTTTGAGACGTCATATTTGAGGGGGGGTCTGACTTTTTGTGACGTCGTGTGACGAAGGGGGGGGGGTTCAAATATCGTCAAAAATCGCGTGACGTCATTTATGGATGGCCCCGTAACAAAACCGAGGGACTTGCTAGATGCGAATCCGCTGCCCGCCATTCGCCACTGCGTATTTTAAAGGTTCCGTCATTCAGCGGTCAGCCTTCATTTCACATCGCGACCGTAAAACGCCGCGGCTTGTGTCCGAAACGTCACGGGCGTTTCCTGAGGCCGCCGCCTAAAAACGGCGCGGGTTGTTAAGACAGCCAACGGTACCCATGTTGGCTGCCCTCTTGCCTCATTAGCCAGCAGGGAAACAACAAGAGGAGGCAATGTAATGATAACTAACAGCACACTAGGGATCCTGAAAACACCGGTTAACTCTGACTTGCTGCGTTACCCGTCATTACGGCGGCTTTTTAAATATGAGCGTGGTTTAATTTGCTCTTGTGGGCCTGCGTATGTCACAGTCTAATTGGTCGATGAATCGCCAGTGATGGTGGCTCCAAATGTTAGCCTCCTCCCCTCCTCCTCCTAGCACTACAGGGCAAACCGTGAATGCTTGTTTTTTTAAGTGGAAGAGACATGCAAGCACCAATTAACGTGGTCAGGCAGTGGCACAGTGGTTGGCACGCCACGCTATGAACCCGGCAACCTGAGACCAATTCCTCGCCCCGTCTAACATCACTGGTGAGTGATATCGGAACTGGCCCTATAAACTATACAACTATAACGAGATTTATTTTACTGAGCTATATAGATTTTTTTTCAGAAGCTACATAGCCACAAATTATAGCTCAACATCAGCCAAAATGCTCTGAAAGCGTGATGATGATTCTAAATGTGGAGGGGAAAACTCCTTTAAAAAATTGTTTTAAAATCAACGGTTTTATTTTAAAGTGCACTGAAAATTCAATAGCTCGATTGGACAACGGGAAGTGGACGATATCTTGATTACAAGGGACCGCGGCGTTTTTCACCTGCACAAAAATATATCATTAATAAGCCGTCCATGAAAAGATTGTAATTGCTTGAAAGGAGGCAATTAATTGATTCATTGATGCCGATTTTAATACAGGCATGCATTGTCACCGGATCTGAGTACGTGTGCAAAATTTGAAATTGATTGGACAACAGGAAGTAGACTAACGTTTGATTACAATATTTGACCACGACACAGCTTTCAAGTTAAGTAAAACTGTTGAAAAACCAGAGAACCTGGAGAAAAAATCCACGGGACCACGGAGAGAGAGACACGCAAACTCGAAATATACAGCAGGCATCGTCAGGGTCGGGATCAAACCCACGACCTTTTGCATACCAGGCGAGGTAGTTAACATCTCCTAGCCACAGTGGCGCCTGCTTACCCCCACCTGTCAACACCTATGACGTACAGTGTCATCAGCCAGGCGGTGTGTAAATTGTATAAACATCGCCACTCGGGAGACAAAGGCGGCCGGACGTGGTGCTGGCCACCCACCGCCTCGTGTGCCGTGCCGGCACTTACCCCAACAGTCTGTTACGGGCTACACGGGGGGTTGTTATTTGGCTTTGGTTGAGTGCGAAGGTTGTGGGTTTGTGGTGTGAGGGGTGGGGTGTTTGGGGGTGGGGTGAGTGCGGGTGAGGGGTGGGGTGAGTGGAGGTGAGGGTGGTGTGAATGGGGGTGAGTGGGGGTGGGGTGAGTGGGGGTGACAGATGGGGTGAGTGGGGGTGAGGGGTAGGGTGAGTGGGGGTGAGTGGGGGTGGGGTGAGTGGGGGTGGGGTGAGTGGAGGTGAGCGGTGGGGTGAGTGGGGTTGACAGGTGGGGTGAATGGGGATGAGAAGTGGGGTAAGTGGGGGTGAGTGGGGATGGGGTGAGTAGGGGTGAGGGGTGGGGTGAGTGGGGGGTGACAAGCAGGGTGAGTGGGGTGGGGTGAGTGGGGTTGAGAGGTGGGGTGAGTGCCGTGCCGACCTCCATAGGTGCTGCTACTCGCAAACATCACTTGCCCCAGCAGTCTCTTCAGGCTATACGGGCCTCTGTCTTTTTGTCTGTTCGTGTGAACGTACACTGTGTGCTCAAACACAGCCGACAAGATGGTGAGGGATGCCCACACTTCAATGTCCACGTTTGATTTATCTTCTCTACACCCCCTCCAGGTTTCCATCCCGATTGTGCTCCCGGGGTGGGGGGACGGGTCCCCCATATGCCATGGGACGATGACGGCCACCAATACTGGATGCTTCATCAAAATGTTAACGTTTATATGGGACTTTCGTTTTTAATGAAAAAATAACGGATAATAATACACCATAACATGATAATAAATGTATGTTAACAGCTTTAAAAAAAAGTCAATCTCCACTTGTTCGCCATCATTGTCAACGCATGCCTGGAATCTTCTCCAAGTGGTCTCCAGAGCCCGGAGGAGGCACATTTCTTGTGGTCTTGGTGCAGATCCTCGGAAGTGTTCACATTGTTTTGAAGCACCCTGTATAATGCATAAGAGGTTTTTGGGTTAGATTGCGTAAATATAAATGCGTCGTTAAACCCGCCGCTACCCGACACGACCAATTGGTAAGGTTTGTCACGTGAACAAAACATGCTAATTCGTTACTAGTGTAGGGGTGTTAGAGAGAGAGCCCGTTATGCATGGCAGCCTATGGTAAACAAACACAGTAGGCGGGGCTACATGTGTGCACAAGCAGGTGCCCTCTGCGACGTCCGCGCCAGACACCCTGGGGGGTCGATTCGGTCGTTATGATCCCCCGGGGCCCCACCCCTCAGGGAGGGGTGGGGTATAAAAGGGGATTGTATCGAAGGGCTCGAGAGTGATGTTTAGCTAAAGAAGAGGAGGCGGAAGACGTCTGAGATAGAGCCCTGGACTCCCCCTGGTACGCCGTCCTTATCAGGACCGCGCAGGCTCGAGCCAGTGGCGTGGTACCAGAGCCAGAGCCAGTGCTGGTCTGGACTCTGGGTACCGGGCCCGACTGACCAGTGTCGGGCCAAGATAGCCTCCCCTAGCCCATTAGTGGAGGACTCAGAGGCAGGCTAGGGTTAGCTAGAGAGGTGTGTCCTCAGATAGACGGGTGAGGGGGCCGATACCCCCTCAAATGTGTATGTCACAACGTTGGTGTAAAATAAACAAGTGTGCCTCCAACTCCGGTGTGAACGAGTCGTGAGCGTTACTACATCTGGCGTCAGAAGTGAAACAAAGTACGAACATGGATACACGCCGGACGACTCGAGTCGGAGTACCAGGGGCGGAGGACACCGCTGCAGTCGGAGGGCCCGAGATGGCTGAAGATGCCATCGAGCAGCCGGGGCTGGGTGCACTCACGCCACAGCAGCTGGAGGAAGGGGAGCCGTCGACGGAGGGGCTGAGGCAGGCGCACGCGAAGCTGGCCGAGCTGCTGTACGCCGCAGCCGCCATGCTCGACAACATCACGCGGCTGGGGGCTGCGGGACCGCCACGAGGCGACAGCAGCCAACGACCACAGCGCCTTCCCGCCATTTCAACGGAGCAACATTTTGAAACTCCCGCCATCGCCGCAGCTGCTGTTGAGGGCGTGGCCGCTCTAAGCATCGCGTCCAACGGCGGGAGTACAGTGCCTGCCGCGTCACCACGGGTGCGACCGGCGATGCCATCGCTGTTTCGGGCCGACGCTGAGTCGAGTGAGGGAGACGAGGGAGCGCGATCGTCCTCTGCAGCCGCTGCCTTACATCAGCGACTGCCGCCGCTCAAAGAATTTGTGGGCGAGGAGGGCGACTGGGGCGGCTTCCAGCGGCGCTTCCTCGCTCACCAGGAGATGGCACAGTGGACAGACGCCGAGGCTCTCCGAGCACTGCCAGCACTCCTCGACAGCGACGCCCTCGCCACACTAACATCGGCAACGAAGGAGAGGCGTTCCACGCTGCGGAAGGCGATGCAAGTGCTGTCCGCTGTGTATGGGCCACCATCGGACTGTCGTCAACTCTTTTACGATCGCCAGCGGGGGACGAAGGAGTCGCCCCTGGCGTACCGTACAAGCCTCCTGGCGCTGGCAAAGGAAGCCTTTCCACGAATGGACGACGAGGGGATCGACGCCATGGTGACAGAAAAGATACTTTTGCTGGCGGACGACTTAGACATCGTCATTGTCGCACAGGACGATGCAGAAATGTGCTCCCTCCAAGCGGCCCGTCTCCTCCACGCAAACCTGTCCTCTCAACGATGGAAGGCCAGCAAGGCGGCGAGCGGGCGCGCCGTCGTTGCGGCCACCCTCCCGGCGGAAGAGGTTTGCGCCATCAACCATCGACGGCAGCACGGAGCGGGAGCGCGGGAGGACCGGGCCGATTCAAGCCGTCTACAACGTCCATCGTCGCCACCAGCGCTTCCACGCTGTTATAACTGCGGCATCCGGGGCCACGTCGCCTCGGGGTGCCGCTCTCCTCGGCAGCGCGGAACGACACCTCAACGGGACGCCGGCCCTCGTCACAAGCTCCACCATCATAATCCGGCGAGTCGCGGCACCCCTCATGTTTGGCCCACGCACACGCCCGTCACACACTCGAACACCGCAGCGAAGGGGGGGCAAATATCGCGTACCATGGCACCAACACGCACCGCTCTGGGTACTCACATTGAACCCAGCCAGTGGTCCGTGTTGGCCCATCGGGTTGTAGCCGCGTCATCGGGGTCGTCGGCCGTTGTGGGTCACATCGATGGGGTCGAGGTGCGCATCCTGGTCGATACAGGAGCATCGGCGACCATTATTTCGGAGTTGATTTATAACATTCTCCCTGCCCAGAGCCGTCCTTTGATGCCTGTTAATGTGCCATTCTTTGCTGCTAACGGGGGTTCACTTGGCATCATCGGACAAATTCGAGCCCAAATTTGTGTCGGGGATATTAAATTATCTGGGCCGATTTTTGTTTCCTCCTCGCTGGCGGTTCCGTGCCTGCTGGGGACGGATTTCCTGGCCAAAATGCCGATTAGGATATTAATCGATCAGGGATGCATTGAGCTCCCATCGGGCCGACGCATGGCGTTTTTGCCATCCCCCGCTACGAGCCGGACGGCGTTCGCGACGGTGCCGGCGTTCGTAGATAGAACGGTGCGCGTTCCTCCGGGGGCGCAAATGTTAATTCCTTTGAGACTTCGGCGGCCCTTCGCTAAGGGCATTGGGGCTCAAGGGGTTTTGCTGGGACCGTCTAGGGCCGGGGTCAGTGGACCTAATTTACTCCCGGCCCAGACCATAGTGAGAGGGGATGGAGAACCCTTCATCGCGGTCCTCAATGTGGGCTCGCAGACGGTGGTGGTCCCACAGGGGACCGTGCTTGCTCACGCAACGCCGGTGCCCTGTGAGGAACCCGTCGCGAGTCATGTCGGCGCTGCCCCTGCACCGCGACCACATTCAGACAGCGATGAAGGGTGGCTCGAGGCGCTTTGCGCGGGATCGACGGACCTGTCAAATTTAGAGCGCCAACGTCTTAAGACACTACTAAGGGAATTTTCCGACGTTTTCAGTCGGGATAAATACGATTTGGGCTGCACTCATCTGCTGCGTCACCATATTGATACGGGTGACAGCGCGCCAATACGCCAAAATCCTTTTCGGTTGAGTCCCGCCGAAAAGGACCATGTCAAATCGGCTGTTGATGACATGCTAGCCGCCGACATAATTTCTCCCTCCAACAGCCCTTGGGGAGCGCCGATCGTCCTGGTTAAGAAGCAGGACGGTTCGTTGCGGTTTTGCGTTGACTTTCGGCGCCTTAATAAAATTACGGTTGCCGACGCATACCCGCTCCCACGGATGGACGAATCGCTTGACGCCTTGGCGGGAGCGCGATTCTTCTCCACATTGGACTTACTTTCGGGATTCTGGCAGCTTCCTCTGGACGATGATTCAAAGCCTAAAACTGCTTTCCGTACTCCGCACGGCCTGTTTCAATTCAACCGGTTGCCGATGGGCTTACACTCAGCGCCGGCAACTTTCCAGCGGTTGATGGAATTGGTTTTGGCTGGATTGCAATGGGAGTCGTGCCTGATTTATTTGGATGACGTCATTGTCTTTGGCAAAACTTTTGAGGAACATCTCCAGAGGTTGCGGGCGGTTTTCCTAAAGATGCGGGCTGCTAATTTGAAATTTAAGCCCCAAAAATGCCATTTGTTACGCGAGTCGGTGCGTTATTTGGGGCACATCGTGGGGCGCTCAGGTATTTCTACCGATCCCGCCAAAACGCAGTGTGTAAGCTCCTGGCCGACTCCCACCTCAGTGGGAGAGGTTAGGAGTTTTATTGGGTTTGCGTCGTATTATAGACGCTTCGTCGCTAATTTTGCGACTATCGCCAAACCCCTACATGCTTTAACATCTAAAGGGGTTCGGTTTTGCTGGGGTCAGGAGGAGGAGGCTGCTTTTTGCTCCCTTCGGGATGCTTTGGTAAACGCTCCTCCCCTGATTTACCCTGATTTTTCAAAACCGTTCTTGCTCGACACCGATGCGAGCAACACGGGTATTGGGGGCGTGCTCTCCCAGGTGGTTGACGGCGTGGAACATGTGGTTGCGTACGGCAGTCGGGTGTTGTCTCCAGCGGAGCAACGGTATTGTGTCACCCGTAGGGAACTGTTGGCAATTGTCCATTTCGTCCAACAGTATCGCCCATATCTGTACGGTCGGCATTTCACCGTCCGCACAGATCATGCGGCACTGCAGTACGCCCTGAGGGTTCAACAGCCATCGGGACAATTGTCCCGATGGTTGGAGGTCCTCCAGGATTACGATTTCCAAACCACATACCGTAAGGGCGTTCGCCACACCAACGCGGACGCTCTGTCACGCTTGCCAACCACCTCCGAGTGTGCATGCCTCCTGGGGTCTGGACGTTGCAGGCCTCCAGGGGACACATCGGTACCTGTCTTGGCGGCCGCCAACGACGACGATGCAATGGTTCCAAATTCAATCGAACAGCAGGGCAAAGATTCCCTGTTGGGGTTGCCCGTCATTGAATGGGGGCGCCTCCAGATGGAGGATGTCTCCCTCCTCGGGTGGCGACGTCGCGTTGGCGGTGCGGCGGGGGGAAAAAGTGGTGGTTCCGACGCATGGGAAATGTGCCAAGGTCTGCTAATGCATTGGGACGGGAAGTCACGTCGACATCGGCTGGTTGTCCCTACTGGGTTGCGGGGTAGGGTGGTATGGGCCGCTCATGAGCGCCTCCTACACCTGGGGACCCAAAAGACTCTCGCCTTGCTGCAACTTGATTTTTACTGGCCTGGCATGACGAGGGATGTGGGGGATTTGTTGGGATCGTGCCCTCAATGTGCACAACGCAAACCGCCGGCACGAGAGTCTAACCCGCCCTTGCAATCGATCAAAGTGTCCAGGATAAACGAGCTGGTCGCTCTGGACATTTTGGGACCATTCCCCGCCACCCCCAGAGGGAATAGATATTTGTTGACGGGTGTCGAGTATTTTACACGCTGGCCTATGGCCTGGCCTTTGGCCAACCAGTCGGCAGCAGCCATCGTGGAGGCCTTTGTTCAGGGTTATGTCCTGGACAAAGGTGCTCCGGAGAGGCTGCTGACCGACCAGGGCAGAAATTTTTCCGGTAAACTACTCAGACAAGTCTGCGATCTCCTGGGCACAAAGAAAATTCGGACCTCCCCATATCACCCACAAACTGACGGGATGGTCGAACGTTTGCATCGCACCATCTCGTCCATGTTATCACAACAAGTTTCGGACTCGCAAACGGATTGGGACCTACAAATTCAGGGGGTCTTGGCGGCGTACCGGATGGCACCCCATGCGGCTACGGGGTTTTCTCCCTTTTACCTCATGTACGGCCGAGAACCAGACCCGCCTGTTCGTGCCCAGTTGCGGATCCCCGTGCCGCAGGGAAAAACTAATCTGGCTGACCACGTTAAATTTAATCTGGACAAATTGACCGAGGCACGGGATGCTGCAATGCAAAACTCTGACCTCCGTCAGAAGGCAAATGAGCGCCTCAGATTGAGTCGAGCGCACATGCTGCAGTGGAAGCCGGGGGACAAGGCATGGTTGCACTGCCCCCAGGTGCCACTGGCAACCTCCTCTAAACTTGTGCGGCCGTGGCGGGGCCCTGTGGAAGTGGTGGAGGTGTTACGTCCGCAGTGCGTGCGCATCAAGTGGGGGAAGCGGCGATGGTTCGTGCACCCCTCCAGATTAAAACCCTTCGCTGCGGTACACAACCCCACTTCACACGCGCGTGGCCAAACATGTGGGGGGTCGGCCGACTTGCTGGGTCCGTCTCCGTCGCTCTCACCTAATGCCTTGCCGGCTGTGCCACCTTCAGGAGCATCAGGAGTGACGGGCTCACGCCCGATCACCCCTCCTGCGGATGCCGAGGGTCACGCGGAGTCAGAGGAATGCTCACCTCAAGACGGACAGTCGCCACCTGATGGTCCGCCACGCGGGGTTACCCCGTGTGAGGGGCCCGCTGCAAGGACGCGCGCTAAAATGCGCAAACTGTTGTGAGGCCGGAAAATGTGTACATAGCTGTTGTGTTTATTGGGTGTTGTGTGGATGGTGTGTTTCCCGCTCCTCGGATGTACATATGCTGGGTTCACCGTTTGTTGTGTGTGCGGGGTGGGTTCCCTGCTGGTTGTATATAAGCTGTTTTTTTTACGGAATTCGTATTTATTCGGGGGGGGTGCGTCGGGTTGTTTCTCATCTTGTTGTTGCGTTCTTGTTCTGGTTCCTGTTATTGTTCAAAAATAGTGAGGCACACGCGCGGTCAGGGGGTGAAGGCACCTTTATTGTCAAATTTTTGTATGTTGGCAGCCGGGACGGCTGCATGCTATGCGGGGGGGAGTGATGTAGGGGTGTTAGAGAGAGAGCCCGTTATGCATGGCAGCCTATGGTAAACAAACACAGTAGGCGGGGCTACATGTGTGCACAAGCAGGTGCCCTCTGCGACGTCCGCGCCAGACACCCTGGGGGGTCGATTCGGTCGTTATGATCCCCCGGGGCCCCACCCCTCAGGGAGGGGTGGGGTATAAAAGGGGATTGTATCGAAGGGCTCGAGAGTGATGTTTAGCTAAAGAAGAGGAGGCGGAAGACGTCTGAGATAGAGCCCTGGACTCCCCCTGGTACGCCGTCCTTATCAGGACCGCGCAGGCTCGAGCCAGTGGCGTGGTACCAGAGCCAGAGCCAGTGCTGGTCTGGACTCTGGGTACCGGGCCCGACTGACCAGTGTCGGGCCAAGATAGCCTCCCCTAGCCCATTAGTGGAGGACTCAGAGGCAGGCTAGGGTTAGCTAGAGAGGTGTGTCCTCAGATAGACGGGTGAGGGGGCCGATACCCCCTCAAATGTGTATGTCACAACGTTGGTGTAAAATAAACAAGTGTGCCTCCAACTCCGGTGTGAACGAGTCGTGAGCGTTACTACACTAGTTCAGCACACTGGTAAGGCCCCACTAAGCTATGTAGCTCTTTTTCAGAAGCGACCTGGCTTTCACAAATGATAGCTCAACGAAGTGGCTTACCACCACGTGGAGGGAAGAACCAGAGGACCCGGAGAAAAAAAAACACGCCACCCAGGTAGAAAACAAGCAAACTCCAAATATACAGCAGGCATCGTTAGGATCGGGATCGAACCCACGACCTCCTTCATACCAGGCGAGGTAGTTAACATCTCCTGGCCACCGTGATGATGATGATGAGAGAAAGAGACACGCAGACTCCACATATACAGCAGGCATCGTCAGGGTCGGGATCGAACCCACGACCTCCTGCATACCAGGCGAGGTAGTTAGCATCTCCTAGCCACTGTGATGATGATGAGAGAAAGAGACACGCAGACTCCACATATACACCACGCATCGTCAGGGTCGGGATCGAACCCACGACCTCCTGCGTACCAGGTGAGGGAGTTAACAGGTTTTGTTTTTGTGCTCCGTGCCCCGAGCCGTTTTCTCACAGCAGCGCCGCCGCCTTGTCTTGCCACCGTCGGGGTTTTTTTTCCCTTTTGCCGACTCGCACGACGCCCTCCGCTTCGCGTCTGCGAGAGACGGACGCGTTTCTACGCAAGCGGGGTTGGACCGTGCCACCGTTGAAATCTCTCCCGCCCCCCCGCCCGTCCCAGGGAAAAACCCCGGCTTTACATCACGGGGGTGGCTGGGCTCCCCCCCACCCCCCCGGTGCCCCCCCAACCCCTCGGATTTCCCGGTGTCTCTGACCTCAAAGCCAAGCCCACACGGGCAACTCGATCGATTTTGGCGTTCGCTCAGTGGCCGGAGACGTACGATTCGCTGGCGCTTTATTGAACCTCCGTCCCTGCAACCCCTCCACCTCTCTCTCGACTCTCTCCTCTCCACGGGACCACCAACACCACCACCTCCCAAGCACCTCCACCCCAGAGAGGAGGAGGCCCCCCGCTTCCTCCTCCCTGGGGTGGAGAGGTTCTGGTTCGTTTACTGAGAGTTATATTTGCAGCATAAAAGGTGAGTGTAAGGTGAGCGGCCAGTGAGTGCTGGGTGTCAGGTGAGTGTTGGGTGAGTGGCCGGCGAGTGCCGGGTGAGTGCAAGGTGAGTGCCAGGTGTGAGGGGCCAGTGCAAACATTTGGGGGGGGGGTTTGGCACAGGTAAAACTCATTGTGCAATAATGCTAATTTTAGATGGAGGATATCAAGGGGGCTGTCGAGGGAGTTAGACCCAACAACTGTCCACAAAACGCAACCCGTCGTACAAACACGGTGAAGGTCGTACAGTCGGAACGTACCAGTACGGTGCGGTAAGCCTCTTACATGATCAACATAAAATAGGATAAACCCCGATTTCATAACATTTGTATTCTTTGGGGATTAAGGGGCATTTTTTTTTCTGGAGGGCAATTTAATTACGTAACGTGTACCGCTTTTTTGTAGATATGTGTGTGTGTGCACGTGGTAATAGACATTGGGTGTCTGTTCATCAGTGAATATCTATCTGCCCTGAAGGCTCACAATACACGTGCACTGAAATGCACGTGCAAACATCTGCGTGTTTACTTATTTATGAGGTCTGCTACATGGTTAGAAGGATCGTGTAATGAAAGATAAAGTGATGAGAGAAAATGTGATGCGATATAAAGTCATGAGATAAAGCGATGAGAGATAAAGAGATGCGTTATTATAATTTTCACGTACTTAATAACGTATTTACCCAATTAGTTCAGGTCATTAATTTACAATATATAGGTTTTCTTAGGCCAATATCATTATCCGTGAAATTACGAGAATTTCCGGAACGTATATATCCCTCGTGAACAACGAGGGTAAACAGTGCACACGTTGTGTAATGTTCGGGTCGCGCGGCTCAAAGCGACGAGGCTGACGGATCACGCTCGGACACGCAGCATGCCACCGCCGCCAGACTCACTCGGGAGGATCCCCTGTGACCAAGGCTGATGGTCCGGGCATGGTGAACAGCGAGCGTACTCACCAACAACGGAATTAAAAGACTTGATCGGACAAAACCCACATTCGATCGTCCCCCCCCCCCCAATTAAATTCAGCCGCGACCCCTGGCCCTGACCTGAATGCGCGTGCGTACGTTCATGAGAGAGGCAAACGAAAACATATCCAGAACTCACAACGAGTGGAACAGTGCACTCGTTGTGTAATGTCCGGGTCCAGCAATGCGGCAAGTGGCTCAAAGCGGGACGGGGGGGGGTGCTTATGGATCACGCGAGGACACGCAGCGCGCCACCGCGGCCACCGTCAGACTCCCTGTGACCGAGAGTGATGGTTCCCAGCGTGGTCTACAGCGATCACACTCACTCACAACTAAGTAAAACACTGTAACAGACAAAACCACATTCGATCGTCCCCCCCCCCCCCCCAGATACAGCTTAGTTTGTAGACGCCGGGATATTGCATGTCAGGAATCTTGTCGACCTGATCCCATCTATGAAGGACAAGATTCCTGACATGCAATATCCCCGCGTCTACAAACTAAGCTGTATCTGCGGCAGCAGTTACATTGGGGAAACTAAACAACATGTCTTGGACCGTGTTCGTGAACATAAGGCATATCTGAAACAGCAGGACCAATACTTCTGCCGTGGCTGATCATTACTTTAATGCGGCTGGCTCACATGAAATTGATTTCTCTAAGACGATGGTACTTTGCAAGCTAACTGGCTATCAACAAAGATTCGTTCACGAAGCCATCCATATATACGGACACAATTTCAACCGAGACGACGGTTTTAAACTCAGCAATCATTGGAAAGATGTCATCAACCACTTTGGGTCATGACATGATTTGTGTTTCTTGTCAACCTCTACCGTCAGCAGTGTGGATGTGTGTAGCGAGGTGCAATCCCCCCCCATCTCTACCCCCTTTCTCCCCCTATCTCTGCCCCCCCTCTCTCTCTTCCCCTGTCTCTGCCCCCTTCCTCCCCCCCCATTGTCTGCTCCTACTGTAACGCTGGCTGACTGGTTGCCCCACCCACGCTGCTTGCGCTGCACAAGCTCTCCTCCTCCCAGATCTCGTCCCCCGCCCACTCACTTTGGAAACCCTTATAAGCAGTTGCATTTTGAGGCTTGCTCCCTCTTTTCTCTCCGCCTGATGAAGACCGCTTGTATTGTTATAGAAACGTCGTGGGGTTTTTTTGCTTTATTTTCAATTTATTTTAATTTGTAATTTTATCTTACTATTTTTATGTTCATTGTGTTTTTTTGCTGTTATTAATTTCAATAAATTTTTTATCCATTTCAAATTTTAATTTAATTATTTTTTTCTTTTCTATCTACGTGACTTTACCGAAAGAACCAGGAATACTTATTTATTTTTGTGATTTGCTTACCTTTGCTATACTTTGCACTCCTGTCGTGTTTGTGTTTTGTTTGTTGTTGTAACGTTCTAACCCCGTGCCCCGACTGGACATCTGTAAAAAAAGAGCTTCATAGCTCATCGGATTTCTCCAGGATAAATCAAGACTCTGATTCTCTTTAAGTGAGTGCAAGTTGAATTTACAGATTGTAATCTACGGCATCTGGAATGCTCTTCCTTCCGATATTACGAAACCACTAGGAGATTGACAAACTAATTTCTTGATAACTGCTTTTTATGTTAATAATTAACATTTATTTGTAAGGCGCCTCCCACTAATGTCTCAAGGCTCCTTGCCCCCCCCACCGCACCTCCGATTAGCACGGCTGGCTACGTACGGTGGAAAGGAGTTCAACGTGTATAACGTGCGACCATGCCCCCTCCCCTCCCACCCTCTCCCCCATTGCATTACACAAACATTGCTACTTATTTATCTTGGAAAACCTCACCGAGTCTCAATACTCTTCATCCTGAGCAAATCCGACCAATTCTTCATTGAGCATTTGGCATCTGAGAGAAAACTTGAGAGTCCCCAGACAGGGAATAGCACACATGCGCCTGGACCAACGGATTCAACAGCCCTTTGCTTCCCCAGCCCTATCCTCGCCACCTCGCAAGCGCTAAGCATGCTCCAAATCCCTGCTCAGCCAATGACATCTCATGAAATCGAAAGGGCATCGAAGGTCGCGCGGATAATCACCTGGTCACAGGTAGTTCACTGCGTGGAAAAACAAACAGCTAAACGCATTTCAGATGCGCAAACACAGGGCAGCATAATCGGAAGCAATGACGAGGGATTTATTTACACGGTTCATAAGCTTTTGCGACTTTGATCGCGGCCCGAGACTATAAACCCCTTTGTGGCCCACACTTATTCTCGAGAGTGTCAGCGATAAGAGCCGAGGCACCCCTTGGGCTATGGCTAGCAGACCGCGTTCCGGGTTAATAAACGCGAGCTGAGCGTCCCCTGTGGAGTTAGGTGGGGGGGGGGGGGCTCATCGCCACTGCTAGAGCGAGAGAATGCGAACGGCGTTCGCACGTGCGCGCCCGAGCATCGCCCATCAGTGGGTGGCGGTGGGGGGGTCTAGCGGAAAGGGTCGCGGACGCGGGGTTAATGGTGCGGGGCGACGGCGTCGCGGATTTATGTTTACGCGAAGCGGCTTTGGGGGTGGGTTTTTTTCGTTTTGTTCGGTGGAGCGGAGAGAGAAAGAGAGAGAGAGGTCGCGGCGTGGGTTTGAAAAACTAGAAGGGCGCTCGCAAAGAAAAATGTTTTCAATTGGATTCCCGCGAGGTGCAAGGCTGCTCGCAGGTGCCCGGCGCCTCCGATTGAAATTCCCCGCAAACCCAAAGGGGTCGGGCATTGAGTCGGAGGTCGCCGGTTCTGTTCGGTCTCCCCCGGCGCGGCGGGTGCAACGGGTGGGGGCGGGTTTCCTGCGAGAAAGAGCTTCATGGCTTATCGGATTCCTCCAGTCTGAATGAAGATTTCTGATTCCGATAAAAATGACGCCCGCCTCCGCCCAGCGAGCGGTTATATAATGGCTACCGCCACAGGTGGTCGATCGGCACGTCCCCGCGTGTGGAAGAGTAGGCTCGAATACCTAGCGGGGAGGCCCTTCCACCAGCAGTGGAATGAGCGAGCAATTGCAGGGCTGCGCCTTCAGCCTTTTAAAATGTTTTTAGCACCGCAATTCACAACACATCAAGGCATTTCCAGAGCGGTGTAACCCTGAAAAGTGCCACGGTGGCGAGATGTTAACTACCTCACGTGGTATACAGGAGGTCGTGTGTTCGCTACTGACCCTGACGCCTGTACAGCTGGAGTTTGCGTGTTTCTCTCTCTCCCCGTGGTCACGTGGATTTTTCTCAGCGTCTTCCGGGTTTTCCCTCCCAATTTAGACTCAGCATGCGTTTAGAGTATTTGGTTGCTATCAATTTCCACAATATGATAAGCCGATTCGTTGAGCTATCATTTTTGGCCCAGCCGCTTCTGAAAAAGAGCTGTATAGCTCAGTGGACCTTACACCTGGTAAAATAAAAAACATTTTCTAGTTTTAATTGAGTTTTAGAAGTGTCATTCCCATAGCATTGGATGATCAGGGTACTCCGCAGTTTGTCGATCGGCACATATGACCGACTACCACGTGTTCGAATGACGTCAAGGTTTCTTTCAGGTCCGCTGGAAAGCAGACGGCGTGTATTTAAGGTGAATGCGCCCATAGTATTTACTAGGGATGCCACTGGGCTCAATCCGCGAGTCTCTATATACGTCATGCTAAAAATCTACAGTTAGATCCAATCTCACATGTGCTATAAATGAGTAAAAACTATACATTTAAAAATATACTAATTATATGCATTTGCCCATGATGGAACAACTCGATTTGATTGGCTCTGTCGCTGGATGGTGGTGGTGGAGGATTGCAGTTAAAACATTGGCGCCATAACCACACGACGATGCAGGCCAAATAGACAAATCATTATTCTTCGTGATTCCGGTGTTATGAAAACCTAGGGATGAAAACCGACCGCAATCTCCACCGTGCTCAAAACACAAAATCTCAAAACGATCGCCGTGTCTGTGCTGGATAAAAATAATCGCCGCGTGTTATGTAAATCATCCCCGAGATGGATTTGCCTCTCCTTGGCTGTAAAAAAGCCGCTCCTGCCCCGCTGGCCTGGCAGGAGCCATTCACCAAGGCACGTCAGGGGTGGCGTGGGGTGGCGGGGGTGGGTGGAAGGCTAAGCGCACAGAGCGGCGTGGGTAATGGGGTATTGGTTTTACTTCAGCGCTGGCGCTCAAGGCGCTCCTGCGGAATGAAGCCGGGAGAATTAGTGGCACCAGCGGGGCCGTAATTATTCGTGGAGCAGCGCCAGAGGGAGAGAGCACAGCCAATGGGAAGAAAAAGAACAAAAATATTATTATTTTACCACGTAACGCCCACTCAGCAAAATATTCCCGCACCTCCGATGAGCACGGTTGGCTACGTATGATGCGCAAAAAGTTCAACATCCATAGATATATACATCAGTATAGGAAAGGTAAACAAATAATTAACATATATACAACTAAAGCATTTTTTATCTTACCAACAATAGCCCACGTAGCTATTAGATTTTTTTTCAGAAATGACCCGGCCACAAACGATAGATCAACGAAGTGGCTGATATAATAATCATCACCATCATCATGTGGACATTTATAGCAGCCCAAATCTTCTAATCGCGTGATGTTGATTCTAACTGTGGAGGGAAAACCCGAAGGCCCCGGAGAAAAATCCACACGACTTTGGGGAGAGAGACACACGCGTGGCCGTGAGTGGGAATCGAACTCGGGTCGCTGGGTTCGTAGCGCAGCGCGCTAACCACTACACTACAATGCGTTATGCTTCCACATGCACGGGTTACATGACAGATTTGACGTCACAACTCACTTGCCGTGCTAAAAATATATGCATTATTGAGCTTCCCCCCCCCCCAAAAAAAGTTTATTTTTATAATTTTTGCATGGTGTACAGTCTGGAAAGTACCCACATGGAGAATATCAAGTTTATTGCATGTCGGGAAGTACGCTAAACATTTTTAACAGACACACATAATCACAACTTTGCCTTTTATGTATATGGAGATGGGTCCTAAGTGTGTTGATAGTAAAGCTAAAATAACCCATAAGGTTAGCTTTGAAGCTTTCGTGACTGCAAGGATTCATATTCTTAGGTTTTTTCGGTAAAGTCACGTAGGTAAAAATTTTAAATTTAAAAAAATTTATATAAAAATAAAATAAAAATCACGACGTTTCGGAGGCAACACAAGCGTCCGTCTTCAGATGGAACCGTCACAGCACGATAGCTGTATCAAGTGAGAGAGATTCCAAGTAAACAGTCCTTGTATATATACTGGTTGAGGGTGGGAGGAGCCTAGGTAGGCCCTGAATATTATTTTTGTGAGGTTCGGTGCGGCTGAAGCACGCTGTTAGGAATGAGCCTTTGTTGTGTAAACTAGGTGCGGATGATGGATGATGTAAAGGTGCGTGTAAATGGGACTGAGCCTTTAGTTATGTAGAGGTGATGCGGCTGAAATCCTGGCAGCGACTGAAATCCTGGCAGCGATTTCAGCCGCATCACCTCTACATATACACGCCACTACACATTATTTGCCTGTAAGTGACATTTTGTGCGTTGTTTACACTACTTTTTTATGGAAGCTGTGTTTTTTGTATTCCTCACTATAATACCATCGTATTTTATTATGATTTATTTTTATTATTTTATTATTTCCCTTCTACGTGACTTTATCGAAAGATCCAAGAATATGAATACCATCGTGTTTGAGACTGCATTTGCATTATAATTACTATGGCAGATTTAAAGTAGTTTTTTTATATACAGCGTTGTATTTGAGGATAATCTATATTCAACTTACTTTTTCTTTTGCAAAAAAATAATGTTTATATTGCGATTATGATTTGCTATCTATTTTGTATTTCTCGTATCTGATATTTTTCATCTATTTTACTGTGACCTGTTATGCTTGGCGGAGAAGCGTTGGTGATGTTTTTGTTTATGAAACACCGATTTAAGAGCCTCTTGGCTCACAGGATACTGAAAAATAAACTGAACTGAACGATGTGGGAGGAGACCGGAGCACTCAGATTAAAAAAACAACGCGTGCAAGGGGGCAACGCTCTATCCCATGCAGACAGAACAGGTGGAGTCCAGTTTTGCTGTGCCACTTTCTCCTAGAACCTCAGTGCCTATCCTCTCTCATATACATAACTGAGGGGGTGAGATGGACAGCAGAATGCCAATATCTCTGGAAACATTCCTGTGGTGATTTTGTTTACATTCTAGCACCTGGTCATATTTTTCCCGGCGCGTTCCTATTTCCAGTGCGTTTAGAATCGATAGTTTCCCAGGAATGGTCCGTTCTTTTTCCAGAAGGATAATTACATTGTCGGCATCCAAGTAATTATTTTTTTGTGTTGTGGTATTATTATTTCAGCCCGTGCGCTTTGAAACGATCTGGCGCTAAACCTTCGTTCCGCCAAAATGGATTCAGGGACAATCTCCCCCATCTGCAAAACCTTGTGAACACCCGTGGAAAAATGAGCCCCCCATTATTTCTTGCACGCTACAGAGACAAAGATCCCCCGTATGGAATTAACAAACTGCATGGGCAAGTGCCGTTAGCGAGCAACTATGAAGGCCGGCACAGCACAAGAGGGGGTGGGTGGGTAGCCAGCACCACGCCCGGCCGCCTTTGTTTACACACTGCACCAGGTATTCATTTGAGTCTGAGTCGTCCAAAGGGGAGGTCTACGACTGGTTCTGATATACGTTATTGGTCTTGACTATGAGCGGGAATCGACCCCGGTCACCAGGTTAGTAGCGCGGCACGCTAACCACTACACTACCGCTCCCCACACACGCATGCACACACGCACACGTGTCTGCGTGAGGGGTGCTGCCATGGTGGAACGGTCAGCACGCTGGACTCGCAATCGAAACGTTGCCAGTTCAATCTGCCAGCGCGGCAGAATGAGGGTATTTTTAAAATAAGATTTAGAGAAGAATAACTTTACCGGTACCGAGGTTCCCACATGGCCATGCGGGAGGGCGTGTGGTATGGTTTGGCGCCAGCTATCGTAGAGTGCAATAGTGTGGCTACGGTTCTCTGCTGTGTGTACGATGTCTTTAAAAACAACGGCGCTACTACTACTCCTCTCTAAATGAAATTAACGCTGAGATTCGGTGGTGAACGGGGGGCACCACCCTCCCTGCATCTTGCAGACATTTCGGAACGGGTGAATTTTAGTTTTTATGTTTTTAAAGAGTACGTTCATCTTTATGTGTTCTGTATTTTTCGTGGGTGTGCGAACGGAAGTTTTTGAATGTCCACTCTTCGACGCATCTCGCTGCGTGCTGAATTGCACACCACTTGGGCCCTCTCAATTGCTCTCCGCGATGAGCGTCCGTCTCATCACTCGTTAGCGTGCGCATCGCTTGCCCGGGGCTGCACCGAGGGACCCCTTTGTTCGGCACCTAATTAGGTGTTCTACATCACGTCGCTCGTCCGTGGTTTGGGAATGAGCATGGAACAGGGTTGCGCGTGGAAGCTTCTCGCACGCGCAACCCTGCGTATGTATGAGCGATAGCACGCTGCGCTACGAACCTAGCGACCAGGGTTCGATTCCCGCTCACGGCCAACACCGGTGGCGATTATCTAAACCGGTCCTGGGCCTCCCCTCAATCGACTCAGCCTCAATTGAGTATCTGGTGCCGTGTTTTGGAAACATCGCCACAAGGGAGACGAAGGCGGCAGGGCATGGTGTTGGCCACCCACCCCTTCGTGTGACGTGCCGGCCTTAATATGTGCTCGCTAACAGCACTTGCCCCAACAGTCTATTAAGGCTATACGGGGGATATTTGTCTTTGCCAGTCACAGGTGGTGTATCGGCCAGCCATTTCAGTCAGTCGACCCATGGCACCTGCTGGGTCTGCCCCGTGACCTCCTGCCGGCGGGCGTCCGACACTTCACGTGGCCTCAACATGCACCTAGCCTGGCACAATCGCCATGGTGACGTGACTGCCACTTAGTGGCGAATGGCGGTTGCTGTTGTGTGGCGGTTAGCGCTACGCTGCGCTACGAACCTGGGGACCAGAGTTCGTTTCCCGCTCACGTCCAAAGCCGGTGACAATTATCTTAACTGGTCCTGGGCCTCCCCTAGGTCGTCTCAGCCTCAAACAAGTACCAGGTGCGGTGTGTAAACATCGCCACTGGGGAGACAAAGGCCGCCGGGCGTGGTGCTGGCCACCCACCCCCTCGTATGCCGTTCCGGCCTTCATAGGTGCTCACAAATGGCACTTACCCCAACAGCCTGTTAAGGCTATATGGGGGATCGTTGTCTTTATCTTTGTTACATTATAAAGTAGAACGATATCGCACGTGAACACGTTTAGGATAAATCTGTGCCTGCCGTGGTTATGTAGGGTCATAGAGGACTCATGCGTGGAGAGCTGTACGTGTCCGACGTTTCACTCCGACGAGCTGGGACCGTCTTCAGGAACCGAGAGAGCTGTACCCTACATGGACAGTCCCCAATTTACGAACGGGGTGCACTCCTTGACACCCGGTGTTCGTATCTCAGAACGTACGGTCAGTGTTAAAAATGTGTTATGGTAAAAAAAAACATTATTAAACTCATAAATAAGAAATGTTGTATTTTTGTATACAATACTGTAAAGAAAAATACTGTATAATACATAAAACACGAGCCTTACTACCCGGCTTCGCCCGAGACTTGGATTAATACACGGCCTACGCAGAGGGTGGAGGGGTTGTTTGAGTGACGTCAGCAGGCACACTGCATGACGCTGCCGCATGCGGGTGACATCACAGATGTGACGTCACCGCTCACTTGGCGTGCAAAATATATCCATTATTGCGCCCCCCCCCCCCCCACAAAATAAAAAGTCTATTTTTATACTTTTTGCATTGTGATCAGTCTGGAAACTACCCACATGCCAAATTTCCAGTTTGTTGCATGGCAGGAAGTATGCTAAACATTTATAACAGACACATATATTCACACATTTCCCTTTTACATATATATATAGATAAAATAAAGTAACATGAAAAGAAACTAAAATCTGTTTATTTTCACTTACTTTGAGTCCGGATTGCTGCCTTGCATGTCGGAAGCGGCGCTGTGCGGCACGTTGGGACTCATTACGTCTTGCGGAGGATCGCTCCGCCGAACAAGATAGTTCCGTGGTTTGGCTCGTAAGTTACGGCTGAAGTTCGCAAGTCGGATGGTTAAAAGATAATAGCATCTTGTGGCGGTTCGTTCATAAGTGCAGATGTTCGTTAAGTCGGACGCTCGCATCTCGGGGACTGCCTGTATTGTTTATGGCTGGCCCTAGTTTCTCTCACCGTGTCCACGTGTTTTTCCGGTGAGCTATTTTTTTGTTGGGGCGCCATGGTGGCTCGGAGATGTTAACTACCTAGCCAGGTATACAGGAGATCATGGGTTCGATCCCGACCCCGACGCCTGCTGTATATTTGGAGTTTGCGTGTCTCTCTCTCCCCGTGGTCGCGTGGATTTTTCTCCGAGTCTTCTGGTTTTTCCCTCCACATTTAGAATCAACATCACGCGATAAATGTTTCACACGATGATACGCCACTTCGTCGAGCTGTCATTTGTGATGGCCAGGTCGCTTCTGAAAAGATCTGCACAGCACAGCTCAGTGGCCTTTACCTGGTGGAATAAAAACACTGTTAAGTTGTTCAGCCCTTTATGAGCTCACTGATGGATATAGGCCCATTATGATTGAACGAGTGAGTCGTGGGGCTTGCTTGGCCATACTTCACCAGGTCGGTCAGTGACGGGATGGCGACTAAAAAGGGGCCCGATTTGGACTCGGGTCACTTGGCCATATCAGAGGACGCCAACCGCGGCGCCACAGATCAAGCCCTCAAAAGATGACGCAAAGTATCATTTTTACAGCCCTTTGTCATTCCACTGCTGGGTGAAGAGCAGCTCACACACTACATAGGCTGTGGGGGTTGTATGACCATACTTCACCGTGATGCTGGTCAATGTGCAGATTGGAGGAGGGAGGGTGCCCGCTGTTGCCAGCCGTGGCTGGGAAATCGAACTTGTGTTGCGCAGTTCACACCGCGGGGTGCTAACCACTGCGCCACCGCTCCACCACAATGCAAAATAAATGTTTTTTTGTGAGGCTGAGCATGCAGAGGGGGCGGTGGGAGGGGTCTCAGCCCCCTCCAACCGCCCCACACCCCCCACATCCTTCTCGCCCCACCTCTCCCATAATGCTACGGGACCAACCACATCCGTTGGCAATTTATTTTTCCACGGGAGAATTACCAAAGTACACACCGAGCTGCGAAGGCTAAAGGACGTGCGGCGCACATAATGCATAGGCCTCGGCTATTGTGCAGCTGCTCGTGCTGGACAAAGAGGCCTAATTCCTGCTCGAGAAATGACGGGTATTCTGCCAATATTTGCTGTATAAATGGGCAATTTCGCTGCCACTTTGTGCCAATTTGGTAATTTTTATTTTTTTGCTGCTGCAGAAAAAGCCAAGTTTCATCCAACCTGTCAATCAGGCCCCCTGCTTCTAAAATTCAGAAACAACCATTACATTTTTGTATAATAAAAAGAACATCCTCTTAACGTTTCCAACGGAGGGAGCCTCGCTATCGACATCCACGACCAATCCAATCCACTGCTGGATGGAGGCCTCCCCACGTTGTGGTCACCCCTTGCGCTCCCGCGACAGCATGATTCCATCTCGCTTCTCCCGCTCACCCAGCGAATCTCATCCCTCCACACCCCCCCCCCCCCCAGGTCATCCTCTCAGGCATATCCCTCCTCTGGCTGTCATTCCATCATCAACCTCATCCCGCTATACCCCATCGCTTCTCGTCGGAAAGTTCTGCCCAACTGTGCTTCCTTATTTTTGCCTCATTGCATTTCCCAGCATGCGCCTCACCACGCATGTTTGTATTTTCATTTTTCTTTTACCATTTTCTTTGCCAGTGTTCACGCTGACAATCCACTACCCATACGCAACAGCACACGGCATGCGCCATAGAGGAGCCTGGTAAAATAATACTGAAAAAAAAACCATAATGACAAAAAACACAAAGTTTAAAACCAATTAACTAAATATTAACATTACTCATGAACACACGCAGAGCTGCACCGCTGCGTGACCCCACGTGACCTCACGTGACACCGGCGCGGCCGTTCCCGCTGCGTGAACCGTCTCTCGCTGTGTCCCCCCCCCCCCCTCCCTGGATGCGTGTGGCCACGCGTCCTCAGCCACGCTCACCTGGGCCCCGACCCACCAGTGGCAAGTGACATCATAGCCCTGCTACTTCACCGACTGCCCAGGATGGTGAAGTATGGTCAAACAAGACCGACCGTGCCTGCTGACATCTTCTCCATGGACAGGGGGAGCGGTGGCGCAGCGGCGAGTGCGCTACGCTACGAACCCGGCAGGCCCGGGTTCGACTCCCACTCACGGCCGACGCCAGTGACGATTATCTGGACCGGTTCCGGGCCTCCCCTTGGTCGACTCAGCCTCGAATGAGTACCCAGTGCGGTGTGTGTAGTAAACATCGCCACTGGGAAGGGTGTTGGCCACCCACTCCCTCGTGTGCCGTGCCGCCCTACATAGCGCGCTACTCGCTAACAGCACTTGCTACAAAAGTCCGTTATGGCTGTACGGGGGAATCTTTGGCCAATGGCCAGGAGATCTGGTTGAGCAGAACTCTCCTCCTACACGGGCAACGAGCCGCAAAGCGCAGAACTTCTAGGCTGGTCAAAATGAACTTGTCTCCTACCTCTTCACGAGTCTGCAATGGTCAGGATGGCAGCTCATCTATCCGGCTAAACTGCGCGTATTCCTATATTATCGCTTGTCACATACAGCTCTCTCTGCCCACTACAGTAAAAAAAATGTTGCTGTGGTTGTCCCACCTGATGACGGAAGCTTGTGTTGCCTCCGAAACGTCGTGATTTAGTTATGTTTTTTATTTGTATTTTATTTTCTACCTACGTGACTTTATCGAAAGAACCAAAGAGTATGGATCCTTGCAGTCACGAAAACTTCAAATCTAGGACCAACGCAGTATGTGTGAGTATTTGGCTGCTATCAATTTCCACATGATGATGAGATGTTAACTCCCTCGCCTGGTATACAGGAGGTTGTCGGCTCGATCCGGACCTGCTGTATATTTGAAGTTTGCATATTCTCTCCGTTGTCGCATGGCTTTTTCTCTTAGAGTATTTTGCTGCTGCTTTAAATTTCCACGCGATGATAAGCCACTTCACTGAGCTGTCATTGTGTGGCCTGGTCGCTTCTGAAAAAAGTTATATCTACGTATTCACGTTGAACTTCTTTCGTACCATGCGTAGCCAATCGTGCTAATCTCAGGTGCGAGGGAAGGACAATCAACAACGCAGTGATTTCACTTCTGCTGCTCATGCAGTGCCCGCCTCCCCTGGAATCCGAGATATTCTTCACACGTTAAGCTGCACCGCTGGGGTTCCCTGTCCTATCGAGCCGCCTCTGATTCTCTCTGAACGGCGTATAATTCCTCCTGGGCATTCCACTTGCCTCGAACAAATGGTCCTAATATACAAAACAAAGACCCGCTGAACAAACCTCGCAGCTCCGATTAGCACGGTTGGCTGTGTGCAATGCGACTCAAGTTCAATGTACACACGTGCAAAACCTTTAAAGAAAGGCACAGTGAGACTTTTCGGATTTCCCATTTACGACGGGTTTTTTTTCATTAATGTATTCATTGCTGCCACTACAATTGCATGACCACCACGCACACAACAGGTGCTATAGACTGCGAATGCTCTGTCTATTTGACGCAGAAGAGGGCAGTGCAGCAAATTGATTTCTTGAATCCACCCATGCGACGGAGATTTTAGGTGTAGCAGGGAAATTCGATGTTGTCAATCAATGTTGACTCTAAGCTCACGATGTATACCGCATGTGCCTTTAAGCGCGCGTAACATTCGACGTATAGCCACCTCGTCCGTGTTGCATGCGACCTTGGGTTCACGTGACCCCCTGCAGCAGGCCACTATTTGTTCTCGTCACAAGCGACTGATGGGCAACAGCAGCAGCGGCGGCAGTGACACTGCAGAGACGGACATCTTCTTCAAGATGAGGAAAAAAACTACGTCTTGAAAACCCTCGACCAGAGACGGCCGCTGTGTCCGCCCGGATCGCGAGCACGAGCTCGCGTTTTCGAGAACGCGACGATGGATCCATCGTTTTTTTATTTAAAGCTTTCGTGACTGCAGGGATTCATCTTCTTGGTTCTTTCGGTAAAGTTACATAGAAGGTAAATAATAAAAAATTTAACATAAATAAAATACAATTCTCTCGACGTTTCGGCCACAACGCAAGCAGCCGTCCTCAGGTGAAGAACAGGTCTGTTGGAAAGACAGTGTCTGAATGAGCACCACCATGTTTGGCAGTGTATATTTAAGCTGGGTTGGAGGAGGAAGGGCGCCTTGACAAAGGAATTTGCATATCAACAGATGAATTTAGCATATTTATGGAACATGCAGATATGGGATTAGTCACTACTTGTGGAATGCGTAGGAGGTGGGGGGTCTCAAAGTCATATTATGCCCGTGCATTATGTAGGATTAGCAGCAACCACAAGTAGTGACTAATCCCATATCTGCATTTTCCATAAATATGCTATATTCATCTGTTGATATGCACATTCCTTTGTCAAGGCGCCCTTCCTCCTCTAACCCAGCTTAAATATACGCTGCCAAGCTTGGTGGTGTTCATTCAGACGCTGTCTTTCCGACAGCCCTGTTCTTCACCTGAGGATGGCTGCTTGTGTTGTGGCCTAAACGTCGTGAGAATTGTATTTTATTAGGTTTTATTTTTATTATTTTATTATTTCCCTTCTACGTGACTTTACCGAAAGAACCAAGAAGATGGATCGATCCTTTGTTGTTTTTTTATCAGGCGCGGGCCCGTTTGCTGTGCGTCGCAAACCTTGTGCTGTACGGCCGGGTTCATCCGTCCCAAAGACGCTGGAACACACTGCTACCAAGCTCATGTTTGAGATCCATCCCTGAACCGGAGCCAGTATCTGCAACAGACTCAAAAGTGGTGTTGTTGTTTCAGAGAGCCTACTTCAATGCGCATTCGTGATGGACTGGCCTCATAAGAGTGCGCAATAACAAAAATGTTCTTTACCTATTTACGTTGACGTGTCAACCAGCGGTTACTTATTGAGAAGCGAGCCTCGGGGCCTTGTTGTGAGCTGGTTGACACGTCTCAAGCACGTGAGCATGGCGTGGTACATTTGCAGGGACGGGGAGATGCCAGGCTTGGTACACCGATATATATGCAGGCGTCGTCGGGCAAATCGATGAGTTGTTTATTATACACGTGGGAGAAAACCGGAGCATTGCGTGCCAGGGAGCGACACTCGGTCTTGTACCAGAAGCTGTATTTTTATACTGTAGGAGGAATCCGATAAGCTATAAAGCTCGTTTACACAGATGTCCGGTATGGGGCATGTCAGAACGTTACAACAACAAACAGTACACAAACACTATAGGAGCGCAAATTATAGGAAAGGTAAAAAAACATGTAACAAAAACATATTAAATAAAACTAAACTATGTTTACCTTACGAGGTAAGGCCCACTAAGCTAATCGCTTATTTTTCAGAAGCGACGTGGCTATCACAAATTATAGCGAAACAAAGTGGCTTATCACGTGGCACCCACATTTGCTCTACAGCATTCGCTTGTTAGTCATCAACTCGCTAACCGCGATTTAGGCGATCCGCGAATCACACCTGGAGTTCTGCACGGCTGACTGTATCGAGAGAAAGAGAAAGAAAGTAATGAGATGAAGTAATGAGAGATAAGGTGACGAGAGATAAAATGGAGAGAGGAAAAGTCACTCGTACAGCACACACAGGTGTGTGCTTTACTAGTGACGAATTGTCATGTTCTGTTTACGTGACAACCCTTACTAGTTGGCTGTGTCGGCTAGTGGCGAGTTTAACAACACACATATTCACGCGATCTAACCCAAAAACCTCTATTATAGAGTGATGAGAGATAAAGTGGTGATGCGTGGCACCATCATAATTAAAAATAAGTTCATTTTTAAACGTATTTAATACATCAATATGTATTTAGATTTGCTTCACGTTTATTATAACACATTTGTTTGTATTATGAGAATGCTGATGTATTTACTCGCTTGTTTATATATTTATTTAAAGTACATTCATTAAAAAGATACGATTTCGTCAGTCAATATCGTTTCTCCGTGAAATGTGCTGTGCACGAGCATTTCCGGAACGTATCCCTCACGATTAACGAGGGAACGCTGCACTGCATTATCCTGGCAAGGCAGTTTCACAACATGTGTGTGCGGTGATCCACCAACGCTCACGGGGAGAACGGGCAAACTCCAAATATACAGCAGGCGGCAGTGTCGGGATCGAACCCACGACCTCCTGTATACCAGGCGAGGTAGTTAACATATCCTAGCCACCGTGATGATGAGAGAGAGACACGCAAACTCCAAATATACAGCAGCAGGCGGCAGGGTCGGGATCGAACCCACGACCTCCTGTTTACCAGACGAAGTAGTGAACATCTCCTAGCCACCGTGGCACCCATTCCAATGCCGAGGACTGCTGGTCACGACGAGACGTCTTTAGGGCAGGGCTCGTGTAGTTTTGCTGTTCCTCCCCTGTTGTATTGTTTATTTTTGTAACTTTCTGACCCACCACCTACTGGACAAATGTAACAACAACAAAAAAAGAGATTTACAGCTCATCAGATTCCTCCGGTGAACAAAAACATTCTGATTCTGAGAGACGTACTGGATCGGCTGAGGTTAGTGTTGTCAGTGCGCGCGTGTACCCCTGAGCGCAGTGAGGAGTGGGATGGTGACGGATTGCGCACTGGGACACATCGCCATCATCGACGTGATGCTCAACGCCGGTGGCAAATGCATCGCGCAACTTCTGCGATTCCCCAAGAGAGCCACGATTTGGCTTAAATAATCATTCTCAGCGATATATTGCTTCTTTTATAATAACGAGGAGGGAACGCCGCACTGCAGTTCTCCTGGCAAGGAAGTTGCCCAGCATCTGTGTGTGTGCGGCGATCCACCAGCGCTCGCTGCTGCTATCTCCACGGTCCTGCTGGGTTAATGGCGAGTGGCGGCAGAGTGATTAGCGACATCGCATTGCTACGGAGCCTATAATACCTGAGTTCGACTCCCAACCACGAGCGATATCGGAATCGATCCTGGGAATCCTACCCTTCACCAACCCTGCACTGACCGGTGCGTGACCAACACGGCATGCGGAGAGCTTCATCCAACCGTTGAATGACAAAGCCCTTCGCATTTACATTGCCATCACACATTTACATCGCTCCGGCTGAGCCAAAATCAATGCTATTTGAGACTGCACATGCAACACAAAGGCCTGCATTAAATCAGCATCGGAGGCCTTCGGAAATTTGAATATGAATACAAAAATCTACCTCGCGAAGAAAAGAGGCTCAAGCCTTGTTTAGAGTCCCGGCAGCTATACAGAGATGTTGTCAATCACCGCTCCGCTCTGCTTCTGTTTGCAAGTCTGCGTCGCTTTTCCGTGCCCTTGCATGTAGTCAACACACGCGTGTCTGTGCGTGTGTACTCGAAAAAAAAATCTTTATTTTACCAGGTTTGGCCCACTGAGCTGTTATATAGCTTTTTTGCAGAAGCGACCTGGCCACAAATGATAGCTCAATGAAGTGGCTTATCAAGTAGAAATGTATTGCAGCCAATTGCTCGAAATGTTGAAGGAAAATACCAGAGGACTCGAAGAAAAATCCACCCGACCACGGGGAAAACGTGCAAACTCCAAATATAAAGCAGCAGGCGTCAGGGTCGGGATCGAACTCATAACCTCCTGTATACCAGGCGAGGTAGTCAACATCTCCTAGCCATTGTGGCGAGATGTGCGCGTGTACCCCCGAGTGCAGTGAGGAGTGGGATGGTGACGGATTGCGCACCAACCCACACCGTCATCATAGACGCGAAGCCCCAAGAGAGCCTCGATTCACTTGCAAGAATCATTCTCAGCCGGGGTGTGCGGGAGGAGGGTGCAGCAGTGGTGCAGCGGTCGCCGGACTGCGCAACGAACCCACAGAGCTGAGTTCGATTCCCGGCGACCTGAGTTTCATTCCTCCTCCCAGCCACGTCTAACGTCAGTGGCAAGCGACATCTGAACCGGTCCTCGGCTCCCTTCTCCAACACGTATTGACCAGCGTGGTGAAGTATGGTCAAACATTATTCAAATCGTTCACACTTGCATGGGAGGACATACTTGCGAAACTGCATCGATAATAACATTTCATTAGGTTGTTTCGTCATTTCCCTTTTCCGGTATTTTATCAAAGACGGTGGTCACCGCATCACGCTGCACTTTCAGATGCGCTTCTGCAGCCGTCTGGAACGCTGAGCCAGAGAAATCCCACACATTGCTGAGAACACTGTACTCTGCACTCGAGGAAGCCACTGGAGCTATGCACTTTTAAATCTAAATTGAAAAAACTAATTTATTTAAAAACATATTTTTGTGTTAAGTTTATTGTCCCCCCCACACACCGCACCTTCAATTAGCACAGTAGGCTATGTACGGTGCGAAAGAAGTTCAACATGCGTACATACACCAGACCGGACCAAGCCTGGTTCCTTCCGTGCCACCTACCCGGTCCTGGTTGGAGGAAAGCATTGCGTGACCGTGAGAGATGGCAAAGGCGAGTAGAGGCCTTCATCCAGCAGTGGATTGACCATGGCCGATGATGATATGCTGCACTAGGAGTGCATGCATGCAAAGCTTGCACGCACGACTTCTATTTTATTAATTACACTGGTAAAAAAAACATTTTTTTCTGGCCTGGACTTTTGCAGCTGTTTTAGACTAATTTCAGGGTGCTGATTCCAAATCTGATCTCAGATTTGCTCTATCACATCTCATTTTTATGCTACCGGCATACCCCATTTTCATTGATTTTCCCCGAAATTAACTCTGTCACTTATGATTGCAAGTTGTTGCGAGTCAGTGACTGCTTCAGTGTTAAAATATGGTGCTGTATTTTTAGGATAGTGTTTATAATATCATTTTATGTAGATATCCACATTTATTTAATATTTTTCTTCTGCAGTTTTTTTTGAAAATGCAATATTTGATATCTAAAAAACCTGATGTGATAGACAAAAACTGATGCCAGATTTAGAATCAGCACCCCAAAATTACATTAAAACCGTTGGAATACCTTATGCCAGAAAAAGTGTGTGGACCAGTGTTAACTGACCAACAATGCAAGTGTAGTGGTGGTATTGACGTGCGCCGACTGTGACAGTGATGGATCACGGGGCGGCGCGGGGTGCGGGGTTGGGCACGCGTTGTGGGCGTGGTGTGGACGCGCGCGCCGGGAGTGACAGATGACGAGGCGGCGCGGAGTGAGTGGTGAGGCACGATGAGATGTGGGCAAAGAGGATCGTAGCCAGCACCCGGCGATTGGTCGAATAAGTGGGTGCTCGCAGCGACGTCCGCAGGTGGGGTATAAAGGGGGACGCGCGAGAGCACTCGGGGAGAGTTACCCAGTTGAAGACCCGAAGACGGAGCTGAAGACCTAGTGAAGCCGAGTAGCTCAGTGGCGTTAGTCGCCGAGTAGCTAAGTGGATGTTGGTCATCCGAGTAGCTCAGTGGCGTTAGTCGCCGAGTAGCTAAGTGGATGTTGGTCATCCGAGTAGCTCAGTGGGCGTTAGTCGCCAAGTAGCTAAGTGGGTGTTTGTCACCCGAGTACTAAGTGGATGTTGGTCATCCGAGTAGCTCAGTGGCGTTAGTCGCCAAGTAGCTAAGAGGATGTTGGTCATCCGAGTAGCTCAGTGGGCGTTAGTCGCCAAGTAGCTAAGTGGGTGTTTGTCACCCGAGTACTAAGTGGATGTTGGTCATCCGAGTAACTCAGTGGGCGTTAGTCGCCAAGTAGCTAAGTGGGTGTTTGTCACCCGAGTACTAAGTGGATGTTGGTCATCCGAGTAACTCAGTGGGCGTTAGTCGCCAAGTAGCGAAGTGGGTGTTTGTCACCCGAGATACAAAGTAGGTGTTAGTCACCTGTAACCAAGTTTGATAAAATAAAGAGTGTGTTACCCGTGAAGTCGTCTCCCGTGGAGTTACTACATTACAACTGGCGTCAGAAGTAAACCTGTCTTCAAGAAGTATGGACACAAGGAAGACTACCCGTACCCACGAGCGAGGTCGGGATGACGACGGCGTACCGGGGACACCGACCTCGGGAGTAGAGGACGAGGAGTTGCCGCCGATGCAGCACTTCGCGGTGATGGCCGACGCTCCGCTTGCCTCCGACACCGGCCTCCAGGACGCGCACGCCCGCTTGGCGGAGTTGCTACTCGCCGCCGCCGCTGTCTTGGCCGACGTCTCCGTTCCGGCGAGCGGAAAAACGGCTGCGGGGGTCGTGGAGGAAGCGACGGTGGAGGATTCCCGCCAAAGGGCGCTTCGCGCCAAAAGCCTGGAAGTTGCCGCCGTTTTTGGGGGGCCGCCACCGATTGGCGGGAAAGACGGACGCCACGTGGCCGGACACCTCCGCGCAGCGCAGCCCACGTCATCGGCGCGCGCCGGAGCCCTCCATTTTGCGCCTGACAACCGAGCCGACATTTTACACAACTCCAGCGGAGCGCGGGAAAATCTCTCCGACGTCGACGACGATCGGGTCCTCCAGCAAAGATTGCCCGCGCTGTCGGCGTTCAAGGCGGATGGGGGCGACTGGGGAGCCTTCCAACGAAGGTTCCTCGCTCATCAGGAGATGTCGGGGTGGTCCGACACCACTGCCCTGCGTGCGTTGCCAGCGATGCTTGACGACGACGCGCTTGCAGCCTTCACATCTGCTGCAAGGTCGTCCCGCTCTACGCTCCAGGCCGCACTACACCTGATGGCGAAGGTGTTCGGGCCGCCCTCCACGTGCCGCCACCAGTTCTACGATCGGCGGAAGGTGGCTGGGGAAACGACGCTAGCCTACCGCACGGCACTGCTCGCCTTGGCGGACGCGGCTTTTCCCCGCATGGATAAGGAGGGGAAGGACGCCATGGTGACGGAGCAGCTGCTGGTGTTGGCCCACGAGTTGGGGGTCCCCATCAACGTGGCAGACGAGATGGAGATCTGCTCCCTGGCGATCGCCACGAGCATTCACGCGTACGAGGTCCTCAAACGCAAGCCGGGGGTCGTCTGCAAATGGCCGGGGAATGCGGCACTGGCCGCCACGATCGCCGAACCTCAGCCAGCTGCGGTGCAGGAGCGGGCCTTCGCTGCACCGTGTCCGGGGGAGTGGAGAACGGGAGGTCGTTCGCCCACACGTTCGCCCCGCAAGCTGGAGCAACCGAAACCTACGACGTCCGTCGTCTGCTACAACTGCGGCCTTCGGGGTCACGTCGCAGCCGGGTGCCGGGCCCCGCGTCCGCGCACCGCAGGACCACGTCGGGACGACGACCAGGGCCACAAGTCATCCCAACAAAACCCGGCAAGTCGCGGCACCTCACACGTTCGGTCCACAAACACGGCACATTCGGGTCGCCGCTTCGCGGTGGGGGGTTCGCGGCTGGGTGCCGGGGGTTCAATTCGGCGGGGGGGGTCCGTACGCGGCCCGCAAGCAGTCGAGTGGTCCGAATTGGCCCACAGGATCGTGGCTGCGTCAGCCGGGTCGTCCGTGGTAACGGGGTTCATTGACGGGGTTGAGGTCCGGGTGCTTGTTGACACGGGTGCGTCGGCCACCATCATCTCGGACCTTATTTATAACATCCTTCCCGTCCAAAGTAGACCCCTTCTGCCGGTAGACGTGCCATTTTATGCGGCGAATGGGGGATCCCTGGGGATCATCGGCCAGATTCGGGCGACTATTTGCATTGGGGACATTAAATTAGCGGGCCCTATTTTTGTATCATCATCGCTGGCCGTTCCCTGTTTGCTAGGTACGGACTTTTTGTCAAAAATGCCCATCAAAATTCTTATTGATCAGGCCTGCATAGAGCTTCCGTCAGGTCGGCGGGTTGCCTTCTTGTCGAGCCCTATCAAAGTGCGCACGGTTTGTGCGACGGTGCAGGCGCTGGCGACCCACACTGTACGGGTACCCCCGGGATCGCAAATGTTAGTACCCCTTCGGTTCAGGAAGCCACTCGAGGTGGGTGCGGAGGCACAGGGGGTGCTGTTGGGGCCGTCAAACAGAGCCAGTAAGGGCCTCGACTTAGCGGTTGCTCAAACCATGGTGAGAGGGGACAGTGAGCCGTTCGTAATGGTCCTGAATACGGGGTCGCGGCCGGCCGTAATTGCGCAGGGAACGGTGCTGGCTCACGCCGCGCCGCTGCCCGTTGAGGAACGGCTCGTGGCTCAAGCAGATTTTACTGTCGAGTCGCATCCTCAAAGTGATGAGGGGACTGAGTGGTTGGACTCGCTGTGTGCGGGTTCTGCTAACTTGTCCGGGGTGCAATTGGGAGCATTGAGGGGTTTGCTCATCGACTTTGCTGACGTGTTCAGCAAACATAAGTACGATATCGGCTGCACTGACCTGTTGCGCCACCACATAGCTACAGGGGACGCGGCCCCTATTCGTCAGAATCTTTTCCGGCTCAGCCCGGCCGAGAAGGAACATGTGCAATCGGCGGTTAATGATATGTTGGCGGCCGATATCATTTCGCCCTCTTCTAGTCCGTGGGGTGCTCCTATTGTCCTAGTAAAGAAACAGGACGGGTCCTTGCGGTTTTGTGTCGATTTCCGCCGCTTAAACAAAATCTCGATGGCGGATGCGTATCCGCTCCCCAGGATGGATGAGTCGCTGGATGCCTTGGCGGGAGCGCAGTTTTTTTCCACACTCGATCTGCTTTCTGGATTTTGGCAATTGCCACTCGATAACGAGTCTAAACCTAAAACTGCTTTCCGCACACCTGGGGGCCTTTTTGAATTCAACCGTTTGCCCATGGGCTTACATTCCGCCCCCGCCACGTTCCAGAGACTCATGGAATTGGTTTTGTCAGGCCTCCAATGGGATACCTGTTTGATTTATCTTGACGATATTATCGTCTTTAGTCGGACTTTCGAGGAGCACCTCCAGCGACTGAGAGCGGTGTTCCTCAGGATGCGTTCCGCTAAGCTAAAATTTAAACCGGCTAAATGTTTTCTGCTTCGGGAATCTGTCAGGTATTTGGGCCATATCGTGAGTCGTTCAGGGATCTCGACGGACCCTGCTAAGACGCATTGCGTCAGCTCATGGCCAACGCCAACCTCGGTCACGGAGGTTCGTAGTTTCATTGGTTTTGCCTCCTATTACCGTCGTTTTGTCAAGCAATTTGCCACCATAGCCAAGCCCCTGCACGCTTTGACGGCTAAGGGTGTGAGGTTTCACTGGGGGGCAGAGGAGGAGGATGCGTTCTGCTCCCTCCGTGACGCTTTGGTGCAGGCTCCCCCCTTGTGTTACCCCGATTTCACACAACCGTTTTTGCTTGACACGGACGCCAGCAATACGGGTATCGGGGGGGTGCTCTCACAGTTGGTCGGGGGGGTTGAACGGGTGGTCGCCTACGGTAGTAGGGTTCTTTCCCCCGCAGAACAACGCTATTGCGTAACTCGTCGTGAATTGTTAGCCATTGTGTTTTTTACACAGCAATTCAGGCCGTATCTTTACGGCCGTCATTTTACGGTCCGGACGGACCATGCGGCTCTACAATACGCTATGCGCGTGGCGCAGCCATCGGGCCAATTGTCCCGATGGTTGGAGGTCCTTCAAGACTACCAATTCACGACGATTTACCGAAAAGGGTTGCGGCACTCAAACGCGGACGCCTTGTCGCGGTTGCCGCCGTGCACGGACTGCACATGTTTGTTGGGATCAGCGCGGTGCAAACCCCCGGTCGCCGGCGCCCCGGGAGTTGCGCTCGCCGCCACTGACACCCCGGGAGAGGACGCCCCCACGGGGAGGGATTCGCTGTTGTCGTTGCCCCTCATTGAGTGGGGCCGCCTCCAGATGTCCGACAGCTCCCTACTTACGCTGCGTCGGAAAGTTGGCGCTCCTGAACAAGGGGAGGCGCGGGTCGGTTCCTGGGTGTGCAGACAGGGTCTGTTGATGAGGTGGGACAACATGTCCCGGCGTCACGTGCTCGTGGTGCCTGTTGCTATGCGGGGTAGGATTGTTCTGGCAGCTCATGAACGGCTCATGCATCTGGGTTTTCACAAAACGCTCGCCCTAATCCAGCGAGACTATTATTGGCCGGGGATGGGTAACGACGTGGCGAATATTCTTAAGGGATGCGTAGAGTGCGCCAAAAGGAAACCGCCACCATTGGCGGCTAATCCACCGCTGCAATCCATTCAGGTTTCGCGTATAAACGAATTGGTAGCGTTGGACATCTTGGGGCCCTTTCCGGTTACACCAAGGGGAAATAGGTTCCTGCTGGTTGGCGTGGAATACTTCACCCGATGGCCTATGGCATGGCCGCTCGCCAACCAGTCGGCTGCGGCGGTGGCGGACGCCTTTGTCCAGGGTTATGTGTTGGACAAGGGCGCCCCCGAACGCTTGCTGACGGATCAAGGGAAGAATTTTTCGAGCGTTTTGTTGCGCGAGGTGTGCGACCTGTTGGGTACAAAGAAAGTGCGTACTTCCCCCTACCACCCGCAGACTGACGGGATGGTTGAGCGTCTGAACAGAACGATTACGTCTATGTTGTGCCAACAGGTCTGCGACGATCAGGTTGATTGGGACTTACAGGTGCCGGGGGTACTCGCGGCCTATCGAATGGCCCCTCATGCGGCGACAGGGTTTTCCCCATTTTTTCTTATGTATGGGCGGGAGGCCGATCCGGCCATGGACGTCCAACTGGGGATTTCCCAGCCACGTGCAAAATCTAAATTGGCAGACCACATCAAATTTAATATCGCCAAATTGACTGAAGCGCGGGAGGGGGCAAGGTTGAATTCGCGGTCGCGGCAAATTGCAAACGAGAAATTGCATGAGCGGAGGGTGCATACGCATGATTGGAAACCAGGCGATAAGGCCTGGCTGCATTGTCCACATGCACCGTTGGCTACGTCCCCCAAGTTGTTGAGACCTTGGAGGGGACCGGTGGAAATTGTGCGGGTTGCACGGCCCCAGAGTATACAGATTAAATGGGGGAAACGCCGTTGGTATGTGCACCCCTCCCGACTGAAGCCCTATGCGGCACCGTGTGACCCCGTTCTGTGCCGTGACGACCGGGCGTGTGATGTGACCGTCGACTCGGGGAGGGAGGTGTCGCAGGCTGATCCTCACGTGTCTCCACCTGACCCACCCCCAGGTGCCTCGGGCTTGACGGCTGCTGACCATCGAGAGCCTGAACCCCGGGGCACGCACGAGTCCTCGATGCCTGGCCGATGTCTTCCTGAACCGCCGGCACCACCGGACATTCAACCGCGTCTGGTGCCGTACGACGGACCGGCAAGGCGGACTCGGGCTAGGTCTCAACAATTTTCATGAGGACGGGTTTTTTTTGTGCTCTACACCGAGCTCGCCCGGTGTTCCCCTCTGCCGGGATAATGTCCCGTTGTAGGGACGCTCGGAAGAAAAGGGGACACTGCACGAGTCGAAAGAAAAAAAAAAAAATTTCCATTTATTTTTTTGTATACACATTGCTATTGTCACTCGCCGGTTTGTATATATTGTTCTGTTGTCGCGGTGGCATTGGTTGAGGGTTGCGGATGGTGGTGTTCGCGTCGTGTTGTGTTGTTAGCTTAGTTGTTGTTCTTGTTGTTGTGTTACGGGGCACACAGGGAGGGTTTGTAATTTTTGTAGCAGCCGGGGCGGCTGCGAGCTATGTGGTAGGGGGTGATGTAGTGGTGGTATTGACGTGCGCCGACTGTGACAGTGATGGATCACGGGGCGGCGCGGGGTGCGGGGTTGGGCACGCGTTGTGGGCGTGGTGTGGACGCGCGCGCCGGGAGTGACAGATGACGAGGCGGCGCGGAGTGAGTGGTGAGGCACGATGAGATGTGGGAAAAGAGGATCGTAGCCAGCACCCGGCGATTGGTCGAATAAGTGGGTGCTCGCAGCGACGTCCGCAGGTGGGGTATAAAGGGGGACGCGCGAGAGCACTCGGGGAGAGTTACCCAGTTGAAGACCCGAAGACGGAGCTGAAGACCTAGTGAAGCCGAGTAGCTCAGTGGCGTTAGTCGCCGAGTAGCTAAGTGGATGTTGGTCATCCGAGTAGCTCAGTGGCGTTAGTCGCCGAGTAGCTAAGTGGATGTTGGTCATCCGAGTAGCTCAGTGGGCGTTAGTCGCCAAGTAGCTAAGTGGGTGTTTGTCACCCGAGTACTAAGTGGATGTTGGTCATCCGAGTAGCTCAGTGGCGTTAGTCGCCAAGTAGCTAAGAGGATGTTGGTCATCCGAGTAGCTCAGTGGGCGTTAGTCGCCAAGTAGCTAAGTGGGTGTTTGTCACCCGAGTACTAAGTGGATGTTGGTCATCCGAGTAACTCAGTGGGCGTTAGTCGCCAAGTAGCTAAGTGGGTGTTTGTCACCCGAGTACTAAGTGGATGTTGGTCATCCGAGTAACTCAGTGGGCGTTAGTCGCCAAGTAGCGAAGTGGGTGTTTGTCACCCGAGATACAAAGTAGGTGTTAGTCACCTGTAACCAAGTTTGATAAAATAAAGAGTGTGTTACCCGTGAAGTCGTCTCCCGTGGAGTTACTACATTACACAAGCAAGCAACGTGGTGATTACTGTGGAAGAAGCACGTCATCCTCATTCAGGGGAAGCGGGGCCATTGAATAATGAGTCACATTCACTGGGAGAGATTGCTTCACCTGTGATGGAAGTTCCTTTAGCTACAAGGTCTGCTTTCACTTATTTGTACCCGAGTCGTAACACAACAATGGGACGAATGTGTGTGCAAAACTGCGTACTAATTTTGCTTAACAAGCTAATTTTGCTTAACATAGGAAATGTTAAAATCGTCGCCCTGCTATTCCAATAGCCTATCACACTTTCACGATTTCTATAATTTGATGTCATAGGTAAAGGCGCAGGCTGTGCAATGTATCGCACACGCCGCTGCTGGCGGAAGGGGCCTTCACCAGGAGGGAGCGGTAAGAGGGTATTTGGCCTATCTCTTCCACTCTGGTAGGACATGTCCCAATAGGTGTTAGTACCCACACTTTACCTCGCCACACGTGTCCTGCCATTCAAATCACTGTGGCGCACCCATTTGTGCGGCTAGGTGGACAGAGCCTCGGGTTTTCAAGAAACTCGCTCCATTGTTTCAACTGACAGATTACAAGTCGCTTGTGCTGACATCGGACCAGTGTGGCGCTGCGTTGGCGACATGTTCACTGCCTCGCCTGGTGTACAGGAAGTCGTGGTTACGGTCCTTACCCTCACGACGCCAGCTGCATATTTCGAGTTTGCATCTCTCTCTCTCCCGTGGTCGCGTGGCTTTTTTTCCAGGTCCCCCGGTTTTTCCCCCTCCACGTTAATAATCAACGTGCGCTTAGAGCACTGGAGCCGTCCATAAATGACGTCACGCACCTGGGGGGTGGGGGTCAGACATTTGTGACGATGTGTGACGAGGGGGGGGGGAGTTTGAAAAATGTGACGTCACATCAAAATGCGCAACTTAAAATAAATATAGATAACACGTTCTACTTAATTAAATAGACTTTTTAATAAATGTTTTCTCCTACAACGCCAGAGTGCAGGAGCACATTAAATAAGCACTACAATGATAATAGTTTAAAGCGATTTGAAGCATGTTTTTGGGGGGGTGGGTGCAGAGCTTTGTGACGTCATATTTGAGGGGGGGTCTGACTTTTTGTGACGCCGTGTGACGAAGGGGGGGGGTTCAAAAATTGTCCAAAATCGCGTGACGTCATTTATGGACGGCCCCATTTGGCTGCTATGCATTACCACGTGATGATGACAAGCCACTTCGTTGGGCGATCATTTGTGATAGCCAGGTCGCTTCGATGTTGAACTTCTTTCGCACCATACGTAGCCAACTATGCTGATCAGTGGGCCTTACCCTCAGGTACCCCCAGGCAAAGCCCACTGTTCAGTGGCAACATACTCACTCTCGCACCTCTGGCACGGTTGGCTACGTATGATGCAAATAAGTTCAACGTACATACGTACCTGGTCAAATAAAAAATAGGTTAGTTCGTGACTGCGTCCCACAAGACATTACCAAAAATAAACGTGCGACTAGTTTTCCGTGCGAGAGAACGCCAATCTCCATGTCTCTCCGCCGCCAATCAGACGTGAAGGTCACCACGGTGACTCGGCAACTTTGCGATGGCGGTAAACCTTGGGGGGTTTATTTCGCACACTCTCGGTCAGCACTTCACAAGAAAATTCCCCCTTCCCCTATCCCCCCACCTGCGATACCGAAATGATGTCCCGACTGCCAAAGCGAAAAACGCCGCGCCGGGACGCCACAGACAGGAAGCCGTGCAAGGCACTCCGCCACCCGCAGCAGACTCCCCACTTTCTCAGAGTGGCCGCGACATTTGTTAGGTTCAATCTAGATTTTAAGCTTTCATGACTGCAGGAATCCATACTCTTTGGTTCTTTCGGTAAAGTCACGTAGGTATAAAATAAATGAAATCACGACGTTTCGCTTGTGTTGTGATCGAAACGTCGTGATTTATTTTATTTTATACCTACATGACTTTACCGAAAGAACCAAAGAGTATTTGTTAGGTTTTTTTTCTAATGTGTTAATATTTTTAATGTACAGCAGGCGGTTTGTCCGATTTGCGGATTAACCGACCAGCTGAGATTTTAGCGTGATTTAATAATTCTTGGATTTTTCCTTAAGCCCAAATTAATCATCTAAAAACAGTTATACATTTGCTATTGATAATTGTTTTTTTGCCCTTTTATCTGGCAACAAAACTGGCACCTTTTTACAAGGAGTCATGTTTGCCTTGACCACAATACCTGCGGTTGGAATGCAAAAAAAAACTCTGATAATGTATGCACTGTCCTTGAAATTGATTTTTTGTGTTTGCATTCCGACCGCAGGTATTGTGATCAATGCAAACATGACTCCATGTAAAAAAGGTGTCAGTTTTGTCGCCAGATAAAAGGGTAAAAAAACAATTGGCATATTTTGCTACTGGCAAAGGAGGTTCCAATGGTGTAAACATTTGCTATTCTTGGAAATGTTTACTACAAGTCACGTGCTTAAACCGAACGAATATGTTGCTCCAGTTAATCCTAAATCCATTTAATCGCCTCTACAGTACAGTAGTTGCAATACATTTGCAACAGTGGGTGGAGTTTGATTGATGTTGATTGGCGTGGCTCTGCTGTTATCCACTTAGTGGGCGGAGTCTTCTGCAAGAGAGCAGGAAAGTGTCATCACTGAGCACGCGCATCGATCGTTAGTATTCGGTCTCAATCGAAAGAGTAACAATCGAAATTGTCAGTTGTACTTCATTTTGAGTGATTTATCCGATCATTTATTTTGTGAGTTGTAATGTATACCTATATAAGTATTTTTTGGCATAGAGATCCACGGAAAAATGGTTATATTTTAAAATTATTGGCGGCCGTCCCGCCCATCGTTAGCGTGAAAAATCGAGAGTCTACTATATTTTCATATAATTCACTTGAGTTCAACAATGTCTGCAAGTTTCTTGTAAAAGAATAGAGGTAGTGAACAACACCGGTAGATGGTAAAGGCGTAGGCCTGCAATTGCTTTTTGTATCCTTTGTTGTTGGAACTTTCTAAACCAATTTTTCTTTGACCAGGTAAGGCCCACTGAGCTATTCACAGTACTCCCTCGTTATTCAAGAACTCTTATATCCCCGACTTTGGCAATCCGCAAATCGCATCTGGAACTCTACATTACTGCATTGAGAGAGAGAGAGAAAGTGATGAGAGATAAAGTGATAAGATAATTTCACGTATTTAATAGGTTATGTATGTTTTTATTATAGCTAATTAATTAATTACGCCAAGATAATTATCCACCAATGTGCTATTCACGAGCATCTCTGGAACGTATCCCTCGCGAACAACGAGGGAATGCTAAAGCTCTTTTTTTCAGAAGCGACCTGGCTACAAATGATTGCTCAACGAAGTGGCTTATCATCACGTGGACATTTACAGCAACCAAATACTCTTAAACGGCACGTTTCTGACCCCGTGTCCCTTACCGGACATCTGTGAAAAACACCCTCATAGCTCTTCGGATTTCTCCAGGAAAAATAAAGATTTTGATTCTGGAAGTTTCTGCTTCCACACGCCAATGTAGCGAGCCTTGCAGAGAGCTCTCCCTTACACGTTCACCTACCCCTTCCACGCTGGCCAGACCTCTTGCAGTGCCCACACTTTATCCCACCGCACGTGATGAGACCGTGGTTGTACCCAATTGTACTCCTAGGTTGTATGTTGAACAGCCCACCGTGCTTATTGGAGGTGCGAAAAGGTTGACGGCGACGGTGTGGGATTGGGGTGGGGGGGAATTTAAGAAGCTTTGCACCATCGTTTCGACTGTTCCGCCGGCAGATTGAACCAGCGACCTCTGGTTTACAAACCAAGCTGCGGTGTGTACGAAATGTTCTGGCACATGTCGTGGCGGGGTGCTGCAAGATCCGACCGTGTCCGTCCGGTGCTCGCCGAGCTGCGTTTGGCTTCTGGTTTTCCAAACGAATACGTTATAAGGTCACACTCGTTACACACCCAAAGCTCTTGCCACAAATGAACCGCAATGCCTCGCAACAAAACCATCACACAAATTCCGTTCATCCTCGCAGCGGCTTTTGGCTGGCCATCGGACAAAGACGGTAACCGCATCGCGTGCTCTCAGATGCGCTTCTGCGGCCGGCTGGAACGCTCCTCCGTCAGATATTAGGAAGCCACGCACTTTTAAATATGAATTGAAAACTCATTTCTTTATGACTGCTTTTGTGTTTAGTTTGTTGTCCTATCCCCAACACCTCCGATAAGCACGGTTGGCTACATACTGAGCGAAAGAACTTCAACAAACACACACACACATGTGCATTGCACCACAGCATTCCACCGTTACCGGGTGGTCTTGTCGGTCATCGTAATTCACGACGCTGGTCAGTGCTGATTGGTGTCGTTCTCTTATCATTTGCAGAGGAACTCTGCGCGCGATTTCCATGAATTCACAATGGACCGCACAAGTGCGCGGACCGATGTAAGAAGCAATGAATCGTGACAACCTATAAGCGGGTACCATGGTGGCTAGGATATGTTAACTACTTCGCCTGGTGTGCAGGAGGTCGTGGGTTCAATCCCAATCCTGACCCCTGCGATATGTTCAAAGTTTGTGTGTCTCTCTCTCTCCGTGGTTGCGTAGATTTTTCTCCGGATCCTCTGGTTTATCCCTCCGCATTAATAATGGCTGCTATAAATTTCCACATTGAAAGCCACTTTGTTGAGCTATCCTTTGTAATAGTCAAGTGGCTTCCGAAATAAATTGCTAATAGCTTCGTAGTGGGGCCTTTGCTGGTAAAATAAAATAAAATTAAACTTTATTTTAAAGGAGAAACGCGGTCACAGCAGAATCACAGTGATCTGACCGTTCTCTCCCTCCCAGGACCTTGCAACAAAAAAAACAACAATAACAACAATTTCAACTTGTAACGCCCACAGCGTTCGCTCGCTCTTGAAGACAGACAACGACTCAGAAGCACAAAGGACCACAGACAAGTGGGAGAGATAGTAAAGACAAAGATTCCACGTATAGCCTTAACAAACTGTCGGGACAAATGCTGTTTGTGAGCACCTATAAAGGCCAGCACGGTGCACGAAGGGGTGGGTGGCCAGCACCACACCCGGTCGCCTTTGTCTCCCTAGTGGCAATGTTCACGCACCGCATCAGGTACTTAAGGCTAAGTCGACCTAGGGGAGGCCCAGGACCCGTTCAGAAAATCGTTACTGGTTTTGGCCGTGAGCGGGAATCGAACCCGGGCCCGCCGGGTTCCGATCGCGGCATAGAGCTAACTGCTACGCAACCGCTCCCCGCAGTGTCATCTCCCACACCCTCGATAGGTGCCAGGAGCTTCACGGCCACTCAACATCTCCCTCCGTGTCCTCGTTTAAATTTGGATGGGGTGCGGGGCACATACAAAAATTCAGGGGGCAGAGAGGGAGGGGGGGCATGAGGCAGCCCGGGTCGCCGGGCTTGTAGTGCGGCGCGCTAACCGCTGCGCCACCGCTCTCCATGGGGGAGACGGCGGCCAGGTGGTGAGCCACAACGCCTGCAATCGCCCAAGCTCTGACCTCCCCAATGTATTAAGATGTTTTCATCCAAAAATGTTTTGTTATTGAGCGAATGCATTTACACGTGACTTTGTCCCCACAGTTAGAGCACCAGATACACGTGAGCGAACTTCAGCCCAAGTAGCCACAGAGGCACGCGAGAGCCTTCTCCTCCTGCATGCGCAGGGCAACCTTGACCGCCCGGCACGCCTTAACGGACTTACTTTTTTGACTAAACTATTTTCTTTTCTTTTACCAGGTCTGGCCCACTCAGCTATATAACTCTTTTGAAGAAGCAACCTGGTGACAAATGATAACGAAGTGGTTCATCGTCACGTGGAAATTTATAGCCAAACGCGTGATGTAGATTCTAAATGTGGAGGGAAAAACCGGAGGACCCCAAAGAAAAATCCACGCGACCACGGAGAGAGAGAGAGAGACGCAAACTCCAAATTTACAGCAGGCGTCAGGGTCGGGATCGAACCCACGTTGGCTCGATCCACCAACTCTCGCCTCCACGGGGCTGGATTACAGGCAGTGGCGTAAGCCACCACCGGCCCCCGGCTGTAGGTGTGAGGGGAAAACTGACGGCATGGTCAGCGCTCCGTGGGTGAGAAACGCCGAAGTGAGCATTGCCAAAGTCCTCTAAGCCACCTCGCACTGTCCCAGATTAGATTGGGTAAGAGAGCTGTTTCGTCGTACTGGGAAGGTGAGAATGCCCTACAACGGACTGCTGCTCTTAAAGTGATTTCATCTCCGCTCGCTTACATGGAGGCCAGAGATATCGCCGGTGCCCTCTGTGGGGTCCGTCCTTTACTCCGCGCCATGGGCGAGAAGCGAGTGAAATCCACGATGTTTCTTGACAAGGGAGGCCGGCATATTGCAGGGATAGCTTGAGCGCTTTCATCCAGCAGTGGATCGACAAAGGGTGGGAGGTATTTGTTTATATACAGTGACTTCTGTACTTACGAACGAGTTTGGTTCCAGAGGTCTGTTTGTAAGTCGATTTGTTCGTAAGTCCAACTTTACTCCTGTTGTACGGCCATATACACTAACATGGCTTTAAAATTGTATTATCTACTGTACATGTAGATGCCACTGGTTTTTCACGTTCTGCTGATGTAGATGCCACCACTGCCACTTATTGCGCAGCGGTTGAATTTACGACTCTCGGTCCGAACAGGCAACTGGATATACGGATAGGTTTGTTTGTATCACTGAAAGTTTGTAAGTAGAGGAGTCCTGTATATGTATAATATTACCGCATTAAAATTCTATATCACTGTTGACATTTGTTGAAGACAAATCTATAAGTATATATTTTTACATTTATAATAAATATTGACAGCCCTTTGTCAATCCACTGCGGGATGACGGCCTCTCCAGGGCTGCTGCACCTTTGCCCTTCACCTCCAGTGCTTCTCCGGAGAGATGTATAAATCTCTTGCCAGTCAAGCCGGCACTCGCACGGGTTGTTCAGTTGTCTGGGCATCTGTCCATGACCATGGAAAGATGAGAGGTGTGGCGACGTTGTGCTGGCGTGTGTGTGTTCGGGCTGTTGCCGCACATCGTGAGGTGTAATGTTTGCCGTTTAGTTTCACGTGAGATTATTGTATCGCAAGAATCCCATGCATACATACACAGAGACCCATAGACTCACAAACAAACACATAGACTAATCACACAGGGACCCATGGACTCACACATAGACCCATAGACTCACACACAAACCTATAGACTCATTACACAGAGACTCATGGACTCACACAGAGACCCATAGACTCACACACAAACCCATAGACTCATCACACAGAGACCCATTGACTCACACAGAGAGCCATAGGCTCACACACAAACCCATAGACTCATCACACAGAGACCCATGGACTCACACAGAGACCCATAGACTCATCACACAAAGACCCATGGATTCACACAGAGACCCATAGACTCACACACAACCCCATAGACTCATCACACAGCAAGCCATGGACTCACATAGAGACCCATGGACTCACACTCTGCATTGAATGCTTTCAGACGCGCTTCTGCGGCCGCCTGAACCACTCTTCCTTCCGATATTAGGAAGCCACTGGAGCTACGCACCTTTTAAACCATCTCGATTCACAAACTAATTTCGTTAGAACTGCTTTTTGTGTTTAGTTTGTTGTCCTTCCCTTGCACCTCCGATGAGAATGGTTAGCTACTTACGGTGCAAAAGAAGTTATAAATACATACGTACATATGAGTATGGGTCTCGATGGGTCTCTGTGGGTTTCTGTGGGTTTCTGTGGGTCTCTATGGTTCTATATGAGTATCTGGATCTCTGTGGGTCTCTATGGGTCTAATACGATATTAGAAAGCCACTGGATCTATGCACTTTTAAATCTGCATTGGAAATTCATTCCTTTAGAACTGATTTTTGTCTATAGCTTGTTGTCCTTCCCCCGCACCTCTAATTCGCAAGGTTGGCTACGTACTGTGCGAAAAAAGTTCAACGTGCACACGTACATTATAGATATGAAACTGACAAAAACTGACCTCCATCTGCAGTCCCGGCAGGCTCTCAGCTGGTGAGCTTTAGCAACACGTGGAGACAGACTTCGAACACCAACACTAGGGAGCGGACAAAACTCCACCGATGGGACAGAATGAGAAACAAGACGAGCGAGGAGGTGAAGACGAGATGAACGGAGATCGATTCCTGGCTAAAACAGCGACTCCGGAAATCCACGAATAGCCGCGGTCCATTGAAACGCCTCACCCGGGCAGCCACGATTTCATTTCCACCCCTACCCCGTCATCTCTGAGGCGTGGATAAATCACAGGGGGGGGGGGGGGGGGGGTTGTTAAAGGTGGAAGGGTTCACTGGGAAAGGTTGATAAGTTCACCGAAGCGCGTGGTGCAAGTTGTACCTCCCTAAGTGCTCCTCTCTTTCATTTCACCCTCCGCCCGCCGTTCCCTTGGCTTTCAATTTTTAAGTTATTTTCCTTCATCCTCCCCCTCCCCGTGTAAATGTACAGACACACAGACTGTTCGCCGTTTGTCGTTCTCTGTTCTGACACTGGTGAGATTAGGCCATGAAGAAGGTTGTCTCTGGTGTAGTCCAATCAGTTTCAAAGACAATGCATATATTATCAGAACATGTTTTGTTTTCATGTTCATTACAAGTATGCGCGGTTAATGCAGACATACTTCCTTGTAAAAGGTTTCTGTTTGGTGTTTGAACATCTTAACACCTGTTTTATTGCCAGAAAGGGTAAAAACTATTCCTATTTTTTCATACACACACCATCGCTCACGGTCCCCACTCGCTCGCCAAGTGAGATGAGAAATTTGCATTCTGGGTTCTTGAATAACAGCAAGGGAAGTAGACGGATGGGTTCCCGCCATAGGCATGTTGAAATTCCACCACTGATCCAGACTTCCCCAATTGATATTAGAACTTTGTATCCTGGGTTCTTGAATAACAAGGGAAGTAGACGGATGGGTTCCTACCATCGGAATGTGGAATTTCCACCACTGATTCAAGCTTCCCCAATTAAGATGAGAAGTTTGTATCTTGGGTTCTTGAATAACAATTAAAGAAGACAGATGGGTTCCCGCCATAGGAATGTGGAAATTCCACCACTGATCCAAGCTTTGCCAAGTGAGATGAGAACTTTGTATCCTGGGTTATTGAGTAACACAAATACAAGAAGAAGAAGAAAAAGGCTGCAGGGGTGCCCGCCATAGGAATGTGGAATGTCCACCGCTGATTATGAGATGAGATCTGTCCAAAGTGTGGAGCAGAGCGGAGGGGGTCGCTCCGCTGGCTGGGCTAAGCGTTGCGCAACTCGACAACGGGGCGCTCACTGCCAACATCTTTCGCCCTGCACTCAACGGAGGAGTTCACTATGACTTGCGCACTCTTGTCATCAAGGACGTAATTATAATATATATTGGGGGGGGGGGGGGGGAACATCCCTCCCCCCCCCCAATATTCAAATATGCTCAAAATGTCCCCCCCAATATATTTTTATAAAATAGATTTCTGTTTATATGATTGTGGTTATGGTTGTACTTTATTAATCCCTAATCTCTGCCATTACATACAATGAAACAAGAAAAGGTAAAGAAGAAAAAAATTAACCCGTAAAAACAAAGTTTTTCACTATAAATCCTTTATATGCGTGGCGGCTAGAGTCCTCTCGTCCTCTGGCTTGAGATGGCTGCCAGCTATGGGTCAGATGATTGCCTGCCACCATTAAGCAATTGGTAATTAAATATAATTTATTTTTTCCTAAAACGTGTAAAATTTTGGAAAAAAAATTTCACGAAAATAAATTGTCACGCACAACGAGTCTGTGTGCAAAATGTCAGCTCGATTGGATCACGGGAAGTGGGTTAAAAAACGACCGAAAGATTTGCACGATCGTAAGCGCGCAAGCAAGCAAGCAAGTGAACATAATATAAAGGATTTAAAAACAGAGCAATTTAACACAATGTAAAAAAAATCCATCCCATGTGTTAGTGAATTTATTAATATTTTAGGTAGGAAATGTCAGGAAATGAGTTTTCAAATTAAGATTATTTTTCTTGGGGGGGACCCCCAGACACCCTGGAAGATTTGGTCCCCCCCCCCCATGTTGACTCCATGGCTACGGCCTTGCTTTACATCGTACTTTCAGCTTACGTTGAGCTTCTTTCGCACCTGATATATGCGGGCTTAGTGCTGCTTGTAAGCGTATTATCAAGTTTGCACGCTGTGAGCAGCCGATATAAGCTATTGCGATTTTTTTAAACGGCAGAATGTACATACATAATGCACATACATAATGTATGAGCATAATGTATATGCATAAGTTGAATGCATAATGTGCATGCATATGGTTCATATGTAGTAACGCTCACGACTCGTTCACACCGGAGTTGGAGGCACACTTGTTTATTTAACCCCAACGTTGTGACATACACATTTGAGGGGGTATCGGCCCCCTCACCCGTCTATCTGAGGACACACCTCTCTAGCTAACCCTAGCCTGCCTCTGAGTCCTCCACTAATGGGCTAGGGGAGGCTATCTTGGCCCGACACTGGTCAGTCGGGCCCGGTACCCAGAGTCCAGACCAGCACTGGCTCTGGCCCTGGTACCCACGCCACTGGCTCGAGCCTGCGCGGTCCTGATAAGGACGGCGTACCAGGGGGAGTCCAGGGCTCTCTCTAAGACGTCTTCCGTCTTCTCTCCTTTAGCTAAACATCACTCCCGAGCCCTACGATACATTCCCCTTTTATACCCAACCCCTCCCTGAGGGGTGGGGCCCCGGGGGATCATAACGACCGAATCGACCCCCCAGGGTGTCTGGCGCGGACGTCGCAGAGGGCACCTGCTCGTGCACTCATGTAGCCCCGCCTACTGTGTTTGTTTACCATAGGCTGCCATGCATAACGGGCTCTCTCTCTAACACCCCTACATCACTCCCCCCCACATAGCATGCAGCCGTCCCGGCTGCCAACATACAAAAATTTGACAATAAAGGTGCCTTCACCCCCTGACCGCGCGTGTGCCTCACTATTTTTGAACAATAACAGGAACCAGAACAAGAACGCAACAGCAAGATGAGAAAACAACCCGTCGCACCCCCCCCGAATAAATACGAATTCCGTAAAAAAAACAGCCTATATACAATCAGCAGGGAACCCACCACGCACACACAACACACGGTGAAGCCAACATATGTACATCCGAGGAGTGGGGAACACACCACCCACACAACATCCAATGAACACAACAGCTATGTACACATCTTCCGGCCTCACAACAGTTTGCGCATTTTAGCGCGCGTCCTTGCAGCGGGCCCCTCACACGGGGTAACCGCGCGTGGCGGACCATCAGGTGGCAATTGTCCGTCTTGGGGTGAGCATTCATCCGACTCCGCGTGACCCTCGGTATCCGCAGGAGGGGTGATCGGGCGTGAGCCCGTCACTCCTGATGCACCTGAAGGTGGCACAGCCGGCAAGGCATTAGGTGAGAGCGACGGAGACGGACCCAGCGAGTCGGCCGACCCCCCACATGCTTGGCCACGCGCGTGTGAAGTGTGATTGTGTACCGCAGAGAAGGGTTTTAACCTAGAGGGGTGCACGAACCATCGCCGCTTCCCCCACTTGATGCGCACGCACTGCGGTCGTAACACCTCCACCACTTCCACAGGGCCCCGCCACGGCCGCACCAGTTTAGAGGAGGTTGCCAGTGGCACCTGGGGGCAGTGCAGCCATGCCTTGTCCCCCGGCTTCCACTGCAGCATGTGCGCTCGACTCAATCTGAGGCGCTCATTCGCCTTCTGACGGAGGTCAGAGTTTTGCATTGCAGCATCCCGTGCCTCGGTCAATTTGTCCAGATTAAATTTAACGTGGTCAGCCAGATTAGTTTTTCCCTGCGGCACGGGGATCTGCAACTGGGCACGAACAGGCGGGTCTGGTTCTCGGCCGTACATGAGGTAAAAGGGAGAAAACCCCGTAGCTGCATGGGGTGCCATCCGGTACGCCGCCAAGACCCCCTGAATTTGTAGGTCCCAATCCGTTTGCGAGTCCGAAACTTGTTGTGATAACATGGACGTGATGGTGCGATGCAACCGTTCGACCATCCCGTCAGTTTGTGGGTGATATGGGGAGGTCCGAATTTTCTTTGTGCCCAGGAGATCACAGACTTGTCTGAGTAGTTTACCGGAAAAATTTCTGCCCTGGTCGGTCAGCAGCCTCTCCGGAGCACCTTTGTCCAGGACATAACCCTGAACAAAGGCCTCCACGATGGCTGCTGCCGACTGGTTGGCCAGAGGCCAGGCCATAGGCCAGCGTGTAAAATACTCGACACCAGTCAACAAATATCTATTCCCCCTGGGGGTGGCGGGGAATGGTCCCAAAATGTCCAGAGCGACCAGCTCGTTTATCCTGGACACTTTGATCGATTGCAAGGGCGGGTTAGACTCCCGTGCCGGCGGTTTGCGTTGTGCACATCGAGGGCATGATCCCAACAAATCCCCAACATCCCTCGTCATGCCAGGCCAATAAAAATCAAGTTGCAGCAAGGCGAGAGTCTTTTGGGTCCCCAGGTGTAGGAGGCGCTCATGAGCGGCCCAGACCACCCTGCCCCGCAACCCAGTAGGGACCACCAGCCGATGTCGACGCGACTTCCCGTCCCAATGCATCAGCAGGCCTTGGCACATTTCCCATGCGTCGGAACCACCTCTTTTTCCCCCCGCCGCACCGCCAACGCGACGTCGCCACCCGAGGAGGGAGACATCCTCCATCTGGAGGCGCCCCCAGTCAATGACGGGCAACCCCAACAGGGAATCTTTGCCCTGTTGTTCGATCGAATTAGTAACTACTGTATCGTCGTCGTTGGCGGCCGCCAAGACAGGAACCGATGTGTCCCCTGGAGGTCTGCAACGTCCAGACCCCAGGAGGCATGCACACTCGGAGGTGGTTGGCAAGCGCGACAGAGCGTCCGCGTTGGTGTGGCGAACGCCCTTACGGTATGTGGTTTGGAAATCGTAATCCTGGAGGACCTCCAACCATCGGGACAATTGTCCCGATGGCTGTTGAACCCTCAGGGCGTACTGCAGTGCCGCATGATCTGTGCGGACGGTGAAATGCCGACCGTACAGATATGGGCGATACTGTTGGATGAAATGGACAATTGCCAACAGTTCCCTACGGGTGACACAATATCGTTGCTCCGCTGGAGACAACACCCGACTGCCGTACGCAACCACACGTTCCACGCCGTCAACCACCTGGGAGAGCACGCCCCCAATACCCGTGTTGCTCGCATCGGTGTCGAGCAAGAATGGTTTAGAAAAATCAGGGTAAATCAGGGGAGGAGCGTTTACCAAAGCGTCCCGAAGGGAGCAAAAAGCAGCTTCCTCCTCCTGACCCCAGCAGAACCGAACCCCTTTTGATGTTAAAGCGTGTAGGGGTTTTGCTATAGTCGCAAAATTAGCGACGAAGCGTCTATAATACGACGCAAACCCAATAAAACTCCTAACCTCTCCCACTGAGGTGGGAGTCGGCCAGGAGCTTACACACTGCGTTTTGGCGGGATCGGTAGAAATACCTGAGCGTCCCACGATGTGCCCCAAATAACGCACCGACTCGCGTAACAAATGGCATTTTTGGGGCTTAAATTTCAAATTAGCAGCCTGCATCTTTAGGAAAACCGCCCGCAACCTCTGGAGATGTTCATCAAAAGTTTTGCCAAAGACAATAACGTCATCCAAATAAATCAGGCACGACTCCCATTGCAATCCAGCCAAAACCAATTCCATCAACCGCTGGAAAGTTGCCGGCGCTGAGTGTAAGCCCATCGGCAACCGGTTGAATTGAAACAGGCCGTGCGGAGTACGGAAAGCAGTTTTAGGCTTTGAATCATCGTCCAGAGGAAGCTGCCAGAATCCCGAAAGTAAGTCCAATGTGGAGAAGAATCGCGCTCCCGCCAAGGCGTCAAGCGATTCGTCCATCCGTGGGAGCGGGTATGCGTCGGCAACCGTAATTTTATTAAGGCGCCGAAAGTCAACGCAAAACCGCAACGAACCGTCCTGCTTCTTAACCAGGACGATCGGCGCTCCCCAAGGGCTGTTGGAGGGAGAAATGATGTCGGCGGCTAGCATGTCATCAACAGCCGATTTGACATGGTCCTTTTCGGCGGGACTCAACCGAAAAGGATTCTGGCGTATTGGCGCGCTGTCACCCGTATCAATATGGTGACGCAGCAGATTAGTGCAGCCCAAATCGTATTTATCCCGACTGAAAACGTCGGAAAATTCCCTTAGTAGTGTCTTAAGACGTTGACGCTCTAAATTTGACAGGTCCGTCGATCCCGCACAAAGCGCCTCGAGCCACCCTTCATCGCTGTCCGAATGTGGTCGCGGTGCAGGGACAGCGCCAACATGACTCGCGACGGGTTCCTCACAGGGCACCGGCGTTGCGTGAGCAAGCACGGTCCCCTGTGGGACCACCACCGTCTGCGAGCCCACATTGAGGACCGCGATGAAGGGTTCTCCTTCCCCTCTCACTATGGTCTGGGCCGGGAGTAAATCAGGTCCACTGACCCCGGCCCTAGACGGTCCCAACAGAACCCCTTGAGCCCCAATGCCCTTAGCGAAGGGCCGCCGAAGTTTCAAAGGAATCAACATTTGCGCCCCCGGAGGAACGCGCACCGTTCTATCTACGAACGCCGGCACCGCCGCGAACGCCGTCCGGCTCGTAGCGGGGGATGGCAGAAACGCCATGCGTCGGCCCGATGGGAGCTCAATGCATCCCTGGTCGATTAATATCCTAATCGGCATTTTGGCCAGGAAGTCCGTCCCCAGCAGGCACGGAACCGCCAGCGAGGAGGAAACAAAAATCGGCCCAGACAATTTAATATCCCCGACACAAATTTGGGCACGAATTTGTCCGATGATGCCAAGTGAACCCCCGTTAGCAGCAAAGAATGGCACGTTAACAGGCATCAAAGGACGGCTTTGGGCAGGGAGAATGTTATAAATCAACTCCGAAATAATGGTCGCCGATGCTCCTGTATCGACCAGGATGCGCACCTCGACCCCATCGATGTGACCCACAACGGCCGACGACCCTGACGACGCGGCTACAACCCGATGGGCCAACACGGACCACTGGCTGGGTTCAATCTGAGTACCCAGAGCGGTGCGTGTTGGTGCCATGGTACGCGATATTGGCCCCCCCTTCGCTGCGGTGTTTGAGTGTGTGACGGGCGTGTGCGTGGGCCAAGCATGAGGGGTGCCGCGACTCGCCGGATTATGATGGTGGAGCTTGTGACGAGGGCCGGCGTCCCGTTGAGGTGTCGTCCTGCGCTGCCCAGGAGAGCGGCACCCCGAGGCGACGTGGCCCCGGATGCCGCAGTTGTAACAGCGTGGAAGCGCTGGTGACGACGATGGATGTTGTAGACGGCTTGAACCGGCCCGGTCCTCCCGTACTCCCGCTCCATGCTGCCGTTGATGGTCGATGGCGCAAACCTCTTCCGCCGGGAGGGTGGCTGCAGCGACGGCACGCCCGCTCGCCGCCTTGCTGGCCTTCCGTCGTTGAGAGGACAGGTTTGCGTGGAGAAGACGGGCCGCTTGGAGGGAGCACATCTCTGCATCGTCCTGTGCGACAATGACGATGTCTAAGTCGTCCGCCAGCAAAAGTATCTTCTCTGTCACCATGGCGTCGACACCCTCGTCATCCATTCGTGGAAAGGCCTCCTTCGCCAGTGCCAGGAGGCTTGTGCGGTACGCCAGGGGCGACTCCTTCGTCCCCCGCTGGCGATCGTAAAAGAGTTGGCGACAGTCCGATGGTGGACCATATACCGCCGACAGCACCTGCATCGCCTTCCGCAGCGTGGAGCGCCTCTCCTTCGAAGCCGATGTTAGAGTGGCGAGGGCGTCGCTGTCGAGAAGTGCTGGCAGCGCGCGGAGAGCCTCGGCGTCTGTCCACTGTGCCATCTCCTGGTGAGCGAGGAAGCGCCGCTGGAAGCCGCCCCAGTCGCCATCCTCGCCCACAAATTCCTTGAGTGGAGGTAGCCGCTGATGTAAGGCAGCGGCTGCAGAGGAAGAACGCACTCCCTCGTCCGCCTCACTCAACTCAGCGTCGGCACGAACCAGCGATGGCATCGCCGGTCGCACCCGTGGTGACGTTCCGCCCGTTGGTGGTGAGGCGGCAGGTACTGTACTCCCGCCGTTGGACGCGATGCTTAGAGCGGCCACGCCCTCAACAGCAGCTGCGGCGATGGCGGGAGTTTCAAAATGTTGCTCCGTGGAAATGGCGGGAAGGCGCTGTGATCGTCGGCTGCCGTTGCCCCGTGGCGGTCCCGCAGCCCCCAGCTGCGTGATGGTGTCGAGCATGGCGGCTGCGGCGTACAGCAGCTCGGTCAGCTTCGCGTGCGCCTCCCTCAGCCCCTCCATCGACGGCTCCCCTTCCTCCAGCTGCTGTGGCGTGGATGCGCCCAGCCCCGGCTGGTCGATGGCATCTTCAGCCGTCTCGGGCCCTCCGACTGCAGTGGTGTCTTCTGCCTCTGGTACCCCGACTCGAGTCGTCCGGCGTGTATCCATGTTCGTACTTTGTTTCACTTCTGACGCCAGATGTAGTAACGCTCACGACTCGTTCACACCGGAGTTGGAGGCACACTTGTTTATTTAACCCCAACGTTGTGACATACACATTTGAGGGGGTATCGGCCCCCTCACCCGTCTATCTGAGGACACACCTCTCTAGCTAACCCTAGCCTGCCTCTGAGTCCTCCACTAATGGGCTAGGGGAGGCTATCTTGGCCCGACACTGGTCAGTCGGGCCCGGTACCCAGAGTCCAGACCAGCACTGGCTCTGGCCCTGGTACCCACGCCACTGGCTCGAGCCTGCGCGGTCCTGATAAGGACGGCGTACCAGGGGGAGTCCAGGGCTCTCTCTAAGACGTCTTCCGTCTTCTCTCCTTTAGCTAAACATCACTCCCGAGCCCTACGATACATTCCCCTTTTATACCCAACCCCTCCCTGAGGGGTGGGGCCCCGGGGGATCATAACGACCGAATCGACCCCCCAGGGTGTCTGGCGCGGACGTCGCAGAGGGCACCTGCTCGTGCACTCATGTAGCCCCGCCTACTGTGTTTGTTTACCATAGGCTGCCATGCATAACGGGCTCTCTCTCTAACACCCCTACACATATATAATGTACAATTATAATGCACATATATAGTGTACATATGTGTATTATGAATGTTGGACGCCGAAGGTAGCCAAAAGAAATCAAAATAATCGCACGTATCGCTGTATTCTACGCATCATTATCCAACGCAGTTATTTCACTCATAAAATAATAGATATGTTCTTTAGTCGCCAACGTTTTCCCGATTGTGATAACGTCGTCGGTGTTCTGACATGAAGAGTCCCTTCAGATCTCTCGCAAAGCAGTGCAAGCCTTCGGTGCGAGAGAACGGAACCCACGGAAGCGGACATCACAGAGCTAGATTTGAGACCCCCTTCAAGTGACCTGTGCTCGCACACAGTTTGGTGGGGTTTGGGGGTGGGGGTGAGGAGATTTAATTTTCCCATCACTCTGCAAAACCAGAGCAATATCAATCGCGTGAGAAGCCGAACTCTCGGAAGCCTTGAATTTAGCCAAATTAAACGCGTACTACAACAGCTGCATTGTGACCGGGGGGGGGGGAGTTACGTTTTGCGCGGTCGTTGGTGACCAGGGGATCTGACAACCATCAACTCGCCGCGCTTGATAACCCACACCCCTCGGCTTAATCACAATTCGGCTGCAGTGCCGGATGAAGCTAGTGCGGGGCCTGTAGCATATGTGTAGTGACTGTACTTGTCACTGTGTGGTGCCGGGACTTGCGAAGTCACTGACGGTAATTTTGTCATTGGGGGCAGCCCAGGTTGCGGGCTGCAGTACCAACACTAACGGTGGTTGGGTGAGCGCTGGTCAGCGCGAAGGCACCGCGAGCAGTGTGCGGTGCTGGCTCACAGTGAGGGAGCAAGAGCGAGCGTCACCCAGCCAGGGTTACTCTGGGGCATGACACTCTGGCTGACCTGTTGTCACGTGACCGGACGATACTGGAGGGGGGCCACCGGTGGACGGGGGCCGAGGGGCGGTCACGTGGTCCCGGTGAGCTCTCGGGAACATTCGAGAAGGGGCCCGAGGAACCTGGAAGGTGGGCGGGGCTAAGGGCGGAACCAGCCCCAGCCCGGGAGCATATAACGAGAGCTCCGTGAGGAGCTCAGGGTTGTTCAAGTGTTGGTGTTCGAAGATCCACGTCGGGGAGAAGAAGCCTCTAACCACGCGGTCCAGGAACAAGCTCGTGGTCCGGACCGGGATAGCGAACCACGTCTAGTTCTACCGTAGCATGATTAGAAGGGCATTCGAGACCCGAGAGTAGGTTGTGTTATGTTCGTGCTGTTGTGTTAAATAAATAGTGTTGCTCCCAAGTTAACGTCTGCGATTCAGTTGGACTCACTACATATGTTATAATGGGGCCCTAAATAAAAAAAACACGTAAATATTAAAGCACATTTTTTACTTGCATAGCAAAGTAATAGTATTTTTTTAATTTGCTACACAGCCAGATAATACGACAAATCGCTAACCTTATACACCCAGTCGTTCATAAAAGTTGAAGGCGATATAGTACCATATGGTAATAAGAGCAAGTGCAGAATCACTGAACCGGATTTGATAGCTTGAAAGCATTTAGCACAGGCCCTTGAAAGTGCGGGGCCCGTAGCTACTACAGATGTAGTAGTTACGGGCCCCTAGTAGCTACTACAGTGAGGGGGAAAAGTATTTGATCCCCTGCTGATTTTGTACGTTTGTCCACTGACAAAGAAATGATCAGTCTATAATTTTAATGGTAGGTTTATTTGAACAGGGAGAGACAGAATAACAACAACAAAAAATCCAGAAAAACGCATGTCAAAAATGTTATAAGTTGATTTGCATTTTAATGAGGGAAATAAGTATTTGACTCCCTCTCAATCAGAAAGATTTCGGGCTCTCAGGTGTCTTTTATACAGGTAACGAGCTGAGATTAGGAGCACACTCTTAAAGGGAGTGCTCCTAATCTCAGCTTGTTACCTGTATATAAGACACCTGTTCACAGAAGCAATCAATCAATCAGATTACAAACTCTCCACCATGGCCAAGACCAAAGAGCTCTCCAAGGATGTCAGGGACAAGATTGTAGACCTACACAAGGCTGGAATGGGCTACAAGACCATCGCCAAGCAGCTTGGTGAGAAGGTGACAACAGTTGGTGCGATTATTCGCAAATAGAAGAAACACAAAAGAACTGTCAATCTCCCTCGGCCTGGGGCTCCATGCAAGATCTCACCTCGTGGAGTTGCAATGATCATGTGAACGGTGAGGAATCAGCCCAGAACTACACGGGAGGATCTTGTCAATGATCTCAAGGCAGCTGGGACCATAGTCACCAAGAAAACAGTTGGTAACACACTACGCCGTGAAGGACTGAAATCCTGCAGCGCCCGCAAGGTCCCCCTGCTCAAGAAAGCACATATACATGCCCGTCTGAAGTTTGCCAATTAACATCTGAATGATTCAGAGGACAACTGGGTGAAAGTGTTGTGGTCAGATGAGACCAAAATGGAGCTCTTTGGCATCAACGCAACTCGCCGTGTTTGGAGGAGGAGGAATGTTGCCTATGACCCCAAGAACACCATCCCCACCGTCAAACATGAAGGTGGAAACATTATGCTTTGGGGGGTTTTTCTGCTAAGGGGACAGGACAACTTCACCGCATCAAAGGGACGATGGACGGGGCTATGTACCGTCAAATCTTGGGTGAGAACCTCCTTCCCTCAGCCAGGGCATTGAAAATGGGTCGTGGATGGGTATTCCAGCATGACAATGACCCAAAACACACGGCCAAGGCAACAAAGGAGTGGCTCAAGAAGAAGCACATTAAGGTCCTGGAGTTGCCTGGCCAGTCTCCAGACCTTAATCCCATAGAAAATCTGTGGAGGGAGCTGAAGGTTCGAGTTGCCAAACGTCAGCCTCGAAACCTTAATGACTTGGAGAAGATCTGCAAAGAGGAGTGGGACAAAATCCCTCTTTAGATGTGTGCAAATCTGGTGGCCAACTACAAGAAACGTCTGACATCTGTGATTGCCAACAAGGGTTTTGCCACCAATTACTAAGTCATGTTTTGCAGAGGGATCAAATACGTATTTCCCTCATTAAAATGCAAATCAATTTATAACATTTTTGACATGCGTTTTTCTGGATTTTTCTGTTGTTATTCTGTCTCTCACTGTTCAAACAAACCTACCATTAAAATTATAGACTGATCATTTCTTTGTCAGTGGGCAAACGTACAAAATCGACAGGGGATTAAATACTTTTTTCCCTCACTGTACATATGTAGATACTACATATGTAGCTCCTTTTGATCCTAAGATAATTCGGCACTGTTCGGCTGAAACCTGGAATCGAACCCAGGTCCGCGGCGGCTGCGCCAGCTCAGTGTCCGTGACCTCTTGAGCCCACCAGGCCCCCTCACCTCAGAACGCCACAGAAGTAGCCGCGACTGACACTCAGCAACAACTCCATGCATCGCCTCGCCTCCGCTGCGTTTCCCGAGCCGTGTGGGAATCTCGCGTGGTTCCAGTGTCTGTTCATTTTGTTGTGACCTGGAAATCGACCGAAATATTATTGCAGAGGGCACAGCCATATACGGGGGCTGTGGGGATGCGAATGTTGTCAACCCACTTGCTGTACCGCTTCTTTAACATCGCTGTGTAAGGCGGGGTGTCTCCCGTACTGGTTTCAATCTTCACCTCAAACACGCGGTACTTAGCATTACTCAATTACATTTGGCTGTACAGGGTGAGGCAGACGTATTGTAACCATAATTTAATTCTCTACAACTTAATGTTTTGTTTTTTAAAAGGTTTATTTAAAAACGGCAATGAATATGTTTAGGAAAAAATTACGAGGGGTTATTTTAGTTGGTGTCACGAGACATTTGGACCACGTGTACAGTACGTAATACACATACAGTGGTTTAATTACATCGCACAAATGAAAGCAATCATTAATTTTAATGCACGTTATTTCCATTTAAATAACAATATTGAACATAGCACAATAACGATAATAAACATTACACCAGCTGTTTCGGTATTTAAAAAAACATTTAAACACAACGTTCACATTGAACACCGAAGCGCAGCGTTGCTTCTGTAAATGCGTTTAATTCCAAATGTCACTCAATGTCACCTAATTTACCATCCTTTGGGGCTCGCCGTGCACACGGGGGTAGTACCGTTTCATAAGGCACAGCATAAATCGCAAAGTGCACTTACGCACAGTTTAAGTGGCGCCTCGCCAGACCCAATGCTCCCCGCCCCTGTTGGTTGTCTGGAGCAGCGGTCCCCAACCTTTTTGGCACCAGGGACCGGTTTCGTGGAAGACAATTTTTTCAAGGACCGGGGGGGGGGTCATCATTGGGTCTTTCCCCTTTTCAAGGAAGCTCTACAACGACGTTTGTCTTTTACTCATTTTGGCCAGGGTCAGCTTGTGGGCTTACCATAACTGTGACTGAGACAAGCGCGCTGGACAGTAAAGAGGCGCGGACGGAAGTGGTAAATAAAATAATGGGGGCAGGCCACGCGCGGACTCACCACTCACCTCCTGCTGCTGTGCGGCACGGTTCCTAACAGGCCACGGACCGGTACCGGTCCGCGGCCAGGGGGTTGGGGACCCCTGGTCTGGAGGGCGCAGAGCAGTCGGCATCGGAGCCGTTGAGTTTTGAGTCCACTCCGAGTCTGTGAATTTCAATGGAGTAATTTTGCCTCAGTGTGGTCGACGAAGGAAGGCATTAGACATTGAGTCTAAACACTCACGAGTTATTGAATGTTGGTGTGATGGGGGTAGGGAAGGGGGTTACAATTTTCTGCACCCCCCCTCACCAAAATGTAGTTTCAGACCACACCAAGACAACAACAGCAACAATCTTAGACCACACCAAGACAACAACAGTCCCAGATAACACAAAGACAACAACAACAGTCCCAGACTATGTGGTGCCACGACCGCGGAGCAACTCCGCAAGCACCGCGATTGTCCACTACCCCTTACCCTGAGCACACACGCAGCACTTGCACCCACGTAGTGTCCTGGCGGGGGATTGCCTGGCACATCGGGTTTGAATCCGAAGGGCCCCTAGAGGGAGAGTCCCACGGTTTCCCAGTGCCAGGAGGTTGCCTGACCCTCACAGGACAGGTTACATTGCGGTGCCCCGAAATTGGCTTAAAATTTAATGGGCACAGAAGGAAAAGGTTCACTGGGCCAACCGCAATAAGTTATTCATGACATTGGAAGACGCGGAGGGTGGAATATTAGGCAAGAAGGGTAGACCAGTAAGTTAGAATTAATGAGCAGAGGAGAACAATGGGTGAGCGGAGCAGCAGCACACTCCGTGGCACTCCATATACACGGTGCAGGTAAGTGCGCGATTGGCTGCGCGGTACGATGCCACCCCGGGCCTTGGAAGTGAGGGGATTAGGCCACGGGAGAGATGGTGGAGGAGGCGATGGCGCCGGTAAGCGCACGATGGGCTGCGCGGCACGACGTCACCCTGGGCCTTTGAAGTTTAGAGAATAAAAAGAGTGACCCAGGACGATTGTCGGCCAGTTGTCTTCAACCTCCGGGCCGCCAAGACCCACTCCCTGCCGTCCTGCCTCCTCGAGCCGCTCGCAGCATCCGTGTGATGCCAGCGAGTAGGCAGAGTTAGGCTAAGCTCTTCTTGTGAAGTATTCCACCTCCAGGTAGTGTGTATTTGCGCCGTTAATAAACGTTAGTTCAGAGTACCATAGCAGTGTGATTTGTGTGGGTGGAACCTCGCCGTGGTGTTGGTAATCTGAGAGTGTGTGTGCGGCGCGTGAGCATTAGGGCGGGGAGCGTTAAACCCGCTCGCCAACGCTCGCGCGTGTCACGCAGCGACAATAGCATTCACGGTGGAGGCGCGCGTGCAAATTCGTGCAGCCCTTTAGCGCTAGCCTTTGTTAACTACCTCGCCTGGTATGCAGAAGAGCGTGGGTTTGATCCTGACCCAGACGCCTGCTGTATATTTGGAATTTGCATGTCTCTCTCCCCGAGGTCCATGGATTTTTCTCCAGGTCCTCCGGTTTTTCCTCCACGTTTAGAATCAACGTGCCTTTAGAATATTTGGCTGCTGCTATAAATGTTCACGTGACGATGATAATCTACTTCATTGAGCTATTATTTGTAATAGCCAGGTCGCTTCTTTAAAAAAGCTACATAGCTAAGTGGGCCTTACCGGGTAAAATAAAAATTGTTTAGTCCGTTTTAGTTTTAGATCCTGTTCAGCGTTTACTTAACACTGTAAGCTTTGTTTAACATTGACTGCACCATGCCCCCCCTCTGCCCCCCTAAGTTGATGTGTACCCCCCCCCCCCCTCCATCTGGGTTTGAACGAGGACCCGTTGCAGGGTGCATGGAGCGAGACGTTGAGTGACCGTGAAGCTCTTGGCACCTATCGAGGGTGCAGAAGACAACACTTGCGGGGTGCGGCGGTGTCGCGGTTAGCGCTACGCTGCGCTACGTTGCGCTATGAACCCGGCGGTCCCGAGTTCGATTCCCGCTCACGGTCAACAACGGTGACGATTATCTATGTCGACTCAACCTGAAACAAGTACCTGGTGCGGCGTGTTAACATCGCCACGAGGGAGACAAAGGCGACCGGGCGTGGTGCTGGCCACCCACCCCCTAGTGTGCCTTGCTGGCCTTCATAAGTGCTGATACTCACTTACAGCACATGTCCCAACAGTCTGTCAAGGCTATATGGGGGATCTTTGTGTTGACACTGAAGAGCAATTTCCCTGCTCTTTGGAGACGTCACAAACAGGCCCCGAATATGATGGCGTGCTAGGCAAGCATGACAGATACACACATACACAGATATCGGTCTAGAGAAGGATAATGGCATTGTGTCAGGTTTATAATAATGTGTAATACCCAGGGATCTCCAGAAGTCATGTGAAACGACAGGAATATTACCGCGTGGTGAGACCGAGACATTGATTATGCTTTTTATATATATTCAGGACAGCATCCCACAAACTCAATACAGCGCAGACTGTATCGTATTGTGTTGTTCAGCGTGTTCTGATACCTCTACACCTACACGACCGTAGCCTTTATATTTTTGAGAACTAGTAAGTGAGTAAGTAAACTTTATTATTTGGTGCATTTTTACTCTATTTTTATGTGGAGAGACAAATATGCGAAGAGTGCGTTATTGGGTTGTTAACGCTCCCCACAACAATGCTTAATCGTTATTTTCTGTTGACGTATTAGATAGGTTTGCTTCGAACAGGAACACCTTTTTTCAACAGAGAGCAGCCTTGTCTATAAGCATCGGGCAGTTCACCAGCATTGGCTCAAGCGAGACTGACTCAAGCTGATGAGACACTGCATGTTGAAACTGGCCCGGAGTTTGTTGGCGTGAACCCAATGCCGCTGATAAGATTCACTCCCAGAAGGCCTTGCGGCCGATGGGTTGTGTAACGAAAATACATTGATTTGTTTACGTGCATAGACTAATATTGGAAATGATAAAAGATAAGAATAGTTTTGACCCTCACTGGCAATAAAACAGGAGGTGTGTTAAGATGTTCAAACACCAAATAGTTACCTTTTGCGAAGGCATCAAGTCTGCCTTATCCACACGTACTTGTGGCAAAACATGCAGGCAAACATGCTCTGATAATATACGCATTATCTTTGAGACTGATTGGCCTGCACCAGAGACAGCCATCGATAAATATCCGAAAGACAGACCATTATTTATTTTGTCAAAATCCTGAGCCACCACCATCACAATGCGATACGGATTACCATCTGCCGTAATGAAAGGCGTCATGGTTGCCAAACTTATATTTTAATCATCACCAAAGCCGGACCTTAAATCAGCAGCAGTCAAGTTCAAGTGCATTTATTAGGTATAGCCCTGTGAGCCATTAGGCTCTTGAATCGGGTGCAACCGCAACAAACTAAAAACAAAAACATGAACAAGAAAACATCTTAAAGTGAATATGTGACTAAGTGCAAACAGAAAATCCAAGAAAAGACAGCAAAATATTGCAGTCAAGCGAGCGGCGCTTGCTCGTTGGGTGACCGTTATCCAGCGAGGATTTCGAATCCCCCTCCGAGCAGATTAAACAACTTCCCACAGGGATTCGAAAACGCCATCTGTGAGAACGTTTAATTCTCCACGTGACGCCCAATCATCTCCCAACTCACGTCAATTTTTTTCGCATTTTGTTGTTTCAAATCCTCCAGCATATTTCTTCCCGAACGATGCATTGGGCGCAATAATGGGACTCTTGCCTAGGCAACCGAGCGAGGCCTGACGACGGCGGCTGTGTTTTGCCCCTGGGCCCATTTTCCTACGGAGTTGAATTTGCCGCAGCTGCCTCGTAATTGGGAATCGCTGAAATGTGACATCGGCAGTGCGCCGGCGATAACGTGTAAAATAATAAGAAATTCAATTACAGTCCTGGTCGTTGCGTGACGCTCAGCGCGCCGAACTTGCGATTCATCGGTGGCGGTTCGATCCGATCTCCCGGCAAGACAGTTTAAAATAATTGCCAAGTTTCTTAAACCCCAACGTCTACCGTGCGCCCGGCGGCATTACGCCGTGAGCTGATTGCGCGGGTTCGCGTGCGGTGGGGCAAAGTGTGGGCGTACCCCTCCCCTCTTCCACCTCTCCCGGTAACGTCTGGCAGGCGTGGGAGAGCGGATCGACTGCTGTATCCTCCAGATGGCCTCTCTTGAGTCGAGGAGTAACAACATTGGCGACTGAACCGATGCATCATTTTACCGTCGTCGTGCGTCATGGATTCACATGCCCCGCCCCCCCCCCCCCCGGAGCCATGAGCTTGACATGTTTTCTACGTATTCGAAAAAAGGTGTGCGTAGTTTTTTTACACACCCTATATTGGCACTGAAGCAGAATCGTTCACAGCAATTCCGCTTGACTTAAAGTTTTCGTGACTGCAGGAATTCATATTCTGTGGATCTTTCGGTAAAGTCACGTTCAAAGAAAAGAACATAACAAAAAACTACGACGTTTCGATCGCAACACAAGCGGTCGTCATCAATTCCTTTTCTTTGAACCTATCTACGTCACTTTACAGAAAGACCCAAAGAATAGCAATTCCGCTGTTTAACACGTAGGAGGCTTTCGCGACCCATATCATCCACAATGCAGGTTTTTTTTGGATTAGCTCGTGTAAATATATAAATGTGTCGTTTAACCCGCCACCACCTGACACAGCCATTAGTAAGGGTTGTCACGTAATCAGAACGTGCCAATTCGTTGTTAGTACAGCACACCGGTGTGTTGGAGAGCCAAGTGACAACATTTACATTCTGAGTACGACGTTTCGCCAGTAATTACAACTAGCATCATCAGGCGACAGTCAACAAGAGAGAGTGAAAAGCGCGCAAAGAAACGTGGAGAGGTCCACGCTTGTAGTTAGCGTCGAGAAAAGGGGAGGTTAGAGGACTTACGTTGCAGAGAAAGGGGCAGCGGCTAATGGGCAAGATGAGAGAGGCAGTGCGCAGCCGAGGCAACGGAACTTGTCCCGAGGGTCGTTCACCGAGGGAGACGGAGCGACGAAAGTCGGGCGGCCAGGATGGGCCTTCATCCAGCGGTGGATTGACTTTGGCGGGCTCGTTGTACGTGAGATATGTTAAGCAGCAGTTGACGACATTCGCCTGGCGGCTTTGCAACTCGCGGGGCACGCAAAACGCGGGCCTGATTACAATGTTATTTCTGACGAAAACCAGGCCAAGGTGCCTTTGCTTTGTGTGAACCAGATTGCGAACGTCGGCTAATTATAAACACCTTAACCCTTTCGCCACCTCTGTGCCTATAATAGCCGCCGAATTATTAAGTGTTGGGAGGGAGGAGGCAACGTGTCTGCAAGTAAGCACGGCGCTTCGGCAAAACGGCGTGAGCGGGTGCACCGTGTTTCTACGGTCAGTATTGGGGATCCATGAAAAAAAAATATTAGGAAAAACGTAAAATCGTGCTGCCAAAGCTCAAATATTAAGCATTGTATTCAAAGCAACGTGGCCTTGCCGTCTCCACGTTGCGCGCGATGCTACTGCTGCTGCGTTGGTGGTGGTGCACAATCAACAACAACAAGAACAACAAATTACTCAACACATTCGTCAATAATAAAAACATTGTGGCCTTCTTCACACCACAGAGTGGCCAGATCGGTAGAGAGTTCAACTCTCTGGCCTCGATAGGTGCTGTGAGAAGAGGTGCATTGCCCAAAACGTCGCCTATTATTATTTCTCCTCATAAAACACTATAAACTATAATACATTTTTATTTTAAGGCTCACTGAGCCATGTAGCATTTTTTTTCAGAAGCGACCTGGCCACAAATTGTTCGCTCAAACGAAGTGGCTTATCACGTGGAAATGTGTAACAGCCAAATAACTGTAAACGCGTGATGTTGGAGGGAAACACGGAGGACCTGGAGAAAAAAACACGGGACCGTGGGGAGAGAGAGAGAGACATGAAAACTCCAAATATACAGCAGGCCAAGGCCGTAGCCATGGAGTCAACATTGGGGGAACCAAATCTTCCAGGGGGTCTTGGGGTCCCCCCCAGAAAAAAAAAATCTAAATTTGAAAACGAATTTCCTGCCTGAAATATGAAAAAAAATCACTACCACATCGGATGGACTTTTTATTTATTTTTTACAATAATGTCTAATAGTGTATTTTATTACATTGCTCAGTTTTTTTATTTTTAAAACTTTCTTGTTTCATTGTATGTAATGGCAGAGATTAGGGATTAATAAAGTACAACCTAAACCACTATCACATAAACAGAAATCTATTTTATAGCAATATATTGGGGGGGACATTTTGAGCATATTTGAATATTGGGGGGGGGGAGGGTGTGTCCCCCCCCCCAATATCTAACCTATATAATTCATTTTTTGTCTGTCTGTCTATCTGTCTGTCCGTCCGTCTGCGTACGCTCCCTTGCGGGGGATGTAGCTCTCGGACCGTGGGGTTCGCCGAGATTAAATTTTGCAGGTGGGCACGCCCCCGGCCCGCGGTAAACTTAGGCATTTCCGATTTTTCGTCTCTAAACTTTAAATCGGACCGATTATCGATTTAGTGCGATTTCTATTTATTTATATATTTAAAGATTTATTTATTTAATATCGCCGACCGGCGCGGACCACGGCGGTTGCCCCTGGCAACGGGTAGCAACAACTTCGCTGCGGGGTGGACGCCATTTTGAATTTCCGTTAAAAATATGCGCACGCATTAACACGCGACTCTGAGGTAAATTCATCAAAGTTTCACGTCCTCTTCACTCCCCTTCCACCCCAATGTGTGCAATTACTATTATAGGGTCGGTAGATGATAAAATTATAGCGATTAGACAGTATTATTGTAGCGCGGGGGGGGGGGGGTTAACGGCCCCAGCACCCAGCCTCAGCCGGGTGGGCAATCTAGGCGAAGCCGGAGGCTCTGCACGGTACTAGGCCTCGACACGCAACTCTGTCAGGCGACGACTTTGTGGCATAAACTCGATATACCCAGCGTTGCCCGGGGGAAAAATACATTTAAAATATTCTGAAAACTTTAAAACATAACATACCAATGAAAATACAACTGTGTAATTCAAATTCTAAACCCGACCGCGCCAAGAATCGATTCTCTGAATCGCTAAAAGGAATCGACGGTTGTAGATTCATTTAGAATCGCCTTATTTACGTTTAATATAAGTTGGTTATAGAGTTGATATAAACTGCTACGAATGGGAAATATCCGGCGTTGACCGGGGCTAAAATATAATTAAAAACTCCTGAAAACTTTAAAACATAACATAACAATGAAAAAAAAACTCTGTAATTAAAAATGGAAAACTCCTATGCGCCAGGAATCGATTCTTTGAATCGCGCAAAGGAATCATCGAAGGTTGTAGATTCCTTTAGGATCGCCCTTAACATGTGGTGAGGGAGAGAGTGGTGAGGGGGAGAGTGGTGAGGGGGAGAGTGGTGAGGGGGAGAGTGGTGAGGGGGAGAGTGGTGAGGGGGAGAGTGGTGAGGGGGAGAGTGGTGAGGGGGAGAGTGGTGAGGGGGAGAGTGGTGGTGGTGTGGGTGAGTGGTGAGGGGGAGGTTGAATGGTGAGGGTGAGTGGTGATTGGTGAGGGTGAGGGTGAGTGGGGAGGGTGAGTGGCGGTTGTTAGTGGTGATTAGTGAGGGGTGAGTGGTGAGGGTTAGTGGTGAGCATGAGTGGTGAGGGTGAGTGTTGAGCGTGAGTGGTGAGGGTGAGTGGTGATTGTTGAGGGTGTGATTGGTGAGGATGAGTGGTGAGTAGTGAGGGTGAGTGGTGAGGGTGAGTGGTGAGGGTGAGTGGCGGTTGTGAGTGGTGATTAGTGAGGGGTGAGTGGTGAGGGTGAGCGTGAGTGGTTAGGGTGAGTGGTGAGGGTGAGCAGTGAGGGTGAGCAGTGAGGGTGAGTGGTGATTGGTGAGGGTATGATTGGTGAGGATGAGTGGTGAGTGGTCAGGGTGAGTGGTGAGGGTGAGTGGTGAGGGTGAGTGTTGAGGGTGAGTGGTGAGTGGTTAGGGTGAGTAGTGAGGGTGAGTGGTGAGCGTGAGTGGTGAGTGGTGAGCGTGACTGGTGAGGGAGAGTGGTGAGGGAGAGTGGTGAGGGAGAGTGGTGAGGGAGAGTGGTGAGGGTGAGAAGTGAGTGGTGAGGGTGAGTGGTGATTGGTGAGGGTGAGGGTGAGTGGGGAGGGTGAGTGGCGGTTGTTAGTGGTGATTAGTGAGGGGTGAGTGGTGAGGGTGAGCGTGAGTGGTGAGGTTGAGTGGTGAGCAGTGAGGGTGAGTGGTGATTGGTGAGGGTGTGATTGGTGAGGATGAGTGGTGAGTGGTCAGGGTGAGTGGTGAGGGTGAGTGGTGAGCGGTGAGGGTGAGTGTTGAGGGTGAGTGGTGAGTGGTTAGGGTGAGTAGTGAGGGTGAGCGTGAGTGGTGAGTGGTGAGCGTGACTGGTGAGGGAGAGTGGTGAGGGAGAGTGGTGAGGGAGAGTGGTGAGGGTGAGTAGTGAGTGGTGAGGGTGAGTGGTGATTGGTGAGGGTGAGTGGTGAGGGTGAGTGGGGAGGGTGAGTGGCGGTTGTTAGTGGTGATTAGTGAGGGGTGAGTGGTGAGGGTGAGCGTGAGTGGTGAGGTTGAGTGGTGAGCAGTGAGGGTGAGTGGTGATTGGTGAGGGTGTGATTGGTGAGGATGAGTGGTGAGGGTGAGTAGTGAGGGTGAGTGGTTGTTGTGAGGGTGAGTGGTTGTTGTGAGGGTGCGTGGTGAGGGTGAGTGGTAAGAGTGAGTGGTGAGGGTGAGTGACGGTTGTGAGAGGTGATTAGTGAGTGGTGAGGGTGAGTTGTGAGGGTTAGTGGTGAGGGTGAGTGGCGGTTATGAGTGGTGATTAGTGAGGGGTGAGTGGTGAGGGTGAGCGTGAGTAGTGAGGGTGAATGGTGAGGGTGAGCGGTGAGGGTGAGCAGTGAGGGTGAGTGGTGATTGGTGAGGATGTGATTGGTGAGGATGAGTGGTGAGTGGTCAGGGTGAGTGGTGAGCGGTGAGGGTGAGTGTTGAGGGTGAGTGGTGAGCGGTGAGGGTGAGTGTTGAGGGTGAGTGGTGAGTAGTGAGGGTGAGTGGTGAGCGTGACTGGTGAGTGGTGAGGGTGAGTGGTGAGGGAGAGTGGTGAGGGAAAGTGGTGAGGGTGAATGGTGAGGGTGAGTGGTGAGGGTGAATGGTGAGGGTGAGTGGTGAGGGTGAGTGGTGATTGGTGAGGGTGAGTGGTGAGGGTGAGTGGGGAGGGTGAGTGGCAGTTGTGAGTGGTGATTAGTGAGAGGTGAGTGGTGAGGGTGAGCGTGAGTGGTGAGGGTGAGGTTGAGTGGTGAGCGGTGAGGGTGAGCAGTGAGGGTGAGTGGTGATTGGTGAGGGTGCGATTGGTGAGGATGAGTAGTGAGGGTGACTGGTTGTTGTGAGGGTGAGTGGTGAGGGTGAGTGATGAGGGTGAGTGGTAAGAGTGAGTGGTGAGGGTGAGTGACGGTTGTGAGAGGTGATTAGTGAGTGGTGAGGGTGAGTGGTGAGGGTTAGTGGTGAGCATGAGTGGTGAGGGTGAGTGTTGAGCGTGAGTGGTGAGGGTGAGTGGTGATTGTTGAGGGTGTGATTGGTGAGGATGAGTGGTGAGTGGTCAGGGTGAGTGGTGAGTGGTGAGGGTGAGTGGTGAGAGGTGAGGGTGAGTGTTGAGGGTGAGTGGTGAGTAGTGAGGGTGAGTGGTGAGCGTGACTGGTGAGTGGTGAGGGAGAGTGGTGAGGGAGAGTGGTGAGGGTGAATGGTGAGGGTGAGTGGTGAGGGTGAGTGATGAGGGTGAGTGGTAAGAGTGAGTGGTGAGGGTGAGTGACGGTTGTGAGAGGTGATTAGTGAGTGGTGAGGGTGAGTGGTGAGGGTTAGTGGTGAGCATGAGTGGTGAGGGTGAGTGTTGAGCGTGAGTGGTGAGGGTGAGTGGTGATTGTTGAGGGTGTGATTGGTGAGGATGAGTGGTGAGTGGTCAGGGTGAGTGGTGAGGGTGAGTGGTGAGGGTGAGTGGTGAGAGGTGAGGGTGAGTGTTGAGGGTGAGTGGTGAGTAGTGAGGGTGAGTGGTGAGCGTGACTGGTGAGTGGTGAGGGAGAGTGGTGAGGGAGAGTGGTGAGGGTGAATGGTGAGGGTGAGTGGTGAGTGGTGAGGGTGAGTGGCAAGTGGTGAGGGTGAGTGGTGATTGGTGAGGGTGTATGGTGAGTGGTGAGGGTGAGTAGTGAGGGTGAGTGCTGAGCGGTGAGGGTGAGTGGTTGTTGTGAGGGTGAGTGGTGAGTGGTGAGAGTGAGTGGTGAGGGTGAGTTGTGAGGGTGAGTGGTGATTGTTGAGGGTGTGATTGGTGAGGATGAGTGGTGAGTAGTGAGGGTGAGTGGTGACGGTGAGTGGTGAGGGTGAGTGTTGAGGGTGAGTGGTGAGTGGTGAGGGTGAGTGGCGGTTATGAGTGGTGATTAGTGAGGGGTGAGTGGTGAGGGTGAGCGTGAGTGGTGAGGGTGAGCAGTGCGGGTGAGTGGTGATTGGTGAGGGTGTGATTGGTGAGGATGAGTGGTGAGTGGTCAGGGTGAGTGGTGAGGGTGAGTGGTTGTTGTGAGGGTGAGTGGTGAGGATGAGTGGTGAGGGTGAGTGGCGGTTGTGAGTGGTGATGGGTGAGTGGTGAGCGGTGAGGGGTGAGTGGTGAGAGTGAGTGGTGAGGGTGAGTGGTGAGGGTGAGTGCTGAGTGGTGAGGGTGAGTGGTGAGAGAGTGGTTAGTTTTGAGGGTGAGTGGTGAGGTTGAGTGGTGAGGGTTAGTGGAGAGTGGTGAGTGGTGATTGGTCAGTGGTGATTGGTGAGGATGAATGGTGAGTAGTGAGGGTGAAGTTGAGTGGTGAGGGTGAGTGGTGGTTGTGAGGGTGAGTGGTGAGGGTGAGTGGTGAGGGTGAGTGGTGAGGCTGAATGGTCAGGGTGAATGGTGAGAGTGAGTAGTGAGTGGTGAGGGAGAGTGGTGAGTGAGAGTGGTGAGGGTTAGTGGTGAGGGTTAGTGGTGAGAGTGAGTGGTGAGGGTGAGTGGTGATTGGTGAGTGGTGAGGGTGAGTGGTGAGGGTGAGTGGTGAGGGTGAGTGGTGAGGGAGATTGGTGAGGGTGGTTGGTGAGTGGTGAGTTGTGAGGGTGAATGGTGAATAGTGAGTGGGAGTGGTGAGTGGTGAGGATGAGTGGTAAGGGTGAGTTTTGAGTGGTGAATGGTGAGGGTGAATGATGAGTACAGTCAATATGCACTGCTGTTATCATACCAGGTACCACCACCACAATATGTACTCCTCTCATCATAGCAGATACCACCACAGCAGTATGCACTGCTGTAATCATAGCAGGTTCCACCACAATATGCACTGCTGTCATCATAACAGGTACCAACACAGCAGTATGCACTGCTGTAGTGATAGCAGGTACGACCTCAGTCGGTATACACTGCTGTAGCGATAGTAGATACTGCTATCGAGTTGGTAGATACCGCTATAGTAAATACTAAAACAGTCAGTATATACCGCTACAGTCAGTCAATACTGCTACAGTCAGTATATACTACTATACAGTCAGTACATACTCCCACGGTGAGTAGCTACTAGAGTCAGTAGATACTATTATAGAGTGAGTAGATACTGCTATAGATTTTGTAGTTACTACTATAGTCAGTGGATACAACTATAGAGTCAGCAGATACTATACAGTTAGTCGTTACGAGTATATAGTCGGTAGATACTACTGTAGGCCCAGTAAATACTACTATGGTCAGTAGTTATTACAGTCACTAAATACTACTACACAGTCAGTAGCTACTACTGGCTCAGTTGATACTACTGTACAGTCAGTAGATACCAGAGGTGGGACAAAGTCATTGTTATGCAAGTCCAAGTCGAGTCGCAAGTCATCAAATTCATGACTCGAGTCTGACTCGAGTCCAAGTCACATGACTCGAGTCCACATCTCATAGGTGGGACAAAGTCATTGTCATGCAAGTCCAAGTCGAGTCGCAAGTCATCAAATTCATGACTCGAGTCTGACTCGAGTCCAAGTCACATGACTCGAGTCCACACCTCTGGTAGATACTACTACAGAGTCAATAGATACCACTTCCTCTGTTGTATGTAAGGTGTTGTTAGTATATATACCTACGAGGGGTAAAGATATTTTTTGAGGGGGGGGGGGGGAGACCGCAATTTTCGGAAACCTTTTGACATCAGCTATTTACCCTACACTTTCTACAACTTTTTGGACTTGTGAAAGCCTCTTATATATTTGTTGGTGGAGAAATGTACAAACAGCCCACCGGGCTTTGACAATACCTTAGTATCTGTGTATATATATGTAAGGTTTTTAAGAAATATATTTTTCACCCGGGCAAAGCCGGGTACTTCCGCTAGTATATTATAATTACGGCCTTGCAGCAGGCGTCAGGGTTGGAATCGAGCCCACGACCCCCTCATACTAGGCGGGGGAGTTAACGTCTCGCCACCGCGGCAGCCCTCATATATTTAATTTAAGGCCACGGTGTTGCCGATGACCGATTTAAGTTTTATAGTTTAGTACAGCACTCCACTATGCGAGTAGGGCCCGTAAATAAATGACGTCACGCACCTAGGGGGGGTCAGACATTTGTGACGATGTGTGACGAGGAGGGGGGGGTTTGAGAAATGTGACGTCACGTAAAAATGCGCAACTTTAAATAAACATAGACAACACGTTCTACTTAATTAAATAGACGTTTTAATACATGTTTTCATCTACAACATAAGAGTGCAGCGCCACATTAAATACGCACTACAATGACAATAGTTTAAAGCGATTTGAAGCATGTTTTATTTGGGGGGGGGGTGCAGAGCTTTGTGACGTCATATTTGAGGGGGTCACCGTTTTTGTGACACCGTGTGACGGAGGGGGGGGGGGTCGAAAATTGTCCAAAATCGCGTGGCGTCATTTATGGACGGCCCCGTAAGCGAGCAAGCAGGGCTGTGCCTTCTCATACGCAACTGCACTGAGTTGCGGGCGTTGTGATATTGAATTGGATCAGATGTCGCCTCGCCACAACGCTCAGCGAGAATTAATTAATGGATGGAATTTTCCGGGCCCCGACTCACAGCGATCCGTTGCGCGGCATCGCAGCCCCACTGTTGAATCGCAAATAATCACGTGACCACATCCCCCCCCGTAGGCCAATCTCGCGCACGTCCAAATGCACGTTAAGTCCATTGTGCATTTAATGATGCTGCCGTTTGTAACACAAATAGAAGCGTCAAAGAATGGAACACTGGAGAGCGTGAGGACTTCATTAAAACACTGTCGGTGTATAATTGTGTGGCGTACTACGTATCGTGCCGCAGTCAGGGCCAAAGAGTCGCGCTCACTCACGGAGCAAATCTGCATGCGGTTGATTAGCTGAGTCCTGCAAGCCGCGTAACAATTCATGCGGGACATCATTATTATTATTGTTATCAGAGTCGTCTGCCCGCTACAAATTGCGAGTTAAATGCCCTGTGGCGTTATCATCACCGACAACGTATTACTTACTCCTCCTTTAGCTTTCTCTTGGTTTGTGGCCAAGAAAATTATTCAGATAGAATGTTACATTCGACTGAACGTACAGCGAAAAAACGAACGTAAAGTTCAACTGAACGCACAATTCCTGAAGAAGCACGCAGCACGCGCAGCGAAAACGTCGGACATTGCGGCGAATGATACGCCGGAGAGCTAAACCCGCGTGCGTATTTGCTCGGAATGTGCTCCTGGATTTTTCGGATCGATATGAATATCGAACCGAGATGGGACATTTCAGACGATCCGAAAGCGTTACGTCGCAGTCCGCGACGTTTCTCCCGATGGCTTTCGCTTTGCGCGATCGTCCTGCCAACGGCGACATCGCGCGGCATTGAGTGACGTTGGCGTTGTTAGTACGAGGTGCAATATTAAGTCAGTACGCAATTATTACAATTATAGATATATAAAAAAAATTGTCCTTGAAAACCAAAAACCCCAAAAAAAATCTGAAATCCGGTTTATTGTTTTTAAAATCCCCAAACCTCTAAGTCTACTTTCAGAGATAATTTATATAGTTTCTGAAATCTAAGACTTGTCTTTACATCATTACTCAGGGTGAAATCAATTAATCCTCAACGCCTACCCTCCCTCCCCCACCCCCCAATCACCCACAGTCCCCGTGGCGATTTGCTTGTCCAACATTCCACTTTGTGAGTGCATTCTCAAGGACGTGGAGCAGAACGTCGGACACCGCGTGACCTCGGCTCTCCCACCCCAGCAAACAGCAGGTCAATCCTAATTACGAACGTGCAATCTTAGACGCGTACAAAGATCCTCACCTGGATATCCTGTAACAGACGATTGGGTGCAAGCGCTGTTCGCGAGAAACACCTGCGAAGGCCGGCACGGTGCACGAGGAGGTGGGTGGCTAGCACCACGCCCTGGCCGCCTTTTGTCTCCGCAATGGAGATGCTCGCACGTATTTCACGAGCTCCTCGTGTGTGGCTCAGTCGACCGAGCGCAGGCCCAGTACCCGTTCAGATATTCGACGCTGCATTTGACCGTGAGCGGGAATCGAACTCGGGTCGCCGGGGTTTACAGCGACACACCACCGCTCCCCAATATTAGACGAAACAAAGACAAATATCCCTCGTATAGCCTATAACAGACTGGTAGGGCAAGTGCTGTTAACGAGAACCTGAATAGGCCGGCACGACACATGAGGGGGTGGGTGGCCAGCACCACGCCCGGGCGCCTTTGTCTCCCCAGTGGCGATGATTTTTGCACACTGCACCGGGTACTCATTTGAGGCTGAGTCGACATAGGGGAGGCTCAGGACCAGTTCAGATAATCGTCACCGGTGTTGGCCATGAGCGGGAATCGAACTACGCTCATGCTCCACACTCCCCAATATTAGACAAAACAAGTACACACAGACACACACAGACACACACACACAGACAGACACACACAGACACACACAGAGAGACACACATACACACACACACAGACAGACACACAGACACACACACACAGACAGACACACATAGACACACACACACAGAGAGACACACATACACACACACACAGACACACACAGACACACACACACAGACAGACACACACAGACACACACACACAGAGAGACACACATACACACACACACAGACAGACACACAGACACACACACACAGACAGACACACACAGAGAGACACACATACACACACACACAGACAGACACACAGACACACACACACAGTACACAGACAGACACACAGACACACACAGACAGACACACACAGACATACACACACATACACACAAAGACACACACAGACATACACACACAGACAGACACACAGACACACACAGACACACACAGACACAGACACACACAGACAGACACACACAGACAGACACACACATACACACAAAGACACACACAGACATACACACACAGACAGACACACAGACACACAGACACACACAGACACAGACACACACAAACAGGCACACACAGACAGACACACACAGACAGACACACAGACAGACACACAGACACACACAGACAGACAACAACAACCAACAACAACCGCCATTCGCCACTAAGTGGCGGTGACGTCACCACGACGCTTGTGCCAGGCCATGTGCACCTTGAGGCCACGTGAAGTGTCGAACGCCCGCTGGCAGGAGGTCACGGGGCAGACCCAGGTGCCACAGGTCGACTGACCGAGATGAACGAGATGACTGGCTGATGCACCACCTGTGCCCCCTACTGTACCAACTTGCTGTGCTTTAGCCACCCGGCGCTCCGCTCGTTGTTGTGAGCGTCGCTCCTCCGCCCTCCGTTGTTGTTGGAGGGCGACTGCCTCCAACTGCCCAGTAGCGTCCTTCACGAGCCTCCTCCACTGAGACCGATCTTGACACCGCTGGTACCAGTCATCGGCAAGTCCACTCAGCACCACGTCCTCCTGTACCACATCACTCCATCTCTTCTCTAGCCCGTGCCGCGCCCGTTTAGCCCCCTCGATCCGGCCGAACAAAAGCTGCTTAGGCATGCGGTGGCTGGGCATGCGGGCTACATGACCCAGCCAACGCAGCCTTGCCTGCCGGAGGAGCTCACTGATGGGACTTTGCCCAGATCTTTCAAGGACTTGTGAGCTCCTCACACAATCCAGCTTGGTTAAACCCAGGATGGATCGTAGGCAGGCCAGCCTAAATGTTTCCAACCGGCGAAGATGCTCCACTAGGGGGGTCCACGTTTCGCAAGCGTAGAGAAGGGAGGGAATGACCGTGGCCGAAAAGACCTGAAGCTTCGTGCGGAGCGACAGACCAGGTAGCTTCCACACAGCGTTACGCAACCGATGAAAAGATATTGCCGCTCGACTGATTCGGAGTGAGACCTCTGCTGATAAACTGGAGCCGGTCATAAGCACACTGCCCAGGTATGGGAAACTCTCCACTCTCTCCACAACTGCCCCATCACCAATTGGGAGTTGTGGGGGTGGAGTGTCCGATGGTACAAAATACCCAGGCAGGTGCTTAGTTTTGGTGGGGCTGATGGTAAGGCCCCACCTCTTAGTGGCACGCTCCAGTCTCAGCAGCAGCGTCTCCAACTCCTCTTCTGAATGAGCAGCTATTACCAAATCATCGGCGTACATAACGTGGTTGACCAATAGGGAGCCATCCCTTGATCGCACCCGGGCGTCGATCAGCCTCCCATTATATCTGTACCAAATGGAAATTCCCCCGGTACAGCTATTGAAGGCTTCACGAACTACGCAGTCGAAATAGATGTTAAATAATGTGGGAGCCAGAGGACATCCCTGTCGCACCCCAAGCTGTACAGGGAAAGGCTCCGACTCCCGGCCACGTAGTTTTACCCGGGCCCGCTCACCATCATGAAGGTCCTTAATGATCGTGAGCAGAGGGTCAGGGACTCCGAAAGCACGAAGAACAACCCAGAGCCCAGTCCTACTGATGGTATCATAGGCCTTGACCAGGTCAATAAAGCAGAGATGTAGGTCTTTTTGGAATTCCCTACACCTCTGCTGTAGCAGACGGACAGAAAATATGGCATCTGTGCAGGACCGCCCTTTCCTGAAACCGCATTGTGGCTCCGCAAGCCTCTCCTCAGCGTGCCTAGCAAGGCGATGTTGAATAATCCTTGACAGGACCTTACCCGGCACACTGAGGAGTGAGATGCCCCTGTAGTTGTTACAGTCAGTACGGCCCCCCTTCTTAAAGAGGGGGACCACCAGGGCATCCTTCCAGTCCTGCGGAACCCGTCCAGTGGTCCAGACTGTTGTTATGATGTCATGTAGGGCAGTCTGTGCACAAACGCCACCCTCCCTCAGCATTTCGCTTGGGAGATCATCTCTGCCCGGTGCCTTCCCTGGTCTCAGACTCCGGATCGCCCTCAGTACTTCCTCAACAGCTGGCACCTCAGCCAGCCACTCACAGGGGGTGACCTCTTCCAATATTTGAGGCACCGCAGCCTCAGCAGGGTTATCCCCACTTTGTGCCATGATGTTTTCCTGGCTGAGAGATTTTCCCTCCCCCAGGACCTCACAGAAATGCTCAGCAAATCTGCAAACCTGTTCCTGGGGGTCGGAGATTGGATCACCGTTTTTTCCTCTAATGATGGTAATAGGTGTGGCGCTGCAGGTTACTTTTTTGATGGAGTTAAATAGTGATTTGTGATCGCGGGCCACTGAGGCAGACTCCATCTCCTCAGCAACCCGCGACCACCACCCATCCTTACAGCGCCTTACGGCTCTCCGAACCTCCGAGCGAAGGCTGCGGTAAACCTCCTCATTCTCTGACGTGGGATGCTGTAGGCGATGAGAGTGGGCCTGTCGCTTTTTCTCAATTAACCTGAACACCTCCTCCGTCAGCCAGGGTTTCTGGGGAGGTCTGGATCGCGTACCCAATGCAGCCATTGCAGCTGCATGAGTCACAGTCTTAAACCTCGCCCATTTACCCTCGACATCAGGTGGAGTGGGGGACGATGCCAACCCCAGCTGCAAGCAATGATGAAATTCTCGCTTGCAACTTTCATCAGCTAACTGAGACCAGGCCACTTTTGGTTGGAATGGGATCCTGGGTGTACACCCACCACCGGAGTGGAAGAATGGCAGGCGCATCTTACAGATGACTAGTCGATGGTCAGAGGTCAGATCAGCTCCACGGTAGGTCCTGGTGTCAAGGACATGGGCTCGCATCCGCTGGTCCGTCACTATGTAGTCCAGCAGATGTTCTTGCTTGGACCCGGCATGTATCCATGATGTTGTGTGGATGCGCCGATGCCGGAAGAGCGTGTTGGTAATTACAAGCCCATGGGCTGCACAAAAATCTAGCAGCCTCCTACCGTTATTATTGAGCTGATCTGGCCCATGCCTTCCAATCACTCCAGACCAGGTGCCAGCATCATGACCAATTCGGGCATTGAAGTCACCCAACAAGATGACTCTGTCCCGAGTGGCCACTTTAGCCAGCACCTGTGACAGGAGGTCATAGAAAGCGTCTGACTCATCGGCTTTGCCTGCATCCCTCCACGGATGTTCGTCTTCGGTGGGGGCATAAGTAATCACGACCACCACTCCTCGCCTCTGGTTGATGGGAAGGCGAGCCCAAAGTATCCTGGGGCTTACAGCTTCCCACACCTCACCGCCACGCTCCCACGCCCCCTTCATTCTTTTGTTCAGAAGAAGAGCCACACCCTGTTGTTTGGCAGTCTCCTGCCCCGAGTAGAGGACTGTCCACCCCTCATGGTGGCAGGAGCCAGAACCGGTCCACCGGACCTCATGAATGCCACAGAGATCCAGGCGGTACCGGTCCAGCTCCCGACAGAGGAGTGGCAGCCTCTCCTCCGCAGTGAGCGTTCGAACATTCCACGTGGCCATCCGCAATGGTTTTTCGTTGTTTCTGGAGGAGCCCCGAGGGTGAAAATTCAATCTCCTGGCTCCGCCAAATGGGGTTTGGCCAGGAGACGTCATAAAAGCCTGACCCCCCCGGGGCCTCCGGCACAAGCTTATTAATTACAGGTTTATGTTTAATTCGTAGTTTAGTGGTGGTTAATTGAAGGTGGAGGGGTTACCAGCCCATCGCACCCGTCCAGAGCCCCCGTTTAGCCGCTGTGGTGGTCACAGACGCCATGAGGGGAGAGGCCAATGGGCATTGGCCCTCCCCCCACAGCACTGCCCACGACAGTGTTGCCCGTCCGGCACCGCAAGGAGGTAGGAGGTTGTTTTGCCGGACAGACAGACACACACAGACAGACACACAGACACACACAGACAAACACACACAGACACACACACACAGACAGACACACAGACACACACACACAGACAGATACACACACACAGTACACACACAGACAGACACACAGACACACACAGACAGACACACAGACAGACACACAGACACACACAGACACACACAGACACACACAGACACACACAGACAGACACACACACGCAGCCAGAAGCCACCATGACCTGAGAGAACAAGCACGCGGCAAAGCCACAACGTTATCTGACGTCGGCAGTCGGATTTTATTGGGGTTGTTTTTGTTTGTTGGCTTTGCCCGTGTATCCTTTATGGTTAATCCCAGCCGACCGGCGGAATAAAGGGGGGGGGGAGAGGTTTCTCACAGCGGACTCGGCAGCATCGCCCGCAAATCCGCGCATTGCAATAAGCGCATCCGCTTGCTTTGTATCGTAGGGCGAGTGAAGTTGGCTACGTACGGTGCGCACGAGATCAACATGGGTACCCACACGTAGCGTGTGACCCTACCGGCTTCACGCACTCGCCCCCCGGTGTTAAAACTGAAAGCCACGCGGCCGCCCTCCCCCCATTCCCCGAATTGCACGCGTGATTCGCACGCGTGCAAATGGAATGGAAGGACTGACAACCCTTTGTCAATCAACTGCTGGATGAAGGGCCTCCCTTTGGCTCCCGTGGTGGGCTTGTAAGACCATGCTTCACCACGCTGGTCAGCGCAGGTTGCTGAATTTAATCTTGATTTGAAGCTTTCGTGACTGCATGCATCCATACTATCTGGTTCTATCGGTAAAGTCACGTAGATGGAAAAAATTAATAAAAGAAAACACGACGTTTCGGTCGCAACACAAGCAGCCGTCTTCAGGTGAGAATTTAGATTATTTAGATTATTTAGCCGCTTTAAATTTCCGCTCGGTAATCCACTTTGTTCAGCTGTCCATTTGTGGCCAGATCGCTTCTGAAAAAGAAGCTAATCTCTCAGTGGGCTTTGCCTGGAAAGATTAAAACAATAATCAGTTTCATTTGTATATATTTTTTAAGTGATTTCTTTACCTTCTCTATACTATCGTGTTTTTACTGTTGTTAGTGATGGTAATGTTCTGACCGGCCTCTTCGAGACATCTAAGCAAAAAGAGTGTTATAGCCCATCGTATTCCTCCAGTATGAACAAATATTCTGGTTCTAAATGGAGGTTCCCATGGCCCGTTCAGAATGTCGCTCGCCACTGAAGTTGGTCGTGGCCGGGACTCGAACACGGGCGGGAGGGTTTCGGAACGCGGTTCGCAAACCACTGCGCCACTGTTATGACTGCAAAAAGAGTGTGAGTTAATTACGATGTGTCGACGTCATTTTACATCGCAGGATTGAGAGAGGCGACGGGTTGGGGACGGCCTCACTCCAGCAGTGGATTGACCATGGCTGCTGCTGCTGATGGGCATGTATGTTGAACCTCTTTCGCACTGCGCACGTGGCCAACTGCGCTCAGCCTCATGTCGCCACGGCGAACGGTGACGGCGAACGAGAGCTTAGGGGCCGTCCATAAATGAGGCCACGCACCTGGGGGGGGGGGTTGGGTCAGCCATTTGTGACGACGTGTGACAAGGGGGGGGGGTTAGAAATGTGACGTCACATCAAAGTGCGCAACTTTAAATAAATATAGACAACACGTTCTACTTAATTAAATAGCATTTTTAATAAATATTTTCTCCTACAACATCAAAGTGCAGCGGCACATTAATGACGCACTACAATGACAATATTTTAAAGCGATTTGAAGCAGGTTTTATTTGGGGGGGGGCAGAGCTTTGCGACGTCATATTTGAGGGGGGATCTGACTTATTGTGACGGGGTGTGACGATGGGGTTGGGGGGGGTCAAATATCGTCAAAAATCGCGTGACGTCATTTATGGACGGTCCCTGACGCACTGCGAGGCAACATCGCCCCCTACCGGCGGCCGACTTCTGTATTTACCCCGTCTGTAAGACGCACGGCGCCGTTCACGTGGGGGCAGCCTTGTCGTCCGAGAATTCCAAAGGCAGTTCAACACGTAATTGGGTGGTTACCTGTGAGCAGACAAAAACAGGCCCTGCTATTTTAGTGCAAGAACAATGAACATGCATAATGTGACCCAACCGGTAATGATTACCCATTTAATTTACTTGCATTCATTAATCCCATCCCCCTTTCGCACGTGAAGGGCTCACAAATGACGTCATCACATCTGCCCCTCTATTTAAGGAACGAAACAGGAGGAGGATTTCTCCACAAATCTGGCTGTCCGCCTGATGATGCTAGTTGTAATTACTGGCGAAACGTCGTACTCAAATTGAAAATGTTGTGGATTTGCCCTCCAACACACCGGTTTGCTGTACTAGTAACGAATTGGCACGTTCTGTTTACGTGTAAAACCTTCTAATTGGCTGTGTCGGGTGGTGTCGGGTTTAACGACACATTTTATGCGAACTAACCCAAAGAAAACCTCGATCATGAATTCCAAAGGGGCCGAATCATTACGACCGGGCGATCGATGCTGCAATAAGTAGCTCTTGCCACCGCGTCCGTGAGATGGCACACCCCATTACACATGCTCACTCGCTCCTCTCTCCATCTCTCTCTCCCTCTGCACTCATTCGCATCGCCTGCGATTCATCACGCGCGCCAACCGAAACGCCATCGTCCCCCGATTGTGAGCGTGAACGGCGTAACGCGGTTTTATTTCTGGGGGGGGGAGGGAGAAAAAAAAGATGCCCCCCATAAATCCCCTTGGTGACGTCCGTTTAATAGCCGCATGCTGCGCCTGTAATGACCGCGATCGAAGCCACGCAGCGGCCATGGCCGCGTTCGATTTTGGCCTCGTGGGGGAATAATTGGAATCTCGAGTCGCCGCCTGAAAAGCAACATTGTTCCTCCGCGCCGCCTCGAGGGATTCGCGCCGCGCATTGTTCGGCGCGATGTCCGACGCTTCACTCCGCATGGCTGGCAGCGTCTGAGATTTTGGCCGAATGGCATCGGGTGGGTGTACGTACGATTTGAGATCGTGCCGCGGCGTTGTTGTTGTTCTGCACGATGTCCGACGTTTCGCTCCGCGTGCTGGCAGCTTCTGAGCGCCGCATTCCGCACCTCCGATTGGCGCGGTTGGCTACGTACAGCGCAAAAGAAGGTCAACGTACGTACGGTACATACATACACTTCCCAATGAAGCTCCCACAAGCAGATCTCAACCGCCACCACTGCCCGTCGGAAGATATTTTTTGTAAAATTTTCCGTCGTAAGATACACGGATCGTGTCCTTTTCATGTTTTTTTCTTTATTATTTCAAAGACAGGAAAGAACAGAAGCGGGGCACACACACGGGACCCCGACGACCGCATGAACAAAGGTGATGGATCCCTTCCTTACCATCTGGAAACAACAGAAGAGCAAGAACGAAGGGAATGGGGAGGCAAGGGACGATTGGGATGGAGGCGTCTATCGGCGACGCAATCCAGCTGTGCACGCACCACAGCTCCCTGCTGTTGATGTTGCTGCGGTTGTAGTTTGGCGCAATGTCCGACGTTTCGCTCCGTGCTCCGGGAGGCTTCATCGCTCGCTCCACGTGCTGCAGCTCCTCGGGGAGTATCGTTGAACGAGCTGCCAGGGCGTGGAGCGTGAATCAGAATAATTATTTTCCGCTGGAGGAATCCGATGAGCTATGAAGCTCTTTTGTCACAGATTTACAGAAGGGAGGGGTACGGGTCAGAACGTTAACAACAACAAACAATACACAAACACGATAGGAGTACAAAGTATATAATAAAATATATAAATAAAACTGAACTAGTTTTATCTTACCAGGTACAGCCCACTGAGCTATTAGCTCCTTTTTTAGAAGCGACCTAGCCACAAATGATAGCTCAACGAAGCTGCTGATCACGAGCAAATGTATAGCAGCCAAATGATGTAAACGCGTGTTTCTAAATGCCGAGGGAAAAATGGGAGGGCCCGAAAAAAAAATATTCACGCGACCACAGTCAGAACGGATATGCAAACTCCAAATATACAGCAGGCGTCAGGGTCGGGATCCAACCCATGACCTCATGCAACGACCAGGAACGCACTGCATGGAGAGTCGCTAAAAACGAATTAAAACAATTACCAGTTAAGCCCTACTGAGCTAGCGAAACAGCTCTTTCTCAGGAGCGACCTTGTTATCATAAATGATAGCTCAACCAAATGGCTTGTTATCGCGTGGAGATGTTTAGCAGCCAAATGCTCTCAACGCGTCAAGTTGATTCTAAAAGTGGAGGGAATATCGGAGGACCCGGAGAAAAATCCACACGGCCACAGCGAATGAGACATGCACACACTCCAAATGTACAGGCGTCAGGGTTGGGATCGAACCCACGACCTCCTGTATACCAGGCGAGGTAGTTAACATCTCCTAGCCATCGCTGCAAGATGTAAACGACATCTTCTTGGTTCTTTCGGTAAAGTCACGTAGAAGGGAAATAATAAAATAATAAAAATAAAACATAATAAAATACAATTCTCACGACGTTTCGGCCACAACGCAAGCAGCCGTCCTTATTGCGTTGTGGCCAAAACGTCGTGAGAATTGTATTTTATTATGTTTATTTTTATTATTTTATTATTTCCCTTCTACGTGACTTTACCGAAAGAACCAAGAGGATGAATCCCTGCAGTCACGAAAGCTTTAAATCGAAATGTAAACGACATGTTTGTTCACTGGATGTTGGCAGCATATGTCAGCGCAAACGAGACAACCTACGCAAGTGGCGCGATGTTTTCCGTGTTTCAAGTTGGATTTTGCTCGACCTGGTAGCGAGAACTCAAGAGACCGGGATGAGAGTGTTCCAGGCCCACCCACTGGTCGGGAACAAACGAAATGTGATTCAACTCAAGCGGGGCATTTTTTTATCGACACTTCTCTCTCTCCACACAGCAGGGTTCTCGAAATGTATGTCCATACAAGCCAGCATGGGTTTAAACAACAACAAAAAATCCACTGTTACATAATCATCACACATTTATAATTGGTTAAGAATAATAATAGTGTAGTTGTCTTGGCAAGGGCAAATTACTACAATCTCACAAGAAGCAAAGTGCAGAACAACACCATTTATTGATTAAATAGCATACAAGCAAAACACAATGATAATAATGATGATGGTAATGTTATTTATTTATTCATAATAAACGTTTCTGGGTTAGATCGCGTTATTTATAAATGTCACTGGCGTTCCTGAAAAGGTGCAGAGATTCGAAGGTAATACCAAACGCAGTTAAAATAACACATCACATAAAGTATTCTAAAGCTAACCAAATACTACACAAAGCTATCGAATTATTATTAATAGAGGGAATACAGCACAACAGGAGTGAATTATCTGACATTTCGGAATCGCTAAAGCAAAATTGTTTTATTATGTTTTATTTTTTTATGTTTTTATGTTTTATTTTTATTATTTTATTACTTCCCTTCTACGTGACTTTACCGAAAGAACCAAGAAGATGATCGCTAAAGCAGTTACACTTAGATATAAGCAATAGTGTATCCATGCATTATTGGAATATAATCGATACCATAATATAACAATAATGTGTTTAATCTAACAAAAACTAGCCAAATAAATACATTTTCTAGACTTCATCATAAATAAATCCCTTCTAAAAACGAACAATTAAAATATAAAACCGTAATGAACTTGACTAACACTGTTTTAACCAGTGAAATGATCTCTGTCCTTTCTAAAGGCCTTAACTTTGCCGTTACCCCACGCACAATTCCAGTGGATGAGATAATTGCTGAGGTAGAATCAGCAGTAAGACTCCTTCCACATAATGAGGCAGAGATTACTAGACACGAGGATGCCAAAATAATTGAGAATATCAAAGTACCAAAAGTAAACATTAGCTCGAACGAAGCAAAAGCCTTAAGAGAGCTCCGTTTAAATAAAGATATTCAAATCCTGGCAGCTGATAAAGGCCGCACTACTGTGATGTCACGAGCCGATTATGATAATAAAATTAAAACATTTGTAGAGGAAAGTACCTACATTAAAATTAAACGAGATCCAACTAATACTTTGGAACATAAGACTACTGCAATCATTGCAAATTCATTAATCCCGAAGAATGAGCAATTCCAAATTAAGCCAAGGGCCTCAAGACCACCTAGACTGTACGGGCTACCAAAGATTCATAAAATCGACATCCCATTACGACCCATAGTCAGTACAATTGGCTCTGCTACATATAAATTAGCTAAATATATAACTAAACAAATACAGCCCTACATCGGCAGGACATCTTCATTCATAAGAAATTCGGAACATCTTGTGAATGTGATTAAAGATAACAAAATCTGGTGAGTTTTGATGTGATTTCTCTATTCACTAAGGTTCCAGTGAACGAGTCGCTTAAATTACTTGATACACTAGTACATAATACAGGTTTGCCAAAAGATATTCCGAAACTCGCTGACCATTGTTTAAATAACACTTACTTCTTATGGAGAGGCGATTTCTTTCAAAAAAAGGAAGGAGCAGCAATGGGCTCTCCTTTATCTCCTGCTATAGCAAATCTGTACATGGAAAACGTTGAAACAAGAGCACTTGCCTTGAGCACATTAAAACCATCTTTTTGGTTTAGATATGTGGATGACACTTTGGTTGTCTGGCCACATGGTAAAGATACACTCAATGATTTTCTAAATCATCTCAATGCACAAAACCCGGCCATCCAGTTCACCATGGAAATGGAGGTGAATAACACACTCCGGTTCATATTCTTAGGTTTTTTCGGTAAAGTCACGTAATTATTGTATAATTACAATACCCCCCCGCCCTGCCTCAAATCATTGCACCTGATGAGTTCAATGATGACGTCTCCCTGCTGCTGCTCTATTTAAGACCGGGAGCAAGAGGAGAGCCTCACCATTCTGGCGAATTGCCCGATGATGCTGGATGTAATTACCAGCGAAACGTCGTACTAAACTAAACATTGTAAATGGTGTGGATTCACTCTTGAACACACCGGTGGGCTAAAGTATGAGCTATTTGTCTTTTGTCAACGTGACACTTTTTTGCTGGTTGGCCGTGTCGGGTGGTGGAGGGTTACGACACATTTATAAATAACGCGATCTAACCCAGAAACGCCGATTATGAATAATATTCGTCGCGAAAGCCGACGTGTTAAACTGTTCTTTATTTACCTTGCCGAGACTCTACACTTTTTTTAGATGGTGCTTGCCACATCGGGATGATTAGACACTGCCCTTTGTGTTAGTGTTCTAAAGTGAGCTGTAGAGAAGTCCAAAACTTATTTTGTACCGTACATAGCCAATCGTATTATTTAAAGGGTGCATAGCTCCAGTGGCTTCCTAATATCGGAAGTAAGAGCGTTCCAGATGGCCGCGTTCCAGCGCACGATGCTGCGACCGTCTTTTGCGCGACGGCGAGCCGAAGGTATGTGTAGGAGGGTAGAGCGAGTGAACTCCTCCTGCTGTGATTCCCTTATCTGTGGGCGTTTTTATTCATGGGGGGCGCCGGGGGCCCGTGGCCTCCAGTCCTGAAGCTAAATGTCACCACGCTTTAACGTCTCGCGTGAAACAATACAACCCTCGAGAATCTCGTGGTCTCGCCGCGTCTCCCATCATCATCATCAGCGCAACTATATGGGGGGGGGGGGTGCGTGGCAGCGTTATGCGATGCATGGTGTGGGGGGGGGGGCTCGGTCAACCACAAGGGGGAACCCCAGAATAAACAAGATAAGCAAGTAACGCAAAAATATGCAACAATTAACCATAAATGCCACAAAAAACCATTGTTACAAAAAATGAATACATTATACAGTGAGGGAAAAAAGTATTTGATCCCCTGCTGATTTTGTACGTTTGCCCACTGACAAAGAAATGATCAGTCTATAATTTTAATAGTAGGCTTATTTGAACAGTGAGAGACAGAATAACAACAACAAAATCCATAAAAACGCATGTCAAAAATGTTATAAATTGATTTGCATTTTAATGAGGGAAATAAGTATTTGACCCCCTCTCAATCAGAAAGATTTCTGGCTCCCAGGTGTCTTTTATACAGGTAACGAGCTGAGATTAGGAGCACACTCTTAAAGGGAGTGCTCCTAATCTCAACTTGTTACCTGTATATAAGACACCTGTTCACAGAAGCAATCAATCAATCAGATTACAAACTCTCCACCATGGCCAAGACCAAAGAGCTCTCCAAGGATGTCAGGGACAAGATTGTAGACCTACACAAGGCTGGAATGGGCTACAAGACCATCGCCAAGCAGCTTGGTGAGAAGGTGACAACAGTTGGTGCAATTATTCGCAAATGGAAGAAACACAAAAGAACTGTCAATCTCCCTCGGCCTGGGGCTCCATGCAAGATCTCACCTCGTGGAGTTGCAATGATAATGAGAACGGTGAGGAATCAGCCCAGAACTACACGGGAGGATCTTGTCAATGATATCAAGGCAGCTGGGACCATAGTCACTAAGAAAACAGTTGGTAACACACTACGCCGTGAAGGACTGAAATCCTGCAGCGCCCGCAAGGTCCCCCTGCTCAAGAAAGCACATATACATGCCCGTCTGAAGTTTGCCAATTAACATCTGAATGATTCAGAGGACAACTGGGTGAAAGTGTTGTGGTCAGATGAGACCAAAATGGAGCTCTTTGGCATCAACTCAACTCGCCGTGTTTGGAGGAGGAGGAATGCTGCCTATGATCCCAAGAACACCATCCCCACCGTAAAACATGAAGGTGGAAACATTATGCTTTGGGGGTGTTTTTCTGCCAATGGGACAGGACAACTTCACCGCATCAAAGGGACGATGGACGGGGCCATGTAGCGTCAAATCTTGGGTGAGAAGCTCCTTCCCTCAGCCAGGGCATTGTAAATGGGTCGTGGATGGGTATTCCAGCATGACAATGACCCAAAACACACGGCCAAAGTAACATAGAAGTGGCTCAAGAAGCCAGTCTCCAGACCTTAATCCCATAGAAAATCTGTGGAGGGAGCTGAAGGTTCGAGTTGCCAAACGTCAGCCTCGAAACCTTAATGACATGGAGAAGATCTGCAAAGAGGAGTGGGACAAAATCCCTCCTGAGATGTGTGCAAACCTGGTGGCCAACTACAAGAAACGTCTGACCTCTGTGATTGCCAACAAGGGTTTTGCCACCAAGTACTAAGTCATGTTTTGCAGAGGGGTCAAATACTTATTTCCCTCATTAAAATGCAAATCAATTTATAACATTTTTGACATGCGTTTTTCTGGATTTTTGTTGTTGTTATTCTGTCTCTCACTGTTAAAATAAACCTACCATTAAAATTATAGACTGATCATTTTTTTGTCAGTGGGCAAACGTACAAAATCAGCAGGGGATCAAATACTTTTTTCCCTCACTGTACTTCTAAAAAAATGCACAGCGTGAAAAATACAGGAGCGCCGCTACTGCTGGTGTTTGTTACTGCACGCCAGTAGCCTACTTTGCTAACTGGCATGCGCATGAAAGCGAGACGCACGATAATTTAATCGTGAGCAATTGTTACCTTTAAATCATAGCATTATTACTGTCACCGTGAGATTGTCTTCCTCTCAACCTCAATGCACGGTGCAACTATAATAATAATATATATGTATAGTTATATAGCCTACATGCAATTGTTATACGGGGATAATAATACCATTCGTAACTATTTTAGTAAAAGTGAGTCGGGAAAAAGGAGGGGGGGGCACCCGTTGAAATTGGTCGTTGTGCCCCTGACCATCATCATCATCGTCGTCATCATCGTCGTCGTCGTCGTCATCATCGTCATCATCGTCGTCGTCAACATCATCATCGTCGTCGTCATCGTCATCATTATCATCGTCGTCATCGTCATCATCATCGTCGTCGTCATCGTCGTCATCATCATCATTGTCGTCATCATAATCGTCATAATCATCATCATCATCGTCGTCGTCGTCATCGTCATCGTCGTCATCATAATCGTCATCATCATCGTCGTCATTATCATCGTCGTCATCATCGTCATCATCATCGTCATCGTCATCATCGTCGTCGTCGTCATCATCATCGTCGTCATCATAATCGTCATCATCATCATCGTCATCATTATCGTCGTCATCATCGTCCTCATCATCATCATCGTCGTCATCATAATCGTCATCATCATCATCATCGTCATCATCATCGTCAACATCGTCATCATCGTCGTTATCATCATCGTCATCATCATCATCGTCATCATCGTCGTCGTCGTCATCATCATCGTCATCATCATCATCGTCGTCGTCATTACAATGGGCCGTGACCAATTCACCGTTGGACGGAGGCCTCTCCGTGCGCTGCCAGACACGCGACGTCCGACGATTCGTTCCATGAGCTTCTTCGCGAGGTCCGGGGAGCGTGAAGTCGGACATCGTGCCGACGCAACGCGCGGTGGAACCCGACGGCGCGTCGGAGAGCTTCGCGGCAGAAACGCGCGCAGCCGCGTCAGATGGGGTGCCGCGGTGGCTCGGAGATGTTAACTACCTCGCCTGGTATGCAGGAGGTCGTGAGTTCAATCCCGACCCTGACGATGCCTGCTGTATATTTGGAGTCTGCGTGTCTCTCTCTCTCCCATCATCATCACGGTGGCTAGGAGATGTTAACTACATCGCCTAATATGCAGGAGGTCGTGGGTTCAAACCCGATCCTGACGACGCCTTCTGTATATTTGGAGTTTGCGTGTCTCTCTCCCCGTGGTCACGTAGATTTTTCTCCGGGTCCTCAGGTTTTTCCCTCAACATTTAGAATCAACGTTACGCGTTTCGAGTATTTGGATGCTAGAAATGTCCACGTGATGATAAGCCACTTCGTCGAGCTATCATTTGTGATTGCCAAATCGCTTCTACAACAGAACTGTACGGTTGCTCAGTGGGCCTTACCTGGTAAAAAAAGAAACAATTAATATTTTTTTCAGTTTCATCTTTACATATCCGCGGATAAAAAAAATCACGGTCGCAGCCCACTGAGCTGACACTCCCCTTCCCCCTGTTGCGAGCGCAGGCGGGTGGCTGCGCGGCGAAGATGGAACGGTACAGGGAAGAGCGCGTCCTTTGCATAGATCAGGGCGTCATCGTTTACGCTCGCTCGCTCGCTCACAGCAGCAACAACAACAACAAGCGGCCAGCATAACTCACACGCGGTTTTTGCGTGACACGGTTGAGGTTCTCCCCTTAGCCTGCTAATTTTATTTTTGGACAGGGCAGGCGCCCATTCCTTGGCAAAAAGGCGAACAAATGCGGGTCGATGAGATACAGCACCACCGTAACCCGCGCGGACCCATTTCTCTCTCCCGCTTAACAACAAACAAAAAAAACCCACCTCCATCCATTTCCACTTCCATCCATTTCCCCTGGAAATTCTAGCCTCTTGCCCCCTCATTAATCCTCGACATGACACACTGCTACACCTGATGCATCTGGCACTGCGATCTGGCGATACGCAATTGCCTTTTTTTTACCTCCCTTTGAAAGATACACGGCTCGAGAAAAGCGCGAAGCTGCGCAGCGATATATATTTTTTTTAAATCAGGTGCATGGAAATGCCACCGTTGGTAGCCGCTGCGTGTTTGGCACATGAGCGGTAAGGGGTGCGTGATCCAGAACAGACTGTGACAGCCGCGCGAAAAAAAAGAGAGACTATGTTTTTTTTGTTTATCGCCGTAATTGAAATAAGATAACCTTCGATGATGCCTGTGGCAATTACTGGCGAAACGTCGTACTCAGATTGTAAATGTTGTGGATTTGCTCTCCAATACACAAACGGTGTGCTGTACTAGTGACGAATTGGCACGTTCTTTTGTTCTTTCGATAAAGTCACGTAGGTATAACATTAAATAAATAAAATCACGACGTTTCGGGCGCATCACGAGCGTCCGGCATCAGGTGGGACAACCTCAGCAAGAAACAATTATTTTTATTTTATACCTACGTGACTTTACCGAAAGAACCAAAGAGTATGGATCCCTGCAGTCACGAAAACTTCAAATTTAAATATTACTAAGTGGCTGTGTCGGATGGCGGCGGGTTTAACGACACATTTTTGTATTTACGCGATTTCGCCCCATAAAACCTATGTTATGGAAGATAACATTTGTCCGCAGTCGGGCATACATTTGTTGACTGCCAACTGGTCAACGCAAACAAAGCGAGAGCCGAGGTCGTAAAGATCACGCCTGAATGGTCAAGAGTAGCACTGGGGGAAAATATATATATTTCGAATCTAATGTGGTCTATATAAAAAATGAGAATCTATAAGAATATAATGGAGTCTATATAAAAAATGAGAATCTATTGATGACGAGAATAATGATAACATTGCAGTGTTGCATGCGCAGGGCTCTTCTCCGATGTGGATGCGAAGGCTGGGGAATTACGCAGACCCGACAGAGCAAACCAGATGCACCAGAGATGTGGGGTATAAGAAGGATGTTAAACATTCCATGGGAAGACAAGCTGAGCAACATAAAATGTGTTATGGAAAAGCAGGGTATACAACAAGAACATTAATGAGAATTATTGGAGAAAATGCAAGGATAGATTTATTGGACACGTAATGTGAAAAACAAGTGACTGAATATGAATGAGTTTTGACTGGGAAAATTCCACGCGTTAGAGGCCGTGCAAGACAGCGAATTAAGTTACACGAGCGATTCTTATGCTACAAGGAGGAGAATCTAATACAAAGGTTCCAGAGTAAATATCGCGGACAGAGCGAAATGGAAGCAGGGCTATGATCGCCAATAGCTTAAACGGAGGACACGGCTGATAGAGAGCGAGTAAACAGCATGGGATCCACTTTAAAAAAAGGTTGCACATTCACTTAACGTAATTTGCCTCTCGATTTCAGCGCAAAAATGTAACTCGGCTCGGTTATCCAAATAATAAATTTTACAACTGACAGCTCTACAGGGTAATTGTTTCCCACTGGCAATTGTTGCATATGGGCGCCGCGGTGGCGAGATGTGAACTCCCTCGCCTGATATGCAGGAGGTCGTTGTTTGATCTCGACCCTGATGCCTGCTGTATATATTGATTTTGCATGTCTCTCTCCCCACAGTCGCATGGATGTTTCACCGAGTCTGCCGGTTTTCCCCTCCACATTTAGATACGTGCGTTGAGAGTATATTAGCTGATGTAAATTTCCACGCGATAAGCCACTTCGTTGAGCTATCATCTGTGGCCAGGTCGCTTCTGAAAAAGAGTTACGTAGCTCAGTGGGGCTTAACATGGTAAAAACAAAATAATTTAATTCATGCTCTCTAATTAATGTGCTAAATCAAAGCATGCATCTCAACCGGGGATCCAATAACCACGCGCACGTTTAACAACAACAACAACAATGCTCAAACCTGCAAAGGCAGCCAAGGAATGGAACGCGACTGGAACACCGCTCAGTGTGGAGATGAAGCGATGCAATCAGTTCTAGATTTGAAGCTTTCGTGACTGCAATGATTCATATTCTTAGGTTTTTTCGGTAAAGTCACGTAGGTAAAAAAAATGTAAATTAATAAAAGTAAAATAAAACAAAATAAAAATCACGACGTTTCGGAAGCAACACAAGCCTCCGTCTTCAGGTGGAACCGCCACAGCCACGACAGCTGTATCAAGTATTGATAGACAGCCAGTTTGTTGTTTTACCAGTTTTAGTTTTTACTTGCTTTCTTTTTTCACACTTTTGTTATGTATGCTAGGTGTTAGTTACAAACCGCACCTCTCCATAACAAAGGCTCAGTCCTTTGTTATGCAGTCTATTCTTAGTCTTAAGCCTCACCTTACCATATTAATAAAACGTGTGCCGTTCCTGGCCCTTCCCCCCTCAACCATTATATATACGGGGTGGTATTTCTTGTGATCTCTCATTTACTTGATACAGCTGTCGTGGCTGTGACGGTTCCACCTGAAGACGGAGGCTTGTGTTGCTTCCGAAACGTCGTGATTTTTATTTTGTTTTATTTTACTTTTATTAATTTACATTTTTTTACCTACGTGACTTTACCGAAAAAAACTAAGAATACGATGCAATCAGCTTCGCGTGCAGCCGGATTTTTCGTGGACTATCACACCGTAGGACAATGAGTGATGCTAATGGTTTGCAAAAGGCCTTTTCCGGCAGTGGATTGATCATGGCTGCCGATTATGAATGATTGCACATTTGCCACGTTAATTATTTTCATGATTTTATTTCCAATAAATATGAATCTCACCGTTCTCATCGTCATCATCATCAGCTCCAGCGAGCCCCTTCTACTGGGTATTTGACCTACTCTTCTACACTGGCCACACGTCTTTGTAGAGCTGGGTTCACCGACGCGGTGGGAGATCTAAGAAACTTGCACCGTTTGTTTATTGCAAGTCCAGGGTGCTCGCCATAACACCAGTGTGGCAGCGAATGAACTGCAGCCTCTGAAAGCCAAGTGCCCCACTTATCTGCAGGGGTTGAGAAGGAGGCCAGTAACGCCGCACTCTTTCACCGGTTCTTGGTATTGCCGGCCTCCTGAGCTCATGAGCCTCCTTGCCCGTGTCTATGATAGCCGTAATAGAGGTTTTTTTGTTGTTGTCGAGATAGATAGCGTGAACAAATAAATGTGGCGTCAAACCCGCCACCACCCGACACAGCCAATTAGTAAGGGTTGTCACGTACACAAAACGTGGCAATTAGTTGCTACTTCAGCACACACCGGTGTGTTGGAGAGTAAACCCACAAGATTTACAATTTGAGTAGTACGACGTTCCGCTGGTGGTTACAACCAACTTCATCAGGCGATTTACTCTCCAACACGCAACCGATGTGCTGACGTAGCAACTAATTTACACGTTCTGTGTACGTGACACACCTTACCAATTGGCCGTGTCGGGTGGTGGCAGGTTTAGCGACGCATTTATATATCTACGCGATCTAACCCAGCAAAAACTAACCTTTTAACGGATAATATTGGTCGCGAAAGCCCAAACTACTACTGCTACTACCACGTGTTAAACTGCCCAGGGTAGGTTCGCTCCGAGGGCACATATCTACTACACGTGGCCGTCGTGGATGTCACCGTTGTTAATGGGCCGCCTCTTACCAAGCACAAGTCTCGAGGCAACAACGATGAATCCGGGAATTTATCGACCCCGCGCGCCCACGCCTCCCCCACTTTGCGCGTGTTTTGCACAACAATGTTATTTTTTTTTATTATGTTCTCCCCCCACTTGTAACCGGCGTATGTGCTGTACACATATTGAACTTTGTCGCACCGTGCACAGCCAACCGTGCTCATCGGAAGTGCGGGGGAAGGACAACAAACGGAACGAGAAAGTATTTCGAAATAAATTACTTTCCAATTCAGATTTAAAAGTACAGCATAGCTCCAGTGGCTTCCTAATATTGGAAGGGAGAGCATTCCAGACGGCCTCAAAAACAAGCGCGCGGTGCGGTGACCGTCTTTTATCGCTGGTGAGCCTTCGAACATTTTTTTGTTTGTTTCGTGTCATGTCACGAGGGAAATAATTCATTTGAAACTCCTACAGAACAAGGCATCGCCCCTGTGTTGAAGAACGGCTCCTCAGAAGCGTGACTCAGGGGAGTTCTTCTGAAATCCCATCACGTGACCTTTAGCTTCCACTGATCTCGGGGCCGCTGCGTCTCACACAGCTGGCAATGGGAAAACAGCGTTCGTCCTACGACAGTCACAGAGCGATGCCTTACATTTGTAGCAGCTCAGAATTCAGCCAACTCAGGGAGGCACGGCTTCATTTAACGTGATGAGTTTCGCGTGTAGTCACTGGCGACCAGGCTGAGGCTTGTAGCCCCGCTAACCCGGTCTCGTCGCAGGTGGCGCATGAACCCGGATTCATAACCAAGGTTCTCCAGGGGTTACCGGCTCAGTGCTCTCAACCCCGCGCCGCCCGCGGCCACCTCCGCAACACGCTTCACGGGTTTGTCCAAGCCAGTGGCAGGTCTACCCCAGCTCTACCTTCAAACTAACGGGGATTCATTTCCTTGTTGCGTTATTTTCCATTTTGCTCGACTGAGATGAAGCCAGCAGAGGTGCAGCCCCTTGCAAGTGGCTCGCTCACGCCACAACTGGCTCCAGAGAGAGGGTAGCCTTAGCCTCTTCTTCCACGCTGGTCAGACGTCTTGGCAGAGGATGGGGGGGTGGGGGGGTTTGTACCCATACTTTACCCAACCCGCATGTGACCTGCCGGTCAACTGAGTGTCTGCAGAGGCAGGGGGATTTAAGCAGCTTGCCCCATTATTTCAACTACCGTGCCAAGAGATCAACCCTTCTTACCACTCCCTCTGGATTGTAAGTCCACAATGTGAACCAATTACCCCACAGCAGCACCCCCCCCCCCCCTTTCCCAGGATATGTAAAATGTTCTGACAATTTTTATAAATATACTTTTTTAGCTCTCTCACACCAGCAGCCAAAAAAGGGGCTTCTTCTCGTGGGCACAACCCATTTGAAGTGTTGTGGCCGTGGAGAATTTGGCAACGATGAAATTCAGGTGAGAATTGGACTAGAGCTTTAGGATTAAAAAAAACTAAACTGAAACGAAACTTTTTATTAAAATTTTTACCAAGTAAGGCCCATTGCGCTATAAAGCTCAGAAGCGACCTGGCCACAAATGATAGCCCAATGAAGTGGCTGATCACGTGGAAATGTATAGCAGCCAAATACACTTAAACGCACGTTGATGTTAAATGTGTAAGGATAAACCGGAGGACCCAGATAAAAACAAAATCCACGCGACCACGGGGATAAAAAAAACATGCAAACTCCAAATATACAGGCGTCGTCAGATTTGGGATCGAACCCACGAACGACCTCCTGCATACCGGGCAAGGTAGGTAACATCTCGCCACTGTTACACCATCTTGTTCCCCGTAAATGTGTTTGGAGAGGCTGCGTCCCTTCCCTCTGGGCACCAGCGAGAACTGAATCCAACCCCGCAAGCAGCGAACTCGACGTATTTGCTCAAGGCTTGCGTATTTCCCAGCCGACTGCGGTTGTCCGTGATTTTACCCCATGAAGGGTGAGAACACGGAGAGGGGGCAACAACCGCAGCGACGTAACTATACCTGGAATGCGGGCTGATGAAACAACTGATCGGGGTACGAGCGTGAATTCGAGTGCGAGGATAAGACGGCGGCGCAAAAGGATGTCAGGGAGGTTTGGGGGCACCTTCGAATCGTGCGAATAAGAAGAGAGAAACAGACGCCGGTATGATAACGTGGCATCAGATTTCGCTCACCGCTCTCGGCTACGTCGCGTGAAGCCGACGGTTTGTATGCTGTGCGCTCTAAGACTCTCTTTTTTACGATCAGAGGAAGCAAGAAGATGCTCGGTGTAGTCGGCACTTTGCTTCGTTCATCATTTCGTTTTTTTTTGTTTTTTCAATGCTTTGCTTTATGTGCCCCCCCCCCTTTTTAATGAAAGATTTCACGAAATATTCTCTCTCTTCTCTCTCCCCTCCCTCTCCTCCTTCCCTCTCCTCCTTCCCTCTCCTCCCTCTCTCTTCCCCTCTCTCTTCTCTCTCCCCTCCCTCTCCTCCCTCTCTCTCGCTCCGTCTCCGTGGATTCTGAGCCGGTGAAATAAACGACCCGAAAAGAGGTCGGTTTGCTGCGGTGACGGTGTTAATGGGGGGGTGGGGGATCTCTTCAATATGTCACGAATGGGGAGCCACCTGCTGTGGCCTGCACCATCTGGCACCACCGCCAAGGCTCCGGCTGGGTCAGCACTCTTTGTCGCAAGGCCACGGCAGGGCCACTGGCGGCCCCTGGTGGCCTTAAGAGCGGTACCCTGACGTGCAGCCCCCCAAAAATACACAAATGTGAAAACACCCCCCCCCTCTCCCGTCATCATCCCCCAATGGATTCAAATGATGTGGCGGTAACTCACACTGATGATGTCTTATAGGGGAAAGTTGACCCCTCTCTGAAAATTGGTGAAGAACACTGGGCTAGGTGAGTGGGTAACTCAGCTTCCAGTAGACCCACACTGGGCTAGGTGAGTGGGTAACTCAGCTTCCAGTAGACCCACACTGGGCTAGGTGAGTGGGTTACTCAGCTTCCAGTAGACCCCACACTGGGCTAGGTGAGTGGGTAACTCAGCTTACAGTAGACCCACACTGGGCTCGGTGAGTGGGTAACTCAGCTTCCAGTAGTCCCACACTGGGCTAGGTGAGTGGGCGGCGCAGCTTCCAATAGACCCACACTGGGTTAGGTGAGTGAGCGGCTCAGCTTCCAGTAGTCCCCACACTGGGCTAGGTGAGTGGGTAACTCAGCTTCCAGTAGACCCAACACTGGGCTAGGTGAGTGGGTAACTCAGCTTCCAGTAGTCCCACACTGGGCTAGGTGAGTGGGTGGCTCAGCTTCCAGTAGACCCACACTGGGCTAGGTGAGTGGGTAACTCAGCTTCCAGTAGACCCACACTGGGATAGGTGAGTGAGTAACTCAGTTTCCAGTAGTCCCACACTGGGCTAGGTGAGTGGGTGGCTCAGCTTCCAGTAGACCCCACACTGGGCTAGGTGAGTGGGTAACTCAGCTTCCAGTAGACCCACACTGGGCTAGGTGAGTGGGTAACTCAGCTGCCAGTAGACCCACACTGGGCTAGGTGAGTGGGTAACTCAGCTTCCAGTAGTCCCACACTGAGATAGGTGAGTGGGTAACTCAGCTTCCAGTAGACCCACACTGGGATAGGTGAGTGGGTAACTCAGCTTCCAGTAGTCCCACACTGGGATAGGTGAGTGGGTAACTCAGCTTCCAGTAGAACCACACTGGGCTAGGTGAGTGGGCAGCTCAGCTTCCAGGAGACCCACACTGGGCTAGGTGAGTGGGTAGCTCAGCTTCCAGTAGACCCACACTGAGATAGGTGAGTGGATAGCTCAGTTTCCAGTAGTCCCACACAGGGTTAGGTGAGTGGGTAGCTCAGTTTCCAGTAGACCCACACTGGGCTAGGTGAGTGGGTAACTCAGCTTCCAGTAGTCCCATACTGGGCTATGTGAGTGGGTAGCGTAGCTTCCAGTAGTCCCACACTGGGCTAGGTGAGTGGGTAGCTCAGTTTCCAGGAGACCCCACAGAGAAGAGACGCACGCAGCTTTACCTTCCACAAGCTGCAGGTGTCCTTCGACCCAGACTACGTGACTTTACCGAAAGAACCAAGAAGATATAGTAGTGTAGTGTATAGTCGTATATAGTAGTATTGTGCCTCCATAGAGCCAAATGTGTTCGCTTACAGAACATTCCCCTTTTAATGGCAGGCCATTGTAGGTAAAGTAAATATGAATTAATGCATCGATTAACCGCGTTTTTATTAATAGTATGTGTTTATAATGTTGTTAATAACTTTATGTATTAATATCCATTGTTTAAATAGGGTGAAAAATGGGTAACATTCGATGCTATCGGAACGAATTAAGCCTTTAACGGGCATTTCTATACTCGCTTAACGACCAAATTGCTTAACGACCGGTTTCGTGGAACCAATCACCATCGTTAAGTGGGGTTCTACCGTTTACGACGTCTCGAACTTACGGATGGAAAAGCGGCGTTCATTGCTGAGTGCATGGAGTGCAGAGCGAGTTTATTTGTATGTGTGATGGGTCGGAGTAAAATTTGTTAACGCAGAAAGACGGACCGTGGTGGATTGGGCGAACCGGATTGCGGGAAAACCCTGCAGTGAATCTTTAGAATCAGAATCAGAATGTTTATTTCGACTGTAAGAGGAATCCGATAAGCTGCAAAGCTCTTTTTTTTCAACAGATGTCCAGAAGAATCATAATCAGAGCATATATTTATACTGGAGGAATCCATTATGGGCACGGGGTCAGCAAGTTTACAACAACAACACGACACATAAAACAATGATAGGAGTGCAAAAGAGACAAAATGGTAAGCAAATCACGAAATATGAAATAAATAAATATTTATCATTATTGGGCAAGGCAGCAAAAAAAACAAAAACAAACACAGCAGTAGCCCCTGAATAAAATGGCCACATTAACATTGAACTATCGAAACGCAGATGTATGTCGAAGGTAGCTCTGTGAAATCCGCTTCCGCGGGCGTTCTTGGTCACGGAGGCACTTGCGCTGGGCTCTGCGCGATGCCCGGATGGACACTCGGCCTCGCAACGCGACGCCCGCAGCTTAATCTCGATGCAATTTGGCCAAACGACAAAAACGTCAGTATAAAACCGAACAATACCTTTAATCCACACATCGACAGCTGAGATTATAGCGACAGTGCAGTCCAGTCGGGGCGGGTCACAAAGTTAATATAACACCTGTACCAACCAGAGGCCGTAACATTCATAACATTGTATAAAAAAAAGGTGATTCATAAATTGAACGACAGTTAATTGCAGGACCAGCAAATATTAAATCCGATTATTAACGGTGATGATCATTTGCTTTTAATATCTTATCTAGGATTTTATATAGCGCTTTTGGCAAAGCGCTTTACGAGAATTATAAATGGTACGTTAGTTTATTGGCTGATGGGGAAAAGGGATGGGATTTTAGTTTTGTGTAGGGGAGGGGATGTCAAGGAAAGGTGATGATAGGGAGAGGGAGGGGCGAGGCTATGAGAGGGGAAGGCATGGCAAGGGAGGGTGATAATAGGGAAAGGGAGTGGCGTGAGGTTAGGAAGGGAGAGGGATGGTAAGTGGAGGGTGATGATAAGGAAATGGAGGGGTGGTGAGGTTAGGAAGGGGGAGGATGGTTAAGGTTCTAAGGACGAGGACAGGAAGTAGTAGAGTGATCCGCTATTGATAAAGCGCTCTCTACGCCGAGGCGTCTCAAAGAGCCTTACATCAGATCTCATCTCAAATATTTAAAAGGGCACCTCCATGTTTTATTTTTATTATTTTATTATTTCCATTCTACGTGACTTTACCGAAAGAACCAAGAAGATGAATCCCTGCAGTCACGAAAGCTTTAAATCGAAATTTAACCGCCACTACGGGGTGGGATTCCACAAAGATCTTTCAACAAGCTCCGGGATAAGAAGGCTCAACTAATCGAGTCTCTCACATTTCTGAAGAGATGCCGTGACTCTAAGGTAATACCAATCGCATTTACACTAACCTCTGCTGCTGTAACTTCTTCTAATGCTAAACGAATTCTGTCTAGAACTTGATATGCAAATTATTTTGTCAAGGCGCCCTTCCCCCCTCCATCCCAGCTTTAATAGTCGCTCCAAGCCTGGAGTGTGTCATTCAGACTCTGTGTTCTCGACAGACCTGCTCTCCACCTGAGGACGGCTGCTTGCGTTGTGGCCGAAACGTCGTGAGAATTATTTTATTATGTTTTATTTTTATTATTTTATTATTTCCATTCTACGTGACTTTGCCGAAAGAACCAAGAAGAGTGCGTTGAGTTTATTTTTCTTCTCAAGAGGCAAAGTGTCACAGGGACGTCGTGGAGAATGGCCTCTTGGGAAGTGGCCCGTGGCCAGATGTTCACCGCGTAATGATTTCCTATTCCCCCTGCTGCAGGAACTCGTTAACCCGTACACCATGGTCGAGGATCCAAACGGTGTGATGTACCACTAGTCGATCAACCCTCGGCTAGTGGAGGTGGCGCCTTCAGCCCATTGGAAGTCTGGCCAGGAATCGGTAGGGAGTGACTTGCATATGTCAACGCATTCGAACCTGTAAAAAAGACAAAGATCCCCCATACAGCCTTAACAGAATGTTGGGGGCAATTTCTGTAAGCGATCACCTATTAAGGTCAGCACTGTGGCACACGAGAGGGTGGGTGGCCAATTCCCCAATGTATGAGAAGAATAAAAGTCAACAATTACCAAATTATTATTATTTCTTACAGCCCTGTTGTTAATCGACTCACTACAGAATCAGGGCCTCTGAATGCGGGTATTCTGACCATCCATTACCGTCCTGGCTATTGCGGGTTGGTGAAGGATGGGGTCGGCGGTGGTACAGGACCAGTTCGGATTTAACCCGCGGCCACCGATCTGAGCAGCCGTGGCTGGGCACGAAACGCCGATTGCAGTCACTGCTGCGCAACTTCACTCGTTGAATTTTTTGTTTCAACTGAAAATTGCTTGGTAGGAAATGTTGAGCCTGCGATGAATTAACTCAATTGTCTAGTGCTGAGCATCGGGAATGAGAAAAGCCAATGGGTTACGATTTCGGAATGTTGTGAGCTACAAACCCGCTCGGTTGGTGATTACGTAATCTATCATCCCTTTTGGGTTCATAAAAACGAGTGAAGGGCCGCATTGTGGGAAGTTATCAGCGGCAGTCGTATGGAGATAATCGACGATTAAATGCCCTACGCAATGTGTTTCCAAGGACGAGGTGCAACAGCAATATCTGTTTTCACACGACCCAAATTATTTCTACGAAGACCCAAATTTATCCCATTTAACAATTTCTAGTGTGATTAGATATCGTACATATATATTTTTTTATGTTTTTTCAATAATAAGGTGTATAGGGGCGCCATTGTGGCGAGACTTTAACTCCATCGCCTGGTGTGCAAGAGGTCGTGGGTTCGATTCCAATTCTAACGCCTGTATATTTGGAGCTTGCATGTTCTCACCGTAGCCGCGTGGATTTTTATCCGAGTCCTCGAGTTTTTCCCTCCCCGTAATAAAAATCATGCGTTTAGAGTATTTGGCTGCTATAAATTTTCACATCATAAGCCACTTCATTGAGCTATTATTTGTGTGCCAGGTCGCTTCTGAAAAATAGCTAAGTAGCTCAGTGGGCCTTACCTGTGTAGCGACATCGCTGGATGTCGCTGTGTGTGTGGCCAGCCTGGCAAAGGCACGCCACACAATATCCTCTCAACACTGACACCACCGAAGGCAGATGCAGTACCGGCTCCTGCGGAGTTCAAGGAGGACCGACTGACAGTGACCAGTGGCACCATGCGCTGGGTGCAATGCCAGCCCTAGAGGATAGGGTGCATGGAGGGTGCCGGCTTGGAGAATGGAGTTCCACGGGGCCATGGCAGTCTGGTTGATCCCGGAGGACACTTGACTGGGGGCGTCTACTCGAGGACTCCCAAAAAGGGGGCTGGGGGGACCACGTGTCCAGCAAGGATCCTTCTCGAATGTTCGAGAAGGGGGTCGTGGCTAGGGGCGGAGCGAGCCCCGCCACGGGGGATAAAAGCCGGTCTCCCAGTGGGACCGGCTGCTGTTGTGATCCTGAAGAATCGACGTGCTACCCTCCCTCCGCCTGAAGACAAGACCAACATGGGACCTGGACCCAAGCTGGGGTCCTGTCCGTCGTAGCTACTCCCAGTGCAGTTAGTGTGGTTAGCCCGGTGGACCACCACCATATGTTAATATCTGGTAAAGGAGCAGTTACCCCTTTGTGTTAGTGTGTTGGTTAAATAAATGTGTTGCCTCCGAACAGTACGTCTAAGTGTCCGTTTGAGCCCACTACACCTGTATTCTATGGTTCTTTCGGTAAAGTCACATAGATAGAAACATAATAACAATAAAATAATAAAAATAAAGTTAATAAAAATATCACGACGTTTCGATCACAACACAAGCAGGGAGGTTAGCCTCAAGGGCAAGCTGTTTATAAAGGTTTAGAGATGGACAGGGCAGCTAATGTTAATGTAGGAGCAGGCTTTGACACCGGCAGTAGGTCGACACCAATCAAAGTATTGCACCTCGCTCCACACATCCACACTGCTGACGGTGGAGGTGGACAAGAAAACACAAATCAAGTCATGACCCAAAGTGTTTGATGACATCTTTACCTGGTAAAATAAAACATAGTGTGTGAAAGAAAGGTTTTAAAAAAGCACCACTACTGAAGCCATCGCAAATCACAATAACAAATTATTGACAACGTGGATAGAATAATATGTGCGCTGTAATTGTCTCATTTGCACCACCACCGGCCCAAGGTCGCCGGTGAAGGTAAGCGCCAGCCTCTTACACACAGGAGGCACCGTGACCCTTCCCATGAGTACTCTCGGGCATACGCATTGGCAAAAAAATTGTGTTCGTTGGCGCTTTCAATTCATTTGAAACCTAAATTCGTTTAGGTTAATGTCTGTACTGTACTAAAAAAAAAGCCACGATAGACCATTTGTCATTGACTATGGAGGGCTGGAGGTTAAACCCACAAGATGTACAATGTTACTCTCCAATACACCGGTGTGCTGAACTCCTCACGAATTGGCATGTTTCGTTTCCGTGACAAACCTTACGAATTGGCTGTGTTGTGTAGTGGCGGTTTTAACGACGCAATTATATCTACGCGATCTAACCCAAAACAGCCTCTATTATAGATTGCATTGGTCGCGAAAGCCTATGTGTTACAATAAACCAATGCTGCTGGCCAATAAAATTGGTCTACAAAGCCAATCGGCCGATGGGCACTGCAACGTATTGCATTCGTGTGCGTGGAGTGGCACACAATGGAGGGCTCATCGTTGCCTCATTACCGCAATTGGTTCTCCATTTAGACTCGGCAACAACCTCATTAATCCGCACTTCGCCCACGCGCTGGCCGGTGCAGCCCCGTCTTTTAAAAACCTCCCTACGGTGGGGGGTGGGGTCCTCTGAATGGAGCGTGGCCCCGTTGATTTGGGGCAGGCCCAACGTTTGGACAGATAAGGGGCCCCTGCCCCATTCCCTCTGAACGAGCGTGACGCTGAGTCACGCTCGTTCAGCCGCCCATTCCCCCCCTCCCACCCCGAGTGCCACTTGTAAAAAATTTGCCAGGTAATTTATTTATTTATAATTTTCTATAAAAAGTTTAACCCAAAGAGACCCACGCAAGTTACTATGCCTCTGACTACACACACTTCACTTGACACGTGTAGTTACTATGGCTCACACTGCATGCTCACACTGCACTCCGCCCCGTAACGTCCGTGGAGCCTACAGGCCCACCCCAGCTTGGGCGTGGGCCACAACCTCTGAGTCCCAAGGGCCGGCCCTCTCACGGACGCTCGGCCCCGGGTCCCAGGGTTCCGCCTCTGGGTCACACAGAGCCCCGGCCCCTACAGGACAGCGAGACTAGGTACCGCAGGGCCCTATCTCTTCCTCCTCCGTCTTCAGTCTTCGCTGGTCACTCGCTCCCCGTGCGCCTGTGCGCACCACCTTATATAGCCCCCGCTCACGGGAGACGGAGCGTATGCGGACCTCGACGTGAGCATCCCCCTTAGTTGACCAATCCCCGCGCGCTTGCCCCAGGATCCCATCGCTGTCAGCGCGCGTCACTGATACCCAACCAATCACTGCCTCATAACCCCCGACCCCGCGCTGACCCCTGATCCTTCACCGTCAGCGCGCGTCACCAACACACACAGCCAATCACTAGGCGCTGGCACACGATCCCTACCCCAGCGCGTATCACCACTACATCACCCCCTCCCACATAGCTCGCAGCCGGCCCGGCTGCTAAACAACACAACACAACGTCAACACAACAAAAACCCCACCCCCCAGTGTGCTCCGTAACGCAACAACAACAACACAACGACACAACACCCGACAACAACCTTTGTACAAACCGACAACCAACACAATAAAAGTCAACAACAACACACAACACCTAGTCAACAAGCTATGTACAGCCTGACGAACAACACACTAAAAGCAAATCCCAGAAAATGAACGTGTCCAGTGTCTCTGTGACTATTGATCCCTCCCCCCTCCGCTCGCTCCTCCACCGGGGTGATAGAGCGGTCGAGCGGATGAGGAACGCAGTGACGAGGCGCTCCGGCCGCATCGGCTCCTCATTCGGTTGGTCATGAAAAGTAGCGCGACTTAGCGCGAGTCCGCCTGGCCGGTCCATCGTATGGGACGGGACGCTGACGACCGTCCGGTGGCTCCGGCAGCCCTGGACGGCGCGGATTGGGCCTGGAAGGACCGGCCGCGCCGCGAGGATCCGGCCGCCGGTGGTCGGCAGCTGTCAGTTCCGAGACACCTGGGAGCGGATCAGGCGGAGACATGTGAGGATCAGGCGGAGACATTTCCCCCCTTGGGTCGTCGGTCACGTCACATGCTCGGCCCTCACGACACAAAGGGAGGCCATATGGAGGCGAGAACGGTTTCAGTCGGGAGGGGTGGACGTACCAACGGCGCTTTCCCCATTTTATTTGAACACACTGGGGGCGTGCAACCCGCACGACCTCCACGGGTCCCCGCCATGGCTTCAACAATTTAGGCGATGTAGCCAAAGGTGCCTGAGGGCAGTGCAGCCAGGCCCTATCGCCTGGTTTCCAGTCGTGCACGGACACCTTCCGTGCACGCAACCGCTCGTTGGCAATTTGGCGAGCCCGCGAATTAAGCCGTGCGGCCTCCCGTGCCTCGGTCAGCTTATGAATGTTAAATTTTATATGTTCTGCCAATTTCGAATTTGTTCGTGGTGCGGACAGTCCCAGCTGCGTTTCCATGGGCGGGTCGGCTTCCCGACCATACATAAGATAGAATGGGGAAAATCCCGTTGCTGCATGGGGGGCCATTCTATACGCGGCGAGGACCCCCGGGACCTGCAGGTCCCAATCAACATGTGCCTCACACACCTGCTGGCACAGCATAGAAGTCAAAGTCCTGTGGAGTCGCTCCACCATCCCGTCTGTCTGTGGGTGGTACGGGGAGGTACGCACCTTCTTAGTACCCAATAGGTCGCACACCTCTTGCAGCAATTTACTTGAAAAATTTTTCCCTTGGTCGGTCAGCAAGCGTTCGGGAGCCCCCTTGTCCAGGACGTAGCCCTGGACAAAGGCGTCCGTCACAGCCGCCGCCGACTGGTTGGCGAGTGGCCACGCCATAGGCCACCGGGTAAAGTATTCGACACCAACCAACAGGTACTTATTAACCCTAGGCGTGACTGGAAAAGGCCCCAAAATATCGAGAGCAACGAGCTCGTTAGTGCGCGAGACCTGAATAGATTGCAGCGGTGGATTTGATGCCATGGGCGGCGGTTTCCGTCTGGCGCAATCAACACACCCCTTTAGAATATTCACCACATCACTCCCCATCCCCAGCCAATAATAGTCACGCTGAAGCAGAGCAAGCGTTTTGTTTACTCCCAAATGCAAGAGGCGTTCATGTGCGGCCAGGATAACTTTCCCCCGCACAGCGGAAGGCACCACGAGTGCGTGCCGCCGGGACAAATTGTCCCATCTCATTAACAGGCCCTGCTTAAGTACCCAGGAGCCAGTTCGCTCCCGGCCCTCCTCGGGACCCCCCACCCTGCGGCGCAACGCTAGCAGGGAGCTGTCAGCCATTTGGAGACGGCCCCACTCAATCAGCGACAGTGAGAGCAGCGAGTCCTCTCCCTCAGGAGTAGCGGGAACATCCCCGATTGGTGCATCCGCGGTCGCAGCCAACGCCCCCATACTTTCCGCAGCTGGCGGTTTACAGCGCGCCGATCCCATTAAGCACGCACATTTGTGACAAGGCGACAATCGCGACAGGGCATCGGCGTTAGTGTGGCGCAACCCCTTACGGTATGTGGTCGTGAACTGATAGTCCTGGAGGACTTCCAACCACCGTGACAATTGGCCCGAGGGTTGGGTGACTGTCAATGAATACTGAAGCGCTGCGTGGTCCGTCCGGACCGTAAAGTGACGGCCATAGAGATACGGTCTAAATTGCTGTACAAAAAAAACAATAGCAAGCAACTCGCGATGGGTGACGCAGTAGCGCTGCTCCGCCGGCGACAAGACCCTGCTACCATAGGCGACCACCCTTTCGACTCCCCCAACGACCTGTGAGAGCACCCCCCCCAATGCCCGTGTTGCTAGCATCCGTGTCTAGCAAGAAGGGACTTGTAAAGTCAGGATAACGCAAGGGCGGGGCACCCACCAAGGCGTCCCAGAGGGAGCAGAACGTGGCCTCCTCCTCTGGTCCCCATCGGAACTTGACTCCTTTTGCCGTTAGAGCGTGCAAGGGTTTTGCAATGGTGGCGAAATGCTCAACGAATCGGCGGTAGTAAGAAGCAAAACCGATTAAACTGCGCACGTCCGAAACCGACGTGGGCGTTGGCCATGAACTGACACAGTCCGTCTTCGCGGGATCGGTAGAGATCCCCGAAGAATCGACAATGTGGCCCAAGTATCTCACGGACTTACGAAGAAGGTGGCATTTGGCCGGTTTAAACTTTAATTTAGCCGATCGCATTCGCAAGAACACCCCTCTCAATCGCTGGAGGTGTTCCTCAAACGTTTTACTGAAAACAATGACATCGTCAAGGTAAATCAAGCAAGTATCCCATTGCAAGCCCGACAAAACCAATTCCATAAGGCGCTGAAACGTCGCGGGAGCGGAGTGAAGTCCCATGGGTAACCGGTTAAACTGGAATAGGCCCCCTGGAGTCCGAAATGCTGTCTTAGGTTTAGACTCGTCGTCGAGTGGCAGCTGCCAGAATCCCGATAATAAATCAAGAGTAGAAAAATATCGCGCACCAGACAATGCATCGAGGGACTCGTCCATTCTGGGGAGCGGATACGCGTCAGCCACGGAGATTTTATTCAGGCGACGGAAATCTACGCAAAATCGCAAGGACCCGTCTTGCTTTTTAACCAGCACAATAGGTGCTCCCCAAGGACTGGAAGAAGGCGAAATAATGTCGGCTGCCAGCATATCGTTGACGGCCGACTGAACGTGTTCCTTCTCAGCAGGACTCAGCCGGAAGGGATTTAGCCTGACCGGTGCCGCATCGCCTGTTTCAATATGGTGGCGCAACAGGTCCGTGCACCCAATGTCATATTTATGCTTACTGAACACATCAGAAAATTATATCAGCAACGCACGCAGCGCACCCAACTGTACCGTTGACAAATCGTTCGAGTCCGCGCACAGCGAATCGACCCATTCAAGGTCCTCCCTAACTGGAATGTTCTGCGTCGGGCTTGGATCAACATGCGCAACCAGCCGCTCTTCCGCAGGGACCCGTGCCGCGTGAGCTAGCACAGTGCCCTGCTGAATAACGGCCGGCCGCGACCCAGCGTTTAAAACCATCACGAACGGGTCCTTGTCAGCCCAAACCAAAGTGTGAGCCACCGACAAATCGAGACCTCCGACAGCCCTATTTGAAGGACCCAAAAGCATGCTCTGTTCCGAGGTCTCCCCCACCCATGGTTTCCTCAACCGGAGGGGAATTAACATCTGTGAACCCGGGGGCACGTGCATGGTCTGTGTCGCCAGCGCTTGTATCGTAGCGCACGCCGTCCAAATTTCGGTAGGGTTCGTCAAAAATGAAATACGGCGACCCGATGGTAGTTCAATGCAACGCTGATCAATGAGAATTTTAATGGGCATTTTAGCCAAAAAATCTGTGCCCAACAGACAAGGAACTGCCAAGGAAGAAGAAACGAAAACGGGTCCCGACAATTTGATATCTCCAATGCAAATGGACGCCCTAATCTGACCGACAATGCCCAACGAGCCCCCATTAGCCGCGTAAAATGGCACGTCCACCGGGAGCAGAGGTCGACATTGGACGGGGAGAATGTTGTAAATGAGGTCCGATATAATAGTCGCCGATGCCCCCGTGTCCACTAACACCCTGACCTCGACCCCGTCAATGAATCCCGTAACGACCGATGATCCCGCCGACGCAGCCACTATCCTGTGCCCCAACTCCGACCATTTAATGTCCCCTCGGTCCCGCACGAACCCCCCTCGCCGAACCGAATCCCCGATCCCTAACCGGCTCTCCTCCGCCGCAACGCGACGGCCCATGTGTGTCGTGCATGTAGGCCGAGCATGTGAAGCGCCGCGACTTGCCGGGGTTAGTAGGGATGACTTGGGGCCTTGGTTGTCGTCCAGCCGAGGTCCCATGGCGCGCTGACGTGGAGCGCGGCAACCGGACGCCACGTGGCCCCGGAGGCCGCAGTTGTAACACGTGATGAGGGTCGTCGGAGATCTCGGTTGCTCCAGCTTGCGGGCCGATCGCAGAGGCGAACGACCCCCCGACCTCCAGTCCCCCGGTCGTCCCGCGGTGAACGCCTCCTCTCGTGGGCTGACGACTTGGGGCTCGGTGACCACCGGGCCCGGAGCTGAGGCCACGGCAGCATTGCAGACGACCCCCTGTTTACGCTGGAGGACCTCGTGCGCCTGTATACTTGTTGCGACCCGCAAAGAAGAAATATCGACCTCGTCGGCCGTGTCGATGGGGACCCCCAGGTCCTGCGCCAACTTGAGCAGTTGCTCCAAGACCATCGCGTCCTGGCCCTCCTCGTCCATACGAGGGAACGCGGCGTCGGCGAGAGCCAACAACGCCGTGCGGTAGGCGAGCGCGGTCTCCGTGTCCACCTTCCGCCGGGCGTAAAAGTGATGGCGACACGCCGAGGGAGGTCCGTAGACCTTGGCCATGAGACCCAGCGCAGCCTTAAGCGTGGAGCGGTCCGACCTCTGTGCGGACATGAAGGCCGCGAGCGCGTTGTCGTCCAACATGGCAGGCAGTGCCCGCAGCGCCGTAGCGTCGGACCAGGCGGACATTTCCTGATGCGCCAGAAACCTGCGCTGGAATGCGCCCCAGTCCCCGCCTTCCGCCTTGAAGGCTGACAATGTGGGAAGGCGCTGTTGAAAGATGAAGTCGTCCTCTGCCTCGTGGTTCCTCTCCGCCGCACCGTCGGTGTGCGAGATGGCGGCCCCAATGGCGGGTGACTGATGGCGGTCCGCAGCACGCGTTGATGACGTAAGCGGGCGCGCTTGGAGAACCGCCGCCACGTGGTGCTCGCCGTTCCCGCCAAAAGATGTCCGCGCAGTTGAAATGGCGGGAATCGCCCAGTCATTTTGGCAGGAATCTGCCGGGCGACCCTGTTGAATGTCCGCCAACGTCCCCGCTCCTCCCGACGTGCTGATTTCCGCCAGGATGGACGCGGCGGCGAGCAGCAGCTCTGCCAGACGGGAGTGCGCCTCGCGGAGTACGGCATCGGTCCCCAGTCTCTCGTCCGGCGCCCTCGGCGGATCCTGCGGCGTCGGCATTTCTTCGTCCTCTCCCCCCGATGCCAGCTGGCCCGAGTCGTCAAGGTTATCCTCGCGGTCAATCCCGTGAGTCCGACGGGTCTTCCTTGTATCCATGCCTGGAAGACTGTTTCACTTCTGACGCCAGTTGAAGTATTGGAATGACGGCAGGAAACCACTTGACGGGTAGCACACTTTTTATTAAACCTTGACTTGTCACGATACAACGTGTGGTCACTATTCCTCTGACTACACACACTTCACTTGACACGTGTGGTCACTCTTCCTCTGACTACACACACTTTACTTGACACGTGTAGTTACTATGCCTCTGACTACACACACTTCACTTGACACGTGTAGTTACTATGGCTCACACTGCATGCTCACACTGCACTCCGCCCCGTAACGTCCGTGGAGCCTACAGGTCCACCCCAGCTTGGGCGTGGGCCACAACCTCTGAGTCCCAAGGGCCGGCCCTCTCACGGACGCTCGGCCCCGGGTCCCAGGGTTCCGCCTCTGGGTCACACAGAGCCCCGGCCCCTACAGGACAGCGAGACTAGGTACCGCAGGGCCCTATCTCTTCCTCCTCCGTCTTCAGTCTTCGCTGGTCACTCGCTCCCCATGCGCCTGTGCGCACCACCTTATATAGCCCCCGCTCACGGGAGACGGAGCGTATGCGGACCTCGACGTGAGCATCCCCCTTAGTTGACCAATCCCCGCGCGCTTGCCCCAGGATCCCATCGCTGTCAGCGCGCGTCACTGATACCCAACCAATCACTGCCTCATAACCCCCGACCCCGCGCTGACCCCTGATCCTTCACCGTCAGCACGCGTCACCAACACACACAGCCAATCACTACGTGCTGGCACACGATCCCTACCCCAGCGCGTATCACCACTACACAATCAACAATGGTCGAGTGGACACATCGCCAGCTTGGTACGAGCCCCTCGATCACGTGGCCTCGTCATCATCATCTTTCGACTAAATCCGAACTCTTTGTACTTGCCGAATTGAGAAATTAAAACGCTTAAAGAAAAAAAATCACATCTCTCTGCAAATCGATGCACGGGATCATTGTGAGGACAGGGAGGAATCCATACGTAAAGCAGGTAAAAGGTGCAGCCCCGCAATTGCCTGCTTACGCCACTGCTGGTTGAAGGGACTCCACTAGAGGGACCTCTATCCCAGTGGTTCTCAACATTTACTATAACTACCGCTTTGTTGAATGTAGTTTAAACCGAGTAATCCCCTCCCCCGGTTTGCCTGACTCAACGTGGTTCTGTAAATTAATTGTATGGATGATGAACGTGAATATTTTAACCAATTTTCCATTTTGTGAGGTTATTATAACCAGCTCGTAAGTGCAAGAGAATAAAACTAAAATTAACTGGACGTTCTGTGCGCGCGACATAACGTGTTTCCCGCTCGCTGGCTGCTCTTGGAAACCCACATTGTTTACGATCAATCAGTTTAGAAAGGTCTTTCATATCGTTCTAGGTTAAGATTTGGATTTAAATATTATAGTAGTTATCTTATATTGCCAGATTCATACAACATAATTATTCACCTATAACTCTCATGTATGATGCAATTTCACATATTTATAACTCACTTCACGTACCCCCCTGGTCGAGAGTGCAATTTGCCTACTCTCCCACGCTGGTCAGAAGTCTTGGTGTAGAGGTGGGAGTACCCACAATTTACCCCACCACACACGACCTGCTGATCATCTAACCGTGGTGTACCTGTGTACACTGCCGGATGGACATGGCACGGAGAGAACTGAGAAACTTGCGCCATTGTTTCAACTGCTGCAAAAAGTAGTTATAAAGAAATGAGTTTAAAATCTTGATTTGAAAGGGCATCGCTCCAGTGGCTTCCTAATATCGGAAGGAATAGCGTTCCAGATGGCCGCTGAAACGCATCTAAAAGCACGCGATGTGGTGACCGCCTTCTTTGTTTGACGGTCAGCCAAAAGCCGCTCCTGCTGCGAGGATAACCGGAGTTCGCGTGATGGCGGTATGCTCCCTGACGAGATCAGAGAGGTATTGTGGTTCATTTGTGGTAAGCAAGTTGTGTTTAATGAGCGCGACCCTATAACGTATTCGTTCGGCAGCCAATGCAGCAGCTCGGCGAGCCCCGGACGGACACGGTCGGACCTTGCAGGGTCGGACCTTGCATATCACGCCAGTTTTTATGGCTCTGGTATGCAGTAGTATACGGGTTTACCTCGCTCTCTGCGGGTTCGGTTTGTGCGATGTGTTGCAACGCATCCGCCACAAAACGGCGAGGGGAAATCAAAATAACATTTTTAAATTCTTTGTGCTCACTGCACCTGTGATGCCTGCAAGTCCGAAATGAAAAAATACTACGTGGGTTCGAGCGTCAGTTGGAAAAATACAGGCAATGCATTGCATAACCGAGGTGGGGGGGGGGGGTGAGTTTGTACATGTGGTAAAATGCTGTTCACAGTCAAAGGCGTGTCCAGGACTGTAGAACCATTAACTCCAGGCTAGAGTTGGGCGGAATTTGACAAGGGGGGGTGGGTTGCTAAATATAATATTTGCACACAATTTGTGTACACAAGGTAAAGGTGCGCCCACCCCCCTTGCCACGGTACGTGACGCTACTGGTGGGAGAGGGTATTTTGTCTGACTGTTCCACACTGGCCATAATTTGTTGGAAGTGGTGGGAAACACCCACGCCTTACCCCACCACACGCGACCTCAACTAAACGATTATTGTTTTTTATGTGTGACCAGGTAAGGCCCGCCGAGCTGTATAGCTTTTTTTTAAAGAGACCTGAACCACAGATGATTGCTTAACCAAGTGGCTTATCACGTGGAAATTTAAAGCAGCCAAATCATCTGAAAGCGTGTTTCTAAATGTGAAGGGGAAATCTGGAAGACCGGGAGAAAAATCCATACGACCACGAGAAAACACACAAACTCCAAATATACAGCAGGCGTCAGGGACGGGATCGACTCCACGACTTCCTGTATACTAGGCGATGTCGTTAACATCTCGCCACCGCGTGGTGTGCGATCGATTCACTATGGTGTTCCCATATTTGCTTCTGGGTGGACAAAGGCAGTGTTGGCAGGGGGGAGGATATTTCAGAAACTTGGCTGACCTTATGCCCAGCTCGCTAACCATTACACCGCTGTGGCCGCACCTCAGTCCTTCCACGCGTGACACAGAATCTGCCATTATTAACACCTTTGCTAAGCAGCCGGGCACGTTCTTACAAACTGTTTAAGCAATACGATCAATACGGAACAGACTGGTGGTTCAGTACTCGTGATATGCCTCTAATTTGTTTCCGCAGCGTCTAAGTGCCAATGATTCAATTTCAGTGCTTGGCCGCTGGGTGAGATTTGAAATGCGCTGTGGCTTTAACAACTTTCCAGCCAATGCATTGTCATCCCGTGTCGCTATCTTCTTTGAAGGCTGCTGCCTCATGACAATTGAGCCAGTCTCCGGGGTTTTCATTAACAGAGTCGGAGAAATAGCACAGTGACTTTGAATCACAATTCATAATTATAATGTATATAACATATGCATGGAAAATATATAAGATGTTATAACACGGCGCCTCCTCGTGGCTTTGGCATCTCTCAAAGACACCGGAAACATCGTTAGGCCAATGCTAAACGTCTCCTTCATGAATGGACAATTAAAGACACGAGCCACAGCAGCTCCCTGCGTCTAAGTGCCAATTATTCAATTTCAGTGCTTGGCTGCTGGGTGAGATTTGAAATGCGCTGTGGCTTTAACAACTTTCCAGCCAATGCATTGTCATCCCGTGTCGCTATCTTCTTTGAAGGCCGGCGAGAGCACCCTGCTCCCGTATGCCACCACCCTCTCGACGTCGTCAATCACCTGTGACAGTACAGCCCCGATGCCCGTATTACTGGCATCGGTGTCCAGGATAAAGGGTAGTTTGAAGTCAGGGTACCGCAGGAGAGGGGCGCTCACCAACCCATCACGGAGTGCAACAAAGGCGGCCTCCTCCTCCCTGCCCCAGTGAAATGTCTGCCCCTTAGCCGTGAGCGCGTGGAGAGGCTTGGCAATGGTGGCGACACGATGGTAATACGAAGCGAGCCCGATAAAACTGCGGACCTCACTCAGGGACGTGTTGTGGACCATGTGCGCACGCATGCAGTTTTATCGGGATCAGTCGCAACAAATAGCATTTTTGGGGTTTGAACTTGAGATTGGCCTGTCTCATGTTGAGAAAAACAGCGCGCAATCTCCTAGGGGTTCCTCAAACGTGCGTCCGAAGACAATTACATCATCTAGGTAAATTAGGCCGGAGTCCCACTGGAGTCCTGCCATGACCAATTCCATTAGCCTCTGGAAGGTGGCCGGGGCAGAATTTAAGCCCATCGGACGTTTGTTAAATTCGAACAGGCCTTGAACGAATCATCAAGAGGCAGCTGCAGGAACCCGGAGAGAAGATCCACCGTCGAAAATAATTTGGCCCCAGCCAACGCGTCCAATGAGTCATCCATACTGGGCAGGGGGTAGGCGTCAGCCACCGATACTTTATTGAGCTTGCGGAAGTCCACGCAAAGCGCAGACACCCGTCATGCTTTTTCACAAGCGCTATAGGGGCACCCCAGGGACTCGTGCACAGAGATATCACGTCGGCCGCCAACATTTCCTCAACAGCGACCCGTACGTGTTGCTTCTCAGCCGGGCTCAGCCGGTAGGGGTTCTGTCAAATAGGGGGGGAGTCCCCGGTATCAATGTGGTGGCTCAAGAGGGTGGTACGGCCCAAATCAAACTTCCCGTGACTGAACACGTCCCTGAATTCAAGTAATAAAGGCCACAACGCGGACCTCTGGCCGTGGGAAAGGTCCTGATCCTCGTCACAAAGGGCGTCCACCCACTCCGTATCCCGAGGCTGCGCGTGCACGTCACCCCGCGAACCATCAACAGCCACAACACAGTCAGCCCCCACACCCACAACCGACGCGTGCGTGAGTACTGAGCCCGCCTGAATGACCGACGCGTCGGAGCCCACATTTAAAACCTGGATAAAGGGTTGACGGACCCGAGACACCAACGTCTGCGCCACCACGAGCGTCATCGTTCGGGCCCCTTTATTTACGGGCACCAGCACGATACCCCCCTCTGTGGCAACCCAATCAAGCTGCTTGTGCAACCGGAAGGGGACGAGCATTTGTCCCCCTGGGGGAATCGTAACAGTGTCCGTCACCAGGGCCTGCATCGACGCACAGCCCTTGGCCGTGTCACTAGGTGAAGACAAAAACGCTATTCAGCGTCCCGAAGGCAACTCCAGACACCTGTGGTCTGTCAGGATTTTTAGGGGTATCTTCCCGAGGAAGTCTGTCCCAAACAGACACGGCACTGCCAGCGATTCAGACACCAGGACGGGCCCCCGCAGCGAAATGCCGTCGATGGAAATTTCAGCGACAATTTGACCCAAAATCCCCAATGAACCCCCGGGCCACAACAGACAGCAATGAGCCGGCAATATGTTACAAATTTACTCAGAGATAATGGTGGCGGAGGTGCCAGTGTCAACAAGGATCCACACGTTAACATCCTGGATAGTGCCGACGACCGTGGACGACCCGACGGCCGCGGCCACAACACGACGAACCCCCGCACGGCGCTACCCGACGCGACGGAATGACGACCGTAGGTGGATCGGCACAACCGTAAGATGGGTGAGGTTTTAACGAGGGCCGCATGTGTGGCGCACTGCGACTCGCCTGGGGACTCTTAGACGTCGAAGGCGGACAAATAGACGAAGACGGCGGCCCGGGACGTCCCCGACGTGTCCTGGCCGCCTGCAGTTGAAGCAGACGCCGCGAGTGGAGCCCGGGCGGGGAGGAACCTATGGAGGCCTGTCGCGCCACACTCAGCAGCTCGCCGCTGGCCTCCAGCGCCGGCCACAGCGGCGCAAGCAGGAGTGGGCTCGTCCTCCTCGGACATCTCGCCCACAGGCGTAACACTGGTCACGAGGGTCAAGCGCTTTCAGACAGTGTGCCTGACAAGGCGATCTTTAATAATCCTTGCCAGGACCTTTCCCGACACACTGAGGAGTGACGATGCCCCTGTAGTTGTTACAGTCTGTGCGGTCCCCCTTCTTAAAGAGGGGGACCACCAGGGCATCCTTCCAATACTGCGGAACCCACCCAGTGGTCCAGACTGTTGTTATGATGTCATGTAGGGCAGTCTGTGCACAAACGCCACCCTCCCTCAGCATTACGCTTTAGAGATCATCTCTGTCCGGTGCCTTTCCTGGTCTCAGACTCTACATCGCGTTCAGTACTTCCTCAACAGATGGCACCTCAGCCAGCCACTCACAGGGGGTGACTTCTTCTTCTTCTTCCCATATTTGAGACATCGTAGCCTCGGCAGGGTCATCCCAAACTTTGTCCCACGATGTTTTCCATGCCAAGGGATTTCCCCTCCCCCAGGACTGTGCAATGCAAAGGACATGTGAGCATGATAGATCTAAGAGAGAGGCATAGAGAGAAAGACACACAGAGAGTCGGAAATAAAAGCTGACAGCTGTTATTTCCGACTCTCTGTGTCTTTCTCGAAACGTCGTTATTTATTTTATTTATACCGACGTGACTTTACCAAAAGAACCAAAGAGTCTAAATACATATTCTGATTCTGATCATGCCAGCCCCTGTGGCCTCCTCCCATCTAAACCCTGGTAAGACGAGCATTAGAATCAGAATCTTTAATTTTTTCAACGGTTTTACTTAACTTGATTCCTCTGTTTGTCATGGTCAAATCTTGTAATCAAAATTTCGTCCACTTCCCGTTGTCCAATCAATTCCACATTTTGCACACACACTCAGATCCGGTGACAATGCAAATCGCTACTTTTAAGCAATTTACATTTTGTATGGACGCCTTATTATTTATATATATATTTGTGTAGGTCAAAAACGCTGCGGTCCCTAAACTGTGGAATCGGCTCGCACAAAAAGCAGGCGCTGCGTGTCTCAGGCGCCATTGACGTACTTCTCGACCCTGAGTTAAACGAAGTTGTTAATAAAACCGTTGTTTTTGAAAAACTTTTTTAAAGGAGTTTATTTGTCCATCATTCGGTTCCCCTGTGACGTTCGTGAAACAATGAACGTGTGGTTGGAAAAAAATCTACAACCGTCTCTTGGCTCAAATCGCGACTCTCTCTCTCGATCACGATGTTTCATCGAATTTCTGAGGCGCCCGAATCATTACAGCTCTTGTCTCTCCCTCATCCGCGGTTTTCATACATGTGTAGGGGTGTTAGAGAGAGAGCCGTTATGCATGGCAGCTTATGGGAAACAAACACAGTGGGCGGGGCTACGTGAGTGCACGGGGGGGGGTGCTCTCAACGACGTCCGCACCAGGCAGCCCGGGGCCCCACCCCTCAGCGGGGGTGGAGTATAAAGGGGGATGTGTCAGAGGGCTCGGGGCAGAATGTTAAAGCTAAACCAGTGAAGACCGAAGATCGTCTAGCTAGAGCCCTGGACTCCCCTGGGACGCCGCCCTTGTCAGGGCCGCGCAGGACCGAGCCAGCGGCGTGGTCCCGAGAACCAGAGCTAGTGCTCTGGAACTCCGGGTACCGTAGCCCGACTTACCAGTGTCGGGCCAGACAGCCTCCCCTAGCCCGTTAGTGGAGGACTAGGAGGTAGGTCAGAGATAGCTAGCAGTGTATTCCCAGCTTGCCGGGTGAGGGGGCCGATACCCCCTCTAGTATTGTATGTCCACAGTTGTGACTACTTGTACGGAATAAATACGTGTGCCTCACCAACGGTGTCCAAGAGTCATCAACGGTACTTCACATGCATAAACTTGAGCATGCGGCTATATAGCCCTTTTTCAGAAGTGACCTGGTCACAAATGATCGCTGGACGAAGAAGCTTATCACATGTACATTCATAGTGGCCAAATACTCTAAACGCGTGACATTGATTATAATAAATGTAGAGGGAAAATCTGGAGGGCCTGGAGAAAAATCCACGTGACCACGGCGTCAGAGTTGGAATCAAACCCACGACCTCCTGCATACCAGACGAGGGAGTTCATATCTCTCCGCCGTGGCACCCATAATAATTATAATGGTTTTACAGGCCTGGCTACGCTTTTGACTGTTAACCACGTGTATCACGTGCACGAATTCCCCCTCGGTTATACAACTAATGTCCCAATGTGACGCTCTAACCCATATAGTATTTGATCAAGATTGCAGGAGTCACAGGTGCAATGCAAGTGAACAATGCAATTCAATTTGGATTCATGGGCTGTTAAATCGCACGTCTGCCACTCGTTGCAGAGGGTTCGCGCTTCAAGCCCAGCTGCGGCCCTGGTTAATGCTGTGAACATATTGGACAAGTGTACACGCCGCCTGCGTCACAGTGGATGCCCGTGACGTTACTCGGAGGATAGTGGGCCACGCGTGCTAGTGTCGATGGTTGACATTGGGCAAAAATGTTAAAATGAACAGCTCATTATTGAGTGGCATAAAAGACACGTAGAAACTTTACCCCCTTGCTGGCAGACTGTACCTGTCTGTTAAACATATCACCTTTGTGATGGCCTTTGTGCTTATGGGAATGACGTGAATCGATTAATGTACGTTAAAAAATTAAATATAAAATTTATGTTCAATAAATAACATGCATTGTGGGTGAGAGAGATGCCTACGGAAGTGGTTCAGTCGCGTCGAACGCCAGCATTGTTCCTCGATGATAAAGGCAAAGGTGCAGCCCTGCAATTTCGTCCTGACGCCAATGCTGGCAGAAGGGCCTCCTCCGGTAATAGGTGCTCTAGAGAGCCCTTTCGCGGTAATTTTGTCCACGTCTTCCACGCTGACCAGCCATCGAGGAGGAGCTCAGAGTATCACTTTATCGCGCTCTTAAGATAAGTTATAACATTTAAACTATGTTATACGTCAGTTTAACACGTATATTATCCATAATAAATGTTTTAAAACGTGTCATTAGACCTGCCGACGCAGCTAATTCGTAATGTTTGTCACGTAAACAAAACATGTCAATTAGTTACTAGTACAGCACACCGGTGTGTTGGATAGTAAACCCACACCATTCACAATTCGAGTACGATGTTTTACAACCAGCATCATCAGGCGAGAGCCACAAATGTGAAGAAGTCATCATGTTTCGGGTCTTAAAGAGAGGAAGTGTAATAAGAGCCTATGTCGGATTCACGTGGTGATCGGCTTTGCCGGTCCCGCTTTACAGCCAATGGGGGGAGAGCCTGGGAGCATGGCCTCGGCGTGATCACGGGATGTCAGCTAGGTGATTGGTTTCCCTGGTCTTGGCCTCAGCCAATGGGAAGACAAGTCAGGGGCGTGGTCCCGGGAGTTGATGGGGAATCTGGAACATTCGGCGCAGGCTATTGAGGATTGGCTGAAGTGTACCACGTGACCCAGGCGTTAAATAAGGGGAGAGAGGAGAGACAGGTAGTCAGACACGGAACGAAGAGAGAGAGGGGCCATGCGCGAGTGAGGCTCCGGGTGCCACGTGGCGGTGTGTTTCTGGTGGCTGTCTGCCCGCTTCCCGTTGCCTGCCAGCAACGGGGAGTGTTTGTAAACTGCAAGAAGTGAAATAAAAGGACCGATTCAACAAGCCGTCTCCAGCGTGTTATTACATTGGTGTCAGAAGTTCTTCTGGGACCGTTTGGACGATCTTCAAGATGTCCAAGCACCTCAGAAAGAAGAACCCACCCGACCCTCCATAGGAGGAAGTTGTGGAGACGGACGACGACGATCTGCTAGGAGCTACGGCTCCTCTGCCTCCGACTGCCGCTCTCCTTGACGCCGCTCATCGCCCACGGGAGGAAGAGGCAACCACCTCAAGGGTGGACGAAGGATGGCGGCTGATGGCGGAGCAGATCGAGTCGCTCCGCGCGATTCTGCTCAATCTGGTAACGGCGGTCGCGTCCTCGACGGGCCTGGGTCGGCCGCCTGCGGTTCAGCTCAATGCCGAAGACCAGGATCTTCGGCGGGAAACGACGTCCGCCATTGCTCCTGCCACGCGGGGGGAGGTCTCCATCTTGGGCGGGGCGGCGGCAACGGAGCCTTTCGACGCCATCTTGCGCGAGGCTGCCACCACGCGGCCGCTGGACGCGTGGTGTCGGAGATGCGCAGAACGCGGGAAGCGCAAGTGGAGATGCTCGAGGCGTCTGCCTGCCACCGCGGACATCGGCTTCCACAGATTAAGGAATTTATCGCCGGGGGCGATTGGAGTGCTTTTACGTCGCGCTTTGAGTCGGCCTTCAGATCCGTGCGATAGACAGAGGCGGAGGCGCTGGAAGCGCTGCCCACGCTGCTGGACGATGTTTCCCTGGCGGTCTTCCGATCCATCCCGGCGTCCAAGAAGAAGACGCTTCGTGATGCTTTCGCAGAAATGGCAGAGTTTAACGACCCGCCGACGGCAGCCACGAGAAAATGTATGTCACGTCATCGAGGATCAGAGGAGTCGCCTTTGGCTTACCGGGGGGCGCTGGTGGCGTTGGCCATGGCCGCTTACCCCGACGCGACAGCTGATCACCTCGATCCTCTCATCCTTTCCCGTATGCTGGAGCTGTCCCAGGAACTCAACATCTCGCTGCCGGTATGCGGCCACGAACCGCTTACATCGCGATGGGTGGCGCGCTGCTTGGACGCTAAATTTAACATCAAGCGCTGGGATCAGATGGCAGCATGGACGGGGAAACCCGAAATCGACGGCCCACCTTTAGGGTGGTCTCCACGGCGGGTCGTCCACTGCTCCGACGACTCCGGCGACGACGAGGTGGTGGCTGCTGTTCCGCACTGGATACAGTGACGGCGGCTGCACGACCGGAGTGGTGACTACGCAAGCCGACCACGTGCGGGGGCCGGGTCGACCAACCGCCGGCCGACGACGGCCAAGTGCTTCAAGTGTGGCCGACGAGGCCATTTTGGCCGCGACTGCTGCTGCCGACCTCTGCCTTCGCCGCTTCCACCAAGTGGGCCTCCATCTCCTCCACCGGGCGTGGAGCCGTGACACCCTCGGGCGAGTCGGCGCAAATCGGACACCCGGCAGGTCGTGTCACATCATTCATCCACTCGCACACATAGTTGCACTTCCGATGATAATTGTGATTCTTCGATGTCATTACTATGCTCTACTACACAATGGAAAAAATTGGCTCGTAGGGTTGTGGCTGCGGTGTCGGGTTTGTCGACGGTACCGGGTACCATTGAAGGCATCGACGTCCGTATTTTGGTTGACACTGGCGCGTCTGCCACCATCATTTCTGATATTATTTTTCATCTTTTGTCTATTCCCACGTCGTGAATCCGCCGGGTTAATGATGCGTGTGTAGCCGCAAATGGGGGTAGCATGGGTATTTTCGGTCAAGTCGATGTGCGTATTGCAATCGGTAATATTACCGCCAAAGGATCGGTGTTGATCTCGCGCTCACTGGCCGTCCCATGCCTATTAGGCACCGATTTCTTGCGCCGCATGCCACTTAAGATACTGGTCGACCAGGATTGTTTAGAAATGCCGGGGGGTCGTAGGATGTCGTTCCTGCCTTCCCTGCTGGCCCGTTCGCCACCGGGTAATGCTGTTAATGCCATGGTCGCTGCCACAGTAGAAGTTCCATCAGGCTCACAAATGCTTATCCCGCTGCGTGACCGTAAACCCCTTCAGGTTAAGGATGGTATGATGGATGTGTTATTATCCCCGTCGAATTCGGTGTCTAAATCTTTTTCCTTCGTGGCGGCCCAAACGATCGTTCATACAGGTGTTGAAGGGGGGCCAGACCGGGTCGTTGTCCCGGCTGGATCGGTATTGGCTCACCCCACTACCGATTTCGCCACTTTTGACGGAAAGCCACAAATTAAAACACCCACCGATGGACCGCCACACGATCGATCACAAGAACGGTGGATTGCGGACTTGTGCGGGGAAAACTCATCTTTATCAAACGCGCAGAGGACTGCTTTGCATTCGTTGTTATTACAGTATGCTGACGTTTTCAGTAAAAATGATTTGGATCTCGGCCGCACGTCGCTTTTGTCGCACCATATTGACACCGGTGCGACACCTCCGATTTGTATGCATCCGCATCGCATGAGCCCTGCAGAAAGGGAACACATGCGTGGCGCGGTAGACGAGATGTTGGCAGCGGATATTATTTCGCCGTCCAACAGTCCGTGGGGCGCGCCGGTCGTACTGGTTAAGAAAAAGGATGGTGGGACGAGATTTTGCGTAGATTTCCACCGGTTGAATAAGATATCCGTGGCGGACGCATACCCTTTACCACGGATGGATGACTCATTGGACGCTTTGTCAGGGGCAAAATTCTTCTCCACCCTCGATCTGTCCTCGGGCTTTTGGCAGCTCCCCCTCGATGATGCGTTGAAACCCAAGACGGCATTCCGCACGCCACAAGGCCTTTTTGAGTTTAACCGCTTACCCATGGGCTTAAATGCGGCTCCGGCGACGTTCCAACGCCTGATGGAACTGGTACTGGCGGGACTACAGTGGGAGACATGCCTCATATATTTAGACGATATTATCGTTTTTAGCCGCACGTTCGAGGAACACCTCCAACGCCTGGAGACTGTCTTTCAGGGGATGCGCTCGGCTGACCTAAAGTTTAAACCCAAGAAATGCCACCTTTTGCAACACTCCGTCCGTTACTTGGGTCATATCGTCAGTTCCGACGGCGTGTCTACTGACCCTCAGAAAACGTGATGTGTCCGAGAGTGGCCTACACCCACTTCGGTGGGCGACGTTCGGCACTTTATTGGGTTTGCATCCTACTATCGCCGGTTTGTTAAGAACTTTGCCACACTGGCTAAACCACTGCATATTCTGACGGGCAAAAATCAAAGGTTTAAATGGGGTTCGGAGGAGGAACGCTCTTTTCACTCGCTCCGGGATCACCTCACCACGGCGCCTACGCTCGACTACCCAGACTTTTCCCAGCCGTTCATCCTTGACACGGATGCTAGCGATATCGGCATCAGGGCCGTTTTATCGCAACGTAAAGACGAAGTTGAACGAGTGGTTGCATACGGCAGCAGGGTTCTGTCCCCGGCAGAAACACGATATTGCGTGACAAGGCGGGAACTTTTGGCGATCGTGCATTTTATTCGCCTGTACCGGCCGTACCTGTATGGAAGGAAATTCCTCGCTCGCACTGATCACGCGGCTTTGCAATACTCGTTGAAATTGGACCAACCATCAGGCCAATTGGCTCAGTGGTTGGAATCGTTACAGGAATTTTCCTTCGATATCACGTACTGCAAGGGTGCTCGCCACGCCAACGTGGACGCGCTCTCCAGGTTACCACCCATTCCCCCGTGCACTTGTCTGACGGGTATGCACTGCTGTGGGGCGCCGCTTACCTCGCCCTGTCCGGTTATGGGGGCGATGTCAAATGAGGACGGCCAGGATATGCCAGTGGATACTGATGATACCCTGCGGCTGCCGCACTCGGTTTGGCTACGCGAGCAGGAGGCCGATGCCTCTCTGGCTCCGCTGCGGAAATTGATCGGGAAACCGAGAGCTCATTTGGCGGGATGGAAGTGGCGGATGTTCCGGGGCCAGGCGGGATTATTAATGTGTACTGATGGATTGTCTGACCGACCATGCCTGGTCGTGCCTACATCCCTTCGCCATGACCTGCTTCGTGCTCTGCATGCTGACAAACTAATGCACCTCGGCGTGCAGAAGACTTTGGCCGCAATGCAGAAAGATTTATTTTGGCCCGGCATGACGGCAGACGTCAACGACTTTGTCCGGTCATGCCATGATTGTGCGAAGAGGAAACCGCCTCGGAAACATGTGCCGCCATTACGTTCCATTGAGGTATCCCGTATAAACGAATTAGTTGCTCTGGACATCCTCGGGCCGTTCCCTCCATCGGCTAGGGGCAACAAATACCTTCTTGTCGGGGTAGAATATTTTTCTCGATGGCCTATGGCCTGGCCTCTGCCTGACCAGACGGCCGCGTCCATCACCGATGCTTTCGTGAATGGTTATATCATGTATAAAGGAGCACCCGAGAGGCTGCTCTCAGATCAGGGACGTAACTTATCCTCCAAATTGCTCAAGGATGTTTGCGATGCGCTGGGCACAAAGAAAATGCGCACTTTCCCTTACCATCCGCAAACGAACGGCATGGTGGAACGATTTAACTGCACCCTTTCAGCTATGCTTTGTCACACGGTGAGTGAAAAGCAGACCGATTGGGACTTGCACATACCGGGCGTCTTAGCGGCATACCGCATGGTTCCGCACGCGTCCACGGGATATTCGCCATTTTTCTTGATGTATGGTCGTGAGAACGTACCCCCCATTGATGTACAACTGGGTATGCAGAGGAAACAGCCGTCCCTTTCCTTGCCTGATCACGTACGGGACTCGCTTGAACGGGTTACAGAGGTGCGAGAGGCCGCCAGATGTGCGACGGCCCGTACGCAGTCAAGGAACGAGAGGTGTGCTCGTCGATCGCGTACCCACATGCCCTGGTCGGTGGGCGATCTGGCATGGCTCCACTGCCCTCAGGTACCGGTGGGCACATCCCCTAAATTGCACAGGCCTTGGCGGGGGCCTGTGACGTTGGTGGACATTCGGAAACCACAGAGTGTTCGCATCCAGTACGGAAAACGTCGGTGGTACGTCCATTCGTCGCGACTCAAACCCTATATTGACCCGCGTGCCGACACCTCATCTACACTTGTTGACCTGCCGGGGTCTGCTGTGCCGAATATGCCGCTTGCCTCGCCCATTGATCCCCAGCGGGACTGTGTTGTGCCACCCGCAGATGAACAGGTTTTGAGGGCTGATGAGACTCCCGCCATCCCTCCTCCAGTGGGACCTGCCCTGGACACGACCGAAATCGAAAATCCTCCTTCTTCTTCTTCATGCCAACCACCTCCTGTTGATCCGGCGGCAAGGCGACCGTGCGCAGGAAGCGGAGAGGGTCCTGCATCGCATACGCGGTCGAAATCTCTTCTGTTTCAATAGCATTGATTGCCTTGCAGTCCCTTCCCTGTTGTTACCGCGCTGCAGGGGCGCCCTAATGTATGTCTGTTTATTGATGGGTGAATTTTATCTTTGTTCGGCGCATAGACGCCCATTTCGCCCCTTCATGGTTAATGCATCTTTGACGCCCTAATAAGCAATTTTATGGAATCGGCTTGTCACCCTTTTCCCAGCCGAGACGGCTGACTTTTTCACCATGGGGGGGGGGGGGGGTGATGTAATAATAGCCTATGTCGGATTCACGTGGTGATCGGCTTTGCCGGTCCCGCTTTACAGCCAATGGGGGGAGAGCCTGGGAGCATGGCCTCGGCGTGATCACGGGATGTCAGCTAGGTGATTGGTTTCGCTGGTCTTGGCCTCAGCCAATGGGAAGACAAGTCAGGGGCGTGGTCCCGGGAGTTGATGGGGAATCTGGAACATTCGGTGCAGGCTATTGAGGATTGGCTGGAGTGTACCACGTGACCCAGGCATTAAATAAGGGGAGAGAGGAGAGACAGGTGGTCAGACACGGAACGAAGAGAGAGAGTGAGGAGTGTTTGTGAACTGCAAGAAGTGAAATAAAAAGACCGATTCCACAAGCCGTCTCCAGCGTGTTATTACAGAAGTAAAGATGATGTCATCACTGTGGACCTTTCAGAGGGAGGTTAATTTATTCACATAATATTTGTAATCATAGAAGATATATATAATCACAATATATAGTCACATAATATATAATATATTCATATAATATACGTAGTTATATGATACATAACTACATGAAACAAGGTTTTTGTTTCTTCGTATATGATATGTAATGGGTTCTCTTGACACTTGCAGCCACTAGTCTGTCGCTATGTTCACCAGAGTGAAAAGTCACTGAATTTCGTCTTCTGATGCATACAATTGGCCAGCGTGGAAGAGTAGGCCCATAATTACTTTTGATCCTGTAATCTCAGTGAGAACGCTGCTCCATCGTTAGAAAATAGTTTTGATGATTTCGACCACTTTTTGAATGGCTTTGTCATCGTCTACAAATGCGAGGCATGATGGCATCATTTGTTTGTTAGTTTGTTGTCCCCTTCTCCCGCATACACCGATTAGCACGGTTGGATACATATGGTACGAAAGAAGTTCAACATACGTACACACTGCCGATAGACTAATACTACCCAGAGACTCAACACTGCCCATAGACTAGCACGGCTCATAGACTAGCACAGCCCATAGACTCAACACTGCTCATAAACTTAACACTGCAACAGGAGGAAAACGACGACTCCGCTCTGCCGCCGTCCAAAGCAGGACGGCGTGTTCGCAACACGCGCCTCGCGGACCTGTGGTCTGCGGCGGCAGCGCAGGTTGTGCAGCTGGAGGTGGAGCCGGAGAACGATACAGCGACTCGGGCAGCTGTCGACCGAGAGCAGGAAATGGTGGAGCACCAGTCTGCGCGGGCGGCCGCCATTTTGTCGACTGAGCAGGAAACTCTTCCCGCCAAATTCGACCTGCCGCCGACTTTAGCGACAGGAGATGCCTTCCCGTGCCCGTTTGGCCATCTTCAAGTCGACCCCGGGGTCCCCGGGAAACCCGCTCTTGTCCCGCCTGAGGGCCCTGCGATGAGGACCCATTCCAAAAGTGTCTGTTTTAAATGACCCGCCCTCAGACTCCCTATTTATCCCAATGCCGTCTGGTGGGTAGTCACAGACACGAGCCGGGCTGTGTTTGCCTGTTGAACTGGGTCCTTCTTGTGCTCGTGGGCTGTGGTGCACTGTTAGTCATTGGGGGTTGTATATATATTCTGGGGGCTGGATTGGTTTTTTAACCATGTGTTGCGAATATTTTATTCTGTTATTGTTGTTCTTGTTAATTGGCTCACGAGTGGGATGACGGTTGTTGTGGTTGTTGCTGTTGGTGTTGTTGTTGGTTGTTGTTGTTGTTATCCCGCTACGCGAGGTATGGAGGTCTTTTTCTCCACAGGGGGGGTGATGTAGTGATATAGAATGGGTCACTACAGCACATAGCGCTGGTTACTGGTAGAAAGCAGGATCGTGGATGTAATAGCCTGGTCTACCAGCAGGGCAGGTGAAGTGTGCCCTGGAGCACGTAGTGCCAGTTACTAGCAGTGAAGGGCATTTAAGGATACAGCGGCCACTCTGCCAATAGGGCACGTGATAGGCATGGATGTAGGGTAAAGGTGACAGATCTCCCTCCGAGTGGAGGCCCTTTCTCTGGCACTGGTTTGCGTACAAAGATATTTGCAGGGCTGCGCCTTTATCTCAAGTTAGTACACAGATCGGCAATTCAACACGCAGGCTTTCCGCCACAATTCTGGAAAAATCGCCCGATGATGCTGGTTGTAATTTCCAGTGGAAAAAATCACGGTACTCAAATTGTAAATGTTTTGGATTTGCTCTCCAATACACCGGTGAGTTGAAGTAGGACCTAGTTGGCACGTTGTGTTTAGTTTGACACGTAGGCCCCCGCGACCGATATTATTCATAATAAAGTGTTTTTTGGGTTAGATCGCGACACATTCATACTTACGCGATCTAACCCAACAAAACCTTTATTACGGACGTTTTGTTGACGCGACAGACCTTACTAATTGGCCGTGTCGGGTGGTGGCGGGTTTGACGACACATTTATATTTACGCGATCTAACCCCACCCAAAAAAAAACATTATTACGAAAAATTTGAAAAACGCTGATTCTTAAGCTCGCGATTCCACGCGTGGTATGATCGTGAGCTTGGATATTGGAATCGATCGGCCCGATTGCCTCGTCGCAGCACTCTCCGGGTGAGCGGCAATTTCTCCCAAGCCTGCGTTCTTCGGGCGCAATTCCACACACACATTAATCTCAGGGGTTGTGTGTTTTTTTTGGTTTGCCGAATAACGTCATCGAGACGAGGGGGAATAAAATGACGGCAAGTAACAGATCTCGAAATAGTTATAACTTAGCCAGCTGCACGGGATGATAGAGCGGTTTGCTTTGTCACCCGATGATCTTATATAACCCTCGGGGCCAGCCTGTTGTGCCGTAAAATGAATAAGTAAATAATTGCGCGATCTTCGTCGTGGAAAAACACACGTGTCAGTTAGCACTCTTCGTCATTTGGGAGTGGGTGGGGTGGGGAGTTTTGCGTCTGTGCTGGCAATTCCACGTTCCTATGGCTGGCATTATTCCATGGTGAGGACAACCTCTACTTAGTTCACGCAATAAAGTGATGAGTCTTCGAGATTGGAGTTTTAAGTACGATACAGTAAATAGTCACTTTTTAAAGTCGGATATTTATGTTTGTCTATTTGTATGCTTATCTATGCCAATTTCATATAGTAAACTATTTTTTTAAACAAAACAAACATGAACATAACAACACCTAAAAACATAGTGTCATACGAGAATGTACAAAAATTATCTATTTTAAATCATGATGCAGTGATTATCCGGCGTTTTGGAAAATCAGGCCCCCCCCCGCCCTGAAGCCGCCGGATAATCGACGATCGACTCTACAGATGACAAATGTTGCTGTGGTGGTCAACACGAGGCATCCCCACCATCAGGGCTCAGGTGCAGAGCGGCATGGATGACATCATACTGTCCGTCGTCGTCGCCGAGAGAGAGAGCTAAGCGCTTGCAGGTAACACTCGGGATTCGACTCGGTTCTCCACCTTTCCCACTGTACACCAAACCCGGGAAGATTGCTCAGTCAACATTGGTCTGACTATCAATACTGTGCAGTTTACAGTCATGAAGCTTAACACAATACCAGTACAGGATCTCAATTCAAATCAATTCCTGCCACCCAAACAGATTGCAATGCCTGGATAGTTCGCGACCCGAGTGTAATGGTGGGGGAGTGAGTGAGTTGGTACGTTACTGAGTGCCATGGCAAATGCATGAACGAATTTATGAATGGGTGAGTGGGTGAATTAATGAACGAGTGGCTGCGTGGGTTGAGTGGGTTGTTTGATGGATGATTTATTGGTAAGGCTGCCACCTTTCCCACTGTAGACGAACCCGGGCATATTTCTCAGTCAGCCTAGGTCTATCAAACACTGTGCAGTAAACCGTAATGAAGCTCCACGCAATATCGGTACCGGATCTCGGTACAAATCAATTCCTGCCACCCAAACACAGACAGAAATTCCTGGATAGTTAGCAACTCGAGTGGGATGGTGAGTGAGTGAATTACTGAGTGCTTTTGCAAATGCATGAGTGAATTAATGAATCAGTGGGTGAGTGGGTGGATGAGTTGGTTGGTGGATGAGTCATTGGTAGGGTTGCCACCTTTCCTACAAACCAAACACGTACATATATCTCATTCAACCTAGGTGTGTCTGAATATCAAACACTGTGCAGTCAACCGCAATGGAGTTGAACGCAATACCAGTACCGGATGTCCATACAAATCATGTCCTGCCATGCGAAAGACACATTCCAATTTCCGGACTTCCCAGATCAAACGCGGGCAGGTGACGACCCGACAGAGATCATCCGTGGCGTTGACCGGGTTAGCCTCTGGGGTTGCAGCCATTCACCGCTGAAACGATGAATATTGAATTGCTGCATCAGGGATTGCCGCCGCGGTGTGTAACGGTCGGCATGCTGGACTCGCAATCAAGAGGTTGATTCCATCTCCCGGGGAGCCGCAGTTGAAACAACGGTGCAAGTTTTTTTTATTCCCTCCCCCCTCCCCTCTGCCCCACCACTGCTTGTATGAACCCTGGTTGGGTAAAAAGAGGGTACTTCTCACCTCTTCCAAGATTTATGGGGGGGGGGGGGGGTCTATCTCTAAAGCTCCCTCTAGTGGAGGCCCAATACTGCCCATAGACTCAACACTGCCCATAGACCCAACAATGCCCATAGACCCAACACTGCCCATAGACCCAACACTTCCCATAGACCCAACACTACCCATAGACCCAATACTGACACCTAGAACCAACGCTGCGCCAAAGACGCAACACTTCCCATAGACCCAACACTGCTTATAGACTTAACACTGCCCATAGACCCAACACTGCCCATAGACCCAACACTACCCATAGAGCCAATACTGACACCTAGAACCAGCGCTGCGCCAAAGACGCAACACTGCACTGTAGAATCTTGACTTAAATCTTTCGTGACTGCATGAATTCATATTTTTTGGGTCTTTCGGTAAAGTCACGTAGATAGGTTCAAAGAAAATGACAAAATAACAAAAAACTACGACGTTTTGATCGCAACACAAGCGGTCGTCATCATTGACTCGACACTCCCCATAGACTCAACACTGCACCATAGACTCAATCATTTTGCTGATGGCGACCGCTTGTGTTGCGATCGAAACGTCGTAGTTTTTTGTTATTTTGTTATTTTCTTTGAACCTATCTACGTGACTTTACCGAAAGACCCAAATAATACTGCATTATAGACTCAACTTTGCCCAAACACCCAGCACTGCCCATAGACCCAACGTGTAAGGTGTTCATTGTACGGCTTGTAGGGTGTTGCTGGTGTAGGGTGTCCCTGGTGCAGCGTGGAGGGTGTTCGCGGTGCAGATATACGTTTCAACACATCCGCTCGGACGAGCCGTGCGGTCGTGTCCTCGGTGGCGAACGCGTCGCCCCCCGCCGAACTCGGTGGGCAGTCACCAACGAGACACGGGAACATTGTCCGTGCGGTACAGCGGGCACCCGATCTCGTCGGATCTCAGAGGCTACAGCGGGATTTTGAGCCCGGGCAGTGCTCCCGACGGATGACCACCCATGTACATCAGGTTGCCCTGGGCAGCCGGTAGGGCTTGCGTATCGTGGCGGACAGCAGTGCAACGATGGCAATCTTTGTGCTGCACTTCTATTGCTCCCGTGTCCCTGCTCCCCACGGTCTACCGACCCGCACACCAGCCAAGGTGCGTTAGAAGGGTATGGTCAAGTAACCCCCACGACCTGCGCAGAGCAGGGAATACCCCCCCCCCATCCAGCAGTGGATCAGCAGCACAGGCTACACGTGCAAGCGTACCGCTTACAGGCGAACGCGGCTTGCCAATACCAAGATCACGCGTATCATCACTGTTGCCCCGTGGGTCTCTTTAAGTCAATACACATCAATTACCAAGAGAGACCGCAGCGATGACAACCTTTTGTTTAAACAAAATGACACAACCACATTGCAATAACAAAGATCCACTCGTATAGCCTGCAGCAGACTGTTCAGGGAAAGTGCTGTTAGCGAGTAGCAGCACCTATGAAGTGCCGGCACTGTGGCACACGAGGGGGTGGGCGGCCAGCAACCACGCCCGTCTGCCTTTGTCTCTACAGTGGCGATGTTTACACACCGCACCACGGGCTATAACGCTCGCACACACACACGCACTTGTATGTTCGCCGTCTGAAGTAGTAGCTCATCTGAAACATTTGTGAAGGACGCGTTCAGATTGGTCAGGCCATTGTGCCGCACCACGCTGCCGACGGGGTGTTCAGGCCGATTGTGATGCTGCGGTTGTTGGACCGTGACCACAATCGGCTCTTCGCCCAAACACCATGGCGGTACAGCGGCATCATACCGGTAAATCGTCGATTGCCTGCGTGGCAACTGTCAGCCACCTGCATCGTCTGCGGAGACGATAGAGGAGAGATGACGCCAGGTGCCCTCAACTCAACACGTTCCGTGTCAATAATAATTACTATTAAAACTTATAAAGCGCACCCTTAAACAAAAGTTCTCAGGGCGGCTACACATGAAAAAGTGGAAAATAGTTTAACACCAACCAAGGAAAGATGAATAAGTGAGAGAGATGTTTCGGAATAACTAAAGAGCGAGAAAGCCATTTTAAACAGATGCGTTTTTAGTCAAGATTCGAAGTTGTGTAAGTGTTTCGGAAGTCCCCTGACTTCGAAGGAGAAAATAAGTTCCCAGAGTTTAGTTGCCGCAATTGCAAAGGCGACGATCACCCCCCAAGTGTGACTCCTAGAGACCGTGGTGACAGTGACCCAATAATACCATTGTGTGTGTGTGTGGCCCTTAAAAGGAAAAGTATATACAGGTGACGTTTCTGGAAATGGCCCTTCTAAATGGGACATGATTTACGTGATATGAAGAAGGGCCATTCCTTGAAACGTTGCCCATTATATATTTTTCCTCAGGACACATTCTTATTGATGAGTGTGTCGACTATTTTTTGTCGTCAATTGTGCGTGTGCGCACACCACTGCCAATGCTACAGCAGCAGCAGCGTCGTCGAATAACACGTTCATCTTTAATTGCAGTGTGATTAGAAGTGGTCGGGTCAATAGCAGAATAACGAAGCTGACTCAATCCACCGCAGGATTAGGGGGCCTCCTCCCAACGCCTGGGCAGGTCACGGGGATGACCGGACCACAGCCTTGGGGCCCTCAGTGCGGGGCGGTGAGGCCAGGAAGGCCCCCGACCTTAGAAGCCCAAGTGGGTTCAAGCACCGTGAGTGCTTGGATGGGTGACTGCCACGCACAAACAGCTTGCCACAGCAGCCGTGAGGCTGCACAAACAAATGTTAGATAAAATGCAAAGTCTCTTTTTTCCAAGTTGTCCTTTCCCTAAACACTGCCCATGAATTCAACACTGCACCTGCGATTAGCGCGGTTGGCTACGCACGGTGCGAAAGAGGTTCAACTTATGTACTGCCCGTCGACTAACACTACCCATAGACTCAACACTGCCCATAGACTCAACACTGGCCATAGACTCAACACAGTATGTAAATACAAGAGGAGCCCCAACGGATAGATAGAAGTTGGCTGAACAGAGATCTCGCCCCCGTGGTCCAGAGCCTGCCCCAGCAAGGCCCACTGATGGCACGGCAGGCTGGAGCCCGCTGGATCTTGTGACTAGCAGGATCCGCGATATGGAATCGGTTATGGTTCCGATTTTGGCCCCCTTCATTGCTCCCACCGGCCACTCTCGAGACCCAGCAGTTCTCGCGCGGCTGGTGGAGTCATCTAATTGTTGGAAAAGGGAAGCATGGGTACAGGCACCACTATAAACATTATCCAATCCCCAAAGGGAAAGGTATCTGGGCCAAAGGTGAAGGGCGGGGCTGGCCGAGAAACTCCGAGAACCGGCTAGAAAGTTCCACGAGAGGGCGTGGCCGGAGGTGGAGCCTAGCCGCACCTGCGGCAATATAAGCGGGGTCTTGCGTCGCCGCTCACCGTCATCTCTCTCCATCGTTCGACCACGTGGTGGATCGCCTGCGGAGTTCCACCGCCCTTACCGACATGCCGTCAGCCAGCGGCGAGGCCGGGAGTGAACAGGCGGAGCCCCGCCGTATGATCAACCGTGTGTGTAGTCTGTAACAACCTTAATATTCTAAGTGTGTACTCGGAAAAGGGAGAAGATAACATTAGCCTGTACTGTGCCTGATTGTGAAATAAAGAAGAGTGCCCTCTACATGACGTGTCCCGAAAGTCGCTCATTGCGCGCTTGCGAAGGATTTGGCTCTCAAACGGTGGGGTTATGTCAACAAAAAATTGCCAGGCAACACGCTGTAAGCCCAGCGGTGGGCAAACGCTAAGCCGTTTTCCTGTCACTCACCTTCAAAATAGTTAAAATTGCGTTTTTTGGTGATTTATTCTTATTTATTTAGTTTTGCCAGCCCGGCCCGGAACAAAGCAAGCAATTGCGCATGCGTGAAACGGTGACAGGAGTTGCCCCTAGCAACGCACACATTGCTAAGAAAATTCATTCGCGTTAACCATGCTTAAAAAATATACACACAACGCTGCGGTTCATTCTTCACAGTCTTATGCCCCCCCCCCAACCCAATGCATACAGTTACCGATATTAAGTCTGTAGATATTCATATTATAGTGCTTACATAGCATTATTGAGGCGCGGGTGGGGAGAGCGGCCCAGCCCCTAGCCTGGCAATGTGTCACTTCCTCCGGCTGGGCAATCTAGGCGAGGCCACGGGCTCTGCACGGGACTAGGCCTCACCACGGCAATGTAAAGTCCAATTTTATTTAATCTTTCGCTAAGAACTCAGGATCATTGTTTACTATTGTGAAACAAATAAGTTGGCAAATATTACAATAATAATGTTTGTGTGCAGAAAACTAATATTCCATTATTAGGTTGCTACATATTTCCTTTTGAATGTTTTTTTATGATGCTGCAACGGTGTACTGCCAGTCTGTGCTGTGGCCTGCTGCCTGCTAATTAATTAACGTCAGTGCACTTGCACTCTATTATCTACACTGCTAATTGTGCTTTTGGCCATCAGGAGTGTATGCCAGTCTATTATCTGTTGTCTGCTTCTTTACCTCACTCAGTGTACTGCCAGCCTTTCATGTCGACTGTATCCTGCTTTTTCATCTGCTGACCGTATTGCCAGCTTTTTATGTCGACTGTAGCAATGCTAATGTCATTGAGTCGCCGTACTGGCAGTCTATAATCTAGACTGTAGCCTGCTTCTCAAATTACCCATGCGTACTGCTGCTCATTAATGTACACTTATTTCAGCTTATTTCTTTAATGCATTTCTATTGTTTCGATTGCTCACGTCACGCTACAATACTGCAATGCTGATTAATATGTTATACTGCTAAATACGTTGGACTTTCTTAGCTACAGCCCATTGCATTTCGTCTATCGTTTCGTTACATTTGTGGGAACATCATCCATTTACATTTTGACATACCGCACCTTTACTTTCCACCAAAGCGGGGAGCACGCAAAGAGGTTCAATGCCCCATATATTGTTGACCTTGCTTTCTTACCGTGGGTGAGGAATATTGTGAGAGAAACATTGTTCTTCCATACCAAGAAAACACCATCGCACGATTTCCTGACACTAACAGAGCATATTATGCCCTACAATAACACATTTTCTTCTCGCAAAGCCAAGATGGGTACCACGTCAAGATTCCTCCAATTACAAAGCTGCAGGGCAAAGACATCCTCACAAAACTGTCTCCTCTAAAAAAAACCCTATTCCTTCTTGATCATGGACAGAGGAGGAAACCACATATTATGGTGCGCCAACCTCTTTCACCAATATGTTGTCGATGAGTATGCCAACATTGAGAGTTGAGCGCCTTCTTTACATTCAACTGAATCAAAACCGCCTGCGTGTGAACAGTATGCTCATCTCTGGGACGCTATCAATGCCGAAGGAGATGCAAACTGTCACAATGTGGGCTGATTAGTTTTTTTTCCCTTCATCCTTCACAGCTCCACCAAGATACATGCATGGGAAGACTCATGATGCCATGACGCCAATATGCCACGCCCCATCTCTTCATCACCTTCACTTGCAATCCCAAATAAAAGGAGATCCAGGTTTACCTTTATCCAAACCAAAAGCCACCAGACAGACATGACATCTTAGCGAGGGTCTTAAAACTCAAAGTTTATGACCTCATGATGCTTATTACGACCAACGAAGGCGGCGTCTTTGCATAGACAAGCAGTAACTTGCACACCATTGGGTGGCAAAAACGTCGTCTTCCTCATGCTCACATTTCGCTATGGTTGAGGGAAAATTAATTCAAGTCACATTGACACATTTGTCAGTGCTGAGCTACCTCGCCCCCATCAAGACCCTGCCCTTTTTTATGTGGTCTGCAACCAAATGGTCCATGGCCCATGTGGCCAGTTCTATCCAAATGCGCCATGTATGCAAGACCACAGGTGTACCAAGAGGTATCCACGGAACTACTTGAAAGACAGTCAGTCGGCCTATGATGGCTATCCTCTATATCGTCACAGAAATACTGAGCATGGTGGATTTCAAACAACGCTCAGACCTGCCACTAACTCGCTAATTAAGGTTCACAACCGGTGGATCGTTCCCTACTGCCCTCTTCTATGCAATATCTTCCAGGCCCACTTTAACGTGAAATTCTGCTATTCTAAAAAAAAACATCAAATGTTTGCCAATACATCAACAAAGGCTCTGACATGGCTGTCTGTGCCTTACAAAACAGAGCGGCAAAGTGTGCATGAGCTCAAACTTTTTTTCCAAGGAACATACATCAGCAACAATAAGGCCATTTGCTGAATTTTTGGCTTCCCCATCCATGACCGTTCCCCCACAATTGTCCATTTGGCACTTCATCTCCAAAATGGTCAACGCATCTACGTCACCAAAGGAAATGCCCAACAACAGGCCCTGGCTCCACAATATACCACCCTTATGGCGTTTTTTGTTTTGTGCCCAAGTGACCCATTTTCTGCCAACCTGCTCTACCATTAACTTCCCTCCTACTATACATGGACTGCTAAAAAAAATGGAAGCGACGTGCTGCTGACTGTGAATCTGATGCCTTAGGACGAGTCTACACAGTTCATCCCAACAATCAGCAGTGCTACTTTCTCCCAATGCTTCTCCATGTTGCTAAAGGGCACAAATATTTCCAAGACCTCTAAACAGTAGAAGGAGTTGTCTGTCAAACATACAAAGAAGCTTGCAATCTTCGTGCAATTCTTGCACTTGATCACCATCTTCATAAAGATATGACAGAAGCTTCTGTTGGTCAGTCCCCTTTCCAACTGACATTGTTCTTCTGCATAAATCTTCAAGTTTGCAGCCCATCTAACCCCATGGGACTCTGGCAAAAATACAAAGAGGGCATGAGTGTCATCCTCCACGGAGCTCAATGATAAAATACAAATCTCGACGTCAACTTTTCTGATGTCATCTTAAAACAGGCCCTCATCCTACTTCAGGACAAACTGCGCTCCATTGGTGGAAAATACCTCACGTCTATGGGACTACCAACACCCTACAGGGACAACCTGCATGCCCTTGCTCAAGAGTTCCTACGTTATATATGCTATTATGCTTTACAGCTTCTTACATTTATTTAGGAAAATTAACCAAAGCCAATGGATGTACAAATAGAAGCCTACACAAAAATCTTGAAAGACATTGAGACAACAAATCGAGTCTTTTTTTTCCTTGATGCACTTACCAGTACTGGGAAGACCTTTTTTTTCAAACTGCTCCTCGCTAAGGCTTGTCAGAGAGAGAAAATTGCTCTAGCTGTGGCGTCATTGCGGATTGCTGTGTAAGTCGGATTGTGTGTGTGTGAGTCGATGTGTGTGTGTGTTTGAGTCCATATGTGTGTGCGTTTAGGTCCATGTGTGTGTGTAAGTCGATGTGTGTCTATGTCTTTTTTGCCCGGGCAACGCCAGATGTCTGTGTGTGTACATCGATGTCTGTGTGTGTGTGTAACTCCAAGTGTGCGTGTCAGTCCATGTGTGTGTGTCAGTCGCTGTGTGTGTTAGTCGATGTGTGTGTTAGTCGATGTGTGTGCATGGCTCCATGTGAGTGTGTAAGTCACTGTGTGTGTGTCTATGTGTGTCAGTTGATGTGTGTGTGTATGTCGATGTGTATGTGTGTGTGAATCCATATGTGTGTGTGTTAGTCCATATGTGTGTGTAACTCCATGTGTGTGTATCTAAAGTCCATGTCTGTATTTGTGTGAGTCCATATGTGTATGTGTGTGTAGGACAATGTGTGTGTGAGTCTATGTATGTCTCCCACATTATTTAACATCTATTTCGACCACGCAGTTCGTGAAGCCTTTGATGGCTGTACCAGAAGAATTTCCATCTGTCTTCTTGGTTCTTTCGGTAAAGTCACGTAGAATGGAAATAATAAAATAATAATAATAAAACATAATAAAATAATTCTCACGACGTTTCGGCCACAACGCAAGCAGCCATCCTCAGGTGAAGAACAGGTCTGTCAGAAAGACAGCGTCTGAATGAACACCACCAGGCTTGGCAGCGTATATTTAAGCTGGGTTGGAGGGGGAAGAGCGCCTTGACAAATGAATTTGCATATCAATAGGAATTTAGCATATTTATGGGAAATTCAGGTATGTGATTAGTACTACTTATGCCCGTGCATTATGCAGGATTAGCAGCATCAAAGGGAGGGGATAGGAGTAGCATTTATAACACTCCTTCCCTTTATTAATGCTACCCCTATCCCCTCCCTTTGATGCTGCTAATCCTGCATAATGCACGGGCATAAGTAGTACTAATCACATACCTACATTTCCCATATCCCCTCCCTTTGATGCTGCTAATCCTGCATAATGCACGGGCATAAGTAGTACTAATCACATACCTGAATTTCCCATAAATATGCTAAATTCCTCTTGATATGCAAATTCCTTTGTCAAGGCGCTCTTCCCCCTCCAACCCAGCTTAAATATGTGCTGCCAAGCCTGGTGGTGTTCATTCAGACGCTGTCTTTCTGACAGACCTGTTCTTCACCTGAGGACGGCTGCTTGCGTTGTGGCCGAAACGTCGTGAGAATTATTTTATTATGTTTTATTTTAATTATTTTATTATTTCCATTCTACGTGACTTTACCGAAAGAACCAAGAAGATGAATCCCTGCAGTCACGAAAGCTTTAAATCGAAATTTCCATCTGGTTTAGATACAGTGGGAGGCTGGTCGATGCCTGGGTGTGGTCAAGGGATGGCTCCCTATTGGTCAACCACGTCATGTATGCCAATGATCTGGTAATCACCGCTCACTCAGATGAAGAGTTCGAGGCGCTGCTGCTGAAACTGGAGCGTGCCACTAAGAGGTGGGGCCTTACCATCAGCCCCAACAAAACTAAGCACCTGCCTGGGAATATTGTACCATCGGACAACCCACCCCCACAACACCCAATCGGTGATGGGGCAGTTGTGGAGAGATTGGAGACTTTCCTATACCTGAGCAGTGTGCTCATGACCGGCTCCAGTTTGACAGCAGAGGTCTGACTCAGAATCAGTCGAGCGGCATTATCTTTTCATCAGTTGCGTAACGCTGTGTGGAAGCTTCCTGGGCTGTCGCTCCGCACGAAGCTTCAAGTCTTCTCGCCCACGGTCATTCCCTCCCTTCTCTACGCTGGCAAAACGTGGACCCCCTTAATGGAGCACCTTTGCCGATTGGAAACATTTAGGCTGGCCTGCCTACGATCCATCCTGGGTTTAACCAGGCTGGATTGTGTGAGGAGCTCACAAATCCTTGAAAGATCTGGGCAAAGTCCCATCGGTGAGCTCCTCCAGCAGGCAAGGCTGCATTGGCTGGGTCATGTAGCCCGCATGCCCAATCACCGCATGCCTAAACAGCTTTTGTTCGGCCGGAAAGAAGGGGCTAAACGGGCGCGGCACGGGCTAGAGAAGAGATGGAGTGATGTGGTACAGGAGGACGTGGAGCTGAGTGGACTTGCTGATGACTGGTACCAGCGGTGTCAAGATCGGCCTCTGTGGAGGAGGCTCGTGAAAGACGCTGCTTGGCGGTTGGAGGCAGTTGCCCTTCAACAACAACGGAGGGCGGAGGAGCGATGCTCACAACAATGGGCGGAGCGCCGGGTGGCTAAAACACAGCAAGTTGGCACAGTAGGGGGCACAGGTGGTGCATCAGCCAGTCATCTCGGTCATCTCAGTCAGTCGACCCGTGGCACCTGGGTCTGCCCCGTGACCTCCTGCCAGCGGGCGTTCGACACTTCACGTGGCCTCAAGGTGCACATAGCCTGGCACAAGCGTCGTGGTGATGTCACCACCACTTAGTGGCGAATGGCGGTTGTTGTTGTGTGTGTGAGTCCATGTGTGTGTGTGTAAGTCGATGTGTGTGCGTGGGTCCATGTGTGTGTGTAAGTCCATGTGTGTGTCTCTTAGTGGATGTGTATGTGTACGTCCATATGTGTGCTTAGGTCGATGTGTGTGTGAGAATCTACGTATGTGTGTGTGAGTCGCTGTATGTGTGTACGTAGATTTGTGTGTGTAACTCCATGTGTGTGTATCTAAAGTGGATGTCTGTGTGTGTGAGTCCATATCTACGTGTGTGTGGAAGTCGATGTGTTTGTGTGTGTGGGTCGATGTCTGTGTATGTGTCTAAGTCGATGTGTGTGTATATTTTCGCCCGGGCATCGCCGGGTACTTCCTGCTAGTATAAATATATATGGATATTAACAGTGCTGCTCTCAGTGCTGCTGTCCACTGACGACATAGCTCCTCTAGATCGCGTTGCTGTAAAAGCGGAGGAATATGCAAGAGTGCAGGGCTGCAGAAATCGGTTCACTTCATATTCCAGTAACCGCACAGGTGCTAAGCCTCTGTGGTAAACCCTTAAGAGATTACATGGACAGAATGACCCCCAAAGGTCACACCGTAGATATGAATGCAATTATTTTACTCGGGGTGTTTTGGCTCTCTGAGCCAGTGTATATGTGGACATAGTATATGTGAATTTACATTTTACTGCATCTTTGGGATGATATATGGGGGTGACCCAGATGCATATTTCTTAAATGTAAAAATACAGTGTGAGTAAAGTGGCACTGTATGCATTGAGAGTGGCTGTATACATTTTTTCTTCTGCATGTGTGTGACCCGAGTCCGGCGACCCGGGTTCGATTCCCGCTCACGGCCAAAACCAGTGACGAATATCTGAACCGGTCCTCGGCCTCCCCTAGGTCGACTCAGCCTTAACCGAGTACCTGGTGCGGTCTGTAAACATCGCCACTGGGGAGACAAAAGCGGCCGGGCGTGGTGCTGGCCACCCACCCCCTCATATGCCATGCCGACCTTCATAGGTGCTCGCAAACAGCACTTGCCCTAACAGTATGTTAAGGCTACATGGGGGATCTGTGTCTTTGCTGTGTAGAAATTTGGTATATTAAATGCATATTCCAATTGACTGTACAAGCAATAGGTCACGCACTTGTCCCAGTGGTTTAGCGAGCGAGTGTGCAGTCGATGCAACTGCACCGTGACCGGCTGGTCGGAGGCGGGGCCCAGGCGCGGGGGCTACAAACAGTGGGGACGGTGGAACTGGGCTCCCCGATTAATTCCTCGCAACCGGTCTCCTGATAATTAAAAACATCGGTTTGACCAGCATGCCGCGAACATTACTCTCGACCGCAAAGCGGGCGGGAAAAGGTAGCCCGCTGCTCCTGCAGAGCTACCTCTGTGAGCCATTCTCGAGCAAATACAATTATTGCATTGGTCGGTGAAAGTTTCCAAATGGGTTCTTTGTCTTGTGGCTTGATGCCGAGATACAATCAGAAAACAAATAACAAATTAAAATAATAAAAACATTATAATATAATTAAACCTTGCCTCTGAAGTGCGGTGGGGGGGTGCCAGGAGTGGCGGTGGGGGCTGAATTATCACGTGATCACTGTTGCGTTGTCTCTGCTCACCCAAGACACTTCCCTATGCACCCTCTCAGCCACCACGGATGATAACATTCCTCCACGCCGTACGCAGCCAACCGTGCTAATTGGAGGATCCAGGGAAGGGCAACGGAATGAACACAAAAAAACATTCTAAAGAAATTAGTTTGTAAATCTCGATTATTTTAAAGTGCATAGCTACCAGTGGCTTCCTAATATCGGAAGGGAAGAGCGTTCCAGACGGCCGCGAAAGCGCATCCAAAAGCGCCGCGCGATGCTGTGATCACCGTCTCTGTTCGATGGCTGGCCAAAAGCCGCTGCTGCTGCGAGGATGACGGAGTTTGCGTGATAGTGAGTTATGCTCTTTGACGAGATCAGCGAGGTATTGTGGTTCATTTGTGGCAAGCACTTTGTGGATGTAATGAGTGCGACCTTATAACGTATTCGTTCGGCAACCAGAAGCCGGTGCAGATCGGTCGGGCCTTGTTGGCATCCGTCAAATACCACACTTCACCCCCTGCACTCACACCATCCCCTTCCATCTGACTCTGCTCTCCCCAGCCAATGAGATCCATCCATCCAACCTCTTCCCCTCATTCTCCTGTTTACTCACAATTAAATTCCCTTGCCCTCATCACCTCCACTTCGTCATCACGTGAGTTTTTTTCTCTACGGTTGTGCTGGATAAGCGCTCCGATGCGTTTCCGTGTCGTACCGCTCATCGTTTCGTTCGATGTCTGACGTTTCGCTCCACGCTCCGGGAGTTTTTGCTCAGCTTCGTTTGATTGTAAGCTGCCACCCCGGCACGTCCATTGGAAGCGTCGAACTTCATTCTGCGCAAATAACAAAAACAAAAATAACAACCTCGATTATACAAAGCGCATTTCACGTTGAAGTGTCTCAAAACGCTGTACAAGGTTGGTCCGGATGTCTTGTGACCCCCATTTCATTATCTAAAACTTAATAGATATTTTTTTTGTAAGTAAGGGTTTTTAAGTAAGAGTTATTTAAAACAGAAATTATTATGCAAAGGGAAGAAGACCCCGGGGCCAGCCAAGGACAAGCTGTGTATAGTAGTGTATAGTGTGTAGTTGTTTATAGTAGTGTAGTGTATAGTAGTGTATAGTGTAGTGTATAGTGTAGTGTATAGTGTAGTGTATAGTCGCGTCGTATATAGTAGTGTAGTGTATAGTGTAGTAGTGTATAGTATGGTATAGTAATGTAGAGCTAGAGTCCGTCGCCAGGGAAAGGGAGGTCTGGACCCCCACTACTCAACATGCTGCCGCCGTGACCCTCACCAATCTATTATGATGTCGTCAAGTTATTCTCTGTTGAGGTCTTCCTCTCTTTTCGGTTCCTTTCATTTTTTCCGATCAACAACACGCTTTTAATTTTCCTGTTGTCCATCCTACGTCAGTGTCCAAATAGTGCCAGTTTCCTTCTCATCACTGCCGGCATCATCATCAGGCTGTGTTCTTCAACGTGCAACATTTTTCTCACTTCTACATTGGTCACTTTTGGGGTCCAACTTAGATGCGGCATCCTTCTGTGGCGATACATTTCGAGTGCCAACATCCAACCCCTGTGTCAGTCTTTTTCAATGTCCAAGTGTCACAGGCACACAAAGCAGTTACTGAACACGCATGGTCATAAGGTCAACATAAACACCACTTCAGAAAGGTCAAAATACAAATGTAGCCTTCATTGGGTTGCAGGTTATCTTATGGGTGGCTGATTGACAGGGCTCAGTGAAGCCACCACTCGGAACGTGCACGCGAGGTAAAGGAGCAGCCCTGCAATTGCTTGCTCACGCCACTTGCTGCCAGAAGGGCCTCCACTAGGGGCAGCGCTAGAGAGGGTATTTTGCCTACAGGTCTACATTGGCCAGAAGTATTGGAAGAGGTCATAGTACCCACACTTTACCTCACCAAACACTACCTTACCGCTATCAATTAAACTTAAAACTAGACATTTTATTTTTCCAGGTAAGACCCACTGAGCTATAGAGTTATTTTCAGAAGCAACCTGTCTTTCGCAAATGATAACTCAACAAAGTGGCTTATCATGTGGGAATGTATAGCCGCCAAATAATCAAAATGCATGTTTCTAAATGTGGAGGGGAAAACCGGAGGACGAAGAGAACACGCAGATTCCAAATATATTGCGAGCGTCAGGCTTCGGCTCGAACCCACGTCTTCCTGTATACCAGGCGAGGTAGTTAACATCTCGTAGCCACCGTGGCACTCCCAATTAACTGCGGTGTACCCATACGGAAACAGCTGGTGCTGCATTCAGATGCCATGTACAGTCAATACTAATTGTTTGTGTAGCTCTGAGTTTTCCCAGGCAGACTCCCATTTCTGTTTAGTTTATGATAGGACATTTTTGCCAGTATCAAAATATGAAAAATAAGAATAGGTTTTACCATTTCTGGCAATAAAACAGGTGTTAAGATGTTCAAAGACATATTATCAGAGCATTTATCTTCGTATGCTTACCACAAGTACGTGAGGCTAATGCAGACTTGATTCCTTGCAAAAGGTTGCTATTTGGTTTTTGAACATCTTAATACCCGTTTTATTTCCCGAAAAGGTAAAAACTATTTTAATTTTTCATATTGTGTTTAGTTTGTTGTCCCCCCCCCGCACCTCCGACAACACGGTTGGCTATGTAAAGGTGTGAAAGAAGTTCAAGATATGTACATACGTAACCAATGCGAAACCCTTGTTAGCTTGGTGCATTCAATGTCATCTAGTCATAAGTACGATCGACGTTACAGGAGAATCACTGCCTTCGAAATGAAAACATTGCAGTGAGTACCTTGAATTTTATTTTTAAAGAACAGGAAGTCCTGGATAGAAGCGACGTTTCCAGTCGACTCAAGGCTTCGAATTCAATAAAACTGAAATAATTCAGGCATGCAAGCAGGATGAATGGAGGGACGCCGCGGTGGTGAGATGTTATCTCATTCGCCTGGTATGCAAGGAGATTGTGGGTTCAATCCCCACTCCGACACCTGGATATTTGGAGTTTGCATGTCTCTCTCCCCGTGGTCACGTGGATTTTTCTCTGGGTCCTCCGGTTTCTCCCTTCACATTTAGAATCGACATGCATTTCACAGTAGTTGGCTGCTATTGATTGAAAACTAACTTCTTTAGAACTGCTTTTTGTGTTTAGTTTGTTGTCATTCCCCCGCACCTCTGATTAGCACGGTTGGCTACGGACGGTGCGAAAGAAGTGTAATACACATACTTGCATACTTCGTTTAATTACCATTTGTGGCCAGGTCGCTTCTGAAAAAGAGCTGTATATAGCTCAGTGGGCTTTACCTGATGAAGAAGATATACAGTCTTGAGATTCAGTTTTTCTTACGAGGGTGCAGGGGGAATAAGTCGACCTGAGTGGACGTCAGACGCCACAGCGTCGGCCACACAAGCGGAGAGAACGCCGCGGCGAGCTGCCGGTGAAGGAAGCTGCCAGGTCCCAAGGGTGCCCGCACAAGGCCAAGGGACACGAAGAGGCGGATAATGCGACGGGGTGCCATAGCTTTGCGCGATTCGGCAACTCAAGAAATTAATGGGCGGCGACCGCACCACTGCTATTAGCTCCTTTCACGCTGCAGGGCAGGGCGGTCTGGCATCCGATCGCTCGCGGGCTGTTTGACCAGCTGCCTCAATATAACCGGGACTTAGTGGGTCCCTTTCGAAGCAATATTTGAAGTACATAAATCTGGCCCAAAAGGCGATGACCGTGAACTGAATCCTCCGCACCTGCCCCCTTTGTCCGTGAACAGCGATGACGGCGGCGGGGGGCGCGATGTGGAACGCGGCGACTGCCGCCGCTGGGACTCGCCGGCTCCGCTCGTCCTTCTGCCGAGTAAACAAAAGCCGCCGGGCTCTTTGCCAACAGCGCCGTGAACCTGACACTCGGGCAGCGAGAGGGAGAGCACACACACACATAACATTTCTCAAACGCGTCCGCATTAATTAACGCGCGCTTGTATGATGACGATGATGATGAATTGGCAGTCGCTCGGGTGTTAGAGTGTGTGCCCAGAGCCGTGCGAGTGTCAACACAAACGCGAAGGCCGCCTATATATATAACAACACGCCCGCGCCACGCCACCCAAGCGTTGCTGCTCCCACCGGTCAGGACCTTCGACGGCGGCGTCGTTAAAGGCAACGGCCGCAGTTGAGCGGAGTGCGCCGGTGAGTAGATGCGGAGCCGATAACGGCGCGCCGTGGACTTGAATCTGCCGAAAGGTGGCCGGTGCGATCTCCCGGGCGAGGCTGGCGAACGAACCTACGAACTAAACTGTTGGGACCTTTTTTGCCAATATCAAAGTTAAAAAAAATATTCCTTGCAAAAGGTATATATTTGGTGTTTGAACATCTTAACACGTGTTTTATTGCCAGAAAGGGTAAAACCTATTTTTTTACAATTTGTTTTATTTAATTTAGCAAATAAGGCTCACTGAGCTGTATATCTCTTTTTTCAAAAGCCAAGTAGCCACAAATGATAGCCCAACAAAGTGACTTATCACGTGGAAATGTATAGCAGCCCAATACTCTAAACGCACGTTAATTCTAAATGTAGGGGGGAAACCCCAAAAGACCTGGAGAAAATCCACCCGACCACGGGGAGTGAGACACGCAAACTCCAAATATGCAGCAGGCGTCAGGGTTGGGATCGAACCAACGACCTTCTGTATACCATGCGAAGCTGTTAACATCTCGCCACCGCAGTACCAAAATATAATGGGTTCACCACAATTGATTGGCAAGTCGGGTGTGGTAGGGTAAAGTGTGGGTACCCCCCAGCTCACCTCCTTCAAGATGTATAGCCACCATGGAAGAGTAGGCCAAATACCTTTTGGATGGGGCTCTTTAGAGGTACTTCAAGTCGAGGGCCTTCCACCAATAGTGCTGTGAAGCACGCAATTGCAGGTCTGCGATTTTTTTTAATGTAATTCGATGGTTGCGTGGCCAAGCTATGGATCAGCGAGCTCCTCCATTTCGTCAATTTGCACGGAGCTGGGAATTTGACGTCTGCGCCGAAGCACTATGGGCAGTCGCAGGGTGATGCATCTCAGATGATCGCTGAAGAGAAACGCTTCCGACGTTACTCGAGGCACATACAGTATATTCGTAGCCACGCCAGATGGCACACCTTATATTGTTCTAAAAAGATTGTTCATCGCATGTCAACCGTTTTTTTTCTTTTAATTGGCGGAGCTGGAATTTAGCCAAAGTATGTGGAAACCTTTCTTTTCTAAATTATAGTTTTTGTTGCAGTCATTGGTTACCCAAGGCCGAGTCCATCAACTCACTGGTGTAGCAAAGAACATGTGGACTAATAAAAATTCTGGAAGGGCTTGGAACATTTCGAGGTGGCGAAATGTTAACTACCTCACCTAGTATACAGGAGGTCATGGGTTCATCCCGTACCTGACGCCTGCTGTATATTTGGAGTTGGCGTGTTTCTCTCACTGTGGCCGCGTGAATTTTTTTCTGGGTCCTCCAGTTTTTCCTCTACTTTTATAATCGACGTGCGTTTAGAGTATTTGGCTGCTGTACATTTCCACGTGATAAGCCACTTCGTTGAGTTATCATTTGTGGCCAGGTCGCTCAGTGGGCCTTGCCGGGTAAAATAAAAATAAAAAAATAAATTGTTTATAATCCATACAGATGTAGTCAAGGCTACACTTGAAACCATAAACATTGGGAAAATTAAATGTTATATTTTAGATATCCAAAAATGTTGAGGCTACTTTTCTTTTAGTACCTTGTCTGTAAGCACAGGTTTACAAATGCTTGCGCCTGGATGTTTTGACGGGTGATGAATCCCAAAAGCGACGTCGTATTTTGTAAAATAGAATCTCCCAATGTATTTTGCGTGGAGTGTGACACCAAAGCCAATGCAGAGCAGGCGGAGGTTAAACGCGGAGGCCACCACCCCCACGAGCGTCCCCCCACGCTCCCAGCGAGCGTTCGGGCGGCACTCACCTCAGTCGGCGGTGCGGAGCCAGTGGTGTGAATTCGACATTCCTATGACGGGACCGGTTTGGCCATAGGTGATTCCGAACAGAGTGGTACCGACTTGATCATAACCCTTAGAAATGCCAATTGAGGGGCCGAATCAATGCCGCGACCACCTCTTAAATGTATCTTATTTGAATGGCCCGCGTGCAGAGCGCGTTGTCTTTGCATTGAACGCACGCGTAATTACGCCGGGCGGTAGTGGCTATGCCATTGTGGAGGCGAGGGTTGGTGGTTTGCGCAGGTGTTGCAAAACCTCCCATGGGCATCGAGGAGCCCGTACCCTGGCTCGCCAGGAGAAGGCGGTACGGCAGACGTGGACTCCGCCTGTTTATTTGTCAAGGATCGAGTGTTGCCCCCTCGCCCAGACACGCATTAATTGGCCGCTAACACCTTAATATATAGAGGACTGCATATCTTGGAGGGGGTGGGATTTGGTGCCATCTCAACGCCTGGCTGCAGCCTTCCCGCTCGCCTGTGGTTCCTCCTCGCGTCTGTCTCAGTTGTCGTCTCTCATCGAGAGTGAGCGAATGAATATAACGTGCAAATTTTGAGTCGATAGTACGTCATTCCGCTTCATATTATTGAACTTGTTATCCTTCTCCCCAGCACCTCCGATGAGCACGGTTGGCTAGTACGGCAGGGAAAAAGCTCAACGCACATTGTTCTATGCAGCCGCTGTGACGCACGCTGGCAAGAGTCGTTGTGAATTATAATGTACAGGTTACACGTAAGTGGGAAGTTGGGCCAAAACAAAGATCGATTGAAATCAATCTTGAGAGAGGAGATATCTGGTTTTATTCCGTTGATGCACAGATAGCAAGGAGGGGGAGGGGGGTCGTGCGGGTGGGGGCTTCCCAGGCTTTAGGAGCTGCATCGCAGAGGAAGAAACCCCTTACGAGGCATCTGATAGGAGGCTGAGATCGGGGAAACACAGTCACAACTGTTGTCTCTTCGGAACAAAAATCCCAGGCCTTTACAAATATTATTTGCAGGTAATTCTAATTTTAAAATAAAGGCTTGGAAGGGTGGTGTAGCGGTTCTCACGCTCCATTTTCAAATCAGGCGCCTCAGTTCAATTCCCGGCCATGGTTAACATCAGTGGCGAGTGATAACTGAGTCCTCTACTCACCAATCCGCAATAATCAGCACGGTGAAGTATGCTAAAACAACCCCCCATGACCAAAGTGGCATGGAAAAGTCCTCATCCATCAGTTGATTGCGGAGTAAGTTTTAATACATAAAAAAGCTGTACGTGTAAAATTACAAATGATGATGCTGTTGCTTGACTTTATCAAACAGGGGAGTTGAAGGACAACGGGAAAGTGACACCGTTGAGATGTCGCACGCCACGGTAAGACGTTCACGAAGTCATCACGGGCCACGCCACTGCCACCGTCACAGCTTCCCATCTCTCCATTCCTTCCACCAAATCACTGAGTCGTTGAGTGCTCTCCCCTTGCAGTAACCACTCCGTCTGGCTATATGTGCATACGCTATGCATGATTAACTTCTTTCGCACCGTACGTGGCCAGTTGTGCTAATCGGAGGTCTGGCTCTGGCTTGTAGATCTCTCTATCGATCGCGGACCTCTGGATGCCAGTACATGGCCTGCCTCGGTCACGTGCCATCCTCCCTCCTGTAAACGCCTCGTCCCAACCACCACCACCACCTCCTCCTCATTGCATACAAATCAGCGGCTTGGCAAAGTCTACATGCGTCACGGTGGCTGGCAGATGTTTACTACCTCACCCGGTATACAGGAGGGCGTGGGTTCGATCCCGACCCTCGTTTAGCCGGTGCATTCAGGGTCACTTAAATAATAAGCACGATGTCGCAGGAGAATCAATGCCTGCGAAATTAAAGCATTGCAGTGAATACCTAACATTTCTCACCAAAGAACATGCAATGAGGAAGTCCCGGAAATAAACCGATTCAAGGCCTCTATTCAGGAAATTTAAATAATTCAGACATGCAACCAGGATGAATGGTGGACGGCAACAACGTAGGGGCGCGGCGGTGGCGAGGTGTTATCTCCCTCGCCTGGTATGGAGGAGGTCGTGGGTTCGATCCCGATCCCGACCCTGACGATGCCTGCTGTGTTTTGGAGTCTGTGTATCTCTGTCATCATTATCATCACGGTGCCTAGGAGATGTTAACTACCTCTCCTGGTATGTAGGAGGTCGTGGGTCGGAACCCGTATATTTGGAGTTTGAATGTCTCTCTCCCCGTGGTCGTGTAGATTTTTGTCTGGGTCTTCCGGGTTTTCCCTCCACATTTAGAATCAACATGCATTTAGAGTATTTGTTCTTTTCATTCCCTTAATTTCATCAAATCTTTCCATCACAGAGTCCAGCATTTGATTAGACAAATTCTGCTCGATAATATCGGGTCTGGAAAGCCAATAGATTGGATGAACTTTATAGATTTATATTCACACGTGGAGACAGAACGGGGATTCTGCTTGCGTTCACTTTCGGCCATTGTTTGTGAGTGCAATTCACCAACTAGAGACTCATATGCCAGATGAAATGCTGTGGGTAATACCCAGCATTCCCCACCAAATTATGGCTGACATTGGCAAACAAAAAATAATTTTAAAACGTTCGTCCCATGGTCAATCAAACCACCATTTGCAATCTCACATCTTGAATAAGCCAACTGTATATTCTACAATGTTGTACGTGGTGGAACGCCTGGTATGTATGTATGTGTATGTATTGTGAGCTTCTTTCGCACGGTAATATTGGAAGGAAGAGCGCTTGAGACGGCCGCAGAAGCGCATCCGAAATTGCTCGATGCGGTGACCGTCTTTGTTCGATGGTTATACAAAATCCGCTACTGCGAGGATGACCGGAGTTCACGTAATGGGTTCTGCTCCTTGATGAGATCAGCAAAGCATTGTGGTTTATTTTGGCAAGTGCTTTGTGTGCAATGAGTGCGTCCTCATGATATATAAATTCGGCTAAATTATGCATTCGTTTGGCAACTGCCCCTGGACTGGTCATCGCATTGCGCCAGCAACCCTCTTTACTCCCCGTGGCTTGCCACCACAGTCACACGGGAACTCCGGGGACCTGAGTTTAATTCCCGGCCGTGGTCAACGTCAGCGGTGAGCCACATGTGAACCTGTCCCGAGGCCCGACCTCGCCAACACTGACCATCGTAGCGAAGTTAGATCAAGACTAAGAGCTCCGAATTATAATCAATTTGTTCTGCCACCGCAAGCCGGAACTCTCACGGCGACCACTTCGAATCACAAATTAGGCGAATGTTTATGGGTTTTGTTTTAAAACGCATGTCGTGGGGGAAGATTAATGATTCGAGATTCAGTCCGAAGGAAGCCGGTATAAAAGGTCACCGCGTGGCTCATGCGGACAAATTAGATTCTCAGCGATGTCGCCGTGAGTGGCTCAGTTGATTACGTTACGCAATCTGATCATGAGCATGCCCTGGCCACGCCTAAAATAAGCAAAAAGCACGTTTGCCTGCAATGTGATTTGGTCAACTCGGCCGGCCCTGCATAAGTGTACACCATAGGCATTAAACCAGATTTAGCACAAAGATATTTGCATGACGTCTAAATATAAACTCGCAGACACCGTAAAATATTTTTTTGGGGTAATGTCATTTTTCAACAGATTTGTTATCCGGGCATTTAAATTTTAAGCCAGTGCTTCTTAACCTTTACTGCAGCCTTGCACCGCTTTGGTTCTCAATCGTAAACAAATATATAAAATGTTAATAAATACATAGGTTCGAAGAAACGAAATAGTTGTTACTTACGTGCCCGTGCTTAATTTGTGTTTTCGATTATTTAACTTCTAAAACAATCTGGCCATGTCTCGCTCCCCAGAAAGGACATCTCGCACCCCCAAGGGGTGCGTGCACCCCAAGTTAAAAAGAACCACTGCTCGAAGCTATCATCCCCAGACAATGCTGCCATGGTGTAATGGGGCCGTTGATCAAATTGGGGCACGTTACTTAAATCCACCCGCATCCCGAACTGTGGTGACCCTACCTGTCCAACGGGTAGTCCACCATCGCCACAGGTCGCGTGGTGTAACCCCTTCCACGTGTGTGTGTGTATTTGCCGTTCATTCCCTGGACCCACTCTCTCTGGTCCTCGGTTTAAAAAAAAAAACATCTGGCAGTTTACCAGCATTGGTTCGACCAAAGTCTGCCCTCTGCTTGATGAGACACAGAACGTTGAAGCCGGTCAGAACTTTACTTTCATTTAAACCAATTTTTTTAAATTGCGCACTCCCAGAGGGCCGTGTGGCTTGATGGGATGCGTAAAACAAATGTTGTATTGTTTCCATGGAGGGATGTGAAGAAGGCGTATTGTCTGCTTATTTTGTTTCGCAAACCCCTTTCGCCAGCAGGCCGTGAAATACACACTGCTTCAGGGCCTCCTGCTGACTTCAGCATCACTGGCAGTGTCTCTGGCGCCGCCCGATCGACTGATAGCAGCTGCTCAGTCTGGCATTGCACGGGGGCGTTCCTCCGATTCTGGTGAGTATCAACGAGCCCGCATACGACGCCCTTTGCCCGGAGACTGGGGCAGGGAGTTGTACGAGAAATAGCGGGGAAGCTTAACTTCACGTCGGGCGATTGTCAAGGACGTGTGTTCGGAGGCCCCCTTTGTAATTGTCCATGGGTGTATAATAATATGGATACATTTGACACGTGGTCTGCAGCAGTTATCGTGATCTTATTATACTTTCTCGGCCGGGAAACATGCGTTTGGAGCATTTGGCTGCTGTAAATTTCCAAGTGATAAATTATATCACGTGTGTGGCCAGGTTGCTTCTGAAAAAGAGCTATATAGCTCAGTTGGCGTCACCTGGTTTCACAGGAGTTGGGGTCACAATGCTGCGGTGAGTGATCCCAATTAAGTAATTTGCAGACATTTATTTCAGCATCGGGATGGTTGGGAAGAAACCTGTGCAGAACACGGGAGCAACTTACAAACGCCACACAGTGTCCGAGTCGGGAATCGAACCCAGGGCCTCATTGATGTGAGCCATAGGTGTGTCACGCTGCCATGGTGTGTTTCCCTTACCTGTGATTGGCTCCTACCTCAGCCCAAAACCAGGTTTGTGTTACTGCGACGATTATTTTTGTATGGACCGCCCACGTCTTTTAAACACAAGACTAAGACGCCCCGTATAGCCTAACATACTTTTGGGGCAAGTGCTGTTAGCGAGTGGCACCTATGAAGGCCGCGACCTATGAAGGCCAGTACCAGTTTCCTTCGTGGCGATGTTTACACACCACACCAGGTGCTCATTTGAGACTGAGTCAACCTACGGGACGCCCAGGAATGGTTTAGATAATCGTCACTGGTGATGGCCATGAGCTGGAATCGAACTCGGTTCGCCGGGTTCGCAGTACATCGCGCTAACCGAAGCACTACCGCTCCCGACACCAAAGGTCCCCTGTATAGCTTGAGCAGACTGTTGGTGCAAGTGCTGTTAGCGAGGAGCACCTAAGAAGGCCTGCACTGTGGCACACGAGGGGGCGGTGTGGCCAACACCACGCCCAGTTTCCGTTATCTCCCCATTGGAGATGTTTACAGACCGCACCAGGTACTCATTTGAGGCTGAGTCGACATAGGGGACGCCCGGGACCGGTTTAGATAATCGTCACTGGTGTTGGCCGTGTGTTGGAATCGCAACTCGAGTCGTCGGGTTCGTAGCACAGCGCGCCAACCGCTGCACCATCACTCCCCACACACAACAAAGACTATGATCCCCCGTATAGCCTGAACACACTCGCACACTCACAACTATAGATGTGTATTGAAACAAGCATGCCTGCGCACTCACAAGCAATACACATATACCATTTATTTGACTCACCATATATTCACCGGTCACCCGACCCTGACCAATTACTCACCAGACAGACTCACCACTGAACAAAGGCTCACCGTTCAACTGACCCCACTCACCCGATCCTCACCAGACAATCACCATTGAATTTACATGACTCACCGTGCATTCACCGCTCATATAACCCTCACCACTCACGTGATGCCTCAGAGACATTCATCACTCGGCAGGCACTCCATAGCTAACCGGACACTCACCAGACAAACTCACCACTCATCAGACTCTCACATTCTCCACGTATGGTGAGTTTATCACATGTGGTGCACACGGGAGAGACAACGATGTTGATTTTGATCACTCATTTCTCAATTTTAGGTTGTTTACTGCTGGCAAGTGACATTGGAAAACATGGCTCAGAAAATAACCCCACGAAGTCCTCTTCTCCATTGCCCCTCAGTCAACATCTACCGGAAGGCCACGAGAAACGCTCAACAGAGTCCATCGGCCAAGGTTTCCTCGGTGACCAGAAGCAGACTTCATCGGAAGCCATCCGACAAGAATCACCGGGAAATGGCAAAGCGCCACTTCTGGGGTTAGAGAGCAACGATCCACTGAATGTATCGGCCGACAAACCCAAAAATGTACCCACTGCCTATCAGCCACGGTTAGTGGGCCGTTTGGGCCGCGATGACGAGCAACGGTCACCTGGGGCCAGGTGCCGGATTTGTCGAGGCGGCGGAAGACCTGGCTCGAGACGCGTGAGAAGGAAGAGCGGCAATGCTGTTGGGAATGGGAAAGGGCAAGAGAATGTGGGTAATAATGGACAGACACATTCAAGTCCGAATTCAAAAACCAATTCAAGTCCGAATTCAACAACCAACGACCAGTGGTGGAGCACAGCGGGCGAAGGTTGGACCCTGTCAGGTGAGTAACATTACCAAAGTTTCGACGCAGGTGCTCTCAGTCTGCCCATGTGTAGGTTTCTCTGTCTGCCTGTAACGCCTCAGGATGATGGCCCAATAAACATGACACTGTGGTACGAAGTTGCGTTGCTCTTCGGGAGTTACCCGAGTGGAGGGCGGCCACATTGATCAAAGGTTTGCTCATACAATTGCACATTTTAAAAAAACAGTGATTAAAAGAGACTCGTACAAACATACCAAAAATATTTTGCCATGACCACTACCGATCTCTTCCGTACATATAATACTTGTGAGGACAGGCACATGATGATAAGTCTAGGTTTCGACCCACCTAGTCAGTGTACTCGCGTGCATTTTGCACGCCGGCTAAAACAGTCATGGCGCCACATTTTTTCCTCGATCAGAACGTAGCGATGTAGATGAGACCCACATTGAGAGTCATGATCTCCATTGCTGGGGGGAGAGACGTGGGAAGATGTTATTATTCCAAGAATCGAAGTAATGAATTATTTCCAACATTCGCAAGGGAGTAATTAGAAATGTGAGGATCTCGATGTTGCAATTGAAACGGGCGCTTTAATACCCTGGACAACTATGAGCACCTGACATGTCACCTCAACCATTCTGGTTGCCCTGCTGGAGGCAGCTGTCCCGATGCAGCAAGCACCGGCCTTGCGCATGCACATTAGCTTGCAAGTAAGGGCGATGTTACAAAGTATTTTTTTCCCAATTAAATGATTTTGATTATTCAAAGCCAGGTTCTCAGCGGTGCTAGCTCAGCACTCTGACATCTGAACGCCATGACCACCTCAATTTAATGGTTTGTTAACCCTTTGGCATTTGGATGACGTACGTGTACATAATCAGTTTTCCTTTCTATTCGAAAGAAAAACTTTATCGTTTCTTCTTCTGACTTGAAGACGAACCAAAGCTCCTACAAGGCCATGAGGGACTCTCGATTAGACTCTCCATTTCCGGTGCTAATTATGGGGAGGACGGCTGCGGATAATTAAAAATCGCAGATAATCCAAAAACATAAGCATTTTCTGCGGATCTCTATGCCAAAAATCACTATAGGTATAAATTATATTTAAGTTAAGAAAATGTTATTTGCTAATGAACAAAACAAACATTTGTAGTATATAATGTATTGATCTTGTTGTGTTACAAAAGTCCATACAAAAACGCATTCACTTAAAGAGGTTTGAAAAATCCTGATTTAAAGTAAAACAAACACAACGCTTCTGTTTCTTTGCCATCGCACAGTTTCGTAAATTAAAGCCCACAAGATAAATGATCGGATAACTGGGGAAGGACAACTAAACACAAAAAGCAGTGTCCCCACCGCTACTGAAAGTCACAGTGTCTATAAACGTCCTCTTCAATCGCAAGAGTGCTTTGAAGCAGACTTCACGAACTCACCAACCAACTCCATAGACCAGACAGACCATTCGTCTCTATACAGAAACTGCCTCATTGCAGAGTTGGCTGAACACTACGCGGCTGCGATGCTAGGCTGAGGCAAGGCTCAAAGACAAACGTCGGGCCCCCAAGTCTCTGAAGGCCGCCCCGCCAGATTCATATGGTGAAGAAATTCTATCAGATCCTAATTATAATTATTTTCAACTGATTATTCTAAGAAGATTCTTTTAAAAAATAACCCCTAAAAACAAAGTTTTTCCTAAAAAGTGTAAAGTTATGGAAAACATTTTTACGAAAATCAATTGTCACGCACAACGAGTCTGTGTGCAAAATGTCAGCTCGATTGGATCACGGGAAATGGGTTAAAAAACGACCGAAAGATTTGCACGGTCGTAAGCGCGCAAGCAAGCAAACAAGTGAACTTAATATAAAGGATTTAAAATATGAACCCGTAAAAACTAAATTTTTCACTATAAATCCTTTATATGCGTGGCTGCTAGAGTCCTCTCGTCCTCTGGCTTGAGATGGCTGCCACCTATGGGTCAGATGATTGCCTGCCACCATTAAGCAATTGGTAATTACATATAATTTTTTTTTCCTAAAAGTGTCAAATTTTTGAAACATTTTTTCACGAAAATTAATTGTCACGCACAACGAGTCTGTGTGCAAAATGTCAGCTCGATTGGATCACGGGAAGTGGGTAAAAAAACGACCGAAAGATTTGCACGGTCGTAAGCGCGCAAGCAAGCGAACTTAATATAAAGGATTTAAAATATCGCGACGAAGGTGGGATTCGAACCCACGCGTGCAGAGCACAATGGATTAGCAGTCCATCGCCTTAACCACTCGGCCACCTCGTCTCACGCACTCACACACGCAAGCACATACAACCAGAACCAGGATGAAGACTTGCACGCACATACATACAAACAGACCCCCCCCCCACACACACACACACACAGTCATACCATTATTTTTTTCTAAAAAGTGTAAAATTTTGGAAAAAAAATTTCACGAAAATTAATTGTCACGCACAACGAGTCTGTGTGGAAAATGTCAGCTCGATTGGATCACGGGAAGTTTGTTAAAAAACGACCGAACGATGTGCACGGTCGTAAGCAAGCAAGCAAGCACGCAAGCACGCAAGCAAGCAAGCAAGCGAACTTAATATAAAAGATTTAAAAATAACTTCGATTGTAATTAATTTGTTAAAACACGCTTACTTTTTCACACAACTGGTCTTAAGTTTATGTAGCACGTCCAACACATGTAAAGTGTTTTGTGGTCATGTGACGTACCAAATTAATTGTTGTTTTGTTCGTTTGGTACATCGCGTCGTCGTTCGTGCAAAATTGCATCTGTCGCAGTCGCCGAGGAACCGCAGACACGTGGGAGGGCAGCAGCCAGGTGGTGAGGAGCCGGCATTACCAACAGTTGCCCAAAGCTCTCCAGTCCCCTACATATTAAGTCGTTATCGGCCAACAAATGAGTGTTTGCACGTGGGCAGGAAACCGGAGCGCCCTGTACAGATGGAACAGAGGGAGATTAGTCCACATGTTTGTTGCACAGCTTTTATCCTCGCAAAGCCAGGGCATGGCATCTCCCTGACGCCCACGGGAAGGGAGTTTTGCAACTTATCTGTGTGATCCACCAACCCTCGCTGCTGCCTCCACGGCACTGGCACAGGGCAGCCATGTGCAGCAGAAGCAGTGTAGCCACCGCCGCCGCCGCCGCCGCCCGGCAATGACCCTGCCGCCGTTACCACTACTCTGCCGATCATAACGCCATCCACACCTCCGATTACCACGGTTGTCTACGTATGGGGCGAAAGAAGTTCTATATACACACATAGACGGCGTGGTTACTGCAAGAGGAGAGCACTCAACAACTCTGTGATTTGGTGGAAGTAATGGAGAGATGGGAAGCTGTGACGTTGTCAGTAGCATTGCCCGTGGTGACTTCGTGAACATCTTACCCTGGTGTGCGATATGTCGATCATAACACCATCCACACCTCTGATGAGCACGGTTGGCTATGTACGGTGCGAAAAAGGTTCAACGTACGCGCGTCCAGCCCTAACAACGCGACCGTCTGCTCCATTTCATCTTTCTCAGATTGCTTGATTCCCGTTGGACTCCAGTCGGGGTTTATTCCAGATTCGGCCTTCACGGCCACTTCAGAAAATTCGGCAGCAGGGCTCGGGGCGACTTCGGCGAGGCTGAACAACGCTGCGGGGAGCTGGAGTCCCCGGCGCGACCGGACCGGCGAGTACCTCCAGGTCGACCTTGGCGTGTCATTTCCCATCAGCGGCTTGGTCCTGCAGGGTGCGCCCAGTAACAACACGTGGGTCACGGATTTCCAGGTGGTTGTCCTGAGGGCAGATGGAAAAGAATGGAAGCCTCTTGACGCCAAAGGTGAAAATCAGGTAATGGGCAGATGGTGCTGCTTACCGATGAGAGGGGCGAGAATGAACGGCGTTGTCAGAATATGCCTGCAATATTTTGTTTCGTGCAATCGTTATGCCGATTGTGCGATTGGTGTCGTGGCACGAGACTAAGAATCCATTTCAGAATCAGAATATTTTAGGCTGGAGGAATCCGATGAGCCATGAGGCTCTTCTTCACCTCGCATGGCAGTGCAACAACCCTTTGTGTTCCAGAATGGCCCATGGGATGTGGATACCGCAGAGCTACCGCTGAGATAACTTCACTTGACCTCTGGTTTGCACAGCGCAGGGCGATCAATCCATCAAACTATATTTTACGTGCTAATATCGCATCAGTGCACATTCCAGTAGAACATGAATGGTACAGGAGCGGCACGTTCCCTCCAACCCATGCTGATATATCATTCTCAAGATCTAGATTTTAAATTTCGATTTAAAGCTTTCGTGACTGCAGGGATTCATCTTCTTGGTTCTTTCGGTAAAGTCACGTAGAAGGGAAATAATAAAATAATAAAAATGAAACATAAAATACAATTCTCACGACGTTTCGGCCACAACGCAAGCAGCCGTCCTCAGGTGAAGAACAGGTCTGTCGGAAAGACAGCGTCCGACAGACCTGTTCTTCACCTGAGGACGGCTGCTTGTGTTGTGGCCGAAACGTCGTGAGAATTGTATTTTATTATGTTTTATTTTGATTATTTGATTATTTCCCTTCTACGTGACTTTACCGAAAGAACCAAGAAGATCTAGATTTAAGTCAAATGAAGTATCCTCAATTTGAACAAACAAAGTAGGGCACCAAAGGGAATGAGTTTTTTGCAGTCATTGGTGACAGTGCTCAGACCATCAACTCACTGCACTTGAGAACCCGGTTTAATCATAGACGGCTGCCATGATGTGTGAGGACTTAATGTACAATGCTGTCGGCCTTGTCCAGATCATGAGCTCAAAAGAGCTGTACTGTGTGGCAGAGGTCGCAATCGGGTACCCGTACCCTACCCGATACCCGGCTACCCGTACCCGGCCGGGTACGGGTACCCGTTTACGACCCTGGTGCGGCCGGGTACGGGTACGGGTAAGGAATCAAAACCCGTTTGCGACCTCTGCCGTGTGGTCATGTTATTTTTCATTATTTATCATTTAGACCACCAACTAAGAGAGAGGATACCTTGCCGCATTGTTATTTCTCTTTCTATTCCAGCCCGCACGCATCTCACAGTCGTGATGAAGGTTCCTCATTGTTGACACAGCGTGTTGGATTGCAATGACAAGCGGAGACTGACAAAGCATTTTCCTGCCGTGATATCATTGTCCCCACTGCCTCCCACGCCTGTAGGTTTTTGCCGGGAATGTTGACGGAACGACGGAGCGGAGTCTGCTCTTCAACACGACCGTGCCGGCCTCCGGCATACGAGTCGTGCCAGTGGCGTGGCACGGTCGGATTTCCCTGCGGCTGGAACTTCTCGCGTGCTTAAAGGCGCTGAAAACACCCGAGATAGATTATGATCCGACGAGCGTGAACGGCAAGGTCAAAATTACCGTTGCCAACTTGCCGGGTGGTCCCGTCTGTTTCCGATGGGACATGGGAAATGGAGAAAACCTGATCCTAGGGCCCATGTTTTGCAAGGACGGTTGCCCGTCGTGTCAATATGAAACACTGCACTACAAGTCCGGCTCTTTCCAGTTCACCTACAAGCAAATGCGGATGTTCACAGCCACGGTGAACGCGACCAACGTAATATCCAGTGCCAGCCAGAGCATGAACGTGACCGTGAACAAATTCGGCTGCAAGCTCGGCGCAGTGACCATTCAGGACGACGCAAAGGCTGCGGAGGCGCCCAAAGTCGTGCGCATCACGGACGGCCTCAGCCTGCCAGTGGACGTGCAAAGGAGTTGTGTGGTGTCGGGCATGCGCATGAGTCTCAAGTGGACGGCGAAGCAGATCAATGACACCCGGTCCTACTCTGGGAATTCCAACACGCTCACCATCGTGTTCGCGCCCAACCAGTTCCCTCTGGGCTCTTACCGGCTGGCGGTCACCGCCACCATTTCCCTCGCCGGTATCCAGAGCGTGAGCGAGCCCGTTTTCCTCAGGTTCGAGGAGCCTCTGCTGGATGTCCAGCTGTCTGGAGGCCACTACAGGTTGGTGGGCGAGGGGAGAAACGTCCTGGTGGAGGCGGTGTCAAGTTCAGGAGATGCCGCAGCCGTGAGCGGCGTCGCCTATGACTGGTCCTGCAAGACGAACGCCACGCTCGAATTCGCCGTGGCCAACGCCTCGGCCTGCGTCGGGGCGCAGGTCGTTGGGCGCAGAGTCTTTCGGCTGCCGGGTGCCTCCATCGTGGCGAGCTCCGTATTCTACGTGCGTCTAATGGCGTCATCGGGCAGCAGAGTGGTGACGTCCGAGCAGACGATTAATGTGACCAAAGGGACGCCTCTGGAGATCAGCATCAGGTGACTAGGCGGGGGGGGGGGGACGCGCTCTCACGCACTTCACGCACTCGACACAGTGCCGCGACGCGACGATGATCCAACGACAAATCAATCGATGTCTGAAGAAGGATACTTTGCCTGAAACGTCGGCCGACTATATATGTTTAACCCCTTGGCTACCATCTGTTGTGAGTGAGTCCCAATTATGGATGTGGTTGAGGGTGTTTAGATTTGTGCTCAATGCGATGTGACTTTATGTATGAGTTTATTAAGTGAGTTTATTTTACATTGAAATACAAAGGCGGAAGAATTCTTCCACTGTGCTGTTGATGTTCAGTGCGCTGGACTTGCAATCCAGAGGGCGCCGGTTCGATTCCATCTCCTGGCGCTGTAAATTAAATGACGTTACAAGGTTCTTTAATCTCCCACCACCTGTCCAACCCAGCAGTTCGGTAGGGCCGAGTGTGGGTGTCGCTAAATGAGTCCGTGATAGATGCGCTTTGAACTTCTTTCACGCCATACGCGGCCAACCGCGCTCATCCGACACACCAAGTCCCCGAGATGCTGTCAATTGCTGACTGTGAAGAAGAATCACAGCAGCTCTCTAACTGTCGTGCGATTGTCCTCATTTCTGCGTTTCTGTGTGTGTGTGCGCGCATAGATGTTTGGAAAACTGCGACGAGAAGATTGATCCAACGTCGACATTCTACGCGGTGGCCCAGTGTTCCAACTGCGCCAGAGGTGAAGACATCTCCTACTCGTGGTCACTGAGGCAGTTCAACACGGACACCGCGGCGTACGACATTGACCGGGGCTCCCTTGTTCGACAAAGTGGTAGGAGACTTTATCCTTCGGGTGTTCATATTTTCCTCTACGGCATTACTGTGTATCATGTTATTATTATAATTTTACTTCTCCAATACATCTATGGGACTGTTTTGCCGGTCTCAAAAATTATTTTAAAAATAAGAATAGGTTTTACCCTTTCTGGCAATAAAACAGGCGGTGTTAAGATGTTCAAAAATCAAATAGATACCTTTTGCAAGGCATCAAGTGTATTAACCACACATACTTGAGGCAAAACATATAAACAAACATGGTCTTTCGGTAAAGTCATGTAGATAAAAAAAAATCACGACGTTTCGGGCACAACACAAGCGTCCATCATTCCGGGCGCAACACGTCGTGATTTATTTTATTTTATACCTATGTGACTTTACCGAAAGAACAAAAGAGCATGGATTCCTGCAGTCACGAAAGCTTCAAATCAAGATTAAACATGGTCTTGTAATAATGTATGGCATTGTCTTTGAAAGTTATAGGCTTACACCAGAGACAGCAGCCTTCTTTATGGCCTAGTCTCATCAGTGTCAGACCAGAGAACGCTAAAAGGAGAACAGTACAAAGCCAATTCAAGTATCAGAACACTTAAAGCTTGGGTCGATCTTTTATTTGTTTTCATAATTTCTCCAATACAGTAAAGCCTCAATATTTGCGTGGGATAAGTTACTGGAGGACAACGCGAATATGAAATCCTCGAATATTAACACTTACAGCTTATGATGATAATAAGGATTGGGGTCATAAATATAGATTATGTTTAAACGTAAAAATATAAATTATATATCAATGAATACATATATTGTATGTATGTTGAACTTCTTTCGCACCGTACGTAGCCAACCATGCTAATCAAAGGTGCGGGGGGAAGGACAACAAACTAAGCACAAAAATCAGTTCTAAAGAAATGTATTTTCAATCTAGATGATTTAAAAGTGCAGAGCTCCTTGTGGCTTCCTCATATCAGAAGGAAGAGCATTCCAGACGGAACGCGATGGCTTTGCCAAAAGTCTCTGCTGCTGCGAAGATAACCACCGGAATTCGCGTGCAAAGAAATGTATGGGATAGGAACGGAGAAGCAGCGGGTACAGGAGAGATGAGAGGGAGGAAGATGCTGAATCAGAGCCTTGACACACGGAGGAGCAGCGTCTATTCTCACAGCGAGTGGCGGCGGGAAGAGGGGAAGGGTTCAGAGTGATGGTGGCCACGCACAGAAGTCACGCGGTTTACTGGAGGCTTGAATGGTGTAGATGGATAGATGATTTATAGATACGTGACTCACGGGAGGCTTGAGCTGATTTAGATACAGGGAAAGAGATCAATAGATGAGTGGAGAAAGGTTTAGAGTGGGGGTGGCCACGAACACAAGTCACGTGGTTTACAGGAGGCTTGAGCTTGTTCATTTTTCAATATATATCATCAAGTGCTGCTCTGAATATCCCCGGTGAATAGATGATATCACCTTGCCCAACTCCTCTTTTGAACAGGATGTTGGTCGTCTTCATAAATGGATTTGATAATGTGCATGCGTGCATGCGATGTAACTTGAACGAAGGCCTGGTTTTGTGAGGGCTTCGATGAGTTACTTCATCAGTTTCCAACAAGTTAAATGCCTTTCAGCAGTCTGCCACATTTAGGCATAATGGGCGCAGTGTTTTCAAATTATGTTTTCCTTGCAATAATATGATAGCCAAGTGTGGGGCTAAAGATAGCAACAATATATAAAACCAGCTTTCCCTGGTTGTTAGTTCATCTCTCAATTGACCATCATTAATTTGTCTGTGATCCTCATCGACAGTTTATATATGCGTGTAATAGGAGGATAATGAGCCTTTGCAATTTTACAAATTGGCATCATCTCCTTTGTTGAATTATAAAGATGGAGGCGTCGTTTTACAATTGAGGCGTTTCGTTTCTGTGCAAACGTTCAGTAATGTTTACACGGGATATTGAATGTGTCTGTAGGTAATGCTTATTCACGCTATAGAAGTACAGGAATAGACTCCACCCGCCATGGTGTGCCGCTCACAAAACAGCGAGCAGGGGACAGCTCCCTTCGTGTCTTGCATCCGTATCACATGACGGAGTAATTGGAAACTGATAATGCGATAATTGCCGTGTCTTATTGAATTGCATTGCGATAATCACCAAGGCATATTGAATAATATTGCGAGAATCATCATGTCGTGTCGACTAGTATTGCGATAATCACTTTGTCGCCAATAGTTTTGCGATAATCACCATGTATCAAATAGTATTATGATAATATCCATGTCATATCGAATAGTATTGCGATCATTACCATGTGGTATTGAATAGTATTTGGCGCAATCGCCATGTATCGTATTGTACTGTAAGCTGTTATATCGTGACCACCACAGTATTTTACGCGGCGTCCAGAATTGAGACATACATTGTTTTGCTAAGTGAACACTGATTAAACGACTTGATATATTTGAACTACTTTTGCAGTGCAGGCTTTCACGACCCAATATTATCACTCATGACAAGTTTATTTTTGGTTGAGATCATATAGGGTATGATATCAAATGTAACTATAACCATCAGGTTGTCACGTGGGTAAACGTGCCAATTGATTTGGTTTGTCAGAGGAGGAATGTTGAAAAGTGAGCAACATTTTGACAATTTTGATTGGACGTCTTGCTCGAGGTTACGCCCAGCATCTTCAAGTGTCCAACAGCAGCTCGGATCTGCCAACTTCACATTTCGAACATTTCTCCTCGCGTTTTTGCTGAAAAAACAAATAAATGTTGTGGGGGGCCACACGGATTTGCCCGTGGACATGGAACAATTTGAGTCCATTGGCTCTGCCGCTGGGTGGTGGAGAGTTATCGTAAAAAAAAATAACATTATAACTCCACCGCGATCTACGCAATAAGAAACCAATTGTGAACAATTATTATCGGCGTCAGATAAATCCGTTTCCCCTCATTTTATGACGTCACGCGAAGAAAGGGCTTTGTTGTTTTAATGCTTCTAACGCTTTTTCTTCTTCTTCGTCTGTCTGTATATCTCTGAAGGCATCGGCCTCAAAGTGAACGCGGACAGCTTGGCTGCAGCGGGGCGGTACGAGCTCACGGTCGAGGCTTCAGGGAAGAGAGGTCAAATTGGGCAATCGAAGATGTGGACATCAGCAACGCGCCCTCCTTACGGTGGCACCTGCGCTATTCAACCCACATCGGGTAAATGCAGAATATCTATTGAACTAAATTCTTTGGTCCTTTCGGTACAATCACTTAGATAGAAAATTAATAGATCACGACGTTTCGATCGCAACACAAGCGACCGTCTTTATGCGACCGTCTTCAGCTCACCTAAAGACGGTCGCTTGTGTTGCGATCGAAACGTCGTGATCTATTCATTTTCTAGTAACGTGACTTTACCGAAAGAACCAAAGATTATGGATTCCTGCAGTCACGAAAGCTTCAAATCTATTAACATATTTGTTAAACTTTTTTTTTTGCCTACCAGCTAAGGGCCCGCTGAGCTATTTAGCTCTTTATTGGATGCGACCTGGCCTCAAATGATAGGCTCGACGAAGTGGCTTATCATTTATAGCGGCCAAATACTCTTCATTAATTTTAATAGGGGGCGGGGAGCACTTTCACCGATAAGACATCATCAGTGTGAGGGCCACCACACATTTGAAACCATTGGGTTTGTGACAGTACGATGACGATCATGAAGGGGGGTATGTTTACTCTTTGCGTATTGTCGGGGGGCCGCACGTCAGGGGTCGCACTAAAAGGCCACCAGAGGCCGCCAGTGGCCCGGGGGCCTTGCAATCAAGGACACTACTCTAAACGCATGATGTTGACTCTAAACTGGAGGGGAAACCCAGAGGACGCGGAGAAAAATCCACATGACCACAGTGTGAGACACACAAACTCCATATATACAACGCGCAGATCACCCAATCGGGACCAAAAGTCAATTTAGCCATTTCATAAACTGGACCACTATGGTAGTAATTATAATAATGCCCTTTGTTAATGAGTCTCAAGTTGCCATTTTTTCAGGAGGGCACGTCATTGGATCTTTGGCTATTTCATCAATTCCATCATTGATTGGGCGCCGCTGTCGCGAAATGTTAACGACCTCGCCTCATAAGCAGGAGGTCGTGGGTTTAATCCCGACCATGAATGCGCCTGATTTAATCAGATCTCAGAAGCTAAGCAGGCTGGAGGCTGGATTGTACTTGCATGGGACAACTGGCTGTGTTTCTCACATACACACGGGGTGATGTAGGCTTGAACTGCGAGGTATGGCCAGGAGATGCCAGTACAGACATTGATATTTTTGGATAGAGAATCAGAATATTTATTTATACTGGAGGAATCCGGTGAGCTATAAAGCCCTTTTTCACAGATGTCCAGTAGGGGCACGGGGTCAGAACTTCACAACAACAAACAGTACAACAACACGATAGGAGTGCAAAGTACAAGAAAGCTAACCAAATCAGCAAAACACAAACAAATATAACTAAACCATCCCCATCCTACCAGGTAAAGCCCACTGAGGTATTAACTCGTTTTCCAGAAGCGACCTGGTGACAAATGATGGCTTAACAAAGTGGCTTATCATTTGGACATTTATAGAGGCAAGTATAATTTAAGTAATCTCAATGCATGTTTCTAAGTGTACGGTGTCCCCCCCCCCCCCTTGTATGTGTGGGTTCTCTCTGGGTACCAAAGCATTGCAATGCCCTACCGCGGTCTAGCCAAGCGGATCCCCCCCAGTGGCCCGTATCCCTGTGCAGCAAACCCCTTCTCACGTACCAAACACTCATTCATGGGTTTGGCCAGACATCCCAGTTGACGCAGGGCCCTGCTGGGAAGGAGAATTAAGCGCCCGTATCATTGTTAAACCAAGTTGCACATCACCCATGTACCACGTGGCTGTTACCGGAATCAACCGGAACGCGCCCAACCTCGTCAGATCGCAAAATCGAGGGAGGGTTGAGCCCGGGTGCTGCTTAGTAGATGACAGGTTGCAAAAGGTGGCTGCGGCGCTACGTGGTGGACGGCGAGAGGTCGGAGAAGCAGAGTGCATTGTTGTATTGTACTTCTGCGCTACCTCGTCCATGCTGCCACTCGGACCGGCACGGTCAAGTATGGTCGTATAACCCCTACAACCCACGCAATGTGGGGGAAGCTCTGATCCAGCAGTCGGCCGATTGACAAACCAGCTGTAAATGTACTACAATCCTATGCCAAATTATGTCAATCCGGAAACATTTCTCTCAGACGTTATTCTCACCAGGGCCCCCATACCATGAAGCGCAGTCTCCAACTCTATTTATCAAGTTCTATTCCTCCAGCCTCTGTTCTCTTTGGTTCTTTCGGTAAAGTCACGTAGTTAGAAATAAAATAAAACAAATCACGACGTTTCGATCGCAACACACTGCTTGTGTTGCGATCTAAAGAGTATAGAACCAACGAGTATGGATTGCTGCAGTCACGAAAGCTTCAAATCAATATCTGTCCCTGTTTTCACGCGCGATGTGAAAAGGGGCCACGGCGTTGGTTCACGAGCACGTCGTCGTCGCTGGACATCTGCGAAGAAGAGCTTCGTAGCTCATCGGATTCCTCCGGTACGAAGCGTAAAAGAGTCTGATTCTGTCCGCCTTTGTTGAACTAACCACAGCTGCTTGCGCGTGGCCCGATTGTTCCTGCAGGTGTGGCTCTGAGCACTGGGTTCCAAATCTTGTGCCAGGGCTGGCTCGGCGGTGATGCGGCCGCGCCCTCCGACCTGCTCTATCGCGTCGTGGCGCACAGCGGCGAGCGGCACCTCGTCGTTTCTCGCAGCGGCGCCAGGGAGAGCGCGGCGCTGCTGCTGCCGGCGGGAGAAGCGACGGGCGGTGGTGGTGGCGCCGGCGATATCCTCCAAGTCTCCGTTTTCGTGTGCAGCCCGATCGGCAGCTGCAGTGAATTCCCCATGGCAATCGAGGTGTCAACGGCGGTTTAACAGCTTGATTGGTCAAATACATTGTAACACTGCTATTGCTACGATTGCGTAGTAGGTCATCAGCTTGCAGCCTTCAGGATTGGGGGATGGCGGGGGGTCAGGGAGGCGCAGGCTGCAGCATGGATATCGTGCAGGAGAAATTGCGCGTGTGCACCGGAAATGTCCGTGCCATGCTGCCGTGATAAAACACACGGATACACAATTGTGAAACACATGCCTTACGAACACAGGACACACAATGCGAAAAGCACTTCCATGGCCAGATATTGAATACCTCGCTTGGTGTACAGGAGGACGTGTGTTCAATCCCGACCCTGATGCCTGTATATTTGGCGTTTGCATGTTCTCCCCGTGGTTGTGTGGATTTTTATTCAGATCCTCCAGTTTTTCTCCTCCACATTTAGAATGAACTGGCGTTTAGAGTATTTGGCTTCTATATATTTCCATATTATGATAAGCCATATTGTTGAACTATCATTCATGATAGCCAGGTTGCTTCTGAAAAAGAGCTGTACAGCTCAGTGGGCCTTTCCTGGTAAAATTAAAAATAGTTTAGCTTAAATAAGGGCCACTGTTATGATTAATCTTCTTATTCTAGAAATGAGGTGGCAATGTCTTCTAATCCATCTCTTGAGCGGCTGCTATTGTCCCGAGTATAACACAAGCTGACAGCCAATCCATCAAGACAACCGCAAATTTGTGTGAGCAAATAACAGCACTCCTCCCTGGAAGATGTTTTTTTAAAGTGTGCTGAAGCGATTTCTAATTATAGATCAGTCTAGCGCTTTCATCATCCGGCATTGACACAGGACCCTAATAATGTCTTATTTTTATGTTGGGGATAAACAGAATGACAAATAATAATAATAATCCTCAATCTGGAGATCAGAGCTTCATTGTGGCTGTGAGAACTGAGAATTAAGTTATTCCTCTAGAGCAGTGGTTCTTAATCTGCGGTGCACGCACCGACCGGAGATACGAGATGCCCTTTCTGGGGATGCGAGACATGGCCAGATTTTTTTAAAAGGTAAATCATCGAAGCACAAAATAAGCACGCGGCACGTAAGCACAACGTACTTTGTTTCATCAAACCCTACGTATTTATTAACATACATATCTTATTACGATTGAGAACCAAAGGGGTGCAAGGCTGCAAAAAAGGTTAAGAACCGCTGCTCGAGAGCTAACATTGCGTATTGTTTAACAAAGCCCGTCTTAGCCTCACGGATGATGTTTGGTAAGGCGACCGCCATGCATAGCAGATATTGTTAAAGGCTGCTGTGGGGCTGCACTCCCTGCATTCACCAGTCCGCACTGACCTAGCGTGGCGAAGTGTGGCCACATAGCCCCCCGCACGACGTGGGCCGTGTGTAGAGAGGTCCCCGTCCAGCAGCGGATCGAGAACAATGGCAGAGCGCTCCGTCGCACTCTCCGGCGTGGCGTTTTCCGCGGGGTCGCCCCCATCCGCCGCCACGTATCGCGCGGCCCAGAAGAAGAAGCTCGCAGCACTCGGAAGCGAAAAACGTCGGACGTCGTGGCCGAGCGACGCACGCGATTCGAACTCCCCCCGCCCGCCCAAACAACGCACCGGAGAGCCGTAACGCACAACCGCGACGCGCGCAGATACCCGGCACATTTCAGTTTCATTTATTAGGTATAACCCTGTGAGCCGTGCGGCTTTTGACTCGGGTGCAACCGCATCTTGCATCGCGATGCAAAGCGTGTGCGCGCACGTGCGTGTGATCGCTTTAGGTGTTGGCTCTGCCACCAGAGCGGTAGTGTAGCATCGTTGGCGCCACGCTGCGCTGCGAACCCGGCCACCCGAGTTCGATCCCCGCTCACGGCCAACACCAGTGACGATTGTCTGAACCGGTCCTGGGCCTACTCCCCTCGGTCGACTCAGCCTAAAATGAGAACCTGGCGCGGTGTGTATGCGGGGGAATCTTTGTTTTGTGATTGCTGTAGGTGTCCGCGCTGCCGCCAGATCAGCTGGAAGTCACTCTGCATGAGTTGGTGTCCCCGGGCGGGACTCTAGACACACTCGTGGCCGACCAGGACTACCAGAGGACCCTGCAGCTGGTGCGTGTGGCAGGCGTCTCATTGAGTCAGAACGTCTCATCCGGATACAAGCAACAAGTGAGTTAAAGACAAGCAGGCAGATAGACAAAAACACACTCCCCCGCGTATTTAACAGGACAATGGGACAAATATGTTCACGTTTCAAGTCTCGCGTGGATGCTGCCGCAATGCGATTTGCGGATCTAGAGGTCGCTGTTTCAATTCGGCATCCCGCCGAGCTGCGTTGGCTTCAGTTCGGCAAACGGACATGCGACGACCACGGGGTGAGAACACGCAAACTCCAAATACACAGCAGACGTCAAGGGATTGGGATCGAACCGGCGACCTCCTGCATGCCAGGCGAGGGAGATAACATATCCTAACCACCGCAGAACCCTGTAACCGGTAGAGGTGCTCTATTGTGTTTATGAACGGGCAGTCCGAGCTTGGGTCTACGTGTCTTTCTTTTTGCAGGTGACATACGCCTTGCTGCAAGTGATCTACAACGCATCCTCCCAGATCCACACGGCGAACGACGCCGCTGAGGTTTTAAATTCGGTGCACGACTTGACGTCTGACCAGCAGGACCTTGACCTGAACTCACAGGTACGGCGCTTCTCCATTGGCTTGTTCACTCTCGATTCCTGTTGTGCTATCGGTGTTCACGTCGCCATGGGAGATGTGCATTTCCGTTCAGGTCTCTGTAACTGGAGGTGCATCACGGAATATTACGTCAAAGAACGACAGTACGTCTGAATACCTTATGAAAGACCCAACGCAGAAGATCATCCACAAAGCTCATGGTCCACCCTAAACCGCATCCACTGCACAAACCAGGGCAGTAGATGCAGATACTTGATGCACAACTGGAAAATAACAAATAAAAACTCTCCAGTGAGCGAATGTGGTCATCCAGAACAGACCGTATAACAATAATAATACTTTCATAATTTTATATAGCATCGTTCATGCTAATAGCATCCTATAACCATGCAATGCCCAATCCGCAAATATGGAGACATCAGAGTGATGATACACTCCGCTGCTCCTGACGCGGTTACCTGGCCTGACCGCCTGAATGTGACATTGAAAGTCGTTGCTCTGCATCTGCATGAGCCGCACGAAGGAAGAAATGCATCTGAAGTCCCATCGACGGGCTTCATTAGCCACACTAGAGGCACGCATTTTAATTGACCTGCAAACTTGTGTTTGCTCATCGCGTATTGATTTTCTTTTTGCTTAGGGTCAGAGATGGGACTCCAATAGGTGAAAAATCTGAGTTAATGTCACGGCTTTTGTGCCGTAATTGGTAAATGGGCTAAGACAATCATCTTGGTGGCAAGAGGATAACTGCCTCGCCTGCTATACAGGAGGTCGTGGGTTATATCCCGACCCTAATGGCTGTATATTTGGAGTTTGCGTGTTTTCCCCGTGGTCATGTGGATTTTTCTCCGAGTCCGCCGGTTTTTCCTTCCACATTTAGACTAAACGTGCATTTAGAGTATTTGGCTCCTATGCATTTCCACATGATACGCCACTTCATTGAGATATCATTTGTGGCCAGGTCGCTTTTTAGCTCAGTGGGCCTTACCTGGTAAAATAAAATAAAATAAAAAAAATACCTACACTTAAGAAGCTGGTTTCTAATCACGAGTGGCTGACATCTGGGTTCAAAACCCAGGTGCTCAGCGGTGCTGGCTCAGCGCCCTGACCTCGGAGCCGTCCAGCTATCTCACATCGTCGCTGGTTAAATTGCGTGAATGAGCACCGAATCTCTCGTGAGGCTTGCTATTTTATCCCAAGCCAGACGGCAGCGGAACTCTGGTTATCCGCGATGTGTCTCCAGTATCGACGCAGACAATACAAGTTATACTGCTACCAGTGGTGAACTAACAGACACGCACAGAGACCCACAGGCACGCACAGAGACCCACAGACACGCACAGAGACCCACAGACTCACACAGAGACCCACATACATGCACAGAGACCCACAGACACGCACAGAGACCCACAGACACGCACAGAGACCCACAGGCGCGCTCAGAGACCCACAGACACGCACAGAGACCCACAAACACACACAGAGACCCACGGACACGCACAGAGACCCACAGACACACACAGAGACCCACAGACACGCACAGAGACACACAGACCCACACAGAGACCCACAGACTCACACAGAGACCCACAGACACGCTCAGAAGCCCACAGACAAGCACAGAGACCCACAGACACGCACAGAGACCCACATACACGCACAGAGACCCACAAACACGCACAGAGACCCACAGACGCGCTCAGAGACCCACAGACACACACAGAGACCCACAGACACGCACAGAGACCGACAGACACGCACAGAGACCCACACATGGAGCAAAGCTCCTCCCTGTCCTCATCAGATCTAGTGGGGGTGGGGGAATCATTTATGAGTTCCCCCCAGTAATTTATTCCCAAGTCCAGCCCTGATTGCTACACACTTGGTGGTGGAGGCGTCAGCTGTTAAATGATCGAGGCGGAGAGACCGACCTCAATTACAATTTCTGTTGCAGTGTGCGAGCTTTGTCCCTTCGATTAGTGTCACTGCAGGGACGGCCCTGGCAGCAGCAGATGATGAACTACAACGCCATCGCTTGAGTTGTAACGCAGTGCAGGGTGACCCATTTTCAGATGCCCCACTGAAACAACGGTAGTGTTTTCGAGAGAACGACATTTGAAGTCGAATTGACCGCACGCGCCTCCCACGAATTCTCAATTCGCTTTGTTGAATTATTTTTAATACTCCTCCTCGGTAAAACACGGGAACCGTCGCTTTCGCAATATCCAATCAGCCGTTGGGAACAGAGTAAGGGTAGGGCCAAGAGGAACCAGCTGGGTATTTATAAACGGACCGCCCTATAATATTGATGGCGTTGCGCTGTTTTGGTATCGTTCATGCGAGCTGACGTTTTGCCTTTTAGGTTGTGGCAGCGAAAATCGTTGAAGGGGTCATGAATTATCTGAAAAATAGTTCGAGCACTTCAAGAGAAGACCTGTTGAAGATTTCTCCTGGTCAGTAAAATTTTAATGCAATTTGCTTTTTTACGACAATTCATTTTGTAATCTCCTTCTAGGTCAGGGAGTCGGAAAGCCTTTTTATTATTCGGTAAATAAATAAGTAAATAACTTGATATTTTAAGAGCCGCAATGCAGTGTGGTGGTGAATACGAGACAGTGGGTCCTTAACAAATCACGTCACGAAGCAGCTGTCCTCAATGAGCCACACGCGGCTCCGGAGCTGCAGGTTGCCGAGCCCTGCTCTTGGTAAACTGGATTCCCGTGGTGAACTGGACTTCCACGGTGAACTGGATTTCCATGGTGAACTGGATTCCCATGGTAAACTGTATTTCTATGGTGAACTGGATTCCCATGGTAAACTGTATTTCCATGGTGAACTGGATTTCCACGGTAAACTGTATTTCCATGGTAAACTGGATTCCCATGGTAAACTGTATTTCCATGGTGAACTGGATTTCCACGGTAAACTGTATTTCCATGGTAAACTGGATTCCCATGGTAAACTGTATTTCCATGGTGAACTGGATTCCCATGGTAAACTGTATTTCCATGGTAAACTGGATTTCCATGGTAAACTGTATTTCCATTGTGAACTGGATTCCCATAGAAAACTGTATTTCCATGGTAAACTGGATTCCCATGGTAAACTGTATTTCCATGGTAAACTGGATTCCCATGGTAAACTGTATTTCCATGGTGAACTGGATTCCCATGGTAAACTTGATTTCCATGGTGAACTGGATTCCCATGGTGAACTGGATTTTCATGGTGAACTGGATTCCCATGGTGAACTGGATTTCCATGGTGAACTGGACTTCCACGGTGAACTGGGGTCGGCAACCAAAATAACAAGAAGAGCTATATTTTAGAATTTCAAGATCAGCACTGCAGTCTTTAAAGAGCCACACGCGGCTCTGGAGCCACAGGTTTGCTGACCCCTGTCCTATGTAAATCAACAGATATTCTAATACAGTGCCAATACAATGTTATACAAGTATCCCTGTGTTGCTCCATCCTCCAATGGATACAAAAGGGCTCTAAATTATTCAGCGTTGTCCTAAATTATTATTTGCTCGGGTAGAGTGGTGGGAGCAGCGGCGGTTTCGCACACTCCACTGAACCCAGTGGCCCGAGTTCAACTAACGGCCGTGCGCTCACAAAACCTGCAGTGAAAAGCACAGTGAAGTATGGTTAAACAACCCCCATGTCTGACGCAGCATGCATGGGGAGGCCTTCATCCGGCAGTGGATTGGCGAAGAGCCGGTTGATTGTTATTTTATCATTTGTTAGGCCTCGTCGCTAAGATGGATGGCACCAGAAATGGACCATGAGATTTGTACGTATGTGTGTATAACTTCTTTTGCACCATACGCAGCCAAACACGCTAATCGGAGGTGCAGTGTTGAGTATATGGCAGTGTTGAGTCCATGGATAGTGTTAGTCTATGGGATAGCATGTATGTGGAACTTCTTTTGCACCATACATAGCCAACCATGATAATCGAGTTGGCTATGACACGGGGAGTCATGGATCCGGCAGTGAATAGGCAATGGCTGCTGCTGATGCTGTTGATGATGACAATGCGGAGTCCTCACCTTATATCTGTCTGGACAATTGACATTTCACAACAATGAATGTGCCTTAGCTGTGTAAATTTCCCCTCAAAACACTATGCACAGTATATCTTATGACAAGAGAATGCGTTGTCACATGGCAGCGGTTAATTTGACATAACAAGTGGGGACAAAGCAAACAAGCCAAAAGGATAACAATAACCACAGTGAAATAAACATTGCCAGGTGGCGGCCTGGCACCGTGGAGGCAGCAGCAGCAGCAGCACCATCAGCGAGGGGTTGGTGGATCACCATACACAGACGTTATTGTGAAACTCAACCTCCCCGTGGGTGTCGAGGAGGTGCCATGCCCTCCTGGCCCGCCAGGCGAAGGCGTTACAGTGAAGTGCAGACTAATACATATACAGGGTGCTTTTAAAAATGTTAACACTTATATGCGACTATCGTATTTAATGGAAAAAGAACAGATAATACACTGTAACATGATAACAAATACAATGTTAATAGCTTAAAAAGTCAAAGAGTTTCCACTTGTTCGCCATCATTGTCAACACATGCCTGGAATCTTCTCCAGGTGGTCTCCAGAGCCCGGATGCACATTTATCGTGGTATTGTTGCAAATTCTCAGAAGGTTTAACATTTTTTGAAGCACCCTGTATCCTGTCCCTTCTGTATGGGATAAGAGTGTTGTCGTCGTCTCTCCCCCCCCCCCCTTGCGCGCTTGGGGTTTTCTTCAAGTGCCCCGGTTTCCTCCAACGTGTATAAATGCTTCATTGGTTGACTGAAGGCATCTTAATATACAGAGGACCACAGAGCTTGGAGAATTGTTTGGAGCACCGGTTCACCACCTGGCTGCTGACTTTCAGCTAGGTCTGTGGTTCCTTGGCGATCGTGAGATGATACTTATTATGTTTTATTACCACTGGAAAGGATGATGGGCTTGAATCGTCAACCCATGATCCCTCAGCCAGGGGATTTGAACTCCCAACCTTCCTCTGCGTATTGCATTGCCAATGACTCTTCTACTCGAGCTGCCCAGCCTGGATTATAAACGCGTCAATAAAGTAAGGCATATGATCTTCCGGAGGTGACTCTCAAGCAAGTTAGACATGGTTCTCATCCTTCCCCCCTCCGATCAGCACGGTTGGCTTCGTATGGTGTGAAAAGAAGTTCAACATACATATGTAGTGACATTGCTAAATGTCACCATACTATGGGTGCGGTACCGGCTCTAGAGGGGCACGGTGTGCGATGTAACGACATTGCTGGATACCACCATGTCGTGGGTGTAGTACCGGCCCTAGAGGGGCACGGTGTGCGCTGGGTAATAGCACTGGATGGCACCATGCTGTAAGTGCAGTGCTAGCTGTACAGGACAGGGTGTGTGGGTGCCGAACAAAGAGTAAGGTTGTGTGAGGCCATGGCACTCTAGTTGACCCGGGAGGACACGTGACCAATTAAGTTGACAGCGGGGCCCCAAGAGGGGGCTAGGGAAGGTCCTGTGATTGGGACCCAGATCCTTCCCAAGAATTCTGTAAGGTGGACGTGGCCAAGGGCGGAGCCGGCCACGCCACAGAGAATATAAGCCGGGTCCCAAGAGGGACCAGGGTTGTTCATCCCGGAAAAGAAACCCTTCGTCTACGATCTCCGTTCAACGAGTCTTCCAGCACGTGGACCTGGGCAGATGTTGTTGGTCCCGGGTCCATAGTAACAGTTACGTAGTAACTAGTGGAGTTAGCCGGGTGGTCACCACCTCAGGTTTTATTCTGTTAAGGGGAAGTTACCCGTGTGTTGGAACTAAATAATACGCGTTGCCACCAACGTTTACGGCTGCGACTCAGTTGGACCCACTACAACTGGTGTCAGAAGTGGCCAAACGTTTTTTTTTCAGGAAGATAGGCCGAGTTAGGTTATGCTTACGCAACGCAGACTACATACCAGCGGCAAAGCTCCATGGCGCAGCCCGTGCACATGGCCACCATTTTGTTCGCGGAGTGGGATGGAGATCCCACCAGTCTGAACGTTCGCCGAGTTTGCCTATCGAGATTCCATCCCTCAGGCGATGTCTACTGTTTGTTAAAGAATTTTCAGCCACGGGAGGCAACTGGGTGGCCTTCAGGTGCTGTTTCCAGACAAACTGCAACTTGGCATAATGGTCGGAGGCGGAGGTGTTTTGCACCATCCCACCATCGCAGAGGGCCACGCTTCATCAAGCCCTTGTCCAAATGGCGGCAATTTACGACGGGCCATCGAATGTTCGCCATAAGTTTGCTGCGCGAAGGAGGGGGGAGGCCAAGACGCCCCTCGCCTTCTGCAGCGCGCTGTTGGCACTAGTGTAGCGCCTGAGATGGGCCCCACTTACCTGCAGTGGTCGACAGAGCCCATCAAGGGCGGTACCTTGTACCGACAGGGGAGTTGCTGCATTGCTAGCCCAAAAGCAGGAGGGGCTGCGGGGTGTTCTGGGATCCTCCGCTGCCCCTCCCAACGAGAGGGGGCTGCGGGCTGTTCCAGGATCTCAAGCAGCCCCACCCCTCGGTGGGGGAGGTGTATATAAGCGAACCTCTCCAGAGGTTCGGGGTCCAGTCGAAGACAGAAGCCAGAAGACCAGCCAGCTTAGGACCCTGGACCCCCTAGCCCCACTGTCCTTGTAAGAGCCGGAGGAGGGGGGAGGCCAAGATGCCCCTCGCCTTCTGCAATGCACTGTTGGCGCTAGCAAAGGCTGCCTTCCCAAAGATGGACCACGATGGAGTCGACTCGATGGTCCTCGAAAGATTGCTGATGCTGACAAAGGACCTCAACATCATCCTGCCAGCCATGGAGGAAGATTATATATCTTCTCTTAAAGTCACAAGGTGCATCCAGGCGCACCTGCTTTTGAAACGACATAAGGGTTTGACGGCGTGTACCGTGCCTCTTGAGATGCGTGATACACCCGAAGACATGGAGCCCGTCCAAGCCTGCACTTCGGCCCAAGGTGGAGGCTGGCGGGGGGATGGTATGGAGCGATGGGATGAACAACATCGACGGCGGAAGACCTTTCCTCATCCTGGGAGCGGGCTCGTCGTGTTCTACAACTGGGCCTGCTAGGACACGTCTCGTCGGGTTGCCGCGTGCCACGACGACGCATCCCCGGACCACCGCCATCATCCACCCGACCGTCCTCAACTCCACTATATCCCAAGGCAAGTCACGACATACCACACACTCGGCCCTTGAATCCACCTCACTCACCACGTTCAGATGGTTTTCATTCCCGTCGTGTGATGGTTCAGATTTTGCTCGGGCTGGCTGGCCACTCCGACCGGGTCCGTGGTCTGAGTTGGCCCATAGAGTGGTTGTCACGGCCGCGGGTTCATCCGCTGTTATTGGAAAGATAGAGGGGGTTAATATTAGAATCTATGAACCGGTGCATCCGTGAGTATTATTTCCGAGTTGATTTTTAACATTCTAACCTCGTAAGTGTCGTTCCCTATGTCCTGTCAGGGTTCCATGCTTTGCTGCAAACGGCGGCTCATTGGGCATGATTGGAGATATCAAATTGACGGGAACAGTTCTTGTGTCAATGTCCCTTGCTGTTCTTTGCTTGCTCGGGACTGACTTCCTGGGGAAGATGCCCCTGAAAATTTTAATAGACCAAGGTTGTCTCGAGTTGCCATCCGGCCGACGCATGGCCTTTTTGCCTTCTCCCGCTCGATTGCACATGGCCAATGCTACTGTACAAGCACTTGCGAGTAGGACCGTAAAGATTACTCTCGACACGCAAATGTTGCGGAAGCCGCTTGACCGGGTGGCGACTGTGGGAGAAAATCTCCTAGGACCCTCAAACAAAGCTATTCGTGGGTTGACGTTAGTGAGGGCCAAGACTCTGGTGTCCAATGACCAGGAACCGTTCATTCAGGTCCTCAATGCAGGGTTGGACACGTCTGTCATACAGCAGGGCACTGTGCTAGCCCATGCATCACCCGCGCTTCGTTAGGGGAACATCGTTGGTGGGGTGGGGGTCGCGTCAAATGCAGAGCCGCAACAGTTTCCCGATGTGGATGGATGCGCTTTGTTCTGAAAACTCTGAATTGTCCGAGACTCAGAGGAGGGAGTTGAGGGTGCTTTTGCGTGAATTCTCCGACATGTTTAGCATAGGCAAATTCGACATCAGCCGCTCTACCCTTTTGAGTCACTCATCGATACGGGCGATGCCGCTCCCATCCGGCAGAACCCCTACCGGCTGAGCCCCACAGAAAAAGACCACGTACGGCTGGCGGTTGATGAGATGTTGGCTGCCGATATTATCTCACCGTCCAACAGCCCGTGGGGAGCCCCGATTGTTCTTTTTAAAAGGCAGGATGGTAGTTTGCGCTTCTGTGTTGACTTCCGTAAACTTAATAAGATCTCTGTAGCTGACGCGTACCCCCTTCCTCGAATGGACGATTCCCTGGATGCTCTGGCAGGAGCACATTATTTTTTGACTCTTGACCTCCTATTGGGATTTTTGCAGTTGCCCCTAGATGAGTTTTCTAAGCCCAAGACAAGCCTTTCGTACACCACAAGGCTTATTTGAATTTAATCAGCTTCTGATGGGTCTTCACTCCGCTCCGGCTACGTTTCAGCGATTGATGGAACTGGTTCTGGCTGGCCTCCAGTGGTATTTGTGCCTGATATATTTTGACGATGTTATTGTTTTTAGCCATACGTTTAAAGAACACCGGGAATGGTTACGTGCTGTCTTTATTAAAATACGTGCGGTGAACCACAAATTTAAACCACAGAAGTGTCACCTGCTCCAAAAATCAGTTCGGTACCTTGGCCATATAGCCAGTAAGTCAGGGATAGCAACGGACCCGGACAAAACTGCGTACATGCGTTCTTGGCCAACCCCGAAGTCAGTGGGGGAGGTGTGGAGTTTCATTGGTTTTGCGTCCTATTATCGCCTTTTTGTCGCCAGGTTCGCCACTATCGCCAAACCTCTCCATGCCCTGACAGCAAAGGGTCAGAAGTTTAATTGGGGGGAGGAGGAGGAAGCCTCATTTGTTGCACTCTGGAATGGCTTGGTGAACGCCCCTCCCCTCCGATACCCCGACTTTTCCTTGCAACACCGGAATTGGCGCTGTTCTGTCTCAAGTCGTGGAAGGCGTGGAGAGTGTTGTAGCATATGGCAGCAGAGTGCTGTCTCCAGCCAAACAACGGTATTGTGTCACACGCCGGAAACTTTTGGCTATAGTTTTTTTTGTGCAGCAGTATCGCCCCTATCTTTATGGCAGACATTTTGAGGTGCACTCTGACCATGCAGCCCTATAGTATGTGCTGCGTATTGAACAGCTGTCTGGCCAACTTTCACGTTGGTTGGAAGTCTGGCAGGACTATTCTTTTATTGTTTTCTAACGCAAAGGTACCCGACACACGAACGCGGATGCCCTGTTGTGATTGCCAACGAGCAACGGGCTCGGGGTGCTGTAAGATGGCTGCCGAGGTCTCGCCCACCTCCCCTTGCGGCATTGGTCGTGGTTGACACCTCTGAAGAAGCCGACGGTCCTGAGGCACGTGACGCCGTTATTGGCTTGGACCATGCGGAGTGGGGACGCCTCCAGGATGAGGAAGCTTCCCTGTTAAAATTACGACGCCGTATCAAGGGGGCGGACAGGGGTGGGGATCGACGGGGAGTAGCCTCTGTCATCCTCAGAGGTGGGTTGCTTATGCGTTGGGATGGAGGGTTGCGCCGTTACAACATCGTCATGCCCACTGCCCTGCGGGGTAAAATCATTTGGGTGGTGCACGAGCGACTGCTACTCCTGGATGTGCATAATATGCTGACCATACTTAAGCTCGACTTCTACTGGCCCAGTATGGCGGAAGATGTCGCTAATGTATTGAAGGGGTGTGTGCAGTGTGCTCGGCGGAAACCCCCATTTAAACCCTGTTGTCCACCGTTGCAATCCATTTGTGTCTCCTGCATAAATGAGCTGGTCGCTCTTGATGTTCTCAGTCCATTTCCTACCACCCGTTGTGGGAATAAGTATTTACTGGTAGGCGTCAAATATTTTTTACGATGGCCGATGGCCTGGCCGCTTCCCAACCAGTTGGAGGTGGCCATCACCGACACATTCCTCGATGGCTATGTGATGGACAAGGGGGCCCCTGAGCATCTTCTGACCGATCAGGGTAACACATTTTCTTCTAAATTGCTGCGGGAGGTGTGTGATTTGTTGGGAACAAAGAACGTACGTACGTCACCGTATCATCCCCAGACGGATGGGATGGTGGAGCGGTTACACAGGACTCTGACTTCCATGTTGAGCCAGCAGGTCAGCGAGTCCCAGCTTGACTGAAACTTGCATGTTCTCAGGGTCTTGGCTGCCTATAGAATGGCCCCTCATGCGTCCACCGGCTACTCGACATTTTTTTTATTTACGGGAAAAAACACGACCCCCCGATTGATGTCCAATTACAAACTAAGCCAAACAGGACTAAATATACAATTTTGGAGCCCATGCGCCTTACCCTTCAGAGGCTTTCGGAAGCATGCGAGGCTTCCAGAGAAAAATCAAATTCACACCAGTTGGCAAATGAGCGGCTGAGGGGTCTCCATCTGTCCGGACATAATTGGGCTCCAGGTGACAGAGCCTGGCTGCACTGTCCTCAGGTACCGGTGGGTACATCAACCAAATTGTTTAAACCTTGGAGGGGGCCGGTTAATGTGATTCGGGCTGTTCGGCATCAGTGTGTTCAAATTCGCGGGGGTCGACGGAGTTGGTTTGTACATCCCTCTCACCTAAAACATTTTATGGCGCCGCGTGAATTAATCTCATCTCCACTATACAGGGGCCAAGTGTCGGGTGTGTCGGGCGAGCTGAGGTGTGTACCCGCTGAGGTTGGCCCTCAGTGGAGTTATGTGATCCCGTCCTCAGGTTCCGCGCATTTAACTTCCCCCAAGCCGCCACCTGTGCCATCCCCGAAAGCTTCGGGAGCGGAGGAACAGCCTGCCCCTCCGACTGCTCTTCGTGAGGAGCCGGGCTCGTCGGGAAATTGTCAAATCCCCCCCGGGACCCCCAGGGAACTTGCGCCCACCTAGCCTGGGTGCCCGGCTACAAGGACTCGTTCCAAGACTGTTCGGTTTTCGTGGCCCCCATACACACACACTCCCACGCTGTCAGTTGGTTGTCGCACTCGTCATGTCGTCTTGGTCATTGGCTGAACCTGGCCTTTATTGTACTTGCGGGTGTTGTTACACATTGAGGGTGGGTGATGCTGGTGTTGGAGAGGGTCCCGAGGTTTTGCGTGTTACCGCATGTCTTTTTTCTCTCTCTTCTCTCTCTCTCACTTTCTCTCTTCCATTGTGTTTTTGCCTATTGTTAGGTTCTGTACCTCTATTCTCTTCCCGCGTTCGTCACTCTATATATTGTAAATATTGTATATATGGGATGGGGTATTTATTTGTTGAGGCACGCTGGGGGGCTTTGCTTTGTGGAGGGGGAGTTGACAGCCGGGACGGCTGCGTTTTACGAAGGGTGGGGGGCATGATGTAGTGACATCGCTGGATGTCACCATGCTGTGGGTGCAGTACCGGCCCTAGAGGGGCACGGTGTGCGATGTAACGACATCGCTGGATACCACCATGTCGTGGGTGTAATACTGGCCCTAGAGGGGCACGGTGTGTGCTGGATAATAGCACTGGATGGCACCAGGCTGTAAGTCCAGTGCCGGCCCTACACGAAAGAGTGTGTGGGTGCCGACCAAAGGGTAATGTTGCGTGAGGCCATGGCACTCTGGTCGACCCGGGAGGACACGTGACTGGTTAAGTTGACAGAGGGCCCCAAGAGGGGGCTAGGGGGGTCACATGATTTGGACCCAGATCCTTCCCGAGTATTCTGGAAGGTGGACGTGGCCAAGGGCGGAGCCGGCCACGCCACAGAGAATATAAGCCGGGTCCCGAGAGGGACCAGGGTTGTTCGTCCCGGGAAAGAAACCCTTCAACTACGATCTCCGTTCAACGAGTATTCCAGCACGTGGACCCGTGCAAATGTTGTTGGTCCCGGGTCCATAGTAACAGTTACGTAGTAACTATTGTAGTTAGCCGGGTATTCACCACCTCAGGTTGTTATTCTGTTAAGGGGAAGTTACCCCATGTGTTGGAACTAAATAAAATGCGTTGCCTCCAAAGTCTACGTCTGCGACTCAGTTAAACCCATTACACATACATACTTCCCATAGACTAACACTTCCCATAGACTAACAACTACCCATAGACTCAACACTTCCCATAGACTAACACTACCCATAGACTCAACACTGCCCATAGACTGATACTACCCAGACTCAACAGTGCCCACAAGCCCAACACTGCACCTCCGATTAGCACAGTTGCCTCTGTACGGTGCGAAAGAAATTCAACATAAATACGTATACCGTATAGAAGAGCATACAATTGCACAGTGTACACACACATTTACATTTCCTTTGTGTTTTTTTCATCCGATTGGCTTTCATTTGTTTGGACTGTCATCAAATGTCTCACTCAGCAGCTCTCACGTTGTTTATTTTTACACGGTATACATCGCATGTATTAATACTTTATTATTATCATGGTGGGCCTTCTGTAACTGATTACATTTCCACTCTCATGTTTCACCACCAGTCTGGTAAAATATGGTGCGAGCTCTTAGACAGCTATATAGATGTTGTGCTCATTAAGGGCTCTGTGGAAAGCTGTTGCTGGACAGTGCTTTGATGGGCCAGGGCATCAAATCGAACAAGCGACCTTGCAAGTCCAGTATGCTGACCGTGACACCACAGTGGCTGGCATTGTAATTGATTATTTTGTTGTTTCATATACTTTGGAGAACTATTTCTCACACAGTGCCAGGGTCAGTGCGTTCAAATTATTAATTTTATTTTGCTGCAATAAATTTCCACGTTCAAAGTCACTTTGGTGAGCTATCATTTGTGGCCAGGTCGCTTCTGAAAAAGAAGTTAATAGCTCAATGGGTAAAAAAAAAATAGTTTTATTTCTGTTTATATTTTACGTGATTTGTTTACCTTTCATATATTTTGCACCTCCTATCGTGTTTTTTGTACTGTTTGTTGTTGTAACTTTCTGATCTACCCCTACTGGACATCTGTGAAAAAGAACTGTATAGCTCATCGGATTCCTCCTCCAGTCTAAATAAATATTCTGATTATGAGTGTCTTTCCTTGGGGCAAGTTACCCTTAGCCCTGGGTAATGTTGTCCACAAGGCGCCTCGGCTTTCTTTGTTGTCATAGCCTTTGTTGTTGTCTGTGATTTTTGTTTTGGTGGCGTTTATTAATTTGTGTGTTTGTGTGTGTTGGGCTTCTTTCGCGCCGTACGTAGCCAACCGGGTATACGGGATTATGGTCCTTCTATATAATATTGACGTACAGCGTCGTGGGATGCTTTTAGCATGAATGACGCTGATATCAATATAAATCCGTACAAATAAAGACCTTAATCTGTATTCTCAAAAACCTCAATAGTACTTCCTGACAAGGCAGAAAGCTGAAATTTGGTATGTAAGAAGCTTTTAGGACACAAACAGGAAAATAAAAAAAAACATCCTAGACTTTTCATTTTTAGGCCTCTATATCTGGATTTTAAGTGCCGCATAAACATGTTTGTGCGTGTCATTCAGAAAACGTTCAAGAAGTTCAACATACATATGTAGTGACATTGCTAAATGTCACCATACTATGGGTGCGGTACCGGCTCTAGAGGGGCACGGTGTGCGATGTAACGACATTGCTGGATACCACCATGTCGTGGGTGTAGTACCGGCCCTAAAGGGGCACGGTGTGCGCTGGGTAATAGCACTGGATGGCACCATGCTGTAAGTGCAGTGCTAGCTGTACAGGACAGGGTGTGTGGGTGCCGAACAAAGAGTAAGGTTGTGTGAGGCCATGGCACTCTAGTTGACCCGGGAGGACACGTGACCAATTAAGTTGACAGCGGGGCCCCAAGAGGGGGCTAGGGAAGGTCCTGTGATTGGGACCCAGATCCTTCCCAAGAATTCTGTAAGGTGGACGTGGCCAAGGGCGGAGCCGGCCACGCCACAGAGAATATAAGCCGGGTCCCAAGAGGGACCAGGGTTGTTCATCCCGGAAAAGAAACCCTTCGTCTACGATCTCCGTTCAACGAGTCTTCCAGCACGTGGACCTGGGCAGATGTTGTTGGTCCCGGGTCCATAGTAACAGTTACGTAGTAACTAGTGGAGTTAGCCGGGTGGTCACCACCTCAGGTTTTATTCTGTTAAGGGGAAGTTACCCGTGTGTTGGAACTAAATAATACGCGTTGCCTCCAACGTTTACGGCTGCGACTCAGTTGGACCCACTACAACTGGTGTCAGAAGTGGCCAAACGTTTTTTTTTCAGGAAGATAGGCCGAGTTAGGTTATGCTTACGCAACGCAGACTACATACCAGCGGCAAAGCTCCATGGCGCAGCCCGTGCACATGGCCACCATTTTGTTCGCGGAGTGGGATGGAGATCCCACCAGTCTGAACGTTCGCCGAGTTTGCCTATCGAGATTCCATCCCTCAGGCGATGTCTACTGTTTGTTAAAGAATTTTCAGCCACGGGAGGCAACTGGGTGGCCTTCAGGTGCTGTTTCCAGACAAACTGCAACTTGGCATAATGGTCGGAGGCGGAGGTGTTTTGCACCATCCCACCATCGCAGAGGGCCACGCTTCATCAAGCCCTTGTCGAAATGGCGGCAATTTACGACGGGCCATCGAATGTTCGCCATAAGTTTGCTGCGCGAAGGAGGGGGGAGGCCAAGACGCCCCTCGCCTTCTGCAGCGCGCTGTTGGCACTAGTGTAGCGCCTGAGATGGGCCCCACTTACCTGCAGTGGTCGACAGAGCCCATCAAGGGCGGTACCTTGTACCGACAGGGGAGTTGCTGCATTGCTAGCCCAAAAGCAGGAGGGGCTGCGGGGTGTTCTGGGATCCTCCGCTGCCCCTCCCAACGAGAGGGGGCTGCGGGCTGTTCCAGGATCTCAAGCAGCCCCACCCCTCGGTGGGGGAGGTGTATATAAGCGAACCTCTCCAGAGGTTCGGGGTCCAGTCGAAGACAGAAGCCAGAAGACCAGCCAGCTTAGGACCCTGGACCCCCTAGCCCCACTGTTCTTGTAAGAGCCGGAGGAGGGGGGAGGCCAAGATGCCCCTCGCCTTCTGCAATGCACTGTTGGCGCTAGCAAAGGCTGCCTTCCCAAAGATGGACCACGATGGAGTCGACTCGATGGTCCTCGAAAGATTGCTGATGCTGGCAAAGGACCTCAACATCATCCTGCCAGCCATGGAGGAAGATTATATATCTTCTCTTAAAGTCACAAGGTGCATCCAGGCGCACCTGCTTTTGAAACGACATAAGGGTTTGACGGCGTGTACCGTGCCTCTTGAGATGCGTGATACACCCGAAGACATGGAGCCCGTCCAAGCCTGCACTTCGGCCCAAGGTGGAGGCTGGCGGGGGGATGGTATGGAGCGATGGGATGAACAACATCGACGGCGGAAGACCTTTCCTCATCCTGGGAGCGGGCTCGTCGTGTTCTACAACTGGGCCTGCTAGGACACGTCTCGTCGGGTTGCCGCGTGCCACGACGACGCATCCCCGGACCACCGCCATCATCCACCCGACCGTCCTCAACTCCACTATATCCCAAGGCAAGTCACGACATACCACACACTCGGCCCTTGAATCCACCTCACTCACCACGTTCAGATGGTTTTCATTCCCGTCGTGTGATGGTTCAGATTTTGCTCGGGCTGGCTGGCCACTCCGACCGGGTCAGTGGTCGGAGTTGGCCCATAGAGTGGTTGTCACGGCCGCGGGTTCATCCGCTGTTATTGGAAAGATAGAGGGGGTTAATATTAGAATCTATGAACCGGTGCATCCGTGAGTATTATTTCCGAGTTGATTTTTAACATTCTAACCTCGTAAGTGTCGTTCCCTATGTCCTGTCAGGGTTCCATGCTTTGCTGCAAACGGCGGCTCATTGGGCATGATTGGAGATATCAAATTGACGGGAACAGTTCTTGTGTCAATGTCCCTTGCTGTTCTTTGCTTGCTCGGGACTGACTTCCTGGGGAAGATGCCCCTGAAAATTTTAATAGACCAAGGTTGTCTCGAGTTGCCATCCGGCCGACGCATGGCCTTTTTGCCTTCTCCCGCTCGATTGCACATGGCCAATGCTACTGTACAAGCACTTGCGAGTAGGACCGTAAAGATTACTCTCGACACGCAAATGTTGCGGAAGCCGCTTGACCGGGTGGCGACTGTGGGAGAAAATCTCCTAGGACCCTCAAACAAAGCTATTCGTGGGTTGACGTTAGTGAGGGCCAAGACTCTGGTGTCCAATGACCAGGAACCGTTCATTCAGGTCCTCAATGCAGGGTTGGACACGTCTGTCATACAGCAGGGCACTGTGCTAGCCCATGCATCACCCGCGCTTCGTTAGGGGAACATCGTTGGTGGGGTGGGGGTCGCGTCAAATGCAGAGCCGCAACAGTTTCCCGATGTGGATGGATGCGCTTTGTTCTGAAAACTCTGAATTGTCCGAGACTCAGAGGAGGGAGTTGAGGGTGCTTTTGCGTGAATTCTCCGACATGTTTAGCATAGGCAAATTCGACATCAGCCGCTCTACCCTTTTGAGTCACTCATCGATACGGGCGATGCCGCTCCCATCCGGCAGAACCCCTACCGGCTGAGCCCCACAGAAAAAGACCACGTACGGCTGGCGGTTGATGAGATGTTGGCTGCCGATATTATCTCACCGTCCAACAGCCCGTGGGGAGCCCCGATTGTTCTTTTTAAAAGGCAGGATGGTAGTTTGCGCTTCTGTGTTGACTTCCGTAAACTTAATAAGATCTCTGTAGCTGACGCGTACCCCCTTCCTCGAATGGACGATTCCCTGGATGCTCTGGCAGGAGCACATTATTTTTTGACTCTTGACCTCCTATTGGGATTTTTGCAGTTGCCCCTAGATGAGTTTTCTAAGCCCAAGACAAGCCTTTCGTACACCACAAGGCTTATTTGAATTTAATCAGCTTCTGATGGGTCTTCACTCCGCTCCGGCTACGTTTCAGCGATTGATGGAACTGGTTCTGGCTGGCCTCCAGTGGAATTTGTGCCTGATATATTTTGACGATGTTATTGTTTTTAGCCATACGTTTAAAGAACACCGGGAATGGTTACGTGCTGTCTTTATTAAAATACGTGCGGTGAACCACAAATTTAAACCACAGAAGTGTCACCTGCTCCAAAAATCAGTTCGGTACCTTGGCCATATAGCCAGTAAGTCAGGGATAGCAACGGACCCGGACAAAACTGCGTACATGCGTTCTTGGCCAACCCCGAAGTCAGTGGGGGAGGTGTGGAGTTTCATTGGTTTTGCGTCCTATTATCGCCTTTTTGTCGCCAGGTTCGCCACTATCGCCAAACCTCTCCATGCCCTGACAGCAAAGGGTCAGAAGTTTAATTGGGGGGAGGAGGAGGAGGAAGCCTCATTTGTTGCACTCTGGAATGGCTTGGTGAACGCCCCTCCCCTCCGATACCCCGACTTTTCCTTGCAACACCGGAATTGGCGCTGTTCTGTCTCAAGTCGTGGAAGGCGTGGAGAGTGTTGTAGCATATGGCAGCAGAGTGCTGTCTCCAGCCAAACAACGGTATTGTGTCACACGCCGGAAACTTTTGGCTATAGTTTTTTTTGTGCAGCAGTATCGCCCCTATCTTTATGGCAGACATTTTGAGGTGCACTCTGACCATGCAGCCCTATAGTATGTGCTGCGTATTGAACAGCTGTCTGGCCAACTTTCACGTTGGTTGGAAGTCTGGCAGGACTATTCTTTTATTGTTTTCTAACGCAAAGGTACCCGACACACGAACGCGGATGCCCTGTTGTGATTGCCAACGAGCAACGGGCTCGGGGTGCTGTAAGATGGCTGCCGAGGTCTCGCCCACCTCCCCTTGCGGCATTGGTCGTGGTTGACACCTCTGAAGAAGCCGACGGTCCTGAGGCACGTGACGCCGTTATTGGCTTGGACCATGCGGAGTGGGGACGCCTCCAGGATGAGGAAGCTTCCCTGTTAAAATTACGACGCCGTATCAAGGGGGCGGACAGGGGTGGGGATCGACGGGGAGTAGCCTCTGTCATCCTCAGAGGTGGGTTGCTTATGCGTTGGGATGGAGGGTTGCGCCGTTACAACATCGTCATGCCCACTGCCCTGCGGGGTAAAATCATTTGGGTGGTGCACGAGCGACTGCTACTCCTGGATGTGCATAATATGCTGACCATACTTAAGCTCGACTTCTACTGGCCCAGTATGGCGGAAGATGTCGCTAATGTATTGAAGGGGTGTGTGCAGTGTGCTCGGCGGAAACCCCCATTTAAACCCTGTTGTCCACCGTTGCAATCCATTTGTGTCTCCTGCATAAATGAGCTGGTCGCTCTTGATGTTCTCAGTCCATTTCCTACCACCCGTTGTGGGAATAAGTATTTACTGGTAGGCGTCAAATATTTTTTACGATGGCCGATGGCCTGGCCGCTTCCCAACCAGTTGGAGGTGGCCATCACCGACACATTCCTCGATGGCTATGTGATGGACAAGGGGGCCCCTGAGCATCTTCTGACCGATCAGGGTAACACATTTTCTTCTAAATTGCTGCGGGAGGTGTGTGATTTGTTGGGAACAAAGAACGTACGTACGTCACCGTATCATCCCCAGACGGATGGGATGGTGGAGCGGTTACACAGGACTCTGACTTCCATGTTGAGCCAGCAGGTCAGCGAGTCCCAGCTTGACTGAAACTTGCATGTTCTCAGGGTCTTGGCTGCCTATAGAATGGCCCCTCATGCGTCCACCGGCTACTCGACATTTTTTTTATTTACGGGAAAAAACACGACCCCCCGATTGATGTCCAATTACAAACTAAGCCAAACAGGACTAAATATAAAATTTTGGAGCCCATGCGCCTTACCCTTCAGAGGCTTTCGGAAGCATGCGAGGCTTCCAGAGAAAAATCAAATTCACACCAGTTGGCAAATGAGCGGCTGAGGGGTCTCCATCTGTCCGGACATAATTGGGCTCCAGGTGACAGAGCCTGGCTGCACTGTCCTCAGGTACCGGTGGGTACATCAACCAAATTGTTTAAACCTTGGAGGGGGCCGGTTAATGTGATTCGGGCTGTTCGGCATCAGTGTGTTCAAATTCGCGGGGGTCGACGGAGTTGGTTTGTACATCCCTCTCACCTAAAACATTTTATGGCGCCGCGTGAATTAATCTCATCTCCACTATACAGGGGCCAAGTGTCGGGTGTGTCGGGCGAGCTGAGGTGTGTACCCGCTGAGGTTGGCCCTCAGTGGAGTTATGTGATCCCGTCCTCAGGTTCCGCGCATTTAACTTCCCCCAAGCCGCCACCTGTGCCATCCCCGAAAGCTTCGGGAGCGGAGGAACAGCCTGCCCCTCCGACTGCTCTTCGTGAGGAGCCGGGCTCGTCGGGAAATTGTCAAATCCCCCCCGGGACTCCCAGGGAACTTGCGCCCACCTAGCCTGGGTGCCCGGCTACAAGGACTCGTTCCAAGACTGTTCGGTTTTCGTGGCCCCCATACACACACACTCCCACGCTGTCAGTTGGTTGTCGCACTCGTCATGTCGTCTTGGTCATTGGCTGAACCTGGCCTTTATTGTACTTGCGGGTGTTGTTACACATTGAGGGTGGGTGATGCTGGTGTTGGAGAGGGTCCCGAGGTTTTGCGTGTTACCGCATGTCTTTTTTCTCTCTCTTCTCTCTCTCTCACTTTCTCTCTTCCATTGTGTTTTTGCCTATTGTTAGGTTCTGTACCTCTATTCTCTTCCCGCGTTCGTCACTCTATATATTGTAAATATTGTATATATGGGATGGGGTATTTATTTGTTGAGGCACGCTGGGGGGCTTTGCTTTGTGGAGGGGGAGTTGACAGCCGGGACGGCTGCGTTTTACGAAGGGTGGGGGGCATGATGTAGTGACATCGCTGGATGTCACCATGCTGTGGGTGCAGTACCGGCCCTAGAGGGGCACGGTGTGCGATGTAACGACATCGCTGGATACCACCATGTCGTGGGTGTAATACTGGCCCTAGAGGGGCACGGTGTGTGCTGGATAATAGCACTGGATGGCACCAGGCTGTAAGTCCAGTGCCGGCCCTACACGAAAGAGTGTGTGGGTGCCGACCAAAGGGTAATGTTGCGTGAGGCCATGGCACTCTGGTCGACCCGGGAGGACACGTGACTGGTTAAGTTGACAGAGGGCCCCAAGAGGGGGCTAGGGGGGTCACATGATTTGGACCCAGATCCTTCCCGAGTATTCTGGAAGGTGGACGTGGCCAAGGGCGGAGCCGGCCACGCCACAGAGAATATAAGCCGGGTCCCGAGAGGGACCAGGGTTGTTCGTCCCGGGAAAGAAACCCTTCAACTACGATCTCCGTTCAACGAGTATTCCAGCACGTGGACCCGTGCAAATGTTGTTGGTCCCGGGTCCATAGTAACAGTTACGTAGTAACTATTGTAGTTAGCCGGGTATTCACCACCTCAGGTTGTTATTCTGTTAAGGGGAAGTTACCCCATGTGTTGGAACTAAATAAAATGCGTTGCCTCCAAAGTCTACGTCTGCGACTCAGTTAAACCCATTACACATACATACTTCCCATAGACTAACACTTCCCATAGACTAACAACTACCCATAGACTCAACACTTCCCATAGACTAACACTACCCATAGACTCAACACTGCCCATAGACTGATACTACCCAGACTCAACAGTGCCCACAAGCCCAACACTGCACCTCCGATTAGCACAGTTGCCTCTGTACGGTGCGAAAGAAATTCAACATAAATACGTATACCGTATAGAAGAGCATACAATTGCACAGTGTACACACACATTTACATTTCCTTTGTGTTTTTTTCATCCGATTGGCTTTCATTTGTTTGGACTGTCATCAAATGTCTCACTCAGCAGCTCTCACGTTGTTTATTTTTACACGGTATACATCGCATGTATTAATACTTTATTATTATCATGGTGGGCCTTCTGTAACTGATTACATTTCCACTCTCATGTTTCACCACCAGTCTGGTAAAATATGGTGCGAGCTCTTAGACAGCTATATAGATGTTGTGCTCATTAAGGGCTCTGTGGAAAGCTGTTGCTGGACAGTGCTTTGATGGGCCAGGGCATCAAATCGAACAAGCGACCTTGCAAGTCCAGTATGCTGACCGTGACACCACAGTGGCTGGCATTGTAATTGATTATTTTGTTGTTTCATATACTTTGGAGAACTATTTCTCACACAGTGCCAGGGTCAGTGCGTTCAAATTATTAATTTTATTTTGCTGCAATAAATTTCCACGTTCAAAGTCACTTTGGTGAGCTATCATTTGTGGCCAGGTCGCTTCTGAAAAAGAAGTTAATAGCTCAATGGGTAAAAAAAAAATAGTTTTATTTCTGTTTATATTTTACGTGATTTGTTTACCTTTCATATATTTTGCACCTCCTATCGTGTTTTTTGTACTGTTTGTTGTTGTAACTTTCTGATCTACCCCTACTGGACATCTGTGAAAAAGAACTGTATAGCTCATCGGATTCCTCCTCCAGTCTAAATAAATATTCTGATTATGAGTGTCTTTCCTTGGGGCAAGTTACCCTTAGCCCTGGGTAATGTTGTCCACAAGGCGCCTCGGCTTTCTTTGTTGTCATAGCCTTTGTTGTTGTCTGTGATTTTTGTTTTGGTGGCGTTTATTAATTTGTGTGTTTGTGTGTGTTGGGCTTCTTTCGCGCCGTACGTAGCCAACCGGGTATACGGGATTATGGTCCTTCTATATAATATTGACGTACAGCGTCGTGGGATGCTTTTAGCATGAATGACGCTGATATCAATATAAATCCGTACAAATAAAGACCTTAATCTGTATTCTCAAAAACCTCAATAGTACTTCCTGACAAGGCAGAAAGCTGAAATTTGGTATGTAAGAAGCTTTTAGGACACAAACAGGAAAATAAAAAAAAACATCCTAGACTTTTCATTTTTAGGCCTCTATATCTGGATTTTAAGTGCCGCATAAACATGTTTGTGCGTGTCATTCAGAAAACGTTCAAAATATAAGGTTGAGTTTTTTCGTTTGATAGAGCGTTAAACAGCAAATGCAATGAAAGCGGGAACCATTGTTCTAACTTTTTTGACATATTTCGGATTCAAGCGGTTTTGAACAACAAAACGCATTTTATGATGTTCAAATCTGAAAACGGTCAAAGATAGGAGCTTCCCCTCTCAGAGTATTAAGTCGATATTTTGTGTTTTTTTTCGTAAAAACATAACAGAATCTTTAAATTGAGCGGTTTCCGATCGGTACGTCTTTCAATATAACAAGTTGAGTTAAATTGTCAAGAATTTGTGGGTGTTTTTGCGAAGAAAAATACAATTGTTTAAAGTAGTTGTTCGTGGTCTGATCGTCGATAAAAATTGTAAAAAATATATACCGTATATCATATCAGGTTAATTTTATTTATTGAAAACATTTGCCTGGCGAAGACAGGCTTCAGGAACTAGTATAAAATAAAAGTATAATGATTACCAGATCAGCCTAAACTTAGGAGTGGAATGCCACCTGTGGGCCGTGCTGTGCATTGTGCCGTGAGTGCATGAGGACGAGACCGTCGCACGCAGTTCAAATCCAAGGAAGACTCTCCACGTAGTGTGTACGTTGAAATTCTTTCGCACCGTACGTAACCAACCGTGCTAATCGGAGGTGCAGTATTGAGTCTATGCGTCGTGTTAGTCGATGGGCAGTATGTATGTACGTTGAACTTCTTTTGTACCGTACAGAGCCAACCGTGCTAATGGGCGCCACAAGTGGGGTGCCACGGTGGCTAGATGTTAACTCGCTCTCCTGGTATGCAGGAGGCCGTGAGTTCGATCCTGAACCTGACGCCTGTTGTATGTTTGGAGTTTGCGTGTCTCTGTCTCCCCGTGGTGGTGTGGATTTTTCTCAGGGTTCTCCGGTTTTTCCCTTTACATTGAGAATCCAAATCACGCGCTTAGAGTATTTGGCAATGTCCAAGTGGTAAGCCACTTCGTTGAGCTATTTGTGATAGCCAGGTCACTTCTGAAAATGAGCAACATGAAGCTCAGTGGGGCTTTATCTGGTAAAATAAAATATAAATTGGAAACGAAAAAATAGTTTCTAGTTTTCGACAGACCCCGAAGATGACAGGAGTCGTTGGATGATTGGGTCGCGGGTGCGAGCAGCTCTCGTCTTTATTAACTTAATTCCTGGTTTTCCACATTCATCTTCTGAGCGGCTTTTGCCCCTCCACCCCTCACCCCCCACTCTCCCCATCCCCTCCCCCGACCCCCCCCCCCGTCTCCGACCTCAAGCCCTGGTCGGCGTCGTCGGGGGCCTCACGGGGACGTCAAGCGACCGCGTCTCCGCGGCCGCTGTCGCCGCCCTCGACGCCGACTACTCCCCCGACAGCCTCGACATGAACCCGCAGGAGGCCGATAGGTTCCGACTCCAGCAGAGCGAAGCGTACCGCGAGCGGCTCGCCCAACAAACCCCGCAGGTGAGGGGACACTTTAACTTATCAGAGGGTACACGGACATGCATGCGGGGGGAGCTTGAATAGGGGCGCCACGGTGCCTAGGAGATGTTAACTCTCTCACCTGGGTATACAGGAGGTCATGGGTTCGATCCCGACGCTGACGATGCCTGCTGTATATTTGGAGTCTGCGTGTCTCTCTCTCATCATCATTACGGTGGCTAGGAGATGTTAACTACCTCGCCTGGGTATACAGGAGGTCATGGGGCCGATTCCGACCCTGACACCTGCATAACAGGTGAGATAGTTAACATCTCTTCGCCACCGATATTAACTACCTCGCCTGGAATGCCGAAGGGCGTGGGTTGGATCCCGACCCTGACGCCTGCTGTATATTTGGAGTTTGTGTATGCCTCTCTACCTGTGATCACGTGTATTTTTCTCCGGGTCCTCCGGTTGTTCCTTCCACATTGAGAATCAATGTGCGTTTAAGGGTATTTGTCTGCTATAAATTGCCACGCAATCATAAGCCACTTCATTGAGCTATCATTTGTGACAGCCGGGTCGCTTTCTGACAAAGAGCTACATAGCTCAGTGGGTCGTACCTGGATCTAACCCGCGACCTCCTGCATACCAGGCGAGGGAGTTAACATCCCACCACCACGGCGTTCGATTCTAAGTCACAGCTAACGTCGATGCAGTGCGGTCATTCCCTCCACATTTAAAATCAACGTGCGTTTGGAGCAATGGCGGGGCCAGGGTTTTCAGGTAGAAGGGGCAATGCCGATTTATTACTAATAAACATCAATGATCCGATCGAAATGAGGGATTTCGATCCGATCATTGGGGGGGGGCACGTGCCGCCACCCCCCTCCCCCCCCCCCCCCACTGGCTCCGCCAGTGGTTTGGAGTATTTAGCTGCGATACATTTCCACATGATGTGCTATTTCCTTGAGAGCTACAGTATCATGTGCGATAGCCAGGTCGCTTCCGAAAAAATGCTACACAGCTCAGTGGATCTGACCTGGTGCTATGAAAATAGTTCATAGGGGTTGTTTTAAATATATATAGTTTATGCATGGAACAAAATAAAAACAATGTTATTTATTAAGCAGAGAGAAAACTTGGGAAAGACTTTGTATTGTACCTTCATTTGTTTGTGCAACCCCACGGCTGCTGTTGCAAGCTGTTTGTGCGTGGCGGTCACCAATCCAAGCGCTCACGGTGCTCCATCCAACTTGGGGTTCTGACGTCGGGGGCCACGCTGGCCTCACCGCCCCGCAGTGAGGGGCCCCGAGGCCGTGGTCCGCTCACCCCCGTGACCTGCCCAGGCGTTGGGAGGAGCCCCCCTAATCCTGCGGTGGATTGACTCAGCTTCGTTGCTCTGCCATTGACCGTGCCCCCGAAGCTACCCGACCGTTTCTAATCGCACTGCAATTAAAGATAAACGCATTATTCGACAATGCTGCTGCTGTAGCGTTGGCGGTGGCGCTCCCTCATGCACAATTGACGATGAAAAAATAGTCGACACAGTCGTCAATAGTACTATGGCCTCAGGAATTTTTTTTTTATATAATGGGCAACGTTTCAAGAAATGGCCCTTCTGCAAAGATGATTCATTTGATTTAAATAAGGGCCACCGCCCGAATCGTCGGCTGTATATAATTTTCATTTTAATGCCACACACACACAATGAAAGTGTTGAGTTAAGGGCACTTGGCTTCATCCCTCTTCCATCATCCCCGCAGACGATGCAGGTGGTTGACAGTTGCACGCAGGCAATCGATGACTTCACCGGCATGATGCTGGACGCCATGGTGTTTGGGGAAGAGCCGATCGTGGTCACGGCAAACAACCTCAGCGTCACAATCGGCCTGAACACCCTCGGCAGCGTGCAGGACAAACAGTGGGACAATGGCCTTACCAATCTGAACGCGTCCTTCACAAACGTTTCAGATGAGCTCCTACTTCAGACGGCCAACATACAGGTGCGTGTGTGTGTGCCAGCGTTATTGCATGCGGTGCGCTGTGTAAACATCGCCACTGTGGAGACAAAGGCGACCTTGCCGTGGTTGCTGGCCACCCACCCCCTCGTGTGCCACAGTTCCGGCCTTCATAGGTGCTACTTGACCATACTTCACAAAACGCACCTTTGGCTGGTGTGCGGGTCGGTAGATCTGGGGCAGCAGGGACGCGGGAGTGCGTAGATGTGCAGCGCAACAGTTGCTGTCGCTGCGCCGCTGACCGCCAGTGCCAAAAGCCACGCGTGACAACCTGATGTACGCGGGTGGTCACCGATCGGAGCACTGTCCGGGCTCAAACCTGCTTAGCCTCGAAGGTCCGACGAGATAGGGTGCCTCCCTGGGTGATTTGGCCATAAGGCACGGGTGGGAGACCCTTTCCGTATTCGGGGCTGAATGTGATTTTGAAAAGTATCTGACGGGGATATGAATGGTCGCACGCACAAACGCAGAGGGTAACTTCTGTAGTCGTCTCCTTACACTCGAGCTTCCTACAAGCCCTGCGGGGTGACTGCTCCGTAAGGTGAGGTATAGTTGCAATAACGACAGCACCACCAGCACTCATTAGACACAAAGCGCTTGCCAGAGATGAACCACAATACCTCGCTGATCTCGTAAAGGAGCATACACCATGATCATGTGAACTCTGGTCATCCTCACATCGGCGGATTTTGGCTCAGCGATCGAATGAAGATGGTCAGCGAATCGCGTGCTTTCAGATGTGATTCTGCGGCCGTCTGGAACACTCTTCCTTCTGATATTAGGAAGCCACTGGAGCTATGCACTTTTAATTCTAGATTAAAAGCTAATTTCTTTATCACTCTTGATTTGAAGCCTTCGTGACTGTTGGAATCCATACTCTTTGGTTCTTTCGGTAAAGTCACGTGGGTAGAAAAATAAAATAATAAATAATATCACGACGTTTCGATCGCAACACAAGCAGTCGTCCTCAGGCGGAAAAAATAATCCAGCAGTGGAACTGCTGAACCAGGAAGAAACACAGCTAGAGAGCTGTTACAACAAGAAGTTATATATATGTGGCGAAGGGCGAGCAGGCGGGGTTTGAGCTGGAAAGGAATTATATACCCGCACGCAAGCACGTCAGTTGTGTTAATGGGGGAGGTTAGGGAGAGAGATTAGGGGGATTAGCAGGTTAATGTCATGTCTATGTGTAACACAAACTGCAGCACTGCCAACTGCGCTGTGAGAGGCAAGCGCGTCCACGCAAGAGAACCACCGCAACGGTGGTCGCGCCAGTGAGACACACAGCCCATCACACAGTCAGAACCATCGATATATCGAGGCTAAGGAAGCAGAGGTGGCCATGTTAGTGGGACCCAGTCCGTTAATGCAGAGGGACATAACAGGGCAATGCAACTCGGAGTCGGAGATAACAGCCAAACGGCAGGGAAGAATGGAAGCACCACAGCAAGTTACGCCTTGCTTGGTTCATAACGTCCTTCAAATCAATACAGTACACAAAATCCGTGATTTGATCCCATCTGTGTAGGATGTCATTCCTGACATGCAATACCCTGGTGTCTACAAACTAAGTTATGTCTGCGGCAGCAGTTACATTGGGGAAATGAAACGACATGTCTCGAACCATGTTCGCGAACACAAGGCAGATTTGAAAAACGGCAGAAACAATACCTCTGCCGTGGCTGATCATTGTTATAGCGCAGTGGGATCGCACGGTATTTTTTTCCCGAGACCAAGGTACTCTGCAAACCTTCGGGCTACCATTAAATATTTGTCCATGAAGCCATCCAGATATATAAACACAGAGACAATTTCAACCGATAAGATGGGTATAAGCTGAGAAATCATTGGAAGGACGTTATTAACCAAGCAAAATCGTAACTTGCTGTGGTGCTTCCATTCTTCCCTGCGGTTTGGCTGTTATCTCCGACTCTCTGAGTTGCATTGCCCTGTTATGTCCCTCTGCATTAACGGGCTGGGGTCTCACTAACATGGCCACCTCTGCTCCCTTAGCCTCGATGTATCGATGGTTCTGGCTGTGTGATGGGATGTGTGTCTCACTGGCACAACCACCGTTGCGGTGGTTCTCTTGCATGGAAACGCTTGCCTCTCACAGCGCAGTTGGCAGCGCCGCAGCTTGTGTTACACATAGACATGACATTAACTTGCTAATCCCCCGAATCTCTCTGCCTAATCTCTCCCATAAACATAGTGCTAATCTCTCATCAACACTGCTGTTGTGCGTACATGCGGGGGCGATACTCTTATGCGGCGACGGAAGCTCATTTCATGCTAATCTCTCTCCTTAATCTCCCCCATTAACAGAACTGACGTGCTTGCGTGCGGGGATAGAATTCCTTTCCAGCTCAGACCCCGCCTGCTCGCCTTTCGCCACATATATAACCTCTTGTTGTAACAGCTCTCTCACTGTGTTTCTTCCTGGATCAGCAGTTCCGCTGCTGGATTATTTTTTCCGCCTGAGGACGACTGCTTGTGTTGCGATGGAAACGTCGTGATATATTTATTTTATTTCTTTATCACTCATTTTTGTGTTAAGTTTGTCGTCATCCCCCTAAGATAGGGGATATGCCAGCCTAGTATACTTAGGATAGAACATAGATGATATGCCCGTTCATATATCATATTGACCGTTTGATTGACAAATATCTGCAAATTATCATGACTTATTTTTTTACACTTTGCATTTTTAAAAATGCCAGCAAAAGTTGCACTCTTTTCTCCGCATGGTCTCTCACAGGTTCTTTCGTTTGACAAAAACCCATACGTGTGGGACGCAAGTTCCAGAATCAACTCTCCAGTGGTGCAGCTGAGCGTGAGCGCGGAGCATAATGGCTCGGGCGCGAGCGTTGTGGTGAGCCTACGAAACCGGGACGCCGTGCAGCCCCTCGCGATGGCCGTGCCCAACTGCACCGTCGCCACCGACTGCCTCGCCATCAGCAAGTTCCACATCGAGACGGCCGCCTCGGCGATCTTCATGAAGTTCACGCCGCCGCCAGCGACGACAACGACGACGGGCGAGCTCGAATTGGACGTCTTCCTCAAGTTCAACGGCACGCCGTCCGCGCGGCCTCCCGACTACGACTTCCGCTTCTCCCTCCCCCAAGACGGGCAGTACTCCGTGTTCGTGCCGAGCGGCAGCGTCAAGGTCGGCGTTTACTTCCTGGGCCTCAGGGAGACCGGTACGCCTCCGCTCAGAACCGGGAGCCGGACAGATCGCTTGGAATCGACAAGCGTGGGGGAACTCGAGCCTGGCCGGCGCATGGGGTGGTTGACCACGCGGCCACGATGCGGGAAGTGTAGAGAAGGGGGCGCAGCAAAACCAGCGGTTGTTCGGGGTAACCTTGCCCAACGCGGCTTTGTTGAACACGTGTTCCGGCTGTACTACACGGTTTAGCTCATGAGGTTTGTTTTCTGGAACACAGGGCAGGTATTCTGGCTCTACACAGTTTACCTAATGAGGTCTGTTTTTCGGGACATGAGGGGTGATGTTCCACCTCTATGTTATTATCACCTCCGCGTCGACAAGTGCCATAAGAGAGCTGCATCTGTTGAAAGGTGTGTGAATTAATGGGCTGTGAGAACGGTTTATTTACCACGTACGGTATTTTTATGCGTCTGCTTTTTTACATGATGATGTAACAACACTCAACACGCACATCAGGTACTGTGCATCTATTCTCCCCCACGTCCATACGTATGTTGAACTTCTCTCAGACCGTACGTAGCCAACCGTGCTAGTCGGAGGTGTGTATGTTGTCCAGCGCAGATCTCGGTTACAATCTTGGTTTCAGATCATGCGATGCAAACGGCGAGTATCGAGCACACGCTCTACATCTTGCGGGAATTTGCAAACACGACCTCGTCTATACGGTTGTAAATCTTGACCCCCGGGTCTTGGCGATCAACAGCTGGGGAGGTTGACGCAGCTCTGCGGCAATTGTCCAGACGCTGAAATCGCAGTCACAACAGATCCACCGTGAATTCTTCCAGCTGACACTCAACTTCTAAACGTTCCCTCCTAATGCTTTACACAATGCTCGTCCTTGTTGCCGCAGGTAACTCGACCGATGCAAGCAATCGGAGAGCAAAGAGGGCACTCGACAATAACGTCACGGCGTCCATGGCCATGTCGCTCCACAGGCTGACCTGCAAGATGTGGGACCCCGAACGTAACGTCTGGGTGACCGGTGTGGCTCAGGTGAGTGATGCATCCCACTCCACCGATGGGGAAATTATTTTAAGTTACTAAGGGCCGAATTTGACTTCATTGGACTTCCGGTTCCACAGCGTGTAAAGTGTAAGCTCCGTGTGACTGTACACGAGCGCACCGCCGTTATTTGTCAGGAGTTGTGCGCGCCCGTAGCCAGCGATCGGGAAAACGAAAACATCTCGGGTCTGCTGTTGCTCGTGGTGATCTCATCATCGTTGTCGTCGTTTTGACACAAATCCCCGGCCTAGAGACGCATAGCGACAGCGCTTTCCAAAGGTGCCTGGGCCCCCGTCTCGTGGAATAATTCTCCACCCGACAAACTCAAGGACAAAAACATTGAGTTCAACCACTTCGAGGGAAATATTGAATTGAATTTAATGAACACGGTGTGATGGGTCAGCAATGCGTTTCTTACATGACTATTTACATTACATTACAAAGACAAAGCCTAAAACAGACTGTTGGGGCAAGTGCTGTTAGCGAGCACCTATGAAGGCTGGCACAGCACATGAGGGCGTTTGTAGCCAACACCACGCACGGCCGCCTTTGTCTCCCTCGTGGCAATATTTACCAGGACCGGTTCAGATAATCGTCACTCGTGTTGGCCGTAAGCAGGAATCGAACCCGGGTCGCCAGGTTCGTAGCGCAGCCTAATAATCGCTACACTTCCGCTCCCCACATTACATTATACACACACAGTGCTGCATTACGATTCACAGTGGATGCAGCTCAGAGGACGCGTCACTGTGACATCTATGCCATGGCTGGACAAATGTGGTTGGATATAAGAGGACAATTTCACTGCAGGGCAATTTTAATTTACAAGGCTGTTGTCCGTAGATCTGCCCTTTATTTGTCCGACCTGTTGTTTTTACCATCAGACAATCCTACACCATCTGCGGCGATGCATGTCTGATTGCCAATTAACAGTTCCCAGATTTCGTGCGAAATTGGGATCAAAAGCATTTTATGTCGCTGCTGTCCCAAATCGTTTGGAACCACATAGTGTCGTCTCTTGGCATTTCCACTCTATCATCTCTGTCCCCATTTCAACTGCCTCGGTTAAAATCACGAAAGTTTAAGTGTGAATGTAATTTTACAACATAATTGGTATTATTAAGTTTTTTTCTTTAAATATATAATCGAGGGATACTTTGATGTTTTCTGGACGAGTCACCCTCATAAAAGAGCTCTTCTTCGCTCTACGGATTTTACTCAGTGGGAAAGACACTACTTCCGATTCTCATTCTGTCACTGCAAGAGGCCCTGGGCAGTGACAGACAGAGGCGTAGCTAGGATATTTTGCGCCCGGGGACGAACTATAAAATTGGCGCCCCCCCCCCCCCCCCCCGTTTAATCACATTTTCCTATTACATCGAATAAGGAATAACAATTTAAATTTTAATGAAACATTGTATTTAAAGAAGCAAATTTATAGAAATTATATTACATGGCTCACTCAGTCACTGTCGCAAACTGGTCAATCACGTAATCAACATCTGTTTTTTTTCCAATGTTTCTCTTTCAACGCTAAGAAGAGCAAGATCGCTGAGACGATCTTGTCCCATTGAAGCATGCAAATACGACTAAATAAGTTTCAATTTGCTGAACGACCGCTCACAGCTTGCAATTTAAACTGCTATTGTTAATAACATTTGCAGTGAAATTCGCAAATTCGGAAATATGTCGTCTCCATAAAACACAATAAAACCAAGAAGATCCAAAGGAGTTTCTGGTAGAACTTCATTCCGGTTACTGAGCAGCATTTTGCAATCTCCAATTTCTGTGAAAAGTTCGTGGCCATTGATGTCGGTGTCATAGAAATTTCCAAAATCTTTGCAATTTCGACGAATTGCATCGACATCTGTGTTGGATAGAAGAGTTTTGACGTCCAGCAGAAATCAAAATTTTGTGTTCAGGTTTTTTAGTCGTAAAAACCGTGTTGACATCACCTGTTGAAGTCGATAAAATACGCTCTTCATAACGCGCACAATTTCTTCTTCTGCTGAAAGTCCTGCATCTCTTGCCAGTTCTCCTGGCATCTTCCGATGTCGCCTAATTCTTCTGTCCACATCGATCCCCCAGGCTGTGCATCTTGTTTTGGCGTTTTCTACAGCAACTTGGCTCAAATCATCACGAAGCTTGACAAATTCATGCTCCAAAGATTCAAGATCAGTTGCTGCTTCCTTGAAATTCATAGTAGGATCCTGTAAGCGCTTCTGAACACGATCAATTTTTCCAAGAATGCCATTCCAGAAATGTAATAAAACTATGAAGTTAAAATGTAATACGCATGCCTGTAACTGTTCTGCATCACTTCTGGTTTCAGGCGTCATAGTTACGTCCTCCGATAATTTGTCTAGCAGCCTTACTAGTTCATCCAGTCCTTCAAGATAGCTTTAACAGCTTCTGATCGTGCACTCCTGCGTGTTTCAGGCTCCAGCTTTACTGTGATGGGCACAGCTTTTTTAACTCTTCCCAACGAATTGTTGAACGAGAGAAAAACAAATATATACTTTCAACTGTTCCAAAAATGTGACAAGTGGATCCTGTTTAGCTGAGTGTACTCCTGCTAAGTTTAAGCTGTGGTTGTCACAGTTGACAAACAATGCTCTGTGATTTTTGTCACATATTCGTTGTTGAAGGCCGGATATATGCCCAGTCATCACAGCAGCATTGTCATAACATTGTGCCCGACAGTCGGCTAGAGGTATGTTGTCAGATTTCAGTCTCTCGACGATGACTCTTTCTAGGCTTGCTGCATCTTTTGCATGTATCTCGATATAACCTAAACATGATTCTTTGATAGTTACTTTTTTTAGTTTGAAAATTCACATCCACAAATCTTATGACCTGAGAAAGCTGTTCCCTATGTCCTAGATCAGGAGTTGAGTCAAGTAAGATACCGTAGTACTTGTTTTTCCTGATATCACTCAACAATTGGTTCTTTACAGTCGACGCAAGTATGTGGATAAATTCATTCTGGATTTCCGGTGACAAATAAGAAACTGATCCCGGATTTTCTCCTGCGTGCTGTACGTGTTTTGCTAACAATGGGTCATACTGCGCAACGAGTTTGATCAGCGCGAGAAAGTTTCCAACATTTTTTTCATCCGCATTCAAATTTTCCTCATGGCCATGTAGTGCCAAATTTTGTGAAACCAGAAACTTAATACAGGTGAGTATTCTTTGCAATATATCTCGCCAACGTTGTTTTTCCAAATGAATCTGAGCTTGAACCACTGCGTCAATTCCAGCACCATCAATCATCCTTCGTTCGGCTTCCTTCCATGTAGTAAAAGCTGTGTGCGGTGGCTAGGATTGTTTTCATGAGAATTTCGTTTTTCTGGCTTCCTCCACTTGTTGAAACCGTTTGTTAACTCAAACGAAGCTCGTGAGTTTGAACTCGATTATGTAAATAATAGACAACAGAAACAGTAAACAGCTTTATTGATTGGTGAATATAATAGCCACGAACGAGTCACTTCCTCTCCGTTCGCTAGTCGGCGTTTAAACCATGATGATGTAATTGAACGTGCGTGGGCTGCTGCGGCTGCTGCAGCCGCCTGGAGCGTGGTGGTGTCACTAATAAGAATTAAAAATAGGCCGTTGTAGTTTCCGCCACCAAAAAACAGGCCAGTGACTAAGGCTGAAAGACTGCGCCTGTCTGTTGTTTGGGACGTTCTTCCATGTAAGTTCTTAATAGGCGCGCGTACCAAAATGTAATTACATGACATGTAGGCTGTGTGTGGCGGGATATATAAACTTTTAGGTTGAGGTGTAGATTTGTGCAGTAGTTTCAGGCTGCCGCACCCGCCGCAATAAGTTATAATGTAACGTTGTAAGCCTCATTTTGGCGCCCCTTTACCTTGGCGCCCGGGGACACGTGTACCCCCCTGCCCCCCCCTAGCTACGCCTCTGGTGACAGAGGTGACTAAAAATATATTACCAGCCGATTACTCAATTGGGGAAGATGCGTGGAATAGCCCCTCATCTCCTGTAAAACCCAGCAGGCTACCCCCCCTCCCCGAGTCTTGAGACTTTCCTGGGTAAATAAATATCATCATCATGAAATTGTTATGTTCAGTCCCAGATCACTCTTGACGCAGCCTGTACACCCAACGGGTTCACTGGGAATTGCATTTGACACGACATTTTTGTTTACATATTATCGCAACAGTAATCCTATATCCGTTTCACGTTTCTGTAAGTTAATAGTAATTGTACTGTTATGAACTTAAACATTTTAACCTGCCCGAGCCGACTTATGCTACAGGGGAATCATTATGTAACTTCTATTCATGCTTGTGCAATATTTTTCATTGCTTGCGAGGTGACGCAGTTGTTTTTTGCTCCAATTTCTATTCGCTTCATCAATTGCGCACTTCCCATTGGCACGGTTGGCTATATATGGTGTGAAAGAATTTCAACATACATACATATGTAGTGAGTTCAACTGAGTCGCAGACGTACTCTCTGGAGGCAACACATTTATTAATACCAACACAAAGGGGTAACTGCCCCTGAAACCAGATAACAACCTATGGTGGTGGACCACCAGGCTAACTATACTAATTACAGCGTAACTAACTAGCTACGACGGACCCGACTACAGCTTGGGTCCCCGTCGACGTGTTGGTGACTCTGTAGGACATAGAACGTAGAACGTAGATTTTTCAGGATGAACAGCAGCAGCCGATCCCTCTCTGGGACCCGGCTTATATCCTCTGTGCCAGGGCTGGCTCCGCCCTTAGCCACGACCACCTTCTATAATCCTCGAGCGGGATCTCGACCCTGACATGTGACCACCCCTAGCCCCCACCTGGGGGCCCTGTGTAGACTTTACCGGTCACAAGTCCTTCGGGGTCAACCAGAGTACCATGGCCCTTAGTAACCCCATTGCCATGGCCGGCACTCTCACACCCTATCCTGTAGGGGTCGGCACTGCACGCAGAGCGTGGTGCCATTCAGCACTGCCAGTCAGCGCTCACCGAGCCCCTCTAGGGCCGGTACTGCACCCACATACATGTGGTGCCCGCGATGTCAATACATCGCACGCCGTGCCTCTCTAGGACCGGCATTACACAGTGAAATCCGCGAAGTATGTGTAGTGACATCCGCGATGTCACTACACATACATTTGGAAGCCACTAGAGCTATGCACCTTAAAATCTCTGATGAAAACTAATTTCTTGGGATCTGCTTTTTCTGTTTAGTTTGTTGTCCTTCCCGCACACCTCCGATTAGCACAGCTGGCTACGTACAGTGTGAAAAAAGTTCAATGTAGATATATACATACATTTTATCTTGTTTTGCTTTTGTAATTTTGTTGACCCAGGTGTCACCTTTTGCAAACCAGACTTCTCCTGCTCTTTTGAGGTGTCACCCTGGTTAAACTAATTGTCAGATTCGAAATATAAATCGATTTGTTTATTTATTCATGCTGGAGGAATCCGATGAGCAACAAATCTCGTTTTCGCAGATGTCCAGTCAGGGGGCGGGTCAGAATGTTGCAACAGTAACAATAACAACAGCAACAAAACGATACAAATACGTGATTGAGGAGTGCGCGCAAAAAAGTGCAGGAAGGGCAAACCTGACTCAACCTCGATCGTGCAAAGGTGCACCCAGATTCGTCGGCGGAGGAGACCATCTGCGTGGCCACGTTGACCGTGGGGGCCCTCGCCAAGGCCACCTTCGCCGCTGAGTTCTTCGTGCCTCCGAACACCATCGACTTCGCCACGGTGTTCGCCAAGTTCGACCTGAGGAGCAACGCGGCCGTCTTCGCCACGGTCATCGCCATCCTGCTGCTCTACCTCCTGCTGCTGCTCTACGCCCGCAGGGCCGACCGCCGCGACAAAGACAATGTACGCAGGCACTGGGGAAGAAACAACGATTGATTGATCAATAGATTGATCGATAGGATGCCCCCGGTTCAGATAGCGCATGCCACCGATGTTAGCCGTGGCTTGGAATTGAACGCCGTAGTGGCAGGATTTTAAACTCCCTCGCCTGGTATGCAGGAGGTCACGGGTTTGATCCAGGTACGACCCACTGAGCTATGTAGCTTTTTGTCAGAAAGTGACCCGGCCACCACAAATGATAGCTCAACGAAGTGGCTTATGATCGCAAGGCAATTTATAGCAGCCATACCCTTAAACGGACGTTGATTCTAAATGTGGAGGAAAAAACTGAAGGACCTGAAGAAAAATCCAGGTGACCACAGGGAGAGATAGAGAGACACAGAAACTCCAAATATACAACAAGCATCAGGGTCGGGATCAAACCTACAGCCTCCTACATACCAGGTGAGGAAGTTCATATCTCACTACTGTGGTGCCCCTGTACATCGGTGCAGGGGCACTCTGTGGCGAAATTTTGGCACGAAAGTGGGAATGATGAAAAAAACGCCACTATTTTCCACCAACATCTCCCGCGCAAATTGGCACAAGCTGCCCAAATGGCGATACAGTCTGTAAATGTCGGGGCTTTTTCCATGTTGCGTCGCAGTGGACGATCAGGCCCCTGGTGGACAACGACGACTCGCACGTCTATGTGTACCTGCTGAGCATCGTCACGGGCATGCGGGCAGGAGCCGGCACCCAGTCCAGGGTCTACTTCACCGTGCACTTCAGCCTGGGCGACACGGGGACCCGCATCCTGCACAATGGACACCTCAAGGTAAGAGTCCTCTCGCTTGATATTCAATATCCTGATTATTATTATTTGCCTTGTGTGTTCCGTATCTTGAACTTCTTTCGCACCGTACAAAGCCACCCTTGCTAATTGGAGTCGCAGGGAAGGACTACAAGCTAAACACAAAAATAAATGAGTTTTCAATCGAGATGATTTTAAAGTGCATAGCTCCAGTGGCTTCCTAATATCGGAAGGAAGAGCGTTCCAGACGACTGCCGAACCGCATCTGAAAGCACGCAATGCGGTGACCACCATCTTTGTGCAAAGGCCCACCACCTCAATCCAGCCCCCCTGCATATAGGGACATATGAGTAAGCGCGTGTGTGCATGCGGTCTCGTGCAGGGCTTCAGCCGCGGCAGCACGGTCACGTTCGAGATGACCGTGCCCTGCTACTGGGGCGAGCCCAGGAACATCACGATCTGGCATGACAACAGCGGGCCCGGAGGGCAGGGCTCCTGGTTCCTACGGCACATCCTCCTGCACGACATCCACGCCAAACAAACGTACGTCGCCTCGGTCAGCGTGTGTCTGTGTGCGCGCTACTATCGGTCTAAAAGTAATCCGCCCTGAGCTAATGACTTCACGCTGCTTGGAAGCGGCTTTTGGCTGACCATCGAACAAAGATGGTCAGCGCATTGCGCGCTTTCAGGTGCGCTTCTGCGGCCGTCTGGAACGCTCTTCTTTCCAATATTAGGAAGCCACTGGAGCCTTGCACTTTTAAATCATCCAGATTGAAAACTCATTGCTTTATAACTGCTTTTTTGTATTTAGTTTGTTGTCCTTCCCACGTACCTCCGATTGGTTGGCTACTTACGGTGTGAAAGAGTTTCAACGTACATACATTTTTGTACAGAATGGAGTTTGCTTGTATTGAACCAATGCTACAAAAATTATGAAGTTTAAATGTTGGACACATTGTCCGTTTGTTCATTTCGATCTTAGCCAAGCATCTCATGTGACATATTAGTTAACTAATCATTGAATCGATAAACAACGTGCCTAGATTTTGATGCAATTATTACAGTACCCTATAATATTGAAATACAATTCAGAAATTAATAAGGATGATCTCATTACATAATGGTCAGTGCACCGGATTTGCAATCCAGAGGTCACCAGATCGATCTCCCGGCGAAAGTTTCTTAAATCCGCCTCTGTCCATCCAGCAGTGTAAATTGTTTCACCAACGTTAGTGATCAAAAGGTCGTGTGTGGTGGGGTAAAGTGTTAGTACTTCCAACTCTCCTGAGAGGTACGGCATGCGTTGAAGAGTAGGCCAAACATACCCTCTAGAGCGGTTTCTTAAAATACGAACTGAACTATTTTTTATGTTACCAAGTAAGGCCCACTGAGCTATGTAGCTCTTTTTCAGAAGCAACCTGGCCATCACAAATTATAGCTCAACGAAGTGGCTTTTCATCACGCAGAAATTTATAGCAGGCAAATATTCTAAACGTGCGTTGATTCTAAATATGGAGGGAAAAACCGGAAGACCTAGAGAAAAATCCACACGACCACTGGGAGAGACATACAAACTCCAAATTTACAGGCATCAGAGTCGAGATCGAACCCACGACCTCCTGTCTATCAGGCGAGGTAGTTAACATCTCCTAGCCACCACTTTGCCCCTCTCTAGCGCTCCCTCTAGTGGGGGCCCTTCCGCCAGCAGTGGCAAAGAGCGGTGGACACTTGCATGGACCGCGCCTTCACCCCCTCGCGCCTGCGTCTGATCCACCATCGAGCAACGAACGGCACTTGAGTTGCGCTGTGTCCAAAGGTTCGCATTCCCGTGCGACCGCTGGTTGGCGGCGGAGTTTGAGGACGGACAGCTGTGCAGGGAGCTGCCGGTGGCCGGCTTCCAGTTCATTCCCAGCACGGGGATGGTGTTCTCGTCGACGGTGCAGAGCAAGATCACCGACGACCACATGTGGTAGGCTACGGTAACACGGGCGGAAACGGTGCGGGTTCAACGTTCATGATGACTGCGTGTGTGAGGCTGGCTTACCCCACCCCAACTGCACGAGCAACCTCGGCGTAACACACGGCTGGTTTAGTGTCTGCGGCCCTTGGCAAATCTGAGTGATTCCAGACCTCATTGAAGGGATTCCAGCCCTCCGATGTGAGGAAGCGACTGGGAGCTATTTACTTTTAAATCAAGTTTGCAAATCATTAAGATTTAAAAGTACTGCTTTATGTGTTTATTTTTTTTCCTTCCCCCGGTACCTCCGATTAGCACGGTTAACTACGTATGGTGCAAAATAAGTCCAACATACATACAGGTGGAGTATTGTACAGTATAAGCCAATTCCCCCCCCCCCGCACCTCCTCTCCCTCCCCTCTTTAGAGTACGGTTTACGACATTTCCCATGAACGCAATTGATAAACTAAACTAACTTTTTATTTATCTAATTTACCAGGTAAGGCCCATTGAGCTATATAGGTTTTTTTAAAGTAGTAGGTTTTTACCCTTTTTAAACTGGTACAAAACTGACACCTTTATTCAAGGCATCATGTTTGCAATAACCACAACACAAGTAGTCAAAAAAGCAAACAAAAAGAAGCAACTCTGATAATGATAATAATATGCACTGTCCTTGAAGTTGATTGGTCCACACCCGAGACGGCTTTCTTTAGAGCCTAGTCCCCATTGGTGTTGGACCAGATGACACCAGAAGGCATACAACTCAAACACAGTGCAATATCAGAGTATTGAGAGCTCGGGGTAAGCATTTACACTGAGATCTCTTTTACCAGTGGCAAAATATAGTAGTAGGTTTGTACCCTTTTTAAACTGGTACAAAACTGACACCTTTATTCAAGGCATCATGTTTGCAATAACCACAACACAAGTAGTCAAAAAAGCAAACAAAAAGAAGCAACTCTGATAATGATAATAATATGCACTGTCCTTGAAGTTGATTGGTCCACACCCGAGACGGCTTTCTTTAGAGCCTAGTCCCCATTGGTGTTGGACCAGATGACACCAGAAGGCATACAACTCAAACACAGTGCAATATCAGAGTATTGAGAGCTCGGGGTAAGCATTTACACTATGAGATCTCTTTTACCAGTGGCAAAATATAGTAGTAGGTTTGTACCCTTTTTAAACTGGTACAAAACTGACACCTTTATTCAAGGCATCATGTTTGCAATAACCACAATACAAGTAGTCAAAAAAGCAAACAAAAAGAAGCAACTCTGATAATGATAATAATATGCACTGTCCTTGAAGTTGATTGGTCCACACCCGAGACGGCTTTCTTTAGAGCCTAGTCCCCATTGGTGTTGGACCAGATGACACCAGAAGGCGTACAACTCAAACACAGTGCAATATCAGAGTATTGAGAGCTCGGGGTAAGCATTTACACTATGAGATTTCTTTTACCAGTGGCAAAATATAGTAGTAGGTTTTTACCCTTTTTAAACTGGTACAAAACTGACACCTTTATTCAAGGCATCATGTTTGCAATAACCACAACACAAGTAGTCAAAAAAGCAAACAAAAAGAAGCAACTCTGATAATAATAATAATATGCACTGTCCTTGAAGTTGATTGGTCCACACCCGAGACGGCTTTCTTTAGAGCCTAGTCCCCATTGGTGTTGGACCAGATGACACCAGAAGGCGTACAACTCAAACACAGTGCAATATCAGAGTATTGAGAGCTCGGGGTAAGCATTTACACTATGATATCTCTTTTACCAGTGGCAAAATATAGTAGTAGGTTTTTACCCTTTTTTAAACTGGTACAAAACTGACACCTTTGTGGTTATTGCAAACATGATGCCTTGAATAAAGGTGTCAGTTTTGTACCAGTTTAAAAAGGGTAAAAACCTACTACTATATTTTGCCACTGCTAAAAGAGATCTCATAGTGTAAAGGTTTTTTTAAGTTTACAGGTCATGGGTTCTATCCCAACCCTGACACCTGTAGAGGCGGAGTTTGCGTGTCTTTCCCCATGGTCGCGTGGATTTTTCTCCGGGTCCTTCGGTTTTTTTCCCTCCGCCTTTAGAATCAACTTCACTGGCTGCTGCTATAAATTTCCAGGCCAAGGTACCCCCCCAAGAGGGGCTTCTCCAGGGTCATCTTGAGTTGATACCCTTTTGACAGAAGTGGCATGATGAGGCAATTGCAGGGCTACACCTTTATCTTTAGTCTAAATGTATGCACTGTTCGTTGAATTTTTTTCGTACCATACGTAGCCAACAAACTAAACACAGCAGCGCCACCAAATCATTTTAAGGTCGCACTCATTTCACATAAAGTGCTTGCCACATATGAACAAATGAACCATAATGCCTTGCTCATCTCAACACTGAAGGGGTAACGGCCCTTTCACCCGTCTAACAGGGAGACACCAATCGCGCTAGCCCGGCTAGTCTGCTCCCAGGTCCTCCACTAGAGAGCTAGGGGAGGCTAGCTGATCCAGCTCTGGCCAAGCTATGATCTCGGCATCCTTAGCCAACCAGACCGGCTCTTATAAGAGCATCGGCTCTGGGCTCTCAGGGCCGCGCCGCTGGCTTGCCCTGGTCGGTCCTTAGAAGGACAGCGAGCCAGGGGAGTCCCAGGGCCTATCCTGCTGGTCTTCACTCTTCACTGGATTAAGCTGTAATACTGGACCCTGAGCCCACCGGCTCCCCGCCTTATATAGCAACTCCCCCCTGAGGGGTGGGGCCGTGGGGGATCACAGCGCCGTCACAGCGCCCCAGGGCTAACCGTTACGGACGTGGATGTAGGCACCCTTGTGCGTGTGGGCACAACCACCCCTTGTGTGTTTGTTTGCCCTCCCGTAACACCCCTACAAATGTATACTGAACTTGTTTCACACCCTACGTAGCCAACAAACTAAACACAACAAGCATTTGGAAAGAAATGAGTTAGTCCCTCCACCAGTAGCATCAGACTTGCTTACAAATCATTACACCTCATGTTGTTTGTTGTCGTTGTTGCTGTGTTTGCGCCCAGGGTCTCCGTCTTTATGCGCCCCACACGCAGCGCGTTCTCCCGTGTGCAGCGCATCTCCTGCTGCGTGTCGCTGCTCTTCCTCACCATGATCACCAACGCCATGTGGTTCGAGACGGGCCCCAGCACTGGCTCCGGCAACGTCCAGATTGGGCCCTTCACCCTCAGCCTCTCGGAGATGCTCATCGGCCTCATGAGCAACCTCATCGTTTTCCCCGTCAGCTTCGTCATCGTCGCCGTCTTCCGACGGCAGACCTACAGCCCGGCCACGCTCCGCTTCTTCGAGACCCACGGCAAGGGGGAGGGTGACCCCGGGCCGCGGAGAAAGCCGCCGCCGTGCCGCCGCGTCACGGCGACCGCGTTCTACAAGTTCGTGGCCTGGTCCCTGGTCTTCCTCTCCGTGGTGGCCTCCGGCTTCTTCACCATCCTCTACAGCATGGAGTGGGGTCCAGACAAAGCCAACTTGTGGCTGCGCGTATTCATCATGTCGTTCTTTCAGTCCATCATCATCGTCCAACCCGTCAAGGTGAGATCGACGTTGGGTCCTTTTTGTTTTGACGTGAGAGAAGGGAATGGACCCGCATGCGGCTCTCGCCTGCACCCGTCGACAATTAAGGGTGGCCCACAATCCAAAAAAACGCGGATCACGTGGTAACGGCACTGCTTGCTTCGATCATTCACAGACAGCATTCCAGTTATTCACCAGGCTGGTTCCCGAAGCTCTTGCCTGTTGAAGTCTCTGTGTAAGTCAATGGATCTCTGTGTTAGTCTATGAATGTCAATTTGAGTCTCGGGCTAAAACCGCGGTCCGCACAGAAACATCACTGGCCCGCTTCGATTGTTCAAGATATTTGCCATGAAACTGCTCCCGAAGTCACGTATAAAGATAAAATAAGAAATTAAATAATAGCATACTACGACGTTTCGATTGCAACACAAGCAATCATCATCAGGTATAAAAAAAATAGCAACAAAAATCTAACCAGAAAACTATCGACAGACATATAAGCAGACAGATATCACAAAGATACACAGAGAGAGAACACGTATCGGCACAAAGAGAGATCGTCTCTGTGACGAGGCCTTAAATATAGAGAGGGGGCGGGGGCGGAGAGAGGGGAGGGGGCAGAGAAAAAATTTGCATGTCAATGAGTGGACGACGACGTGGTACGGTACGCAAGCTTGAAAATTAGGAGAAAGACACACTAAAATTAAATAACCTAGCAAAATATCGAAATGTAATGTAATGCAACACAGAGAGTCGGTCAACACACAATTAACGCATAGCCTGGTTGATTACGTATTTCAAAGATTGCTAAGTCACGAAAGCTCCAAAATTAAGATTGAACCACTTCTACGGGGAAGTTTTAAGCTTGTCTTTTTTCTCTCTCTCTGGTTTTTTGTTTTCTCTCTCTGCCTGTGTCCTCTCTTTGGAATTTTCACACTTAAATTCTAATTTAGCAATCTTTGAAATACGTAATCATCCACATGAACAACAGAAACATTGCTAATCAGCTCCCCACCTTATAAAAGGAGATACAATTTTCGTGTGAAAATGGATTTGACCGCCGGGTTAATTAAATCGGTGTGTCCAAACGTGTTGTGCCTTACAGTGTTTCTTAAGGGCAATTTTTGCCATATAAAAAGTGAGCAACCTTTACCGTGTTGTGTGAATATGAACCAATATGTGGGCTATTTAATTCCGCATTCTCTCAACCCAGCAAAGTTGACCTTTGCTGCCCCTCTGATGAGAAATGTTGAATTAAATTAAATGAACTATAACTACGAATTATAATAATAATTTAGTTGGCTGGAAGTGGGAGGGAAAAACAAATCTGAAAAGTAAAGCGGACTGAAAAATGTACTGGAATTGAGGTGACGATTCCGTTGGGACCGATGTAGAACTTGGCCTGCTGTGGAGACACCGACACGCGCTGGCAGCGTCGCGTAACCAGCTGTGTAAAACAACTGTTCTCTCTTCCCAAGGTTGTATGCATTGCATTTTTTGTGTCACTGCTGATGAAGAAAAAGAGAAAGCCGCTGCACATCGACGACACGTTGGAGTTGTTTAAGGACAAAGGTAAAATTATATAAATAACGGAACTGATAACTATTATCATTGTCTGAGATGGCTGAGAAATCAGGGCACTGACCTGGCACTGCTGAGATGCTGGGGTGAACTAGGCCGGGTCCTCGAGTGTAGTGAGTTCACAGTCTCAGATCACCAATGTCTGCACACACAGCAACAATAACAAAATAAGAATTTAATCACATTCGGTTCTGCACTTAATTGGGATAAATTCCAGCTCTTGAGAATGTCTGAAATATTGGTTTGACTGTCGTCGAAATTACTCAGTGGCAGGGCGGGTGGTAAGTGGCAGGGCAGGTGGTAAGTGGCACCCACGACTGTGTGGAACCAGAGGTCACTTGAATGGATCGCACAGGTAGCTCTGCGATATCCACTTCCTCCGCGGGGCCATTCTCTTATACCACAACAGTGATTTGCGCGAAGATTCCAATCAATGCGTCATCTTACGACACGATGCCAATGATAATACGGGGACTCCTCTACTTATGAACGAGTTAGGTTCCAGAGGTCTGTTCGTAAGTCGATTCGTTCGTATGTCCAACTTTACTCCTGTCGATTCCAAACATGTAAGGTTGAACTTACGACTCTCGGTCCGAATAGGCAACTGGCCGAACGGACAGGTTTGTTCGTATCTCTGAAAGTTCGTAAGTCGAATGTTCATAAGTAGAGGAGTCCCTGTAATAATACAAAACCTCTATTTTATAAACCGCCTTTCATATCGAGGTATCTCAAAGCGCTTGATAGCGCAAGGTGGAAGAGCTTTTGGGGAGAAAATACTAGGACAGGTTTTTTTTAAAGAAACCAAAATATATATTTTTATTTTATCCGGTAATGCCCGCTAAGCTATATAGCATTTTTCCAGAAGCGACCTGGCCACAAATGATAGCTTAACAAAGTGGATTATCACGTGGACATTTTTAACAGCAGCCAAATGCTCTAAACCCATGGTTTTAAATGTGGCGGGGAAAACCGGAGGACTTGGAGAAAATCCACGCAGGGAGAAAGAGAGACATGAAAACTGCAAATATACACCAGGCGTCAGGGTAGGGATCGAACCCACGAATCTCCTGTATACCGGACAAGGTAGTCAACACCTTACCACCATGACGCCTAACATAATGAAAGTGCACGATGCGGCGACCGTTTTCGTTCGACGGCTAGCCAAAAGCCGCTGCTGTTTACACTGTGGCTTATGCTTCGGGTTGTGGCTGGAGAATGTCACATGCCCGCAGGCATGTGACTGTACCGTCTCGTAACATCTCGCCACCAGCGACGCCCAACGCTTCGTCTCGCTCTCAGATACACTGACCGCTCGTACGATTTTTGGCCCGACCTTGCGTACAAACCAGCGGACACGTTCGAGTGGCCCAAAGCAGACGACCACTGCAAGCCTCCGACGCAAGCGGCGGAGCTGCCGAGCGCCGACTACCTCCCCGGGCCCCCGCAGGGCGCCAATTTGCTGGCGATGCGCCGGGCACGTGAGCGAGAGCGCGCGGCGTGGGAGCGGGCGAGGCAGCTCGTCCTCTTCCTGCTGCACGCGGCGCTGCTCGCGTTCATCGCGTACCGCGGCAGGGACCCCGACGCCTTTCTGGTCCAGAATTCTGTCCGCAACGCGTTCGTCCTCGACGGCTTCGACCGCGTGAGTGCTCCGGGGAGTCCGCTGTGTCTGCGCCGAGGGTTGTTTCCATCACTGGGGAATGGCAATGCTGTCACAGGTGCCCAGGTCTCATCAGATGTCAGAAGCTAAGCGGCGTGGGGGGGGGGTTGAGCCTGGATAGTGCTTGAATGGGTGACCACCGTGTACGTATGTATCTATGTGTATTGAACGTCTTTCGCACCATACATAGCCAACCGTGCTCATCACAGGTCCGGAGGAAGGACACGAAACTAAACGCAAGAAGCAGTCGCAAATAATCTCGTTTTTAATCTTTATTTAAAAGTGCACAGCTCCAGTGGCTTCCTAATATCGGAAGGAAAAACTTTCCGTCCGAAACCGCCGCGTGATGCGGCGACCGCCAGCGAAAGGCTGCCGCTGCTCCTGCGAGGATGATAGGCAGAGTTCGCGTGACGATGGTTTTTACTCCTTGATGAGATCAGCAGCGCGGTGGTATTACCGTTTGTCTACTCTTTGGTTTTTTCGGTAAAGTCACGTAGGTTAAAAGAATACAAATAAATTAAATCACGACGTTTCGGAGGCAACACAAGCTTCCGTCTTCAGGTGGAACCGTCACAGCAAAATTACAGTAAACCAAAATAGTAACGAAAACTTCAAATCTACCGTTTGTTTGTTTGTTTGTGGCCAAGCACTTTGTGTGTGCTTGTGTGATGAAGCACGACCTCACGATGTGACGAGCGCGACCCTTTGTGACCCTGCATTCCCGAGAGCAGGTGGCGGACGTCGGCTCGTTTTGGGATTGGATGCAGAACGGCTTCCTCCCGAACTTCTACCCCAGGGCGTGGTACAACGGGGAGAGGATGAGCTGGAGAGAACGATACTACCTCGGCGACTTCAGCACGATCCGTGTTGGACCTGGCAGGCTGCGCCAGATCAGATCCGTGCCGCGTGCGTGGAACTTCCTCCTGTCGGCGCCAACGGCAGTGGCGACTTTGTCACGGGGGGGGGGGGGCGGATACCACCACGAGCGCCAAAACAAAACGATCGCTCGATACTCGCCTGGCTCGTTAGGAAGATTATAAACCACACACGCACACAGCCTGCCCCCCACGTCCACTGACCCTAATGCATGTATTCGTATGTTGAACTTCTTTCTGCACCGTATGTGGTCGCCGCCCTTGCTAATCAGAGGTGCGGAGGGGGGACAACGCAAACGAAAAACGAGCAGTGAGGAAGACTTTACATGTTAGGAACCGCGCGCTGAATAATACAACAGAGTATTTGGTGACGCTGCTGCCGCTGCTGCTGCTGCGTTGGCAGTGGTGCATAAGCACAATTAACAGCAACACTCAAAATCTAAATATTTATTGATACTCGAGGAATCCAATGAGCTATAAAGCTTTTTTTCACAAACGTCCAGTCGGTGCTGGTCAGAACGTTATGACAACAAACATTGCAAAAACACAATAGGAGTGCAAAGCATGGAAGAGGTAAGGGGCCATCCATAAATGACGTCACGCGATTTTGGCCGATTTTGAACCCCCCATCGTCACACGGCGTCACAAAAAGTCAGACCCCCCTCAAATATGACGTCACAAAGCTCTGCCCCCCCCCTCCAAAACCATATTTCCATTTTGAAAATACAACATGCTTCAGATCACTTTAAACGATTGTCATTGTAGTGCGTATTTAACGTGGCGCTGCACTCTGATGTTGTAGGAGAAAACATTTATTAAAAAGGAGGCGTTGGAAAGCTGAAATTTAGCATAAAATTCACTTGAAAATATTCAACGTCTAACTAAAACTGCAGATGTTCAGAATATATTAAAATTCTCTCATAATTATAAAATATTAAAAGTAATTATAACTATTAAAAAATACTTTCAACTTTGTAGTAGAACGAAGCAAAGTGGAGAGTACAATTATAACAATCACATTCATTTCACAGAATGAAAAGCCCTGGTAGAATAATTAGAATAAAAATGTTTAATAACAATCATTCAAAAAATTTACAAAATTTATGCTTCTCCATTCTCCCATGGAGAACCAAAATGCTCCTTCATATAATAAATAAAGGTGACCTTAGTAAATTTAAATAATTAAATAGCAGATAATGAAAATTTATTTTAAAAAATTGTGTTATAACAATTCATTTTAATTAATATTTATTTAAAGTTGCGCATTTTTACGTGACGTCACATTTCTCAACCCCCCCTCCTCCCCTCGTCACACATCGTCACAAATGTCCGACCCCCCCCCCCCGACCCCCCTAGGTGCGTGACGTCATTTATGGACGGCCCCTAAATACATCATTTAAAATATATATTCGAATAAAACAACTATTTTTATCTTACCAGGTATAGCCTACTGAGCTATTAGCTTTTTCATAAGCGACCCAGCCACAAATGATAGCTGAACGAAGTGACTTGTCATTATAGTGGACATTTTTAGCAGCAAAATAGCTTAAATAATCTAAAAAGGCATGTTTCTAGATAACAACATTGTGGCCGTAACATTTAAATTAGATAATAGCTGACATGTTGTGCCACGGTCCTTACTTCCTTATCACACGTCACGAGAGAGGCCAGCCAGAGTGGATAATAAGAGTTGTCGGAGACTGCAAAATGCAATGGTGCGAAAATATTTTAGAATTTTAATCGAAATTTATTTTCCAAATACTTTTTGATTCACGACGGGTTTGCCTGTTACTTAATAGCTACTGTTGCACACCAATTTAACAAAAACTGGGTCATCGGGGAAAGTAAAAAAAATGTGATTCTCATCACGTCCCACAGTGTACAGTGCAGTCACCAACTCGTATTGTTCACTCTGTCTCTTTGACCTCTCTGTGTATCATTACCCTACCCGCCACCTGTTATATATTTAGCATTTTAAGCACACATCGTTATTGACATAGTGTTTTTAATGAACACGAGGCACTAAGAACTCCACAGATAGAATTATTACCATGCCCCCTCTGCTGACTCGGCAATCAAAATCAAACTATGTATTAATACTGGGGGAATCTGATGAGCTATGAAGCTCTTTTTAACAGATGTCCAGTAGTGGTGGGTTAGCACGTTACAACAACAAACAGTACGAATAGCACGACAGGGGTGGGACTTGGTGCCCGCACTGGGAACTTGGTGCCAGCCTTCGACCCACCGTGGCACCAAACCCACAATGACACTATTTTGCAATAATGTTTCCGGAAAGCGGTGATATAATTACACAATATTTAGAATTCTACGGCTTCAGTCGTGCTGAAACTTTACAGTGTGAAAGAATTACACACGTCTGGCAATAACTATTTGGTGTTTGAACATCTTAACACCTGTTTTATTGCCAGAAAGGGTAAAACCTATTCTTATTTGTCATACTTTGATACTGCCAAAAAGGCCCCATGATATTGCATAGCATAGCTGTCAGATGGATAGGAAGTTAACCCCGCGCGTGCGCGCGTTTCGTTTGATTTTCAGAGAGCTTCAACGATGTCATGGGCTTACAGCACAAAGTGTCCGGCGGCGGAGATGAAGAAATGACCGGCAGCTTTCTGGAAGGGTGGCAGAGTGCGAATTCCACGAACACATCGGGCCAGCGGAATTATTGGTCATACAGCACCGCCCAGGCTTTACAAGGGCTCACGACAGTCGGTAAGATTGAAAACTGTGCGATGGTGCAAAGCAATCGGGGGGGGGGGGGGGGTGCTGACAGACAGAGGTGATCAGGAGTTGCTTGGCTATGGTTGAAGGCCGACTGGGGCCTCACAGCCTTCAGTGGAATGCAGCATTTGTTTCAATACAAGCGAGCCGGTTTCTCCACATCCAGTAGGGTCAGGCAGAAAAAAAACTATTCTGCATATACAGAAATATAAACACAAAATAAAACTGTGAAATGTAATACGTAACGTACAGTAGCCATGAGGCTTCGTTGTTGAGAAGGTTAATACGATATTTTGTTGTTCGCATTCTCGACTATGGTACAGTAATTTTCCCAGCATTCCATGTTAACAATCTCCTGTAATTTTACCATTTGCCCCCCACGAACTTCCCTACCTCCGCGGCCAGCTACTGTGGAATCCCATGAACTTAATGTGCATGAAAACATTTGCGTTTGTGTTCGCATTATTTGTTAAAGAGCGAGTAATCAACAATACTTTTCCATCTACTTCATATGTACTATTATTATTATCTTAAATATTGAATAAAATCGCTCACTCCCAATCTAAACTATTCACTACTACTTTAAGCAACAACTGTTTTAATCTCTTCCCTTAAGACTTAAGTCAACTGGCGCCCGTGTGCCATCACAGGAGACCTTAATAGAGGGTTTTTTTGTGTTAGATCGCTTAAATATACATGTCATTAAACCTTCCACCATCCGACACAGCCAATTAGTAAGGGTTGGTCACGTAAACAAAAACGTGCAAATTTCGTTACGAGCTCAGCCACACCGGTTGGTTGTGTGTTGGAGAGTAAACCCAGAACGTTTACAATTCACAGGAGACCTCGCGCTCTATCCGGGAGGAGGGTTCGTCGCCGAACTGGGGTTGAACCTCGCGGATGGCACTGAGATCGTGGCCAACCTGAGCTCAGCTTCCTGGCTGGACCACAGCACGAGGGCCGTGCTGACCGAGTTCACCGGCTACAACATGAACACGGACCTCTTCTGCTCCGTCACCCTCCTCCTGGAGTTCTCGCAAGGCGGTAAGAAGAGGGCCCCTCTACGGGGTATTTTGGCCTACTCTTCCAAGCTGGCTGAACGTCTTGGAAGAATCTTCTTGGTTCTTTCGGTAAAGTCACGTAGAAGGGAAGTAATAAAATAATAAAAATAAAACATAATAATTGTATTATGTTTTATTTTTATTATTTTATTACTTCTATGTTATGTTTTATTTTTATTATTTTATTACTTCCCTTCTACGTGACTTTACCGAAAGAACCAAGAAGATGAATCCCTGCAGTCACGAAAGCTTTAAGTCTTGGAAGAAGTTCGAGTACTCACACTCTACCCCACCGCACACACAAACTGCCAATCCACTAACTATGGTGTATCCATTTATACTGTTGGGTTCATGGAGACGTAGATTTTAGTTTGATTCTACCAGGTAAGGCCAACTGAGCTACGTAGCTCTTTTTTAGAAGCGGCCTGGCCATATATGATAGCTCAATGAAGTGGCGTATTATGTGGAAATTTATAGCAGCAGCCAAATACTCAAAGCTTATGTTGATTCTAAATGTGGGGGGGAAAACCGGAAAACCCATTGAAAAATCGAATTCCAAATATACAGAAAAGCATCATGGTCAGGATCTAGCTCACGGCCTCCTGCATACTCGGCAAGACAGTTAACATCTCGCCACTGCGGCACCTTTTAAGAAACTTGCACCATTGTTTCATCTCCCGTGCGGGGAAATCGAACCGGTGACTTCTGGATCGCAAGGCCAGTGGGTTGACCATTAACACCACGGCAGTATCACCATTCTTCAGAACATTATTATTATAATGACAGCACAAGAATGTGTATTTACTTCACATATGTTATCCATAAGAGGTTTTTTGGTTAGTTTGCGTAAATATAAATCTGTCGTTAAACCCGCCACCACCCAACACAGCCAATTAGTAACGTTTGTCACGTGACTAGTACAGCACACCGGTTGTGTTGGAGAGTAAATCCACAACATTTACAATTCGAGTACAACGTTTCACTGGTAATTACAACCAGCATCGTCAGGCGACAGCCAGAGTTGTGGAGAAATCCACAACTTTGATGTTTTCACTTGTGAGCCAATCAGGTGCGAAAGGCTGGGGGGTTAGGCTGGTGTTAATGTATGCATATAAATTACAATTTATTTCTACGCGACCTAACCCAGTAACCTCTATTACGGGTAATATTGGTCGCAAAATCCTACGTGTTAAATTGACGTATGTTGTTCACTGTTTTTCAGGCGGTGCGTATGGGCACGCATACATCCACGTGTTTAGGATAGAGAGCTTCGTGGGAAAATTGGAAACCCTGACTGGCGTAGTTTACATCGTCTTTGCCGTCTTGCTGGTGATCATTGCCGCCACGGAGGCCCTGCGCTTGTCCGAACTTGGCGTGGCGTACTTCAAAAGCTTCTGGAACATCGTGGAGCTGTTGAGCATCACGCTTGGTGCAGCCTCTGTGGTCACTTACTTAATCAAGATGAGCGTGGCCACGCGCACGCTTGAGAAGTTCAGAACGGATCCACGTAAGTTCTTCACAAACTTCCACGGGCGGGTCTCTCTGGACCGGTACGTTTAACGATCATCTTTGATTTGTTCATCCAAAGTGGAGCTGGGGTTATATATCCCCCATTATTGTAAGTGCTGTAATCGATGAGTCTACAGATTGCCGGCACGATTACTCGATCTCAATGGACATCGTTCAGAGTGCAAAATCTCAATGGGCCCTTCTCTCTTCTTTTATAGACAGGTTTGTCAACTTTCAGGAGCTGGTCACATGGGACCGGCAGCTCTCTGAACTGCTGGCGACCCTCGTGTTTGTCAGCACCGTCAAGTTGCTGGGCCACATGAAGTCCCTCAGGCAATTCGAGGTGCTCGTCGGCGCCTTCTCGGAGGCGCGGGACCACATCCAGGGCTTCGCAGTCATCGTGCTCGTCGTTTTCTGCAGCTTCGGCCAGCTCACCAGCCTGCTGTTCGCCGGCTCGCTGCGGAACTACCGCACGTTCACCACGTGCCTGGAGCAGCTGTTCTCCCTGCTCTTGGGTCAGCCGGGCTATGGCGAGCTGTATGCAGCCAACCGCGTCCTAGGACCTCTGATTTACTTCGCCTTCACGTCTGTGAACACCTTCGTGATCGTCAACTTTTCGCTGGGCATACTCTCCGCGGGGTTCGTCAGCTTCCGAAGGGGCCTGCGGGAGCAACCGCACAGCTTGGGGTTGCACAAAGTGCTGTTGAGCAAGATCAGGGCAGTGCTTGCAGCTGTCCCCGCCTTGAAAGGATTTTTTAGGCCAAATAAATAATTCATGTCTGCCACAGACGACTTACGTATGTATGCATGTTGAACTTCTTTCGCGCCATATGTAGCCAACCGTGTTAATTGGAGGTGCGGGGAAAGGACAATAAACTAAACACAAAAAAAGCAGTTCTTAAGAATTACCTTAAAAATGCATATATAAGATATTAAATATGTGACAATTATAATAACATATCTCCTTATATTATCACTATATCTCATTGCTTTATCTGTCATCGCTTTATCTCTCATCGTGTTATCTCTCATCGCTTTCTCTCTCAACACTTGCACTCTCGTAACTTTGTCATCGCATTCTCTCTCTCGATCCCATCGTGTAGAGTTCCAGATGTGATTTGTGGATAGCCAAAATCGGAGCTAACAAGTTCGTGAATAACGAGGGAATACTCTCTATACATATCAGGAGATACCTTCGTTATGCCAAACTTATTGTGTCCCAAACTTGATTTGGAGCTTTCGTGACTGCAGGAATTACTCTTTGGTTCTTTCGGTAAAGTTACGTAGAAAGAAAATAAATTAAATAATAGCATACGACGTTTCGATTGCAACACAAGCAATCATCATCAGGTACAAATGAAAGAGAAAACAAACCTAGTAAACTTAGAAATATAATGCAATACAACACAGAGTCGGCCACCAATATAACGCTACTGCCACCTTTAGCCACGGACCGTTCATCCAGTTGGTGTATCCAAGTCTGTACCCAGACCCAGGTCACACAAGCACAGCGGTGACACCTGTACCTGTCCGTGGGAGCTCGCCCTCGTCTACCCACACTGACCAGTGCGGGGAAGTATGGTCATAAAACTCCATGACTGACACGGTGTGGGGGGGAGGCCTTACTCCAGCGGTGGATGTACAATGTTTATTAATTAATATTATCGTTCTATAAATATCTGAATGTCATTTTTGGAAAAAAAATCGTTCCACGTGTGAATTTGTATCTGCAAGCTGTCGAAGTAATACAGTCCCACACGCCTGTTACCTAACTTATTTAGTTTATCATTAAATAACCTTATTACATTTTCAGATTATATCTCTAAACAACTACAGAAGATACAACAGTTTATTCTAGATGTTTGACAATATCATTTGATGTGGAAATAAGTCTGAAAAGGACCTTGGCAAACTTGTGTTTGCACCCTTCATCAGTGTCGCTTCTTTGTTGCCTTGGCCATCGCTTAAGGTTGATGAGCGGTAGACGACAGCACTCCGATGTGGTTTTCAGGTCGTAAAACACGTCGTTTGGCACGATGTCCGACGTTTCGCCCCACGTGCTGGGAGCTTCTTTCAGGAACTGTATTGGACTGATATGATCCATTCCCGAAGAAGCTCCCAGCACGTGGAGCAAAAAATGTGGACATCGTGCCGAACGACGAGCGGAACGGCCCCAATAACACGTCGGAGAGCCGTACAGCACAAACGCAAACACATACACAGCATATCCTTAGGTTTTTTCGGTAAAGTCACGTAGGTAAAAACATTAAAAAGTAAAATAAAATAAAAAATCACGACGTTTCGGAGGCAACACAAGCTTCCGTCTTCAGGTGGTACCGTCACAGCCACGATAGCTGTATCAAGTAAATGAGAGATTTCAGGAGTTACCACTGCGTTTATATAATGGTTGGAGAAGGTGGTGGGGCATGGGCCGCATCTTTATTATTAATATGGTAATGTGAGGCTTGAGACTAAGAATAGACTGCATAACAAAGGCTGAGCCTTATGGAGAGGTGCGGTTTGTGACTCAACCTGTAACATAGAGACCAACACTAAACATAAGGCTCAGCCTTTGTTATGCAGTCTATTCTTAGTCTCAAGCCTCACCTTACCATATTAATAATAAAGATGCGGCCCATGCCCCACCACCTTCTCCAACCATTATATAGACGCAGTGGTAACTCCTGAAATCTCTCATTTACTTGATACAGCTGTCGTGGCTGTGACGGTACCACCTGAAGATGGAAGCTTGTGTTGCCTCCGAAACGTCGTGATTTTTTATTTTATTTTACTTTTTAATGTTTTTACCTACGTGACTTTACCGAAAAAACCTAAGGATATGAATCATTGCAGTCACAAAAGCTTCAAATCTAGAATTAACGTACACAGCAGTATGTACGTTGAACTTATTCCGCACTGTACGTAGCCAACCATGCTATTCGGAGGTGCGGGGAAAGGACAACAAACGAAACACAAAAGCAGTTCTATAGAAATTAGTTTTCAACATAGATTTAAAAGTGCATAGTTCCAGTGGCTTCCTAATATCGGAAGGAAGAGCGTTCCGGACGGCGGAAGAGAATCTGAAAGCACGCGATGCGGTGACCACCGTTTTTGTTTCATGGCTGAGCCAAAAGCTGCTGCTGTTACTGCTACGAGGATGACCGGAGTTCACGTGATGGTGGTTTATGCTCTTTGATGAGATCACAGAAGGTATCCTGGTTCATTTGCGGCAAGCACTTTGTGTGTGTGTAGTGAGCGCCGCCGTTGAAGCGCGCCGCGATTAATCGTTTGGCTAACGGTTTCGAATTATTAAAACCAAATTCAGCGCGAGTCTCCCAAGCAGAAATTGGCAGCGGTAGACAATGACAGCTACACTGCGCCGATGATGTCCTGGTCGTGATGAAATGGTGATGCAGTTTCCTTGACGTCTATCTGCTGCCGTAAATTTTAAAAAAATCCGTGTTCTAAGGGTCTCGCTGAGCTGCTGGTTGACCTGCTGAGTCATCACCACAAAGCTGTGCACAGGAGGGGCGCTGTCATCTGGACATGCAGAGCACGCTGGGTTTTCTTGGTAAGATTTTTTTTGCTGTTGAAAAAAATAAAAACATTTTGCGGGTATATCGTGATTTTTTAACCTCGTGTATCGTCTTGAAACATGCAATGAATAAATAATGAAACGTAACACGTGCGTTGTGATATATTCAAACGGGCATCTTGTGGTGAAATCACGCGGAATGTGAATCATCCCATCAGATTTGAGGAGCTAAGCAGGTTTTGAGCCTGGATCGTGCCTGAATGAGCGACCGACACTACATGACAATACAGGTGGAATGGGCGTTGAGGATGTGGAGTTGAGTGGACTTGCCGATGACCGGTACCAGCGGTTTCACGATCGACCTCTATCTAGGATGCTCGTGAAATGATGCGACTGAGCAGTTAGAGGCAGTCGCACTCCAGTAACAACAACGGAGGGCATAGGAACAACGCTCACAACAACGAGCGAAGCGCAAGGCGAATTAAATTGCAGCAAGTTGGCACCGTGGGAGACATAGGTGGTACATCTTGCCAGTAATTTCAGTCAGTCAACCCATGCCATCTGCTGGGTCTGTCCCGTGATCTGTCAGCGGGCCTTCGACACTTCACGTGGCCTCAAAGGGCACCTGACCTGGCACAGGCGCCATGGTGACGTCACCACCACTTAGTGGTGAATGGCGGCTGTTGCAATAGGCGTTGTGGGCAGTAAAGGGAAGACAAAAAAACTCCTGGAATTTACACTCTCCCCACCACCACCACCACCAACCTGCACTGACCAACGTGGTGAAATGTGGTCAAATAATCCTCCATTGCCTACATATACAGTGCAAGGAGGCCCTCATCCAGCAGTGGATTTCAAGCGTGCTCTAAATGCACCTCCGATTAGCACCGTTGGCTACGTACGGTGTGAAAGAAGTCCAACAGTGCATACATATTGAAACATTAAATATAAATGAGCGGAAGTACATTCTGGGCCAGATACACAACTCGACAACAACAAAAAACATCACCTTGGTGATTCGCGGCCATTGTTGGTGATGGCAAAATATCGGATGATGGATTTTACTGCAAGATCTGACCATGTCCGTCAGGTACTCACTGAGCTCTGTTGGCGTCTTGTTGACAAACGAATACGTTATGAGGTCGTCCTCGTTACACACACAAAGCGCTTGCCACAAATGAACCGCAATACCTCGCTGATCTCGTCAAGGAACATAAACCATCACACGAACTCTGTTCATCCTAGCGGTTTTTGGCTAACCATCATTGTCGGATTATCTTAGTAGCAAAAGTATGGGCCCCGCATTTTCAAGGGGCCCCGCTAAATGCTTTCAAGCTATCAATTCCGGTTCAGTGATTCTGCACTTGCTTTATTACTATAGTACTATACTGCCTTTAACTTTTATGAACGACTGGATGTTGAAGGTTAGCGATTTGTCGTATTATCTGGCTGTATAGCAAATGAAGTAGGCGCCGCAGACGCGGGAGCTGGAGGCGATAATTAGGGATTAGTGAGTGCAAGAGGCGCCGTGGAGATGGCAACTTGAGGGGGCACGTGAGGACTCGGAATTAATAAAGTGGAAGCAGGTTATAAGCAGGAGTGTACGTGAGTAGCAGGGGGTGTTGTTTGGGGACCAAGATAAGAGACGTCTCGCCGCTGGCGCTCGGACCGTCAACGAGACCTCGCCCCTCATCGCCAGGCGGGTGTTGGCTGAACCCCCCGCCCGAGACAGACGGTGAGTGGGTGCGAGGCACTGTAGGTGAGAGTAGGGAGCAGCGGCGAGGTAGAGAGGAGTAGGTGCAGGGCGGAGTAGATGAGAGCAGGTAGGAGGAGGAAGCGGCATGTGTGATCACAGTGAGAGGCAGTCATAGGTCTGCCTACAACTTGTGCGAGAGTAGGACTACTAAAGTGGAAGCAGGTTATCTTTTACTCGGTGTCATTGTGAGTAATTTGATACACTACAGTCGTATCTATTGACTCTATAGTAGTATCTCCCAACTCTATAGTCGTGTCTACTGACTATAGTCGTAACTACTAACTCTATAGTAGTATCTGCTGACTCTATAGTAGTGTCTGCAAACGGATCTTGTTTAAGGCCAGCCTAGCTCTAATCTCAGAAAGAATAAGGCTGCTCCGATTTGAACTTGATAATTTAGACAAGACTCTCCTACAATCACATTTAGCATTAACAGACAATGTCCACATCTGATTTGGACCATGTAGATTACATGACTGTTTCTTCAGTTGCTTCAATGTCAACCAAAAGCAGAGTTAACCTGATTGCCAAATTCAACCTCCTGTCAAAAAAGAAACCCGAACCACACTTGGAAAAGTTAGATGTTTACAAGATTGTTATCAATCACAGTAACAGCCCAATTTCTGACAGCCTAAAATCGGTACTAGCCTAAGGGGTTGGATTTCGCATTCATCCCCCAAACACATCCCAATGGATGACATCATTGCCCAGGTCGACGTAGCCCTCAAAGATCTGAAATCGCTGCTATCCTCAAGAATGCTAGAAACCAATGAGCAACATTAGCAAGGAGGAGCGTTTTGAACTCGCTCAATTAAAAAAGAGAGATGATACTGTCATACTCTCAGCCGACAAGGGCAATGCCACTGTCATCATGGATAAAACCACATACAACAACAAAATTCAGGACCTTCTCAATGATGGCTGCTTTACCAAAATAAATAGAGACCCTACCAATAACCTGGCTACTAAAACCAACAAAATCATCACTAATTCGACTTCCCTAATCGAACCCACCAACAGCTCTCTCTAAAACCTTCGGCTGCTAGACCACCCAGATGTTACGGCCTTCCAAAAATCCATAAAAAGGGCACTCCTCTACGTCCTATCGTCTCCACCATTAACTCACCCACTTACAGACTGGCACAATTTCTGTCTGAGACTCTGCTTCCCTTCACGGACAAGACCGCCTCAGTTGTACTTAATTCGGCCCACTTGGTTTCACTAATCAAGGACATATCACTGTCCCCGGAGGATTTGCTTGTCAGTTTCGATGTAGTCTCCCTCTTCACCAAGGTACCCGTACTTGATACTATTGCAATCATTGAAGACCTGGTACAACAGGGACTAAATCCTGATGTACCTTCGTTGGTAAGGCACTGCCTTCTGAAATGGGTTACCAGTTCACAGTTTATATAACTATACCCTCATTATGAGATACAAGTACCTTATATCAAGTGGTCATGAGATGTTAGCTACCTCGCCTGGTATATAGGATGGCCGTGGTTTTGATCCCGACCCTGACTCCTGTATATTTGGCGTTTTTATATTCTCCCTATGGTCGCGTGGATTTTTCTCCGGGTCCTCCGGTTTTTCCCTCCATAGTGTGCGACTGTGGTCATCCAGAACAGATCATACAACATATAACGACACAATGCCCGATGCACAAATACGAAGGAGACATCACAGTGATGATACGCTCCGCTGCTCCTGGCGCGGTTCTCTTGCTTGACCACCTGAATGTCAAATTGTAGTTGTTACTCTGCATCTACATCAGCCATACAAAGGAAAGACGAAGAGTATTTAGCTGCTATAAATGTCCACGTGATGATAAGCCACTTCGTTGAGCTATCATTTGCGATTGCCAGGTCGCTTCTGAAGAAGAGGCATATATAGCTCAGTGGGCCTTACCTAGTAAAAAAAATAGTCGATCGTTTGTTTAAGTACTCCTCATCACCACAAAAGTCAGAGCGTCTCCCTGCTCAAGTGATCAATAAACCATCGCTCAATTTACAGGCCCTGAGCCAGCGGTGGACACTCCACAGTCCCGAGGATGCCCACCATTGCCACAAAGTGGCACTCCATGTAATTGAACCCATTAAGTCGACATAGGCTCACAATCCACAACTGACATTAAAAGTCTCGACGTTAGGGGGATGGGGTCAGACTGCCGAGCCGGCACCTCTGACATCACGCATTGATCTAATCCCTGTTTTCAACCACCCATGATTATACAGGGACTCCTCTACTTACTAATGAGTTAGGTTCCAGAGGTCTGTTCGTAAGTCTAACTTTACTCCTGTCGATGCCAAACACGGGGGATGGCTTTAAACGTTATTTAATCTCCTGGAGATGAAGATTCCACTGGTTATTCACGTTCTGCAGATGTAGATGCCACAACCGCCATCTTTTGCGCGGCGGTTGAACTTCAGACTCTCGGTCCGAACAGGCAACTGGACACACAGAGGGGTTTGTTCGTATCTCTGAAAGATTGTAAGCAAACTATTCGTAAGTAGAGGAGTCCCTGTTCAGAGGTATCAAGTGTATTGAGTTTATGATCTCAGCCCGGTCCCCAATGACTGCACGAAATCACAATGTGTCCTATTGCAGCTCTGCAAATTAAAACAAATATATTCGATTGATGTGGCTATGTGAACACTTTTCAGGAGTGGGGGGGAGCATGTATAACGTTGTGGTGCTTAGTGTGGATTAAGACGTCTGCTGAGACAACGTAAGATGTGATTCTGTGACACGGAGGGAGGTGTACAGGCCAGCTGTGAGAGTGCTGAAAATGATGGCTTCGGGGCGCTTTCTACATTTAAATGATTATTATTATCATTATGCCCAGTGGAATCGTCTGCATCTCATGCTACAGCGTCGAAAGCGCAATTGTGGCGTAAATAAATTAGAGTAAAATTAGACGGCGTACGTTAAGGGCAAACGAGAGTGCGACCAGCAATCCAACCCGCCATGGGCCGCCTTCATCTCTCCAGCATTTCTTTTGAAACCGGGCAATTCTGGCACCTGGCCCAGAGACAGATTTAGAGTCAGATAGTTCCCACTAAGAATCAGCAATTGAACACACGTACGCGTGCAAACGCGTGCCCGTGCAGCGGAAAATACGGTAATATAACCCCTGGAGTATGCCACGTCCTCAAATAGTATAATCATTAGTCGTGCTCATACCCTTATCATATTTCCTGTGTCATTCGCGTCAAAACAATTACTGAAGTGTTTGTATACAGCCAGAGCATTATTAAAACAGACCAGGCACCTGCCTGGCTGTTTATCTGTGTCAACACGAGGTACATTAAACAGGATATCTGAGGAGACTATTTCTAAAAACGGATTGGCAGCATAATTCACTCTGCAAATATACTGCTATCGCTGTTGTTATTTGATTTGCGATTAGATGTTTTTGTTAGACTGCTCTTTGCTCCACCGTGCCGTGTACCTTTGTAACGTGGCACGAATGTGTCGAGCGTGGCCGCTATCCTTCACAGGTGGACCAAGCTACATGCATGAGAAGACTCAGGATGCCATGACGTACATCAGGCAATACGGCAGGCCCGATCTCTTTATCACCTTCACTTGCAATCCTAAATGGAAGGAGATCCAGGTTGAGCTTTATCCAAACCAAAAGGCAACAGACAGACATGACAACATTGCAAGGGTCTTTAAACTGAAAGCTGATGAACTCATGTCGGATTCGAACCGTGAACCTTCTGGGACGAGCGGTGAATGGCGCTACCACTTGGCCGTGTAAGTGCCCGTTGGCGAGCTCGTTTAATTAATTATAAATCGAAATGTTCCACAACCCCGTGGCAATCGTGGGAAAAAAATAAAAATAATTTAGCCAAAGAGAAAAGTCCAGTTACATTTGGTGAGATTTTGTTTCATTTGCAGTCATTTGTGACAAAGATGAGCCAACAATTTATAGTCCACGGACCACAGCGGAAATTGGTACCACCTACGGTCATAAAAGTTTAGTAGTACCGATGTATATATATTGCGAAAACGAGTGATTTATTTGATAACCCACTCACATTAAATGGTTGTCACATAATTCACTGGCATTGGCCACATGACGTCTCTCACTCGACGCTGGCTACCCAATGACTCAACAATACCCATAGACTAACACTACCATAGACTCAACACTGCCGATAAACTAACACTACCCTTGGACTAAACACTGCCCCTAGATCTTGACTTAAAGCTTTCGTGACTGCAGGAATTCATATTCTTTGGGTCTTTCGGTACAGTCCTATAGATAGGTTCAAAGAAAATAACACAAAACTAAACTACGACGTTTCGATTTCAACACAAGCGGTCGTCTTCAGGAAAAATAAGACGACCGCTTGTGACGACTGCATGGGTTGCAATAGAAACGTCGTAGTTTTTGTTTTTTTATTTGTTTAACCTATCTACGCGACGTGACCGAAAGTCCCAAAGAATATGACTGCTCCTAGACTCAACACTGCACCTCCGATTAGCACAGTTGGCTATTTACGGTGCGAAGAATTTCAACATACATGCTGCCCATAGACTAACACTACCCATAGACTCAACCCTGCACCTCCGATTAGCACGGTTGGCTATGTACGAGCGTTCTTGTGTACGAGAATCCGCTACGACGAGCCGTTTTAATTTAGACCAATTTGTTCGCAAGAGATATCTAGAGGTACATTTTCTGAACTGATACTAGATATCTGTAGTGTACATGGCTTCTGTGTATTATGTACAAGTGTATAATGCTGCCGTCGATACATATACGTGTATATAGCTGCTGTGTATACGTATACGTGTGTAGTGACATCTCTGGATGTCACCATGCTGTAAGTGCAGTACCGGCCCTAGAGGGCACGGTGTGTGTCGACCTGAAGGGAAGGTCGGGTAAGGCCATGCCAGCCTAGTTGACCCGAGAGGACACGTGACCGGTTAGAATGACAGAGGGGCCCCCGAGAGGGGGCTGTGAGGGTCACGTGATGGAAACGAGGTTCTTCGTGAAGGTTCTGGAAAAGGGGCGTGGCCAGGGGCGGAGTCAGCCACGCCGGAGGAAATATAAGCCGAGTCCCGAGAGGGAGCTGGACCCGTGCAGTATGCTGTCGGTCCTGGTCCGAAGTTGATAGTTACCTTGTAACCTCTAGTTAGCCAGGGTGGTCACCACCCTAGGTTGATGTCGTGTTAAGGGGAAAGTTGCCCCGTTGTGTTGAAGTAATGCATGCGCTGCCTCCAAGTCTAAGTGTGCGAATCAGTTGAACCCACTACACGTGTATATAGTTTCTACTTCAGCACACCAGTGTGTTGGAGAGTAAACTCACAACATGTACAATTCGAGTATGACGTTTCGCTGGTGATTACAACCAGCTTCGTCATGTATACAGTATTGAACTTCTTTTGTACCTTATGTAAACAACCGTGCTAATTGGAGTTCCGGGGGAAGGACAAGAAACTAAACAAAAAGCAGATCTAGAGGTAAAACCTCTGACCTGACACGATTCAGCCATCTGAAGATCCACAAGCAGGACCCACCAGGAGGGCAATCATCATACTCAACCCCGAGTGATTGCCAATGATGATTATGGCTGAGTGGGTGAGAATATTTATCTCGTAAATGAATACATTTTGTATTCTGGAGCTGGGAGATCCTCCCTCGCTCACTGCTACTGCTTCTGGTACTGCTGGTGTTGTTGGTGCTGCTGCTGGTGCTGCTTCTGCTACTAGGGGTCGGTGGTGCTCAACTGAGCTGCCTTTATCGGGGGTGCCCCACCACTCACGCCTTTGCATTGGCCAGGGTCGGTCTCAAAACTCGAATTTCTGCTCGTGGCGCAGAATGGCCTCCCCCGCCCAGACCTACACGTTTCACCGCACTGCAACACCACCACCAACTGGTACACACTAACCACGTCACTTGTAACACGCCGCTCCCTCACCCCACATCCGCACACTTCTGGGGGTCCCTTTGCGCTCCCCCCACCCCGCATCAGAGTCGGAATTCACCTCCTGATGGACGCTGCCTCTATCCATCTGGAGGCAGCCGGGTCCTCGAGTCGAATCTTCACATTCCACATATACAGCAGGCGTCAGCACATTAACGCTGACGCCTGCTGTATATTTGGAGTTTACGGTGTCTCTCTCCCCGTTGTCGCGTGAATTTTTTTCTTCTTCCTCCGGGTCCTCCGATTTTCACCTCCAAATGCGTTATTATTTAGATTATTTTACTGCTATAAATTTCCACGTGATAAGCCACTTTGTTGAGCTATCATTTGTGATTAGGTCGCGTTTGAAAAAAAAATACCTCAGTGGGCTTTTCCTGGTAGAATAGTGATCGTTTAGTTTTATTTGTATGTTTTTGGGCGATTTGTTTATATTTCTTGTACTTTGTACTCCTATCGTGTTTACGTATTGATGGTTATAACTTTCTGTTGTTGTCTACTCGAGGCGCTGTCGGCAGGGAGGGTTGGCTCTTGGAAGACGGAGCGTCTGCGCACAGAGGACTCGCCGTTTATGTTCGCTCTCTAATTACTTGATTTACTCACAAAAAACAAAAATTATCACCTTATAGCCTTAACAGACTTTTGGGGCAAGTGCTGTTAGCGAGTAACGCCTGTGAAGGTCGGTACGGCACGGTTTGGTGGGTAAATAATTTTACAAAATTTTAATTTCAATCATGAATTATAGGAAATTGTTAAAGTTTTTTTCTGAAATTTGTGGATACATTTCAGTCTAATAAATGATATGCTTGTTCTAATTAAAACACATCACTTGTTAAATAAAAGGCTGGATAGACTCAAATTATCATTAGTTTAAAGTTAAAAGATACAGCTGAAACATTGCTTACATATGCCAGTAGAAGCACCAAAGACCCTCTGGAGGGCGATTCTGGACTATTCTTCCACACTGGCCAGATGTCTTAGAAAATATTTGAGGACCCATATCTTCACAACACCACACGCACAGAGGCATTGGGGGATTCAAATACATGTGTAATGCGAGCAAGGATAAGGTAGGCGCTGCCTCCGCACCACTCACGTGGGCCGGAGTATTAGGGGAGGTGAAGCCTGGTCGTCGGGGTGAGTGGGGGCGGAGTCAGGGTCACGTGAGGAGGAGGAGGAGTCAGGGTCACGTGAGGAGGATATAGGGTGAGAACCGGAAGGGGATCGGGGGTGGAGAGAGAGTGAAGATAGAAGCCACGCGGGGTGCTGACGGAGGAGTGGCACGAATTCCCACGTGGTCGGAGTCATGGCACCGTCGGCCAGCAGTGTACGTGGAGCAGCGGAGTGGCCGCAGAGTGTGCGGGAGCACACGGAGCAGCAGAGTGGCTGCAGAGGGTGCGGGGCACACGGAGCAGCGGAGTGGCTGCAGAGTGTGCGGAGTTACACGGAGCAGCGGGGTGGCTGCGGAGTGTGCAGGGCACACGGGCAGCGGTGTGGCTGCAGAGAGAGCGGAGGACTCGAACGGCGTGCGGAGGGCACGCGACGAAAGAGGTGCGGGTCCGACCGGGGACATCGCGGGGTGCGAGACAAGAACCCAATAAAGGACAGAAGGAGACCAACATCGCCTAAGAGTCCTTTATTACACATGTTCCCAGAATCAGCTCGGTGCCGAGATGTCAACTTCCTCGCCTGGTATGTAGGAGGTCGTTGGTTTATCCCAACTCTGACGCCGTTATACAGGAGACCCTTGCACCTCAAATTAGTTACGTTCTTGGACAGTGCCGCAAAAGCCAAAACCGCGATATTCAATACTTAAATTTACCTAAATAATGGGGTTAGGTACACGGCAACCAAAAATAGACACATCACAATTGAAATATGTACTGTACTGTATGCCAAATAAACAAGATAATGATCATACGCGGGTGTGTATGTTTGCTCGTGGGTGGGGAGCAGTAGCGCAACGGTTTGCATGTTCTCCCTGTGGTCACTTGAATCTTTCCCAGGTCCTCCGGTTTTTCCCTCCACATCTAGAATCAACATAGGTTTAAAGTATTTGGCTACTATACATTTTCACATCATAAGCCACGTCGTTGAACTATCATATATGGCCAGATCGCTTCTGAAAAAGGGCTATACATCTGTAATAAAGGACTCGTTCACTGGGTCTGTCTCCGTTGTCCTTTATTTGGGTTCTTTACACTTGTCCCACACGGCCCTCCCTCAGAGCCTCCCCGCTTGGCAACTCCACAGCTGCCTTCGCTCCCGTAGCCTTCTCGATCCTGCAGCTCCGCTGCAGGTCCCCTGTGCAGTCCTCCGGCTGCTCTCACTGCAGCTCCACCGCTGCTCCTCGTTCCTCCGTGCTCGGTCACCGCTGGCCGACGGTGCCGAGTCTTACTGTGTGTGTGTGGCGATCTCGCCACTCTCCAACCTCCGCCCTGCGTGGCCTCTATCTCTATCTCCCACACTCCCCCGTATCTTCCGGTATCTCTCCCTTAAGACCTCACCCCTCTCTCACACGTGACCTAACTCCTCCCCCCCGTGACGTCATATCCGCGAGGCCGTTTACGCCCGCATTACACCACCCTCCCCCGTAGAGAAAATCCAGCCGACCTCGGCTGAACAATAACGACACAAGTAGACCTCGGCTGAACAATAACGACACAAGTAATGCGAGCGAACACAACCATCACACATGCAAGGACAACGAAGCATACAATAAATATAACAACAACAACAACAACAAAACACAACAGTAAAATTCAACGAAATGTAAGGGACTTTGAGCGCGTGCGGGTCGCCGGTCCGTCCCGGACGGGCGGCGGTCCTCCTGCAGACCGGGAACGTGACGGGGTTTTAGGAGCGACAGGATGAAGTCCTCCTGTCGCTATTGGAGGCCCGTCAACGTCCCGGTCCCGTGTCCCTGAAGGCCCAGCGTCGGGGGTGCGTCGCGATTGTGTCTGCGGCGGGGTCGGAAGGGCGGCGGGGCTCGGAGTCCCCCAGCCGTGGTAGGCACACCCCGAGCAGAGTCTCCTGTCTCCAGCAGTGTCACGGCCGGTGACACTGCCGTAAAAGGCATGACAGGCGCTCTTGCAAGGTCAACAGGCACAGGCAAGGATGAGTCGGCAGCAACAGACCCCGGCAAGGCAACATCAGGAGATGACGCATCGTTTCGAGGGGCCACATATGGTTTCAAGCGCGACGTGTGAACGAACCAACGCCGAGATCCAAACCGAACACGCGCGGACTGTGGGTTGGGAACCTCGATGAGGCGAACCGGCCCTTGCCATGGTTTGTGTAATTTAGGAGAGGTACCTGGCCGCACCTGCGGGCAATGGAGCCAGGCCATGTCCCCCACCTTCCAAGGGCACTCCCCCTTTGAGCGTCGAGCACACCGCTCGTTCCGGGCCTGGGCTTTGGCAGTAGCCATGCGGGCCCCTTCCCGCGCCTCAGTAACACGGCGAACGGTATCCTGAATGTAATCAGGAAGAGGCTTAGTAGGTCCCCTCACTCCAGTTCCCAACTGCACATCCATTGGCGGCACGTTTTCGCGACCGTACATAAGGAAAAACGGCGAATATCCTGTAGCCACATGCGGCGTCATCCGGTATGCCGAAAGTACCCCAGGGATATGCAATCCCAATCCGATTGTTTTTCACTCACCGTGTGACACAACATGGCGGACAAAGTCCGATTTAGCCGTTCGACCATACCATCCGTTTGTGGGTGGTAGGGAGATGTCCGTATCTTTTTAGCTCCAAGAGCCGCACACACCTCCCCCAACAATTTAGAAGAAAAATTCCGGCCTTGGTCTGTGAGGAGCCTCTCCGGCGCCCCCTTGTCCATAACATACCCAAATAGAAAGGCGTCTGTGATAGACGCCGCTGACTGGTCAGGCAAAGGCCAGGCCATCGGCCAGCGGGAGAGGTACTCCACCCCAACTAGCAAGTATTTATTACCTTTAGCGGATGGCGGGAAGGGTCCCAAAATGTCCAACGCCACCAATTCGTTAACTCGAGACACCTGAATAGACTGTATCGGCGGCACATATGCTTGTTTAGGTGGTTTTCGCCGGGCACAATCAGGACACGCGCGGACGTGACCGACGACATCCGTTGTCATGCCGTGCCAAAAGTAGTCTCGCTGCAACGTCAATAGGGTCTTCTGCACCCCCAGATGTAAAAGCGTGTCCCCATGCAGAGTCCTAATCAATTCGTACCGCAAGGATGCCGGTAAAACCAGACGCCAGCGTTCCTGTAACCCTTCCCTCCACATCAGCAGACCATCGCGGAGAGCGGTTTCGGCATACCCCCCGTACCCAGTCCCCCACTCTTCTTCGCAGGCCGATTCCGTAACGTGACCAAAGAATCATCCAACATTTGTTCCCGAATCTACACAGCCCTTGGAAGATTCAAAATCTCATCAGCCGGTCCCGGCTCCTTTGGAGCTTCAGGCACCTCGACCGCCAACGCAACAGGCTGAGGGGGGTGCTGAATCGGCGCACATCTATGCGTCCCAGACGCGCACGCGCAAGGGGATCGCTGCGGCAACCTAGAAAGCGCGTCCGCATTCGCGTGACGCACCCCCTTCCGATGGTGAATTTGGAAGGAAAATTCTTGCAGCGTGTCCAACCACCGCGCCAACTGGCCGGATGGTTGGTCCATCTTGAGAGCATACTGCAAGGCCGCATGATCCGTGCGCACAATAAACGAACGACCGTAGAGATACGGTCGAAATTGGCGGAGAAAGAAAACAATTGCCAAAAGTTCCCTGCGTGTGACGTAGTAGTGGGTTTCTGCGGGAGACAAAACCCGGCTACCGTACGCCACCACGCGCTCCACACCACCTTTGGACTGAGACAACACGGCCACAATGCCCGTGTCACTCGCGTCCATATCCAGAATGAAGGGGTGATCGAAATCAGGATGATCCAACGTCGGTGCCGTAGCCAGTCGATCGCGCAGGCCCTGAAACGCCGCCTCTTCTGGCGGTCCCCAAGCAAATTTCCGTCCTTTACCCGTAAGGAGGTGCAAGGGCCTCGCGATCGTCGCGAAATTCGGAACAAACCTCCGATAATATGAGGCAAACCCCAAAAACCGACGTACATCCCCCACCGTGGCCGGGGTTGGCCAGTCACGGACGCATGCTGTCTTGTCCGGATCCGTGGCCACCCCGTCCGCACTGACGATATGCCCCAAGTAGCGCACGGACCGTTGCAGTAGTTGACATTTCTTAGGCTTAAATTTCAAATTAGCGGAACGCATCCTGGCGAACACAGCCTCCAACCGCAGTAAATGCTCATCAAATGTGCGGCTGAAGACGATAATATCGTCTAAATATATCAGACATGTTTCCCACTGCAACCCCATTAACACCAACTCCATCAACCTTTGAAATGTGGCAGGGGCAGCATTCAACCCCATCGGAAGACAATTAAATTGGAATAACCCCTGCGGCGTACGGAAAGCAGTCTTCTCCCGTGAGGGCTCGTCAAGGGGAAGCTGCCAGAATCCCGAAGAGAGATCTAGCGTTGAAAAGAACTTCGCCCCCGACAAGGCATCGAGGGAGTCGTCCATACGCGGCAGGGGGTACGCATCTGCCACAGACACTTTATTCAATTTTCGAAAGTCCACACAAAATCGCAATTTGCCGTCCTTCTTTTCAACTAAAACAACAGGCGCGCCCCATGGGCTGTTAGATGGAGATATTATGTCCGCAGCCAACATGTCATCCACTGCCCCTCGAACCTGATCTCGCTCCGCCGGACTCATCCGATGCGAGTTTAACCGAATAGGGGCAGCGTCCCCTGTGTCAATATGATGGTAAAGCAACGAGGTGCGTCCCAAGTCCAAATCGTCGGAGCTAAACACATCAGAATAACTCAATAATAATTTACGAAGCGCGCAACGTTGTTCCCCGGAAAGGGAAGAATTTTCCCCACACAATTCGGCGATCCAGCGATTATCTGCGGCCCCAGGGCCTGAAACACCACCAACCATGACCTGGCTGCCCAGATGATCCTGTGCCATAAACGCCGTAGTGGCATGTGCCACAACCGTACCAGCCGGCACACACACATTTTCGGTACTTGCATTAAGCACCTGCAGAAACGGCTGCTGGTCTGGCCGGACAATAGTTTGCGCCCCAACGAGCGCCGATCCGCCCGTTATGGTGGCGGACGGCGACAACAAAACCCCAATTGCACCTTGACGACCAGGTACAGGCTTCCGATATCGCAAGGGGATAAGCATCTGTGAGCCAGGTGGAATATCAACAGATACCTCGGACAGCGCCTGCACCTGAGCGACCGGAGCAGGTCGCCCCCAGGGCGACGGTAGAAATGTAATTTTTCGCCCACCCGGTAATTCAATGCAGTTTTCATTAATTCGAATTAGAATGGGCATCTTGGCCAGGAAGTCAGTTCCCAACAAGCAAGGAACCGCAAGGGACCTCGAAATTAACACAATTCCTGAGGCCGACACTCCCCCGATAGATATATTAGCGTCCACCTGGCCCACAATGCCCATGCTACCCCCGTTCGCAGCGACGCAGGAATCGTAAACCGGACGCACGGCCTCAGGTGGGATGTCCAACAGATGGAAAATTACATCCGATATAATGGTCGCAGACGCCCCGGAATCCACTAAAATCTGCACGTCCACCCCTTGTATAGAACCAGGTACAGTGGACAAACCAGTAGCGGCCGCGACAACCCGCCGTGCCAATTTACGCCACTGCGTTACCGAGCGACGTGGCCGAGTCGATGGCCTCCCCCCGGTATTAACAACACCCGGATCGCACGACAACGGTGATGAGTGAGGTGTCAAGCCTTGCCGGGTGTCTGGTGCGCACCGACTTGCCTGTCCTGGAGGATCCTTCCGTGGCACGTCCGCTGTCGAGGCCTCCTGCTGGGGCGGACCTGGGACATGGGCCCAGCAGTCCCTGGCGTAATGGCCTTTACGGCCGCAGCGGAAGCAGTCGATGTCGTTGCGCCGCGCCGCATGCCCCCCGTCCCGACGCTCCCGTGTCGGCGGCGCAGATCGCGGCCCCGGCCTACTGCGGGCCGACCACTGAGCAGAGGCGGCTGTCAGCTCCTGCGGGCCCCCCCTGTCAGGAACGTACACCGCCTTCTTGGGATCCCAACTCGCGGCACCTCCTTCGATGATGGGCCCCCCTGTCCACGCCGTGACTTGCTTCCAACGGCGCAGGTTGAACTGGGCATCAAGACATTTAGCGGCCGCCCAGGATGTCAGCTTTTCGTGGCCACACACCGGCATAGGAATCCCCAAATCCCGGGACAGCTCGAGCATCTTACCCAAGATGAGAGGTTCGAGCAGGTCAGGCTCCGTCTCCGGGTATGCAGCCATGGCCAACTCCAATACCGCACCCCTGTATGCCACCGGCGACTCCTCGGGTGCTCGCTGACGTTGAACAAACCGGCAATGAGCATCATCCGGTGGCTCATATGCATCTGCCATCTCGTCGAAAACTCCTCTCAATGTTTTCTTCTTCTCGGCCTTTATAGAACGGAAGAATCTCACCGACTCGTCATCGAGAAGAGTCGGTAAAACCTCCAATGCCTCAGCGTCCGTCCACCTTGCTGAGCGTACCGCCGCCAAAAATCTGCAGGCGAAAGCACTCCAATCGCCACCGATGGAGAATTCTTTAACGGTCGTGAGATGACGACTGCGACTCCTTGTTGCGCCGTCCTCAGCCGATAACTCACCAGGTGGCATATTCAAAATGGCGTCGCATCGCAACGTGTTCAAGATGGCGGCCTCTCGCCGCGGAGAGCGCAAGATGGCGGCTTCCCGCCGTTCTTCTCCTGCCACGCCCAAGATGGCGTCTTCGTGCCGCGTGGCCGATGGTGCCGACAGCGGAGGCAAGGCGGCGACCTGCGGACCTCCATCGGCTCTCCCCAACGCCGTCCTCGGCGTGACGAGCTCGCACAATTGCGCGAGCACGATTTTCAGTGTCTCCAGCTGCGCCACCATCTGTCTCCATCGCAAGTCCGCGTCCTCTGGCGCAGACGGGTCCACCGACGCGGCGACATCTTGGACTCCCGGACCCGTACTCGTTCCCGCACGGATCTCCTCCTCCATCGCAGGCAGGTCCACCGCCTGAGGAAGGTCGTCATCGTCGGATGATGATGCAGATGATGGCGCAGGAATATTCTTTTTTCTGAGCTGTTTTGACATGCCGTTTCACTTCTGACACCATATATGGCCAGATCGCTTCTGAAAAAGGGCTATACATCTGTAATAAAGGACTCGATCACTGGGTCTGTCTCCGTTGTCCTTTATTTGGGTTCTTTACACTTGTTCCACACGGCCCTCGCTCAGAGCCTCCCCGCTTGGCAACTCCACAGCTGCCTTCGCTCCCGTAGCCTTCTCGCTCCTGCAGCTCTGCTGCAGGTCCCCTGTGCAGTCCTCCGGCTGCTCTCACTGCAGCTCCACCGCTGCTCCTCGTTCCTCCGTGCTCGGTCACCGCTGGCCGACGGTGCCGAGTCTTACTGTGTGTGTGTGGCGATCTCGCCACTCTCCAACCTCCGCCCTGCGTGGCCTCACTCTATCTCTATCTCCCACACTCCCCCGTCTCTTCCGGTATCTCTCCCTTAAGACCTCACCCCTCTCTCACACGTGACCTAACTCCTCCCCCCCGTGACGTCATATCCGCGAGGCCGTTTACGCCCGCATTACACATAGAAGAGGTAGTCGTTTCGTTGAAATCGTGTATTACTACCCAGAATTCTGAATTGACAGTAGTCCAATGGAGTGATTTTCACAAGCATTACTTCTTTGAGTCCATTGATTCCTTTTGTGAAGAGGTAGAACCATGCAAACTCTTCAGCTTTCAATTAATTTGCCACAGATGATGAAGATGACTGAGCTCGGGTCAAATGTTGCCAACTCACTCCATCACTCACAACTTGTGGCAAATACATATATCGAGATATGACATTTCGAATACGTGTCTATGTGATCGAACACTGATAGATTTACGTGACATTTTGAATACATGTGTCTTTGTAATCGAGCCTTGATTGAGCTATCACATTTTGTGTAATACATGTGCTTATGTGATCAATAATTGATAAATTTATGATATTTTGAATACGTGTCTATATGATCGAGGAGTGATCGTGTTTTAACATGTTTACAAACTTGCATCTATGTGACTGAGCAGTGATTGAGATATGACATTTTAAATACATCTATGTTATCGAGCATTGTTCGAACATTGATCGACCTATGACATTTTGAATACTTGTGCCTATGTGATCGAGCAGTGATCAATATATGACATTTTTATATTAAACTAAATACTATAAATTATTAGTTTTTATTTTACCAGGTGAGGCCCACTGACTTTTGCAGAAGCGACCTGGCCACAGATGTTAGCCTGGCTACAAATGATAGCTAAAAAAAAGTGGCTTATGATGTGGAAATGTATAGCAGTCAAATACTCTAAATGCATGTTTGTGAATGGAGAAAAAATAGAGGACCCGGAGAAAAATTCATATGACCACAGGGAAAACATGCAAATTCTAAATATACAGATGTCATGGTCAAGATAGAGATTTAATCCCACAACCTCCTGTATACCAGGTGAGGTAATTAACATCTCGCCACCGTGGTACCATTACGTGTGTCTATGTGAGCGAGCATTAATCAATCAATGATCGAGCTATGATTTTAATACTTGTAGCTACGTAATCAAGCAGTGATCATGCAGGGGTGATTTTTTTTTATCGGTAAAGTGGTTCCTGTCAGAAGATGTACATATCGAAAAAGAGGATTTGTGCATCAAAAAGGCCCATTGGTGGAATGTTTTGACTATCAGCCCTTCCATTTATGCTGATTGACTTCCCTGAACATAAACATAATCTATCATTAATTTTATCGTAGATTAATTTCATTATGTCACTGTGTGTCGAAGAATGCGTGTGGGGAATGTGCTCACGTAAGATATCGCCTTGAAGGTACAAAGAGATGTAGATATTCACCTTTGTCAACGACTTTGTTAACTATGTTAAGGATGTGTTCAACCTCGTTGATGTTAGTCAACAAAGATTACCAAGTCAATTAACTGTTAACAATGTTGACAAAGTGTGGTCCTGGATGCGATGTTCAAGCGCACGGCGGGCATGCCCAACCCTGACGGAGAACCGAAGTCCCCACTTGTGGAGCCGCTTGCGCAAACTGCGTACCCACGGCGCCTAGACGCCACAGATGATGAGGCCGAATGAGCTCGGGTCAAATATTTCCCACTGACTCCACGACTCACAACTTGTGGCACATACACATACAGTGTCCACCATGTGCAGGTCAGTAGTGATTGAGCCGTGGCATTTTGAATACAAGTCGATGTGTTCGAGCAGTAACCAAGCTATGCCATTTTGAATGCGTGTTGATATGTTTGAACAGTGATCGAGATATGACATTTCGAATACGTGTCTATGTGATCGAGCACTAATTGAGTAACACGACATTTTTAACACATGCGTCTTTGTAATCGAACCTTGGTTGAGCTATGACAATTTGAATACATGTGACTATGTGATCAAGAATGTATCGATTTATGATATTTTGAATACATGTGTCTATCTGATGAAGCATTGATTGAGCAGTGATTGAACTATGACATTTTTATAATGTGTCTGTGATCGAACAGTGATCGAGCTATGACATATTGGTAATTAACTAAAAACTTATTATCTTTTTCTGCATTTTACCAGTGAGCTATATAGTGCTTTTTCAGAAGCAACCTGGCCACAAATTATATCCTGGCCACAAATGATAGCTCAACAAAGTGGCTTATGATTTGGAAATGTATAGCATCCAAATACTCTAAATGCATGTTTGTAAATCTGGATAAAAAAATAGAGGATCCGGAGAAAAATCTATACGACCATGGGGAGAAAATGCAGACTCCAAATATACAGGCGTCAGGGTCGGGATCGAGAATGAACCCATAACCTTCTGTATATCAGGCGAGGTAGTTAACATCTCGCCACTGTGGCACCCCATTACGTGTGTATATGTGATAAAGAATTAATTGAGCAGTGATCGAGTTCTGATTTTAATACTGAGGTAATTTTTTTATGGGTAAAGTGATTACTGTCAGACGATTTATGTATCAAGAAAGACGATTTACGTATTTAAAAAGACGACTTATGGACCGAAAAAGCCCATTGGTGGATATTTTTGGCTGTCAACCCTCCCATTCATGCTGATTGGCTTCCCTGAGCATTAACATAACTTATCATTAATTTTGTTGCAGATTAATTTCATCCCGTTAGAGTGTGCGTGTGGACGAATGCGAGGGGCAAATGTACTCCCGGAAGATATCGCCTTGACGGTATAAACATATGTCGTGGATGTTCATGTTTGTCAACGACTTTGTTAACTATGTTAATGACGTGTTCAACTTCGATGTGAGTGAACGAAGTTTACCAAGTCAGTTAACTGTGTTAACGATGTTTCTTGGCAATGTTGACAAAGTGTAGTCCCGGATGGAATGCTCAATCACACGGCGAGCACGTCCGACCCCCACGGAGAACCGAAGTCAGCACTTGTGGAGCCGCTTGCGCAAACTGCGTACCCACGGCGCCTAGACGCCACAGATGATGAGGCCGAATGAGCTCGGGTCAAATATTTCCCACTGACTCCACGACTCACAACTTGTGGCACATACACATACAGTGTCCACCATGTACAGGTCAGTAGTGATTGAGCCGTGACATTTTAAATACGTGTCGATGTGTTCGAGCAGTAACCAAGCTATGCCATTTTGAATGCGTGTTGATATGTTTGAACAGTGATCGAGATATGACATTTCGAATACGTGTCTATGTGATCGAGCACTAATTGAGTAACACGACATTTTTAACACATGCGTCTTTGTAATCGAACCTTGGTTGAGCTATGACAATTTGAATACATGTGACTATGTGATCAAGAATTTATCGATTTATGATATTTTGAATACATGTGTCTATCTGATGAAGCATTGATTGAGCAGTGATTGAACTATGACATTTTTATAATGTGTCTGTGATCGAACAGTGATCGAGCTATGACATATTGGTAATTAACTAAAAACTTATTATATTTTTCTGCATTTTACCAGTGAGCTATATAGTGCTTTTTCAGAAGCAACCTGGCCACAAATTATATCCTGGCCACAAATGATAGCTCAACAAAGTGCTTATGATTTGGAAATGTATAGCATCCAAATACTCTAAATGCATGTTTGTAAATCTGGATAAAAAAATAGAGGACCCGGAGAAAAATCTATACGACCATGGGGAGAAAATGCAGACTCCAAATATACAGGCGTCAGGGTCGGGATCGAGAATGAACCCATAACCTTCTGTATATCAGGCGAGGTAGTTAACATCTCGCCACTGTGGCACCCCATTACGTGTGTATATGTGATAAAGAATTAATTGAGCAGTGATCGAGTTCTGATTTTAATACTGAGGTAATTTTTTTATGGGTGAAGTGATTACTGTCAGACGATTTATGTATCAAGAAAGACGATTTACGTATTTAAAAAGACGACTTATGGACCGAAAAAGCCCATTGGTGGATATTTTTGGCTGTCAACCCTCCCATTCATGCTGATTGGCTTCCCTGAGCATTAACATAACTTATCATTAATTTTGTTGCAGATTAATTTCATCCCGTTAGAGTGTGCGTGTGGACGAATGCGAGGGGCAAACGTACTCCCGGAAGATATCGCCTTGACGGTATAAAAATATGTCGTGGATGTTCATGTTTGTCAATGACTTTGTTAACTATGTTAATGACGTGTTCAACTTCGATGTGAGTGAACGAAGTTTACCAAGTCAGTTAACTGTGTTAACGATGTTTCTTGGCAATGTTGACAAAGTGTAGTCCCGGATGGAATGCTCAATCACACGGCGAGCACGTCCGACCCCCACGGAGAACCGAAGTCAGCACTTGTGGAGCCGCTTGCGGAGACCGCGTACCCACGCCGCCTAGACGCCACAGATGATGATGCCGAGTGAGCACGAGTTAAATGTTGCCAACTGACTCCACAACTTCAAAATGTTGGCACATACACATATAGTGTCCACCATATATGGCTCAGAAGTGATTGTCCTGTGACATTTTGAATAAATGTGTTGTGTTCGAGCAGTGATTGAGCTTTACATTTTTTTAATACATTTGTCTATGTGTTTGCGCATTGTATCAAGCTATGACATTCTTAGTACATGTGTCAATGTGATCGAACAGTGATTGAGCTATGAAATTTTGATAATAACCTAAAAACTATGGATTCTTTTTCATTTTACCAGGTAAGGCCCACTGAAATATATAGCTCACTAGCGGCATTGCCCGGGCGAAAAAAATATTTCAAACTTCTTTTAAAAACCTTACATATATGTAATAAAGCTCGTTGAAACGACTTCTGGAATCCGTCTTTTATTCAACTTGTTTTTTCACGCTGCTGACAGGCAGCGTGAGAGGGACAGATAGCGAGAGAGACACACTGCCACGTGGTAACCCGGAGCCCCGCTCCCGCGTGGCCCCTTTCCTCTGTTCGTTCCCGTTCTGACCACGTGTCGTTCGTCTCCACCCCTATTTAATACCCGGGTCACGTGGTACGTTTCCCCCAATCCTGGCTAGCCTCCATGGAATATTCTAGGCCCCCTCGTAAGCTGCCGGGACCACGCCCCTGACTCATCTCCCCATTGGCTGTGGCCAAAGCCAGCAGAACCAATTCCCTACTTCCAGCTGTCACCTTTCCATTACGTCAGGGCCACGCCCCTAGGCTTCCCCCCATTGGCTATAAACCAGGACCGGCAGAGCCAATCATCATGACAAGTTGTGATACGTCATTGAGCCTGATATATCCTCACATTACATATACATACACAGATACTAACCTATTGTGAAAGCCCGGTGGGCCGTTTGTCCATTTCTCCACCAACAAAATTATAAGACGCTTGCACAAGTCCAAAAAGTTAGAGAAAGTGGGGGAGAAATAGTTGATGTAAAAGGTTTACAAAAATTGTCGACCCCCCCCCCTTCCTAAAAAAATATATTTACCCCTGCGTAGGTATATATACCTACACACCCTACATACAACAGAGTAAGTAGTTTCTATTGACTATGTAGTTGTATCTACTGACTGTACAGTAGTATCTACTGATCCAGTAGTAGCTCCTGACTTTATTAGTATTTACTGACTGTAGCAGTAACGACTGACCGTAGTAGTATTTACTGGCCCTACAGCAGTATTTACCGACTCTATAGTAGTCACAGCCAAGTCCAATATTCTCGGTGCCTTAGAGTCGTGTATTTTACTGCGTCTCTTCCATCCTCCTGGAATGTCACGACACAATTTAGGATTGGCCCTATCCCACGCACTCGCCTTCGGCAGTACTTTTCAACTGAGAGCCTGGTCGATAACAGCTGGTTGGTGTAGGAGTCAATTCCTGCCAGCCAGTATCAACCAGAATAACCATGGAAACTCATTACATTGGTATCAGCCATATTATTCGGTGGCAAATCCACTTTTCTGGCTAGGTCCCCAAGCCCTATTCCTGCCTTGAGCCGGGCTGTGGTGGCTCTGCTGCACGTGGCCTGTAGTCCAGCGCTGTGTCGGCACTAGCAGGAGGTGTCCCTTATTCCTGGCTTCCTGTGATTAAGTGGATTTTTCTCCGGGTCCTTGGGTTTTTCCCTCCAGATTTAGAATCAACTTACGTTTAAAATATTTGGTGACTATAAAGTTGCACATAAGCCACTGTTGAGCTGTCATTTGTGGCCAGGTTGCTTCTGGAAAAAAAAGTGCCTTACCTGGTCAAATAAATAGTTTAGTTTAGAAAGTGATACAGCAAAATGTCTCCATCTTTCCCATTTGTATAGGATATTCGATGTTTACAATTTAACCACAATTTCAGGTTGGGAATTGTTGTATAAGTTGGGTCTTGAAAAATGTATTATAATAAATATTTTTAATGAAGAATGAAAAATTGCGCAATTATCAGGAATTATGCTAATTTATGTAAGATGCACATACATTATGCTAATTAGGGATGTGTTCTTATTAATTTATGTGAATGTATGCGATTGTGCTAGTGTATGCCGTTATGATAATTCTGCTTATCTTCGTTGTCTAGGGTTGTATTATCAATCGGGGTAATACAATGATTTGCATGAAGTTATGCAAGTGTGATGTAATTATGCTAAATAAAGCTCGGCTTCATTGTCTAGGTTCGTATTATCAATCGGGATAATACAATTATTCTCGCTTTAACATTTACTGATTATGTCTTAGTGTGTTTATGTTAGGTCTCCAAATTCAAATCTCACCGCAGAATACAGTTCTTATAATTAAGATTATTATGCATGAACTCAGGAAGGAACCACTCGTACTCTTCTGTGTTAAGCAACTTTAATTTCTAAACGAAAACATACACTCTAATATGCGAACTCTTATGCTTGGAATTGTTAACACAGTACCCCTGGAGATGTTCTCCTCATTGATCCGTACATTTAACCCTCAGTGATTACGTTGTCAAACTGGGTAATCAGAACAATCGATTAATTCATCGGAGTAACGCGAGCATATACGGCGATAGGAACAAGTCCTTAAACATGCATGTGACGATATTCATACGAACGGCAATAAAGAAACATATCCCGAAGGCAAAGTATGCGTCAATGAATTCATCGGTAATATTATGTATTGAACGACTTGTCTTGGAACAATGGTGTGCTGCAGTATGTTTGCTTAAGCAGATGCTTATCAATTGGCTAAGGCTTCATTAAATTCGCTGGCAAGATTCTGTGATCAAAAGAAAGATTTTATACAATATCCCTGCGAGTGTATAGGTTCATAGCGTAGGTTTCTAAACGTTTAGTTTTCATCGATGAATTCACTGTAAAAAAAATGTAAATAAAAAAATAACGACTAAGATACTTCGAAACGACCGTAACAGGTAACTCAATGGGCAGTAATGCTTTTCACGATCAGTTGATATTTAACTCACCACCTTGAAATGGCAACCCTTCTTGAAACACAAATATTACTTTTTGGAACAATCTTATTAGTCTCGATATGCGTGTTGTGTGCGTGTGTCTTCTTTGATTAATTCTTTGCGTAAAGCAGACGCCGAGGTTGGGCATTCCTTGTACCAAAATGTAGTTTATTCCCTGCGGAGCGGTGAGCGTGTGAGGGTGGGCGTGTCATACAAACGGCTTCGTTGCTCCCTGTCTCGCTCGGGGTGTCGTCTGCAGCTGTTTGTCCACTGCTGGATGACGAGTCGGCACGACGCTCGCCGTCGTGGTGCGCGATGATTCCGTCGTCAGATAGCACGCGTAGCTCGTCTGCTAGTTGCCGCTCCTCACTCTTGCCTTGGTTCCCAGCCGGTGCTTGTCGGTTTGTGTGTGTGGGTCGAACCCACGGCGCTCTCGCTGGCGCTGACACTCTTGCTCACGGGCGGCTGGTCAGGCTCTTTCCACTGCTCCGTGCTCTCTCCTTAATCGTGCAGCTGCCAGCTTTACACGGACACCCACCCTTACTTCAGGGCTGCGCTGGCTCAGGTTTTTTCTCCTACTGAATGAGCTCAGTCGGCACGACGCTTGTAGCTTGTCCGCTGGCAGCTGACACTCTTTGCTCGGTGGCGCTCGGTGGCGCTGCTGCGTGCTGGCTTGGTCGATGCTTGGCGCTTTCCGCCCTTTCTCGAGGTTGATTGCTTGACGTTGCTCGTCAGATCAACTCGAGCTGCAGCTGCCCGTGGGAGCTGGCACTCAGTGTAGAATAACTTTGAGCGATACTTCTGTCAGCACTGAACTCGTACTCGGTGACCCATCGCTACTCGGCAAGCCTCGCCATCCTTGTGCGATTGCAGAGTCTCACCCCGGAGCCTGCCGCTTGCAGTACTCAACTCTTTGCGTTGACTTGGTAGACTCGTGGCTTCTGCTGGTGCAGCTCGTTGACGATGTTCCAGTCACGGGGGCAGGTTCCCGGAGCCTGTCGATCGCAGCTGCTCGTGGCAGCTGGCACTCACTCTCGAAATTTGTGAATTGTATTCGCACACCTCTTAAACAACTGTGAAAGCTTAGTACAATACAACTTGTCGCAATCCTTGACTTTGCAAGCGACTCAAAACATCAGGATAAATGTAGAATAAAACGTTCAGCGATACTCTGTCGGTCCATACCGAACTCAGCACCGAGCATCACCTCGCCCCTCTTCTCTGCGAGACACCACACCCACTGCTAATGTCGAGGCCAAGCCCTCGCAGCCTGCTTCCTTTGCAAGACTGAATTGCATGATCTGTGTCCGTGCTTAAATGTGAAATTCTCTCCCCTCTTTGCGCGTCTTCTCACAAAGGACCGGAACCTCCTTTGATTTCGCTCTCAGCCTGTGAGAACAGCTGTACGTGTGTCCGTGTGTGTTCTGATTTTATTGAGGTAATGTAAGTTTCATTAAAGCCTGGTTTCTGTCGCCTTCCTCGGGCCATCCCGCCATAAATGGGAGCAGCAGCTGGGAGACAAAGGCGGTTGGGAGGCTCTCTCTCTATGAGATGCATTTTATCTTGGTTATGTGTGGTTGACTTATTTCGCCTTTTTATTCTTCTGGATGACCCTTGGTCTAATACGTCATAATTGTTATTTGGTTTATGTTTATCCAAGATTTGTGATTTAGCATTGTTATTACCACGTATATACTTTGGGTTTTATTAACCTTTGTTGTCTGTCTGTATCCAGGGATTTCATATTTTGATGTCCTGAGGTTAGATGTAACTAAGTTTTGGCTTAAACATCCCTGAATGCCAGAATTTGCTCTTTGGTGCTTTGGTAAGGAATACATTAGTAGTATTAAAATAATAAATGAGAAATAATAATCCACTAATGTAGATTATCGCCTGGTTTTGAATCGGAGTTAGTGTGTGGATCTATGATGTTCACTAATTCTTGTCGCTAAGTTTTTGAACTTTTACCGTTAACTAAAATAACCTAAAAAACTTGCCTGTTTGGTTTTCGCTGCCCGGGAAGTTGGCGACGCCTGTTTCTTTAAAATTACTTATTATGGCTTATCTCCGGCTCTCTGGTCCCGAGTGTGAAAGGCGGCTGCTCGTGATGGGAGGGTTTCGCATCACCCCCTTTTGCTCCAAGCGACCCCGTGATTGATTATTTAAAAAATATTGGCAGAATTATTCTTAATATAAAATTTTGGAAAAAGGCCTATATATACAACAGAATGTATGTTGAACTTCTTTCGCACATAACGTAGCCAACCATGGTGTGAATCGACCAGCTGTAATGGGTACGTGACCTTGATTTGTGCCTTCCCCTGTGAATGCGTGGCTGCGGTCTTCGTGACGTGTCGGTTCACAGGCTCAATTTCTCCACCGCTTGGTCGACCAACGCGGTATCCATCTGCCACTCCATCGGGCTGCATCACGTGAAGCGAATTGAATGCTCGCAGCGCCATCTCTTCAAGGTGCATTCCTTTCAGTGGTGAAGCTGCTCATTGTGTTTTAAGATTCGATTTTAACTTTGTGGTGGGTGGGGCGGCTCGTCAGGGTGATGCCGTGTCGTTGAAACTGAGCTGGCATCGCTGGGACTCGATGGTCGATGTCAGCCGCACGTGAATACACATTGCTTCTCAAGAGCAATAATTAAAATGTATAAAGTACCCTTAAATAATCGAGTCAATCTCCTGCCCAATCCCCCTTAGGGTTCTCAATATTGTCAATGTTTTCACCCTGCGGATGTCATCTAATCCACGTGCGCCTGTTTTGATTAACATCATTCCGAGCGTGTGTCTCTCAATCAACAAATAAATCACGTTCAATTAAATTTTCTTACTTAATTAGAATCATCACAACTTTGGATAATAACAATATTTATTTTCCGTACATTGCCATATATCAATTTTTTGGGGGATCTGGCAGAGGAGAGGAAGCGTTGGTGAGGTGTGGTGGTGGCATCGATGGCTTTGGCCATGATGATATCTTGATCCTGATGATTTAAGTAGCGTCATAATACGCTATCCAAACTTATCAGCCAGTTAATTGCTTTCATTCAAAGATGAGTTGCGTGTCACCCATACCACCTGGAAGTGCTTGTCATGCAGTTTACGGTGTGTCCTATCGTTTTGCGCCTGCTCCGGTGTTCGTGGTTCACGGGGATCTGCGCCTTGCGCCTCCCTCAGTGTCGCCAGTTTGTTGCCGTAAGCCAGGACGGCGGAGTAGAATGCCACCAACCTGTTCATTCACTTCGGTCCCAGAGTCTTCAGAAAAAAAAACTGGGAAGATATCTTCTGGTCGTGCAGCTTTGCCAGCTTGGATTGGCAGCTACTGCATAATTTATTTCTGTACTTGGTGGGGGTGGTAAACATTGCCACTGTGGAAACAAAGGCGACCGGGCGTGGTGTTGGCCACCCACTCCCTTCATAGATGCTCGCTAACAGTGCTCGCCCCAATAGTGTTTTCAGGCTATATGGGGGTCTTTTGCCTTTTGTGCTGTGGCTGCTGGTGAATGAGCACGTTGTTGTGAAGTGGGGCCTGGGTGACATGAGTGCCGCGCATTTGCTACGCCACGCAGTTTGCTGCAGTTGCTCATCGAGAACTTTCAGACATTATGCACAGGGGTTGAACGTTGCAAGTGTTCCGTTAACAAACGGTAGCAAGTTATTCCGATTGAGGCATCGGTGTCGCGTTATGAGACGCAATAATCCATTCAGAAATTTCACAAAACGGTGCTACCCTTCGATGATAGAGAGCCGCCCTCGTAAGTGGAGCTACCTGAGATCCTTTGGAGTGAGCTGTAGCCCGCTCATGGATATTTACGAATGTATTCGGTTTTTAGTAGACCAGAGTTCACTTGAAGTATTGGCCAGCAGTTTCCCACCCGCCCTGCCACATGACAGTAATGTTCATCACATAACGAGTCGGTATTTTTTATCTTGTGAGCCGTAACTTAGCCAAATTAACAGCAAAACCGAATTTAAATGATGGGTTTTTTTTAGTGCAATCATTGTGACCGGGCTGAAACCAGCAACTCGTTACACTTGAGAACCCGGTCTAACCGCGTGAGTCTGGCACGCCTCCTAATCCACCTGGCCACTTCTGCGCAAGCAGCTCTGATGCCACTTTTTCCACTGCGCAACCGAGCCGTGCCGGGTCAGTGCTGGGCCAGTGCTGGGCCAGCACGGCTCAGGCGGCACCGGGTTGCTCTTCATCACAGAAACCGAGCCATGCTGATCAAATTAGACGCGACGCACGAGTAGAGACACGCGAAGGCGAATGCGTCTTTGGCCCCACCCTTTGGCCCTGCCTGGCTCCGATCCAGATTCTGACACCTCGTGAGGCCTGCGTGTCACGGTACGGTTCCGCCTCTGCACGCGCAAGTTCATGGCGAAGAGGCGGTGAGCGAGCAGGCTCGGCGTGTGCTGGCGAGCAGCCTGCACAACCGCACGACGGAGTGTGTACGACTGCCCCCTCGGCTCCTTCGTTCTCAGCGTTTGCACGGAGCCCGTGTACCATGTCGACGTCCTGGGGGAGGGATGCGCCGCTTTAGAGAGAGACAACCGCGAGCTGGGTATGCTTCTCACTGCCCGCCCGCACAGACGCTCACTCTGGCTCGCAGGCCTGGCGCTCGGTCAGGGTGCGCCGCACAGGGACGGCTGCCGCCAGGGGTGCCCTTTCTCTCGTTTGAGATGACATTCGGTGTAAATTGCTTCCCGCTTTGTAAAGTGCTGGGATGCCCCGTTGTTAAGGGCACGCTATCAAAATCACATTATAATTATGCATTATTAATATTTATTGCGCTGTCAGCGTAATTTCACGAGTCATACAATCCATTCGAGTCTCTCGCAGAGCTGTGCAACCGTTTGTATTGTGGAACGGCCCACGGAAGTGGATATCGCAGAGCTGCTGTCTGTATTTTTTTCGTGGCTGTGCTGTGCAGCTGGATCACTGGCGTGCTCAGACAAGCACATTCCGGTGACCCCTACCAGCGTTGGGCCTTTGCTCCCTCACACAGTGGATGACCCTGGGAAGCATCACATGAATAAGTCAACCAGTCATCCCTTCTCCTGACCCCTCCCAACGTCATAATGCGCTGTGCCTTGTGCGCCAAGTGGTTCAGAGGTCAGAGCACTGAAATGGCAACGCTGAGATCCTGGGTTTGGATCGAGGCAGCTGCCTGTGAGTTAGTTGATGGGCACTGCCATTGCCCAAAACGTCACTTATTGGTTACGTTTCCTTTTAAGACCACAGTGTTATTGACGAACGTGTTGCTTTTTTGTTATTTGTACACCACTGCCAATGCAGCAGCAGCAGCAGCATCACCGAATATAATTAGTGTCATCATTAAATTCGGATCCTCCCATAATTTTGCGTAATCCATCTATAAAGGTTACATTCTCAGTTTCGTGATATTGTAGTGACATCGGGGATGTCACTGTATGGTGCCAGCCCTAGAGGGCCGTGGCGTGCGATACACCGTCATCGCGTACACCCCGTAGGCGGGTGTAGTACCAGCCCTAGCGGGGCTTGGGGTGCGCTGGGATAGCGCGGGCATCACGCATAGCGTGTAGTGCGGGCTCCCACGAGGGGGAGTGGGAGAGTGTCAGCCCAGGGGCAGGGTTGCCCCAAGCCATGGCACTCTGGTTGATCCCGTAGACACGTGATCTGGAGTGTCCACAGAGAGGCCCCCAGGTGGGGAGGTGGGGGGGGGCTAGGGGGCGATCACGTGTCCAGGGAGAACTCTCGAGGGGGATCGAGAGGGAGCTAAAACGCTCGAGAAGGCGGGCGGGGCCAAGGCCGGAGCAGCCCTGACCCGGGTGGGCGATATATATAGTGGGACCCTGAGAGGGACCGCGGTCGCTGCATTTTACAAGCTGGAAGCTCCACGTCCTACAAGCTGGAAGCTCCACGTCCTACAAGCTGGAAGCTCTACAGGCATCAACACGTGGTCAGGACCCGAGTGAGGGTCAGACCCTTCGTAGCTGTAACTCCTCCGTATAGGGTAGATAGCTGGGTGGCCACCACTCTAGGCTGTATCTGGTGAAGGGGCAGTTACCCCTTTGTGTTGCGTGTTGCTGTTACAAATAAATGTTTTGCCTCTAAAGAACAACGTCTGGGACTCCGTTGGACTCACTACAATATTGTTATTATTTTTATTATTTCTATCTACGTGGCTTTACCGAAAGACCCAAAGAATATTCTCAGTTTAATTGACATGGGACAAACACTCTCTGCAGGGCATGTCAAGGTATAAAGCATTGTGAACCAGTGATAAAAGATTGTTCCTGAATGCATGTGGCACGAGGTGGTTTAGCGAGGACAAACCGGGAATTTCTCCCAAGTCCGGGAAATGTCTTCAGCTCTGAAAAGGCGCTCCACCTGGCACCGATCGTTTTGTTACTAGGTACACCCAAACACATGTTTTAGTTGTGACACAATGGCCAACGGCTGTATGTGACCTCTCCCGGCTGCCTGTGACCTCTCCGGCTGTCTGTGACCTCTCGAAGCTTACATGGGCCAGGCCTGGCGCTATATCACTGGGACCTGGGATTACTACACGCGACTTTCGCGAGCGTGGGCCGGAACCCGACGAGCGTGGAATGATTCTACATCGCGCAGTCAAACAGGCCAGCGGAGCTAGCGCCGACACACGTGATTTAGTTGGCATGCACACACACAACAACCACCATTTGCCACTAAGTGGCGGTGACATGACCAGGGCATTTGTGCCAGCCTTGGTGCACTTTGAGGCCACATTCAGTGTCGATGCTTCGCCTTCCAGAGGTCCCCCCTTACTGTTCCAACCTGCACTGCTTTAGCCGTCCGACGCTCCGCTTGTTGTTGTCAGTGCCGCTCCTCTGCCCTCCGCTTTTGTTGGAGGGAAACTGCCTCCAACTGTCCAGTAGCGTCCTTCACGAGCCTCCTCCGCACCACGCCTGGCCACCTTGTCTCCCTAGTGGCGATGTTTACACACCGTACCAGGTACTCATTTGAGCAGCAGCAGCCATGGTCAGTCCACTGCTGGATGTGAACGCCTGCCACAGATCTGCCACCACCAATGCTGTCGCGAACCTATGCTGTACCATATTCTCCGCCACTCGGGAGACAAAGGCAGCCCGGTGTGTTGCTGTCCACCAACCCCCCGTGTGCCGTGTCGGCCTTCTTAGGTACGACTCACTAGCAGTGCTTGCCCCGACATTCTGTGAAGTCTACACGGTGATCGTTGTCTTTTTATGTACACAAAATAACTCTTCCAACACGTCTGATTAATATTCTTTGGTTATTTTGGTAAAGTCTGACAGACCTGTTCTTCACCTGAGGACGGCAGCTTGCGTTGTGGCCGAAACGTCGTGAGAATTATTTTATTATGTAGTATTTTTATCATTTATTATTTCCATTATACGTGACTTTACCGAAAGAACCAAGAATAAGAAAAGTCACGTAGGTTAAAATAAAAATACAAATAAAATACAAATTTAAATAACTGAAGTTAGTTATTTTCATTTTTTGACCTACGTGACTTTACCGAAAGAACCAAAGAGTACTTTACACTACACTGCTATGTACTACTAAACACTACACAACTATACACTACACAATACACCACTACTATACACTACACTATACCCTACACTAGTATACACTACTATGAACTATACACTACACTACTTTAAACTATGATACACTACACTACTATAATCTACCATACACTACTATACACTACACTACTATACACTACACTGCTATACACTGTACTACTATACACTACACTATACACTCCACTACTATACACTACACTACTTTACACTATTAAACACTACGCTACGTTAAGCAACTATACACTACACTATACACTCCACTACCTTATACTGCTATACACTACAACACTATACATTACACTACTATACACTACACAACTATACACTACTAAATTTTGATTTAAAGCTTTCGTGACTGCAGGGATTTATCTTCTTCGGTAAAGTCACGTAGAAGGGAAATAATAAAATAATACAAATAAAACATAATAAAAATAATTCTCACGACGTTTCGGCCACAACGCAAGCAGCCGTCCTCAGATGAAGAACTGGTCTGTCGGAAAGACACTGTCTGAGGACTGCTGCTTGCGTTGTAGCCGAAACGTCGTGAGAATTATTGTATTATGTTTTATTTTTATTATTTTATTACTTCCCTTCTACGTGACTTTACCGAAAGAACCAAGAAGATATACACCACTATATACTACACTACTTTACACCACTAAACACTACACTATACACTACTATACACCACTATACACTACTAAACACTAAATACTACATTACACTACACTACTATATACTACACTATAGACTACTATACGTGGCACATTAGGAATGGACCACTCTTTTAATTATTTCCTCGTGCAGCAAGGGAGTAAAGTGTGGTTTTGTGAAAGTCCTTACGTGCTGTGCAGTACATCGATGCACGTGTGTACACCAGCGTGCGATAACGGAGTTGGGCCTGTAGGGGGCTGGCAGGCTTATTGATTACCCGGACGTGTACACCAGTCACGTGGTTAATGGCGACTCGGTTGAAGATTGCTGTGTATGACACACGTGCTGCTGTTGCATCTTACAGATTGACCACCATAAATGTGTTTGCCCTCGATTTGGAGCACCTGCCGACGTCCTGCATTTCGAGTGTGCAACATTTACACTACACGACTAAACACTGCACCACTATTACACTTCACGGTACACACACAAAATCGCTTTTTCGGCACTGCCCTTGCGAGCCCAATTAGGAGCAAGAGACACGAGGAGAGGGTGTGATCTGCTCGGAGCGCCTTCGTTTCACCCTTTTCTTTTCATCGCTCGGTTGTTTGTGCGCTTCGTAGTCGATTTTGGTTGGTTGTTGGTTAACCCACCCACCACCCCTCATTCTCCCCCCCCCCCCCCAGGTGCGAGGCGGTGAGTGATGGTGTTGGGGGTAATTAAGAGGTGGTGGTGACGGGCGATCTGGGGGGGATAGTCAATTAGCTACCCCCTTAATTTGTTGCATCCTCCCGTAGGGAGTGAAGGGGGGTGGGGTGGGGGTCCCGTTGAGGTGCCCCCCACTCAACTCACCCGATAAATAGCGGAGGAGTTGTTGGGTAGAGAGACGTGAAGAGGTGGAAGGAGGTGGGTAGAGAGAGGGGAGAGACGTGAAGAGGTGGAGGAGGTGGTTAGAGAGACGTGAAGAGGTGGAAGAGGTGGCTAGAGAGAGGGGAGAGAGACGTGAAGAGGTGAAAGGAGGTGGGTAGAGAGAGGGGAGAGAGATCTGAACAGGTGGAGGAGGTGGGTAGAGAGACGTGAAAAGGTGGAGGTGGTGGATAGAGAGAGGGGAGAGAGACGTGAAGAGGGGGAGGAGGCGGAGGAGGTGCAAATATTCCGTAAGGCACAACGCAGACATACGCAGATACATATTGATACACATGAATGAGTGGGTGAGTTAGTGAGCGAGTGAGTGGGTGGGTGAGTGAGTCTGTGGGTGAGTGAGTCTGTGGGTGAGTGTGGGTGAGTCTGTGAGTGAATGAGTGAGTCTGTGAATGGGTGAGTGAGTGGGTGAGAGAGTGAGTGAGCGAGTGGGTGGTTGAGGGAGTGAGTGGGTGAGCGAGTGAGTGGGTGAGCGAGTGAGTGGGCGAGCGAGTGGGTGAGCGAGTGAGTGGGTGAGCAAGTGAGTCAGTGAGTGCGCGTGTGAGCGAGGTCTGTATACAAGTGGGGAGTCGTGGTGCAGCTGTTAGCGCACTGCACCACGATTCCTGCTCAGCCACCAAATTGATCTGAACCGGTCCTGGGCCTCCCCTATGTCGACTCAGCCTCAAATGAGTAAACGGTGAATTGTGTAAAAATCGCCACTGGGGGAGAAAAAAGGCGGCCGGGCATGGTGCTGGCCACCCACCCCATCGTGTGCCGTGGCAGCCTTGATATGTGTTCGCTAACAGCACTTCACCCTACAGTCTGTTACAGGCTATACGGGGGATCTTTATATTTTTTGAGTTAATTTGTGAGTGCATGAGAGAATGCGTGAGTGGATGAGTGGGTGGATGGGTGACTGAGTGAGTGTGAGTGGGCGGGTGAGTGGATGAGTGGGTGAATAAACTAGCGATTGAGTTGGTGAATAATGGCGTGAATGGTCAACTAGCTAGTTAGTGGGTGGGTGTGCATGAGTGAGCGCATAGGTGAGTAAGCTAGCGATTGAGTTTGTGAGTAATGGGGTGAGTGGTCAATTAGCGAGTGAGTGGGTGAGTGTGTGGGTGTGTGTGAATGGGTGAGTGGATAGGTGAGTAAGCTAGCGATTTAGTTTGTGAGAAATTGGGTGAGTGGTCAATTAGCGGGTGGGTTGTGTAGGTGGGTGAATGAGCGCGTGGGTTGGTGGGTGAGGTTAGTGAGTGGGTGGATAGGTGGATAGGTGTGTGAGTGAGTGACTGGGTGTGCGAGTGGGTGGGCGAGTGGGTGAGTCGGTGGGTGGGTGGCTGTATGAGTAGGTAAGTGGGTGGGTGAGGGAGTCTGTGGATGAGTCTGTGATTGGGTAGGGTGGGTGAGTGAGTGGATGAGTGGGTGAGCGAGTGGGTGAGTCGGTGGGTGGGTGACTGTATGAGTAGGTAAGTGGGTGGGTGAGTGAGTCTGTGGGTGAGTCTGTGATTGGGTAGGGTGGGTGGGTGAGTGGGTGGGTGGGTGCCTGGGTGGGCGAGTGAGTGGGGGAGTGACTTGGTGAGTCTCTAATTGGGTAGGTGAGTGGGTGGGCGAGTGGGTGAGTGAGTGGATCGGTGGGTGGGCGAGTGAGAAAGTGGAGGGTGGGTGGGTGAGTGGATGAGTGAGTGGAGGGGTGGGTGGATCTTTGATTGGGTAGGTGGGTGAGTGTGTGGGTGACTGTGTGAGGTGGTGGGTGGGTGGGTGAATTGGTTAGTCTGTGATTGGGTGTGTGGGTGGGTGAGTGAGTGGATGAGTGGGTGAGCGAGTATGTGAGCGAGTGGGTGAGTCGGTGGGTGGATGGTTGTACGAGTAGGTAAGAGTCTGTGGGTGAGTCTGTGATTGGGTAGGGTGGGTGAGTGGGTGGGTGGGTGGGTGAGTGAGTGGGTGAGTGACCTAGTGAGTCTCTGATTGGGAGGGTGGGTGAGTGGATGAGTGGGTGGGCGAGTGGGTGAGTGAGTGAGTGGCTGGGTGACTGGGTGGGTGGGTGAATGGGTGAGTGGTGAGTGGATGAGTGGGTGGGCGAGTGGGTGAGTCGGTGAGTGGGTGGCTGTATGAGTAGGTAAGTAGGTGGGTGAGTGAGTCTGTAATTGAGTGGGTGGGTGAGTGACTTGGTGAGTCTCGAATTGGGTAGGTGGGTGAGTGGATGAGTGGGTGGGCGAGTGGGTGAGTGAGTGGATCGGTGGGTGGGCGAGTGGGAAAGTGGAAGGTGGGTGGGTGAGTGACTGTATGAGTGGGTGGGTGAGTGGGTGGGTGAGTGGATGAGTGAGTGGATGGGTGGGTGGGTCTTTGATTGGGTAGGTAGGTGAGTGTGTGGGTGACTGTGTGAGGTGGTGGGTGGGTGGGTGAATTGGTTAGTCTGTGATTGTGTGGGTGAGTGGATGAGTGGGTGAGCGAGTGGGTGAGTCGGTAGGTGGGTGGTTGTATGAGAAGGTAAGTGGGTGGGTGAGTGAGCCTTTGATGAGTCTCTGATTGGGTGGGTGGGTGAGTGGGTGGACGAGTGGGTGAGTGAGTGACTGGGTGACTGAGTGGGTGAGTGAGTAGATGAGTGTGTGGGCGAGTTGGTAAGTGAAGAGTGGGTGGGCGTGCGGTTGAGTGAGTGGCTGGGTAACTGGGTGGGCGAGTGGGTGAATGAGTGGATGAGTAGTTGGGTGAGTGGGTGAGTGCGTGGATGAGTAGGTGGGCAAGTGGGTGAGTCGGTGGATGGGTGGCTGTATGAGTAGGTGAGTGGGTGGGTGAGTGAGTCTGTGCGTGAGTGTGTGGTTACGTGGGTGAGTGGGTGGGCGAGTGAGTGGGTGAGTGACTTGGTGAGTCTCTGGGTGGGTGAATGGATGAGTAAGTGGTTGGATGACTGGGTGGGCGAGTGAGTCGGTGAGTGGATGAGTGGGTGGGTGAGTGGGTGAGTTGGTGGGTGGGTGGCTGTATGAGTAGGTAAGTGGGTGGGTGAGTGAGTCTGTGATTGGGTGGGTGGGTGAGTGAGTGGCTGGGTGACTGGGTGGGCGAGTAAGTCGGTGCGTGACTTGGTGAGTCTCTGATTGGGTGGGTGGGTGAATGGATGAGTGGGTGGGCGAGTGGGAAAGTGGAGCGTGGGTGGATGGGTGAGTGGGTGAGTGACTGTATGAGTGGGTGGGCGCGTGGGTGAGTGGATGGGTGGATGAGTTACTGTGTGAGTGGGTGAGTGATTGGGTGGGTCTTTGATTGGGTAGGTGGGTGAGTGTGTGGGTGGGTGAGTGGATGAGTGGGTGGGCGTGTGGATGAGTGAGTGAGTGGATGAGTGGGTGGGTTAGTCGGTGGGTGGGTGACTGTATGAGTAGGTAAGTGGTGGGGTGAGTGAGTCTGTGGGTGAGTCTGTGATTGGGTGGGTGAGTCTGTGATTGGGTGGGTGAGTGAGTGGTTGACTGTGTGGGCGAGTGAGTGGGTGGGTCACTTGGTGAGTCTGTGATTGCGTGCGTGGGTGTGTAGATGAGTGGGTGGGCGAGTGGGTGAGTGGCTTGATGACTGGGTGGGTCTTTGATTGGGTAGGTGGGTGAGTGTGTGGGTGATTGTGTGAGGTGGTGGGTGGGTGGGCAAGTGGATATGTGAGTGGATGGGTGGGTGGGTGGCTGTGAGTGGCTGCGTGACTGGGTGGGTGAGTGAGTGGATGAGTGGGTGGGCGAGTGGGTGGGCGAGTGGGTGAGTCGGTGGGTGGGTGGCTGTATGAGTAGGTAAGTGGGTGGGTGAGTGAGTCTGTGATTGGGTGGGTGGGTGAGTGAGTGGCTGGGTGACTGGGTGGGCGAGTAAGTCGGTGAGTGACTTGGTGAGTCTCTGATTTGGTGGGTGGGTGAATGGATGAGTGGGTGGGCGAGTGGGTGGGCGAGTGGGTGAGTGAGTGGATCGGTGGGTGGGCGAGTGGGAAAGTGGAGCGTGGGTGGATGGGTGAGTGGGTGAGTGACTGTATGAGTGGGTGGGCGCGTGGGTGAGTGGATGGGTGGATGGGTGACTGTGTTAGTGGGTGAGTGACTGGGTGGGTCTTTGATTGGGTAGGTGGGCGAGTGTGTGGGTAGGTGAGTGGATGAGTGGGTGGGCGAGTGGATGAGTTAGTGAGTGAGTGGATGGGTGGGTGGGTTAGTCGGTGGGTGGGTGACTGTATGAGTAGGTAAGTGGTGGGGTGAGTGAGTCTGTGGGTGAGTCTGTGATTGGGTGGGTGAGTGAGTGGTTGACTGTGTGGGCGAGTGAGTGGGTGGGTCACTTGGTGAGTCTGTGATTGCGTGCGTGGGTGAGTAGATGAGTGGGTGGGCGAGTGGGTGAGTGGCTTGGTGACTGGGTGGGTCTTTGATTGGGTAGGTGGGTGAGTGTGTGGGTGGGTGAGTGGATGAGTGGGTGGGCGAGTGGATGAGTGAGTGAGTGAGTGGATGAGTGGGTGGGTTAGTCGGTGGGTGGGTGACTGTATGAGTAGGTAAGTGGTGGGGTGAGTGAGTCTGTAGGTGAGTCTGTGATTGGGTGGGTGAGTGAGTCTGTGGGTGAATGTGTGAGTCTTTGATTGGGTGGGTGGGTGAGTAACTGGGTGGGTGAGTGACTCTGTGCGTCTTTGATTAGGTGGGTAGGTGAGTGTGTGAGGTGGTGGGTGGGTGAGTCTGTCATTGGGTGACTCTGAGTGAGTGAGTGAGCATGTAAGTGCATGAGTGAGTCTCTGATATGGTGGGTGAGAGTCTGTGGGTGAGTGGGTGAGTCTGGGATTGGGTGGGTGGGTGAGTAACTGGGTGGGTGAGTGGCGGGGTGTGTCTTTGATTGGTTGGGTAGGTGAGTGTGATTAAGTGGGTGGGTGAGTGAGTTTGTGGATGGATGACTGTGTGGGTGAGTGGATGAGTGACTGGGTGAGTCTGTGATTGGGTGCGTGAGTGGCTGGGTGACTGGGTGGGCGAGTGGGTGATTGGGTGTGTGGGTGGGTGAGTGGGTGTGTGAGTGGATGAGTGGGTGGGCGAGTGGGTGTGTGAGTGGATGGGTGGGTGAGTGGGTGGGTGACTGTGTGAGTGGGTAAGTAACTCGTTGAGCTTGTGATTGGGTGGGTGGGTGGGTGACTGTGAGTGAGTGCGTGAGTAAATGGATGTGTCTATGATTTGGTGAGTGAGTGAGTGGATGGGTGACTGGGTGAGTGGCTGTGAGTCTGTGATTGGATTGGTGGGTGAGTGTGTGGCTGAGTGAGTCTGTGGGTGATTGAGTGGGTGCGTCTTTGATTGGGTGAGTGGGTGGGTGACTGTGTGAGTGGGTGAGTAATTGGGGGAGTGTGATTGGCTGGGTGAGTGAGTCTGTGGGTGAGGTGGATGACTCGCCACATCTTCGGTGTTGTCCCTCGGTTTACAAGGCCATCGTCTCCCGCTCCGCCCTCCCGTAGGTTCCCCATTTATCTGAACGAGAATGCGAGCACTCCTAAGGGGGACGACTCGGCAGCCAGCCGCAGCCAATCGGCGATTAGCATCGCTGGATAAGCCTCTCGACGTTAGATGATGTTGCTGCATTGCTAATGGGAATGGGCCTGAATTCTTGGGAGTAGTTGTTGTTTTGACTTACAAGTTAAAATTAACGTGAGGGAAGTCAAGGAGGCGAGGAGAACAATAGAGCTTAAACAATTACGTAAAAAAAATTTAGACATTTTTGACCGTAGAAAAGCTATGCAAATATAAGACTCGTGGTGTGTGTTACCTTTTCTGGCAGTAATAAAACAGCCGGAGTTGTGTTCAGATGGTCAAACACCAAACAGATTAAAGCTTGCAAAGGGATCGAGTTACCGCATTAACCACAAGCAGTACTTGTGGTGAACATGCAAACGAAACATGGCTCTGACAATACATGGCATTGTCTTTTAACCTGATTGGCCTCCAGCAGAGACAGCAGGTTTCTTTAGGGCCTAGTCTCATTTGCAGTGTCGGTACACCAGTATAATGTACTATCACTCGTGTCGAGGGGAAATGGATGAGGTTCAAGACATGCAGCTGCAATGGCTGTTTTGGGTACACTGTCCACTTCCCCAGAGACCCTGGCTGAAAGAGGAGGTGTACAGCATCCCATGTCAGAGAATAAGGAGACTTATCGCAGCCTTCGCTTGGAGATTCGGAGAGCCATGAGGCGCTGCAAGGATAGGTGTTGGTGGTTGCGGATAGCTGAGGAGATGGAGTCTGCCTGAGTTATCCACGATCACAAATCACTCTTTAACTCCATCAACAAAGTAACTTGCAGCACCACACCTATCACCATCATTAGGGGAAAGGACGGTGATCCAATCTCCAACCCCCATGAACAGGTTTGCAGATTTGCTGCACGTTTCTATGAGGTCTTGTGGGAGGGGAAATCCCTCAGCCTGGAAAACATCATGGGGCAAAATGAGGATGACCCTGCTGAGGCTGTAGTGCCTCAAATATTCACAAGAGTGAGTGGCTAGCTGAGGTGCCATCTGTGGAGGAAGTTCAAGGGTGATCTAGAGTCTGATAATAAAAAGCGCTGGGCAGAGATGATCTGCCAAGCGAAATGCTGAGGGAGAGTGGCATCTGTGCGCAAACTGCCCTACATTATGTCATCACAACAGTCTGGACCACTGGACGGGTTCTGCAGGATTGGAAGAATTTCCTGGTGGTCCCCCTCTTTAAGAAGAGAGAATCGCACAGACTGTAACAACTACTGCCATGAGGAAAATCGGTCGCATCTTCTGGCCAAACAAGATTTCAAACCCGGGGGACCTTTACAATTGAGACCAATTCTGGACACATAACGCAGGCATGTAACAAAGAGAAGACTCGGGTTGCTGGGACACGAGCTGAGAATGGAACCCGAGTCCATAGCAAAAAAACCTGCCCAACGGTGGACAAGACAAGGGAAGAGACCACGGGGGGCAGGCCGAAGACTGCCTGGCGACATTCAAGACAAAACTAAAGACCATGGGGGTGCTGTCTTGGGGTGAAGCAGAGGAAGCTGCTAAAGACTTTCCGGCGTGGCCGTGGGCTTGTTGCGGCCTCACACTCCACAGGGAGCAAAGATGACTTGCCAGGAAAGGTCCCGGCAAAGGATTATTGAACGTCGCCTTGCCAGGCACGCTGAAGAGAGGCTTGCGGAGCCCCAATGTAGTTTCAGGCCAATGCAGTCCTGCACAGATGCCATATTCTCTGTCTGCTACAGGAGAGGTGTTGGGAATTCCAACAAGACATACATTTCTGCTTTGTTGACCTGTTCAAGGCGCTATGATACTATCAACAGGCCAGGGCACTGGGTTGTTCTTCGTGTTTTCGGAGTCCCTGTATCTCTGCTCACAATAATTAAGGATCTTCATGATGTTGAGCAGGCTCACATAAAGCTACGTGGCTGGGAGTCAGAGCCATTCCCTGATCACCATGAGGTGCAACAGGCATGTCTTCTGGCTCCCACATTATTTAACATCTATTTCGACCATATAGTTCGAGAAGCCTTCCATGGCTGTGTAGTGACGCAGTTCAGAGACAGAAGTAATAGGAGGCACCTTCTTTATTCTTACACACAATGGGGACTATACACACCCTACGTGGGTGTACACTTTATATATCACACACAACCATCTATTGTCGGCGGCACTATCTAGCTAGAACAGATGGCAGGTTGTCAAGCTAGAGACGTCCAGCAATGGTGAGGACGGCGGCGACGATGGTGGCGAGACAACAGCATAGACCTGAGCTCTCGCTCAGGGCTCCCTCTTATGCTCCTGGCATGGCCTTGCTCCGCCCTGGCCACACACCCCTACTGGAACCTACTAGCAAGTTCCCGGGGCTTCCATATGGACCCCTCCATGAACTCTGCCCTAGTTGTCTTCCCCCTGTATATACTGTCACCTGCTGACGTGTGTACTACTGTACACTGCAGTTACCACTTTCAGTCAACAGCCAGCACTATCACTCTACAGCTGTACCAGTGGAATCTCCATCTAGTTCAGATACAATGGGAGGCTGATTGATGCCCCGGTGTGGTCAAGGGATGGCTCCCTACTGGTCAACTATGTTACATATGCTGATGATTTGGTGATTGCTGCTCACTCAGAGGAGGACTTGGAGGTGCTGCTGCTGAACCTGGAGTGTGCCACTAAGAGGTGGGGCCTTACCGTCATCCCCACCAAAACTAAACACCTGCCTGGGTATATTGTATCATCAAACAATCCACCACCTCAACTCCCCATGAATGATGGGACAGTTGTGGAGAGAGTGGAGAGTTTCCATACCTGGGCAGTGTGCTTATGACCAGCTACGGTTTGGCAGCTTAGATATCACTCGGAATCAGTCGGACGGCATTATTTGGCCCCACAGTCAACCCACAGCACCACCTGCATCTGTCCCGTGACACCCTTCTACACCTAGCCTGGCACAGGAGTCAACCAGTGGCACCACTTGATTTTGTCCCGTGACCTCCTCCTGAACCTAGCCTGGCACAGCAGTCGACCCAATGGCATTCCACATTAACCAGCCGCGTATTCGCCCCTTCCCACTTCCGTTTTTTCAGATTTTTACCCGACATGAATCCACTCCCCTCATTCCAACTCTCACCGTCACCACCGCCACTACTACAGCTACTACTATCTACACCAACATCATCATCTTCGCCACCACCACCGACACCGAACTCCAACCACTGTGTGCCGTCCCTCTACGGCCTCAGCTGCACCCCCTCGGATCTGAGCCAGACGGGGCGCGCCCTCCTCCTCACCATCCTCTTCCTCGCCATCCTTATCACGCTGGCGGGCAACCTCCTCATCATCGCCTCCATTGCCTTCTTCCGGCAGCTGCAGACGCGCTCCAACGTCCTCGTCGCCTCGCTCGCCGCTGCCGACCTCCTCGTCGGCTCGCTCATCATGCCCTTCAGCGCCATGCGCACCGCCGACAACTGCTGGCCCTATGGCGACCTCTTCTGCCTCCTGCACACGTGGCTCGACTTCTCTGCCACGTGCTCGTCCATCATCAACCTTGCGTGCATCTCGGCCGAGCGCTACATCTCAGTGAGTGACCCGCTGCGCTACCGGCAGCGGGTGACGCCGCGCGTGCTCATCGCGATGCTCACCCTCTCGTGGTCGGGCCTCGCCGTTTACGGCGCCACCTTCCTTGCTGGCTGGAATGTCGCGGGCATGGAGGGCGTCATCGCGGCTGAGAGCTGCCCACACAGCTGCCGCGTCTTCATGAACGCCGCCACGACGTTCGCCAACGTGGGCGCCTACGTGGCGCCAATGCTCGTCATGGCGGCGGCCAACGTGAAGACCTACGGCGTGGCCCGCGACCAAGCAAGGAAGGTGCATGCCTCCGGGCCGCTTGATGCACATGGCCGGAGCCGCTGGGAGGCGATGAAGCGAGAGCACAATGCCACCAAGACCATGGGCATCATCATGGGCGTCTTCATCCTCCTGTGGCTGCCCTACATCCTGCTGGCATCCACCGAGCCCATGTTAGGCTACGGCACGACGCCGGCGACGTGGGAGGCGGTGAACTGGCTGCCATACATCAACTCAACAGTGAACCCCGTGCTGCTCGCGTCCTTCAACCGCTCCTTCAATGGCGCCTTCCGCGTCATCCTCGGAGGCAAGGCAACCAGGCCCGGGGCACGCGGCACTGACCTCTACAACCTCCGAGACCGAGTGGGGTGATGGGAGTGTGGTGGTGGTGGTAGGGGTCGTGGAGGTGGGCCAGAGGTCAAGTTGATGATGGTTCTTTGGGATAAACTGACCATAGACTAAGCACTGCCCATACGCTCAACACTGCCCATACTTTCAACACTGCCCATAAACTCAGCACTGCACCATAGACACAACACTGCACTATAGACTCAGCACTGCCCATCAACTCAACACTGCACCATAGACTCAACACTGCAACATAGACTCAGCACTGCACAATAGACTCAGCACTGTACCATAGACTAACCACTGCACCATCGACTCAACACTGCCCATGCACTCAATACTGCCCATTGACTCAATACTGTTCCGAAACTCAACACTGCCCATAGACTCAGCACTGTCCATAGATTCAATACTGCACCATAGACTCAACATTGCACCATATTTTCAGCGCTGCACCATAGACTCAACACTGACCATAGACTCAACACTGCACATTGACTCAACACTGCACCATTGACTCAACACTGCACAATAGACTCAACACTGCAACAAAGACTCAGCACTGCACCAGAGACAAACCACTGCACCATCGACTCAACACTGCCCATGCACTCAACACTGTACCATAGACTCAATACTGCCCCTAGACTCAACACTGCCCCATAGACTCAGCACTGCCAATAGACTGAACACTGCACAATAGACTTAACACTGCACCATAGATTCAGCACTGCACAATAGACTCAGCACTGCACTATAGATTCAACACTGTCCATAGACTCAGCACTGCACCATCAACTCAACACTGCACCATAGATTTAAAACTGCACCATACACTCAGCACTGCACCATAGACTAACCACTGCACCATCGACTCAACACTGCCCATGCTCTCAACACTGTACCATAGACTCAACACTGCACCATAGACTGGGCACTGCACCATAGACACAGCACTGCCCATAGACTCAACACTGCACCATGGACCCAACACTGCATCATAGACTCAGCACTGCACCATAGACTCAGCACTGCGCATATATTCAACACTGCACCATAGACTCAACATTGCACCATAGTCTCCGAACTGCACCATAAACTCAACACTGCCCATAGACTCAACACTGCACCATAGACTCAACACTGCCCATGCACTCAACATTGCACCATAGACTCAGCGCTGCACCATAGACTCAACACTGCGACGTAGACTCAGCACTGCACAATAGACTCAGCACTGCACCATAGAATCAGCACTGCCCATAGACTCAGCACTGCACCATAGACTCAACATTGCACCATAGATTCAGCGCTGCACCATAGACTCAACACTGCCCATAGACTAAACACTGCCTATACTCTCAACACTGCCCATAGACTCAAAATTGCACTATAGACTCAGCACTTTCCATAGACTCAACACTGCCCATAGAGTAGTAGGTTTTTACCCTTTAAACTGGTACAAAACTGACACCTTTATACAAGGCATCATGTTTGCAATAACCACAACACAAGTAGTCAAAATGCAAACAAAAAGAAGCAACTCTGATAATGGTAATGATATGCACTGTCCTTGAAGTTGATTGGTCCACACCTGAGACAGCTTTCCTTAGAGCCTAGTCTCCATTGGTGTTGGACCAGATGACGCCAAAAGGCGTTCAACTCAAAAACAGTGCACTATCATTGCACCATAGACTCAGAACTGCACATAGATTCAACACTGCGCTATAGACTCAACACTGCAACATAGACTCAGCACTGCACATTAGACTCAGCACTGCACCATAGACTAACCACTGCACCATCGATTCAACACTGCCCATGCACTCAACACTGCACCATAGACTTAGCACTGCACCATAGACACAGCACTGCACCATCGACTCAACACTGCACATAAACTCAACATTGCACCATAGACTCAGCGCTGCACCAAAGACTCAACACTGCGACATAGACTAACCACTGCACCATCGACTCAACACTGCCCATGCACTCAACACTGTACCATAGACTCAACACTTCACCATGCACTCAACACTGCACCATAGACCCAACACTGCACATTATACTCAGCACTGCACCATAGACTAACCACTGCACCATCGACTCAACACTGCACCATAGACCCAACACTGCATCATATTCTCAACACTGCACCATAGACTCAGCACTGCACCATAGGCTCAGCACTGCACCATAGACTCAGCACTGCCCATATATTCAACACTGCCCATAGACTCAACATTGTACTATAGACTCAGCACTTCCCATAGACTCAACACTGCCCCATAGACTCAACACTGCAACATAGACTCAACACTGCAACATAGACTCAACACTGCAACATAGACTCTGCACTGCACAATAGATTCAGCACTGCACAATAGACTCAATCGACTGCAATCGAAACGTCGTGAGAATGTTATTCTTTTATTTTTATTATTTTATTATATCCCTTCTACGTGACTTTACCGAAAGAACCAAGAATATGAATCCCTGCAGTCACGAAAGCTTTAAATCGAAAAATACTTCCCATGAACTCAACATTGCATCATCGACTCAGGGCTGCACCATAGACTCAACACTGCACCATCGACTCAACTCTCCACAAGACACAACACTGCAGCATAGACTCAACACTACCCATACTCTACACTGCCCATACTCTTAACACTGCCCACAGACTCAGCACTGCACCATAGACGCAACACTGCCCATAGACTCAGCACTGCCCATATATTCAACACTGCACCAGAGACTCACCACTTCACCATCGACTCAACACTGCCCATGCACTCAACACTGCACCATAGACCCAACACTGCATCATAGACACAACACTGTACCATAGTTTGACACGTAGGCTTTCGCGACCAATATTATTCATAATCAACGTTTTTGGGTTTAGATCGCGTTATTTATAAATGTGTCATAACCCTTCACCACCCGACACGGCCAATCAGTAAAAAAGTGTCACGTTGACAAAAGACAAATAGTTCACTGCTTTAGCCCACCGGTGTGTTGAAGCATGAAACCACAACATTTACAATTTGAGTACGACGTTTCGCTGGTAATTGCATCCAGCATCATCGGGCAATTCGCCAGAAAGGCGAGGCTCTCCTCTGTCTCCCTTTCTTATATAGAGCAGCAGCAGGGTGACGTCATCATTAACTCATCAGGTGCAACGATTTGAGAGTGGGGGGGGGTTATTGTAATTATATACTAGATTAGTAATCAGGCAGTTGTTACGATGCGAGTTGTAGATTAGTAATCATTTGGAATGTGTTGTATTGTGATTATGTTACAGTTAGTGTTTGTTTCCCCTATAAGGAATTGTAATGTATCTTATTTAATAATACGCTTCCAGGCCGCACTAAGCCTGTAGCTGTCTGAGCGATTAAAGTTATTTCTGTTTCTCTCAATTTCAATGGATTCTCTAATTAGTCTTTGCCAGTAGTAACTAGTTTTACACAACACTTCAACGTTGTCAAAATCAATTGAGTGTCCCTGTTGGCAAGCATGTTCTGCCACTGCTGACAGTTGTGTTTGCGATAGTTTAATATTTATCTGGTGTTCTTTTAGTCTTACACTAATGTTACGCCCTGTCTGTCCAATATAGCATCTGCCACATAAACAATTAATCCGATATACACCTTCTGTTGATAATTTAGGTAATTCGTCTTTAGTGCAAGTTACTAGTTGTTGAATTTTGTGTACTGTACCAAATCTTACAGTAATGTTTTGCTTTTGCAAAACACGGGCTAATTTGTCAATTACTCCTGAGATAAATGGTATTTTTTATTGTTTTAATAATCTAATCGCTTTCAGCAGTGTTGCTTTGCGATCGTGATTTGGCATTTAGTGCTCTGTTAATTTGATCATTATTGTAGCCATTCTGTCTTAGTGCTCAACATTGCACCATAGACTCAGCACTGCACAATAGACTCAACACTGCCCATAGACGCAAGACTGCAACATAGACTCAGCACTGCACAATAGACTCAGCACTGCACCATAGACTCAACACTGCGCATAGACTCAGCACTGCACATAGATTCAACACTGCGATATAGACTCAACACTGCAACATAGACTCAGCACTGCACATTAGACTCAGCACTGCACATTATACTCAGCACTGCACCATAGACTAACCACTGCACCATCGACTCAACACTGCCCATGCACTCAACACTGTAACATAGACTCAACACTGCACCATAGACTCAGCACTGCACCATAGACTCAGCGCTGCACCATAGACTCAACATTGCCCATAGACTAAACACTGCACTATAGACTCAGCACTTCCCATAGACTCAACATTGCACCATAGACTCAGCACTGCACCATAGACTCAGCACTGCCCATAGACTCAGCACTGCCCATAGACTCAGCACTTCACCATAGACTCAACATTGCACCATAGATTCAGCGCTGCACCATAGACTCAACACTGCCCATAGACTAAACACTGCCTATACTCTCAACACTGCCCATAGACTCAAAATTGCACTATAGACTCAGCACTTTCCATAGACTCAACACTGCCCATAGAGTAGTAGGTTTTTACCCTTTAAACTGGTACAAACTGACACCTTTATACAAGGCATCATGTTTGCAATAACCACAACACAAGTAGTCAAAATTTAAACAAAAAGAAGCAACTCTGATAATGGTAATGATATGCACTGTCCTTGAAGTTGATTGGTCCACACCTGAGACAGCTTTCCTTGGAGCCTAGTCTCCATTGGTGTTGGACCAGATGACGCCAAAAGGCGTTCAACTCAAAAACAGTGCACTATCATTGCACCATAGACTCAGAACTGCACATAGATTCAACACTGCGCTATAGACTCAACACTGCAACATAGACTCAGCACTGCACATTAGACTCAGCACTGCACCATAGACTAACCACTGCACCATCGATTCAACACTGCCCATGCACTCAACACTGCACCATAGACTTAGCACTGCACCATAGACACAGCACTGCACCATCGACTCAACACTTCACCATGCACTCAACACTGCACCATAGACCCAACACTGCATCATAGACACAACACTGCACAATAGACGTAACACTGCCCATAGACTCAACACTGCACCATAGACCCAACACTGCATCATATTCTCAGCACTGCACCATAGACTCAACACTGCACCATAGACTCAACACTGCACCATAGACTCAGCACTGCACCATAGACTCAGCACTGCCCATATATTCAACACTGCCCATAGACTCAACATTGTACTATAGACTCAGCACTTCCCATAGACTCAACACTGCCCCATAGACTCAACACTGCAACATAGACTCAACACTGCAACATAGACTCAACACTGCAACATAGACTCTGCACTGCACAATAGATTCAACACTGCACAATAGACTCAATCGACTGCAATCGAAACGTCGTGAGAATGTTATTCTTTTATTTTTATTATTTTATTATATCCCTTCTACGTGACTTTACCGAAAGAACCAAGAATATGAATCCCTGCAGTCACGAAAGCTTTAAATCGAAAAATACTTCCCATGAACTCAACATTGCACCATCGACTCAGGGCTGCACCATAGACTCAACACTGCACCATCGACTCAACTCTCCACAATAGACACAACACTGCAGCATAGACTCAACACTACCCATACTCAACACTGCCCATACTCTTAACACTGCCCACAGACTCAGCACTGCACCATAGACGCAACACTGCCCAAAGACTCAGCACTGCCCATATATTCAACACTGCACCAGAGACTCACCACTTCACCATCGACTCAACACTGCCCATGCACTCAACACTGCACCATAGACCCAACACTGCATCATCGACACAACACTGTACCATAGTTTGACACGTAGGCTTTCGCGACCAATATTATTCATAATCAACGTTTTTGGGTTTAGATCGCGTTATTTATAAATGTGTCATAACCCTTCACCACCCGACACGCCAATCAGTAAAAAAGTGTCACGTTGACAAAAGACAAATAGTTCACTGCTTTAGCCCACCGGTGTGTTGAAGCATGAAACCACAACATTTACAATTTGAGTACGACGTTTCGCTGGTAATTGCATCCAGCATCATCGGGCAATTCGCCAGAACGGCGAGGCTCTCCTCTGTCTCCCTTTCTTATATAGAGCAGCAGCAGGGTGACGTCATCATTAACTCATCATGTGCAACGATTTTAGAGTGGAATGTGTTGTGTTGTGATTATGCTACGTTAGTAATCAGTTAGTGTTTGTTTCCCCTATAAGGAATTGTAATGTATCTTATTTAATAATACGCTTCCAGGCCGCACTAAGCCTGTAGCTGTCTGAGCGATTAAAGTTATTTCTGTTTCTCTCAATTTCAATGGATTCTCTAATTAGTCTTTGCCAGTAGTAACTAGTTTTACACAACACTTCAACGTTGTCAAAATCAATTGAGTGTCCCTGTTGGCAAGCATGTTCTGCCACTGCTGACAGTTGTGTTTGCGATAGTTTAATATTTATCTGGTGTTCTTTTAGTCTTACACTAATATTACGCCCTGTCTGTCCAATATAGCATCTGCCACACAAACAATTAATCCGATATACACCTTCTGTTGATAATTTAGGTAATTCGTCTTTAGTGCAAGTTACTAGTTGTTGAATTTTGTGTACTGTACCAAATCTTACAGTAATGTTTTGCTTTTGCAAAACACGGGCTAATTTGTCAGTTACTCCTGAGATAAATGGTATTTTTTATTGTTTTAATAATCTAATCGCTTTCAGCAGTGTTGCTTTGCGATCGTGATTTGGCATTTAGTGCTCTGTTAATTTGAGCATTATTGTAGCCATTCTGTCTTAGTGCTCAACATTGCACCATAGACTCAGCACTGCACAATAGACTCAACACTGCCCATAGACGCAAGACTGCAACATAGACTCAGCACTGCACAATAGACTCAGCACTGCACCATAGACTCAACACTGCGCATAGACTCAGCACTGCACATAGATTCAACACTGCGCTATAGACTCAACACTGCAACATAGACTCAGCACTGCACATTAGACTCAGCACTGCACCATCGACTCAACACTGCCCATGCACTCAACACTGTAACATAGACTCAACACTGCACCATAGACTCAACACTGCACCATAGACTCAGCATTGCACCATAGGCTCAGCACTGCACCATAGACTCAACATTGCACCATAGACTCAGCGCTGCACCATAGACTCAACATTGCCCATAGACTAAACACTGCACTATAGACTCAGCACTTCCCATAGACTCAACATTGCACCATAGACTCAGCACTGCACCATAGACTCAGCACTGCCCATAGACTCAGCACTGCACCATAGACTCAACATTGCACCATAGATTCAGCGCTGCACCATAGACTCAACACTGCCCATAGACTAAACACTGCCTACACTCTCAACACTGCCCATAGACTCAAAATTGCACTATAGACTCAGCACTTTCCATAGACTCAACACTGCCCATAGAGTAGTAGGTTTTTACCCTTTAAACTGGTACAAAACTGACACCTTTATACAAGGCATCATGTTTGCAATAACCACAACACAAGTAGTCAAAATTTAAACAAAAAGAAGCAACTCTGATAATGGTAATGATATGCACTGTCCTTGAAGTTGATTGGTCCACACCTGAGACAGCTTTCCTTAGAGTCTAGTCTCCATTGGTGTTGGACCAGATGACGCCAAAGGCGTTCAACTCAAAAACAGTCCACTATCATTGCACCATAGACTCAGAACTGCACATAGATTCAACACTGCGCTATAGACTCAACACTGCAACATAGACTCAGCACTACACATTAGACTCAGCACTGCACCATAGACTAACCACTGCACCATCGATTCAACACTGCCCATGCACTCAACACTGCACCATAGACTTAGCACTGCACCATAGACACAGCACTGCACCATCGACTCAACACTGCACATAAACTCAACATTGCACCATAGACTCAGCGCTGCACCATAGACTCAACACTGCGACATAGACTCAGCACTGCATAATAGACTCAGCACTGCACCATAGACTAACCACTGCACCATCGACTCAACACTGCCCATGCACTCAACACTGTACCATAGACTCAACATTTCACCATGCACTCAACACTGCACCATAGACCCAACACTGCATCATAGACACAACACTGCACAATAGACGTAACACTGCCCATAGACTCAACACTGCACCATAGACCCAACACTGCATCATATTCTCAGCACTGCACCATAGACTCAACACTGCACCATAGACTCAGCACTGCACCATAGACTCAGCACTGCACCATAGACTCAACATTGTACTATAGACTCAGCACTTCCCATAGACTCAACACTGCCCCATAGACTCAACACTGCAACATAGACTCAACACTGCAACATAGACTCTGCACTGCACAATAGATTCAGCACTGCACAATAGACTCAATCGACTGCAATCGAAACGTCGTGAGAATGTTATTCTTTTATTTTTATTATTTTATTATATCCCTTCTACGTGACTTTACCGAAAGAACCAAGAATATGAATCCCTGCAGTCACGAAAGCTTTAAATCGAAAAATACTTCCCATGAACTCAACATTGCACCATCGACTCAGGGCTGCACCATAGACTCAACACTGCACCATCGACTCAACTCTCCACAATAGACACAACACTGCAGAATAGACTCAACACTACCCATACTCAACACTGCCCATACTCTTAACACTGCCCACAGACTCAGCACTGCACCATAGACGCAACACTGCCCATAGACTCAGCACTGCCCATATATTCAACACTGCACCAGAGACTCAAGACTGCAACATCGACTCAACACTGCCCCTAGACTCAACACTGCACGATAGACTCACCAATTCACCATCGACTCAACACTGCCCATGCACTCAACACTGCACCATAGACCCAACACTGCATCATAGACACAACACTGTACCATAGTTTGACACGTAGGCTTTCGCGACCAATATTATTCATAATCAACGTTTTTGGGTTTAGATCGCGTTATTTATAAATGTGTCATAACCCTTCACCACCCGACACGGCCAATCAGTAAAAAAGTGTCACGTTGACAAAAGACAAATAGTTCACTGCTTTAGCCCACCGGTGTGTTGAAGCATGAAACCACAACATTTACAATTTGAGTACGACGTTTCGCTGGTAATTGCATCCAGCATCATCGGGCAATTCGCCAGAAAGGCGAGGCTCTCCTCTGTCTCCCTTTCTTATATAGAGCAGCAGCAGGGTGACGTCATCATTAACTCATCAGGTGCAACGATTTGAGAGTGGGGGGGGGTTATTGTAATTATATACTAGATTAGTAATCAGGCAGTTGTTACGATGCGAGTTGTAGATTAGTAATCATTTGGAATGTGTTGTATTGTGATTATGCTACGTTAGTAATCAGTTAGTGTTTGTTTCCCCTATAAGGAATTGTAATGTATCTTATTTAATAATACGCTTCCAGGCCGCACTAAGCCTGTAGCTGTCTGAGCGATTAAAGTTATTTCTGTTTCTCTCAATTTCAATGGATTCTCTAATTAGTCTTTGCCAGTAGTAACTAGTTTTACACAACACTTCAACGTTGTCAACATCAATTGAGTGTCCCTGTTGGCAAGCATGTTCTGCCACTGCTGACAGTTGTGTTTGCGATAGTTTAATATTTATCTGGTGTTCTTTTAGTCTTACACTAATGTTACGCCCTGTCTGTCCAATATAGCATCTGCCACATAAACAATTAATCCGATATACACCTTCTGTTGATAATTTAGGTAATTCGTCTTTAGTGCAAGTTACTAGTTGTTGAATTTTGTGTACTGTACCAAATCTTACAGTAATGTTTTGCTTTTGCAAAACACGGGCTAATTTGTCAGTTACTCCTGAGATAAATGGTATTTTTTATTGTTTTAATAATCTAATCGCTTTCAGCAGTGTTGCTTTGCGATCGTGATTTGGCATTTAGTGCTCTGTTAATTTGAGCATTATTGTAGCCATTCTGTCTTAGTGCTCAACATTGCACCATAGACTCAGCACTGCACAATAGACTCAACACTGCCCATAGACTCAGCACTGCACCATAGACTCAACACTGCAACATAGACTCAACACTGCAACATAGACTCAACACTGCAACATAGACTCAGCACTGCACAATCGACTCAGTACTGCACCATAGACTCAACACTGCCCATAGACTCACCACTGCACCATCGACTTAACACTGCCCATACACACAGCACTGCACCAGAGACTCAACACTGCACCATAGACTCAGCAATGCACCATAGACTCAGTACTGCACCATAAACTCAACACTGCCCATAGACTCAACACTGCACCATAGACTCGGCACTGCACCATAGACTCAGCACTGTCCATATATTCAACACTGCACCATAGACTCAACATTGCACCATATACTCCGATCTGCGCAATAGACTAAACACTGCCCATAGACTCAACACTGCCCATAGACTCAAAACTGTCCATAGACTCAACACTGCACCATAGACCCAACACTGCCCATAGATTCAAAACTGCACCATAGACTCAACACTGCCCATAGACTCAAAACTGCCCATAGACTCAACACTGCACCATAGACCCAACACTGCCCATAGATTCAACACTGCACCATAGACTCAACATAGCACCATAGACTCCGCACTGCACCATAGTCTCAACACTGCACCATAGACTCAACACTGCACAAAAGACTCAACACTGCACAAAAGACTCAACACTGCACAAAAGACTCAACACTGCCCATAGACTCAACACTGCCCATAGACTCAACATTGCACCATAGACTCAACAGAGCACAGTCTACTCAGCACTGCACAAAAGACTCAACACTGCCCAAAGATTCAACACAGCACCATAGACTCAACATAGCACCATAGACTCCGCACTGCACCATAGACTCAACACTGCACCATAGACTCAACACTGCATAAAATACTCAACACTGTCCATAGACTCAACACTGCACCGTAGAATCTTGTTTAGTCCCATTATTTGAACTGGACATACTTCATAATGTAGTCAACAATTGGGACATCGTCATTCACCAGAGAAGACGAAGTCAACTGCATGTGCATTTGTGGTCATGACGGAGGCTCGTGAAGGACCCTGCTGCTACTGGGCAGTTGGAGGCAGTCTCCCCACTAGCAACGGCAACGGAAGTGAGAGGAGTGACGCTCACAACAACGAGCGGGGCGCCGGGCGGATACAATGTCAGCAATTTCAGCAAGCAATTTTAGCAAGTTGGTGGTGCATCGACCAGTCATCTCAGTCAGTCAACCCATGGCAACTGTAGAGTCTATCGCGTGACCTCTTCCCGCACCTAAACTGGCACAGCAGTACAACCCATGGCACCTGCTGGGTCTGTCCCGTGAATTGCTCCTCCTGCACCTAGCCTGGCACAGCAGTACAACTCATGGCACCTGCAGGGTCTTTCCCGTGACCTCCTCCTGCACATAGCCTGTCACAGCATTACATCCCATGGCACCTGCAGGATCTGTCCCGTGACCTCCTCCTGCACCTAGCCTGGCACAGCAGTACAACCCATGGTACCTGCAGGGTCTGTCACGTGACCTCCTGCCAGCAGCGAGCCTATCGACACTTCACGTGACTGTCTCAAAGTGCGTCGAAGTCCGCGCTAATTTGGCCAGTGTATAAAACTGGCTCTGGAAGAAGACCCTAATAATTACAGGTTGGTCTCTGTTCTGTCACTACAACGTTACATAAGACACTTAAATCGCAAATAAACTGCGAGCCAATAAGTATCAATCTCCTGCACCGTAAACAGTCACCACCACAGCGATGATGAATGTAAACAAAATGTTTCTGCAGTAACCTGGATATATATGTAGTTGAAGTGTGTAGTGTACACTAGTGCATTGTGTAGTGTGTATAGTACTTTATAGTTTAGTGCATAGTGTAGTGTGTATAGCAGTTTACAGTGTAGTGTATAATAGTTTATAGTGTAGTGTATAGTGCAGTGTGAATAGTATAGTGTATAGTGTAGTATGTATAGCAGGGGCGGTTTCTTCATTAGGGCGATTGGGCGACGCACCACCAATGTCATTCAACCACAGTCACGCTAGCCGTCACTGTGCCTCTGGATATAGTCCAATCAGCGTCATGTCACGTTCTGTGGAGTACCGCCTCTTTTTGGGCGATTTCACTCCGGCTGAGAATCGCCCCGAGTGGCCCCATAGACTTACATTCAAAGATGTTTTTTTTTCGAATGGGGGGCACTGCAATGCATTCTCTATGGTTTCCGGGAGGGCTCGCACTAACGTGCTTACGTCATCATACGTAAGCACGTTTCATCCAACAATATAATTTGTCGCCACCTAGTGGAATCTTTAATAAAAGAAACTTGAGTGGATTGTATTAATAGTGAGTATAGAAACAAACAAGATGTATTGTAAGAGTCACTTTATTTTTCATTAATATTAAAAAAGTGAAGTTGCCTTTACATGCTTAAGCTATTAATTTATCCATTGCATGGGTGGACCTTATCCTTATCAATCATCCAGACATTTGCCCCCCCTGAGAGATTTTGCAGGAGCCGCCACTGATGTATAGTAGTTTATAGTGTTGTGTATTGTGCAGTGTATAGTAATTTCTAGTGTAGTGTATAGTGTACATCTAATTTATCTCGCACCGTACATAGTCAACCTTGCCAATTGCAGGTGCGGGGGTAGGACAAGGAACTAAACACAACAACAACAACCAGTAGTTCTAAATAAATTAGTTGTGAATCTAGTATAGTGGTGTAGTGTATAGTAGTGTAGTGTATAGGAGTGTGTAGTGTCGTTGTTTAGTAGCGTATAGGGTAGTGTCTAGTAGTGTAGTGGATAATAGTGTAGTGGATAGTAGTGTACATGAATGTGATGCAGTGTCGTGTGTAGTTGTGTAGTGTATGTATGTGAACTTATTTGGCATGGTACGTAGCCAACCGTGCTAATCGGAGGTACGTGGGGAAAGGACAATAATCCAAACACAACAACAACCATCTTCTTTATTATTTCGGTAAAGTCACGTACAAGGAAAATAATAAAATAATAAAAATAAAACATTAAAAAATAATTCTCACGACGTTTCGGCCACAACGCAAGCAGCCGTCTTCAGGTGCGGACTCTGAATTCTCGACAGACCTGTTCTCCACCTGAAGACGGCTGCTTGCGTTGTGGCCGAAACGTCGTGAGAATTATTTTATTATGTTTTATTTTTATTATTTTATTATTTTCCTTGTACGTGACTTTACCGAAAGAACCAAGAAGATGAATCTCTGCAGTCACGAAAGCTTTAAATCAACAACAACCAGTTATAAAGAAATGAGTTTGTCAATCTCAATGATTTAAAGTTGCATAGCTCCACCTCTGTGCCACCACCACTCCGTGACTTGTCAAGAGCTTTTGACACCGCTGACCATGATATTCTACTCACAAGACTCTGTCAATTATAAAATGTTCAGACGGTGCATCACAATAAAGTAGTTTAAGAGCCACCGCTAAGACTGTTCTCACATGGTGCGTCGTGATGATATTCACAAATTTAACACGTAGGAGGATTTACCGACTATTATCATCCATAATACAGGTTTTTGAGGTTAGTGTAAATATATAAATGTGTAAAAACATAAATACGTGCCAAACCTTACTAATTGGCTGTGTCGGGTGGTGACGAGTTTAACGACACATTTATATATTTACGCGATCTAACCCCACAAAAAAAAAATCCTGTATTTTGGACATCCACAAATGTTTAAAACCACAAGGTTCCGTGGCGGATTCAAAATCCGTTCTTATATTCACTGAACAATGTTGGACGTGAACCCTGAAATCGCTCGGCGTTAAATCAACCTTTGCTGATGGCACTGTCGTGCTGGTGTTGGGGGTCAACATCTCCGACACGAAGTCTAACAGAATTGCCTCCAACGCGAGATCGATTGCTGCTTTCGACGTTAAATTGTCGTCACTATAATTTGCTCCTGAATCTTAAAAAAAAACAAAGATCTTGCTGTTTTATCCAAACGAAAATCCTGTTTTTCCACTCCCCCTCCCCTTTCACATACTTACATATATCGGAGACAATATCGTTGTACAGACGAAGCACTTTGAATACTTGGCTTTACTGATTGCATCTAAGGTTACATTCCGAACCCCATGTTGATCACATGTCAAATAATATAAAATATGAAACACAGCAGACTCTCGATTATCCACGTACATGGTTTATCCGATTTGGAAGATTAACCGCGCATCTCAGATTTTCACCTAAATTACATTGTCTTTTTAAATCTTTATTACAAGTCACGCGCTTTTAGACCGAGCAAATTTATTATTCCGTTTAATCCGAAATTGGCACGATCGCCCCTACAGTACAGCCGTTGCAATATCTTTACAACAGTGGGTGGGTGGAGTTTGATTTATTATCATAATCGGCTGTGGATCTGCTATCATCCACTTAGTGGCCAAGTCTTCTGCGCATAGAGATCTGTGATTTTGAATTATCCACAGCTGTCTTCCCCATCATTAGCGCAGGTAATCGTGAGTCTAATGTAGAGGTTTTTGATACGGCAAAAAACATTGCATTCCCATTTAGATTGCGTGTGCAAATTGTTGAAGCTATTAGTCTACCACGGTGTGACTGCTGTGACGCTGCTTACAGATCAGCTACTAACAAATCAATAAACAGACTAAACCCGCTTTAGCATTCCGCTCTTTGATGTGAATGTACCATGCAGGATCCACCATCGTGACCTCTACTTAAAATCCAATCTCCTGCCCTGCCGACCTCCGCTTCCCCAGGCCCACAGGCAAGTCGCGATGCATCTCCCTCTCTGAGTGTGTCAGGTTCACGCACCGTCATCCCTCATCATGTCATGGCACGCGGATGCCGGACTTCGGCGGGTGGCCGCAGGGCGCGGGGCAGTGGACCGTGTTGGCGCATCGTGTCGTGGCGGCGGTTATTGGGTTTGTGCAGGGTGTCGAGCTAATACGGGAGCATCCGCTAATATTTCGGAATTTATTTATAAGTCTTTGCCTTCAAGGTCATGTTGTCTTAATCCGGTGAATAGTGTGTGTGTCACCACTAATGGCGGGAGTTGGAGGCAACACGTTTATTTAATAACTCCCCAACAGGGTAACGTTACTAAACATACACTGGTTCTACTGCTAAGTGATAGCTACACAGTTAACTATGTGAGTGGCGGGTTAACTACACGAACGGGTCAGTCAGCCTAACCCACGATGCCGAGCGAAGACCGAAGAGCGAAGACGACAAGACGCAGCACCAAGGGTTGATTCCAAAGACGACTTAGAACGCTCCGCCTTCGGCCACGCCCCCTTCGAGACCTTTCCCGAAGGATCTCAACGGAGCATCACGTGTCCCTCAAGCCCCCCATGGGCCCCCCTCTCTACCCTGTTCCAGTCACGTGCCCTCTCGGGTTCACCCAGACAACCATGTCCTGACTTTCCTTCTCTCAGGCCACCACCAGGGCTATGCCCCCTAGGGCCCGTTCACATACCGTACTCACTCTGGCCCCAGAGAGAGGTTCCAGACGCACAGTAGCACTCTTATGACAGTGCCTGGCACGACCACCCGAGTGACACCCTTAACGTCACTACATCACTCCCCCCCGCCCACCCGCTTTATAAAACACAGCCAACCCGGCTGTAAAACCCCCCAGATTTGAAAGGAAGAAAAACCAGACGTGCAAGATCGCGCCCAGCATTAGAGCAACGAGTGACACCTGTGTGTGGAGCAGCCATTTCCAAGTCAGTGTGTGCTCACCCGTCACCTGGCAAGCCGCAATCCTGAAACCTTAATGTATACACACAACTCGTAAAAAAAAACCCCCAGAGGGAAGAATATGAAGGAAAAGAGTTTCGAACAAAAAGAGATTAGAACAGAAAATGCCAACAATTCGCCCGGGCCAACCCGACCTCCAGGCAGCAAGCACCCACCCTCCCCCCATGCATGTGGATCCCCACAAGCGACAACCATGGCAATGAAGAACGCAACGAGCGGCGGAAGCCAAAGGGAGAGATAGAAGGGAGAACGAAGGCACGGCGAACGCGCCAAGAGCGTGCCAAAAAATAGAAAGGCTTGGCACGGCGAACACGCCGACACGACTCCCAGGCGGCAGTGCAATCCCATCCCCACATGTGCGTCCCCACACGCGGCATGAGAGCTGCCAGGATCAGCCAATGACCCATCTGGCTCGCGCGTGAGACCACAACAAACGGCGTAGGGAAAATTTGCTCGCTGACCAGGGTAATTTAAATGGTTTATCCGATTTAGAGCGTGTCCTTGTCGCCGGACCCCCAGACGGGGTGAGTGTGGACTTGTGGACTTGTTAGGGTCCCAGGGACAGGTAGAAGATGGCCTAACAGGTGCGGCCCCTCCCGGGAAGAAGAAGAAAGTCCGGCTGCTCCAAGGGTGCTGGGGTCCTGTGGACGGAGAAGCAGAATTCCCCTGAGAAACAATCTCCACGAACACGCACCCCAGCTCATCGGGTGCACCGGACACACAGCCCTTGGGTAGGGGAGATGAAGGGATACCGTCCGGCTGACAAAATGGTTTAATTCACAACGAATGCACAAACCAGCGCCTGCGACCGAACTGGATGCGTACACTTTGCGGACTCTTAACCTCTATAATTTCCACGGGGCCCCACCAAGGCTTATACAATTTGGGGGACGTACCCACCAGAACTTGGGGGCAGTAAAACCAAGCCCTATCACCTGGTGACCATGTGGTCCCAGATTCCCGGAGACCAACCAGCCATTCGTTCGCAGCTTGCTGCAAGGCCGAATTTCCTCAAGAAGCTTCCCTAGCCTCCGACAAGCGCTTGAGGGTAAGGCGTATGGGGTTAGGCATTTTGCTATTTCCCAGCTCCGAGTTCAATTGAACCTCAGTAGGTGAATCCTGCTCCCTCCCATACATAAGGAAGAACTGCGAGAAGCCAGTGGAAGCGTGAGGAGCTAATCTGTATGCCGCAAGAACACCCGGAACGTACAGGTCCCAGTCAGACTGGTCCTCATTGACCTGGTGGCACAGCATAGATGTCAGAGTCCTGTGCAGACATTCCCCATGCCATCAGTCTGTGGGTGATAGGGCGAGGTGCGAACCTTTTTGGTGTATAACAAGCCGCATACCTCTTTGAGCAATTTTGAAGATGGTCTGTGAGAAGACGTTCAGGGGCTCCCTTACCCAAAACGTAACCGTGGAGGAACGCATCAGTAATCGCCGCAGCCGACGATACAGAAACAGCCACTTGAAACTCCGATCAAAACGATCACGTTGCCATACATAGCAGGCGTGACCAAAAAGATTCTAAACAAAAATAAGATCCAAGTCCGATTCAATACAGTATATTAAATCCGTGAACTAATTCCATCTGTGAAATATGTCATTCCTGACTTACAATACGCTGGAGTCTACAAACTGAGTTGCAGCTGTGGTGATTGTAACATTGGAGAAACGAAACGTCATATCTCTGATCGTGTCCACGAGCACAAGTCAGATCTGAAACACGGCAAAATTGAGTCTTCCGCCGTTGCCGATCATTGCTACAACGCTGTGGGCTCTCATGAGATTGTCTTTTCCGAGACCAAGGTGCTCTGCAACACTCCTGGCTACCATCAAAGGTTTGTACACGAAGCCATCCAGATATACAAACACAGACATAATTTCAACCGTGATGATTGGTACAAACTGAGTAATCATTGGAAAGATGTTATTAACCATGTCAAAAAGATTTAACTACACATATTTGTCTTCTTGGTTCTTTCGGTAAAGTCACATAGAAGGGAAATAATTAAATAATAATAAAACATCATTAAATACAATTCTCACGACGTTTCGGCCACAACGCATGCAGCAGTCCTCAGGTGAAGAACAGGTCTGTCGGAAAGACAGCGTCTGAATGAACACCACCAAGCTTGGCAGCGTATATTTAAGCTGGGTTAGGGGGGAGGAAGGGCGCCTTGACAAAGGAATTGCATATCAACAGAGGAATTTAGCATATTTATGGAAAATGCAGATATGGGATTAGTCACTACTTGTGGAATGCGTAGGAGGTGGGGGGGGGTCTCAAAGTCATATTATGCCCGTGCATTATGTAGGATTAGCAGCTACAAAGGGAGGAGGTAGGGTTAGCAGTAATTAAGGGAAGGAATTTTCATAGTAAGGAGCTGCAGCAGCCAAACCACCACGTAAAAAACTAAAATATAAACTACATCAATATCATCAATATACTAAATATACTCTCCAAAAAGCTGAGCTACTAACAGTAAGTCATACATTACAATTCTGTCGCAAAAAATATAATATGCCTCCAGCTAAACTTTTTCCTTACATCACACGGATCTACCCCGTACTATATACTGCCATAGACAAACCCAAAATTAAATTATATACTGCATTACTATACACCACCCTATACATTAGACTATACATTGTAATATTACATTATGTATTATTCTACCCACCCTACTGTATACCACACTGCTGTATATGCACTATACAATTACGATACTATATATTACCTTATACATTATATTAAACATTACACTTTTATACTATTTATTATTATACAATCTGCTAAACACTATACCATTCAAAGTTCATTCATTAGGCATAGCTCTGTGAGCCATTCGGCTCTTGAATTGGGTGCAACCGCAACAAACAAAAAACAAAAACATGAACAAGAAAACATCTTAAAGTGACTATGTGCAAACAGAAAATCCAAGAAAAGACAGCAAAATATTGCAGAAAAAATCACCGTACACCAACCCTGTGCAAATATCCCAGTGGGATGCAAGTCAGACAACAACAACCACAAGACAACTTAGATTATGGCCATCAGTCTAACTCTGTACTACAACAAACAAACATGGCCAAACCAAAAAACTTTTCGAAAATCACCAAAATAAAGCCATAAAAGCAATGAAACAGTGATCATAGGAACTGTGACCGAATTTTCACAATAAACGACGTAAGCAACATGTACTACCAAACTCATGCAGCCATAGCTGGCTGCATGAGTCACTACACAACAGCAGGAGCATCAGTCGGAGTATCAACATTTTTCAATGCACCTTTAAGATCAGCGCACTAAATCAAAACACAGATCATACTTTGCATATTTTGCAGCGATCATCCGGAGCGAAACATTGTATTTTAGGCCACTAAATTGCAGTGGCAGCTAGGGGTGTACAACTCCTCTAGAGCAGTTTTGAGTGAAGATCTCATAGGTAGTGATTCAAGTTGCAGTTTATTGGCAATAGCATTCCAGACCCTGGGGGCATCAATAGCAAAGACCCTTCCTCCAGTATTTGTACGGCAATAGGGAATGTGAAGCTGGTAAATGAGCGAAGACCTTAGGTCAAATTTGTTCTTTGAAACAGAGAGGAGATCCAGCAGGTAGTCTGCGGATTTTTTTGTAAGTACATCATGAATAAATAAGATCTGATGCACAAGCCGTCGAACATGAGAGATGTTAAGCTTGACCCAATGTAGAGATCACAGTGGTGAGTGCTATATGGGCAGTTCAATGCAAATCTTAAGGCCGAGTGATACATTGAGTCAAGCTTCTTCAGTACAGTACTTGGGGCTGATTTATACACGATGTCACAGTAATCAAGTAGAGGCAGTATGGTAGCTTTTATCAATTCCACACGGAACATATGGGGGAAGCAGTGCTTGTGTCGATACAGAAAACCAATTTTTATTTTTGTCTTTTTACCAATATAATCAATGTGATCTTCAAATTTCAGTTTTGAATCAAGAATGACCCCAAGATACTTATAGATCTTGACTTGCTCTATTTGATAATTATTTAAGGAATGTAATTGGGGAAAAATAACTTCCTGCTTTAGTCCCGGTGAGAAGCATAGCACCTTGGTTTTGGAGGTATTCAGGACTAGTTTAAGAGCAACTAGATGTTACTAGCCATTGACCGTCGCGTGAAAGGTACTAAGAGGAAGCAACAAAATATGTCAATGGGAGAGTGGTGAGGGGGACTTGCAGCAGAGCAAAGACTCCATTCCCTGCGGAAAATACAAAATATATATAGTCAATGCCAGTGAGTGGACTGCGGTCTGAAAGTCACCGTAAACGTGAACACAATCAGTTAAGATCCGAAATGGTTCATTACGTCCTTCCAATGATTGCTGGCTACCATGAGAGATTCGTTCATGAGGCGATCCACATATACAAACACAGAGACAATTTCAACCGAGAAGATGGATTCTGGCTTAGCAATCATTGGAAGGACATAATAAACCATTTCGGATCTTAACTGATTGTGTTCACGTTTACGGTGACTTTCAGACCGCGTTCAACTCACTGGCATTGTATTCTCCGCAGGAAATGGATTCTTTGCTCCGCTGCAAGTTTCCCATCACTACTCACCCATTGACATATTTCGTTGCTTCCTCTTAGTATCTTTCACACGACGGTCAATGGTACAATGTATAATAACAAATAGTATAGCATTTATATGCTTAATACAATTTACAAAGTAATATATAGTATCGTAATTGTATAGTCAATATACAGCAGTGTGATATACATTAGGGTGGGTAGAATAATACATAGTGTATTATTACAATGTATAAGGTATAGGGTGGTTTATAGCAATACAGTATATAATTTAACGTTGGGTTTGTCTATGGCAGTATATAGTACGGTGTAGACTCGTGTGATGTATGAGAATAAAGTTTAGATGGAAGCATATTGTATATTTTTTACGACGTAGAATTGTAATGTATTACTTACTGTTAGTAACTCAGCTTATTGTAGAGTATATTTAGCATACTGATGATACTATGTAGTTTATACTTTAGTTGTTTACGTGGTGGTTTTAGTTACTGCAGCTAAATACTATTAACACTCCTTCCCTTTATTAATGCTACCCCTATCCCCTCTCTTTGATGCTGCTAATCCTGCATAATGCGCGGGCATAAGTAGTACTATTCACATACCTGCATTTCCCATATCCCCTCCTTTTGATGCTGCTAATCCTGCATAATGCACGGGCATAAGTAGTACTATTCACATACCTGCATTTCCCATATCCCCTCCCTTTGATGCTGCTAATCCTGCATAATGCACGGGCATAAGTAGTACTAATCACATACCTGCATTTCACATATCCCTTCCCTTTGATGCTGCTAATCCTGCATAATGCACGGTCATAAGTAGTACTAATCACATACCTGCATTTCCCATAAATATGCTAAATTCCTCTTGATATGCATATTCTTTTGTCAAGGTGCCCTTTTCCCCCCTTCCAACCCAGCTTATATATATGCTCCAAGCACGTGTGCTGTTTCATTCAGACGCTGTCGCCTCGACAGACCTGGTTTTCACCTAATGACGGCTGCTTGCGTTGTGGCCGAAACGTCGTGAGAATTATTTTATTATATTTTATTTTTATTATTTTATTACTTCCCTTCTACGTGACTTTACCGAAAGAACCAAGAAGATGAATACCCTCTTGGTTGACAGACGTTACCGATGTTCAAAGCCTAGATAAAAAAAATCGACGTTCAAACCCTGGATAAATGGCTCATGATCGTTTGCCAACAAAGTCTGCGCATACAATAAAGCTATACCACAATCAGCCTTGTTGGAGGGGACCAACAACATCCCTTCCATGGTCGTTTCCCATCGAGTTATTTTTTCAAGCGCAAGGGAACGAGCATCTGTGCACCAGGGGGAATTTTAACGGTTTGTCTGGCCAGCGCTAGGACCGATGCATTAGCTGTGCGGAATTGAGTAGGCAATGACAGAAACGCCATTCGGCGGCCCGACGGCAACTCAATGCAGCCCTGATCCACAAGGATATTCAGCGGCATTTTCCCTATAAAATCGGTCCCTAACAGGCAGGGTACGGCTAGAGACGTTGAAACAAGTACAGGACCTATTAATCGAATGTCACCAATGCAGACTGTAGCCGATATCTGACCAATAATCCCTAAGAACTGTCCATTCACGGCAAAACATGGGACGTTAACGGGCCAAATGGTGGACGATTTTGGTGGCAAACAATTAAAAATCATTTCCGAAATGATAGTCGCAGATGCGCCGGTATCAACAAGCACTCGCACCTCCACACCCTCGACGGTCCCGATAACAGTGGATGATCCCGCCGCCTCGGCGATAACACGGCGGCCCAAGGCCGACAATTGAGCAGGACGCCGTGGCCAACCATCGCCCACAACAACCCGGCCGACACGCGAAGCACTCCGGCAAGAATGCACGACCCGCAATTCCGAACCTGATGTATGAGGTAACTGCGAGGGCTATGTGTGTGGTGCGCCGCGACTTGCCTGAGGATAACCGTAGAATGGCGGAGATGTGAAGGGTCTCCCTCGTCGAGCACGGCAGCCCATCGAGACGTGTCCCGGCAGGCCGCACCTGAAGCAGACGACCGGATCGTCCTTCTGGCGAGGGAAGGTTCCCTTCAGTTGGTCCCGGCCACCTTGATGACTCGCGTCCGACTTCCTCCCCTTTGCACCGGGAAGGCAAGCACAGACTCAATTATTTTCTCCGTTCTCAGGGGCTCCATTGTCCTCGGAGGGTCCGGTGCACGCGGTCACGTTGGTGTGTCGCTGGGTGTTGAAGTGCACCTCCAGGCACCGCGCGACCTTGAGTGAAGACAGGTCGTCCTCCTCCGTGGCTGGCATCACATCTTGAAGTTCTTGAGCCAGCTGTAACATTATTTCGAGGACCAGTGAGTTTCTCCCCACTTGGTCCATCCCGGGATATGCCGATTTTGCCAGCGCCAGAAGCTCAAAGTGGAAGGCGAGGAGCGTCTCGGCCTCCCCCCACCTTCACGTGGTGAACTTCTGGTGCTTGTTTGATGGAGGAGCAAAAATCGCCCCCATCTGCGCAGGGGCTTGGGACAGCATGGACTTGTCCTCGTCCGGGATGGCATGGAAAGCCGCCAAGGCATCGTCATCCAGCGCTGTGGGAAGCGCCCACAGCGCCTCATTCTCCGTCCACCCCGAGAGATCGCAGACGGCGGCGAAGCGGCGTCGGAAGGCTTCCCAGTCGCCACTCGAAGCCGCAAACTCCCGGACGAACAGAAGCCTCTTCTTGAGAGCTAGGTCACCTTACAGAACAAGGTCGGAATTTTTCTTCTAAATTATTAAAGGAGGTGTGCGACTCCCTGGATACTAAAACGATCCAGACATCGCCCTACCATCTCCAGACTGACGGGATGGTAGAGCGCTTGCACAGTACGTCCATGCTGTGCCAACAGGTTATCGAGGCACAGTTTGACTGGGATGTGTACGTTCCGGGTGTTCTGGCCACGTATAGGATGGCCCCTCACGCCTCAACGGGGTTCTCCCCCTTTTTCCTCATGTATGGGAGGGAATGTGATACCCCCATGGAAGCACAGTAAAGCGTGGACCTGGGCAAAAAGAAGGTCGCTGTGCCCATGCCCATGCAGCTTACGATCAGGCAGCTGACGGAATCGCGGGAGGCGTCTCGAGGAAATTCAGCCAAACGGTAAGCCACCAATTAGAAGCTTGTGGGACTCCGTGAATCCAGAAACCCATGGACCGCTTCTTCTGGGTTTTCCCTGTTTCTCTTAATGTATGGAAGGGAGCGTGACCCACCAATTGATGCACAGCTCAAGCCACTACAAAATTGTAAAAAGATATTGAACCCCATGCGTCTTACCCTACAGCGTTTGGCAGAAACTAGGGAGGCGTCTCAGGGGAACTCGGCCTTACGGCAGGCGGCCAACGAACGTCGCGTCAAGCCCCGCCAGTCCACAACTATATGGACGCCTAGGGACAAGGCGTGGCTCCACTGCCCGCATGTCCTGGTGGGTACTTCCCCGAAATTACACAAACCATGGCAGGACCCGGTCGAAGTGGTGGAGGTGAGGAGTCCGCAGTGCGTGCGGGATCAGTGTGGCCGCCACCGCTGGTTTGTGTACCCGTCGCGGCTAAAAGTTTTTTTTCCACCTGCCGTTAGTCTTTCATCTCCACTTCCCGAGGGCTGGGTGTCTGGTCAGTCCAACAAACTGGGGCCCGCGTCGGCTGATGTCCTTCCTCAGGACAGTTCTATGGTTCCGCCAACAGGGTCCAAGTGCCTAACGCCCCCAACGTCGCCGGTAGTGACAGCCCGGGGTGGACCGGGGAGTCCGGAGCTGCCATCGCCCGACCCCCCACTGCTTGGCGGTTCTGCGCCTCGGGAGGTGCCGTGCTCATCGAGTCGTCTTCCGGCTGTTCCTGGAACCTCCCTCGCTTGACGGCCCGGCATTAAGGACTTGGGAAAAGACGTCTCGATTTAAATGACGATCCTCCGGCGTCTAAGTGCACCTACACCCGTGGTCCGCGGGCGCCGCTCGTGCCAGATGGGACAATGGCTGATGGCTGATCCGGGATCATCTTGTGCTCAGGAGCGGCGTCACATGTACGGGGTGTAGTGTGGGCTGTCCGGGGGGGTGGGTCCGCCATTGTAAATAGTTGCAACTTTTGTTTCCCATTCCCTCTCACTCTCCTTCCCCCTAGTCCTGTATATAGTATAAATATTGATTTATTCTTGAATTTAAGCTTTCGTGACTGCAGGAATCCATACTCTTTGGTTCTTTCAGTAAAGTCACGTAGGTAGAAAAATAATAGATCACGACGTTTCGATCGCAACACAAGCATTCGTCATCAGGTTCGTCATCAGGTGGGACAACCACAGCAAGAAAAGACTGCTGAAGTAGGCGAGAGATCTGCCGTGGCACGAGGTTATATAGGACTTGGCAGCAGGGGGGAGAGAGAAGTGGGGGGGGGGAAGGCGGGGCAGAAAGTGGACCCCGCAGCACCCCCCCCACTTCTCTCTCCCCCCCTACTGCCGAGTACTATATAACCTCGTGCCACGGCAGATCTCTTGCCTACTTCAGCAGTATTTTCTTGCTGTGGTTGTCCCACCTGATGACGATTGCTTGTGATCTTGATCGAAACGTCGTGATCTATTATTTTTCTACATACGTGACTAGAGTATTGTTTTATTCCTCGTTCGGAATTATTATTTATTGTTGTTATTGTTCTTGTTATGTTGCGTTAAAAGTTGGAGGCCCACACGTTGCATGGGTAATACATGTCGGTCAGCCGGGATGGCTGAGTTTCATTAAGGGGGGGGGGGGGGGTGATGTCGAGACGTAAATAGCGTCTCTGCGGCGTATAAGCCGACTACAACCACAACTGTTGAATGAGTGCGCACTTAACCTCTCGAAGGGTGGCCAACAGAGACGTGGCGGGAAAGCAGGCCCTACTGAGCAGGGTCCTATCGGGCAATGCACTATCAGAGTAATGAGAGCTCGGGGTGAGCATCTACATCATGGGACCTCCTTTGCCAGTACCAAAATATGATAATAGGGTTTTCCCCTTTTTTCTGGCAACAAAACAGGTGTTAAGATGTTAAAACACCAAACTGAAACCTTTTACGAGGAATCATGCCTGAATTAACCACAATGCTTGTGGTCAGAATGCAAACAAAAAACATACTCTGATAAAATATGCATTGTCCATTAAACTGATTGAGCCACACCAACGACAGCTTTCTTTTGAGCCTGATCACAAACGGTGTGAGACCAGAGAACGCCAAAAAGCATACAGCCTAAAGACAATGCACTATTAGAGTAATGAGAGCTGGAGGATGAGCATCTACATCATGGGACCTCCTTTTCCAGTACCAAAATATGATAATAGGTTTTTCCCCTTTTTCTGGCAACAAAATGCAGACATGATTCCTTGTAAAAGGTTTCAGTTTGGTGTTTTAACATCTTAACACCTGTTTTGTTGCAAGAAAAAAGGGGAAACCCCTATTATTATGAATTGAGCCGTTTGGCTTTGATAAGAAAAAATGGCTTTTTATTTAAAAAATAAAATCCCCAGATGCCATCACCAAATTGCTAGAAAAGTAATAGTAATTTGGCAAGCATTGGCAGTAGGGCCTTCATGAAATGTTCTTGAAAACCTAATTTTATATTTTTCTGGGTAAATATTTGTTTTAATATTTTAATTGCTATCATTGGGGCGTACGTAACAGCCCACTGTGTGAATGTGGAGAGCAGGGGATCGTGGCGCACATCGTCTTCGGCTGTGAAGTCTGGTCGTTGCCCTGCACGTGCTGGAGGAGGAGGGAGGCTGCCGCATGGCTCTGTAGCTACGTGGGCTCACGTCCACTCACAATATAACATTGACATACATTTGCATTTATTTAATTATGTTTGTGTATCTGGTGCGCAGTGTAAAAGTCACGTGTAAAAGCATTCACTAAATAAATTGAAATTATTAATTGTAAAACATTCAATATCAACAATAACATTATTGGTGTGTACATTTTGTTTATTAAAAGGATAGGTAATCTCAAATTCGAATTACCACAAAGTTAAAGGTGCAGCTCTAAAAGTGCTTACACATACCACTGCTGGAGGAAGGGCATCCAGTAGAGTCGCTTTAGAGGGAAATTCTGGCCTACTCGTCCACACTGGCCAGATGTCTTAGAGAAGATGGGAGTACCCACAATTCACACCACCACATGCACCTGTGGTGTAGCCATTTACTGCTGGGTGGACAGAGGCAGTGGGGGACTCAAAGACATGTTCCCATCGATGTCAAATACACAAAGTTCAGACCTGTCAGTTTATAACTCAAATGCTCCAAGACAACCAGTCAGTTGTCCTCAAACCCCATCAGATGAGGCTGTAGACTTCACCAGAAAGGAGTCTCTATTACTGTATCAGCTTACATCTTAGTGACATAATCAGACTGATGTAGGCATAGTAATATCCACAGAAAAGAGGCATAGGCGGTTCAATTTCAAGCCCATATTCTGCTATCCATTGCTAGTCACAGCGACACGTGCACAGTGCATTCATTTATAAGGACGAGACCAAAGCACTAAGCCACACCGTTCCAACTGGTAGCGTTGTAGTGTATTATAGGATTATTTTTAAATGGGATTAAACGCTTGGTAGTGTGTCACGTGATTTTTTTTGTGTATATGGGATTGACAACGAAACCAGTGTCATCCTATTCCGGTCGGAACGGCGTGGCTCAGCGCTTTCTTTGGCGAATGTCAAACGATCACAAAACGTCCCATCGAGCTTCACTTTGGGGTTATGCGATTGAAAATCACAGCGGCTGCATGCGATTGTGTGGTCGCGGCAGACAGAGGCAACCGGTTCCACGTGGTGCTGCATTTGGCGCGGAGCGCTACAAACTCTGGGCGCGGGGCAGCAGTGGAGAGGCCGCTCGCTCGCTCGTCTGCCGCTGTCGCTGTTTGCTCCACGCCGGTCGTAAGTGCCAAACGTCGCTCGCCATGGGGCTGATTCGCTTCTACGCGAGTCCAGAGCGCGGCTTGTGGAGCAGGAAGATCGTGAAGAGCGCGGAGGCGGCCGCCTCGCTGGAGGCGGTGAGCGGCACCACCGCCACGGAGCTCTGCTACAATGTGGAGTGGGAGGGTGAGTGAGGCAGCTTCAGCAGCAGCAGCCATGGTCAGTCCACTGCTGGATGTGAACGCCTGCCACAGAGATGCCACCACGCGGTACTGTATTCTCCACCACTCGGGAGACAAAGGCGGCCCGGTGTGGTGCTGTCCACCCACCCCCTCGTGTGCCGTGCCGGCCTTCGTAGGTGCTACTCGCTAGCAGCACTTGCCCCGACAGTTTGTGAAGGCTACACGGGGATCATTGTCTTTTTATGCACACAACACAACTCTTCCAGTACGTCTGATTAACTTATACAGTACAAGTCTGGTCACAGATACACGTGCCCCGTATAGCCTTAACAGCGCCACGCTCGCACCAGGAACTCATTTGAGGCTGAGTCGACCTAGGGAAGATCCAGGACCGGTTCAGATAATCGCCACCGGTGTTGGCCGTGAGCGGGAATCGAACTCGGGTCGCTGGGTTCGTAGTGCAGCGCGCTAACCACTACACCACCGCTCCCCACAGACACGAACATCGATCGGGTTGCACCCCCCCCCATCTGCTTTAAACACAACCGGCAGAAGTGCGTGCGAATGGTGGACCGATTAGCACGGTTGGCTATGTACGGTGCGAAAGAAGTTATATATACATACAGCCGTGTTAATTGAAGGTGCGAACATAATCTGGTGCCATCCGATTTGGTCTCTCCATCTCCTCTTCGACGCGTGCTATTCCTTGGCCTCCACTCCGTCACTAATGTTGACCATCGGCCACCACCGTCCATTCTCTCCAGCGGTCCTACCCAACCCCCCTTAGGGTCCTGAACTTTGTCAATGTTGTCTTCACCCTGCGGATGTCCTCTAATCCACGTGCGCCTCTTTCTATCAGCATCATTCCGAGCGTGCGTCTCTCCGTCACCTGCCGAGGAGATGGAGCGATGAAATCGGCTCGTGGCAGGGGCTAAGGGGGCATTGCCACACCGCAGGATCGTGAGAGATGGTGGCGGCTTGGGGAGACACGGTGGCGAGATGGGTGCCATGGTGGCTAGGAGATGTTAACTTCCTCGCCTGGTATACAGCAAATCGTGGGTTCAATCCCGACATTGACGATGCCTGCTGTGTATTTAGAGTTTGTGTCTCTTCTCTCCCCGTGGTCACGTGGATTTTTCTCCGGGACCTTCGGTTTTTCCCTCCATTTAGAAGCATGGCTTTAGAGTATTTGGCTTGGCTGCTGCTATAAATGTCCACGTGATGATGGGCCACTTAGTTGAGCTGTCATTTGTGGCCAGGTCGCTTCTGAAAAGGAGCTCCAAAGCTCAGTGGGGCCTTACCTGGTGATGTTAAAAATAGACCTTCATCCAGCAGTGGATTCACCAAGGCTGGCGATGAAGGTCCCAGGGTGGCACGTGCCGTCAGTTTTTGTTGTTGTTTGGCAGCACCGTGGACGCAATGTTCCTAGACGATCTGGGCTCTCTGTTTGCGGATGGAGAGTTTCATGAATTGTTCCCGCATTGCACTTTGAACCGATTGAGTGATTGGCCATGGCTGACATCAGTGGCGAGTGCTATTTAAATCGATATTTCCCCCCCCCCCCTTCAACTTTCATTCACCAGCGTAGTGAAGTACAGTCAACCCCCCCCCCCCCACCATCAAAATGTATTGCCTCGGGAGACCCTCATCCAGCAGTGGATTGTCCAAAGGGCTGAACACATCTTTATTTTATTGTGCTCAACCGTTATGTATTTAAAGGCGATTCTGACCTTTCCAATGAAACTTGGTAGGGTTAAGAATGTGTCTCTGAACGACTGACTGTGATTGTAATGCTGTGGAATCCTCCCCCCCCCCCCCTTCACGGTCACTGTCGCACAGGCCCCGAGGCGCCATCGGCCGAGGAGAGGCGCAAGCTCCTCTGGCTCTTCCACCCCATGCTGGGCGGCCCGGCCGCGTCGAGCCAGAGCTGCCTGAACCCCGAAGGGAACGACTGCCTCATCGAAGTCGGACCCAGGTCGCGTGTCCACCGGGGGCACGACGGCCGTGCCAGGCCCAAGCTAACCAAGCAAAAGCTTAGAGGGGGCCCCAAGCAGTTCAAGGGGCATCCACATCCGTGACAAAAATAGGGGTGCATCGAATAAAAGGGAAATTCCATCCTCAAACTTAGCGAGCTAATTCATATAAGACGCCAATTACTGTAATCTGCTTGTCTGCTTCTCTCATCTCGCCACGTGTATATGTCTGTCTCTGTTTCCCTCCTGTCGCTACAGCTATATCTCTTGCCTCTATCTTTTCTGTCCTCTCAATTGCAGTTTATCAGTTGAAGGGGACCCTGAATATAATCACTGATTAGGGCTGGCGCCATCACAGCCAAGTTCAATATTCTCGGTGCCTTAGAGTCGTGTATTTTACTGCGTCTGGGCCGGCCTCCACGAGGCCACCCAGGCCCCTCGAGCCCTTCCATCCTCCTGGAATGTCACAACACAACTTGGGATTGGCCCAATGCCACGCACTCGCCTTCGGCAGTACTTTTTAATCAAGAGTCTGGTTGATAACAGCTGGTTGGTGTCGAAATCAATTCTTGCCAGCCAGTATCAACCAGAATCACCATGGGAACGCATTACATTGGTATCAGCCATATTATTCGGTGGCAAATTCACTTTTCTGGCTAGGTCCCCAAGCCCTATTCCTGCCATGAGCCGGGCTGTGGTGGCTCCGCTGCACGTGGCCTGTAGTCCAGCGCTGTGTCGGCACTAGCAGGAGGTGTCCCTTATTCCTTGCTCCCTGTGGTTACGGAGATTTTTCTCCGGGTCCTTGGGTTTTTCCCTCCACATTTAGAATCAACTTACGTTTAAAATATTTGGTGACTATAAAGTTGCACATAAGCCACTGTTGAGCTGTCATTTGTGGCCAGGTTGCTTCTGAAAAAGAGTTATATACAAGTACCTGGTAAAATACATAGTTTAGTTTAGAAAGCGTTACAGCAAAATGTAGACTAATCTCTATCTTTCCCATTTGTATAGGATATTCGATTTTAACAATCCAACCACAATACCAGGTTGGGAATGTATGTTGAACTTATTTCGCACCAAACGTAGCCAATCGTGGTTTGAATTGACCAGCTGTAATGGGTACGTGACCTTGATTTGTGCCTTCCCCTGTGAATGCGTGGCTGCGGTCTTCGTGACGTGTCGGTTCACAGGCTCAATTTCTCCACCGCTTGGTCGACCAACGCGGTATCCATCTGCCACTCCATCGGGCTGCATCACGTGAAGCGAATTGAATGCTCGCAGCGCCATCTCTTCAAGGTGCATCCCTCTCAGTGGTGAAGCTGCTGCTTGTGTTTTAAGATTCGATTTTAACTTTGTGGTGGGTGGGGCGGCTCGTCAGGGTGATGCCTTGTCGTTGAAACTGAGCTGGCATCGCTGGGACTCGATGGTCGATGTCAGCCGCACGTGAATACACATTGCTTCTCAAGAGTAATCATTAAAATGTATAAAGTACCCTTAAATAATCGAGTCAATCTCCTGCCCAATCCCCCTTAGGATTCTAAATATTGTAATTAATTTCACCCTGTGGATGTCATCTAATCCACGTGCGCCTGTTTTGATCACATTCCGAGCGTGTGTCTCTCTGTCAACAAATAAATTACGGTCAATTTAATTTTCTTCGAATCATCACAACTTTGGAGAATAACAGTATTTTCCGTACATTGCCATATATCCATTTATTGGGGGATCTGGCAGAGGAAAGATCTGGCAGAGCAAAGAAAGCATTGGTGAGGTGTGGTGGTGGCATCGATGGCTTTGGCCATGATGATATCTTGATCATGATGATTTAAGTAGCGTCACAATACGATATCCAAACTTCTTGGCCAGTTGATTGCTTTTATTCAAAGATGAGTTGCGTGTGTGTCACCCATACCTCCTGGTAGTGTCTGTCATGCACAGGAGTTTCGGTGCGTTCCATTGTTTTGCGCCTGCTCCGGTGTTCGTGGTTCACGGGGATCTGCGCCTTGCGCCTCCCTCAGTGTCACCGGTTTGGTGCTCTAAGCCAGGACGGCGGAGTAAAATGCCACCAACCTGTTCATTCACTTCGGTCCCAGAGTCTTCAGAAAAAAAACTGGGAAGATACCATCTGGTCGTGCAGCTTTTTCAGCTTGGATTGGCAGCTACTGCATCATTTATTTCTGTACCTGGTAGGGGTGGTAAACATTGCCACTGTGGAAACAAAGGCGACCGGGCGTGGTGTTGGCCACCCACTCCCTTCATAGGTGCTCGCTAACAGTGCTCGCCCCAATAGTGTTTTCAGGCTATATGGGGGTCTTTTGCCTTTTGTGCTGTGGCTGCTGGTGAATTAGCACATTGTTGTGTAGCGGCCCGGCTCAGCCCATGGCAATGCAGCATCTTGAGACGTGGTCGCATTTAGACGCTGTATGAATACACACGTTGTTTAGGGTGCGGGGCCCGGGTCACATTGAGTGCCGCCGCATTTGCTACGCCGTGCAGTTTGCTGCAGTTGCTCATCGAGCAGTTTCAGGCATTGCACACAGAGATTGAACGTTGCAAGTGTTTCATAAACAAACGGCAGCAAGTTATTCCGATTGGGCCATCGGTGTCTCGTCTTGAGATGCAAGAATCCATTCAGAAATTGCAAAACGGTGCGACCCTTCGTGTTAGAGAGCTACTTCTGAGATCCTTTGAAGTGAGCTGTGGCCCGCTCATGGATATTTACGAATGTATTCGGTTTTTCGTGGACCAGAGTTCACTTGAAGTAGTGGCCATCAGTTTCCCACCCACCCTGCCACATGACAGTAATGTTCGTCACATGACGAGCCGGTATTTTTTATCCTGACAGCCGTAATTTAGCCAAATTAACAGCAGAACCGATTTTTAATTATGGGGTTTTTTTCCTACAATCATTGTGAACGGGCTGAGACCAGCAACTCGTTCCACTTTAGAAGCCGGTCTAACCGCGTGAGTCCGGCACGCGATTAGCCTCCTAATCCACCCGGCCACTTCTGCGCAAAGCAGCTCCAATACCGCTTTTTCCACTGCGCAACCGAGCCGCGGCGGGTCAGTGCTGGAACCGGCACTGGGTTGCTGTTCATCGCCGAAGCCGAGCCGTGCTGATCAAATCTCACGCAACGAACGTGCAGAGATGTGCGTAGGCAAATGCGTCGTTGGCCTCGCTCCTTCGCCCTGTTTGGCCCCGAATACAATTCCGACGCCTCGCGAAGCCGGCGTGTCACGGATCGGTTCCGCCTCGGCACGCGCAGGTCCATGGCGAGGAGGCGGTGGGCGAGCAGGCCCGGCGCGTGCTGGCGAGCGGCCTGCACGACCGCACGACGGAGTGCGTGTACGACCATCCCCTGGGCTCCTTCGCACTCAGCGTCCGCACGGAGCCCGTGTACGACGTCGACGTCCTGGGAGAGGGACGTGCCGCCCTGGAGAGAGCCAACCGCGAGCTGGGTACGCTTCTCACCGCAAGCCCCATACAGTCGCTCGTTCTGGCTCACAGGCCGGGCGCTCGGTCAGACTGCGCCGTGCAGGGACGACTGCCACTGGGGGTGCCCTTTCTCTTGTTTGAGATGACATTCCATGTAAATAGATTCCTGATCTGTAAAGCGCCGAGATGCCCCGTTCTTAAGGGCACTCTCAAAATCACGTTATAATTATGTATTTTTCATATTGATTGTGCTGATAGTGCAGCAGAGCTGCTGCAGCTGGATCACCGGCGTGCTCAGACAAGCACGTTCCGGTGACCCCTGCCAGCGTCGGGCCTTCGCTCCCCCACACAGGGGATGACTCTGGATAGCATCACGTGACGAAGTCAACCAGGCATCCCTTCTACTGGCCCCTCACAACGTCATAACGCGCTGTGGCTTGTGTGCCGAGTGGGTCAGAGGTCAGAACAGTGAGATGGCAACGCTGAGATCCTGGGTTCGGACTGAGGCAGCTGCCTATGAGTTAGTTGATGGGCACTGCCCCTTCGTAGCGTTAATACCATGAAAAGGGCCATTGCCAAAAAACGTCGCTTATTGATTACGTTTCCTTACAAGGCCACAGTGTTATTGACGAATGTGTTGCGTTTTTTGTTATTTGTGCACCACTGCTAATTTCAGCAGTAACATCACAGAATATTATTTGTTTCATCATTAAATTCGGAACCTACCATAATTTGACGTAATCCATCTCTGATGGTTACATTCTCAGTTTAATTGACATGCGACAAACATTGTCTGCAGGGCATATCAAGGTATCAAGCAGCGTGCACAAGTAATAAAGGATCGATCCTGAATGTACGTGGCGCGAGGTGTTTTAGCGAGGACAAACCTAGAATCGCTCCTAAGTCTGGGAAATGTCCTCGGCTCTGAAAGGCGCTCAATCTGGCGCCGGTCGCTTTGTTGCCAGGGACACCCAAACACGTTTTAGTTGCTGTGACACAACGGCCAACGGCTACCTGTGACCTCTCCCGGCTGTCTGTGACTTCTCCTGGCTGTCTGTGACCTCTCCCAGCTGCCTGTGACCTCTCCCGGCTGTCTGTGACCTCTCCCGGCTGTCTGTGACCCCTCCCGGCTGTCTGTGACCTCTCCCGGCTGTCTGACGTCTCCCGGCTACCTGTGACCTCTCCCGGCTGCCTTAGACCTCTCCCGGCTGTCTGTGACCTCTCCCGGCTGTCTGTGACCTCTGCCGGCTGTCTGTGACCTCTGGGCGGTGACGTGGGCCAGGCCTGGCGCTGGATGAGTGGGACCTGGATTACTACACGCGACTGTTCCGCGAGCGCGTGGGCCGGAACCCGACGAGCGTGGAATGCTTCGACATCGCGCAGTCAAACAGGCAAGCGAAGCCAGCGCCGGCACAAGTGATTTAGTTGGCATACACACACACACAACAACCACCAATCGCCACTAAGTGGCTGTGACATCATCAGGGCGGTTGTGCCAGCCTTGGTGCACTTTGAGGCCACATGAAGTGTCGATGCCTCACCGGCCGGAGGTCATGGATCAAACCCAGGTGCCGTGGGTTGACTGACTGAAATAACTGGTAGATAAACCACCTGTGGCCCCCTACTGTGCCAACCTGCAGTGCTTTAGCCGCTCCTTTGCCCTCCGCTGTGGTTGGAGAGCTACTGCCTCCAACTGTCCAGTAACGGCCTTCACGAGTCTCCTACGCACCACACCCGGCCACCTTTGTCTTCCTAATGGCGATGTTTACACACCGTACCAGGTACTCATTTGAGGCCGAGTCGGCCTAGGGGAGTGCCCGGACCGGTTCAGATAATTGTCACTGGTGTTAGCCGTGAGCGGGAATGGAAGTCGGGTCGCTGGGTTCGTAGTGCAGCACGCCAACTGCTACCTTACCGCTCCCCACGGTGGTACATACACGCACAGATCTCCATCACGATTTTAATCCAAGCGACGAGAGACGCGCAGACACACACAAATCCCGTTCCTATAAAACATTGCTTATGTGGCCTATCCCATAAATTAGCTGCCAATCAAAGCCATCCGCGTGTGACTTTAGGTTTCCCGTGATGTGGGCCGTTTAGTTTGCATCAGCTTTTTCATGATCAGATTTGCGCATGAATTACATTTCATAATGATGCCACTTGACACCGCTATTGGCAAGAATTGTGGACGCGACGTCACTTCCTGTGACATCATTTATCCGTGTCAACCAAAAGCTATTTTTCCGCACGGATCGTCCAAAATTTTGTGGATATTCCCTGGTTTGTGTCCTGTGCCTGCTCGTACGGCTAGCGCCGGGAGACGCCATCACGCCTTTATGTGACTCCCCACCTCCTGCGTCCCTCCGCAACCCCGCGACCCCTCACGATCCCGTGACCCTGTGACTCCGTGTTGTGCAGCGAACACAGCCGCCATTGGCTGTTTCGCGGCCGCCTCACCGTGGACGGCCAAGCCCTGGAGGAGTCGCTCTTCGACATGATCATCGGCACTCAGCAGCACAGCAACCCCAACAACGTCATCAAGTTCAGCGACAACAGCAGGTCGGTTGGGGCATCACAGTCTGAGCAGCATTTCCTTATCCCACGGTGCTCTCGGCATCGCACCAATAGCACTCGGCCTCTGTGCGTTGTGCAAGAAACCATGAGCACTTCCTGAAGAAATGTATTGTGGTGCATCAAAATAAATTGGAGTAAATGTGACTGCCTGACAGCAGCAGCAGCGATGATGTAGTGGACAACTTGGGAATCGTGTCATCCTGATTGAGACTCATCAGTGCAGTGTGGTCACCAATGCTCGCTGCTGCAGACTGGGAGCCAGAGATGTGGAGTCCCCACTGACCACACTGGGGCACTCTGGCTGGGCTCATGTCAGCAATGATCGAATCTCTTAAGTGATGAGAAAATACCATCGCAACGGAATAATAGTGCAGGCGGACAGCCAAGAGAATACAAGGGTACGCTGATTAGGTTTGTAATGATTCACTCCTGCTGATGATGGTGTTGCTGCTGCTGATCAAGTTACCAATAATGCAGATTTTGCTGGTATTTTTATTTATTGTTATTATCAGTCCCTCCAGAAAAACGCGGAGTTTTTTTGGTGATTGTTGCGGGCAAAAATTGTTGATTATGCGGCACGTTTTCTTAAAAAATGCGATGGAATATGCGGGATATTTATGCAATTTTATGCGATTAAATTGCGGGAACTTGCAAAAATTGCGGGAACTTGCAAAAACTGCGGTTTGATGAAAAAGAGAAAAAAAAGTGATTCCCCCAACACCCTATTCACTAGGCTACTACTTTAATGTAAAGAGTCATTTCTTATTACTTCCTATGATAAGCAAGCATACTACATCACAGAAAGTGCTGGGAATATTTAAGTTCTCATCTTGTTTTATTTCAGACCTTAACAAACAGATGGCTCAAACTTACAAAACATTGAGTCGAACAAGTTCTTTAGCTTTACAAAATGAATATGCTACAACTTCTGTAAAAATGAATAAATAAAATATTAAAAAATAAAATGTGTGCTTCCTGTTTTACAGAGGTAGCTATACAAAACAGACATCTTCTGTTAAAATAAGTGTTTTCAGTGCACAGTAACGTAAGCAATACATTAACAGTACAGTCTTACAGTAATGTAAATTTACATACTACTAACAAAAAAGTGCAATCTTACAACTGTAAAGTTGCATAAACTCCTGAATTAAACTAACTACATAGCCTCTAACACTGGCCAATCATTCACCATCCTCATCCTCCATCCCCTCTCCCTCAGTGTCCATCTCCTCCCCCTCCACCATCTCCTCCCTCTCAAATGCTCCACGGCGGACTCGTTGGTTATGGTAAAGGAAGACCAAGGCTTTGAGGTTTTGGTTGGTAGTTGATCTTCTTCGGTTAGACAACACTAGTTTGTAGATGCTGTTGCTGCGTTCAGCATCAGCTGAGTTTGAGACAGCATCTTTGTACCGCTTGGCCAAGGAACTTAGCACAGGAAGTCTCTCCTGTAGGCCAACCCAAAACACATCCAAATCCACCACGCCGAATGGTGCAGCTCTGAGTGCTGCTGGACCAAGAGTCTTGAAGTAAGAATCAAATTCATCACCCTGCACTTCAGTGAAACCTGGAATGGCCTGGTAGCTTGCTACGGAGTCATCTAGGAATGCAATGTGGCGAGGGTCAAACACCCTAACCTCCTGGAGAAACTCAATGGCCGGCTGCCCATGTGACATGTACTTGGTGAGCTTTTCTTCAGCGTTTTCATATGCCTGACCAACTGCAGAGGATCTGTGTCTTTGTGGTGTAAGGTAAGTTAAACCCTTCAAAGTATTCGGCACACGCCTCATACTGCAGCTCTTTGTTGGCAGCAAAGACCACCTGCAGATAAAGAACTTGTTCACTTATCTGATCCTCCAGATAAGTGAAGATCTTTGTGGTCACAGGACGTCTGCTCTGGAAGATATCGAGAAGACTTAGGAAGCGTTTGCACTTGTCAGCCATGATGTTGATCTGGACATTCAGGGACTGAGCTAGGTCTTGGTCTTGAAGCATCTCGTGGAGTCTCTCCACAGACTGTGGAGCACTTCTGCTACACACCTATAAAAACACAAATAGAAAGAAAGGAATTAGGTCAAACATACAATATGTTCAATGCAATTATTTTTTTTACTTTGATCTTACTAAACTATTCATGTTTGTATGTGCAAAGGGGGTTAACTGATGAAGAAAAGGAAGTGTTAATTGTATTGAGGAATTATGTGAAGGAAGTTTTTACCTCGATTTCCATCTCTATGAACTCCTTGTACAGTCCAAAGTGCTGTGCGTGGTACTGCACTGCAGAGAACCAGGAGTTCCAGCGTGTTGCACAGGGGTTTGGAGGCATGACCGCCTTTTTTCTAGGCAGCTTGTTTGACAAGAAGCAGAGGTATCTTCTCTTGCGTGATCCAGCATTGAAGAACATCTGGGAGAAACTTAGCATGAAGCTGTTCAACTGAACAAAAGGTTTGCGGAAGGCATTGCCAATGAGATTCATTATGTGTGCCATGCATGTGATGTGTATCGAGTTGGGGAACAACGACTGCAGAGCTGCTGTGAATGCCTTCTTCATGTAGGCTGCATTATCAGTGTCGAACACAATCACATCCTCGTTGTTAATGCTGTATTCTTGAAGGCACCTTACGACAGACATGGATACAGTGGAATGATTGCATTGCTCAAGGAAAACAGTATCTGCAAGGTAGGCCAAGATCCTCCCAGAATGATCCTTCTCAAGTGGTGCAAGGAGGATATTCAGGACACATCTCCCCTCGACATCTGGAGTCTCATCAAATATCACAGCAAGAGGTTTTCTGGCAAGAAGTGTCTTCAGCTCCTCTTTTTCCTTCTCATATACTGCTCCCAAGTACATATCTTGAAGCTGGTGAAACCCTGGAATGGCGCCGCCATTGATGACTTTCTCATTCAGAAATTTCCTCAGTGCAGGGTGGTCAGTCTTAGACAGTGGGATGTTGATGGTAGTGCAGGTGGCAACCCAGGTTTCACAAATCTACAAACAGAAAAATACTTTTGTATCATTGGGCTGTATTACACACACACACACACAAAGTCCAGTGTAACCTACAGAAAACTGCTGTATAAAACTGAATCATTTACAGTAAGCCTTTCACAGAACAGTAGTGTTTCTGCAAATAAAACATAATTCTTTCATGCCAAAATCAATCATCTTGCATGGGAAATTACACTACTGTTAGTCTATCTAACCCTAACGTTAACTTACATCCACACACAACATACTTGGAAATCTCATTCACACACACCTCTCTCTGTTTCAATTTAACTATCAGCCTTTTCATAATTTTACAAGCTTTAATCTAATAGGCTACTGACCTTGATTCTTTCAGCCCTAGCAACTGTTTTGGAAGTTGACGCCTCGGTGTAGGTGAGCTGCTTCATCTTGGCTGATTCCGCTGCTGCTTTAACCATCCTCGAATGTTTGTCGGTTGCAAAGTGACTGTCCAGCGTCGACTTCCGCCTGTGGTCCAACACGCAGTTGCACGGAGTGCAAAATAATTTGCCCCCACTGTCATGTAACACACTGGGAAACTGCTTTGCGCGGTCTTTTGCGCTTATGTTTGTTAGCAAATGAGAAAGATTTGCGGGCTTCATCATGGTTTCATTGGCATCGCGGGGTTTGCAGCTTTTCAATGATGTCGCGTAATGAGTGACGTCACTTCATAACGTTCCCATGGCAACAGGGGAAATGGCTGCGCTTGTGTGAAGTAAACGCAACATTTTTCAACTTTCTGCTAAGATATATGTGACTTTTTGCAACGAAAATGCGGGGATTATGAAATCATGCAAGCCCGCATATTTTGCGCGCGGAAATCTGCAATTTATGCGGCGAAAGTGCGGCGTATTTGAAAAAACGCGCCCCCTGCATAAATATGCGGACTTTGGCTGATTTTGCATGGAATCATGCGATCGCATAATCGCGTTTTTCTGGAGGGACTGTATTATGCTTTGTTTACCCAGGAGGGCCTCGGTAAGTCTCGAGATTTTCTTCAGGAGGGTCCTGCCAGGTTGTCGTCGTTGGGGGCGATGTTGCAGCTGCTGTGTAATTTGCAGAAACATGTTCAGGATTGGGATGTTTGGCGAACAGCAGTTACATTGAATGTTGAGTGTTTTGGCTATGGGAGGGAACTGAAGAACCTGGAGGAAAGCCATGCAAAAGAGGGGGAGAGAATAAAAACTTCACACACGAATTGAACCCAGGCCCTGCTTGCTGCATCACACTGGTGTTTGTGACTTTGACACATGTGTGTGTGCGTGAAGCTGGCGTGTTTGTACTCGTGAAGCTGGCATGTGTGTACGCGAGTAACCTTAGCGCGTGTGATGCTGGCGTGTGTGTGGTTGACACTGGCGCGTGTAACGCTAGTGCATGTTGGTGTGATGCTGGCGTGTGTGTATGGCACTCGCGGTTGTGCGTGTGATGCTGATGCGTATGATGCTGGCATACATGACGCTGGTATACATGACGCTGGCGCGTGTGACACTGGCTTTTGTGCGTGTGACGCTGGCCTCGTGTGCGTGTGACACTGGCGTGTGTGTGCATCTCGGAGCGCAGCGCCATACGTGGAGGGGAGGTGCGCTGCCTGGTCCCCGCGGAGCCCGGCGCGCCGAGTGCGCTCCAGGAGACGCTCACCACACGGCACGTCATCTTCACGGCCGAGACTCACAACTTCCCCACAGGTACCGCCGCCTCCTTTCTCAGTTCCCTCTCGGTGGCGATCCAATCAACGGTGCGAGCGTCGATGCGTTGATGCTCGTCTATTGGCTGAAGACGTTTCAATTGATAGAGGACCGCAGAGAGATATTGGTTCCCCAGTGACTGTGAGAGATGCAATTTGCTGCTTAATACGAACACTTTATACAAGTACCATTATGTCTGTCTGCGACGGAGTATTGGGCTCTCCCAAGATCTCCACGTTCTTCCCCTTCCCATAAAGCAATCATCTCTATTAATCGGCTTTCGTTCCTCTCTTAAAGCAACCCCCAGACCATCATCGTCCTGCTACTCCCTGCCCCCCAGCTACGACCAAGCCTACCCCAACCACCATCACTACCCCTATCACTACTCCAGCCCCTATCACTACTCCAACCACCATCACTACTTCTAGATTTGAAGCTTTCGTGACTGCAAGGATTCATACTCTTAGGTTTTTTCGGTAAAGTCACGTAGGTAAAAAATTTAAATTAATAATTATTTTACTTTTATTAATAATTATTTTACTTTTATTAATTTGAATTTTTTACCTACGTGACTTTACCTAAGAGCACCATCACGACCCCAACCACCATCAGATGAGTGGTAAGGTCCCAAGCGCTGACTCCGTGGCTGCCGTGCCAGGTGTGGCGCCATTCAGCGGAGCCACGACCGGGACGGGCGGGCGGATTCGCGATGTGCAGAGCACGGGCCGCGGCGCCCACGTCATCGCCGGCACCGCCGGGTACTGCTTCGGCAACCTCCTTATCCCCGGTGAGTCGTTGTTGGCGACGGTGGCCGACCTCCTCCTGCACAGCTCCCATGCACGACTCCGGCACACCACCGATGTTGTGTTTGGATGGCGGTGCGTGGTCGCGTGTGCGAGTGAGTGCGCCCCTCCACGTGCGCTTGCCCGTTCCCAACCGCGCGTTTCTCCGTGCACTTGAATCCCCCTGTCGTGGCGAAGCCTCCCTTACCGGGCTAGTTCTGCCAGCTTGTTGACGTCAGATACAGACGGATTCGGCGTCTCCCAGCTCCGCTTGTTGGCGAGCGAGCGGCTGGGGCCCGCGCCGAGCATTCGACGGCCAAGCGCGGTTATTTATTTATTTGTGTAATTGTGAGCGCTGGCGACGTTGCCGTGGTGCAGGGCGACGTTGCCGTGGTGTTATGCGGGCGTTGGCTATTCGTGTGCCAGCGTCGCAACGAGGCCCCGCGATCTTTGACTCCCACCGCGAAGCACACGGCAGGCAGTACTCGTGTTTCATGGTTATTGCGACCGCGGTGCTAACCGGGGCGGCCGGCCGGAGTAGAACCGCGAGCCTCCGTAAGTAGCGGCCGGGCCTCGCCACGACCCCCACGGGAGAGGTCTGCGATGCTGAGTGAGCTGCACGGTCCGTGGGCCAGGGTACGAGCTGCCCTGGGAGGACTCCTCGTTCCGGTACCCCGGCAACTTCGCCACCCCACTGGAGATCGCCGTCGAGGCCAGCAACGGGGCGTCGGACTACGGCAACAAGTTCGGGGAGCCGCTGCTGGCAGGTTGGTTGGTCGGTGGCCCCCACCCCCCTGGACCCCCCTTGCAAGGCCCCCTTCCCAGGGTCCCCCCATGGTGGCGATGGGCACATGGAGCGAGTGCTCGGATTCCCCCCACCACCGGGCCCTCCCCCCATGTGTGATCCTATGGCAACCGTAGTTTGATTCCTGGTCACGGCCAACAACAGTGACGAATAAACTGAACTGGTCCCCTAGGTCGACTCAACCTCAATGAGTATCTGGTGCAGTGTGTATACACCTGGGAGACAGGTGGCCGGGGATGGAGCTAGCCACTCACCCCCTCACATGCCATGCTGGCCTTCCTAGGTGCTCGCTAACAGCACTTGCCCCCAACAGTCTGTTACAGGCTGTATGGGGGGATGTTTTGTGTGTGTGAACTCGGTGACCCCTGATGACCCCCATGTGCTGCACGCAGGCTTTGCGCGCTCCTTTGGGCTGCGCCTGCCGAGCGGCGAGCGTTGCGAGTGGGTGAAGCCGGTGATGTTCAGCGGCGGCATCGGAGCCATCGAGGATCGGCACGTCGGCAAGATGCCGCCAGAACCCGGTGCGTCCTTCCCGCTCGGGAGCCTCGCTGATCGGACCGCGGGGATTCTCGTGGGTGGCCTGCAGAATGCCGCGATGTGGTGCCTAGCGTTTAGCATTGCTTTCTCGGCTTTGCGTTTTCCATGTTTTATTTCCTGATGGTGTTCGTGAAATAACAAACTTGTTGATGACCGTGGTGATGATCAAGGAGCTATTGCCCATAACTCATTGAGTGAAAACATCTTAATATGTAGAGAACTGCACAGCGAATGTTGGTGCTGCTGGCTCATCGTGTGGCAGCCCTGCAGCTCGTACATTTAACTTTTTTTGCGCCGCACGTAGCACGATTAAGCGTATTAATCGTGCTAATCGGAGGTGTCTGTGGTTCCTCAGCGATTGTGAAATGCAATTGGCATAAACGATGACACTATATTTTATTTTTGTTCATATTCGGGCAACAACTGCAGTTGACTCACTTTGAACCGATCTCTGTTTACACCGGAAGTGCGTGGGTGCGCAGCAAGGGAACGATACAATTGTGAAGTGCGGGGAGACGGTTTCGCGAGAATTGCTGTGCCCTGATGAACGGCGGCGTGCCGGCGGCCCTAACGGGGGACTGTGCCGTGGTCACGCAGGCATGGCGGTGGTGAAGATGGGAGGCCCGGCGTACAGGATCGGCGTAGGAGGAGGGGCAGCCTCCTCCGTCGAGGTGAGAGCAGGAGCCGGCACCACCGCCGTTTTCGTCGCGCAAACGGAAGACGCCCCACAGGCGATGGGCGCCGCTCTCGTACCCCTGCGAACCCCGGCTCCCGTGGCCCCCGCCCGCCTTTACAGGTTCAAGGGGACAACTCGGCGGAGTTGGACCTGGGCGCGGTGCAGCGCGGCGACGCGGAGATGGAGCAGCGAATGAACCGTGCCCTGCGCGGCTGCATCGAGATGGGTGGCGACGCCAACCCGGTGCTGTCCATACACGACCAGGGTGCGGGCGGCAACGGTGAGACGCCCGCAGGGTAACCCGGCGTGTGGCGCGGTGGCGTGAGCCGGGCCATACCGGGGCCGTGCTGAGGCTGCGCGGCTCGGGAGGGCGCCAAGTTTTTCGACTGCAGAACCGAGCCGTGCCGCCGACTTTGTCACGCGATTGATGAGTTTCAGACGCATGCAGGTGACGAGGCGACGCCGCGTCTGATTGCTCACCCATTGGCGTCGCACGCAACGAACGAGTCGAGATGCGTGCAGGTGACGCGGTGCACAGGCCGCAGACGAACGGATAACGTTTGCACGTCGGAGTGTTTTTAAACGATGAAACGTAACAGCAATGCTAGCGTGCTTTCCATTTCAGGAGCAATCGTGCCGATAATGCACACATTGGGGACTGTGATGTCATCTTGATGTGCAAAGCATGCTGGGACTATTTTTTTGGTTTTCATCTCGGAAGACTCCTGCGAATAAACGTGGAACGTCGGGCCTATGTCGGCCCAACGGTTCCAACCGCACGCCAACGTCGGCCCAACGTCGCGCTCGAACCGGGTTGTTGCGGGCGAGAGATCCACGCTGAAACGTCCGCTTTGTTTTTTCTCCTGACGAGGTGACGCCAGACGGCTCAGTTGAACTCCCTGTGGGAGGGATCCCTCCAGCTTATGAGATGGATTCGGTTTCGTTGCAGGAAACGTTCTCAAGGAGCTCGTGGAGCCCGCCGGAGCCGTGATCCACGCGTCCAACTTCTCGGTGAGAACCCCGTGCCGTGCTGTGTCGGTGATGCTGGGCAGGGCGACTACGACTGCAGTGTGTGAAGGGGAGCGGTGGTGTTGCAGTTAGCGCTCTGCGCTACGAACCCGGCGACCCGAGTTCGATTCCCGCTCATGGCCAACACCGGTGACGATTATCTGAACTGGTCCTGGGCCTCCCCTAGGTCGACTCAGCCTCAAGTGAGTACCTGAGGCGGTGTGCAAACATCGCCACTGGGCAGACAAAGGCGGCCTGGCGTTTTGCTGGCCATCCTCCTCGTGTGCCGTGGCATCCTTCATCGATGCTCACTAACACTTGCCCCAACAGTCTGTTAAAGCTCTACGGGGGATCTTTGTCTTTAATGGAGGTGATGGTGACGCCGGTGGTGACGCCGGTGGTGACGCCGGTGGTGACGCCGGTGGTGACGCCGGTGGTGACGCCGGTGGTGACGCCGGTGGTGACGCCGGTGGTGACGCCGGTGGTGACGCCGGTGGTGACGGTGGTGGTGATGCCGATAATGGTGACCATGGTGATGCAGATGGTGACGATGGTGGTGACACCGGTGGTGACACCGGTAGTGATGCGGATGGTGACGACGGTGGTGACGGTGGTGGTGATGACGATAATGGTGACGGTGGTGACGACGACGGCGGTGACGACGGCGGTGACGGTTACCATGGTGACGTCTGTGCAGGTGGGGGACCCGACGCTGAGTGCACTGGAGCTGTGGGGCGCCGAGTACCAGGAGAGCAACGCGCTGCTCGTGTCGCCGGGCGGGTTGCCCACGCTGCGCTGCCTGTGCCGCCGCGAGCGCTGCCCGCTGGATGTTGTGGGCACGGTCACCGGCGACGGCAGGGTGCGTCGCCGGCGATTGTGCGGCCGAGCTTCGCCGCTCGATTTTGTCTCGCGAGGGGTTCGTAACGCCGTCGCCGTCGCGCGGCGCGCCCGGAGGCGGCCAACTTGAGTGGCGGACATCTGCCGAGCCGGTCCTGGGACTCCCGTAGATCGACTCGGCCTTAACTGGGTAATCTGGTGCGTCACGTAAACTTCAGCAATGGGGGAGACAAAGGTGGCAGGGGGCAGTGCGGGCCACGTAGACGTTCGCCAGCAGCGCTTGCCCCAGCAGCCCGTGAGTGTGTTCAACTTCTTTCGCACCGGACGTAGCCAACCGTGATAATTGGAGGTGCAGGGGAAGGACAACAAATTAAACACAACAAACTGTTCGAAAGAAATGAGTTTTCATTCTGGCATAAATTGCATAGCTCCACTGGCTTCTTATTATTGGAAAGAAGAGCATTCCAGACGGCTTTTTAAGTGTATCTGAAAGCGATCAATGCAGTGACCCTCTTTGTTAGATCGTTAGCCAAAAGCTGCTGTGAGGATGACTGGAGTCGCTTGATGGTTTACACTCCTTGACTAAATCTGCAAGGTATTGTACTTCATTTGTGGCAAGCACTTTAGTGTAATGAGTGCTGAGCTGCATTGGCTTCCGGCAGTCGGAAGCCAATGGAGCTCGGCTATCACCGAACGAATATGGTCAGAACTTGCAGTACCCATCACGACACGGGCCAAAGAATATTGTACACGCTGTAGCTTGCTAATGATTTTACCATACGTCCCATAGAGTAGCGAGTTGCAATAATCGAGCCTTCTTAATTTTAGAACTTTCGTGACTGCAGGAATTATTATTTGTTTCTTTCGGTTAAGTCACGTCTAAAGATAAAATAATAAATTAAATTAAATAATAGAATACGACGTTTCGATTGCAACACAAGCAATCATCATCAGGTATAATGAAATAGCGACATAAAATCTAACCAGAAAACTATAGACAGACATATTAGCAGACAGATATCACCAAGATACATAGCGAGAGCAACACAGGTAACAAAGAGGGGTGATCGTCTCTGTGTGGTGGCCTTAAATAGACAGAGGGGGGGGCGGAGGCAGAGAGAGGGAGGAGGGTTAGAGAAAAAATTAGCATATCAATGAGTGGTCCACAGACGTGGTGCTGCGAATGCGATGGCACGGCAAGCAAGCCTGAAAATCAGGAGAAGGACACACTAAAATTAAATAACCTAGTAAAATATCGAAATGTAATGTAATACAACACAGAGGGTCGGTCAACCCACAATTAACGCATAGCCTGGTTGATTACGTATTTCAAAGATTGCTAAGTTAGAATTTAAGTGTGAACAATCTCAAGAGAGGACACAGGCAGAGAAAACAAGTCGCCAGAGAGAGAGAAAAAAGATAAGCTTAAAACTTCCCCGTAGAAGTGGTTCAATCTTAATTTTAGAACTTTCGTGACTGCAGGAATTATTATTTGTTTCTTTCGGTTAAGTCACGTCTAAAGATAAAATAATAAATTAAATTAAATAATAGAATACGACGTTTCGATTGCAACACAAGCAATCATCATCAGGTATAATGAAATAGCGACATAAAATCTAACCAGAAAACTATAGACAGACATATTAGCAGACAGATATCACCAAGATACATAGCGAGAGCAACACAGGTAACAGAGAGGGGTGATCGTCTCTGTGTGGTGGCCTTAAATAGACAGAGGGGGGGGCGGAGGCAGAGAGAGGGAGGAGGGTTAGAGAAAAAATTAGCATATCAATGAGTGGTCAACAGACGTGGTGCTGCGAATGCGATGGCACGGCAAGCAAGCCTGAAAATCAGGAGAAGGACACACTAAAATTAAATAACCTAGTAAAATATCGAAATGTAATGTAATACAACACAGAGGGTCGGTCAACACACAATTAACGCATAGCCTGGTTGATTACGTATTTCAAAGATTGCTAAGTTAGAATTTAAGTGTGAACAATCTCAAGAGAGGACACAGGCAGAGAAAACAAGTCGCCAGAGAGAGAAAAAAAAGATAAGCTTAAAACTTCCCCGTAGAAGTGGTTCAATCTTAATTTTAGAACTTTCGTGACTGCAGGAATTATTATTTGTTTCTTTCGGTTAAGTCACGTCTAAAGATAAAATAATAAATTAAATTAAATAATAGAATACGACGTTTCGATTGCAACACAAGCAATCATCATCAGGTATAATGAAATAGCGACATAAAATCTAACCAGAAAACTATAGACAGACATATTAGCAGACAGATATCACCAAGATACATAGCGAGAGCAACACAGGTAACAGAGAGGGGTGATCGTCTCTGTGTGGTGGCCTTAAATAGACAGAGGGGGGGGCGGAGGCAGAGAGGGAGGAGGGTTAGAGAAAAAATTAGCATATCAATGAGTGGTCAACAGACGTGGTGCTGCGAATGCGATGGCACGGCAAGCAAGCCTGAAAATCAGGAGAAGGACACACTAAAATTAAATAACCTAGTAAAATATCGAAATGTAATGTAATACAACACAGAGGGTCGGTCAACACACAATTAACGCATAGCCTGGTTGATTACGTATTTCAAAGATTGCTAAGTTAGAATTTAAGTGTGAACAATCTCAAGAGAGGACACAGGCAGAGAAAACAAGTCGCCAGAGAGAGAGAAAAAAGATAAGCTTAAAACTTCCCCGTAGAAGTGGTTCAATCTTAATTTTAGAACTTTCGTGACTGCAGGAATTATTATTTGTTTCTTTCGGTTAAGTCACGTCTAAAGATAAAATAATAAATTAAATTAAATAATAGAATACGACGTTTCGATTGCAACACAAGCAATCATCATCAGGTATAATGAAATAGCGACATAAAATCTAACCAGAAAACTATAGACAGACATATTAGCAGACAGATATCACCAAGATACATAGCGAGAGCAACACAGGTAACAGAGAGGGGTGATCGTCTCTGTGTGGTGGCCTTAAATAGACAGAGGGGGGGGCGGAGGCAGAGAGAGGGAGGAGGGTTAGAGAAAAAATTAGCATATCAATGAGTGGTCAACAGACGTGGTGCTGCGAATGCGATGGCACGGCAAGCAAGCCTGAAAATCAGGAGAAGGACACACTAAAATTAAATAACCTAGTAAAATATCGAAATGTAATGTAATACAACACAGAGGGTCGGTCAACACACAATTAACGCATAGCCTGGTTGATTACGTATTTCAAAGATTGCTAAGTTAGAATTTAAGTGTGAACAATCTCAAGAGAGGACACAGGCAGAGAAAACAAGTCGCCAGAGAGAGAGAAAAAAGATAAGCTTAAAACTTCCCCGTAGAAGTGGTTCAATCTTAATTTTAGAACTTTCGTGACTGCAGGAATTATTATTTGTTTCTTTCGGTTAAGTCACGTCTAAAGATAAAATAATAAATTAAATTAAATAATAGAATACGACGTTTCGATTGCAACACAAGCAATCATCATCAGGTATAATGAAATAGCGACATAAAATCTAACCAGAAAACTATAGACAGACATATTAGCAGACAGATATCACCAAGATACATAGCGAGAGCAACACAGGTAACAGAGAGGGGTGATCGTCTCTGTGTGGTGGCCTTAAATAGACAGAGGGGGGGGCGGAGGCAGAGAGAGGGAGGAGGGTTAGAGAAAAAATTAGCATATCAATGAGTGGTCAACAGACGTGGTGCTGCGAATGCGATGGCACGGCAAGCAAGCCTGAAAATCAGGAGAAGGACACACTAAAATTAAATAACCTAGTAAAATATCGAAATGTAATGTAATACAACACAGAGGGTCGGTCAACACACAATTAACGCATAGCCTGGTTGATTACGTATTTCAAAGATTGCTAAGTTAGAATTTAAGTGTGAACAAAATTAAGATTGAACCACTTCTACGGGGAAGTTTTAAGCTTATCTTTTTTCTCTCTCTCTGGCGACTTGTTTTCTCTGCCTGTGTCCTCTCTTGAGATTGTTCACACTTAAATTCTAACTTAGCAATCTTTGAAATACGTAATCAACCAGGCTATGCGTTAATTGTGTGTTGACCGACCCTCTGTGTTGTATTACATTACATTTCGATATTTTACTAGGTTATTTAATTTTAGTGTGTCCTTCTCCTGATTTTCAGGCTTGCTTGCCGTGCCATCGCATTCGCAGCACCACGTCTGTTGACCACTCATTGATATGCTAATTTTTTCTCTAACCCTCCTCCCTCTCTCTGCCTCCGCCCCCCCCTCTGTCTATTTAAGGCCACCACACAGAGACGATCACCCCTCTTTGTTACCTGTGTTGCTCTCGCTATGTATCTTGGTGATATCTGTCTGCTAATATGTCTGTCTATAGTTTTCTGGTTTGATTTTATGTCGCTATTTCATTATACCTGATGATGATTGCTTGTGTTGCAATCGAAACGTCGTATTCTATTATTTAATTTAATTTATTATTTTATCTTTAGACGTGACTTAACCGAAAGAAACAAATAATAATTCCTGCAGTCACGAAAGTTCTAAAATTAAGATTGAACCACTTCTACGGGGAAGTTTTAAGCTTATCTTTTTTCTCTCTCTCTGGCGACTTGTTTTCTCTGCCTGTGTCCTCTCTTGAGATTGTTCACACTTAAATTCTAACTTAGCAATCTTTGAAATACGTAATCAACCAGGCTATGCGTTAATTGTGTGTTGACCGACCCTCTGTGTTGTATTACATTACATTTCGATATTTTACTAGGTTATTTAATTTTAGTGTGTCCTTCTCCTGATTTTCAGGCTTGCTTGCCGTGCCATCGCATTCGCAGCACCACGTCTGTTGACCACTCATTGATATGCTAATTTTTTCTCTAACCCTCCTCCCTCTCTCTGCCTCCGCCCCCCCCTCTGTCTATTTAAGGCCACCACACAGAGACGATCACCCCTCTCTGTTACCTGTGTTGCTCTCGCTATGTATCTTGGTGATATCTGTCTGCTAATATGTTTGTCTATAGTTTTCTGGTTAGATTTTATGTCGCTATTTCATTATACCTGATGATGATTGCTTGTGTTGCAATCGAAACGTCGTATTCTATTATTTAATTTAATTTATTATTTTATCTTTAGACGTGACTTAACCGAAAGAAACAAATAATAATTCCTGCAGTCACGAAAGTTCTAAAATTAAGATTGAACCACTTCTACGGGGAAGTTTTAAGCTTATCTTTTTTCTCTCTCTCGGCGACTTGTTTTCTCTGCCTGTGTCCTCTCTTGAGATTGTTCACACTTAAATTCTAACTTAGCAATCTTTGAAATACGTAATCAACCAGGCTATGCGTTAATTGTGTGTTGACCGACCCTCTGTGTTGTATTACATTACATTTCGATATTTTACTAGGTTATTTAATTTTAGTGTGTCCTTCTGATTTTCAGGCTTGCTTGCCGTGCCATCGCATTCGCAGCACCACGTCTGTTGACCACTCATTGATATGCTAATTTTTTCTCTAACCCTCCTCCCTCTCTCTGCCTCCGCCCCCCCCTCTGTCTATTTAAGGCCACCACACAGAGACGATCACCCCTCTCTGTTACCTGTGTTGCTCTCGCTATGTATCTTGGTGATATCTGTCTGCTAATATGTCTGTCTATAGTTTTCTGGTTAGATTTTATGTCGCTATTTCATTATACCTGATGATGATTGCTTGTGTTGCAATCGAAACGTCGTATTCTATTATTTAATTTAATTTATTATTTTATCTTTAGACGTGACTTAACCGAAAGAAACAAATAATAATTCCTGCAGTCACGAAAGTTCTAAAATTAAGATTGAACCACTTCTACGGGGAAGTTTTAAGCTTATCTTTTTTCTCTCTCTCTGGCGACTTGTTTTCTCTGCCTGTGTCCTCTCTTGAGATTGTTCACACTTAAATTCTAACTTACCAATCTTTGAAATACGTAATCAACCAGGCTATGCGTTAATTGTGTGTTGACCGACCCTCTGTGTTGTATTACATTACATTTCGATATTTTACTAGGTTATTTAATTTTAGTGTGTCCTTCTCCTGATTTTCAGGCTTGCTTGCCGTGCCATCGCATTCGCAGCACCACGTCTGTTGACCACTCATTGATATGCTAATTTTTTCTCTAACCCTCCTCCCTCTCTCTGCCTCCGCCCCCCCCTCTGTCTATTTAAGGCCACCACACAGAGACGATCACCCCTCTCTGTTACCTGTGTTGCTCTCGCTATGTATCTTGGTGATATCTGTCTGCTAATATGTCTGTCTATAGTTTTCTGGTTAGATTTTATGTCGCTATTTCATTATACCTGATGATGATTGCTTGTGTTGCAATCGAAACGTCGTATTCTATTATTTAATTTAATTTATTATTTTATCTTTAGACGTGACTTAACCGAAAGAAACAAATAATAATCGAGCCTTGTAGATACTATGTATCGTAGGGCCCTGATATGATCATTGCAGGCCCTCGCTGTATTTTGCACGTGGTGATCAAACGACATTTTGGTCGAGTATGATGCCGAGGCTCTGTGACCGCCAAATCCCGACCAATGTTTTAGTGTGAGCCGCGCGTGGGATCTCCGTGGGTGGCGGAGGGGGCGGCTCGTATTCGTGAGCGGCGCTCGTTCTCCCGGTGGCGTGCTCCAGGTGGTGCTGGTGGAGGACCGGGCAGGGCAGGGTGGCGGTGCCGGTGGTGCGGACGCGGCCCGCCCCGTGGACCTGCAGCTCGACTGGGTGCTCGGCAAGATGCCCCGCAAGGTACCCGTCCACCGGCACCCAACGAACGTCGAGCAAGCGACGGATTGCGCAGGTGGAGTGAGTTGATGGCCTCAGCCTGGCTCGCATAGAGACCCACAGACTCACACAGAGACACACATACTAACATATGTATGTATGTATGTTGAACTTATCTCGCACCGCACGTAGCGAACATTCGAGGTGCGGGAAAGGACAACAAACTAAACTCGCAGAGAACTACAGACTCACATAGAAACCTATTGACTTTTGCATAGAGATCCATAAACGATAGACTTGCATAGATACCCACAGACTGGGTTCTCAATTGTAGTGAGTATTGTAGTCTCATCCTGGACACCAATGCCTGTACACAAAAAAAACCATTCACGTTTAATTAGAACTTCATTAATCTGCGGGAGCGGGGAGACGGTCACGCGAGAGTGAGGGAGCGGGGAGACGGTCACGTGAGAGTTCCCTGCGCCATGTTACCTGGCTGTGCAAAGGAGTTCGTGATGGCGCACGAGAACGTCGCCCTGGCGCCGCTGCGTCTGCCCGATGGTCTGAGCGTTCGTCAGGCGCTGGAGCGAGTCCTGCGCCTCCCGTCGGTCGCAAGCAAACGCTACCTCACCAACAAGGTACGGCGTTGTCGTCATCGTCGTCAGCATAGCTATTGTCGCGCCGTCGCACGTCTCGATCAATCGAACCCCGGCCAGTGCGGTCTCTGTGCACGGTGGTAGATGTTCACATATCTGACCTGTAGAATTTGACATCTGACCTGTAGATGTTCACATATCTGACTTGCTCACAAGTCTGCCTCTACCCCTATCCATGACGCCGCACTGCATTGCGTTTCCTCGGAGACAGCAGGGTGGAGTGGTCGGGCTGTTCCATCGTGTTCCCTTGGGCCTACGAACCACGACCGCCACAGACCTGGCCTGTCGCATTGTACTATGGCGGAGGCTGGGACGGGGACAGTGGTGAGAGGCGGTGGGGCACTGCCGTGGAGGGGTTTGTAGACTAATTTTTTTGTGCCTCTTCTCCCCCCGGTGGCTGTGGTGCACGGCGCTGACAGGTGGACCGCTCGGTGACGGGCCTGGTGGCCCAGCAGCAGTGCGTGGGGCCTCTGCACACGCCGCTGGCCGACGTGGCGGTCGTGGCCCACTCGATGTGCGGCACCGTCGGTGCGGCCACCAGCGTCGGGGAACAGCCCATCAAGGGCCTCGTGGACCCGGCTGCAGGGGCCCGCATGGCGGTGGGGGAGGCCCTCACCAACCTGTGCTTCGCCCGCGTCTCCGCCCTCAGGGCAAGTTGGCGTCGCCTGCTCGTGGCCTGGGTCTCTGCTACTGGGGCCCAGTGCTGCTCGATCATCGCGAGTCACAGAGCCAAATAAATCCCAACTGTGAAATGTTCTTCTCGTTTTCACACTGCCACTCAAAGTACCCAAAACTTTAATACTCAAACATAGAAAAAAAAATTCTATACAATGCGAAAACTATAAACACGATCTGTAGTTTACAATTTAGAAGCAAGTTGTGGCAGTGAGTTGTTGTATGCAACCAACTCGCAACAGAGGCGAGGAGGGCTGTGGGTGGGGGTGGATCGGCCACTGAGCGGCACGAAGTAGGGTAGTCTGTCCCAGAGAACGGCTTTGGTCGACCCGAACCTCCATGCAACGTTCGGTGTCGGTTTGCGATCCGTGCTACCAATCAGCCTCAAGGCCATCGGGCCAAGCTGATTTGCGCGCAGGGGAATGATAATTTAACTTTGATTTGACATTGATTTGTGACTCCTACAATATGTTCCATTCCTTGTGCTACATGGTTGTTTTTTGCGACATTGCTGTACTTTATTTTATTTGTTTTGGTTTTGTCATTTCGGTGACCCAGGTCACCCTTGCAAATGCAACTCTTTTATGCTGGGTCTCTTGAGTCCTTGCCTTGGTTAAATTTCACGATGGGATACGTTGATTCCATTCGCCGTGCCGTCGTGTTGCGCGTTCGCGTCGTCTGGTTTCCACTCGACGTCCTTCCTAGCATTGCGTTTCTCAAAACGATCCTAAAGTCTGCGGTGCATCCGACATGCCCTGATGCCCCTTCTCACCCGGGGATGGTGATTCGGCGCCTCCATTGTTTGCGTGGACGCGTGGTCCGCAGGACGTGAAATGCAGCGGGAACTGGATGTGGGCCGCCAAACTGCCCGGGGAGGGCGCGCGCCTCGTGGCCGCGTGCCGGGCCATGTGCTCGTGCATGCGCCAACTCGGCATCGCCGTGGACGGTGGCAAGGACTCGCTCAGCATGGCCGCCCGTGTCGGCTCCAACACCGTCAAGGCTCCCGGTGACCGCCCTCCTCCCCTTCCTTCTCTCCCTCCTCCTGCTGCCTATCATCATCCTCCTGCTCCCCCTCCTCCTCCTGCTCCTCCTGCTCCTCCTCCCTCTCATTATCCTTCCCCCTCATTTTCCCTCTGCTCCTCCTCCTGGTCCCTCTCCTGCTGCTCCTCCTCCTCCCTCTGCTCACGCTCCTCCTGCTGCTCCTCCTCCTGCTGCTCCTCCTCCCACTCCCCCTCCTGCTTCTCCCCTGCCTCCTTCCCCTGCCCATACGCTGTGTGTCTCGTGCTGCGGTTCCATGAGTGGAGTCCACGGGAGCAGACTGTTGGCGCAAGTGCTGTTAGCAAGCACCTCTGAAGGCTGGCACTGCACAAGAGGGGGTAGGTGGCCAGCACCATGCCTGGCCGCCTTTGTCTCCCCAGTGGTGATTTTTACACAATGTAATCATTGGAGCCTGAGTCGCTCTAGGGGAGACCCCAGACCGGTTCAGATAATCAGCACTGGTTTCGGCTGTAAGCGGGAATTGAACTCGGGTTGCCAGGTTCATAGCACAGCGCTCTTACCACTACGCCACCGCTCCCCTTCACTCGCCCACTCACCCACCCACTCGCTCACCCACTTATCCACTCACCCACTCGCCCGCTTATCCACCCACTCACTCACCCACTCACCAACGAACTCGCTCGCCCTCAAACTCACCCAACAGCACACACGCACACGTCCACTCACCACACTGCAGCCGACCTCCCTTCTTCCCTCGCACCACTCCACTCTGCAGATCCCTGCCATCGTCTCTGTCTCCCCAAGCCCTGACAATCGTAACCTTGCTCAATGCAGGACACCGATTACCTCTTCACTATTACACCTTAAGTTAGTGCTGTTTGTTGCCGACCACTTGGCGTTTGGGCCCCGGGTCAGGCGACTGAGATGGTAACGACGCTGGCTGCCTCGTCCGTGTGTGCGTGCTCCCAGGTGACCTCGTGATTTCGGCCTACGTGGGCTGCCCTGACATCACAGCCACCGTAACCCCCGACCTCAAGAGCCCGGATGGCGAAGGTTCGCGTTGGGCTCTCGTGCGTGCGGGGGGGGGGGGGGGGATCCCTACTGTTCGCTGGAATTATCTCAGAAGCTTTCCAGGAGTTTGTGGAAATCGGGGGCCATCGTGTAAATTGTAATGGACACATCGGTCGTATTAATATTATTACGTGGGAAAATATCCAGGAGTGAAAACGGCAAAGTTGTTACACTCCAGCCATGGTAACCGCACGGGAGCCTGCGCTCGGCGACACAACAACAACAACAACCAGAAGGGGACGTGAGGAGGGGACGCTGGAGAGTAAAGCAGGGGGATTGGCACAGCGGGAGGAGGAGAGCTCAAAGAGGCGCCTGAGACCGAGCGAGGCAGCGACGCAGGCTGAAGAGAACCACGGACGATGACCTCGTCGCGTTACCTGCAGAGTCACGAGACGGATCGATATCCGTTCGCGCTTCTGGAGGTCACCCGAAGCAGGGCCTCGTTAGCGCTGCTTCCAACGCCCTGCGTTAGAAGGCGGCGGCCCTCGATGTTGGCGCCTAGCCGCTGAACTTCTTTCTGTGCGCAAGGATGCAGTGTAACACCCCCGCAGATTGCTCGTGGCTTGCTCCAGTCAGACTCTGCAGAGGTTCATTGCCGTCCGGTCGTTCGCATCATTGCATTGTGCGAACGATAACGGAATGCCGAAGAGTGGGAAGCTGTATCAGGGCGACGTCCATGGCGGAGCGTCGATGATCCCGTGACATTCAAAAGAGAGTGGGCCACGCGTGCCGGTGTTGGGCAACAGCGGCTTGGCATCCTGGCTGCCTGCCGTGGAACTCCAGCCAGAATCAGAATACAGTGGAACCTCGGTATACGTCGTTAATTCGTTCCAGAAGGTAGGACTTATCCCGAAAATGACGTATACCAAACGAATTTTTCACATAAGAAATAATGGGAAAGGAAATAATCCGTACCAGAGGAAAATAAATGATATTTTTACGGCATATTATACATTAATGGGGTTGTATAAAATAATTTAGACACTAATTACTAAAATGCATACAGAAGCCACGTGACCGCGCTGCTGCCAGCTGCGCTGGTCACGTGGCGTGCCTCAACCCCGCACGTAGCACGCGCTTCGACCCGGGGCTCCACCCTCCATGAGGGCAGCCCCCCACGCCCCCCGCCCCTCTCCCCCACGCTTCCCGCCCCTCTCGCTTTGTTTCAGTCGTGAACGGAGCACACACGGCTGTAACGCGGTGACTCATTCCGACCCATACAAGTTCTAGCAAACGCGTATCCCAAGAAAGATGTCGTATCCCAAGACATTTTTTTCTCGAAAAAAAACGACGTATACCAAATTCGACGTATTCCAAAGCGGTCGTATACCGGGGTTCCACTGTATTCATTGTGGAGGAATCCAGTGAGCTATTAAGTAATTTTTTCACAACGCCAAGAGCGCTCGCGGTCTGATTGAACATTGCAGGGGGTGGGGAAGTATGGCCGTGCGGTCGTGGACAGCTTTGTCGGCTGGCGTGTGCGTGCAGGCGTGCTGCTGCACGTGTCCCTGGGGCCCGCCAGGCACCGGCTGGGTGGCAGCGCACTGGCGCAGTGTTACGGGCAGATAGGGGACTCGAGCCCCGACATGGATAGCCCGGAGACGGTGGTGGCCGGCTTCAACGTCACGCAGGAGCTGCTGGTTGGTGAGTCGCCCTCCCACCCACTCGCTCCCCCGCTCCCCTCACCCCCACTACCCCCCCTCGCTCTGATGTCTGTGTGTGTGCGTGTCTTTGTGGGGAGCGGTAGTGGAGTAGCGGTTGGCGCACTGCGGTTCGAACCTGGCGACTCGAATCCGATTCCCCGCTCTTGGCCAACACCAGTGACGTTTTTTGTGAACCAGTCCTGGGCCTCCCCTATGTCAACTCGGCCTCAAATGTACTTGGTGCTATGTGTAAACATTGCCGCTGGGGAGACAAAGGCGGCCGGGCGTGGTGTTTGGCCACCCACCCCCTCGTGCGTCGTACCAGCCTTCATAGGTGCTCGCTAACAGCACTTGCCCCAACAGTCTGTGAAGGCTATACTAGGGATCTTTGTCTTGAGGAGCTCACAAATCCTTGAAAGATCTGGACACAGTACCATCGGTGAGCTCCGGCAGGCAAGGCTGCGTTTGCTGGGTCATGTAGCCCACATGCTCAGCCGCCACATGCCTAAACAGCTATTGTTTAGCCGGATAGAGGGGGCTAAATTGGCGCGGCACAGGCTGGAGAAGGGATTAAATGATGAAGTGATATGGTCCGAGAGGATATGGAGTTGAGTGGACTTTGCCAATGATTGGTACCAGCGGTGTCAACATCCGCCTCTGTGGAAGAGGCTCGTGAAGGATACTCCTGGGCAGTTGGAGGCAGTCGCCTTCGAACAGCAATGGAGGGCAGAGGAGCGCTCGCAACAACAAGCGGAGTGACGGACGGCTAAAACACAGCAAGTTGGCACAGTGGGGGGCATAGCTGGTGCATCTGCCAGTCATCTCAGTCACTTAACCTATGGCACCTGGGTTTGCCAGTGGGCATTTCACACTCTACGGTTGTTGTGTTTGCATCTGTGTGTGCGTGTGTGCGTGTATTTGTGTGTGCGTGTGTGTCTGTGTGTGCGTGCGTGCGTGTGTGCGTGTATTTATGTGTGCGTGTGTGTTTGTGTGTGCGTGTATTTGTGCGTGCGTGTGTATCTGTGTGCGTGTGTGTCTGTGTGCGTGCGTGCGTGTGGCAGAGCACGCAATATCGGCGGGACACGATGTGAGTGACGGCGGACTGCTCGTGTGTCTGCTGGAGATGGCCTTCGCTGGGAACCGCGGCATCGATGTTGAAATGCCGGGCGAAGCCGGCTCCTCCGGTAGCGATAGCCCCAACACTCAACACACTGACCCTGCCCTGACCTTAACCACAATGGCCCTGCCCTGACCCTATCCACACTGCTCGTGTGTGTGTGTGTGCGTATATGTGTGCGTGTGTGCGCTCGTGCACACGTGTATACGCGTGTGCGTGAGTAGCACTGGAGCTGCTCTTTGCCGAAGAGCTGGGCCTGGTGCTGGAGATGTCTCCGGCTCTCGCTGATGCCGTGTGCCGTCGCTACCGCAGCGCCGGCGTGGCGTGCAGGCGTGTCGGGCGCATCGTCGGAGAGGGGGAGACGGCGCAGGTCGCCCACTCACCCACCAACTTACTTACTCGTCCACCAACTCATCCACTCGCTCACCCATTCGCTCACCCACTCACCCACCCACTCACCCACCCACCCACTCACTCACTCACCTTTTCACTCGCTCACTCATCCACCAACTCACCAACTCACCCACCAACTCACTCACTCTCCGACCAACTCACCCACCCACTCACACGCTCACCAAACTTACCCACCCAAGCACCCACCGACTCCCCCACTCACCCACTCACCCACCAACTCACCAACTCACTCTATCAATACCCACCATTCGCCACTAAGTGACGGTGACGTCACCACGGCACGTGTGCCAGGCCAGGTGCACTCACTCATCCACTCACCCACCAACTCACTCGCTCACCCACTCGGTCGCTCACTCACCCACTCACCCACCCACTCACCCACCCACTCACTCACCTACTTACCCACCAACTCACTTACACCTCCACTCACTCACTTACTCACCCACTCATGCACTAACCCACTCACCCACTTACCCACCACCACCCACCCACACATGGTGTGCAGGTGCGTGTGTGCGTGTCGGGAGAGGAGCTGCTGAGCGAGCCACTGGGCGCTCTGCGCGATGTCTGGGAGGCCACCAGCTTCGCCCTGGAGGAGCTGCAGGCCAACCCGGCCTGCGTGCGGCAGGTGAGGAGGAGGAGGAGGCTCGCTGGTGTCGCACGTCGTCCCCACCCCCACCCACCGGCGCGGTCGTATAGAGCGCAGAGATGGCGGTACCTTCCGCGCTCTGCGTCACCACGCGAGCGCGACCCGCCGATTGCGGCGTTCCGATCTCCGTCTGGGGAGTTTCCCAGGAGCCGGGGGAATTTCAGGAAACGTTCTCATCGCTCCAACCGCCGCACCTCTGCATGGCAAGTCCAGTGCATCGAGCGTGACTCCGCTACTTGTTGTCCATGACAGGAGCTGTGGGTCGTGTTGGGACTTCCTTGATGAGAGCTGTGGGTCTGTGTTGGGACTTCCTTGACGAGAGCTGTGGTCTGTGTTGGGACTTCCTTGACGAGCGCTGTGGGTCTGTGTTGGGACTTCCTTGACAAGAGCTGTGGGTCTGTGTTGGGACTTCCTTGACAAGAGCTGTGGTCTGTGTTGGGACTTCCTTGACGAGCGCTGTGGGTCTGTGTTGGGACTTCCTTCACGAGAGCCGTGGTCTGTGTTGGGACTTCCTTGACGAGAGCTGTGGGTCTGTGTTGGGACTTCCTTGACAAGAGCTGTGGGTCTGTGTTGGGACTTCCTTGACGAGAGCCGTGGTCTGTGTTGGGACTTCCTTGACGAGAGCTGTGGGTCTGTGTTGGGACTTCCTTGACGAGAGCTGTGGGTCGTGTTGGGACTTCCTTCACGAGAGCTGTGGTCTGTGTTGGGACTTCCTTGACAAGAGTTGTGATCAGTGTTGGGACTTCCTTGACAAGAGCTGTGGTCAGTGTTGGGACTTCCTTGACAAGAGCTGTGGGGCTGTGTTGGGACTTCCTTGACAAGAGCTGTGGTCAGTGTTGGGACTTCCTTGACGAGAGCTGTGGGTCGTGTTGGGACTTCCTTCACGAGAGCTGTGGTCTGTGTTGGGACTTCCTTGACAAGAGTTGTGGTCAGTGTTGGGACTTCCTTGACAAGAGCTGTGGTCAGTGTTGGGACTTCCTTGACAAGAGCTGTGGGTCTGTGTTGGGACTTCCTTCACGAGAGCTGTGGTCTGTGTTGGGACTTCCTTGACGAGAGCTGTGGGTCGTGTTGGGACTTCCTTCACGAGAGCTGTGGTCTGTGTTGGGACTTCCTTGACGAGAGCTGTGGGTCGTGTTGGGACTTCCTTGACAAGAGCTGTGGGTCTGTGTTGGGACTTCCTTGACGAGAGCTGTGGGTCGTGTTGGGACTTCCTTCACGAGAGCTGTGGTCTGTGTTGGGACTTCCTTGACGAGAGCTGTGGGTCGTGTTGGGACTTCCTTCACGAGAGCTGTGGTCTGTGTTGGGACTTCCTTGACGAGAGCTGTGGGTCGTGTTGGGACTTCCTTGACAAGAGCTGTAGGTCGTGTTGGGACTTCCTTCACGAGAGCTGTGGTCTGTGTTGGGACTTCCTTGACGAGAGCTGTGGGTCGTGTTGGGACTTCCTTCACGAGAGCTGTGGTCTGTGTTGGGACTTCCTTGACGAGAGCTGTGGGTCGTGTTGGGACTTCCTTGACAAGAGCTGTGGGTCTGTGTTGGGACTTCCTTGACGAGAGCTGTGGGTCGTGTTGGGACTTCCTTCACGAGAGCTGTGGTCTGTGTTGGGACTTCCTTGACGAGAGCTGTGGGTCGTGTTGGGACTTCCTTCACGAGAGCTGTGGTCTGTGTTGGGACTTCCTTGACGAGAGCTGTGGGTCGTGTTGGGACTTCCTTGACAAGAGCTGTAGGTCGTGTTGGGACTTCCTTCACGAGAGCTGTGGTCTGTGTTGGGACTTCCTTGACGAGAGCTGTGGGTCGTGTTGGGACTTCCTTCACGAGAGCTGTAGGTCGTGTTGGGACTTCCTTGACGAGAGCTGTGGGTCGTGTTGGGACTTCCTTGACAAGAGCTGTGGGTCTGTGTTGGGACTTCCTTGACGAGAGCTGTGGGTCGTGTTGGGACTTCCTTGACGAGAGCTGTGGTCTGTGTTGGGACTTCCTTGACAAGAGCTGTGGGTCGTGTTTGGATTTCCTCGATCATAATTTTGAGCAGCATGAGATCGCTCCGTAATCACAGGGGGCGTGACTCAAAGGCGGCACCCATTCTGCGATGATCGGATCGCTTGGTCCGTTGGGATCTTCGGCGGCGTGTACCGTGTGTCCCCCCCCCAACCCCAGGAGCGCGAGGGGCTGTCCCGGCGCGTCGCCCCCCCTTACCGCCTGACCTTCGACCCCAGCGGTTCTCCAAGTGTTCCAAAGAGCCTCGGTAAGCTGACGAGTTTGCAAACATCCAGCCGCCATAATCGAGCGAGAAGAGGGGGGAATGTTATGAGCCTGGCCAGTATGCTCAACGTGTTTGCGCATGTGTGTGCATGCGTGCATCCCTGCGTGCCCGTGTGTGTCAATGTCTAGCCCACCTCAGCTGTTTGGAAGTCATGTTCCGCCCTCATCAGCTCGCGTGCGGGTGCTGGGCGGACAATTACGTCGCAGGATCGTGAGACGATGACGGCTTGTGGGGGAGGCCTTCATCCAGCAGTGGATTGACCATGGCCGACGACATATCGAAGCGAGAAGCCCATTGCCCTCCCCTCTTCTTTGCAGCGTCGGCGCGGCCCCTCGTGGCCACGGTCCGGGAGGAGGGCAGCAACGGGGACCGGGAGATGGCGGCGGCCCTGCACATGGCCGGCTTTGAGGTGAGGGAGTGCACGGCACGAGAGAGAGCACTCCGCTCCCACGGTTGCTCCACTCCGGATCGCTATACGATGAAGAACGACCTCGAGGGGAGAGCGAGCAGTGGCCTGGAGCATGGAGCTGGCACGGCTGAGGTTCGGCATTCGATCGCAGGCGGCCGCCCAGCCGACCGCGATGGGACCGGTGTCTCGAGTGCAGCGAGCCGTCGGGGACAGCCCGGTCACCGGTGGCTGGACGGCAACAAAATCACGTTTGGTTTAATTTCGCGCGTACTTTGGCAAATTTCTACCTCAAAAAACTAAAAGTATCGTTTTGACAGTCACGATGACTGTTGACTTGAGAGGTCATGGAATGCGTGGTGAGGCCCCCCAGCATCCCCTCACGTCTCCACTCGAGCGCCGCGTGTGACGTCAATGGCACGGCTCCGCTTCTGCGGTGGAAACAAAACGTGACCCCTCCTGAACCGTTTGGCGGTGGCGTTGACGGTGGCGGTGGCGGTGGCGGCAGTGTGGGGCCGTGTCCCCGCAGGCAGGTGTGGGACGTGACGATGAGCGACGTGTGCACGGGCGCCGTGACGCTTGAGCGCTTCCGAGGCCTCGTCTTCGTCGGCGGCTTCAGCTACGCGGACGTCCTGGGCTCCGCCAGAGGTCTCCCATGCCGGCCGCGGCACGATGCGAAGTGACCATCACCTCTCCGCGTCTCTCCGGCGCGACTCTCCGGCAGCAGTAGAGGCCTCGGAGAGCCGCCCACAGCCGCGGAGAATCAAAATCTTTCTTTATACTGGAGGAATCCGATGATCTATAAAGCTCTTTTTCAAATGTGTCCAGTCGGGGCGGGTCAGAAAGTTACAACAACAAACAATACAAAAACAAGATAGGAATGCAAAGTATAGGAAAGGTAAACAAATCACTAAATATGACCAGGTAAAGACCACTGAGCTCTATTAGCATCTTTGTCAGGTGCGACCTGGCCACGAATGATAGCGCAACAAAGTGGCTGATCGGGCCGCTGCTGCTGCTGTCGTCTGGAATTCTCTTCCTCCGCTTGAGCTCCGTGCTGCTGCTCCACCTCCCTCTACTCGAGGCTTGAGACCCCCTTTTAGTTTTCCAGCTCATTTAGATTAACACCATTTAGATTAACACCATTTAGATCAACACCCTTGTTTAACACCATTTAGACTTAACTACATTTAAATAAACACCATTTAGATTTAACTCTATTTAGATTAACGCCATGGATTTATTTATTTCCTCCTCCCCTGTGAAGCGTGTGGAGATGATGCAGTTGGCCTTGGACGCTATACACATGATCTCTATGTGATCTACATGCGATACACATGTGATCCACACGTGATTTCTGTGATCTATACGTGCCCCACACGTGCCCCGCATGCTGCAGGCTGGGCGGCATCCGTGCTGTTCAACGCGAGCGCCCGCGCGCAGTTCGCGGCGTTCCGGCGCCGATCCGACACCTTCAGCCTCGGCGTCTGCAACGGCTGCCAACTCATGGCGCTGCTGGGCTGGGTGGGCGATGGCGCCGGTAAGGTTCCCCCATGCACACGCGCGCACACACGCACACACTCGCAGACACGCGCACACATGCACACACGCTCAGACATGCACACACGCTCAGACACGCACACGCAGACACACGCGCAGACACACACGCAGACACGCACACACACACATGCAGACGCGCACATGCGTACGCACAAAGATTCCCCGTGTAGCTTGCACACACTGAGGGGTGAGTGGTCGGCACCGCGCCTGGCCGCCTTTTGCAGGTGGCCCAGGACTGGCTCGGATATACTCTGCCACTGTTATTGGTCGTGAACAGGGTTCGAACTCGAGTTGCCGGGTTTGTAGCGCAGTGGGCTAACCACCGCGCTACTTTACGTGTGTGTATGTATGTTGAACTTGTTCCGCACTGTACCTAGCCAGTCGTGTTAATCGGAGGTGCAGGGGTAGGACAACAAACTAAACACAAAGAGCAGCTCTCAAGAAATTAGATTTCAATCTCGATTTAAAAGTGCATCGCTCCAGTGGATTCCAAATACTGCTTCCCAAAAACCTGCGCGTGCGGTCTGTCTGCACGCACACGGACAGTGCGCATCACAGCCTGTGTGCTATGTTTGTGCACACGGACAGCACACGGCACACGGCACAGCTGCACGGTAGCCAGCTGAGCAGCTTGCTCCACTGCTGGTGCAGGTTTGTTGAATAGTCATTAAAAGTCGATTCTTAGACGCGTGACGCGGGGATCTTCAGAGTCTCCGTAAAAATGTGACGGAGAGGTTCAAACGAAGTGACCACGCGGATTGTCCAGACACACCGACGGGTCGGAGACGAAACCCGATGAATGAATGTGCGTGTGCTGCCTCGCCTTGTCAATCTACTGCCGGATGAGAGCCTGCCAACGTCTTGTGGGCCACGAGTGATATTCTTCACCATGCTGGTCGGCGCGTGTTGGTGATTGGGGGGCAGGGGTGGAGACCAACGGTGAAGTTTGCTGCACGAGTTGAGCGGCGGTGGCTATGCACGTGGCCAGTAATCCAGCACTGGAGGCGGCAGCGAGGGTTGGCGGATCACGCACAGATGCTCCAGAACTCCCTTCCCATGGGCTGCAAGGTGGTGCCGTACCCTCGCGAGCAGAAGGTGGTAGACAAAGCGCGGACTCCACCTGTCCCGTCCGTGCGGGGATAGAGCGTTGCACCTTCGCACGAGTGGCCTTTCTCTGGCTGCTCCGGTTTCTGACCAATAGCCCCTGAATACATAGAGGACGGCAGAGCTTGGGCAAGTGTTGGTGCCGGCTGTCTGGAACGGAGTTCCATGTGTCGGTGGTTCCTCCGCCCTGCGCCGAGCGGCACGTTATTATCCGTACATCACCACACCTGTACAACACGCACGGCGGTGGTCGGTCCATCCAAGCACGGTGCAGGCTGAGGCCTTGCTTGGCTTCCAAGATGTGCAGCGAGTCCGGCCGCGTTTCTGCATTGGTGTCGTCGCGAGATCGATCGATCGCTCCGCGCGCCGGTACCCGAATGGTGGTGGCGCCCGAAGGACATTACCATGCATGTGTGCGTGTCCGTGCGTGTGCGCGCATGCACGCGTCCGCCTGTGTGCGTGCGTGTGCGCACATGCACGTGTCCGCCTGTGTGCGTGTGTGTGTGGGGAGCAGTAGTGTAACGGTTAGTGCGCTGCGCTACTAACCCACCGACCCGAGTTCGATTCCTGCTCACGACCAACACCAGTGATAGCGATTATCTGACATGGTCCTGCACCTCCCCTAGGCTGACTCGGCCTCAAACGAGTACCTGGTGCGTTGTGTAAACATCGCTATTAGGGAGACAAAGACGGCCGGGCGTGGTGGTGGTCACCCACCCCTTGGTGTGCCATTCCAGCCTTCATAGGTGCTCGCTAACAGCACTTGCCTCAACAGTCTGTTAAGGTTCCACGGGGGATCTTTGTCTTTTTGCGTGCGCTCTGAATTTAAAAGGCGGCGTGGACGATGGCGGTGACGGCCACGAGGAGGCACTGGCGCCCGGCGTGGTGCTGGCGTCCAACGTGTCAGGCCGCTTTGAATCGCGCTTCGTGAGCGTGCGCGTCCAGGAGGACTCACCGGCACTCATGCTGAGCGGCATGGGGGGCTCCGTGCTGGGTGTGTGGGTGGCGCATGGAGAGGGTGAGTGGGGCAGGGAGAGGGTGAGCGGGGCAGAGGGAGGGCGGGCGGGGCAGAGGGAGGGCGGGCGGGGCAGGGAGAGCGGGGCAGGGGCAGGGCAAGCGGGGCAGGGGCAGGGCGAGTGCCCCACGTGCCCCCCACTCTCCCTCCAGGTCGCATGGCGTTTAGCAGCGAGGAGCAGCTGGAGCGCCTCATCGCGGGCAAGCTGGCACCCCTCCGCTACGTGGACGACCAGGGCAGCCCCACCGAGAGCTACCCCCTCAACCCCAACGGCTCGCCGCGGTGAGCACTGCACCGTCCGCCGTGTCACCCGCCGCGATGCCCGTCGTGCTACCTGCCGTGTCATCTGTCACGTCACCGACCGTGTCACCCCCGCCACGTCAACCCCGCCGTGCCAACCGTCATGCCACCCACTGCGCCATCACCCGGGTGGCCCCGCGTGTCCCCGTCACGTGTGAACGGCCGAGAGCCGTGTGGGCCCAGAACCGGCGCGACTCGGATTGAACCTCGGCGGCCACCCTGTTCAATAAAAAAATCTCGCCGCAAGTTACTCAATTGGGATTCAACTTATTTCGCACCGTACGCAGTCAACCGCGCTAATCAGAGGTGCGGGGGAAGGACAACAAACTAGACACAAAAGCATTTCTAAAGAAATGAGTTTGTCAATCTGGATGATTTAACAGTGCATAGCTCCAGTGGCTTCCTAATATCGGAAGGGTGTTCCAGACGGCCGCAGAAGCGCACCTGAAAGCGCGCGATGCCGTGACCATCATTGTTCGATGGCTCGCTAAAAGCTGCTGCTGCTGCTGCTGCTGGGAGGGTGACCAGAGTTTGCGTGATGGTAATTTATGCTCGTTGAGCATATCGTGTTTCGTGATGCGATGCGTTGTTGAACGATAATGTCAGCGGGGAGCCCATCGGTTTACAAACCTGGGCCCATGATGACCCAGCCGGAGGCACTCCGTGATCGCCTGGCACAGCGCGGCGTTGACCCCCCCCACCGCCCCCCCCTTGGGTGCTGCACCAACCTTCACCGGTGGTCGCTCGCCGCGCTTGCCCCAGCGACACGGCTACACGGGGGCTTCCGGGGGCTTCGTCTCCGCCGTGAACTCCTCCAATTGTGACGTCTCGTCTCCCCCGGTCCCCTCTTGTGTGCGAGGTAGCGGGGTGGCTGCGCTCTGCTCGCCGGACGGGCGCCACCTGGCCATGATGCCGCACCCGGAGCGCTGCGTGCTGCCCTGGCAGTGGGCGTGGGCGCCCGCCACGTGGCGCGGCTCCGTCACGACCTCGCCGTGGCTGCGCTTGTTCCGCAACGCTCGCGCCTGGTGCCTGCAGAACGGCGCCGCGGCGTGCCAGTAGGCGACGGCGCCGCGCGACGGGACCCGCGGTTGCCGCCCGTGTCCCGGTGGTCCCCGCGTCGTCCTCCCTGTGGAGCGCCCTCTGGTGGAGACCCTCCTGCCGGCGATCGAGGGTCCGCACCCTGGCCCCGATGTGCCGCGGTGGGGGGGGCCTCGTTAACGACGCAGCTTCTGAACCATCTCTTCTGCTTCTCACGTCTCTGTAAAGACGAACCTGATTCTCCGGGACTGTTCACATGCACAACTGTTCTCCAGCCTAAATAATGAATGGGTCACAACCCACAACCTCTTCACCCCCCCACCCCAGAACCAGCAGTGGAAATTCCACATTGCAAAGGCAATGGCCGTACCTGGTGGGACGTGAATACGTTGCGATTGGAGAGACAAAGGTGGCCGGGATTGTCGTTGGCCACTACTCTCCTTCGTTGTGTGCCGTGCCGACCTTCATAGGTTGCTCTCTAACGACATTTGCCACCCTGCTAGTCTGAAGCTATACGGGGATCTCTGTCATTGTTGTACGAGCTCATTGGCCTTGGAGAGATGCTGTACGCACAAGGGGTGACCCCAAATCGCTGGTGTTCAACTCAATTGATTGCAGTGTGGAAATTCCACCTTCCTGTGGTTATGGGAATAGTGCAGGCTTACTGCTGTACAGCCGGCATGCCTCTGACCATAGCTGCCTGCACTCGCTGTCTGCTCTTGGTGCCGCTGCTGTCCTCAGCCGGCTGTAGTATTCCACGTTTCGCTGATGATCCCTGTTCCGAGCGAAGCTTCCCCGTCAGTCGGAGGCCCTTCCGCCAGCTCGCGGTGGCATGGAGCAGCCACTCGCACGGCTGTTAAAACGCTCGGCAATGCTCACCCACGCAAAACGTGAATTATTTTAAATAATGTCCGTCCCCTGCGTAGCCACTGCTTGATGGAGGGGCTGCGCACTGCTCCGACAAACGCATCGCGCTGTATTTGCCGTGACCGTGCCTTAGGAACGTTTGCAATCTTTATTCATTCGTTCAACTGTTGCTGCTAGAACGCCGCCAATAAAACAAACGCAAGACCGCACGAGTTGTTTGTTTATGCCTCACTCTTTATTTTGGGTACAATTCCCGATGGTGTGAATTACGCAGCGGTGGTGGTGCTGACAATGATGATGATGGTGTAGATGGTGGGTGGGTGATGATGATGGTGGTGGTCGGGCTCGGTGTGACCCGGCATGGCTTCCCAGCGACACCATGCCAAGCGGTCTCCTGCCAGGGAGAGAACCCAGTGGGCATCCTCTGGGCTGAAGCTGAACGCGATTGGCGGCCGAGCACAACAAAGGCAATACACGCAATCGGAAACAAAGATCCCCCGTATAGTCTTAACAGACTTTTGGGGCAAGTGCTGTTAGCGAGCACCTATGAAGGCCAGCATAGCACACGAGGGGGTGGGTGTCTAGCACGACGCCCGGACCGCCTTTATCTCTCCAGTGGCGATGTTTACACCGCACCAGGTACTCATTTTAGGCTGAGTCGACCTATGGGGAGTGCAAAACGGCCGTCGTCAGCCGCGCCAGGGCACCGTTTCTGGCACTAGCAGCCAAATCCAAGAGCACGCGCACAACACAACGTGTGTGCCAAGCAGCAGCGAGCCAGAAATACACACATCTCCATACACGAAGGTCCGCGTATCTTCATCTCTTCCTTTGCGACGTCCAACCGAACGCCTTGTACAATAAACGCTCGCCAGGTGGTCGAGCGAAGTCTCATACCCGGGATCCCGGCACCGCTCTCGAAATCGCCGCGCCACTCGCCCTCTATGCTTGTCTCATTGCCCGCACGCGACCGTTTTATCCGCGCCTCGAGCGAGCGGATGCACAACGAGAGAGAGGGGGGAACACCGCGTGCCCTGCACCGTGGCGAACCAATCACGCGGCTCGCGATTGTTGCCGGGCGAGGAGAATGGAACCACGTGGCTACGAATCCGCCGCTTGGAGGAGTCCCGAGTTGCACGCAACCGATCGCTGCGGTGCGAACTCTGCGTAACTCGGGCACACACAGGCGCACAACTGTTGACAGGCGCGGGTGATTCCCGAGTGAGTGAGATACGGGGGAAGGACAAATGGCTAACGCGGGATGTACTGTCGTTCACGCCGGAGATGCTGCCCTGTGGAGGTTTTGCCGTGGGAGCGACCGCTTGGGCAGCAGTGCTACACCACCGCTCTGTGTCTCTCCCCACGGCACCACTCCCGTTGGCGCGACACACAAACATTGCTCCGTCTCCGCGACTCGGCGATCCGTGACGTCACTGGGACTGGGGGAGAGGGCAGGGCGGGAGGTGGGGGCTGGATCGGCCACTGAACGGCACGGAGGAGGAGGAGAGTTCGTCTGTTCCAGCGAACAACAGCGAGGGTCTCTCCTGCGATTCTGAAAATACCGCGGCGCACCGGTTATGAGGCACCGGGAAGTGATCGTGCGTCTTGCCTTCATGTGCCGTTGTCAGCAACAAATCCTGGTGTTCATTAACAGATCTGCAGTAGCGCTAGTATAATCTTCTTTTTTCTCTCTCTCTGACTATTTGTTCTCTCTGCCTGTGTCCTCTCTTTGGAATGTTCACACTTAAATTCTAACTTAGCAATCTTTGAAATACGTAATCAACCAGGCTATGCGTTAATTGTGTGTTGACCGACCCTCTGTTGTATTACATTACATTTCGATATTTTACTAGGTTATTTAATTTTAGTGTGTCCTTCTGATTTTCAGGCTTGCTTGCCGTGTCATCGCACTTGCAGCACCACGTTTTGTTGTCCACTCATTGATATGCTAATTTTTTCTCTAACCCCCCTCCCTCTCTCTGCGTCCGCCCTCCTCTGTCTATTTAAGGCCACCCCACAGAGACGACCGCCTCTCTCTGTTACCTGTGTAATAGAGTTCATGACTCTTGGACGCCGGAGTTGGAGGCACACGGGTTTTATTCACACAGCACGGTTCTGGCATACAACACTAGAGGGGGTGTCGGCCCCCTCACCCGGCTAGCTGGGGATACACGCGCTAGCTACTTCCTAGCCTGCCTCCTAGTCCTCCTCTAACGGGCTAGGGGAGGCTATCTGGCCCGACACTGGTAAGTCGGGCCCGGTACCCTGAGTTCCAGACCAGCGCTGACAAGAGCACCGGCTCTGGATCTCGGGACCACGCCGCTGACTCGGTCCTGTTCGGCCCTGATAAGGACGGCGAACCAGGGGAGTCCAGGGCTCTAGCTAAGACGTCTTCACTGGTTAGCTTCACAAGAACCCCGAGCCCTCCGATACATCCCCTTTTATACCCAACCCCCCGCTGAGGGGTGGGGCCCCCCCGGGGTGCCTGGCGCGGACGTCGTAGAGAGCACCTCCCCGTGCACTCACGTAGCCCCGCCCACTGTGTTTGTTTGCCATAAGCTGCCATGCATAACGGGCTCTCTCTCTAACACCCCTACACCTGTGTTGCTCTCTCTATGTATCTTGGTGATATCTGTCTGCTAATATGTCTGTCTATAGTTTTCTGGTTAGATTTTGTGTCGCTATTTCATTATACCTGATGATGATTGCTTGTGTTGCAATCGAAACGTCGTATTCTATTATTTAATTTAATTTATTATTTTATCTTTAGACGTGACTTAACCGAAAGAACCAAATAATAAGCGCTAGTATATTTTTTGCTGCGTGTATTTTTTGGAAATAGCCTTGTTCATTTATGGTTCAGTTGGAAAAAAAATCCTAGACTTATACTTGTGTTTACCTTGTTGATTCGGGGTTCCCCCGTGTGGCCAACTGGGCCCCTTTGTGTTGCATCACGCCCTACACAGACACTTCCAACAATACAAACGAGACGCCCTACACAGACACCACCAACAATACAAACGAGACGCTCTACACAGACACCACCAACAAGACAAACGAGACACCTTACACAGACACCACCACCAAGACAAACGAGACGCCCTACACAGACACTACCAACAAGACAAACGAGACGCCCTACACAGACACCACCAACAAGACAAACGAGACTCTACACAGACACCACCAACAATACAAACGAGACGCCCTACACAGACACTTCCAACAATACAAACGAGACGCCCTACACAGACACCACTAACAATACAAACGAGACGCTCTACACAGACACCACCAACAAGACAAACGAGACACCTTACACAGACACCACCACCAAGACAAACGAGACGCCCTACACAGACACTACCAACAAGACAAACGAGACGCCCTACACAGACACCACCAACAAGACAAACGAGACTCTACACAGACACCAACAACAATACAAACGAGACGCCCTACACAGCCACCACCAACAATACTAACGAGACGCCCTACACAGACACCACCAACAAGACAAACGAGACGCCCTACACAGACACCACCAACAATACAAACGAGACGCCCTACACAGACACCACCAACAATACAAACGAGACGCCCTACACAGACACCACCAACAAGACAAACGAGACGTCCTACACAGACACCACCAACAATACAAACGAGACGCCCTACACAGACACCACCAACAATACAAACGAGACGCCCTACACAGACACCACTAACAATACAAACGAGACGCTCTACACAGACACCACCAACAAGACAAACGAGACACCTTACACAGACACCACCACCAAGACAAACGAGACGCCCTACACAGACACTACCAACAAGACAAACGAGACGCCCTACACAGACACCACCAACAAGACAAACGAGACTCTACACAGACACCACCAACAATACAAACGAGACGCGCGACACAGACACCACCAACAATACAAACGAGACGCGCGACACAGACACCACCAACAAGACAAACGAGACTCTACACAGACACCAACAACAATACAAACGAGACGCCCTACACAGCCACCACCAACAATACTAACGAGACGCCCTACACAGACACCACCAACAAGACAAACGAGACGCCCTACACAGACACCACCAACAATACAAACGAGACGCCCTACACAGACACCACCAACAATACAAACGAGACGCCCTACACAGACACCACCAACAAGACAAACGAGACGTCCTAAACAGACACCACCAACAATACAAACGAGACGCCCTACACAGACACCACCAACAATACAAACGAGACGCCCTACACAGACACCACTAACAATACAAACGAGACGCTCTACACAGACACCACCAACAAGACAAACGAGACACCTTACACAGACACCACCACCAAGACAAACGAGACGCCCTACACAGACACTACCAACAAGACAAACGAGACGCCCTACACAGACACCACCAACAAGACAAACGAGACTCTACACAGGCACCACCAACAATACAAACGAGACGCGCGACACAGACACCACCAACAATACAAACGAGACGCGCGACACAGACACCACCAACAAGACAAACGAGACTCTACACAGACACCAACAACAATACAAACGAGACGCCCTACACAGCCACCACCAACAATACTAACGAGACGCCCTACACAGACACCACCAACAAGACAAACGAGACGCCCTACACAGACACCACCAACAATACAAACGAGACGCCCTACACAGACACCACCAACAATACAAACGAGACGCCCTACACAGACACCACCAACAAGACAAACGAGACGTCCTACACAGACACCACCAACAATACAAACGAGACGCCCTACACAGACACCACCAACAATACAAACGAGACGCCCTACACAGACACCACTAACAATACAAACGAGACGCTCTACACAGACACCACCAACAAGACAAACGAGACACCTTACACAGACACCACCACCAAGACAAACGAGACGCCCTACACAGACACTACCAACAAGACAAACGAGACGCCCTACACAGACACCACCAACAAGACAAACGAGACTCTACACAGACACCACCAACAATACAAACGAGACGCGCGACACAGACACCACCAACAATACAAACGAGACGCGCGACACAGACACCACCAACAAGACAAACGAGACTCTACACAGACACCAACAACAATACAAACGAGACGCCCTACACAGCCACCACCAACAATACTAACGAGACGCCCTACACAGACACCACCAACAAGACAAACGAGACGCCCTACACAGACACCACCAACAATACAAACGAGACGCCCTACACAGACACCACCAACAATACAAACGAGACGCCCTACACAGACACCACCAACAAGACAAACGAGACGTCCTACACAGACACCACCAACAATACAAACGAGACGCCCTACACAGACACCACCAACAAGACAAACGAGACGCCCGACACAGACACTACCAACAATACAAACGAGACGCCCTACACAGACATCACCAACAAGACAAACGAGACGTCCTACACAGACACTACCAACAAGACAAACGAGACGCCCTACACAGACACCACCAACAAGACAAACGAGACGTCCTACACAGACACCACCAACAATACAAACGAGACGCCCTACACAGACACCACCAACAAGACAAACGAGACGCCCTACACAGACACTACCAACAAGACAAACGAGACGCCCTACACAGACACCACCAACAAGACAAACGAGACGCGACACAGACACTACCAACAAGACAAACGAGACGCCCTACACAGACACCACCAACAAGACAAACGAGACGCCCTACACAGACACCACCAACAAGACAAACGAGACGCGCTACACAGACACCACCAACAAGACAAACGAGACGCCCTACACAGACACCACCAACAAGACAAACGAGACGCGACACAGACACTACCAACAAGACAAACGAGACGCCCTACACAGACACCACCAACAAGACAAACGAGACGCCCTACACAGACACCACCAACAATACAAACGAGACGCGCTACACAGACACTACCAACAATACAAACGAGACGCCCTACACAGACACCACCAACAAGACAAACGAGATGCCCTACACAGACACTACCAACAAGACAAACGAGACGCGCTACACAGACACTACCAACAATACAAACGAGACGCCCTACACAGACACCACCTACAAGACAAACGAGACGCCATACACAGACACCACCAACAAGACAAACGAGACGCCCTACACAGACACCACCAACAAGACAAACGAGACGCGACACAGACACTACCAACAAGACAAACGAGACGCCCTACACAGACACCACCAACAAGACAAACGAGACGCCCTACACAGACACCACCAACAATACAAACGAGACGCGCTACACAGACACTACCAACAATACAAACGAGACGCCCTACACAGACACCACCAACAAGACAAACGAGATGCCCTACACAGACACTACCAACAAGACAAACGAGACGCGCTACACAGACACTACCAACAATACAAACGAGACGCCCTACACAGACACCACCTACAAGACAAACGAGACGCCATACACAGACACCACCAACAAGACAAACGAGACGCCCTACACAGACACCACCAACAAGACAAACGAGACGCGACACAGACACTACCAACAAGACAAACGAGACGCCCTACACAGACACCACCAACAAGACAAACGAGACGCCCTACACAGACACCACCAACAATACAAACGAGACGCGCTACACAGACACTACCAACAATACAAACGAGACGCCCTACACAGACACCACCAACAAGACAAACGAGATGCCCTACACAGACACTACCAACAAGACAAACGAGACGCGCTACACAGACACTACCAACAATACAAACGAGACGCCCTACACAGACACCACCTACAAGACAAACGAGACGCCATACACAGACACCACCAACAAGACAAACGAGACGCCCTACACAGACACCACCAACAAGACAAACGAGATGGACAACGCGAGTGAGACAGTCGACACGAGACATCACAGAAGCTACTTTTTAATCTCATCTTGGGGGTGGCTGACAACACAAACGTGGCGGTCTACAGGAGCCGGGACTAACGACACCAATAAGAGTCGAGACAGCTCAGTGGTGAATCACGTGGAGGGTGGCACTGTGACTCGCGATGTTCATCAGCGAGAACTCATTCAGAATGCACGTGTGGTTTAGCCCACTAAAGCTGGACTTGGCCAAATAAAATCCCAACATCATCATTATTATTGTGCAGTCATTTCTAACAGGGGCGATACCTGAGAAAGAGAATTACGGACGGACTGGGTTCCAAGAAAGATCCGAGATGTCTTCCTGCTTGAAACGAGCACGGGGTGCTCGGATGCTCATCTCCTCTTTTCACAGCCCTGAGCCAGTGGTAGACATTCACCATTCCTATGACAGGGTCGAGACTATCCGAAGGGCGACCACAAAGCAGAAGCAATCTTCTCGACTCAGCAGGGAATGATGGGCTGAGTCAGGACCCAGCCGGCATCTGGAATGGAGTCGCTCCGACCGCTCGGCGAGCGGAGAGCTCTGCCCACTGCTGCACCGTCACCCTCTGAGAGCGCCCAGATTCCAGTCCCAGGAGTTAAACAAAGCTCACTCGGGTGATTTAACTCGCCCGCATTCACCTCGCAAGCCCAATCTGCGATCGCAGCCTCGCCACTGAGCGAGTGCTCACACCGCTGTCTCCCCGCCGCGTTCTCGTGTTGCTCGGCACGATTAGTCCAACGTTTCAACTTGGAGTGCTGGGAGCTCTTTCGGGAACTGAAGCGAGCAGCTCGTGTTTGCCACTGTACTGCACTCTATTACAAAGCCTCGTTCGCTGCCGCTTAGCGAGCGAGCTACTCAATTCGGTTCCTGAAGGAGCTCCCAGCATGCCGAGTGAAACGTCGTACATCGCGACGAAAGCACGCGAGACGACCACGGGAAGAACATGAAATCTCCAAATATACACGCGTCAAGGTCGGGATCGAACCCACGATGTTCTCTATACCAGGCGAGGTAGTTAACATCTCCTAGCCACCGTGGCACCCCATCTGATGTCTGGTCACGCTGCTGAAATGAAATAATCGGCTGTGCGAGGTCATGGTATCAGTCCGGTCACGAAAGTAAAACCGGAGTAAAATTTGATTCAGATTTTTTTTCTTATATATTAATATTTCCAGCCGTGAGAAAATTGTGAGAACTGGACAGTTGGAGAAGTGCCGCCCCCTACCGTGTGGATCTGAGGTCGCTTGAGGTAGTTCTGTGATAATCACTTCCGTGGGCCGTTCTCTGCGATGTTAAGGTTGCGCAGCTGCTCTGCGGGAGATCGGAATGCCTCGTCTCATCACGCCAATTGCCCAACTGTGATCTAATTGTGATCTAATTGTGGGGAAATCAACGTGGTTTTAATTGATCAAATTATTCGGCGGCGCTGCTGCTGCTGCTGCGTTGGCAGTGGAGAAAAATCAACAGAACAAGTCCCGTGTCAATAACAACCATGCGGCCTGAACAGCAAGAAAAACAAAACACAATGGCCGACGTTTCGGGCAGTGGCCCTGCTTCAAGTGCCGTTATTGACGAGTGAGTGCGTTCTCCTACGCGAATGCTTCATCGACGTCGGAATCGCACCGTCTTGCAGCGTGCGGGAGAGAGGCCCAACGTCATCTCCAGCCCCACCGGTGACCCCGCACAGGAGCCTGGGTGGGCGCAGCTCCCCCAGTGGCCTGTGACCATTCACTCTCTTTATTATCGGGTCACAATCGTGCGTGGTAAAACCCTGCTCCACCGACACGGCCACTTGATGAAGTTGTCACACGATGAGCAACAACACGTGGCCAATGTAATACTGCTTCAGCACTCCACTGGGGGCGTTGGAGTGCAGCTGACCGCTGTATTGTGGGGTAACAGCACACCGCTGTGTGATGTAGGGTAGCAGCTCACTGCTGTGTGTTGTAGGATAGCAGCTCACAGCTGTGTGATTTAGGGTAGCAGCTCACCGCTGTGTGATGTAGGGTAGCAGCTCACCGCTGTGATGTAGAGTAGCAGCTCACCGCTGTGTGATGTAGGGTAGCAGCTCACCGCTGTGTGATGTAGAGTAGCAGCTCACCGCTGTGTGATGTAGGGTAGCAGCTCACCGCTGTGTGATGTAGGGTAGCAGCTCACCGCTGTGTGTTGTAGGGTAGCAACTCACCGCTGTGTGATGTAGGATAGCAGCTCACCGCTGTGTGATGTAGGGTAGCAACTCACCGCTGTGTGATGTCGGGTAGCAGCTCACCGCTGTGTGATGTAGGGTAGCAACTCACCGCTGTGTGATTTAGGGTAGCAGCTCACCGCTGTGTGATGTAGGGTAGCAGCTCACCGCTGTGTGATGTAGGGTAGCAACTCACCGCTGTGTGATGTAGGGTAGCAGCTCACCGCTGTGTGATGTAGGGTAGCAACTCACCGCTGTGTGATGTAGGGTAGCAGCTCACCGCTGTGTGATGTAGGGTAGTAGCTCACCGCTGTGTGATGTAGGGTAGCAGCTCACCGCTGTGTGATGTAGGATAGCAGCTCACCGCTGTGTGATGTAGGGTAACAGCTCACCGCTGTGTGATGTAGGGTAGCAGCTCACCGCTGTGTGATGTAGGGTAGCAGCTCACCGCTGTGTGATGTAGGGTAACAGCTCACCGCTGTGTGATGTAGGGTAGCAGCTCACCGCTGTGTGATGTAGGGTAACAGCTCACCGCTGTGTGATGTAGGGTAACAGCTCACCGCTGTGTGATGTAGGGGAGCAGCTCACCGCTGTGTGATGTAGGGTAACAGCTCACCGCTGTGTGATGTAGGGTAACAGCTCACCGCTGTGTGATGTAGGGTAACAGCTCACCGCTGTGTGATGTAGGGTAACAGCTCACCGCTGTGTGATGTAGGGTAACAGCTCACCGCTGTGTGATGTAGGGTAACAGCTCACCGCTGTGTGATGTAGGGTAACAGCTCACCGCTGTGTGATGTAGGGTAGTAGCTCACCGCTGTGTGTTGTAGGGTAACAGCTCACCGCTGTGTGTTGTAGGGTAGCAGCTCACCGCTGTGTGATGTAGGGTAGCAGCTCACCGCTGTGTTGTAGGGTAGCAGCTCACCGCTGTGTGTTGTAGGGTAGCAGCTCACCGCTGTGTGTTGTAGGGTAGCAGCTCACCGCTGTGTGATGTAGGAGTGTGGCCCACACAATGTGGGGTCGAGTTCAGGAACAGCATTGTGGACGTGGCAGTTTCTCGTACGACTGTTCGGGATTAACGAGGATCACCTCCTCGGCTATCAAAGTGTCGTGCCCGTGATTACGACCGCTACAGTACGATGTCGTGCGTGGATTTTAAAATACAAAAGTGTTTAACTATTTTAAAAGATCATGGGACCTTTTTTTCCAGTATCAAAGTATGAAAAATAAGAATAGGATTTACCCTTTATGGCAATAAAACAGCAGGTGTTAAGATGTTCAAACACCAAATAGATAAATGTTGCAAGGAATCAAGTCTGCATTAACCACGCACAGTAACTGCTGTGAACATGCAAACAAAACATGCTCTGATAATGATATATCCATTGTCTTTGAAACTGGTTGGCCTCCACCAGAGACGCCCTTCTTCATGGCCTGGCCTCACACCTCGTTCTGTACAAGACGCAGAGAGGGCAAGGAGGCGTCCATCCCACGTCGCGCTTTAATCCCGTGGCCTCAGTGGCGCTTACCACAGAGCCCACAGTGACACCATCGATCAGAGCGGAAAATTGGTTCCAACAAGGGAAGCATCACATTTTGAGCAGCACCCACGTGATTTACACGGCTAATACCAGTTCATTACCATCGCCCACTCATTTCAAAAATGTATCCCATCATTCACTCTCAGTGGCCACATTTAAGTTTTAGAGGAGTTGTACACCCCTAGCTGCCACTGCAGTTCAGTGGCCTAAAATACAATGTTCGCTCCGGATGATCGCTGCAAATTATGATCTGTTTTGATTTAGTGTGCTGATCTTAAAGGTGTGTAAAGTAGAGCCGATACAAGATTACAGGGGGTTTGTCTTTTAATCCTTTTCTCCCATCCACACCTGTCCCCAGCCGTCCCAATCTCGTTCCCGCCAAAGGCCCCCTCTTCTCGCCCGTTCTCCCCTTATATCTCCTCGATTACTCCTCCCACTAACCCTCCTATTGGTGGGAATCCTTCCCCTGACACCCCTACATTGAAAAATGTTGATACTCCGACTGATGTTCCTGATGTTGTGGAGTGACTCATGCAGCCAGCTATGGCTGCAGAGTTTGGTAGTACATGTTGTTTTCGTCGTTTATTGTGAAAATTCGGTCACAGTTCCTATGATCACTTTGATTGCTTTTATGGCTTTATTTTGGTGATTTTCGAAAAGTTTTTTGGTTTGGCAATGTTTGTTTGTTGTAGTACAGAGTTAGACTGATGGCCTTAATCTAAGTTGTCTTGTGGTTGTTGTTGTTTGACTTGCCATCCCACTGGGAGTTTTGCACAGCGTTGGTGTACGGTGTTATTTCTGCAATATTTTGCTGTCTTTTCTTGGATTTTCTGTTTGCACTTAGTCACCTAGTCACTTTAAGATGTTTTCTTGTTCATGTTTTTGTTTTTTGTTTGTTGTGGTTGCACCCGATTCAAGAGCCGAATGGCTCACAGGACTATACCAAATAAATTAACTTGATGTTTGAACTAAGTGAAATGAAACAATGCAGTTACGCCGCCTCGGGTGGTAACCAGAATATAGACGTCTGGTCTGGACTCGCCAACGATCAGTAATGAAACAAGCTGGGCCCTAGAGACGCTTTTAAAACAAGTTTTACGAAACTGAGCAAGCAGATTCACGTTCAGGATTCCCTGCTCTGAAAGACGCGTCAGCGTGCACATGAGGGCACATCTACACACTTATTAACTACGCTCGTACCGCGTAACGCATTGATTAATTGTAACGGTGACTCGGGCTTCATTTCACCCGGTAAGGCCCCAAATAAGCCATGCAGCTCATGCACGAGGACGGCTACAATCCACGACCGTCGGCAGTGGAGACCGTGACAGGACATAGAAGGGTGGCAATGCCCTTGGCACCGCAGTGCAAAATTATACAATTAGATTGTTCAATCTTGATTTGAAGCTTTCGGGACTGCAGGAATCCATACTCTTTGGTTCCTTCGGTAAAGTCACGTAGGTAGAAATAAAAAAAAACATATTTCTAACTACGTGACTTTACCGAAAGAACCAAAGAGTATGAATTAGATTGTTGTTTTATTGAATGGCTCTCCAGTTTGAATGTTGCTAAGGTGACAGCATCCCCAGTCCCATCCCGACGCCGCGTCGCTTGTGAGCCGAGCGAGGGGTGGTGGTACGGACCACGTGGGATGGATGCGGGCCACGTGGGATGCGGCACCAGCAGGGTCTTCACGGCCTGCAGGAACACCTCCAGTCGGGTAACGCGACGGTTACTCACGCCAACTGCTGGCGGCGGGACCTCCGATTAAGGAACGTCTGAGAGACCCCCCAAAGTGGGAGAGGGGGTCTCGAGAGCCTTCCCAGGCGTCTTGATGAGAGCTACCCACACTCTACCCCCCCATCACACGCGCGACCAGCAGCTTGACTGTGGCGAAGCCGTTCAGAATATTCTTAGGTTTTTTCGGTAAAGTCACGTAGGTAAAAAATTAAAATTAATCAAAATGTTGGGTTGCACGGAGGCATGGGGAGCAGGGGACGGTGGGGGGGGGGTAACGCTCACTCCGTTGTCTCCACGGCCGCTCCCTCTCTCATCAAAGTCGTCTGTTTTGCGATCAGTTGAAACTTTACGTGGCCGCGATTCACGCATTTGTCGCGGGAGCACCCTGTAATAGGGTCACACGAGACTCATTCAGAATCCCTTCACATTCACTGCATCTTCATTGCGTTTATTCAGAACGATATAAAGGTTTGCATTTCCATCCTGGTTTGGGAGTCGGATACATAATTCTCATAGTCACAGTTCACTATTTAATTGATGTGACAATGTTATCAGCATTGATTTGATCAAAGATTGAGTTTGGAACTAAATATATGCGTGTGCGGTGGTGGACATGGGCTGGACACGGGCTGGACTCGGGACCTCTGGTGTGCCCCGTGTCGCAAACACTTTGTACCCTTGACGTGGAGCGGCAGACACGTGGTGAGGGAGATGCCGTGCCTGTTTCCCTTACTCCCTGAGTCCACGCCACGATCTGTCTCTGGGCGCTCCCCAGCGGCACAGCAATCCCCTGCTACGTTGATGAATCCAGTAGCCACGTGCCGGCCACTTCACGGCGGACGTTAAACATCTCCGTGGCGTCATTCGCAAGAGGAGGCCATCGCGCGCCTCTGAAATTTTGCCAAATTCGAAAATGACCCCCGCAGGTCACTCCACCGGGACTCAGACACCCACAGTGGCGACCATCGCCCCTACCGGCGGCAGGCCATCGCCCCGGGTCAGACTTGCAAACGAGACTCGTCCCGGTCTCTCGAGGCGACGCTCGCATGGAATAAACAACATGCGTTTGAACTTTTCCGTGGCCAATCAAATTTTCCCTGCAAAGGTAGAACCGATACAATTAGCATCTTGAGATGCAGCTATATTTTGACGCTAGATAAATACTAATGCATTGTATAACTTACTAGTTACAGATGTACATTCCACCTCGCAATGTACAGGGCGATCCATTCATAGCTACCCCACTTAAAATATGGAGAAATTAGAGAACACAACATTTCACTTCTAATACTTCACATATCTTGCACCAATTTTAAGACAACTCGTTAAATCTCTTAACACTCTCCTCTGTGAGATACGGTGTCTTCGCTCTCAGAATATTCAATTGGCTGTTGAGAAGAGGGCCATTGAAAATCAATGAGGTATATATAAATGGATCACCATGTGTTACTGCTTGGCTAGTGTTTATTTCAGTTTTCCCTGCATTTAAAATTCACCCCTTTTTAGTGACTTCGCAACTGAAGATCGAGCACCACCACGAACACGGCCGCGGAAACCGATGCCCTGCATCGTGGCAGCTTACAGGAATATGTGACGCGACACGGACTCAAAACATACAAACAAAAAACCCGACATTGTAAAGCAGACTCGTGTACTCGCTGACAAACATCCCGGGGCCCGAGTACAAATGCTCAGAGCAGGCGGTGCAACTGCACAGGAGAGTGGATTTGGACGGGGCGGGTGCTCATTTAGTTCCTTGTGTGAGAACCCATGCCAGCCACACTGCGCCACTGCCTCAGATGCTCAGTGTGTTCGCTCGCACCACTGTTGGCGGAAACGCCTCCGCCGGAGGAAGAACTTGGCAGATTCTCCATAGGGCAGCTTGGCCTAGTCTGCCACGCCGACCAGTGCGGAGTAAAGTGTGCAGTACCCACACTTTACCCCACCACACGCAACCCGCCAATCAATGTTTCTAGTCGGTGAGGGCCCTGATGCATAATTTCAGTTAGTGTTATCATCTTGTGCTCTTGCTCAGATTTTAGAACGACACCACACATTTTCCCTTTCCAAACTCTGCATTCGTCATCATCTCCACAACCGTGACACCGGGAGTGAAATCTTTCCCACCACGTAGGAAGGAAGGAGTGCGTCACTACAATTAGCGTGGCGAGTAACTTCGCATGCACGCACAGCCACACGGCTGCAAGGCCCCTGGCAGAATACCAAGGCATGTCGTGGTTCGCGGATGGAGCCGGGAGTTAAAGCACCTCCCCAGGACGGCTCTGAAACGAGCTTCCACAGCACTGCGGACCAGGCACGCTGCCCGGCACGAGTTGGGGCCTAACCGTCAGTTGCCGAACGAGCTCTCGGCACGTGGAGCGAAAGGTCGCAGACACATCGGAGAACCGTGCGCGTTGAATACGGTGACGTTCGTGGGGCCCGACTTTAGTGAACAAGAACCACATCTCGGGGCTGGAAGGCATCAACAAAGGACGTAGAGGCTCGTGTCCTGTGTAACCGTACGCGGTCTAAGTGCACATACGCGGCGTGACAAACACCACCAACAAAATGGGAATAAAATAAGACTGTGGTTTGTCAGTAAGATGAAGGCATGAGCTGAAATAAAGTATTATTACCGTGGTATTTTTTTTTCATTTTGTAGCAAACATTAATGTTTCTAGAGCAACGAGATGTTACAATAAGTGTGGCAGAAGGTCTTCAGAAATAGCGCAGACTCAAACCTATCAACCATCACAGCTATCACCACCATTACCACCACGCCTACGATTGCCTCCCGGTGCCCAGTAGGGATCTGCGAAGTCTCTTGGTCCTGGCGCACAGAGCGACGTGCACGCCGACATGGGAACCAACTTGTTTGCCATGCGTGGGTTTCGCTCTTTCAAACGCCAGTTTCGACTCCTGACACAAAAGTGATTTAGTGAATTATTACATCGCAGATGTTCTCACCAGTGGGCAGTGGAGGTAACTGAACCTTAACATATATGTAGATGGGCTCGTTAAGTCAGCGTGATGATGGTAAGGACTACACAGCCCACTTTGTCTAACACGAGGTCCGGTCAAAGAGCTCATGGAATTATGATGTATCATTTATTTACGCTTATGTACCCAGGAGAGCCTCAGTAAGTCTCAGGTCTCTTTTCCAGGAGGGTCCCTGCCAGGTTTTCACAGTAGGGGGCGATGCTGCTGCTGTGTGATCCCTGATGAGTAATTTGCAGGACATTGCCACATTTGGATGTTTGGACCAACAGCGGTTACAATGAATGTTGGGTGCTATAGCCATGGGAGGAAACCCATGCAGAAGAGGGGAGGACATACACACTCCAACGCAGGTAGGAGACCGAGTCGGCAATCGAACCCAGGCTCTTGTTGCTGCGCTTTGTGTTAAAACTGTGTTAACATTAACCCCACAGCCAATTGTTATATAATTTCCCCCAGGTATTATCCAAACAGAGTCGCACGACGCATCCTGAGATAAAGAATCCACTCGGACCTCTCAAGGAGCAGCGCGACCTCTTTTGTGAGAGAATGGCCCACGGAAGCGGATGTCACAGAACTACCACGGAGCTTCCTTTGAGCGACCTCTGGTCCATATGCGTATGAGAATGGCGTCCCCCCCGTCGCAAGACAAACTGATAATTTAATTCTCAGAGCTGGAATCCGGCCCAATTAGAGCGTAGGACGAAGTGTAATGTGGCCAGGCTTTTTGTGTGTGGTCGCTGGTGAGCGGGCTGCCACCATCATCAACTCACTGTGCTTGAGATCCCAGTTGAGCTAACCGGCATTCCCAACGCTAAAATTTGCGGATGTAATAAACCGATCGGGTGGCCTTATTGACCTGACCTCGTATCTATGTGCAAGTCGATGATATTTAGGGTGTATTAAAAGTACTCGACACATTATTTAAATTGATATCGCTGCATAAACATGGGGGAATTAAAATTCTTGGAGGTGCGCGATTTCCAAACCTTTCAACCCAACGCGCGCGCTCGTTGCCGCGAGCATGCTCCGTACTCGAAATTGTCACGCTCTAAAATATTCCCAGGCCCCCGAACGTTTCACCCTCCCGACGGTACGACGCATGTTGACAATTTGCCGTCACGATTCGTGAGACAGAAAAAAATACTCGATATTTGTTTTTGCCTTGTTTGTATTGTCCGTCTCGTAGGCTTTGTCTTGTTCGTACGCTAGTAAATCATCACCACCACACCACCGTTAGCCAGGCTCAATCCATAGCTGGATGAAGGTCCGTCCCCACCATCCAAAAGTCTCCGCCAAATCTTACGGTTCCGCGAATAAACAGCCCACCGAGCACCCCGCGACGCGAGTGGACTTCGTCGCTACATCTCCCCCCCCCCCCCCTTCAGACATGCGCGTCCCTTCACAATGAAGCATACATTCGTAAAATAATTTGAGCAAAATTTGCATACGTCGTAAATGATCCTCAAGGACGCAACGATCGGACGCGGCGTTGCACACGCCAACCGGTGACGCCCAGACGCTGGAGAGCGCAACAATGGCGGTGGCGACGGCGGCGGCAGTGATAAATAACGAAGCGAGGGAGTCGCGATTGAGCCGCCGAGCGGGTTAGTTACTGCGACGCTGTGGCCTGCCCGCCAGTGCCCGGGCAATGGTTTGCCCGACAGGAACACAAAGTCTCTTGTATTGCCCAAACACAGAGCTCGGGACGTTCGCGACGCACTTGGCACGGCTGTCAAGGTCACACATGCCCCCCCACCCTCGTCAGGGTTACTGCAGTTTTCAAGTAGAATACAAACCGCCCCCCCCCCATGTCTTTCATATATTAATATAAACAATATTTAGGTTTTTTTTTTACAGTAAAAAAAAATTACGTGCACTAAACTATACAGTTGCTTAAAATATATAACAGAAACAACGCGCCCCACATTCAATTAACACCTTATTCTTTTGTCGATTAAATCAAGCAGCTAACATTTCAATTATTTTCATTAAAAGTATTCGTAAAAATTCCAATTTGTAAAAAAGAAAAGTGAACTCAGAAAGGCTTAGCGTCAGTGTAGAACACTGCACCGATATTCAAAAAAAACACAACTCAAGCCACAATAGAAATAAAAATGAAATATATCACGTCATAAAACGGGCTCAAAAGACATTGGTATCATTTCAGAAAAAACGTAGCGTCAGAAAAAGTGTGCACGGATATGCATTGTAAACCGAATATTTGTTTTTCTTACAAATCAAACGCAACACCGGCGTGGGCGAACTTCCCTTGAACGCTGTCGAGCCGACGCCTTGCGCACGATGTGGACGTTAGTCGGCGCCCGCGTTTAAGACTTTGTGCCAAAGCTGCGATGCTCAAAGCGGCAACCAGCGTTGTCGCACGACCATTGGGGGCATCATAAAATTCCCTGGCCATGGCTGTCACCCGCAGGGGCTGTCGAAAGGTGGCGGTGGTTCAACTATACGGCAATGTCAACGGCCTTCTCCCACGCAGAGAGGCGATGACGGATCCTTTGGCACGATTCTTGACCGCAAAATCTTCCAGTATTCTTCTCTTGGGCGAAGGAAAAACAATTTTCTGACAGCACGAGAAAAATAAAAACAGATTTGTGGAAGCTTACGCCGCTACCCCCCTGTAGTGTGCAAGAGAGAGGGGCATGAAGGAGGGGTGGGTACCCTTGACGTGTGTCGAATGCTCCGATTAGTTTATGTTTGCTCTAAATTTCCATTCTCGTCACTCACCGTGATTTATAGATCACTGCCGGCGGTTCCACATTGCTCCCTGGATAAATACCACGCATGTCCATCCGTAGGGTGCAGTTCAGCGGTCCCGTATCTCTCGGGCGGATACCGACAAGAGAGAGGCGCCGCTCGAAGGCCATTAGAGCATTTCCCGCACGTCGTGTTCACCGTGCCGGAGCAAGTCGAGCCGCGCTCGGAGCGCGCAAAATTCCCTTTGCTGGTGGTGGCGCCTCCGGACACGTGCCCTTCAGTGAGCGCCCGGTTGGGCTAATAGGGAACTGCGGTCAAGAGCAGGAGCGGGAGGTTCACAGCAGCACCTTAGGGCCGCGGCACAACTGCCGATCGGCCCGGCGCTCTCTCCAGGCTGGTACGACGGCTACTGCTGCTACTACCGCAGGAGTTCACAGTAGTAGCAGCAGTACTACTCCAGTAGTAGCTGCAATAGTTCACATAAGTAGCAGTACTACTCCGGCGGCAGCAGCAGTAGCGGCTTCGCGGTAGCTCGACGAGGCTGGTGCTCTTCCCGGCTCGGCCAGGTGCTTCCGTCGGCGACAGGCCGCCCCGCTACTCCTCGTCGAGGGAGAGCTGCGACGACACGGCGTGCTCCTGCGCCACGGCCGCCAGCTCTTTGAGGAACTCGGCGTAGACAACGGCGCAGTAGACGGCGTTCTTGACGCGCAGCGCCTCGCTCTGCTGCTCGGCGATGTTGCGGAACGGCGACGATGAGGAGAGCGGCGCCGCCGCCCGCTGTCCCAGCCGCACGTGCTGCAGCGCGTGCTGCGCCGCCTGTCGCGCGCGGCTCGGGCTGTTGGCGTGCCGCAGCAGTAGCTCCCCCAGAGAGGGCTTCCGGCTCTTTGCTGCACGGGGGGAGGGGAGGGTCTGAGCGTTTCTTATCGTGCACTCTTACGAGTCCAGTCCGTTAGAAATGCGCACTAATCATGCGTAGCAAAGCTCTTGGAAACAACACTGTTTTAAGTATCTTTCAAAACTGGCTCAGCCTCAGAAACGGATGCCGAAGGCGAGCCGGTAACTCGATCGAGGTCTGTGTAACTCAATCCTGTGGCAGGTGAACAGGAAGATTAAGACTTATCCAACAAGAATACTTTAATATTTTATGCGGAGATAGAGTAATCCTTGCCAAGCACGAATTTACCGTCCACGAGATTTGAGTATACATGGATGTACTTCTGTATACCTGTTTTAACACGTAGGCTTTCACGACCAATTTATCCATGAGAGGTTTTTGGGTTAGATCGCGTAAATATAAAGGTGTCCGCCCGACACAGCCAATGTGTCATGAAAACAGAATGTCAATCCGTGACTCGTATAGCACACCGGTGTGTTAGAGAATAAATCCACAATTCAGGTACGACGTTTTGCCAGTAATTACAACTAGCATGATCAGGTGACAGCCAGATTTGTGGAGAAATGTATGTACATTGTGCATGCACATTGTTCTTGTACATCTTGCCTTACTTTGTGTGCACAAAAATCACAGTATCTGTTCTTGTCTGCTTACAGATAAGGAGGATTTCTCCACAAATCTGGCTGTCGCCTGGCTCTGTCGCTACCCACTCCTCTCTCTTCTCCACGTTGCTACCTCCGCAATCGTTCACATTCACGCTCCATCCCACAAAATTATTGTATATTTTATTTTGTGATTGGCGTATTACCGTGTGTTGCTTAAATATGACATACTGTACTCGTATCGCGTGCCACTCAGCGTGGTAAATAAAAAAAAATTATCAATTAATTAAAATGATAAGTATGGCCCCTGAGTGCAGTGATGAAAGTGCCTCACTATTATCATCATCATCAAAGGTAAATGTAATTTAATTTGCCGTATATTTCATAATTAAACATGTCTTGAATGTTGCTGCCATTCTCTTCAGTCTGTTCGTTGGTTAATTTTTTGTGAAAGTAAGAAATATTGACATGGGATTTAATCGGCTCACTCACGACCTTGGTCCCCCCCTCACCCTATTATCCCCAAAAGGTCCTAAGTTTACCAGCCACGAATTTACCAACCATGAGGGTTTTCAGGAACCTAAAACTCGTGGTTGGCAAGGGACTACCCCGTGTATCACACGCATATTCCAGGGGGTGTCGAGGGAAGGCCATACCCTGGATTGCCAGAAGGCAGTACAACAAATGTTGACTCCTGCTGTTCCGTCTGTACGGGATCGAGCGTTGCCCCCACAAATGTGTGGGTTTTCTCCAAGTGCTCCGGTTTCCGCCCATACGTAAGCACTCATTAATTGTCCAATGATTTACTTAATACAGAGGACCGCTGGAGCTTGGGCAATTGCTGGCACCGGCTCCTCACCCCACGGCCGCCACTGATGTTGCAGCTCCTCTACGCGCAGCGTTACAAGCTGAGATTATTATTCATTATTATCGTACGAAGAAGACTTAATGTCAGCTGACCTGTGTTTTGTTTGTCTCCACGACGACGCTAGCGATGACTTTAAGCCGACCGAGCCGCGTTACTCCGACGTGGTGGCTGCGGCGTCTCCGCGCCCAACCTCGTTGCTGATCCGTCTCCCCCCTTGCACCCGACCACTGGAATCAACGCTCCCTGTACATCCCCAGCAGTGCCCCTCCTCAACCTCCTTCCGTTTCCCCTCTTAAAGCCTCACCACCTCCTCTCCATTAACAATTCCCTTCATCTTCCCTCCCCTCGCCCCTCCACTCCGTCCCGTCCCTCCCCTGCAGCCCTTACCGTGACCCCCACGTGCCCTCCGTTACGGTCGCTTATTCCTCGGACCTTGCGCACTGTGTCCTTGCCATCTCAATCAATCCATTTTTGTAACCGCTTTTAAACTCTGTTATAGAGCGCCTTCAGCTAAGACGCTCGACAAACAAAGTAAGATGCGTATCGCTCCACCGAGCCACCTCCTCCCCGCCCGACAGGCGCTGGTGCTCACAGCAGCAGCAGCCTCACCGAGTTGTTCGGCGCGGCTGAGGGCCGGGACGAAGAGCGGGGAGTCGACGGCGCCGCTCTGGCCGCGCGTGATCAGGTACTGCCACGCTCGCACCACCATCGGCGGGAAGTCGTCGTAGCCCGCCGCAAACGCTTCGATCCGGTTCTTCACCGTGCCCAGCACCTGCACGCGCACAGCCCCGGCGACAGCGCGCATGTGTATATATATATGTGTACCATTGGACCTTTTTGCCAGTATCAAAAAGGACAGTCCGGGGCCTAGTGGGTGGCGACAAATAATGATTGCAGCGATGAGGACAGACAGGGTCAAGTGAGGTAACTGGGTGAGGAGTCACCGCAGGGGGAAGGGTGGAACCCACGAGGTGTTAGTGATGCAAAGGAAACCTCCGACAGGAGAAAGTTTTGGAGAAGGGGCGTGGCAGAGGCGAGGTGAGATCAAAAGCAGCGCGGAGTGGGGCTCGAGGCTGCCGTGGGGGAGTCGGAGTCCGGACCGTCAGCGCTGTCATCGCTGTGGATCGCCCTCATAGTCTTGGAAGACGAGCGAGGGGAGTTGTATATTTACGCCGTGGCTACTACATCGACGGCTCCTATAGAGTCCGTCAACTATGTGGTGAGCGTCGTGTAGCAGCTACATAGAAGTCACCCAGCTGGAAATGAGTCCACCTGCGTCCATCTGATAACCTGCCATCGAGTCGGGCTGACTGCATTGTATAATAAATATATATTTAAGTTAAGAAGACAGCGTTTTTAAGTGCTACATTACACAAGTATGAAAAATAATTGGTTTAACCCTTTGATACTGACAAAAAGGTCGCATGATATAGCCGCTCACCCCGCGCTATAAATGCCCTGATAGTGCATTGTCTCTGTACTGTTAACCTTTAGGCGTTCTCTGGCCTGACACTGGTGAGACGAGGCCAATCAGTTTCAAAGACAATGCATATATCAGAGTTTGTTTGCGTGCTCACCACCAATACGTGTGGTTACTGCAGACTTGATTCCTTGTAAAATTTATCTATTTGGTGTTGGAACATCTTAAAGAAAGGCGAAACATCTATTCTCATTTTCATATATATATGTGGAACTTCTTTCGCACCACCATACATAGCTAACCGCGCTAATCGGAGGCGCCATAGCGGCGTGCGGCTGCTGCCCTAAATCTTTGTCCGTGTGTTCCTGGCAGGCCCAGGCCGGTGTTCCGGTGGGGTTGACGGGTTCCCCACAAATGGCTCTTGCGAGGACGAGAGCTACGATCTCACTCTGGCTTACGGTCCGTATTCTCTTAGGGCATTTATGATCGTGCTACAATCGTAAGCAGGTTAACCTAACTCTTACAACTCTCTCCTGACAGCAAGTTTAAGAGAGAGGTAAAGGATTTGAGAAATAATGAAAAGACCTGGGGGGCCATCGATGCTTCTGTTAAAGGAAAATAAAACAAGCAGAATTAGGCAGCACGTGTCAAGGGAACATCCGGTGAGAGACGGAACGAACGCTATGGCGGTGGAGACCGAGAGAAGGGAAGAGGAGCGGAGGGGATGGGGTGAGGGAGAATGGGGGAGGCCATTGCCTAGCAGTGGGGAGTTTCACAGGGAACCACAGACTCACTCAGAGAATCACTCAGAGAATCACTCAGAGAATCACTCAGAGACTCACTCAGAGACTCACTCAGAGAATCACTCAGAGAATCACTCAGAGAATCACTCAGAAAATCACTCAGAGAATCACTCAGAGAATCACTCAGAGAATCACTCAGAGACTCACTCAGAGACTCACTCAGAGACTCACTCAGAGACTCAGCGACTCGCTCAGGGACTCACCCAGAGACTCACCCAGAGACTCAGGGACTCACTCAGAGACTCACTCGGAGACTCACTGCTGTCGGTGCCCTCGCTCACCTGCACCAGGGACTTGACGCTCGGCTGGAAGACCATGTTGGTGTTGAGCAGGAAGGAGCGCACCAGTGGCTGCGGGTAGCAGGCCAGCTGCGTTACGACGCCCGTCAGCAGCAGGTTGACGTACAGCGAATTCTGCATCATGTTCTCCAGCTTGGCAAACAGCGCGCCCACAAAGGGCCCTTGGACAACGGGAGCAACGGAGGACAACGATGGACACCCAAGTGTCAACGACGCCCGTGACGACGAGGGCGTTTTAACGCGAGACTACGGCCTGTAGAATGCTGCCGTGGTGGTAACGGTCAGCACGCTGGACTTGCAATCCAGAGGTCGCCAGGTTGATTCGATCTCCCAGCGCGAAAGTTAAAAACTTTATTCAAGTTTCTTAAATCCCCCTGTCTCTATCACCCCAACAGGTACACCAAGGTTAGACGATCGGCAGATCACGTATGGTGGAGTAAAGTGTGAGTATTTCACCTCTACTCAGATGTCTGACCAGCATGGAAGAATCGCCCAAAATACTCTCGAGAGGGGAAGTTTATCCACGAGTGGAGTTCCTTCCGTGAGCAGTGGCGTGAGCAGGGGATTGCAGGGATGCACCTTTACCTAGTCTACAGTAGGGGTGGCCAAACGCTGGCTCACAAGGAGCACGTGGCTTGACATGGACGCAGCTAATTTTGATTTTCCAATAACAACCTTACGTGCCAGTACAGAGTGGATAGACGACACTCCCGGTACAGACGAGGGAGGCAGCAGAAGAGACGTGACCGAAATACCCGGCACGAGGCCGCAGCGACAAACCCAACCGCACGGAGGAGGGAGACCGCACAACCGAGACGGAGACATTCGCCAGCACGGCGCGACCCCGCAACCCACGCCAGTCCTCACCGGTGAACGGCGTGCCGATGGCTTGACTCGGATGCTGTGCGAGCAGGGCAGGCAGGGTCACCACGTGGGCCTGCGTCGGCGTCTCCACGCCCCGTGGCTCCACCTGCTCCGAAAGTGCCGAGAAGTCGGCGGCGACGCAGTTGGGCGCGATGGCGGCGGCGGTCTCATCCACTCCGATAACCGCATCCCCGGATGATTCCTCGGCGTCAGCGGCACCGGCCATAACGGCGACCAGCGATTGCTTGTGCAGGTCGGCAACGAGGCCGCTGGCGTCATCCGATGAGCCCTCCAGGAACGTCTGGATGAGGCTGTCGACCGACTCGTCGAGAGCGGAGGGCGCTTCCGCCGGCGTGTCGCCCGCCGTCATCCCCGCCGCACCCTCGTGCCGAGCGCAGGAGGAGCCGGCGGGAGCGGGAGCCGGCGCGTCCGACTCCGTCTCCTCCCAGGCAGCGCTCTCTGCCGACGGCTGCGGCTGTCCGCGGGGCGGCACGATCACTGGCGCCGGCTCGATGGGCTCGGCGCTCCCGTTGGCCACGCTCCCGCCGCCGCCGACTTCGTTGTCGTCGTGCGATTCTCGTCGCTTCTCCCTCCTCTGCTTCTTGGCCATGGGATCGTCGTCAGAAGTTTCCGGGGCCTGCACGACGCCACCCTCCCCGCTCCTCGCCGAATCGGCGCCGTTCAGACTGGATGGCGCCTCCAACCGCGAGTCGCCCTCCAGGATCACCGACGTCGGGGCCAGGCCGTTTTGGTCGCCCACCGGCTTCGGGGGGCGCGGCACGGCAGCGTCGTTCTGAGCGCCCTGCCTCCTCCGCCGCTGCACGCCGCGCTTCTTGGAGTGCGGGAACACGGTGATGCGGTACCGGTCGAGGCAGATGTCCCACTCGGGGCTCTCCGCCGGCGGCTCGAGCTTGCGCTCCAGAGCGAAGTGCTCGGCGTCGAGCGGCAGCGAGGAGAGCGCCTCGCTCGGCGCGATCACCACGCTGCCCGGCGCCGGCGTCTCCCCGTCGTAGGGAGCCGACCACGCGCGGCACGCCAGCGCGCAGCGCCACACGCCGCAGCGCGCGTCGCGCAGGTACTGCAGGTAGCCGGGCTCCGCTTCCGTCCGCTCCTCGAAATTGCCGCTGCCGGGCCGCAGCTGTTGCTGCTGTGGCGACGCGAGCGCTGTCGACGTGGGGGACTGCGGACGCGCCGGCGGTTCGTGAACAGCGGGCGAGCGCTGCTGCTGCTGCCGTTCGAAGATTTCCGACTTCTGCCGCGAGAAAAACCCCATGCGGGCCGGAGTAGTGGGTTTTGGTGCCGGAGACGCCGCGGGCTGGCCTTCCGAGGCGCCGCACACCACCAAGCCTGGGCGGTACGAGACACAGGGGGAAGGATGTCACGTCGAGGCCGGGAGTCGATTCAGATGTGCGCAGCGCCACCTCGCGCATCCAGCCCTAACGAATCTGCCCTGACCAATTAAACCCCTACATCTGCGCAAAGCTGTGTAACCGCCATTTGTTACAGATGTTCACACATCCGATCTTTTCACACGTGCAGGGGCACATTCTTGGTTCCGCGTACAATCCCCTCAGTTAGAAAGTACAGTCGAATGCATTACCCACGTTTACAGCACCTTGCAATCTCGAGCGAGCCAGATATGCGACAATGGACTACAAAAGAAGGCTCCTCGATTCGGTGAAAACTTCACGCTGTGCGGGTTGCAATCTGATTCCAGGATCGGATCCCTTTCGTCCCGTGCCGCTTGCGTTCATTCTCACTCTTTCAGTCTCGTTTGTACATCAACATCAACAAATAGGTCGTGTAAATTGCAAAAACAATTCCTTCGTGCGCAACTCATTATTGGATCTACCATGGCAGTAATATTTAAATCTTGAAACGATAAAACCGTTCCTTGCGATTTACAAACTGGGCAGAGGTAGTCCATCAAAGAGGTCATCATGCCCCGTACCGATTTGCCATATCGGCCCCGTTTTGATCGTTTAGATCAGGGGTGGGGAATGTCCGGCCCGCGGGCCGTACAAGGCCTGCAAAATTATTTGGTCTGGCCCTGCCAAGGCAACTGCAGGCAGGACTCGAAATTCAATAAATCTAGGAGCAAACCTGGAAAAGCAGTTGCGAGTAGAAACATCATCAATACCAGCTAACATCACACGCCTCACCAAAGAGAAGCAGTTCCAGCCATCACATTAGGGGTGAGTTAATCAAATGTTTAACCAAATATAACACACTAATTTTAAAGTTGATAATTTTGTATGGCCCGCGAATGATGTTATAAATATCCAAATGGCCCTTGGCAGAAAAAAGGTTCCCCACCCCTGGTTTAGATAAACAGGAGATATTTTGATTTCTGTTCCCGCGGAGTTCCGCTGAAAGCTTCCCGATTGCTAAGTAATCATTCGAATGGAAAATTGTTCCGCTTCTTTTAGCGGTGACAGCCAAAAACAGTGCTCGCCACATTTAGAAACATGCCCTTGGAGTATTTGGCTGCTATAAATAAGCTAGATCGCTGGGCTATCGTTTGTGGCTTCTGAAAGAGAGCTACGTAGCTAAGTGGGCCTTACCTGGTTAAATAAAATATAGTTTAGTTTAAAGAAGGGGAACAGGTCCATTGCAAGTTTAGGGCATCACTCTTTCTGAATACGAGTCACCAGTACACGGCGATGCTACATTGTACATCCCAGGGTATAGGGTCCACGAAGATCATGTCGTCCATTCTGCAAAGTAGCGTCAGTATAATGGCTGTCTATGTTGGTCTAATTGTTGTTATACTTTAATTCCTGACAATTTTTTTGATTGAAATAACAATCATGAAAGTTCATGATTCATATTTAGTTTATTTTTGGTTAGAAAATGTAGCTATATCAAGTTTTTTACGAAATGAAGTTGTCATAACTTAAATCAAGTATCTACAGAGGTTATTTTGGGTTAGATCGTGTAAATATCAATGTGTTGTTAAACCCGCCACCACCCGACACAACCAATGAGTAAGGTTTGTGACGTACAAGAAACGTGCCAATTAGTTACGAGTTAAGCACACCAATTGTGTGCTGGAGAGTAAACCCACAACATTTACAATTCGAGTATGACGTTTCGCCAGTAATTATGAATCAAGTAGTCATGACAACTTGATTAGATTGGCTATGCCGTGGTGGAGGGCATCACTGAAAACTGGCATTATATCTACACCATGATCCTGCCCAAAATGAAACAATTATAAATCATATTGGTTGTGAAGCCTACGTAAAATAATATTAATATTAACATTCACGATAATAAAGTTACAAAAAATAACCTATTGACCATTAAATCAGTCCCATGCAAAAGCTCACTGCGGAGTAATCGTGCGGCATGGAGGTGACGTCATCCTCCTCTAACAAATGGTAGGCTAGATGAATAACTATTAAGGTAAATCTTCACATCAAAGCACCAAAACAAGACGGTAAAAGTGTGACATGCAATTAGGGGAAACCGACATGGTGTTAATCGTCATTAAGCTAGAATTAATAATGTGCGGTGAAATGTTACATCGCTCGACCCCCCTGTACGCCAAGACCGATGCTGCAACGTGCAGTGTGTAAGGGTGCAACGTGCAAGGTGCAGAGCGCACCTTTGGACCAGAGCACGTGCTCGTCCTCCCGCTCAGCGAGCAGCAGCTGCTCCAGGCGGCAGCACTCGGGCGACAGCGACAGCAGACGGTCGGCCGTGCGCCCGTACAGGTCCACCTCCTTGACGGCGCGGCGCTGGCTCAGCATCACGTGGTTGCACGGGATGAGGAACCTGGCGGAGGAGAGGTGGGCGTTGTTGGGGGAGGGGTGGGCATGGAGGTTCGGTAACGGCGACCAGCGGTGAATTGTCACGAGTCGAGATCGTGACCCAACGTGCGGTTAGTTTATTGATTTATCTCAAGGTTTATATATCGCACCTCCGATTGGCGACGTTCGCTGGGTAAGAAGTTCGACATACATACATATATAGCGACCTGCCCTTTGTACAAGTAAATTAATTGTAATTTTCTGGATCATCCAAGGCATTTCACGATTAACTGCCTCTACAATTCGATGCAGATTCGATTTGGGGTCATTGTTTTGTCCGTGATAATTTTTTCCTAGGCCTATGACAATTCAGCCCCTCTTAACACGGAGACTCGCCATCGCTTCCTTCCTTTTGCCAGCTCCTGCAACCGTACAGCAGCAGAAAGCGTGCTCTTGAAGAGTCCCCGAACCCCGACCCTTGCCTTCCAGACAGGCGCCAGATGGCGGTGCGAGCGTCGCGGTGAGCAAGGCCGCGCCTCACCTGAGCACCAGCTGCAGCATAACGTCCTCACAGTTGAGGCTGAGCAGCGTCCGGAAAAGCGCCAACGACACCATGCACAGCTGTGTGACACAGAAACGGCACCGTCGCGTCACGCGAGCGTGGTGGGGGGCTCAAACCACAAGCAAAATATAAACAGGGGAACGAACAATGGCGCGCACGCACGCATTCTCAAACGCTCTCCTACACACGTTTGGCCATTGGGAGGGTTTTTAAACTGGCGATGATCACATCGACGCTCCAGGCCGGTCGACGAGACGATGTCGTCACATGTAATCATGTCATCTCAAACACCCAGTTAGACGGTTGAGGCGTTGGCACGAACGAAACAGCAACATGGAACTTTACACAAAACTTTAGTTCACATTGGATGAAGATGGACGGAGGAATAAACGGAGGGAGGGACGAAGGGACGGATGGATGGACGCGTGAACGCGTAAATGCTTTTATCCTCGGTTATTTAGCAGATGACTAGGCTCGTAGGCTTGGGTGACCGCGAGGCGCCGTGGTGAGTGGAGGGAGGGAGTGGGCCGTGGAGTGACGGGGGCCGTGAGGTGCCGGGGGCCGTACCCGCGAGCTGCTGCTGATGCGTGCCACGAGCAAGTCCAGGACGCGCTTGTCATCCTCGGAGTGGAGCAGCACAAAGTGCAGGAAGGTGCGCAGCAGCGACGGCTCCGTGACCATTCGCAGGAAGAGGTCCAGGTAAGCTGTGCTGGCGATCTGCTCCTCCACCAGCGTCTGCGCACCGAAACGCACGCACGCGCGTAAAGACAAAGATCCCCCGTCATGGCAAGTTAGCGAGTAGCACATATGAAGGCTGGCACGGCACACGACGGGGTGCCGTGCCAAGAGCACACCCGGCCGCCTTTGTCTCCCAAACGGCAATGTTTACACAGCGCTCCAGGTACTCATTTGAGATAGTTTACACTGAAAGGCTCACGGTCACGAACAACTTCATCACAGAGCGACATTATTGCGGTGAAGCTGGGAAACAAACGTTCTGTACAACAGTTGACGTGACATTTGTCTATATGAGCCTTTGTAGTGCAATGCACTTGGGGTCCACTGTTGGTCTTTCAAAGTTTTTATCTGTGCCCAGAACAGCTCCTCATCCTGGTCAAAGACAGAAGCTCCGGCTGACGCAGCGGTAGGGTTGAACGTGTGTACGCGCGGTCTATCTCACCTTGTCCAGCGCTGGGCCCATGACTGGGATGAGAAACCCGTGGTAGATGTACTTTATCAGCTGATTCCTCACCACCTCGTGAGCAACCTGCGGGGAGGGGAGCCCGGTGAAGGATGTTAAAAAACAGACGGCGGAAATCTGACAGTTCAATCGCAGGAGCATGACGTCTCAATTACAAACATATTTCAATAAAGCAATCGTTCCGTAACCTATGTCAAAGCAATTTCAGTCAGGATTGCACACTGAATAGGGCATAGCTTTTGTCACTAGATGGCAGACGTATCACGTGATCAATGATGAGGACACCCTTGCGCAACCGCACATGAGAATTCTGATATGGGCAACCCATTTAATGATTTGGCCGGTTTTCTTTAGGATAAATCTGCAATAGCAATGAAAGATTAACAATTGGACCAGGTATACGGGAGTAGTCGCAACTGCCCCCCCCCCCCACCAATTCCCAATCCAGAGACGGACAGACAGACCACTTAAAAATTGTCAAAAAGCATTTAGAATGGATTCTCAAATCCTGAATCGTAACAATTCACTGGATCGTTGCGTGAGGGCGCAGAGAATCGATCCGAGTCCAGCAGCCGGCCGCATTGTGGAGGGCGCACTCACCCACGCTCACGAGCACTCACAAGCCACGCTCACCAAGCACACTCACCAAGCACACTCACCAAGCACACTCACCCGCGGTGACCCACACTCGCCGGCGCTCACCTGCACCACGGCGTTGCAGAACTCCAGCGAGTTCATGAACCTGACGAGGGCCGGCACGCCCAACCAGTCCTCCCGGCGCAGCGAGTGCCACTCGTCGGAACTCACTTCAATCTTCCGCGGCAGCGACGAGTACAGCCCGCTCAGCCCCGTCGCCAGCACCTGCAACAAGCGTCGCACCAGCAGGCGGGGTCAGCGCCGGCAGCCGCGTGAATGACGCGACGCCGTGGACCGGACCGGCGCGAGCTGCAGCGTCGGTCTCGGTACACAGGAGGGCTGCCCGCCAGGAATCCGTCACAGGGCTGTGCGATGTAACATTTCACCGTAACATTATTAATTCTCGCTTAATGACGATTAACACCATATCAGTTTTCCAGAATTGTATTTCACAATTTAACGTCTTGTTTGGGTGAACCCGAGCCTGGGCAGTGGGCATTGGAGCGGTGGAAGAAGACATCGACTCCTCCATTAAAACGGCAGCCGGGAACGTTAGTTGCGTTTTGTTTTCAATAAGCAATGTAGCAACCTGTTTGCGATTGTTTACTCGGGCCCTTATTTAAAGTGACGGCTTGCCCCACATCCTGCCTCCTGAAGGTGGGAAACCCCGTACAAGACAGGCCCAGCGCGACATGGCTCGTGATGCCGATGAAATCACCAAGTCCGGCCCATCGCATCCTGTTCAGGGACAGCTGCTGCGTCCAGGGAGAGCGAACTGGCGACCTCAAGAATGCAACTCCAGCATGTATTCCATTACACCACGGCAGAGTCAAAATAAGATTTATGCAGATGGAATGTAATAGGGAGGAAAACAAAAAAAACACAATCCTAAAATGGAAAAAAAAATGTGATGAAAGCGTGTGCACACCAATGGCAGGCTTTGCGGGTGCGGTAGCGACCGCCCGATGCTGCTGCTGCCCAGTTGCTCAACAACGTGGAATTTATGGAGCGTCATAAACGCCTGTCAGAACTGCCTTGCCTGTTATCCGATATTCCGGATAACATGCAAGGGGTGCAAGGTGCACATTGACACACATTCTCAATGAACCACTCGCCCTTCCTGCATTTCTGACGTCAGTTACCCATTAAGGATTTTACAACGTTCTACACTGCAATGGGTAAAGTTTGCAGGGTCATGCAATGTCAAACAAATCCACAAAAAAAAGTGTGTGAAGAGCACACCAAACATTGTGCACTGACGCAGCACCCAGAGGCCAGCGGGGTCTACGGGACGACCAAAAGCCAGAAGCTGAGAGAGAGACCCTTACAAGGTCCGGTGTTGACCTTACAACGACGACAGGATCTCGTCGCCGAGAAAAACGATGTGATAGTGGCCACGGCGACCTCCTGACAATGCCGCAACATTAGGCACCTGGAAGGTTCGGGGATGAGGCTAAGTTTGTGTGCAGCTGTGAAATTCCCCCTCCCTCCACACTGCAGCTGTCTTTCCACCATTTATATTAAGTCATACAGTATGTTCACCTATAACGCGGTGGGAGTAATTGCGTTCCTGAAGAACACCGCGCTATGGAAAAATCGCGTTAAAATAAGAAAATATAGGGGAAAGCACAGTCCGCAATAACATACGAGATGCGTACGCAGGCTGAACAGGGATTGAGGCACGTGGGTAGGCATCTAGAACAGTGGTTCTAAACTGTTACTGCAGCCTGCACTCCTTTGGTTCTCAATCGTAAAAAAAAATGTAAAGTGTTAATAAACACTTAGGTTTGATGACACAAAGTAGTTGTACTTACGTCCCCGTGCTTAATTTGTGTTCCGATGATTTACCTTCTAAAATAATATGGCCACGTCTCGCACCCCCAGATAGGGCATCTCGCACCACCAGGGGGTGCGTGCACCCAGGTTAAGAACCACTGATCTAGAAGCATCCAGCAGCATCCCGCTTTGTGCAATGTTACGCCGAGGCAGCCGTACAACCGCTTATTCCTACCCGCCCGACCTAGTTCTGTTCACTCGATCGCGTTATAAAAAATGTGTTACCTGAAACATTCATTGCGTTATATCCAATTCGCATAATGAAAACATGCGGCGTTATATCAGAAATCACTATATTTTACAAACCACAAGTTCGCTTCCTGAGAATGCTCCCGGCACGAGCGAAACGTCGGGCATCGTGCCAAACAACGCATGGCAAAAACAAGCAAAATACATCAGATCGCTATTTTTGTATTATTATTCGTGATATCAGATATATTTTGTTCGAAATGAGAACGTTTTGTAAAATTAAGATCGACAATCAAACAATATTTTCCAAAATAAGACGATAGAATTATCTTTACGCATAAAGATCTGACCAAATGTGTGTCATGAAACCACCCGAAACAGCCAAACTAATTAAATTGCCACGCGGTGTACGAGGGGGTTTTTTTTAAGCGCAAATTTGACCACAACTCTACATTACATTTGGAATAATTTTTTCCCAGACATTTGACAGATATCCAAATCAAACATCGTGCCTTCATAAACATGAGAATTCCCCTCCAATGTTCCGGTGAGCTGATACAATAACTGGCCCAGTAAAATGCCTCACAAAGTGATAATTTAATTTGTTTGACCGTGTCGGGTTGGTGGTGGAGGATTTCAAGACACATGTTCAGACAGTTAGGTGGCCTTGGGTGGGTGTGGGCACTGTAGTCTACGCTCCTCCACTGTCTCCTGAAGCCCTCTCGTTGTGGTCAGCAGCACACTTCGACATTGCCCTCCGGCTCCTGCACAGATCGCTGCTGCCTTCACGCTCAACAAAATATCATCGATGGCCCGACCCGAACACCAATTACGGATTCAGTCATCGTGGACCTCGCGCCGCCGAATCGGCAACCCCGGCAACGCCGGGCTCTCACCGGGCAGAAATCAGAGCGGTCGGCGATGTACTCCCCGAGCGAGCGGTTCTCCGCCGTCAGTGACATGATGAGCAGCAGCGCGTCGCGCGCCTGCTGCCCCAGCGAGCCCTCGCGGTGCACGTAGCCCACGAGCAGCGCGAACACCAGGGCGTCGTTACGCGGTGCGAAACCCGCGATGCCGGCAGCGCCGCCGCCCGATGGGGCGAGCGGGGACGGGTGGTCGTTGAAGACGAGCTCCAGTGTGGCCGGGTCCTTGACGAGCACCGAGCACAGCTGGCTCAGCAGTAGCACCAGGTTGGTCTCCACCTGCAGGCGACAGGGACCACGCTGCTGCTGGAATCTCACCCAGGTGTCCAAGTGAATCGATATCTAGAACAAGGGACCTCGCAGTATGCCGCTACGCGCTTCGATCGTCCAGATGACCAGCGTGAGGCTGCTCCACTCGCCCACTCGCAAATCTCGACACGAACACGGAAACATCACCGAGCAGCACCCCGCCGTACAAGACGAGAACGAGGAGAGGGAGACGCAAAGCTTTTCCGTTGAGTTCCGGCTCCCGCCATCCGCAGCGCCACAGGGGTGGGGTGGAGGGAGGGAACGGCCTCACCTTGGGAGAGCGCGAGTTGGCGCACGCGGCCATCAACCCCAGCAGCGGGTGAAGGATGGGTTTGTGATGCAGTAGGGGCTGGTGGGACTGCGACACCAGCACCTCGTACATCTTGAGCTGCTCTGCTCTCACCTCCTCGTCCTCCTCGTCAACAGCATCCTGCGCAGCACGAGGTTCACGGAGATTCCCACTTGAGCTCCCCCCGTGCTCCACTGGGGCATTTCAGCTGAGGCCAGCGAAGGGTAAACTCACGGTACGCATGGTTCTGGACTGGGCGTTTGCCGTGCTGAGCCAGAACTAAAGGGCACTACGCTAGATTCACAATACGTCTGAATCTGGCTCGAGGCCAAACGGGGCCAAACGGGGCCAAACATGGGGAGAACGATGCAATCATTGCAGTATGTATGTAAAACTGTTTTTCGTACCGTACGTAACCAACTATGATAATCAGAAGTGCTGTGGAAGGGACAACAAACTAAACACAATAAGCAGTTCTAAAGCGCAGCGTCACCGCGCCCATATACGTGTGTCTCGACTCGTTCACCGAGCGGGACGCCTGTGGCACGGATCGGCTTCTGCGGTGGAGAAATTATCTAGCCCCTCCTGCACGGCCGTGGCACGGCTTCGGTGTGCAGTGGAAGAGAGAGATCATGCAAAGAGACAAATCAACCCGTTTGACCACCTTATAACCATGCCACATGGAAGCACCCAGAAGGTGGATGTTGGCAATATCACAGTCACAACTCACGGTCACAATTTTAGTCAAGAACCAATTATTTATTTGTCCCTTTCGTGCCTTCTTGTTTGCATTAGCATACGATTGTACATTATTTCCATGAATTACAAATAATACAATCTCACACACAGCTCTCCCTTGCAGGCTCGGGCCTTGTGCTGGGATGGGCAACCGCCGTGCATCGTCACAGGAGGTGTGGACAGGTGGCTGCTGCTACTGCTGCTGCTGGGTCACATTGTGGGCAGCAGAGGGGAGTGCTGCAAAATCCGTTGTTGTACCGTACTACGCTCCGATGTCTAAGCTCTCAGTCTACACTAACCCGCTTGGTGAGGTATGGTAAAATAACCCCGATGACCCATGAAAGCCTCACGGTGTCCAGTTAATATTAATATCGAATCCCGCGTGAACGAATCACTCGAGTTTGATTCGTAAACATGGAAATTGGTTCGCGTGACGCATCCATTTAACAGACGCTTCAAGCACCACGACATAAATAACAAATATTTTAAAACCTTAATTCTTGGATCAAATCACAACCCAGAATCGTGGTAATTCCCGCAATCAGGCGAGAGCTGTCGCACGTCGACTGCCCAGCGCAGCAAGAACACTCTTCCAGACGCAGCCAAATGTCGTGAGGCCCGCAGCTTCGAACGCAGAGCTTGCACAACACAAGCAGCCATAAAACACACAACACACACGCATGTGCGCACACACGCACACGCACATGCGCACAGCGCGTTCACTTTGCTTTGTGACGACGGCAAGTTCGCTGGCGTGGAATGACGCCGCTTCGGGACATAGCCCTTGCAAAGCTAAGTCAAATTCAAGGGATGGTGGGAGAGCGGGGGGTGTGGTGGTGGTGGTTTGAGAGACTGGGGGAGGCATGAGCCAGACTTTGGCGGAATGTGCCCAGGCTACATTGTCATGCGAGCGTCAGTGCCCCCCATCACCGTTGGCACTTTTTAAAAACCAATATTTTCTTTAAATGGCAAATGACAGTGTGAGGCAATGAGTATTATTAGCAATAGATAACAACAATAAACTCGACACATGCATCCAGCCTACGTGTTAAATCAACATATTCATTAACACCACTGTGGCCCTTCAAAGGAGAATGTGTACAGTAGGTGACATTTTGGGCAAAGTTCCTTCTTCATAGCAGACGGATGGGCCACTCGCACGACTTGCGATGATCGGGTGCTTTCCAGGCGATTGCGGTCATTGCGATATCTCAGTATAAGCAAAACCAAGTGACCGCTGTGATGACTGCGGAAACGCAAATGTGACACACCGAAAAAAGCGTAAGACAGTGCAGAACTGGCAGACCTGATGGATAGAACGACGCAGACTGCACAGACAAGACAAACACGGACGGAACTCGGCAAAAACGAGACAACACAGACGAGACAGACTCCATGAGACAGCAAGAGTTGCATTGAATCGCAATACCGAATGGTGACGATTCACCGAGTACCACGGGAAGGGAGCGGGGTGTAGCGTACACGTGCGCACGTGGCCATTCTTACACGCCTAGCAACCGCCCCGTTGGTGCGCGTGGCAGCGTGCCCGGAGCACGAACTAAATTGCGCTCCCGAGGCATGGAGCTGACGAGCGGAGCTCACACCGTGGTGCGCGGACAATGCCTCGCCTCGCTGAGACGCTGCATTATTTAGGGAGTGGCACTTGGAAGCCAAGCGAGACACAAACACCACTGAGCCCCCCAACCCAACCCCACTCACCCCTCGCCTCCCGCCATCTGTCCCTGCAGGTGGCGACACGTTGGTACTCGTGCCATTCTAATTATTATTACTACCACCACCCCTGTTCACCCAGGAGAGCCTCACCGGGTCTCATGACTCTTCTTCGGAAGGACTCTGGCAAGTTTTTTTTTTCGCAGGAAAGAGGTGGGGGGGGCGATGATTCACTATCACAGATTCCAACCGAGTCATTTGCGTTGTCGTTTTTCAAATTCGGACCAAAACGCCAGCAAGCAACGGCCCCACCCCCGGCAGACGACGTAACGGTATCGTCGTCATTGTCGCCGCGATGACCCCCCCCCACCGCCACACCCAGCGGGGCCCATGGGAGGTCATTCGGAATATCAACGCTTTTATTTTGTCTGCGTACAGATTTTAGGAGCCGGCGACGGAGCCCTCACCTGGCCTCTGACGCCCCCGTGGGCGGTGCGCATGCGCAGGCCCCACGACACCACGCGGCCCAGGACCTCGTCGGAGACGGTGAACTCCAGGATGGGGCCCATGCCGCCCGTCCTCGGAGGCAGCTCTTCCGCCAGCAGGTACAGCATCTGGTCCACGTTGTTCCGCACCAAGTTCTTCTCGTCGGCAGGGGCCGTCGATGATGCGACCCCGTCGCGCCCCCCACCCGCATTCCTCTCGATCACCTTAAGCACCTGTAGCGGTCGGGGAGCCAGTGGGGCATCGGACGGTGCTCAAAACTGTTAACTATTTTTTTTTTGATCAGGTAAGGTATTAACTTATTTTTCAGAAGCAACCTGGCCACAAATGATAGCTCAACGAAGTGGCCTATCGTGTCGAGATTTATAGCAGAGCATGCAAACTCCAAATATACAGCAGGGTCGGAATTGAACCGACGACCTCCTGTATACCAGGTGAGGTAGTTAACATCTCCTAGCCACTGTGGCGCTTGCTCACGGGGTGCACCGCGTGTTGTTGGGCGCGGTGGAAGCAGGCGAATGTCGGTGCCGAGTGTCTGCTGGAGCCCTGCCCCCCCCCGCCCCCCCACTACACCGCAAACAACGACCCTGACTGACCAGGCCGAGGGATGCAGTGGGGTCATAACCGAGGCCTTTAGAAAACGTTCCAGCTACGCAGTTGAGGTGTTTCATTCATTCGCTAAAGAGCAAGCAAATGCATAGATAGCTCTGATGTGACCAATTCAAAGCGAACTCAACTTAAAAGCAGCGATCGCCTGAAAGGCCTCTTCAAAGAGCAGCCCCGCAGTGAGAATGCTGCCGAGAGGGCCCAGCGTGGACGTTTACATGCTCACAGAGATTAAGAACTCCGCTTTAATGACCATAAATACTGCACGTGAAAAGCAACAGACAGCAGCCGTGATTTCCCACTGTGGAAGAGATCAATGTGAAAGGAAACTCAGAAAGTGCCCGGGAGGCTTATAATGTCAGATCACTGGCGATCCCGGGTTCAAATCCAGGTCTCCATCTGCACGTGATGGAACGGGGTTCTCAAGTGGAGCGCATTGCTGGTCTGTGGGGGGAAGCGGACTGTGGGGAGAGAAGCAGACTGTGGGGGGGGGCGGAATGTGGGGGGGGGGGAGCGGACTGTGGGGGGGGGGGGAGCGGAATGTGGAGGGGGGAGTGGACTGTGGGGGGGCGGAATGGGGGGGGAGGAGCGGACTGTGGTGGGGGGGAGCGGAATGTGGGGGGGGAGTGGACTGTGGGGGGGGCGGAATGGGGGGGGGGGGGAGCGGACTGTAGTGTGTTGTATTGGTGTGGTCTAGGACCGTTCTTGCAGTCGTTTTGCTGCCTTGCCAAAGATTGGGAATTGAACTAATGCAATTTGATCGCATATACTTAATTTAAATTAGTGATTCGCTTACGTTTCCTATACTTTGCATTCCTATCGTGTTTTTGTATTGTTTGTTGTTGTAACGTTCTGACCCACCACTGGACATCCGTGAACGCGAGCTTCATAGCTCATCGGATTTCTCCAGGATAAACAAACATTTTCATTCCCGTCCTGGGGGAACGAGTTTGTAAGCGGCGGCATGCTAACGGCTGCGCCACCGCTCCCCGAATCCGCCTGAACACGACCGCGACGGGGCACGGAGAGAGCGAAGAGCGGCGCGAGGAAGCCACCCACCTGCATCCAGTGGTTCCTGTAGACCATGAGGCACGTCTCGGGGTCCGCGCCGGGGGAGCTGGGGGGCTCCGGCTGAGCGGCGGCCACGGCGGGGGCCACGGGGCCCGCCGCGGGGGCGCCCGCGGCGACGCCCGCGGCGCCGGCGGCCGCTTCCCGCTCGGCCTTGCGGCCCCCCGGCCCCCCGCGAGCGTTGAAGCGGCTGAGCCAGCTCATGCTGAGCAGCGGTGGGGGGGAGACGGGGGGGGGGGGGGGGGCTGGGGGGGAGAGCGGCCCCCCCAACTGGTCCAGATGGACCCTTCCGCCAGCGCCCGCTGCGATCGCTGCTGGGGAGACGGGCGACAGGGACAGACGGTCAACCGGAGCCGGCGAGTTCCGGCTCGCAACAAATGGGCGAGTTTCTTGAATTGCCCCCCCCCCCCGTGGGCTCTGTCCACTGGGGCAGAGTGAATGGGTGCTCACTGCCGTGGTGAAGTCTCAGTCAGCAGGTGCGGCGGGTACCCCGCGCCTCTGCCAACACGCCTGCTCGGGTGTGGAAAAGTAGACCAAATACCCTCGAGAGCTCTTTGGTTCTTTCGGTAAAGTCACGTAGAAAATAAAATCAAATAATAATAGAATGCGACGTTTCGGTTGCAACACAAGCAACCATCATCAGGCAAGAATGAATGATAAAACACAGACACGGGAACAGCATAGGCACACACACATGCAGAGAGAAACACACACAAAGACACGCCAAGCGAGACACACACCAAGACAAACAGAAGAACAACGACTCTGTGCCGAGGCCTTAAATAGAAAGAGGGGGGAGGGGCCGGGGCAAAGAGAGGACTGGGGAGGAGGACAAACGTGGGGACAAGGAGGGAGCAGTGTGGAATTCGGGACCACAGTGGCCGGAGGAGAGACAATGGTTTAGAGCAAGAAAATCGAAAGTTGCAGAAAGCAAACTTAGTAAAATTAAGAAGTGTAATGCAATGCAAAACACAGAGGGTCAGTTAACACACAGTTAACGCATAGCCTGGTTGATGAACGTTCTCCCAAAGATTGCTAATTAAATTGTGAGTTGTGAGTAAACCCTCCCCGTAGAGATGGTTCAAACTAGATTCGAAGCTTTCGTGACTGCATAAATTACTCTTTGGTTCTTTCGGTAAAGTCACGTAGAGAGCTCCCCCCTAGTGGTGTGAGAAGACGATTGCAGGGCTGCACCTTTACCTTCCCGCGTAAAAACAAACGAGTGGAGGAATTGTAAAAATAATAACCCAACACAGCAGGACCCTCCTGAAGGAGTCTCGAGTATCAGAGAGGCTTTCCTGTTATAAATATGAATATTAATTGCGTTATCTGCAGTGTAACGTTACGACTGAAAGATGCGCGCACTTATGACCACTGCACTGCCCGACCGGTCAACGTTATCGTTATTATAAAAACGTCCTCATGGAATCCATCGGGGGCAAAGGAAAACACGCAAAATGTGTTTAAATTTAAAAACCGCCAACACATTTCTGGGCAGCATTGGCAACCGAGTCTTGGAAGGCAGCTTTGAAAAATAAACCGACACTGGCATCGGACGAGCGACGTGGGGTGTGTGGACCACCACGGGGACCCTCGCTCCACCCCCGGCGGCGATCGGGGGGAGCGTATGGGGCAGGGTGGACGAAGCGGAGATGGTGCCATTGCCTATGGGGGAATTGAGGCAAATATAGCCATGCCTGAAGGAGGCAGCACCGAAAGTAGGATTGCCAAAATCTGCCCTGGACAGCTCTGGGTATCCAGAGTCGCCAAGCGTTCCCCGGTCGCGACTGACCACTTCCGGATGTGGGCGGGGTGGTGTGAAACTGCCTCTCGACTTCACACAGAGACCCACAAGCGCACCAAGGGACCCAAGGGCTACCATCGAGACCCGTCGACTCGCATAATAGAGGCCCACGACACTCGCACAGAGACCCACAAACGCTTATGCGGAGTCCAACAGACTTATCCCAGACATCAAACACCATCAGGACAAGATCCAGTAAGTTAGAATAAAAATACACAAAGTCAAGATCGTTATTCTGGCTTAAAACTAAATGCCGTTCATCTAAATCGCTGCTCAATTTGCGAGTGAGAATTTTTCTTCAACTTACCAGTGAGCCGAGCTAATGATAATTGGGTGGGTTAAACAGTACATATGATCACTTAATTGGTTTGACTGTTTGGTGGTGGAGGGTATTTATGACTTAAATGTTCATCGGCAGCAAAATCCTGCATGTGTCAAATTCCCTGTCTGTGATGAATAGATGGATTGATGTGGGAGAGATGGATGTGGTGTCAAGATTGGCCTCTGGAGGAGGCTCGTGAAGGACGCTGCTGGGCAGTTGGAGTCACCACCTTCGAACCACGACAGTGGGAGGAAGAGCGACGCTCACAAGAATTAACTGAGTGGGACAGATAAAACGCAGCAAGTGGGCACCAGAGGGAGCACAGCTGGTGCCAGTCATCTCGGTCAGTCAACCCATGGCACCAGGGTCTGTCGTGGCCTCCTGCCAGCGAGCCTTCGACACTTCATGTGGCCTCAAGGTTGAACACCTAGCCTGGCCAAAGTGCGTGGTGACGTCACTTCCACTTAGTGGCCAAATGGTCATCTTTGTTACTTAGTGAGAAGGCAGTGTAACAAAATCCATTGATGTACTGTACTTCCATGTTGCCACATCTATGCTCCACGCGTTCACCAACTCGCACTTGGGAGGCTGGTGAGGTAGTCACGTACCACCGCCTCCCACTATCCCCCAGGCTGTACATCTACATGTATACAACAAAATGAAAGGCATAGGTTACACAGATTCGGCACGTTATTCGTAATGCTGCTTCACAAGCGAACGCCGTATTGTAGAATGGTTCTTTAGAGTAGAGAGAGGGGCCACAGGGATAGTGACTCGCAGATGGAGAACGCACTATACAGGTGTGGTGAATTCAACCCTTTTAAGTTGGCATATAAACAGTTTTTAAATTGAAACACGAGCTGTTTTTTTCCATTCACAGATGTCAGGCGCACTGCAGCACTTCATCATGTTAACAAGGTGCAGGCGCAGCCCCGCAATTACTTATTCACGTCACTGCTGGTGGAAGGGCCTCCACTGTAGCAAGCTCTGGAAAGCCCCTTGAGAGGGTGTTTGGCCTACTCTTCCATGCTGGCCAGACGTCTTGGAAGAGGCTGGCATTTAAACCACACTTTACCCCACAGCACGTGACCTGTCAATTGACTGTTGTGAACCCACTTACTGTATGCTGCTGCTGGGTGGGCAGAGGCAAGGGCGATATTTTGGAGACTCGCCCCATCGTCTCGACTGCCGCGCCGGGAGATCGAATCTCTGGATTCCAAGTCAAGCGTGCTGACCACTACACCACAGCAGCAGCATCATCACAACACTTTACGATGCAAAACTCTGCTACTTATTCTAGATTTGAAGCTTTCGTGACTGCAAGGCATCATATTCTTAGGTTTTTTCGGTAAAGTCACGTAGGTAAAACATCAAAATTAATGAAAATAAAATAAAAACAAAAATCACGACGTTTCGGAGGCAACACAATTCTCCGTCATCAGGTGGGACCGTCACAGCCGAATTAGCTGCATCAAGTGAGGCAACGATTCAAGAAGTAATCCCTTATAAGTTGAAGGGGGGAGGAGAGGGGGGGGGAGCTCATCAGAATGTGGTAGCCAATGAATGGAACGTATCGGGAGGGAGGGGGGCGGGGCTCAAAGACAGCACGGAGTGCTAAGCACAACGCATCGGGAGGGGGAAGGGGGGGGAGCGGGGCCAAAACAATGGACGACGACCTGGACGCGGCTGCTGCTACACACGCCAACACAATGGACAGAGAGGGGGGAGGGGAGGTCTGATACACATGATAGACAAAAGAACGAAAATGCCCATGTTTATACCAATGCTGGCTGAACAATGAAAAGAGCACTGCCAAAAAATAACTGGGGATGTTAACACTCGGTGAAGTAAAGTAAAATAGTGCCTGTCAGATAAGATTGTCCAAAAAAGTGTAATTAAGTCTTTTTTGCGTGGTTGATAACATCTTTCCAATGATTACTAAGTTTGTACCCATCATCACGGTTGAAATTATGTCTGTGTTTGTATATTTGTATGGCTTCGTGTACAAACCTTTGATGGTAGCCGGGAGGTTTGCAGAGAACCTTGGTCTCGGAAAAGACAATTTCATGAGAGCCCACCGAGTTGTAGCAATGATCGGCAACGGCAGAAGAATCAGTTCTGCCGTGTTTCAGATCTGACTTGTGCTCGCGGACACGATCAGAAACATGACGTTTCGTTTCTCCAATGTAGCAATCACCACAAATGCAACTCAATTTGTAGACTCCAGAATACTGTAAGTCAGGAACAACATCCTTCACAGATGGAATCAGATCACGGATTTTATGCACTGTACTGAATCGGACTTGGATCTTATGTTTGTTTAGAATTTTGGAGATCTTTTTGGTCACGCCTGCTATGTATGGTAATGTGATGGTTTTTGTCGGAGTTTCAAGTGGCTGTTTCTGTGTGGTGGGAGAGACAGCTTGGCGGATAGTACGGTCAGAGTATCCGTTCATCCTGAGGGCCCGATGTACATGTCTTAATTCACCGGTCTGCTACTTATAGCAGCAGCCTTACAGTGGATCTTAAGATGCACGCCAAAGGATACTACTGCGTGGTTGTGGGCTGTTTCCTATGTGGCTTGGCATCGTAAACCAGCACTGAATTACACTGCGCCAGGGTGGCGCGGTGGTATCGCTAGGGTCGCGCGGTGGTATCACCTGGCCTGGCGCAGCTTCACTAAAACATCTTTACGGAGAAACAAATACTTTTGCAATCCGACCGCACAGAAATCGCAGCTGTCTTTACCGCGAGTCGAATGAGAGGCGACTCGCCTTGTGACGCCAACCTCCCACCGAGTGCGCTGTGGGGGCACGTCCACGCTCGCTCTGGCACGCCACGACGACCGGGGTCAACGTGGCAAGTGGTACAGCACCTTCCCTGCAGTGCTGCCAAGAGCGGCCCCTTTCTGGCCCAGCTGCTGCCGCCGCCGCCTTCGTCTCAACCGTCGCGTGGCGGTGCTGGATGCAAGAAAGGGGGCAGTCAATGGCCCCTTTTCTTTTCAGACTCTCTCTCTCTGCTTCCTCCGTCTCTCTCTCTCTTTCGGAGTGGGGACCCACTGCCAACGTCTGGCAACTCTCTGACTGGCAACTCTCTGACTGGCAACTCTCTGACTGGCAACTCTCTGACTGGCAACTCTCTGACTGGCAACTCTCTGACTGCCATCATGAAGGAAATGAGCAAAAGAGCCACTTGAGAGTAAAAGACGGAGGCGCCGCCTCCAAAACGAGGAGCGGCGACGCTCGTTTTGGTAGCCCACATTTTGGCGCTTGGTTTTTATATTCACAGCAAATGTGTGAACGCGACATCTAGGCACAGAACGTCATCTATTCATCAAGTAAAACGGATTTCTTTCACTCATGATACGTCCGTGAAATTACGCATGAGGAATAAATCAACGTGCATGCAAATTATAAACACATTATATGCTCATGTAATATTTAGGCAAACTGCAGAAACAAACACTGAACATTAAATATACATTAACAAAATCAATAAACAATATAAATATGGTACAAATGAGACAACAATTTCCAATCCTTATATCTTATCACAACGCCCCGAATAGAAACAATTCAAGGCATCGTTACTCGGGGTGATATGTTACATACTTCATCGACATTATCGGAGAGTCTCGCTCACACTCGAGAACCCAGAGAGGACCCAACCACACGCACGAGGGCTCAACACTCACCAAAGCTCTACACCGACACGCTCGCAACCCACTCGCCGTCCTGGTCAACTCCTGGCCACCACCTCGCAGCCCAGATGAATGCGCAAGATCCACCACAGCCGTGCCACCCAAGCACTGACAAGGGTGTGTGTGCGGTGTTTGTTTCCGCCATTAGAGCTTCTAAACAAATCAGATTACAATGCACATATCCTGTCCTCTGCACCATTAACAGCTTGATTAACAACTGACTCAAGTATCTAAATTCACAACCCCTCCTCGCCCTCCCCCGCCACCCACATAAACTTTGCAAATGCAAATTTACACGCACACAGACGTCTACAGACAGGGTCTGGAATGCGATGGAAAGTAGTCTTGTTGGATTGGAAACTGAACGGTATACACTATTGTCTAACCGCCCCCTCCCACCCTCCAATCTGTGCCTAAATAAGTTTCCATGCCTACTTAAGCCGGTGGCGAGTGGTGAAATTTCAGGCTGATGACTGTAGTAATATCCCTGGCTGTAGCTGCAATATGCCTGCTGTAATAAGCAGCCGTGCACCAACTTGTCATCGTGGGCGTTGTATGTATGCACTGTCGCTACGAGGGTTAGAGTGTCCCGTGTGGCCATTCAGCCACTTCCAAAGACAGCCGTGCGCTGCAAAGCAATTGAGGATCCACGCGCAGGAATTAATCTTCTTCCTTCTTATTGTTTTTTTCTTCAATTAAACACACTCGGACGGTGAGCGAGGACGAAATGAGCGGAGGCGCAATGAATTCCTAGCAATCGGAGATCGCTGCTTGAGATTACATTGCAAAGATCACGCAATGTGCGATGACAGTTGATCATCGATTATCCGGCACTGCGCGATTATTATCCAGCTTCCAACATTATCTGGCAGTCTAAACGGGCAAAACCACTCCAAAAAGCTGTAACCCAATCCTGCAATGTGCGCGTGAAAACAAAATTCAGCGTTGTGTACGGTGCTTTTTTCTTAAATATTTTGCTGTTTTTTCCTGAATTTTCTGTTTGCACATAGTCACATATTCACTTTAAGATGTTTTCTTGTTCATGTTTTTGTCTTTTCTTCTTGGTTCTTTCGGTAAAGTCACGTAGAAGGGAAGTAATAAAATAATAAAAATAAAACATAATAAAATAAAATAATTCTCACGACGTTTCGGCTACAACGCAAGCAGCCGTCTTCAGGTGAAGAATAAGACACTACCAAGCTAGGAGTTTATATATAAGCTGGGTTGGAGGTGGAAGAGCGCCTTAACAAAAAGAATGTGCATATGAAGAGGAATTTAGCATATTCATGGAAAATGCGTAGGAGGTGGGCGGGGGGGTTTCAAAGTCATATTATGCCCATGCATTATGCAGGATCAGCAGCACCAAGGGAGGGTGCAGGGAGTAGCATTAACAAAGGAAAGGAATGTTAATAGTATGTAGCTGCAGTTACTAAACAACCACGTAGAAAACTAAAGTATAAACTACATAAAAAAAAACTAAAGTATAAACTGCATTGCACCATCAGTATACTTACTATACTCTACAATAAGCTGAGTTACTAACAGCAAGTAATACATTACAATTCTACGTCGTAAAAATTATATAATATGCTTCCATCTAAACTTTATTCTCTTACATCACACGAGCATACACCGTACTATATACTGCCATAGATAAACCCTGCGGAGAATGCAATGCCAGTGAGTGGAACGCGGTCTGAAAGTCACCGTAAGCGTGAACACAATCAGTTAAGATCCGAAATGGTTTATTACGTCCTTCCAATGATTGCTAAGCCAGAATCCATCTTCTCGGTTAAAATTGTCTCTGTGTTTGTATATGTGGATCGCCTCATGAACGAATCTCTCATGATAGCCAGATGGCTTGCAGAGAACCTCTGTCTTGGAGAAGTCAATGTCATGTGAGCCCACTGAGTTGTAACAGTGATCTGCCATGGCTGAGGTGTTTGTCCTACCGTGTTTCAGGTCTGCTTTATGTTCACGGATGCGGTCCGAGACATGTCGTTTGGTTTCCCCAATGTAACTGCTACCACAGAGGCAACTTAGTTTGTAGACGCCAGGGTACTGTATGTCTGGAACCACATCTTTTACAGACGGTACCAGATCACGGATTTTATGTACTGTGTTGAATCGGACCTGGATCTTGTGTTTAATCAGGATTTTGGAGATCTTTTTTGTGACCCCAGCAATGTAGGGTAAGGTGATGGTCTTGAAAGGCTCCTCAACAGGATCCTTCTTGATGGTTGGAGTGATGGCTTTGCGGATTGTGTAGTCGGAGTAACCATTAGCCTTAAGAGCTTGGCGTACGTGTTTGAGTTCACTGGAAATGTGTTCCTGGTCGGAGATGCATTGGGCTATATGATATAGAGTCTTGATGAGGGAATTCTTCTGGGATGGATGGTGGTGGGAATCCGGTTTTAGGTAAGCATCCGTATGGGTGGCTTTCCTGTAGACAGAGTGGCTCATTGAACCATCAGGTCTCCTTTTGATTAGGACATCCAAAAAGGGTAGCTTGCCATCTTTTTCGACTTCCATGGTGAATCTGATGGCTGGGTGTATGGAATTGATGTGGTCGAGAAATTGGTCTAGAGCAGGCCGGCCATGTGGCCAGATGACAAAAGTGTCGTCTACGTACCTCTTCCATAAGGTCGGGCGTAGAGTGGCAGTCTGGATGGCGTCCGTCTCAAATTTCTCCATGAAGATGTTGGCTACAACCGGAGATAGGGGGGAGCCCATTGGGGTGCCCTCAGTTTGCTTGTAGAAAGTTCCATTCCAGGTGAAGTATGTATTGGTTAAGCAGTGTCTCACCAGGGGGGGTACCCCAGCATTCAGTCCTTGATGAACCAAGTCTTCAATGATTGCGATGGTGTCAGGTACAGGAACCTTGGTGAATAAGGAAACCACATCAAAACTGATCAGGCAGGTCGTCTGGGGACAGGGCAATCCCCTTGATTGTCGATACCAGGTCAGTAGAGTTTACTACCGCAGAGGTGGTTTTTCCAGTGAAAGGCCGTAGGATTTCAGACAAAAAACGAGCCAATTTATAGGTGGGGGAGTTGATAGTAGAGACAATGGGACGAAGAGGTGTATCTTCTTTATGTATCTTTGGCAAGCCGTATAATCTTAGTGGCCTGGCTGCAGAAGGTTTCAACAAGAACTGTTTGGTCTGATCAATTAATGCGGTTGAATCAGAAATGATTTTGTTGGTTTTAGTGACGAGGCTGTTGGTGGGGTCTCTTTTTATTTTTGTATAGCTGCCATCGTTGAGTAGTTCTTGAATTTTGTTGTTGTATTCTATTTTGTCCATGATGACAGTGGCATTGCCTTTGTCGGCTGAGAGGATGACAATGTCATCCCTCTTTTTTAATTGAGCTAATTCAAAACGCTCATCTTTGCTGACGTTGCTAGCTGGCATCTTAGCGTTTTTGAGGGTTGCAGAGATTTCAGATCTTGCTACGTCTGCAGCGATGTGACTCAAGCCCTTGAGAGCTACATCTACTCGAGCAATTATATCATTAACTGGTATGTGTCCAGGTGTGACTGCAAAGTTTAGTCCTTTAGCTAAAACGGATTTCAGACCTTCAGAAATAGAACTGTTACTGCGATTAATTACGACTTTGTTAACATCTAGCTTTTCAATGTGTGGGTCCGGTTTCTTGTTTGAGAGGCGGTTGAATTTGGAAATCAAGTTGTCCTTACATTTAGTCGACATAGCGGCAGCTGAAGAGGCAGTCATTTTTTGTACACGTTCCCAATCCGATGTGGACATTGTTGCACTCAAAGATAAGAGTGATTTGTAGAGTGTCTTGTCTAACTGATCTAGTTCGGTGCGCGTAAGTCTGATTTTCTCTGAGATAAGAGCTAAGCTAGTTCTAGATAGAATTCGTTTCGCATTAGAAGAAGTTACAGCAGCAGATGTTAGTGTAAATGCGTTTGGTATTACCTTAGAGTCGCGGCATCTCTTCAGAAAGGTGAGAGACTCGATTAGCTGAGCCTTCTTATCACGGAGCTTGTTGAAGGATCTCAAAGTTATGTGGAAACCCTCCCCGTAGAGGCGGTTAAATTTCGATTTAAAGCTTTCGTGACTGCAGGGATTCATCTTCTTGGTTCTTTCGGTAAAGTCACGTAGAAGGGAAGTAATAAAAGAATAAAAATAAAACATAATAAAATAATTCTCACGACGTTTCGGCTACAACGCAAGCAGCCGTCTTCAGGTGAAGAATGAGACACTACCAAGCTAGGAGCTTATATATAAGCTGGGTTGGAGGTAGAAGAGCGCCTTAACAAAAATAATGTGCATATGAAGAGGAATTAAGCATATTGAGGAGCCTTTCAAGACCATCACCTTACCCTACACTGCTGGGGTCACAAAAAAGATCTCCAAAATCCTGATTAAACACAAGATCCAGGTCCGATTCAACACAGTACATAAAATCCGTGATCTGGTACCGTCTGTAAAAGATGTGGTTCCAGACATACAGTACCCTGGCGTCTACAAACTAAGTTGCCTCTGTGGTAGCAGTTACATTGGGGAAACCAAACGACATGTCTCGGACCGCATCCGTGAACATAAAGCAGACCTGAAACACGGTAGGACAAACACCTCAGCCGTGGCAGATCACTGTTACAACTCAGTGGGCTCACATGACATTGACTTCTCCAAGACAGAGGTTCTCTGAAAGCCATCTGGCTATCATGAGAGATTCGTTCATGAGGCGATCCACATATACAAACACAGAGACAATTTTAACCGAGAAGATGGATTCTGGCTTAGCAATCATTGGAAGGACGTAATAAACCATTTCGGATCTTAACTGATTGTGTTCACGTTTACGGTGACTTTCAGACCGCGTTCCACTCACTGGCATTGCATTCTCCGCAGGGTTTATCTATGGCAGTATATAGTACGGTGTATGCTCGTGTGATGTAAGAGAATAAAGTTTAGATGGAAGCATATTATATAATTTTTACGACGTAGAATTGTAATGTATTACTTGCTGTTAGTAACTCAGCTTATTGTAGAGTATAGTAAGTATACTGATGGTGCTATGCAGTTTATAATTTAGTTTTTTTTTTATGTAGTTTATACTTTAGTTTTCTACGTGGTTGTTTAGTAACTGCAGCTACATACTATTAACATTCCTTTCCTTTGTTAATGCTACTCCCTGCACCCTCCCTTGGTGCTGCTGATCCTGCATAATGCATGGGCATAATATGACTTTGAAACCCCCCCGCCCACCTCCTACGCATTTTCCATGAATATGCTAAATTCCTCTTCATATGCACATTCTTTTTGTTAAGGCGCTCTTCCACCTCCAACCCAGCTTATATATAAGCTCCTAGCTTGGTAGTGTCTCATTCTTCACCTGAAGACGGCTGCTTGCGTTGTAGCCGAAACGTCGTGAGAATTATTTTATTTTATTATGTTTTATTTTTATTATTTTATTACTTCCCTTCTACGTGACTTTACCAAAAGAACCAAGTAGATGAATCCCTGCAGTCACGAAAGCTTTAAATCGAAATTGTTGTCTTTTGTTTGTTGCGGTTGCACCCGACTCAAGAGCCGCATGGCTCACAGGGCTATACCAAATAAATGAAACTGAAAACTGAAACAGGGTTAAGTATTACATAGAGTACATTATACACTACATACAACTTAAACAATGAAAATACTGCATGTAGAAACATCACCCCATGATGATTTCGATATTGGAGTGGAAAGTACGGTAGAGTCAATACATTAACTTCTTAAAGTAGGAAATGTATTTGTGTCTATTTGTATGTTTATTTATGTCAATTTCCCAGAGTTAACATATTTTAAACATTAAAACACATAAGACTTAACAGCATAATGTACTACAAGAATGTGCAAAATAAGCTATTTTACATGCTTTTATTTAACTCACTCCGTATGTTGTTGTCATATCCTCAAATCTTGTCACTCAATTTTAACCCACTTCCCAATGTGGTATCGACTGCAAACTTCGTATACTTATGTCATACTGATGACAATACTATATTCTATCATAGAAAAAAAATTAAACATTCTTTATTATGTTATGTTTCGCCTTGGGTCTAATTGTCCACGCTCAACTCACGTTGGCTGTAAATCACCACGGTCCCTTATATTCTGGCAAGCCTCGGGGCCACTTCCTGGAGTCGTGGAGTTCTGCCATTAGTCGTAAAGCACATTTTATTAAAGCGTGTTTTTTTAAGTATTTTCAAATATTACTTATTAAATCATGATTTAGTGACTATCTTGCGTTTTTGAAAATCCGGCGCCCCCCCCCCACGGCCAACAGATAATTATAATCGATGATCTTCGATGGACTGTAATTCCTTACCATCACAGACAGCTCTAATGAGGAAGCTACTTTGAGAACAATACACAAACATCACAGCGCACCACAACACCGTGCTGCTGAGAGAAGTTAATTGATTTTAGCAACAGGAGGTTGCTCTAACCTACAGTCCTACACACATTTAAATATTGCAAATGTTGATTAGTACGAGGTTAAGCTATTTCCTCCAATTCTTAATGGGAACCCAGTATCATTTATAGTCTAGAGACACCGACTGCGTCTCAAGACTCTTCATCAGGAGGATCCTCCATCCAGATGTTTGGCCAATTACCGGATTTTCCCGCATATAACCCGCAGACGCATATACCTCGCAAAAATTGCGTTTTGTGTAAAACAAATTTCAGATAGCCCGCACCTCCATATACCCCGCATGCATTCATATCTTTAACGTCGTTACCGCAGCTTAATTCCATCATATTAATACGAAGTTTACATTTGTAAATACATTCCACTATCAATTGTTAACATTAAAATCATAACGTGCACAAAGAAAACAAACTAACTGGAAACGAGTGAACTTAAAACAGTAAATAAGTAACTAAAGTAAATATCCAATAAATAAGTAACACGTAACTGGTAGATAAGTAAGTTCAGTTTTAGCACTGGGGGATTGCGCCCTGCGCAGTGACTACGGCGTTGCCTCGCCCCCAACCCCCACCACTCTCCCTCCCCCCACCTCTCTCCCTCCCCCACCTCTCTCCCCCCACCTCTTTCCCTCCTCCCAGCTCTCCCGTCGTCGCCATAAAAAAGTGCTCCCACTTCAAACATTGTCGTTTCATTGTACAAACAATTCGAATAATTTAAAACGTGATAACATGTGCAATTTCAGTGTGAGTGGTTTATTCAGCAGTGGTTTAGTCAAAGGTAAGTGTTGCACAGTGGATAGTCCTACCATGGAAACATTTTACGAGTTATGACATGTCACACGTGTATCCATATACCCCGCAGGGTCTTGTTTTGTTTGTAAAAAGTGGTATACCCCGCGGGGTATATGTGTTGTGCATTTTAGAGGAAACCGGAGTACACAAAGACAGCTACTACAGCAACTCACTAAACTACGACTGTTTTTATTTTACCAGATAAGGCCCACTGAGCTGTATAGCTCTTTTTCGGAAGCGACCTGGACACAAATTATAGCTCAACGAAGTGGCTTGTGTTCAAGTGGAATTTTATAGCAGCCAAATACTCTAAACCGGTGATGTTGATTTTAAGTGTAGAGGAAAAAACCAGAGGACTCCAAGAAAAATCCAAGCACCACGGGGAGAACACGTGGACTCCAAATATACAGGCGTCAGGGTTGGGATCGCACCACAACCGACTGTATACCAGGCGAAGTAGTTAACATCTCGCCACTGTGGTGCCACAACTCCCGCCCCATTTGCCACTAAGCGTCGGTGACATCACCACGGTGCCTGTGCCAGGCCAGGTACACTTTGAGGCCACATGAAGTGTCGAAGGCTCACTGACAGGAGGTCTCGGGACAGACCCAGCTGGCATGCGTTGGCTGACTGAGATGACCGGTAGATGCAATAGCTGTACCCCCTACTGTGCTAACTTGCTGCATTTTAGCGCCCGCCGCTCCGCTCGTTGTTGTGAGTGTCACTCTGCCCTCAGTTGTTGTTGGAAGGCGACCGCCTCCAACTGCCCATGGTGGAAACGCCGAAATAAGCACAGAGACAATGCGCACGCACGCAAATCAAAGCACTGCACTGTGGGCTTAGGGCAGCGTTTCTCACGAAATCTTTCAATCCTCGGAACCCACTTTGCGGCAATCACTTCGGAGTTCACCTAACTAAAAAAAATCCCAACTGTGCATGCATGAGCGAGGGACTTGAGAGGGCCGGGGGTGAGGGCTGACGGCCGTGTGCTGCCGCACTGTGCCAGGGCGACCGACGGAGAGGGGAGGGCAAGAGGTGTGAGGGGTGGATCGGCCACTGAACGGCACAGAGAAGGAGTTTGCCTGCCCTCGCTTGGGAACAGTGAGGTTCTTTGGTTCCCTACAATTGCCAAAAATAACACAGCACACCCGGGACTTTGCCGTGTTCGCCACTTTGCAGAGGGTGCCGGTTCGATGCGGCAGGCCGTCGTGGTTATTACTGCGGGTGGATTGATCATAATATACGTGCCATCTGATTCGCAGATGATATTAATGATCCTGTGCCATAATTTGAAATGAGCAGGATATTGTGTGTGGGCGTCACTGTCCAAATTTGCAAAATTCAGAAGTAATGTTGGAAATTACTCAATTGGGATGACCCGCAAAAGCATCGCTCCCTACTGTGAAGCTACTGCAGCCTGTGAAACACAGCACCTTCCTTGGTGGGAGCCTCGTGCTATAGGAATAGTGCGGATACCGAATGTCCTCAATTATTATTATGCTATCTCAGTGGCAGAGTGGGTGGGCATGTGCTGACATTACAGTATGTGGAACAGAGGTTACTTGAAGGGATCTCAGAGCTACCCTCTGCTGTATCCGCTTCTGTGGACCATTCTCTAACACAGAGCATTGCACTGGGAGATCCGAATGCATTATTCATCGCATGACGTGATGCCGATAGCACAATGAAGATGAAACTTCGGTAAAAGACAAATAAGATAAAACATAGAAGAGTGCACGAGTGAAAGAGGGGATTTCCTGAACTGTGCGTCCACGGCCAGGCCACAAGGATCACACCACACACGCTCAGACACTCAGACGTCCAGACGCCCAGGCGACCATTCACCGCATAGGCAAACTGTCGGCGATCATGCTATTAGCGAGCACCTATTAAGGGTGGCGAGGTATAGCACGTGGGTGATGCGACACCACAGGTGGCCACCCTAGAGTGCACACACGCAGGACATGTCCACACGCCTCACAGACACGCACGGCAGCCACCTCAAGGGCACAGTATTAAAGGCTCACAAAGAATATAAATATATGGACACGCAAACCGGCCACTCGTGGAAGATGGACAAACACGCTTATTAAACGGGGTGGTGGGGGGTATAGAAAAGAGAGCACGCCAACCGATAAAGACGCAACACACCTGAATAGCGCGCACACACACACAAACGGAACACACCTGGGACACACAATTGAAGGCACCACAGGAAATGGATAGGGCACACAGATAAACTCACGCGGGAGATATACACCGGAGAGACACACAAAGAGAACGCATCACATAGAGACACACGCACAGCTCACGACATATACACGCGCAAGGCACCTAAAATAAATGCATCATACACCTGAAATGACACACACACGCAAGCACACACACACGTGAAAGAGACACACACATGCACGCACCACCAAAATGCATGAAAAGAATGCACTTGTAAAGACACATCGCACACAACTCGATAAAATACACACACCTGAAGGACACACACAACGCAGTAAAGGAGACACGAGTGTGAAGGTCACACACACGTGAAGAATGCACAGAATAAAGTCACAAGCAACTTGAGGTAATGCAGGAAGGCCACATGCAGAACACACTTCACAGACATACAGAACATATCTTTAAATACTCCTTAAAAACACACGTGAAGAACACACAGGAGACACACAGCACATACCTTAAAGACACAAAACAAATAAAAAGATCCCCCGTATAGCCTTGACAGACTGCTGGGACAAGTGCTGTTAGAGAGTACGGTACCTATGAAGGCCGGTGCGGCACACGTAGGGGTGGGTGACCAACACCACACCCGGCAGCCGTTGTCTCCCCAGTGACACACAGACCTGAAGCACACACACAAGAGACACACAGAAGATATGGGACCGGCCAAAGACACGAGAGCACAGGGCGAGCGAGTCGGGTGCCAGGCCTACTGTTGGGACTGTGTTTATATATAGAATCTCTTACGTGTGCACACGATTGCACATTAACCTCTACTGTAAGTGTGTGTGCATGCGCGTGTGTGTGTGTGGGAACCCAAGTGGGGAGTGGTGGTGCAGCGGTTAGCGCACCGCGCTGTGAACCCGGCGAACCGGCTTCGATTCCCGCTCACGGCCAACACCAGTGACGATTATGGGAACCGGTCCTGGGCATCCACTAGGTTGACTCGGCCTCAAAATGAGAACCTGGTGCGATGTGTAAGCATTGTCACGAGGGAGACAAAGGGCGTGGTCTTTGCCATGCACCCCATTGTGTGCCGTGCCAGCTTTCATAGGTGCTCGCTAACAGCATTTGTCCCAACAGTCTGTTAAGGCTACACGGGGGATATTTTTCTTTGTTGTACCATCGAGTGATGGTGGTGCCACCCTGATGCAAGGCCCAAGATGCCAAACGGCCAGCAACAAACAGCACGATCGCAGGTGTCATCGATAGGCGTGAACGCACTTTTCTTGAACTGAGCAAGGTATTAATAACTTGGGGAAAAAGGACGATGCAAGAGTGCGAGGAAAGAAGCAGAAAGTGTTTGACCAGCAGTGTGGTGGTGAGTGTGTGGGTAACCTGCAGTGTGGTGGTGAGTGTGTGGGTAACCTGCAGTGTGGTGGTGAGAGTGTGGGTAACCTGCAGTGTGTTGAATGAGTGAATTGAGTATTGCTGTGACCTGCTGTATGGTGAGTGTGTAGGTGAGTGTATTGTTGTGAACAGCAGTGTGGTGGTAAGTGTGTGGGTAACCTGCAGTGTGTTGAGTGAGTGAATTGAGTATTGCTGTGACCTGCTGTATGGTGAGTGTGTAGGTGAGTGTATTGTTGTGAACAGCAGTGTGGTGGTAAGTGTGTGGGTAACCTGCAGTGTGTTGAGTGAGTGAATTGAGTATTGCTGTGACCTGCAGTATGGTGAGTGTTGTTGTTGTGAACAGCAGTATGGTGATGAGTGTGTGGGTAACCTGCAGTGTGGTTATGAGCGTGTGGGTAACCTGCAGTGTGTTGAGTGAGTGAGTTGAGTATTGCTGTGACCTGCTGTATGGTGAGTGTGTAGGTGAGTGTATTGTTGTGAACAGCAGTGTGGTGGTGAGTGTGGGTAACCTGCAGTGTGTTGAGTGAGTGAGTTGAGTATTGCTGTGACCTGCAGTATGGTGAGTGTGTAGGTGAGTGTTGTTGTTGTGAACAGCAGTGTGGTGATGAGTGTGTGGGTAACCTGCAGTGTGGCTATGAGTGTGTGGGTAACCTACAGTGTTGAGTGAGTGGGTTGAGTATTGCTGTGACCTCCAGTATGGTGAGTGTGTAGGTGAGTGTATTGTTGTGACCTGCTGTATGGTGTGTAGGTGAGTTGAGTGTTAATTCTAGATTTGAAGCTTTCGTGACTGCAAGGAATCATCTTCTTAGGTTTTTTCGGTAAAGTCACGTAGAAAGTAAAATAAAATAAAAACAAAAATCACGACGTTTCGGAGACAACACAAGTCTCCGTCATCAGGTGGGACCGTCACAGCCAGATCACTTGATACAGCTAATCTGGCTGTGACGGTCCCACCTGATGACGGAGACTTGTGTTGCCTCCGAAACGTCGTGATTTTTGTTTTTATTTTATTTTACTTTCTACGTGACTTTACCGAAAAAACCTAAGAAGATGAGTTGAGTGTTGTTGTTGTGAACAGCAGTGTGGGTGAGTGAGTGGGTGCGTGAGTGGCTGGGTGAGTGAGTGGGTGAGTTGAGTGGGTGAGTTTGGTGTTGTTGTGATCAGCAGTGTGGGTGAGTGGTGAGTGGGTGGGTGAGTGAGTGGGTGAGTGAGTTTGGTGTTGTTGTGATCAGCAGTGAGGGTGAGTGAGTGGTGAGTGAGTTGTGACCTGCAGGGTGGTGGTTGAAGCCAATGCGGATGAAATGACAATGCCAGTGCATTAGAGACCGGGTCTGCACGTCCCGAACAGATGATATCATAGATATATAAAACTTGTTCTCAAAGTCCACGGCTGAACGATGGCCTTTATGTTGCGTTAGGTGCACACAGTTATGTGTGTGTACACAGTTGTGTGTGTACACAGCGCACGGGTAGCGGTAGCAGTGTGCCGGTCTGTGATCCCAGCTACCCCCAGTTGGATTCCTGCTCAGTCGCCGTCTTCCAAGATCATCCATTGACTCCCATCCTCCCTGCCTACTTCTCCTCACTCATCCCCACTCTGCTCCCCCAGACGCACTCTCCTACCGCTCTCCCTGCTCATCTCACTCTACGCATTCCCCTCCAGACGCTCTCCCCGCCAACGTCACGTAAGAAAGCCTCCGGCGAGATGCCACCACATCAAACCAACTGGGCAGTACCCGAGGTAGTGTAGACCTCCCGTGAACACCGACACCCGCTAGACCCTCTACGGGCACGAGTGAGACTACGGAAACCGACGTGAGATCACCGCACAATACGACTGGATGAAGCACCTCTGATTAACACGGTTGGCTATGTACGGTGCAAAAGAAGTTCAACATACGTACACACAAGAGGTCAACTGAAGACCGCGGGCGAACGCCGGGGAGTTCTGCTGCCGAGGTTCCTCATCAAAGCTTCCTTGAGGGCCCCACCGCAGCTCCACGTGGCTCCACGTGGCTCTGCTCTGCCAATAAACCTACGGTAGTCGTGGCTCCACCAACCGGTGGGCTGACCAGCATTAGTCGCGCAACTCCAGACGCTATCGCAAACTACAACCTGGACGTGTAAGTTGTAAGCGACACCATGCTGTACTTGCCATAGGCTAGAGGAAGTGTCAGGGTGCTCGTTCCCCTCTGCTGCCCCCAGTCTAACTACCCTCCCCCAGCCATCCGTGCTGTCAACTCCCCTCCTCTGTTTTAAATACAGGTTCAAGATCTCCCTTTCTTCCCACATCCTGGGACTCTCTCCATAAATAAATACATACGGCCAATGTTTCTGTCGTGTCTGGCGATGCGGTCGCATTGGAGTGCTCTATGAATCCGAACTGCCTTGTATTGCACGATGGGAATCGTTATCATCCGCAAACCGCGGCCTGACCGATATGGACACTACGAGACATCCCACTCTCGTGTCCACGTGCCATGCTGGACGTACAGGTCATTTCAGCAACAGGTGATTGCACAAGTATATTTCTCCCGGTATTATGTGGTAATACAGGATATGTACACAACCCCACAATAGCATTGAATGTTTACACATGTGTCATACCTCCATCTTTATCTGTGTGTAGTAGTGTTCCGAGACCATCAGGTCATCGCAGCCAATAAGGACACCAAATCTCACCGTGGCTCCCTTCCTTGTGCCAGATGCTCCAGGTATTGCCCACTGTGGCCATTAAGAAAACATAAGTAACACAAGCCGAGAAGGCTGGAGAGATGCATGCTATGAACTACACTGAGACAGCAAACGAGGAACATGTGGACTCGAGAGGAAATACTCAAGATTCATGACACCGTTCAACCTCAATAATAACGTTTTTTTGTGTTCGATCACGTAAATATAAATGTGTCGTGAACCCACTTCCACCTGACACAAACACTTAGTAAGGTTTGTCACGTGAACACAACGTGCCAATTAGTTACTCAGAATCAGAATCTTGAGACTGGAATACTCCAATGAGCTAAGAATCACTTTTACTGGTAGGAACTCCTGGTTACACCAGCCCACAGGGGATTATTGTGTCCGTCCGTCCGTCGTGCATCCAAAAATGGGAGGGGTGGGGCTGGGTGGAAAGGGGCTGGGTGGGGAGGGTGGGGAGGGGCTGGGTGGGGAGGGTAGGGCTGGGTGGGGGGTGGGAGGGGTGGGGCTGGTCACCCCGTGGTGCCCTTATAAAACTCAACGTTTAACCTACTCACGCCGGCTTGTGCCCGCCCTCACAGTCGGCCATATTTGCGGAATAGACCACGCCGCCATTGACCCTGGCCATTGACCGAGCAACCCAACGTTCCTACCAGCTCCCTCCGCAGGAATGTGTTTCTAAGATGTCCAGTAGGGACAGGTCAGAAAGTTATAATAAACAATACCAAAACCAATAAGTATAAAAAAGCAAAGCAAGTCACTACAAATAAATAAGGTATATAATTACTCCTCTAGGAGTCCAAACTCACGACATTTACAATGCGAGTACTGTACTCGAACCCTTACTGTCTGACTGGTGGATGTGGGTTTACGACACGATTACATTTGTAGTGACATCAGGGATGTCACTGTGTGGTGCCGGCCCGGGAGGGCCGTGGCATGCGATGTCCCGACATCGCGGACAGCACCGGGTGGGTTGCTGTGTGAGGCCGGCTCTAGCACAGCACGGCGAGCGATGCACCGTCATCGCGTACACCCCGTAGGCGTGTGTAGTACCAGCCCTAGCGGGGCTTGGTGTGCGCTGGGATAGCGCGGGCACCACGCATAGCGTGTAGTGCGGGCTCCCACAAGGGGGAGTGGGAGAGTGTCAGCCCAGGGGCAGGGTTGCCCAGGGCCATGGCACTCTGGTTGACCCCGTAGACACGTGATCCGGAGTGTCCACAGAGAACGCCCCAGGTGGGGAGGTGGGGGGGGCTAGGGGGGGCTAGGGGGCGATCACTTGTCCAGGGAGAACTCTCGAGGGGGATCGAGAGGGAGCTAGAAGGTGGGCGGGGCCAAGGGCGGAGCGGAATAGACCCAGGAGGATATAAGGTGGGTCCCTGAGAGGGACCGGGGTCGCTGCATTCTACAAGCTGAAGCTCTACGTCTACAAGTTGGAAGCTCTACGTCTACAAGCTGGAAACTCCACGTCTACAAGCTGGAAGCTCCATTTCTACAAGCTGGAAGCTCCACATCCTACAAGCTGGAAGCTCTACGTCCTACAAGCTGGAAGCTCTACGTCCTGCGAGGCATCAACACGTGGTCGGGACCCGAGTGAGCGTCTGACCCTTCGTAGCTGTAACTCCTACGTGTAGTGAAGTTAGCTGGGTGGTCACCACCCTCGGCTGTATCTGGTAAAGGGGCAGTTACCCCTTTGTGTTAATGTGTTGATGTTACAATAAAAGTGTTGCCTCTAAAGAGAGACGCCTGCGACTCAGTTGGACTCACTACACATTCACGCGATCCGACCCAAAAAAAGCACCTTATTACGAATGTTGTAACATTGGCCGCGAAAGCCTTCGAGTTAAAGTGACCGCTCAAACAGCAACGCGATAGGACTTGGGCAGGACACAGGATCGTGGCCCGCAGCGATGCAGGCCGAGTGGGGAAGAGTGAAGGGAGCAGCCAGGGAGTGGAGACATCGACCGCGGAGATGGAGCGGTGGTGACATCGACTACTCTGGCTGGATCGTTACATCGCGGGCATCGAGACGGGTGGCCACATACGCAGATTCACCCCATGATGATGATGCACTACAGCAGTTCACAGTAAAGTGTACGGTGTGCGTTAGAGGGGGGGGGGAGCGTTAGAGTGGGGGGTGGGGGGGGCGGTAGTGCAGTGGTTGGCGCGTTGCGCAACAAACTCGGCGTCCAAAGTTCGATTCCCTCTCACGGCCACCGACACAAGTATCGATTATGTGAACCGGTCGTGGGGCCTCCCTTAGGTAGCCTCAACCTCAAATGATTTACCTTGTGCGGTGTGCCAACTTCGCCACTAGGGAGGCAAACAGGGGGCCGAGCGTGGTGCTGCTGGCCACCCCGCCGCCTCGTGTGCCCCACCGGCCTTCGTAGTGCCCGACTGTCGACTTCCTCTCCCGCACATGGCGACACGTTTATTCACTAGAACTGCAGTTTAAATTCCCTAGAGTGGTCAGTTCAACACGTAGGCTTTCGCGACCAATATCATCCATAATACAGATTTGTTTTGGGTCAGATCGCGTAAATATGTGTCGTTAAAGCCCGCCACCACCCGACACTGACAACTAGTACGGGTTGTCACGTAAACAGAACGTGCCAATTCGTCACTAGTACAGCACTAACCGGTGTGTTGGAGAGCCAAGCCACGACATCACTAGTGGTGTTTGTGTATATACCATAGTACATTATACAGCGTAAACAGTACATCACCAACCTACACTACTCTCTAATGAATTGTGACTACATTAGAGACACAACTATAATGGTCTGCTGCGTGTAATACAGTTGCCACGTGTAATAGTGTTGTGTGTGCCGTGGTGTTACGTGTGCCGTAGTGTTGCGTGTATCACATGACATACTGTGATGTCGTGGTGCTGTATGTCATGTTAAACAGCAGCGTTGTATACACCAGAGGTCGCAACCGGGTACCCGATACCCGTACGGGTACCCGTTTGCGACCCTGGAGCGGCCGGGTACGGGTAGACCGTGAGTCACTGGTGAGTAACTGTTTGTCACTCATTTCCCAACGTCTTGTCTCTTCTCACAATTCAAGTTCCTAGAATCAACCCACCCACGCCTGCAACATGGCTTCATCCCAGAGGTCGCAATCAGGTACCCGATACCCGTACCCTACCCGGCCGGGTACGGGTAGGGTACGGGTACGGCCGGGTACGGGTACCCGTTTGCGACCCTGGTACGGCCGGGTACGGGTAAGGAATCAAAACCCGTTTGCGACCTCTGGTATACACTAAAGTGTACACACGTCATCGCTTGTATTGATACGCGTTTTAACACGGGTGTGAGAGTGTTATTGTATTATAACTTGACGTGTAATGGTGTTATAAGTGTTATACAATTCAGCATTATGGTGTTAAACGTGTAATGCAGTAGTGTTTAGTGTACGGTGTGTATGACAGTGTCACCGTGTGACGGTGTTACTGTGTGGTAGTGATACTGTGTGACAGTGTTATTACTGTGTACAGTGTTACTGTGTGTGACAGTGTTATTGTGTGACAGTGTTACTGTGTACAGTGTTACTGTGTGACAGTGTTACTGTGACACTGTACTGTGTACAGTGCTGTACATTACCTCGTCCCCGCTGCTGCTACTGGCGATGATCGTCAACAGTCGGCGCACATCCCGTCAGCTCTGCCCGAACATCACCACCACCATCACCACACCACCACATCACCATCACCACATCACCATCACCACATCACCACCTAAACCACCGCACAAACATCCACCACCCTCGCCATGTTACACCCGTGACGTCACAGCCCCGCCCCTCGCCACCCAGGTTCCCCTAAGCCCCGCCCCTTACAGCCCCGCCCCTCATTACACGGACTTGTCCCCCCCTCCTTCCCCACAGCCCCGCCCTCCTCCCCCACAGCCCCGCCCCTCAATTAACCTGAAGCCCACAGCCCCGCCTCGCACTTTACTTTGAGCCCCGCCTCTCACTACCCAGAATACCCCCACAGCCCCGCCCCTCACGCCCCAGGCTACCCCCACAGCCCCGCCCCTCACTCCCCAGGCTACCCCACAGCCCCGCCCCTCATTGCCCAGGCTTGTCCCCACCCCCTCCTCCCCCACAGCCCCGCCCCTCACTCCCCAGGCTACCCCCACAGCCCCGCCCCTCCCCACACCTGGAGTCTAACATTCAAGTCCTCAAGACGGCCGTCAACACTGCGGCCTTACAAAGCACACAACACAAAAACAGGCGACGTCTCCGCCTTCTTTCATAGAGTGATAGATTCACAGTCGCCTCCAGAACGACGCGAGTGATGTCCTTTGAGTGATAAAGTTAATTGGAACATTGCGGATCGTGAACGTTGAAACGCGGTGTTTTTTCTGGAAGACTTTGCTGTTGCGCGTAGTCACTTTAAGATGTTTCTTGTTCACGTTTTGTTGCGGTTGCACCCGAGTCAAGAGCCGCATGGCTCACAGGGTTATACCTCATAAATAAATGTAAAAAAAACGTGTGGACAGGTGACGGGACGAAAGATGAAAGAAAGTGCGTAAAGAAGCGCTGGGAATGTTCGTGAGAGAGGAGGCGCCGTGGGTGGCTTCGAGGCAGGGGGCTCCGTGGCGAGTGGTGGTGGCCTGGTGGGCATGGGCAGGGCGCATGGCCAGGAGAAGCTACGGATCACGATGGCATCATGAATGGAACAAGTCAGAGGGGATACCACAGCCAAGAGGACGATGGTTATGGAGTGACTCATGCTGCCAGCTATGGCTGCAAAGTTTGGTCGTACATGTTATGCAATATCGTTTATTGTTAAATTTGAATCACAGTCCCTATGATCACTGTTACATTGTTTAATATAGCTTTATTTTGGTGGTTTCGAAAACTTTTGGTTTCGCCATATTTGTTTGTTGTAGTACAGAGTTAGCTGGTAACTTTAATCTACATTGTCTCATGCTTATTGTTTGACTTGCATCCCACTGGGATTTTTGCACAGAGCGTTGATGTACGGTGCTTTTTCTGGAAGACTTTGCTGTTTTTTCCTGAATTTTTCTGTTGCGCGTAATCACTTTAAGATGTTCCTTGTTCATGTTTTTGTTTGTTGCGGTTGCACCTGAGCCAAGAGCCGCGTGGCTCACAGGGCTATACCTAATGAATGAAAATGAAATGGTCACCACCATGGAGGTGTATGCGAGATGGATTGTGGCAACAGGGCTCCAAGCTGATTGCATAACAACGGCAGCGTCACTCGCTACTCATCACAATATAATGTTACCCAGCATGAGGTCGTTAGCTTTTTTTATTTAATTCTTAATACTCCAGACGGGTGGGGTTCAGGAGTTGTGGATTGTCTTAGGATAAGTGTAATGTGTATTGACGAAAGCCATGAGGTGATTGCACGTGTACCGATATGTATTGAATCACTTGCGTCACGAGGCTCTTTACTGGCACAGCTAGAAAGTAAACTTTGTCTGCAAGCAGCCTCTGACAAAGGGCTGCGAGTGACCGATCAAGTACAGGTTTCTCCTTGCTCGACTAGCATCGTGCTGTTACTGGAAGTACAATTCACTTTTTGGTTCTTTCGGTAAAGTCACGTAGGTATAAAATAAAATAAATGTATTTTATTTCATACCTACGTGGATCCCTGAGTCACGAAAACTTCAAATCTAGTACAATGCATGTCTGTGGAAGCCTCCCAATACACGCCAAGTTCAATAATAAATGACAGGGGGCTGTATTGCTTGTTGCAGAGGCTTGCAGTGTTAGCCCAGCGGTCGCCCTGGTTAATCCTGCTTCACGTCTCTCGTTAAGAGAGCCCGTGGTATTATTTGACACGGAGTCGGCATGTGCGCCTGGGTCATCAGGCAATTTTGCGGCATTTTGAAAAGTGACTCGCAAAAAGGACGAAACCCCGGCGCACAGTGCTCGTTTACAGGCCGGTGCTGTGTAAATGTTGTGCCGCCCAGGGGTAACTGCCACTGGGGGTCCCCCTAGGCAAGACTGCAGCAGGACATTGGATTGGCTGAAATGAGATGCAACGTAACTCGCTCTGAGTTGCGGAGGCATTTACGCATGGGCTCTATACAGTCAAAGCACATCCTTAGCCTCTTCCTGTCATATAGTGTTTGAAAAGATCGGCAGCAGGCTACAATTGTGTTTAATGTTGTGAGCCGCTGCACGGCATCATCCGAGGTGATAGCGAAGTGGACCTGTCCGCATCTTCCACCAGATCACGCGTGGATGTATTGGGCAGCCTGATGGTTTGCACCTCACCACATTCGTAGTTTGGTGAGGTCCTTCCTTGCTCGTTGCTATTTATGGGGGGAATATCCCCACCGTCTTCCATGCGTTATCCATAGCCGTAATAACGAGGGACTTGGGGAGTGCACACTGCTATAGTATTGCCTCGTCACCATACATGAATCTGACAAAAGCAATGGGCAAGGCTCGTGGAAGGCAACAGGTGGAGAGCGAGCGAAGGAATGAGGTGGACTGAGGGAGAGGAGGAGGCACCGGAGTGGAGAGCAATTAGAGGGAGACTTGAGCAGCAGACGGAAGGGATACGACGATGGAGATCGCAGACAGTGGAGGGCTGCTGCTGGCATAAGTTCATGGACCCAGCGTTCTCCATAACTTGGCTGGAGAGCAACAGTTTCATTTTTAAATCCTTTATTTTAAGTTCACTTGCTTGCTTGCTTAGGACCGTGCAAATATTTCGGTCGTTTTTTAACCCACTTCCCGTGATCCAATGGAGCTGACATTTTCCACACAGACTCGTTGTGCGTGACAATTAATTTTCGTGAATATTTTTTTCCAAAATTTTACACTTTTTAGGACAAAAATATTATATTTAATTACCAATTGCTTAATGCTGCCATGCAATCATCTGACCCATAGGTGGCAGCCATCTCAAGCCAGAGGATGAGAGGACTCTAGCCGCCACGCATATAAAGGATTTATAGTGAAAAACTTTGTTTTTACGGGTTATACTTGTTCAAGTTGATGTTGGTTGTGTAACGAGGTCAGGGGTGCCATTAGAAATGTGCTTTTATAGTATTTGGCTGCTATAAGTTTCCACGTGATAAGGCACTTCGTTGAGCTATATCATTGATGGCCAGGTCGCTTCTGAAAAAGAGCTAAACAGCTCAATGGGTCTTACCTGGTAAAATAAAAAATTGTTCATGGTTGATATCACACCTTGAAGACACAGGTGTAACCATCATCTACATCAGAACATCAGCAGGCTGATGCGCACATCTCCTTCATATGAACCTTGTGGCGGGACCCCAGGGCCCATAAGCCACTGGCTCTCGCATAAATTACGTCGCGACGTCATTTTATGTCTGTTTAAGGCGAACGACACGGCGATCTGTTCCTCTCGACGAGCTCTACACGAAACAAAACTTTAATAAGCGCATCGTGTAGAGCTATGTGCGCGAAGGGACGGAGTCGCGTATTCGGGCCCCGGGGTCCTGCCATAAGGTTCAGATATGGAACATTTGATTAAATCCAGAGACACCTAGAGATACATATACTCGTAGAAATATAGAGACACAGACAACATACAGAGATACCGTACATTAAAGACAGCCCACAGCAGTGCGATTGTGGCCGTGCAACCCAAACAATGGACCATATACTCTTTGGTTCTTTCGGTAAAGTCACGTAGGTCTAAAATAAATTAAATCTGATGATGATTGCTTGTGTAGCAATCGAAACGTCATGATTTAATTTATTTCATACCTACGTGACTTTACCGAAAGAACCAAAGAGTATGGATCCCTGCAGTCACGAAAACTTCAAATCTATAATGGACCATAGAGTAAACCACTGTAGTCGATGCTCCTTCAATGGAGGAGCAACACCAAAGCCTCACGAACTCATTTCTGGACGACATCACAACAGAATGTGGCGAGCAGCACACATCTCGCTCCTGAACGCATTGCTGCTGCTGTCATCATGCGCAGGAAGAGAATGGATGAATTTTTTGCAAAGCACCGCGCCACTCGCCCGCACTCGCGCTCAGAATCTCGCATCTGCACGTGGCATCTAACGGCCTCCGTGACCTCGTACGGCCTCCGCTGCTCTAAGCAACAATGTTACTGCCGCTAGAGGCGACCAAAAGCCAGCAAGCTGGCGACTATGATGAGCGGCACTTGCACTCCTGTAGGCCCTCAGTTCCACGTTAAAGTCACAGCTGAATTGCGATTGTTGAATTCATGACTTCGGCACAGCTAAGCAGGGAAGAAATGTTGCTTGAAGAAATGAGTCTCGTAAGTTATGTTCGATTCATTTGCTTGCAGTCTCGTAAATGCGTTAATCTTACATGCTTCGTGATTGATTTTTTTTTGCAAAATGTGATTCATATTTAAGCCCTTCTCTCCAATCAGCCTTCACCATCAGAAGTTGATTTCTGGCGAGCCTCGTGTGGTCCCTGCGCACCATCATCACACCTTCACTTCTTTAACGGCTCCTAGGTCGTCAGAGATATATATATTTTTTTTATTATAGTTGTATTGAGTTGTTGAGCCGTGCTGGGACAGGATTAGGTAACGACATAGGCTATATACCTGTGTTTTTCACGTGTGAGAAGCGCCAGACATTTGAAAACATTGTGTTTGACAGCAGCACGATGATGATGGGTTGTTTTCACATTTGTGTATTGTCGGGGGCCGCACGACAGACCACCAGGCGGGCCTTGCAATGAAGAACGCTGCCATAGCCTGACGTTGCCCCAACACGTGTTGTGTGTTGAGCTGTTGAGCCGGGCTGGGCCAGGATTGAGTACGGAAACAGCTCCATCACGACCCAGCCAGTGCCGCCGGAGAGAGACGCGGACTGACAACAGAGTTCTTGACTTATCACGCAACAAGTTTCATTTAAATATTCCGATGTTATCAACGATGCCCCTGAATCTGCGGCCGTGCGAGTAGTAACCACGCCGTGGAGATGCAGCACGAACAGCTTCGGGGCGGTCCATAAATGACGTCACGCACCTGGGGAGGGGGGGTCAGACATTTGTGACGATGTGTGACGAGGGGGGGGGGGTGTGAGAAATGTGACGTCACGTAAAAATGCGCAACTTTAAATAAATATAGACAACAAGTTCTACCTAATTAAATAGTCTGACTTTTTGTGACGCCGTGCAACGAGGGGGGGGGGGGTCAAAAATCGTCCAAAATCGCGTGACGTCATTTATGGACGGCCCCTTACGTGCCGCGGGGCCCCACAGAATAACGAGGCCTGCGGCCCTCACGGAGTGGGGGGCCCCCTGTAGGCCCTCCGTTCCACGTCAAGGTAACAGCTGCATTGCGATGGTTGAATTCATGACTTCGGCACAGCTAAGGAGGAAACATATGTTGCTTGAAGAAATTAGTCTCGTGAGTAATTTATGTTCGATTAATTTGCTTGAAGTCGAGTAAATGCGTTAATCTTACACAAATGTTTAACGGTTAATTTTTTTTGCCAAATGTGATTCATATTTAAGCCCTTCTGTCCAGTCAGCCTTCACCATCAGAAGTTGATTTCTCGAGTGAATCCAAATGAGCTGAGAAGACCTTTTTTTAATGGGGGACTCGCAGGCAGACAGGACCAAAGCATTTCACAATTACAGATGTAACAAAAACAAATCTTAATCGTGGCAATTAATGTTGCAACCTTATATTCACACTTAAACTTCAGTGATTTTAAAGAGTCAGTTTAAATTACGACAGAGATGGCAGAATGGAGATGCCAAGAGGCGAAACTTAGGTGGTTCCACACACTTTGTGGCAGCAGCTACATTAAATTGTGAACGAAAACATACAAATATCTTAATAAGCAGACAATCAGACGCGCATCGCAGATTTTTACGATTGTCTCATGGGAATAACACCAGTCAGACAAAGAGAGGCAGATCTACGGGGAATATCCTTGTAAATGTAAGTAGCCTTAGGGCCCTCATAGCCCTAATCCCCTGCGCACGGAGGATTTTCACTCTCGTCTCGAATATGTTTGTGCGTTGTCGCACACAAACCGCAGTCGGACACCGCACGATTCCCCTTCACATGTCTGAGCCGGTGGCAGAAAATCCACATTCCTATGGCGGGTGTGGGTCTTACTCATAAGACAATCACTGCAGGCTCTCCACAAAGTGGTACCTATTTTACCTACCCCGGAATAAACGAAAGAGTGAACGTCACCAAAAGGATTGGATCGGTTCTCCCCGACGTGTCTTCGAGTTGTACCGCGTGTTGTTCGGCAGTGTCCGACGTTTCGCTCCACGTGCCGGGAGACGTTCGTGAAGGGGCTGACATCGAATGCTGATAACGCAATGAGCATTACGGATTGTGAGGTCGCGGCGGTGATGGATTTTTCGTGTTGACAGCAAATCTGGGCCCTGGAGGCAGCGAGGGTTGGTGGATCACGGGAATGTGAAACTTCCCGTGGGCGCCAAGGAGGAGCCATGCCCTGCCTCTACCGGGGGAAGGAGGTAGAGGCATGTGAACTCCATCTGTTTTGTCTGTACGGGATCGAGTGTTTCCCCGTCGCCTGGGTGGGTTGTCTCCGGGGGCTCGGGTCTCCTCTCACATCTAAATACTCATTCATTGGCCGACAACACCTGAATATAACTACAGAGGAACGCAGAGCTTGGGCAATTGCTGGCGCCGTCTCCTCACCGCGTGGCCGCTGCTTCTGCTGCAGTTGAATAACTTTTAAGTCACCTTAACTTGGACTTGAAGTGCATCAAAGAACAAAAACAATGAACTGAAAATAAAAAATGTCACGACCAATTTAAGGGGACGTTGTTGATACGCCAGACATCGTTCCTTTTTGCAAGATTGGCAGCTCACCAGTACTGATTCAAACAAGCCCGACTCCGCTGATGATGAGACACTGCAAGTCGAAACTGGTCCAGACATTTGCTTGTATTGAAACATTCCTGATGAAATGTAGCACTCTCAAAAGGCGGTGCGGCTGATGGGTTGTGTACGAAATATATATTTTTTACATAGAGAGACGGATAATTATAGTGGTGGAGACGCTGTCTGCGCGGTTCGTTAGGGTGATATATGAACAGAGATATATTATTATTTTATTGAGTTATTAAGCCGGGCTGGGCCAGGATAAGCCAACGACATTGCTCATAGACTAACATTGCCCATAGGTTACCTTGGCACGACTCAGGTGGGGTGCCACGGTGGCGAGATATTAACTATTTCACCTGGTATACAGGAGGTCGTGGGTTTGATACCGACCCTGACGCCTGCTGTATATTTAGAGTTTGCGTGTCTCTCTCCTCGTGGTCGCGTGGTTTTTTCTCCGGGTTGTCCGGTGTTTCCCTCCACATTAGAAACGTGCGTTTAGAGCATTTGTCTGCTATAAATTTCCACGTGATAAGCCACTTCGTTGAGCTATAATTTGTGGCCAGATCGCCTCTGAAAAGAGCTACATAGGCTCAGTGGATGCTTACCTGCTAAAATAAAAAAATAATGTGGCCCCTCCACACTCTGTTCACTGTGTTTGGGAGACCTTTGTGTGAGCAGCATTCCGCCTGCCGCGTTTCCATGACCTCTGTGCACCCTCTCGCTGTACAGCCGTGGGTTAATGTTTCCAAGATTGAACTGCAACGGGAGTTTATGTGTGGGCCTGTGGAGTTTTATGGGCGTTGAATTGGCAGACCAGGTGCCATTTTTTTATCATTCCACTAGTTTACCCAGGAATTTATTCGGCTACAAGTTTTATGTTAGATTTTTTTTCTTTATTTAGACTTGTTTATCCGGCAAAGCCTTGTCTAGTCTCATGACTCTGAATCAGAAGATTTATTTATACCGGAGGAATCCGATGAGCTATAAATCTCTTTATCACAGATGTCTTTGCTCAGGAGGGTCCTGCCAAGTTTGAGGAAGCGGGTGGAGCGGAGAATTCTGCTGCATAATCCCAATTGAGCAATTTGCGGTGTATAATCTTTTATAATTTGGCAAAATGTGGACCATGACGCAGGCACGCAGACGGCGTCACGGCATGTTCAGCGTGCACCGTGAAGCGTAGCATTGTGTATGGTGAATACCGTGGTGCACACAGTGTTCTACGGGGCGGCCGTGGGATTCGAGCCGCGAGGCTCTGCGGTGAATGGCGAATAGAGAACGGCGAACAGTGGACGGTAAACGGAGAACGGTGAATGGCGAATGGAGAAGGGGAGCGGCGAACGATGAACGCGCCACCGCTGGCGCGCCGCGTCGAGCACAAGCTGCCGGGGAGGGCGGGGAGCTGCCTCACCAGCGCGGGGGAGCTGCCTCACCAGCGCAGGGGAGCTGCCTCACCAGCGCAGAGGCGCGAACTGGGTCGGCGCGGTTCTCCAGCGACAGCCACCCTCGCTCGGGAATCGATTCCGACGTTTGCACCTTGATAAGGTCGTGCTCGTTACACACAAAGTGCTTGCCACGAATGGACCACAATAGCTGGCTGATCTCGTCAAGATGCATAAACCATCATCACGGAAATTCTGCTCATCCTCGCAGCAGCAGCAGATTTTGGCTAGCCATGGAGCAAAGATGGTCATCGCATCACGCGGAGGTTTCAGATGCGCTTCAGCGGTCCGTCTGGAACACTCTCAATCTAGATTGAAAACTCGTTTTTTTAACTGCTTTTTGTGTTTCATTTGGTGTCTTTCCCCTGCACATCCGATTAGCACGGTTGGCTATGTACGGTGTAAAAGAAGTTCAACATAGAACAAAAACAAGTCGTGAGCTGTGGGAAAAATCCGAGTGCGGAACATTTCACGAGTGCTCTACTGCTCGACTGCGGTATTGGAACGCCAGCAGTGTAACATTTAGATTCAGTGCCCAATGTGGCTTTGAGGTACGGCCCAGTGGCAGCTTCGGGCTGTGACCCGGCAGGAGACCTTGGGGATATGGATTCGAACCCTGGCTCTCAGCCGTTGTGGGCCCAGCGCCGAGACCTCTGCGCCATCTCGCAGCCCCGTTCGCCACTTTTATCGGAGACGCTCGCTCGCACCGCGCATCCCACATTTGGTAATCGGCGTGAACATGCCGGGCGCGTTGCCAGGCCTCTCTTACAAAGAACACATTGACTCTCGGCGTGTGGTCACAAGGTTAGGTAAAGGCAGTTTCAGTTTTATTACAACACGTCATGGCACTGATGCTTTTGATTTCTTTGGTTGAGCGGTGGCTGATTTGTGAGTGCGCCGCGCGATGGACCCGGCAACCCGAGTTCAATTGCCAGTCGTGACTGTGACGGACGTTTTGACTTGATCAGCGGTGTCGTCACAATTTTCCTCTTTTTTGTACTTGACCATACTTCACCACGCTGGTCATTGTGGGCTTGTGATGGGATTGGAAGGAGATGGAGCAGGATCACCAGTTCACTTATCAATCCCCTCTAGATTTGATGTTTTCGTGACTGCAGCAGGGATCCATACTCTTTGGTTCTTTCGGTAAAGTCACGTAGGTAGAAAATAAAATAAATTAAATCACGACGTTTCGATTGCAACACAAGCAATCATCATCAGGTGGGAAACCCACAGCAAGAAATGTTTTTGCTGAAGTGGGAAAAATATTTTCTTGCTGTGGTTTTCCCACCTGATGATGATTGCTTGTGTTGCAATCGAAACTTCGTGATTTAACTTGTTTTATAAATCCCCGTTCGATCTTCTTTCCAATATTCGGAAGCCACTGGAGCTATGCACTTTTAAATATGAATGTAAAGCTCGTTTCTTTAGAACAGCTTTGTGGGTTTAGTTTGTTGTTCGTCCCACGCACCTCCAATTAGCATGGTTGGCTACATACGGTGCGAAATAAATACTTACATAGATACAGTACAACTAATCTATTTGCACTTGCATACAACTAACAGCGACAACTTGCTTTTACAATTGTTTCATGTTTTAAACAAGGGTAAACAAGGCTGTTTTAAACACATTTATCCTCATTGTTTAGAATCTTTATAATTTAATGTTGAGTCTGAATGCGATGATGGCGTTTTGAGTGGCAGATTCGTGCCAGAAAGTCGCTGCGGATTTCACCAAAAAGCAATGAAACGGGGGTGTGCCTGGGCCCCGTGGGAGAGTGCTGAGAGGGCGAGTCCGGGCGCGCTGCGGCCTTCACGGCACTCGCGAGGCCGCATTCCTGATGCCCTCTGCGCACTCGAATGGAACACCTCAGGTTAGGCTTCAGGGTAACTGCCAGTGTCAGACCGCGCAATTATTCAGTGGGGGTGTCACTCAAAAATAGTACAATCCCACGATGATGATGATGACGACGACGAAGATTTAGCCAAGGAAGAGGAAGCTTTTGAAGATTCAGTACAAAGTGATTTAGCCGTTCAATTGCTTTGTCTGGGAGTTGGTTAATTGCAGACACACCAACTCACCTACTCATTCACCCACGCACTCACTCAATCATCTACTCACTCATTCACCCACACACCCACCCTCCAAGCACTGCCCATTGATTCCACGTCAATTAAAGAAACTCATCATTCATAGTAAAATAAATATACACACATATCTAACATTTGCAACGTTTCGGACAATGGCCCTACTTCATCACATATTTTTTCCTTTTGAGGCCACAGTGCTGTGATGGTTGACTCGGCACGTGTTGAGTTGTTGTTGTTGGCTTCCCTTGTGCACCGCTGCCAACGCGAGTGGGCACATGTAGGCAAACATGCTAATGGGATGTGGTCGTCTCGTCTTAGGCCACCGTGAAAATAAATTCGATAAATTGTAACCGACTGGCAGTAGCAACATTGATGTAGAGATGGACCACTGTTTCATTCTCAATTTGAATCTGTTAATACGTTGATTTAAACGCGTTCATCTGTCAACGTCCTTATGGCACTGTTAAGCCATTGCATGAGAAATATGGAGACGTAAATTATGATCGTGTAAAGTTGGTGTGTCATTCTTTGGTTCTTTCGGTAAAGTCACGTATAAAGATAAAATAATAAATTAAATTAAATACTAGCATACGACGTTTCGATTGCAACACAAGCAATCATCATCAGGTATAAATTAAATAGACACACAAATCTAGTATACTTAGAAATGTAATGTAATACAACAGAGAGTCGGATAACATAACAGTCAACACCCTATCTGGTTGATTACGTTCTTCCTGAGAATGCTAAATTTGAGAGAGATAAAACACAGAACCAGAAACATATAGACAGACATATAAGCAGACAGATATCACAGAGATACATAGAGAGAGAGCAAACATAGGCACAAAGAGAAACTACGCCTCTGTGTCGAGGCCTTAAATAGAGAGAGGGGGGGGCGGGGGCGGGGAGAGAGGGAGGGTTTAGAGAAATTAGCATGTCCATGAGTGTAAACGGTGAGTGGCAAGGTGTAAAAAGCTTGAGAGAGGGGGGCAGGGGCGGAGAGAGAGGGGTTAGAGAAATTAGCATGTCAATGAGTAGCACGATGAGTGGTACGGTACGAAAGCTTGAAAAAATTAGGAGGCAGGGAGAGAGACACACTAAATTATGCCCATAATATGGGTTCTCTGGGCGTACACTTGCCCATATAAGGAAATTTTAAACAGGAATCGAAAAATAATATCGATGCCGATATCATGCACGACCCCATGCTCAAACCCACGACACCTCGACCCCATGTGAGCTCCCATGCTCAATTAAAATTGATGTTTTCCATTCGTCGGTCATTGTGTGGCATCGCTCCCCATGGGATAGAAAAGGCTCATACTTGCACAATACCTCCGTATTTCACTGACTCGTTCTATCGCGCCACGGAGCAGTGTAAATTGCGATTGCCGGCCAATTCTAAAATTAAATGAAAACCCAAATGAAACGCGATGTCGATTTTGTGCAGTCATTGGTGACCGGGCTGAGAGCACAAACTAATTGCCCTCGAGAACCCGGCGTAATCACACAGGCAGTGGCTCAAACTGGCAACTGAAATCCAGGCTCTTAGCTCAGCGTCTCTGACCTCTGAGCCACCGGGCCACGCCGGTGGGGCCACGCAACCCACTGGGCCACGCGTCCCACCGGGCCATACCGGTGGGGCCACGCGTCCCACTGGGCCACGAGTCCCACCGGACCACACCGGTGGGCCACGGTGTCTCACCGGGCCACGCATCCCACCGTCATTTCCCGTTGGCTGTAGGCTTGAGGCGCGCTCCACCTGCTGGCCGACACTAGCCGAGCACTCCTCAGATCCTTTCAAGAGGTCACGGGAGAGAGAGAGAAAAGAACACTCTGCTTGCAGCAGCAGCTCCTGAGCGTGAATACGTCTCAAGTTGGTTTTGTCTGACCAGGTGAGCACTCAAGAGACCGCCACGAGTCTCGATTTCAGAAGTGACCTGGGTTGAGGCTGGAGGGGGTCGCCCCCCCCCTGCTAAATGCTCAGCGGCCCCCCTTCTACATACTATAGGAGTCCGGTAAATCCTCGCTTAGCACGCGGTGTTCACGCGAAAACACGTTTTCGCTATAACGCAGTTCTTCGGTTTGGGAACACTTTTCGCACAAGGTGGAGCGCGCCCCGTTACAACGCGGAACACGCACGGTTATAACGCGGAACGCACACCGTTATAACGCGGTTTCTGAGCAGTCGACAACGAACTACTTTCTTGAACTGTGCGGCTGAGTGGTACGATATGGTACGTGGAATGACACAGTAACGTGGCGGCAAACCTTCAGTTAATAGGCAAGCCATCTCACTGCGCGTGTGCGTAGTAATACATCGTATTTCGCCAAACTTTATCTTTGTTTATGGGTAAATTATTTTTCGCTCAACGCATCTCTAGTTGAACGCGACACTTTCCAGGAACGCATTTACCGCCGCGTTAAACGAGTGATGGCTGTACCCTACAGACAATGGGAAAGACGCAGGAAATGGAAACAGCGAAGCGAAGGGCATTGAGTCGCCCCTCAGCCACTGAGGGGAGCGAGGGCGGAGAGCGCAAACAACGGACGACGCTGGCGCATTCCGCAGGGCGTCGCTTGACGCGAGCGCACACCCCGAACGCACGGCAGGTGGAGGGTCAGGACGCGAGAAATGGCACCCACGAGGTGATTACAAATAAAGGCGAGAGCGCAATCGGTTACAGAATTCTGGCCCTGGTTTCATGACCGTGCCAAGTATGTAACCCGGGGAAGCCTCACTGAGTCTCATGCATATATTGTTGTTTTTTCAGGAAGGTTCCTATATTGGGATGTTTGGCCAATCCCATTCGTGTTTTCAATGTGGGAAGAAGCCTGGAGTAGCTGGAGAAAGCCCCACGAGTGCGAGGGGACGACACTCTCAAAGCTTTAAGAGTGCGATCGTGATGATGAAAACAAAAAAATGTCACGTTATTTCAATTTGTATCCGCGCGCACGGTATCCACTCCTCGCTCTTGCAGAGAGAGTGAGTGAGATGACGACTCAGAGGCGCCAGGAGGAGGAGCCGTAGATGAGTGGAAAGGCAGCATCAACAGCCGGTGCTTCCTACAATTGCCCACGCTCTGCGGTCCTCTGTATATCAATAAGTTATCGGCCAATTAGTGAGTGTTTATACATGCTGGACGAAACCGGAGCACCCGGAGCAAACTCACACATGCGAGGGGGCAACACTCGATCCCATACAGAAGGGACAGGTGGAGTCCACATTTTTGCTGTACCGCGTTCTCCTAGAAAGCCAGGGTACGGATCCTCCTGGATGCCCACGGGCTGCAAGCGAGTATCACAGTGCGCGTGATCCACAAACCCTCGCTGCCACCTCCACAGCGCTGGATTACAGCGCTGTGGAGATGTCAACTCCCTCGCCTGGTGTGCAGGAGGTCGTGGGCTCGATCCCAACCCTGACGCCTGCTGCTGTATATTTGGAGTTTGCGTGTTTTCTCTCCCCGTAGTCGCGTGGATTTTTTTCTCCATCTGGATCCTCCGGTTTTTATCTCCACATTTGTTCATTTATCAAATTATTTTATACGTAACTTTCACACAGAGCACCAGATACGCAAGAATGTAGAAATTAAACATCCGTTTAGATTATTGGCTGCTATAAAATCCCGTGCGATGATAAGCCACTTCGTTGAGATATAATTGTGGCCGGGTCGCTTCTGAAAAAGAAACTTCTAACTCAGTGGGCTTTACCTGGTAACATAAAATTATCTTCTTGGTTCTTTCGGTAAAGTCACGTAGAAGGGAAATAATAAAATAATAAAAATACAACATAATACATTGTATTTTATTATGTTTCATTTTTATTATAATAAATTGCATTTTATTATGTTTTATTTTTATTATTTTATTATTTCCCTGCTACGTGACTTTACCGAACGAACCAGGAAGATGAATCCCTGCAGTCACGAAAGCTTTAAATCGAAAGATAAAATTTGTTTCATTTTATTTGTATAAAATAAGTACAACTACTCTCTTTCTTTAAACCCTATGTATTTATTAACATTATGCATGTTAATAAGGAGTGCAGGCTGCAGTAAAGGTTAGGAACCACTGGTCTAGAGTATTCATCTCCACACGATGAGCTGCATTGCAGAGCTATCATTTGTGGCCAGGTCGCTTCTGAAAAATAATCTCATAGGTCAGTAGACTTTACCTGCTCAAATAAAAATAGTTTAATTGTATTTTGATATTTTTTGGTTCTTTCGGTAAAGTCACGTAGATAGAAAAAATAAATAAAATAAAAATTAAAGCTACGACGTATCGATCACAACACAAGCGCTCGCATAATTTATTTTTATTTTATTTACTTTTATTTTTTTATCTACGTGACTTTACCGAAAGAACCAAAGAATATTATTTCCTGCAGTCACGAAAGTTTTAAGTCAAAATGTATTTGTATATGTTTTAAGTGATTTGTTTACCTTCCCTATCCGTGGCACCGTCGTGTTGTTTTGTATTGTTGTAATGTTCTGACCCCGGACTCCCCGCTGGACATCTGTGGCAACAAATCTCTTTATAGCTCCTCGGATTGTTCCAGTACAAATAATAAAGATTCCGATTCTGAAATCCGGAGGTCGTCGGTTCGATTCCATCTCCCGGCGTTGTCAGCGAAACCATGGGGGCGAGTTTCTCAAATCCTCCCTCCCCCTCGTGTCGTCCCTGGCGCCGCCCAGCAGCAGCAGCGTGAGTGTGTGTGGTGGGGTAAGGCGTGGGTAGCTCGTGCTCCCTCCATGCCGCCTGGCCAACGTTGAAGAGGAGGCTAAACAAAGAAGTAACCCCCGGAGAGCGGCTCTCCTTGAGCTTGCCTTCCACCACCAGCAGTGGCTTGAGGAAGCCATTGCAGGGCTGCGTCTTTGCCGAATAAGAGATTGTCTTGGGGCGCGGATTAATGTTTCATCGTCCTGCATATACACGTACAGTACAAAGAGGACACCATGGTTACATCAACTCAGAAAAACCCCAACGCAGCCACAGATCCCTTGGGAGCTGCGGTGCGCCCCCCCCCCCCCTCTCTCCCCGCTGCTCTCACCTGGGCTGAGACCTCTGCCGAGCTGGTAGCACGGGCTGGAGGTACCGGCGCCTGAGCTGCTGCTGCTGCCACCATGGACGAGGCGAGGTGAGTCTCTTACCTGAAACGACTGCTAACTGGCGGGTAAAGAGGTCTTTATCCCTTTGTGTCCACCCACCCATCTAGTCATCCACCCATCTAGTTATCCACCCATCTAGTCATCCAACCGTCTAGTCATCCACCCGTCCACTCATCCACCCATCCAGTCATCCGCCCGTCCAGTCATTCGCCCGTCGAGGTGTTTATGAATCTACCCACTCACCGATCCATCTGCTTCGCCATTGAGGTGGCTGTCCACCAATTGAATGCATCCGTCTAGCCACTCATCCATCTTTCTATCCATCGATCCAACCACTAATCCATCCGTCCATCTAGACATTTATGTGTCTGTCTTTCCATCAAACCATACACCTATCCATTTATCAATCAATATATATATACCTAGGCACCGATCCAACCACCCATTCTATCATCTGCATGTAATGGTGGTCGTCATCATAATCACGAAGGACTGCCTACGTCGATTAATTTATGCACCCATCGATCCACCCACTAATTAATCCATCTAGCGAAACATCTATCTAAGAGACTAGGCTAATCAGTTTCAAAGACAATGCATATATTATCAGAGTATGTTTTTTGTTTGCATTCTGACCAGAAGTTTTGTGATTAATGCAGACATGATTCCTTGTAAAAGGTTTCAGTTTGGTGTTTTAACATCTTAACACCTGTTTTGTTGCCAGAAAAAAGGGGAAAACCTATTCTCATGTTTTGGTACTGGCAAAGGAGGTCCCATGATCTATCTACCTACCCATCCACTGATCCATCAACACAGCCATTCATCTATCCACCCACACACCCATCCAACCACATATCAATCTATCCATCCACACACCCATCCACCACGAATCAATCCATCCATCTGGCTATTCATCCATATATCCACTCAACGACCCACTAATCAATACATCCATCTGACTATTCATCCATATATCCACTCAACCACCCACTAATCAATCCATCCATCTGGCTATCCACCCACACACCCATCCACCCACTAATCAATCCATCCATCTGGCTATTTGCCTACCCACCCACCCAGGCATTCATCTATCTGCACCTGTACCGTGTCTGCTGCCAGTGCTGCGCACATCAACGTTGTGTCTTGGTGTTGCATCTCCCCATTCTCCCCGAGTCCCTGAACCCGACATTCACCCCTGGTGTTCTTCATTATTGATTAAAATAAACTGTACGATAACGATAATAACGGTAATAACGGTAACAACGATAACGACAATAACGATAACGAAAACGACGTTAATGATAGCAATACTCTCTGGTTTCTTCGGTAAATTCACGTAGGTATAAAATAAAATAAAAAATAAAACAAAACGTTTCGATTGCAACACAAAAAAAATGCTTGCTATGGTTTTCCCACCTGATGATGATTGCTTGTGTTTCAATCGAAACGTCGTCATTTATTTTTAGTTTATTTCTACCTACGTGACTTTACCGAAAGAACCAAAGAATATGGATTCCTGCAGTCACGAAAGCTTCAAATCTTGAATGATAGCAATGATAGTGATAATAACGATAAAAATAAGAACGATAACAACGATAACGACGATAACGACGATAGCAACGATAACGACGTTAACGACGATAACGATAGCAACGATAGCGACAATTACAATAACGATAATAATCATAACGATAATAACTAAGATAATAATAACAACGATAAGAACGATACTAACGATCATAACGACGATAATAACGACGATAACTATGACGACGGTAACAATAACGATAATTATAATAATGCTCATCACGACGATGACCGAGCGTCGCGTGTGCAGCAGCAAGGCGGCAGGCCGGAGACCCTTCGCCCTCGACCCCACGGGCGACCTCTACAACCGCTGGCAGGTCGTCTCCTGCGCCTTCACGCTCTTCAACTGGTTTTCCATCATCTGCAGGTAACGCTCATCGCCGTCATCCAATTCATCGCCGTCATCTTTATCGCCGTCATCTTCATCGCCGTCATCATCAACTTCATTGTTGTCATCATCGCCGTCATCGTCAACATCATTGTTGTCATCATCGCCGTCACCGTCAACATCATTGTTGTCATCATCTTCGCTGTCATCATCAACATCATTGTTGTCATCATCATCATTGTTGTCATCATCGTCGCCGTCATCATCTTCGCCGTCATCATCAACATCATTGTTGTCATCATCATCATCATTATTGTCATCATCGTCGCCGTCATCGTCAGCGTCGTCGGCCGTGGTCTATCCACTGCTTAACGAAGGCCTCCCCAAGCCGCCGCCATCTCTCATCCCCAGCAGGCAGATGGCTGTTTGCAGTCCGGTGCTGCGTGCGCCGCGCACCTTGCGACGCACAGGGACAGCTGCTGCTGGGGGGGGAGAAGGGGGTCCCTCTTGGCTATGTACAGTATATTGAACTTCTTTCACACCGTACGTAGCCAACCGTGCTAATCTTAGGTGCGGGGGAAGGACAACAAACTAAACACACAAAAACAGTTCTAATGAAATGAGTTTGTAAATCTAGATTTCAAAGTGCTTAGCTCCAGTGGTTTCAAGGAAGAGCGTTCCATACGGCCGCAGAAGCGCATCTAAAAGCGCCACGCGGTGCCGTGGCCGTGTTTGTTCGATGGTTAGACAAACGCCGCTGCTGCGAGGATGACCAGAGTTCACGTGAAGATGGTTTATGCTCCTTGACGACATCAGCGAGGTATTGTGGTTCAGTGGTGGCAAGCACTTTGTGTGTAATGAGCACGACCTTATCAAGGTGCAAATGGCGGAATCGATTCCCGAGCGAGGGTGGCTGTCGCTGGAAAACCGCGCCGACCCAGTTCGCGCCCCCGCGCTGGTGAGGCAGCTCCCCCGCGCTGGTGAGGCAGCTCCCCCGCGCTGGTGAGGCAGCTCCCCCGCGCTGGTGAGGCAGCTCCCCCGCGCTGGTGAGGCAGCTCCCCCGCGCTGGTGAGGCAGCTCCCCCGCGCTGGTGAGGCAGCTCCCCCGCGCTGGTGAGGCAGCTCCCCCGCGCTGGTGAGGCAGCTCCACCGCGCTGGTGAGGCAGCTCCCCGCCCTCCCCGGCAGCTTGTGCTCGACGCGGCGCGCCAGCAATTGCGCGTTCGCCGTTCCCGTTCTCCATCATTCACCATTACCATTCGCCGTTTACCGTTCACTGTTCGCCGTTGTCTATTCGGAATTCACCGCAGAGCTTCGTGGCTCGAATCCTGCGGTCGCCCCGTTGAACACCGCGTGTGCACCACGGTATTCACCATTTTACCTAAAAAAATAATTTGTCTGTGTGTGTGTGGACACACCTTTGGACGCTTTAAACTGACAAACTGCTAGGTTTACGTTTCAACAAACTACACACATACAATGCAATATGCCCCTGGATAGCCCTCGGCAAGGTAAGGTAAAAGTTAAACGGTAAAAAAAACAAGACTACCTTTACCCTACCTTTTACCTTACCACAATACAATCGCTCTACCCTTTAGCAGGTAAGGTAAAAGGTAAAAAGCAACAAGCCTACCTTTTACCCTTATACCATACAAATTACCCGATTACAGGGAAATTACTGGGGTACAACACATGAAAAAGGTTTATATTGATAAATGCTAGGTAGAGCGCTTTATTCATATAGAATACTCTGGAATCGGGCGTTGAGGCTGTCGACGACACCGTCCTCCATAACCTCCTCGTCCCAGTCGTCTTGGTCGATGGCGATCTCATCAACAACCTGATATATTCATCATTGCCATCGTCCTCGGACGAACGACAGGCAATAAGATCCTGCGCCGCTCCGGCCCAGTTAGACGGAACCTTCAGGCAGCCGACGCCGACATCCCGACCTCACTGCCTGGGGCGAGCACGTTGTGCTTCTTGAGGTGGCCTTACCACCCCGACGCGTTCGTGTGGTGGAAAACCACTTGCGACAGTGCACGCACTGCCGTTTCCCTTGCTGTACATGGGAATCACCCTCCATCCAATCGTGCGTGTGCTCCCACGGGAACGCATGCTGCTGCCTCTTTCGATTGCTGTTCGCAGCAACCCCAAAAATGCCGTTGCTGGCATCCTCGACCTCGTCCTCTAGTACCTCTACCTTAAGAACGTGGACCGTCTCCATCTGGTCCGACATAAATTATCACAATTAAAAATGGAGGCCACGGACTGCGCCACGGAGCCTTTAGCGGTAAACAAGGTACCGTATCATCTTCTTGGTTCTTTCGGTAAAGTCACGTAGAAGGGAGATAATAAAATAATGAAAATAAAACATAATAAAATAATACAATTCTCACGACGTTTTGGCCACAACACAAGCAGTTGTTCGCACCACTCTCCCATTGACATATTTCGTTGCTTCCTCTTAGTACCTTTCACGCGACGGTCAATGGTATAGTGTATAGCAGATTGTATAATAATAAATAGCAGAGGTGTGGACTCGAGTCATGTGACTTGGACTCGAGTCAGACTCGAGTCATGAATTTGATGACTTGCGACTCGACTTGGACTTGCATAACAATGACTTTGGCCCACCTATGAGATGTGGACTCGAGTCATGTGACTTGGACTCGAGTCAGACTCGAGTCATGAATTTGATGACTTGCGACTCGACTTGGACTTGCATAACAATGACTTTGTCCCACCTCTGATAAATAGTATAAAAGTGTAATGTTTAATATAATGTATATATAGTATCGTAATTGTATAGTGAATATACAGCAGTGTGGTATACAGTAGGGTGGGTAGAATAATACATAGTGTAATATTACAATGTATAGTCTAATGTATAGGGTGGTGTATAGTAAAGCAGTATATAATTTAATGTTGGATTTGTCTATGGCAGTATATAGTACGGGGTAGATCCGTGTGATGTAAGGAAAAAGTTTAGCTGGAGGCATATTATATTTTTTGCGACGTGGAATTGTAATGTATGACTTACTGTTAGTAGCTCAGCTTATTGGAGAGTATTTTTAGTATATTGATGATATTGATGTAGTTTATATTTTAGTTTTTTACGTGGTGGTTTAGCTGCTACAGCTCCTTACTATTAAAATGCCTTCTCTTTATTACTGCTAACCCTATCTCCTCCCTTTGTTGCTGCTAATCCTACATAATGCACGGGCATAATATGACTTTGAGACCCTCCCCCCTCCTACGCATTCCACAAGTAGTGACTAATCCCATATCTGCATTTTCCATAAATATGCTAAATGCATCTGTTGATATGCAAATTCCTTTGTCAAGGCGCTCTTCCTCCCCTAACCCACCTTAAATATACGCTGCCAAGCTTGGTGGTGTTCATTCAGACGCTGTCTTTCCAACAGACCTGTTCTTCACCTGAGGACGGCTGCTTGCGTTGTGGCCGAAACGTCGTGAGAATTGTATTATTTTATTATGTTTTATTTTTATTATTTTATTATCTCCCTTCTTCGTGACTTTACGAAAGAACCAAGAAGATGAATCCCTGCAGTCACGAAAGCTTTAAATCGAAATAAAAGGTACCGTATTTACCGGGTAATTATTCGCGCTACCTTTACCCTACCGGGTAATTCTTCTGAGCTACCTTTACCCTACCCTTTACCTTACACCTTGGCATGTCGAAACCTTTACCCTTTTACCCGGTAAAAAAGGTAATTTACCTTACCTTGCCGAGGTCTACCCTCGGACGAAACATTGATATTTGTTTTTCCCATCCATCAAATGTGAATTAGTTAAATTAATATATTTTTTATGTTATATTACTACGCTGAGGGCGGCGCCAAAGCACGCATCTGTGAATGCTCAGCAAATGCTGACCTGTCGTTGCCCCGAGCAATGCACACGCTATCGGTGGGGACGGGGTGGGAATTATCATTCGTATTCAAAATGCAACAAAAAACACAACGCTGAGGTAAATTCTTCAAAGTGTGATGTCCTCTTCTCCCCCCCCCCCCCCCCAAATGTACGCAGTTGCTACGATAGAGTCGGTAGATACTACTGTAGAGTTAGTAGTTACTATAGTCAGTGGATACGACTATAGATTCAGTAGATACTACTGTAGAGTCAGTATTTACTACTTTAAAGTTGGTTGATACTACTATTGTCGGCAGATACAACTATAGAATCAGATACGACTACAGTCAGTAGATATCACTTACGTCAGTAAATACTGCTACAATCAGTAGATACTACTATACAGTCAGTAGATACTACTACGGTGAGTAGATACGACTATAGAGTCAGCAGATACTACTATAATTTCAGTAGGTACTACTATAGTCATTAGATACTACTGCAGAGTCAATAGTTACTACTATAGAGTCAGTAGATTCTGCTATAGAGTTAGTTGTTACTACTATAGTCAGTGGATACTACTATAGAGTCAGCAGATACTACTATAGAGTTAGTCGTTACTACTGTAATGTGAGGTTACACCTGGATGATAATGATGGGCTCTCCTGGCCTCAGCCCACAACCAATGGGGAGTCGAGCCAGGGGTGTGGCCCTGATGTAATGGGAAGGTTACACCTGGAGGATGATGATTGGCTCTGCTGGCTTCAGCCCGCAACCAATGGGGAGTTCAGCTAGGGGCGTGGCCCTGGAGCTGTACAGTGGCTTCTGGAAAGTTCCAGGGGTGTGGCTGAGGATTGGCTGCGGGGCATCACGTGGGCCAGGGATTAAAAGGGGTGGAGAAGGACAGCACGTGGTCAATGTGCGGAGGAACGAAGAGGGAAGCCACGCTGGTGCCGTGGTCCGGAGCCTGCCACGTGGCGGGCCGCGGCAGTCTCTCTCCTCTCTCTCTCCCTCTCATGCTGTCTGCCAACAGCGTGAAGGGGCAGTAGAAGTAGAGGAACGGATGTAGTGAGAGCTGTGGACGAAACTTAATAAAGAATTCTGAATTCCCGACGTTGTCTCAACGGGGTTTATTACACTACTATAGAGTCGGTAGATACTACTGTAGAGTCAGTAGGTACTACTACGGTCAATAGTTACTACTACAGTCAGTAGATACTACAGAGCAGAGTAGATACTACTGTACAGTCAGTCGATACAACTACAGAGTCAGCAGGTACTATTATAGATTCAGTAGATACTACTATAGAGTCAATATATATTATTATAGATTCAGTAGATACTATTATAGAGTCAATAGATACTACTATAGAGTCAGTAGATACTACTGTAGAGTCAGATTCTACTGTAGTGACTGTGATTGTCACTGTGTGGTGCCGGGTTTATGAAGCCACGGCGGATAATGTGTTGGAATTATGTGTAGCCCACTTACTGGGCGTAGTACCAGCCCTAGTGGGGCTTGGGTGAGCGCTGGTCAGCGCGGAGGCACCACGTACAGTGTGCGGTGCGGGCTCCCGGTGAGGGAGCGAGAGGGAGCGTCAGCCAGCCAGGGTTATGTTGGGGCATGATACGCTGATTGACCTGCTGACACGCGACTGGATGATATTGGAGGGGGGCCACCGGTGGACGGGGGCCGCTGGGTGGTCACGTGGTCTAAAAGAGCTCTCGGGGAGCCTTTTGGAAAGAGCTCGAGAGATCTAGAAGATGGGCGGGGCGAGAGGCGGAGCAGCCCCAGCCCAGGCCGATATAACGAGGGCCCAGTGAGGGACTCCGGGTTCTTCGTGTTGCTGTTGATGAAAATCCACGTCGGGTAAAAGGAGCCTTTAGCTACGCGGTCTGGGACCCAGCTTGTGGTCCGGGCCGGGATAGCGAACCGTGTCTAGTTCTGCCGTAGCGTGGCTAGATGAGCATTCAACAGCCAAGTGTAGGTTGTGTTATGTTATGTTGATTTATTGAATAAATAGTTTTGCTCCCAAGACAACGTCTGCGACTCAGTTGGACTCACTACACTACTATAGAGTTACTAGATACTACTCACTCTATTGTATGTAGGGTGTATAGGTATATATGCCTACGTGGGGGTAAAATAAATTTTTGAGGGGGGGGGGGCGACAATTTTCGTAAACCTTTAAGATCAACTATTTACCCCCCACTTTCTATTACTTTTTGAACTTCTGCAAGCCTCTTAGAATTTTGTTGACGAACAAATGGACAGACAAACGGCACGCCGGGCTTTCACAATAGCTTAGTATTTGTATCTGTATATGCTATGTTTTTAAGAAAAGTTTTGAAATATATTTCCCCCCTGGGCAATGCCGGGTACTTCCCGCTAGTACACAATACTATGCTTCACGGTGCACTCTGAACATGCCGTGAGGCCGTCCGCGTGCTGGCGTCATGGTCCACATTTTGCCAAATTACAAAAATATTACACACCGCGAATTGCTCAATTGGGATTATGCAGCAGAAGTCTCCGCTCCACCCGCTTCCTCAAAACCTTGGCAGGACCTTCCTGAGCGAGGTATTGTGATGCATTTGTGGCAAGCACTTTGCAAATCTGTCAACCTTATTACAGATCAATTCAGACCTTATTGGTCACCCCGTGCCCTTATAAATCTCAACGTTCATCCTACAAAGTCCCGCCAGAAGGGAGAAACACAAACAAATAGACACAACTTATTGCCCGTATTGAAACGGCTGTACGCCGTATGGACCTAAAAACTAAATTTCCCTGTATGAGAATACGGGGCAAACCATGTGGTTTAACAGGTATGGCTCAGTGTATAGTGAGCGCAACCTTGCAATGTGTTCGTTCGACAACCAGAAGCCAATGCAGCTCAGCGAGCACCAGACAATCACGGTCGGATTAAGCAGTGCCCGTCACGACACGCGACAGAGAGTTGTGTACACGCTGCTGCAGCTTGCTAATTTTTTTGCCAGACGTTCTATAGAGTATCAATTTGCAATAATCGAGACTTGTCGGTAATAGAGCGCAGCAGGGCAATGGAATTGTGGACGCGAGGTGCGAGGCGTTTTTCGTTGCTGGAGCGTAGTGAGCCAGCGCCGCTCTATGTCGTCTGCTGCCTCCGCTACTCGAGCAGCAAAATGTTTGGCGTGGGGGTCCATGGGGGCCCCCCAAAGCTCTAGCAGTTCGCCGTCAAGGTTCAGCGCGCTAGAGCGACGGCACCGCCAGTGACCGTGCGACCCACGTCCCACGTGTGTGCGTTTGCATGCGTGTCTGTGTGCGTGGTCTGTGTGTGTGTGTGTGGTGTGTGTGTGCGCAGTGCCTGTGTAGAGGTGTAATTGTGTAGATGTATGGGCACGGATGGGTAACAAACACAAGGGGCGTGGTTAGGGCCGTACACAGAGGAGGTGCTCACACCGACGTCCGCACCTGCATCCCCCACGGGCCCCTCCCGGGGGCCGAGTGCTATAAAAGGTGGTGAGCCGGAGGGCTCGAGGTCGAGTGTTAGCTTTAACCAGCGAAGAGTGAAGACCAGCTAGAATAGGCCCCGGAGCTCCCCTGGCTCGCTGTCCTTGTCAGGGCCGACCAGGACAAGCCGGTGGCGTGGCCCCGAGAGCCCAGACTGACGTTCTTATAAGAGCCGGTCTGGAGACTCAGGGTGCCGGGATCCCAGCTTGACCAGGGCTGGGATAGGTAGCCTCCCCTAGCTCCGTAGTGGAGGACTCGGGTGTAGGTTAGCGGGGTTAGACGTTGTGTCTCCCTGTTAGACGAGTGAAGGGGACGATACCCCTTCAAGTGCTGTGTGTACCCGTTACTGTACACAAGTTGGTATTAATAAATAAGTGTGCCTCCGACCCCGTCGTCCAAGCCTCTTGCAACTTACTACACCTGCGTGATGCGAGCGTCGTGTATGCATGGTGTGTGTGGTGTGTATGTGTGCGTGGTGTGTGTGTGTGCATGGTGTGTGTGTGCGTGGTGTGTGTGTGTGCATGGTGTGTGTGTGCGTGGTATGTGTGTGTGCGTGGTGTGTGTGTGCGTGTGTGTGTGTGTGCGTGGTGTGTGTCGTGTATGTGTGCGCGGTGCGTGCGTGATGCGCGCGTCGTGTGTGCGTGGTGTGTGTGGTGTGTGCGTGTGTGCAGAGTGAGCTTCATGGACGTGCAGGTGCAGTTTCTGCCGGTGTGGCTCACCCTGGACTATGTGTCAGACGCTGTCAACCTGGTGGACATGGTGTTCCTGAGCAGGACAGGTGCGCGTAACCCGGGGAGGAGGTCTGAGGAGTTGTCGCGATGTGGAGCAAGTGTTCCGGTCTTCACGTCTCGTGATTTTGACCGTCCCGTTTGCGTTGTTCCTCGTTTGTTCGGTCCCGTTTGTACAGAATTGTTCCTCCACAATCCGCATGTAATTTGCATGCGTCCTAAATGCTTCACGCCCCCCCACATGAGCGGTGAGGCTATCGTGAGAGTGAGAATCAGGCGGGCAGACAGGGAAAGACGAAACATAAAACAAATGGAACCGGATGGAACGAACGGAACAGACAGTTGCATTGAACGAGCAAAACATGGAAGGCACAGACGAACACACTCATTTGCACGGAATACAACCGAACCGTTTTTGCTAAAATTAAATGGCATTTGAATGTTGTAAGCTCCCATGGATCAGTGTGTGTACACGTAATTTACCTGAGGATGTGTTTGCTTCTTCACGTCTGTTCATGCAACGGTCGACATATCTCCAACGTGCGCCGGGCACCAGAGCGTGGAGTGCGATGTACAACCGCAGTGCGGTGACTCCGCTGCAGGGCAGCCACCGTGCGGCATCGTAGCCCCGTGTTGGCGCAGCATCGATGATAAATTTGGCTTCCAGCGAAACGAGAAGTGACAGACGTGTAATATTCTTTTTAAGAAAAATACCGCTAGAAATGTCAGGTCGAGACAGACACAAGGGGAGTGACATAAATGTGTTATGGATAGCATCAGGGTACACAGCAAGAACATTAATGAGAATAGTTTGAAGAAAGGCGAAGTTAAATTTTTTGGACGTGCCATGAGAAAGCAAGAGACTGAATGTGAATGCGTTTTGACTGGGAACACAACAAGGCCCAAGAAGGCGGGGAAGACAGAAAATTAAGTTACGTGAACAATTCGGATGATTGGATTCTACTGCGAGGAATAACCAATGCAGAGTTTGTCTGTGAACATCACGCACGGAGTTGAAGTGAAGCAAGACCACGTTCCGTGATCACCGACATCTTTGAGAAAAGACGTGGCTCACAGACGGAAATATGGACAGCTGACTCAGGGGTTAGAGGTCAGAGCCAGCACCAATGAGATCCTGGGGTCAAGACGGATGGACAGCGGTAACGCATGAACGCTCTCGACGTTAACAGAAGAGTGTTCTCTATAATAGGGAGAGTGTTCGAGGGTCCAAACCCATCGCAACCCAGCACCTCCGATTAGCACGGTTGGCTACGTACGGTGCGAAAGAAATTAAACATCCATACATCGTACATACACCGTACGTACATACAACAGAAAATCAGCGCGCGGGCCCCCGTGTGCCACAGGCTTCATGGAGTGCGGGCTGCTGGTGACGGACGTGGACCGCATGCGCCAGCACTACGTCCGCTCGTCACGCTTTCGCCTCGACGCGCTGGCGCTTGTCCCCACCGACCTCCTGTACGCGTACACGGGCGTGCACTACCCCGTGGTGCGTCTCAACCGCCTGCTGCGCTTCCCTCGCATCTTCGACTGCTTTGACCAGGTCCGGCACGAGCTGCCCCACGTTCACAGGGAGCACCTGTGGTTGGGTTCACGTGGAGGTGGTGGGTAGGTTCATGTGGAAATGGTGGCTTGGTTAATGTGGAGGTGGTGGCTGGGTTAATGGGGAGGTGGTGGCTGGGTTAATGTGGAGTTGGTGGCTGGGTTAATGTGGAGTTGGTGGCTGGGTTAATGTGGAGGTGGTGGTTTGGTTAATGTGGAGGTGGTGGCTGGGTTAATGGGGAGGTGGTGGCTGGGTTAATGTGAAGGTGTGGGCTGGGTTAATGTGGAGTTGGTGGCTGGGTTCATGTGGAGGTGGTGGCTGGGTTAATGTGGAGGTGATGGCTGGGTTCATGTGGAGGTGGTGGCTGGGTGGCAGTCATTAGTGACACTTGAGAGCCCGGTTTAATCATGGGTGGCTGAAACCTGAATTAGAATCCAGCATTCTCAAAGGTGCCGGCTCAACGCTTTGACCTCTGAGCCACCCGGTCATCTCGTCAGTTCCTACAATTACAGAACAGACCCCGTACCACCACTCCCTCTCACCACCCCCAGGACGCGTACCACGGTGTTGCATTGTGGGTGAAAGTGAGGTGAAGCCGAGCTCGAGCCTTCCAGCGTGCACGGCGGGTTTGCGAGTCCCATGCGCACATTTGTGCTTCCAGACAAACATTGTCGGGCGGCACTTGACCACACCTGGGAGGCTGAAACCGGTCCAGGCTTTGCCTGCCTGACGTTGGTGTGAAAAGTCAAGGGACTGGTTACATATAACCATGCTTATTTACACATGGAGACGGGATGCAGATCTGGTGATATTTACAACACATTTGCTCGGGAAAGGGGGTGTATTAGAGCCCCCTATGGCTTAGGCCAGGGGTGGGGAAGGTCCGGCCCGCGGGCCAAAAAAGGCCCGCAAAAATCATTTAGTGTGGCCCTGCCAAGGCAACCGCAGGCGGGACTCGAAATTTAATAAATCTTGGAGCAAACCTGGAAAAGCAGCTGCGAGTAGCAACATCATCAATACCAGCTAACATCACACGCCTCACCAAAGAGAAGCAGTTCCAGCCATCACATTAGGGGTGAGTTAATTAAATGTTTGACCAAATATAACACACTAATTTTAAAGTTGATAATTTTGTATGGCCCGCGAATGATGTTATGAATATCCAAATGGCCCTTGGCAGAAAAAAGGTTCCCCACCCCTGGTTTAGGCGCTTCTACCATCGGTGACGTGAGCAGGCAATTGCAGGGCTGCACCTTTGTTTCGTGTTTACCCCCCAACCACCACCAACCCAACTGACCGGCCCCAGGTGGAGACACACACCAACTACCCCAAGACATTCCGCATCATCAAGCTGGTGGTGTACATCTACCTGATGGTGCACTGGAACGCCTGCTTCTACTACCTGCTGTCCGCCTACATCGGCTTTGGGCAGGACGGCTGGGTGTACCCGGCCCATGAGACGCCGGGCTTCGGCGGCACAGGCCGCCAGTACATGTTCTGCATCTACTTCTCCACGCTGATCCTGCTCACCATCGGCAACATCCCTAAGGCGGAGCGCGAGGCCGAGTTCCTCTTCGTTGTCGTCGACTTCCTCATCACCATCTTCGTGTTCGCCACCATCCTGGGCAACGTGGCGAGCATCTGCGCCAGCGTAAACGAGGCCGGCGACAAGTTCCTGGCCGAGTTCAATGAGGTCAAGGACTTTGTGCGCTTTCGCGCCATTGGGAAGGACATGGACCGCAAGGTGGGGGCCGGCGGGCAGTGCACGGGCGTGCGCATGTGTCCGTTGAACTTCCTTCAAGCTTGGTTAGATTATTTCCACATAGTTTTGTGGTAATTAAATTGAAGGTGGAGGGGTCACCAGCCCCTCGCACCCGTCCAGAGCCCCCATTGGCCGCTGTGGTGGCCACAAACACCATGAGGGGGAATAGCCAATTGAAATTGGCTATTCCCCCCCATGGCATTGCTCACCACAGCGTTACCGTCCAGCACCACGGAAGAGGTCGGGGCTTGCTTTTCCGGACCAACAATGCATTTCGCTTGGCACAAGTGCCACGATGACGTCACCGCCACTTAATGCTGAATGGTGGTTGTTGTTGTTGAACTTTCTTTGCACCGCACGTAGTCAACCGCGCTAATTAGAGTTGCGGGGGGAAGGACTACAAACTAAACACGTGAAGCAGTTTTAAACAAATTAATTTGTCAATCTAGATGATATGAATGTACGTAGCTCCCAGTGGCTTCCTAATATCGGAAGGAAGAGCGTTCCAGACGGCCACAGAAGCGCATTTGAAACCGCCAGGTGATGATGCGGTGACCGAAGCTCTCGATGCCGCGTTCGTCAAAATCTCCGTGGCCTTCAAACTGGAAAAAATTTGGGCAGCACATAAATAAAGAGGATAGAGAGAGAGTGGATGAGAGTTGACTTTATGTTCGGCATCGTGCGGTTGATAGCAGCAGCAGGAGCCAGATGTGTGCATGTATGTTTGTTGAACTTTTTTCGCTCCGTACGTAGCCAACCGTGCTAATCGGAGGTGCTGCTGTTGCTGGCACCATGAGAGGGCTTCGACAGAGTTCGTGTCGCTTTGCTCTCCCTCCTCCTCCTCCGAGATGAGAGTTGAATAAGACTGCACTTGACACATGATGCCTGATGATGATTAATTTTAAAAAACGCATTTCCCGATGAGCAAATTTCAATTAGGCGTGCGAATAGTTACCCATCGGTAACCATTGAGTAACAAATACACCCTTCAATGATAAAAACATACGCAAATTATTTGATGACGTTGCTGCCACACTAGCAGTGGTGCACAAACTCAGCTGTGAGTAAGCACGGTGTGGCCGTGAGGACTCGGAATCTTCACAGAGTCCATGCGACGAGACACTCGGAGTGATGGTGCTGCCACAGGAGGTGCTGCCACTTTGACAGCTCCCGATTCTGTACGCGGCCAACAGCAGCGAGTGATGTTACGCCTAAAACATGTCTGAGAGACCTTCACCGATGTCCGCACGGCATTGTTTGACTTTTAACAGCCACCACTGGCGATATTTGGCAGCAGTAGATGGATGGCAGAGACTAACGTGCCTCCTCTGAATTCCCGGCCGCTGCGTGTGACGGTGTTGGTGTGGTACGGGCACCTGCGTCTCAGTAACAAGTCCTCTCCGCTCCGCGCGTGCGTGTACGACGGTGCAGGTGGTGGAGTGGTACGAATATCTGCATCTCAGTAACAAGTCGTTGGGCGAGGAGGACGTCCTCAAGGAACTGCCCGTGACGCTGCGCGCCGCCATCGCCATCAACGTGCACATGCAGACGCTGCAGAAGGTGGAGATCTTCAAGAACTGCGAGCTGGGCCTGCTGGAGGAGCTCGTGCTGAAGCTACGACCCAAGCTGTACAGCCCCGGCGACTACGTTTGCCGCAAGGGCGACATCGGCCGGGAGATGTACTTCATTAAGGAGGGCAAGCTGGCGGTGGTGGCCGACGACGGAGTGACGCAGTACGCCGTGCTGGGGGACGGCAGCTACTTCGGGGAGATCAGCATCCTCAAGATACCCGGTGGGTCACTGGCAGAGTCACAGACACTGGCGGGCAGTGGCTCCTCTTACTCGGCATTAAGCGAGAGACGCACGGTAAAGTAATTGTGAGTATTGCTGTGTACACCATGGGACTTGCTCTGTACACCGTGGACTTTCCGTGTAGACCATGAGGCCTGATGGGAATTACATCTAAGAATAAATATTTTATGGTGACCACTTTTTTAATTGGCGTCGGCATAGTGACACTGACGGTGGCTATCGAGGAGCAGGCAAACCCCTGCAATAGTTAAAAGATATCAATTGTGAAATAAATAAATGCATCTTAACTAAAAGTAAAAATTGTAAAATGTTGTTGGCACATTGCACAGCGGGAGAGGTTTAGTTCTCGTGAGGAGCGGCAATGATCCGCGTCACCCTGCTGGGCCCAGCAGCCTTTACCACGACATCCTTATCGCCTCGCCGCACTCACCTATTCAACTATTAAGCAGTTTTTTATTTTACCAGGTAAGGTCCCATTGAGCTATGAAACTCTGTTTTCAGAAGCGACCTGGTTACAAATGATAGCTCCACGAAGTGCCTTATCAAGTGAACATTTAAAGCAGCCAAATACTATAAACGTGATGTTGATTCCAAATGTGGATGGAAAAACCGGAGTACCCACAGAAACATCTACGCTACCACAGAGAGAGAGAGAGAGACGTACACTCACAATATCCAGGTGTCAGGGTCGGGATCGAACCCATAACCTCCTGTACACCAGGCGGGGGAGTTAAATCTCGCCACCGTGACTGGGTGGAGTGGTCATGCAGCGGTTAACTGGCAACACTGGTGACGATTAATCTGAGCCGGTCCTGGGCTTCCTCCAGGTCGACTCAGCCTCAAATGAGTACGCGGTGTGATGTATAAACATCGGCGCTAGGGAAATGTTAGGCCAGCGGTGGCCCAAGATCAATCGCTGTTCGAGCAACGTTTGATTGTTCACTTGGTGGCAAATACTGAAATTGGTCCAGTGCAGTCCCCCTTGATATATTTTTTACTTTCCGTAAAAAAATTCCCGGAACGACTTTCTGGATTGTTCCGGCCCAAAGCGACGTAGCAATAGCGTGTCGCCGTGACGCTCCCCGCCCTCTCTCCCTGCCCAACGCCGGCGGCGGTAGGCAGCAAGGCCGGTAACCGGCGCACGGCCAACATCCGCAGCATCGGCTACTCGGACCTCTTCCGCCTGTCCAAGGAGGACCTGCAGGAGGTGCTGCGAGAGTTCCCGGCGGCGGGCAACATGCTGGAGGAGAAGGGGAAGCAGATCCTGGCCAAGATGGGCCTCCTGGACACCGAGATGGAGGGAGCACGCGCCGAGCCACAACAGCTGGAGCGCACGGTGACCAGACGGAGCCTCCCACTCTGAAACCCTCCTCTGTCATTCATGCATCTCCCCCCTCCCCCCCCCTATATCTAACCCAGCTGGAGCCTCCCGTGAGCCACGTGACACCGCCCCCGCTGTGCGTGCGTGCAGGTGGAAACGCTGGATGGGGCGGTGCGTGCCCTGCAGACTAAGGTTGCGCGCCTGCTGGCCGAGCACAAGTCCGGCGACAAGAAGATACGCACGCGTCTACGCCGCCTGGAGCGCGTGTTCACCACAGCAGCAGCAGCCGGTGATGACCACAACGATGCGGAGGCCACGGGGAGCGGCGACGCGTGAAGTCCAACCTCATCTCTCTCTCTTGTCGTCGTTGTCGTCACCGTCTCTAAGTCACGGCCTGCGTTACCACCTTCTTGGGCGGCCTTCCGCACCCAGCCCGTGTCAGGGGTGCCAGTGGCGGAAGGGCGTCCGTGGGGGCCACGCCTGGCCGGTGGTCCAGAGCCTCGCCACAGAGATTCTCTCCCCCGCCCTCATTTAGCCCCGTGGTTCTTGTTGACCTGCGGTTCATCACGCAACCCCTGGGGGTGCGAGAGATCCTTTCCATGGGTGCGAGACATGGCCAGGTTTTTGTAAGAAAGTAAATAATCGAAAAAACAAATTAAGCATGGGCACATAATTACAACAACTTTCATTAGACCTCCTTTGCCAGTACCAAAATATAATATGGTTAATGCACACATGATTCCTTATAAAAGGTTTCAGTTTTGTTGCCCGAAAAAAGGGGAAAAACCCCTACTATTACAACTACTTTGTGTCATCAAACCCTCCGTGTTGATTAACATTCTACATTTCTTTAGGAATGAGAACCAAAGGGGGTGCAGGCTGCAGTAGAGGTGAGGAGCCGCTGGTCTAGATGATTCATCTCCACACGATGAGCTGCTTTGCAGAGCTATCATTTGTGGCCATGTCGCTTCTGAAAAATAATCTCATGGGTCAGTAGAATTTACCTGTTCAAATATCAATGAATGATGTCGTTGTATTTGTATATATTTTAATTTGTTTACCTTTCCTACACTTTGCACTCCTATCATGTTTTCGTAATGTTTGTTGTTGTAACGTTCCGACCCTGTGCCCCTCCTGGACATCTGTGAAAAGAGCTTGATAGCTCATCGGATTCCTCCTGCAGGACAAATAAATATGCTGAGTCTGAAACGCCGCTGCAATTCGTGCACCGAATGAGTTTTACGTAACGGGGCGCTGCAGAGAGAAGAGAGGCAGACGACGCGGTTGGTGTCTCTTTCTCATCGCGTCACTCTCGTGGATCTCGTCGCGCGAGAGACGAATCGTCGACAGGCGACTCGTGAAGCTACAAACAGTCTGCAGGTGGCGCTTCACCACCACCACCACACACTCGGAGCTCTGTTCACATCGCCACCACCACCGCGACTGGTGAAGCAGGAATCGGCTTTACCCTTTAAAGCACCAGAGGTGGGAGGCATCCGGCCCGCATTCGCCACCAATATTATCCTTGATAAAGGGTTTTTTTGGGTTAGATCTCATAAATATAAATGTGTCGTTAACCCACCACCACCCGACGCAGCCAATCAGTAAGGGGCCGTCCATAAATGACGTCACGCACCTGGGGGGGGGGTCAGACATTTGTGACGATGTGTGACGAGGGGGGTTTGAGAAATGTGACGTCACATCAAAATGCGCAACTTTAAATATAGACAACACGTTCTACTTAATTAAATAGACTTTTTTAATAAATGTTTTCTTCTACAACTCCAGAGTGCAGAGCTTTGTTAAATACGCACTACAATGACAATAGTTTAAAGCGATTTGAAGCATGTTTTATTTTTTTGGGGGGGGGCAGAGCTTTGTGACGTCATATTTGAGGGGGGGTCTGACTTTTTGTGACGCCGTGTGACGAGGGGGGGGGGTCAAAAATCGTCCAAAATCGCGTGACGTCATTTATGGACGGCCCCTAAGGTTGGTCACGTGAACAAAAAGTGCCCAAGAGTTTCTACTTGAGCCCACCGCAACATTAGCGCTGTGAGTCACGTGACGTCCCGCCGGTGACTAGCGTTGTGGCAAGACGACTGATAGAGCTGGAGTGGACGGTGAGTTGCGGTGGCCAGGAGATGTCAACTCCCTCGCCTGGTATGCAGGAGGTCGTCTGCCGTATATTTGGAGTCTGCGGGTCTTACTGTCTTTCCCGCTGTGGTCGCGTGGAATTCTTCTCCGGGTCCTCTAGATGTTACCTTCAGACGCACGCGTTTAGAGTGTTTGGCCGCTCTAAGTTTCCACACAATGAGCCACCGCTTCGTTTGGCTATCACTTGTGGCCAGGTCGCTTCTGATAAAGAGCTACACAGGCTCATTGTTGCCTTACCTGGTGAAATAAACAAAAATGTGCTTAGTTTTTGTTTAGCAATTGGTCACGGCTCCCGGTGAGTCACATTTCAACATTCCTCATGTCAGATTTTCTCTGTCGGATGTTGACATTCAGTACTTAACATCACGTGCCCATTTCAATTGTTGCGCTCACCACAGTGACGTCGCAGGACGCCACGTGACATGGAATTTGGCGGGAGAAGTGGAAAGGTCGCGGACCGTCGACTTCGCGTTGTCGGATCGTCTGACACCTCACAGATGAGGAAAACATCCCCACAATGCTCGGCCCTTTTGTGCCACCACTCCACTGCTGGGAGACGTTCACCCACACTCACTACGTACAAAGAGAGAGACAGCGCACAGGGGCCGTCCATAAATGACGTCACACAGCTAGGGGGGGGAGGGGGCTCAGGCATTTGTGACGATGTGTGACGAGGAGGGGAGGGGTTTGAGAAATGTGACGTCACATCAAAATGCGCAACTTTAAATATAGACAACACGTTCTACTTAATTAAATAGACTTTTTTAATAAATGTTTTCTTCTACAACTCCAGAGTGCAGAGCTTTGTTAAATACGCACTACAATGACAATAGTTTAAAGCGATTTGAAGCATGTTTTATTTTTTTGGGGGGGGGCAGAGCTTTGTGACGTCATATTTGAGGGGGGGTCTGACTTTTTGTGACGCCGTGTGACGAGGGGGGGGGGGTCAAAAATCGTCCAAAATCGCGTGACGTCATTTATGGACGGCCCCTAAGGTTGGTCACGTGAACAAAAAGTGCCCAAGAGTTTCTACTTGAGCCCACCGCAACATTAGCGCTGTGAGTCACGTGACGTCCCGCCGGTGACTAGCGTTGTGGCAAGACGACTGATAGAGCTGGAGTGGACGGTGAGTTGCGGTGGCCAGGAGATGTCAACTCCCTCGCCTGGTATGCAGGAGGTCGTCTGCCGTATATTTGGAGTCTGCGGGTCTTACTGTCTTTCCCGCTGTGGTCGCGTGGAATTCTTCTCCGGGTCCTCTAGATGTTACCTTCAGACGCACGCGTTTAGAGTGTTTGGCCGCTCTAAGTTTCCACACAATGAGCCACCGCTTCGTTTGGCTATCACTTGTGGCCAGGTCGCTTCTGATAAAGAGCTACACAGGCTCATTGTTGCCTTACCTGGTGAAATAAACAAAAATGTGCTTAGTTTTTGTTTAGCAATTGGTCACGGCTCCCGGTGAGTCACATTTCAACATTCCTCATGTCAGATTTTCTCTGTCGGATGTTGACATTCAGTACTTAACATCACGTGCCCATTTCAATTGTTGCGCTCACCACAGTGACGTCGCAGGACGCCACGTGACATGGAATTTGGCGGGAGAAGTGGAAAGGTCGCGGACCGTCGACTTCGCGTTGTCGGATCGTCTGACACCTCACAGATGAGGAAAACATCCCCACAATGCTCGGCCCTTTTGTGCCACCACTCCACTGCTGGGAGACGTTCACCCACACTCACTACGTACAAAGAGAGAGACAGCGCACAGGGGCCGTCCATAAATGACGTCACACAGCTAGGGGGGGGAGGGGGCTCAGGCATTTGTGACGATGTGTGACGAGGAGGGGAGGGGTTTGAGAAATGTGACGTCACATCAAAATGCGCAACTTTAAATAAATATAAACACTCATTTTGATTAATTTTCATTATTAACTATTTTATTATTTAAATTTACTAAGGTCACCTTTTATTTATTCCATGAAGGAGCATTTTGCTTCTCCATCGGAGAATGGAGAAGCATACATTTTATATATTTTTTGAATGATTGTTATTAAACATTTGGATTTTAATGATTCTACCAGGGCTTTTCATCCTGTAGAATGAATGTTATTGTTATAATTACTTTAAATATTTTATAATTATAAGAGAATTTCAATATAATATTCTGAACATCTGCAGTTTTAGTCGTTGAATATTTTCAAGTAAATCTTATGCTAAATTTCAGCTTTCCAACGCCTTTTTGAAAAATGTTTTCTCCTACAACATCAGAGTGCAGCACCACACTAAATACGCACTACAATGACAATAGTTTAAAGCGATTTGAAGCATGTTTTATTTTAAAAATGGAAAATGGTTTTGGGGTGGTGGCAGAGTTTTGTGACGTCATATTTGAGGGGGGTCTGACTTTTTGTGACGCGGTGTGACGACGGGGGGAGGGAGGGTCAAAAATCGGCCAAAATCGCGTGACGTCATGTATGGACGGCCCCACAGACACGCATCGCTCACAGACACGCACCGCACGCAGACACGCACCACACACAGACACGCACCACACGCAGTCATGCACCACACACAGTCACGCACCACACACAGTCACGCACCACACACAGACACGCACATATACATACATGCGCACCACTTATAGACACACACTGCTCACAAACACGCACAACAACAACAACCGCCATTCGCCACAAAGTGGCGGTGACGTCACCACGACGCTTGTGCCAGGCCATGTGAAGTGTCGAACGCCCGCTGGCAGGAGGTCACGGGGCAGACCCAGGTGCCACGGGTCGACTGACTGAGATGACCGAGATGACTGGCTGATGTACCACCTGTGCCCCCTACTGTGCCAACTCGCTGTGCCTTAGCCACCCGGCGCTCCACTCCTTGTGAGTGTCGCTCCTCCGCCCTCCGTTGTTGTTGGAGGGCGACTGCCTCCAACTGCCCAGTAGCGTCCTTCGCGAGCCTCTTCCACCGAGACCGATCTTGACACCGCTGGTACCGGTCATCGGCAAGTCCACTCAGCTCCACGTCCTCCTGTACCACATCACTCCATATCTTCTCTAGCCCGTGCCGCGCCCGTTTAGCCCTCTCGATCCGGCCGAACAAAAGCTGTTTAGGCATGCAGTGGCTGGGCATGCGGGCTACATGACCCAGCCAATGCAGCCTTGCTTGCCGGAGGAGCTTACCGATGGGACTTTGTCCAGATCTTTCGAGGATGTGTGAGCTCCTCACACAATCCAGCCTGGTTAAACCCAGGATTGATCGTAGGCAGGCCAGCCTAAATGTTTCTAACCGGCGAAGATGTTCCATTAGGGGGGTCCACGTTTCGCAAGCATAGAGAAAGGAGGGAATGACTGTGGCCAATAAGACCTGAACCTTCGTGCGGAGCGACAGACCAGGTATCTTCCACACAGTGTTAAGCGACCGATGAAAACATAATGCTGCTCGTTTTGGTGGAGCTGATGGTAAGGCCCCACCTCTTAGTGGCACACTCTAGTTTCAGCAGCAGCACCTCCAACTCCTCCTCTGAGTGAGCCGCAATTACCAGGTCGTCGGCATACATAACGTGGTTGACCAATAGGGAGCAATCCCTTGACCGCACCTGGGCATCGATCAGCCTCCCATTGTATCTGTACCAGATGGAAATTCCTCCGGTACAGCTACTGAAGGCTTCACGAACTACGTGGTCAAAATATATTTTAAATAATGTTGGAGCCAGAGGACATCCCTGTCGCACCCCAAGGTGTACAGGGACTGGCTCTGACTCCCGGCCACGTAGTTTTACCCAGGCCCGCTCACCATCATGAAGATCCTTAGTGAGCGTGAGCAGAGGGGCAGGGACTCTGAAAACACGAAGAACAACCCAGAGCCGAGGCCTACTGATGGTATCATAGGACTTGACCAGGTCAATAAAGCAGAGATGCAGGTCTTGTTGGAATTCCCTATACCTCTGCTGTAGCAGACGGACATAAAATATGGCATCTGTGCAGGACCGCCCTTTCCTGAAACCGCATTGGGGCTCCGCAAGCCTCTCCTCAGCGTGCCTAGCAAGGCGATGTTGAATAATCTTTGCCAGGACCTTTCCCGGCACACTGAGGAGTGAGATGCCCCTGTAGTTGTTACAGTCTGTGCGGTCCCCCTTCTTAAAGAAGGGGACCACCAGGGCGTCCTTCCAATCCTGCGGAACCCGTCCAGTGGTCCAGACTGTTGTTATGATGTCATGTAGGGCAGTCTGTGCACAAACCCTCCCTCAACATTCGCTTGGGAGATCATCTCTGCCCGGTGTCTTTCCTGGTCTCAGACTCTGGATCGCCTTCAGTACTTCCTCGACGGATGGCATGCACACAGACACACACACACCACACACAGACGCGCACCGCTCACGGACACGCACCACACAGACACGTGCACTGCTGACGGACACGCACATCACACACAGACGCACGCACACGGACAAGCACACGGACACGCACCACTCAAAGACACGCATGCATAAAGACACACGCACCGCTTATAGACACACACACCGCTTACAAACACAGCCACCGCTGCTGACCGTGAGCAGGAAGACAGCCTGGCCTGCCACCGCTGCCGAGCTGGGGCCACGGTTCATTCCGCGTGCCCATTGCCTCGTCTCGGAGGGCCCTCGGGTCCCTCCCAGCGAGTTTGGAATTCCGGTGGGGCAAGAACGCGCACAGACATGTGCCGCACACGGACATGCACGCGGACACGCACACACTCACCACAGACGGACACGTACGCACACAGCGACGCACACAGACACGTACGCACACAGACACGTACGCACACAGACACGCACACAGACACGTACGCACACAGCGACGCACACAGACACGTACGCACACAGACGCGCACACAGACACGTATGCACACAGACACGCACACAGCCATGTACGCACACAGGCACGCACACACACAGACACACACACAGACACGTACGCACATAGACACACACACACGCACCACACACACACGTACGTACACAGACACACACACGTACGCACACAGACACGCACCACACATAGACACGCACATATAGACACGCACACACATACATACACACGTACGCACACAGATACGCACCCCTGGGCGTTGTGAGCGCTCTGGGCGGGCACGCGGTGGGCGTGCGTGCGCCTGTTCCTGCTGGCGCTGCTCCGCGCGTTGCTGCCAACTCCTGGCCCAAATCCTCATCAGGCACGCGCCGCCTCCGGCACGTCTCCCCAATGTTGGCCCAATTGTTTCAACCACAACGTTGACCCTACGTTAACTTGTTTAACTGGGTCGTTCACGATTCTGAAGTGCCGTGGTATTGTCGCGTGTGTGTATCTATGAATGTTGAATTTCTCTCGCACCGTACTTTGCCAACCGTGCTAATCGGAGGTGCGGGTGAAGGACAAGAAACGAAACCGTTACGACGATGATGATGCTGGTAATGTCATGTACCGTATACAGCAGGCATGTCGAAAGTCCGGCCCGCGGTCAAATTTCATACGGCCCGCAGCTTCAGTCTTATAATGTGTTATTTATGGCTCGCTAGCTCTGTCAGAATAAAAAAAATCATAAAACTTTATAGATCTAATTCCTCCTTCCGCCACACGGTGGCAGCACCATTCTAATGCTCTCTGGCTCTGCATCCGTGCCACGAACCCTTCTCGAATCATTTCTGCCATGGCGACTGCAAAAAAAAAGAGAAAAGTTGACAGTGAGGGCCGCCGCTTTCAGGAGCGGTGGGAATTACAATACTTCTTCACTGGAAATCGAGAAAATTGTGTTTGCCTAATTTGTAAAGAGACGGATGCCTTGTTTAAGGATTTCAATGTAAAGAGACACTCCGAGACTAAACATGCTACAACATACGACAAGGTAACAGGGAGTGACCGCGCTGAAAAAGTAAAGCAACTTCAAGCTGCTCTGGCATCGCAACAGCGATTCTTCACGCCGGCCTGTGAGTCAAAGGAAAACATCACCAAAGCCAGCTACGAAGTGGCCATGTTAATAGCTAAACATGGCAAACCTTTTACTGAAGGTGCGTTTATCAAAGACTGTGTCATGAAAATGGTGGAGAACATTTGCCCCGAGAAGAAGCAAGAATTTATGAATGTTTACCTGGCACGCAACACTGTGGCACGGAGAGGGGAGTGGCTTTTGATTATTTCTCATTAGCCTACGATGAAAGCACCAATGCATCTGACACTGCACAACTACTTATTTTTTTAAGAGGAGTTGATGACAACATGAACGTGACAGAGGAGCTGCTTGACCTCAAAAGCCTTAAAGGTAAAACCAGAGGAACAGATGTATTCGTTTCTGTTTGTGAAGCTGTTGATGATATGAAACTAGCATGGAGTAAAGTTTCTGGGATCATTACCGATGGTGCGCCTGCCATGGCTAGTGAGCGAAGTGGATTGTCCACACTGATCTGCAATAAAGCTAGCGAAGAAGCAGGAAACGCTATTAAACTTCACTGTATCATTCACCAGCAAGCTCTCTGCGCCAAACATCTCAAATTTGACGATGTTATGAAACCAGTGGCAAAGGCAATCAATTCTATTCGCTCTAAAGCTCTATACCACCGACAGTTTCAGCAGTTCTTGCGTGACATCCAGGCTGAATACGGTGACGTAATATATCACAACGATGTGAGGTCGCTAAGTCGGGGGTCCGCACTGCAGCGATTTTTCTCTCTCAAAGAGGAAATTGAACATTTTTTGGGTGAGAACGGACAACCAATGGAAGAACTGTCTGATCCTGTATGGCTGGCAAATCTGGCTTTTTTGGTTGACATAACGAAGCATCTGAATGCGCTGAATGTTAATCTTCAAGGGAAAGATGCAGTGGTGAGCCAGCTATATGCTCACATCAAGGCCTTTGGAGCCAAACTGCAACTTTTCCAAAGACACTTGTCCCAAACAGAGCCCTGCACCTCGCACTTCCCTGCTTTCAAAGAGGTCATTGACAGTTTCCCACAGGACAACATCGGTGCGCAAATTAAGAGTTATGCAACAGCTATCGCATCTCTTTCTGTGGAATTTAACAAATGCTTTCGGGACTTTGCAGTTATTGAAAAGGACATGTTGCTTTTCTCTTCTCCCTTCTCCGTGGACCCTGATGATGCTCCTCCACAGCTGCAGCTGGAGCTCATTGAGCTGCAGTGTGACGATGAGTGCCGCGGGAAACACCAGCAGTGTTCTCTTGTTAAGTTTTACCGGCAGCTGGACAAAGCAGGTTTCCAGAAATGCGGTCATTCGCTAAGAAAATGCTGAGTTTATGCGGCTCTACATATTTGTGTGAGCAAACATTCTCAGTCATGAACTTAAATAAGAACCGATTTAGGTCAAGGATGAGTGACTCCAAATTGCGTGGCATTTTATGCATCTCAACCACTGCCCTCAAGCCTGACCTGGTCTCTTTACTGAAATCTAGATCTCAGTATCACCCTTCTCATTAGTGTCAGCAAGTTATCTGTTCCTTGATCAATCTGAAATTGAGTGTTTTGAACGGTAACATCTGTCACTATTAACAGTGAAAAGCCTAAAGCACACTAATGCACTTGGACTTATGGCACTTGTTTTATTAAACTCTTGAATACGATTTGGTTATAACTGTTGATGTTATGTACCTGTAGATGTGACACAAACTCTTGCTTTCTGAAAGATCTTGTAAAAGACAAGGGCAAAATTCACTTGTTTTAAAGTTTAATGATAACAGACCACTTTGCATTACTTATAACTCCTGTTTAAAATGTTCATGAGGCAAATATATTTAAATCATGGAAATTTAAGGTATTTTATACAGTTTGTTCAATGTTATCTGACTGAATGAAAGGCAGAATTGCGTTTTAGAGTTGTTCACGTCTGCCTGAGTGGCTTATATTTGGTTACATTGTCATTTAAAAAATAAAGGTAATTGTGATAATGATAATTGTTTTATAACAGTGTGTTTTCACGTAACTTTTGTGGTAAAAATGTCGGAAGGAACTATTGGCCCCGGGGCATCTTCACTTTATCAAATGTGGCCCTCTTTGCAAAAAGTTTGGACACCCCTGGTATACAGGGACTCCTCTACCTGTGGTTATTCGACTCACGAACTTTCAGAATTCGAACAAACCTGTCCGTGTGTCCAGTTGCCCGTTTGGACCAAGAGTTGTAAGTTCAACCGCCACGCAATAGATGGCGGTGGTGGCATCTACATCTGCAGAACGTGAAGAACCAGTGGCATCTACATCTGTAAAACGTGAAGAACTAGTGGCATATTCTTGGTTCTTTCGGTAAAGTCACGTATAATGGAAATAATAAAATAATACAAATAAAACATAATAAAATCATTCTCACGACGTTTCGGCCACAACGCAAGCAGCCGTCCTCAGGTGAAGAACAGGTCTGTCAGAAAGACTTTACCGAAAGAACCAAGAAGATGAATCCCTGCAGTCACGAAAGCTTTAAATCGAAATTTAACTAGTAGCATCTACATCTGTAGAACGTGAAGAACCAACGGCATCCACATCTACAGGAAATTATACAACGTTTAAAGCCATTCCCTGTGTTTAGTGTACATGCCGTACAACATGTTTGGAATCGACAGGAGTAAAGTTGGACTTACGAACAAAACCGACTTACGAACAGACCTCTGGAACCTAACTCGTTCGTACGGAGAGGAGTCCCTGTATTTATGTTGAGTTTTCAATCTTAATTTGTTTGTGTTGTGATGTTTCCCTCTCTCGATAAACGGTGCCTTAACGCGGCGAGAGAGTTTGTGTACGTCTGAGAAGCTGATCGCTATACCGTCGAGAGCCTAGTGCTCTCAGAAGGGTCACCCAAGACGGGAAGACTTCAGTGGAGACGTCAGACAAAACCCGTTTCGAAAGGTCCCCACATGACCTTTTCAAATAAATGGTGATCCAAGAAAGCAACGGGAAACTACTTGTATTATTGCTCCCTTGAAAACTTCAATGATGACAAGCAAAATCAACAAAGGCCCTGAGTATCGGCGTCCTTTAAATAGGACAGGGGTGCTAAGAATCTCCGAGCTTGTGTCAAAGAACCCTTTCAAAGTAGCAACTTGGAACGTTAGAAGTTTACTTCAAGCAGGAAAACTAGCCAATGTCATACAAGAAATGGATCGACTTAAAATCAACATAATCGGTCTAAGCGAAACTAAATGGCCTGGAACAAAAAAGTTTATATCGAGCGAACACCACATCTTCTGCTCCGGAGGAGAAGAAAACACCAAACAAACATACGGTGTCGCCTTTATAGTACACACGAAATTAGCGAATAAAGTCAACAACTTTACCCCAGTATCAGAACGAATAGCACTACTACAATTAGCAGCCAACAAAGTCAACGTGAACATTCTACAGGTTTATGCTCCAACAGCAGATAAACAAGATCATGAAATCGAATCGTTCTATGAGCAACTAACCAACACGCTGAAGCCGCTGAAAAAGCAAGACATCACTATAATCCTCGGCGATTTCAATGCCAAGGTTGGCCACGGTCGAATGCAGAACATTGTCGGAGAACACGGACTAGGAACAAGGAATGAACGAGGCGATAGACTGGTTCAATTCTGCCAAGAAGAACGTTTCAGTATTGCTAACACGTGGTTCCAATTACCACCTCGACGACTGTACACGTGGACCTCGCCGCAAGACTCCGACAACAACATCGTCAGGAACCAAATCGATTATATCCTAATTAACATCAGGTTTAAGTCCAGTGTGATTACAGCAAAAACCTACCCTGGGGCCGATATATCGTCAGATCATAACCCAGTAACAGCTACAATAAGACTCAAATTGCGATCAATACAATGTACAAAGACGAGACGAGCAGACCTGGAGAAACTGAAGAACAGCGCCGATAAAAGACAAGTACAGCAACATCTCAACGATAGCATCCGCTCAATAACAATAGAAACAGCAGATGTTCAGGAGTACTGGCGCTCGTTCAAACAATGCATCACAGAAACAACAGAAGTCATGCTGGGACATCAGCCACCGAAAAAGAAACAACGATGGATGACACATTGTATTCTCGATCTAATGAGCCAACGAAGAATGTACAAAAACAACAACTTGGAGAAGTACAAACAAATGCAACAGAAGATCAGAGAAGCAATCCGACAGGCAAAAGAAAAGTGGATGGAAGAACAATGCGCCGAGATTGAAGAACTAATTAAAAAACATGACAATTTTACTCTGCACAAGAAGCTCAAAAAAGCTGGTAACATCTACAGACCAGCCCCAACAGCTACCTTGTATGCGGACAACAACCAACCAATCCTAAATAAACAAGAAAAAATGGACACCTGGACAAACTATATACACAAGCTCTATGGCGCCATGAGAACACCTGCAGAAAAAGACCAACAGATGTCGAAAGACGCTCTACACATTTTAACATCAGAAGTAGAACATGCAATCAAAACAGCTAAGTCAGGCAAAGCGTGCGGGCCCGACACAATCCATGATTGCTCAAACTATTAGACAGTAACAACATACGACAACTGACTAATTGGTACAATCAAATATACAATGGCAATAAAATTCCATCCGACTGGCTACAATCCATCTTTGTGGCCATACCAAAGAAAGCAACAAGCCGGAAATGCGAGGACTACAGACTGATAAGCTTGATGAGCCACGTGCTGAAAGTCTTCCTGAAGGTGATCCAACAGCGCATACGCTCCACATGCGAAAATGCATTGAAGAACACACAGTTTGGCTTCTGCAAAGGACTAGGCACAAGAGAAGCAATCTTCTGTCTACAGATACTACTACAGCGATGCTACGAACATCAGAAAGAAGTGTACATCTGCTTCATAGATTACGAGAAAGCCTTTGACTCAGTCGACCACGGCCCCACGACCGACTAGCAGCTCTATTAAAACAACTGGGACTAGATAAAAACGACATCAACTTCATCATTGCTCTTTATTGGAAGCAAACAGCCCAACTCCGATATGACAACGAATTGACAGACCCAACACCAATACAAAAAGGTGTACGACAAGGCTGCCCACTTTCACCCAGTCTTTTCAACATCTACTCGGAGCAGATTTTTGATCGAACACTAGCAGATAAAAACATTGGTATTAAAGTCAATGGACAATACATCAACAACATCAGGTATGCCGACGACACTGCACTGCTGGCCGATTCGGAACAAGACCTACAACAAATCTTGGACGAGGTTGCCACAGAGAGTCAAATATGGGGCTTACGAATTAATAAAAAGAAAACAAAGGTTATTAAAGTTCTAAAATTAAGATTAAAACAAAGGTTATGAAGGTCAGCCGAACTACAAGTGAAATAACAATCAAGCTTGGTAGCGAAAAATTGGAACAAGTACACCGATTTAAATACCTTGGTGTAATCATTGACGATCAGTTGAACCATGAAGTCGAAATCAAGAGCAGAATTGAACAAGCAAGGCAAGCATTTATTAAATGGAAAACACTCCTTGCAGACCGCAACTTGAGTACATCACTGAAACTGCGCACACTGAAATGCTACATCTGGTCAATTTTGCTGTACGGAGTTGGTTGAGACGTGGACACTGACAATAACAGCAACAAAAAGGCTCGAAGCTTTCGAGATGTGGCTGTATCGAAGAATGCTGAAAATCCCATGGACAGCCAAAACCACCAATACACAAGTTCTGCAAGATATGGGCACTGACAGGCAACTGCTGAAGACCATCATTAGCAGGAAGTGTTACTACCTAGGCCACATTGCCCGAAACGACCACAAATACCAGCTATTAAAGCTAATCCTGGAAGGAAAAATCGAAGGGAAAAAACGACCGGGACGGCCAAAAACGACATGGCTCAGTAACATCAAAACATGGCTACAATTAACAACAGCACAAACTCTACACGCCGTGCTAGACCGGGACCAATATCATCGTGAAGTCGCACACGCCGTTAGGCAGCACAAAAGAAGAAGAAGTGATGTTTCCACAATTTTGATTATTCCGTCAGCATCGTGGCACGAGACGGAGTGCGTGCCTTCAGAGAGAGACAGAGAGGCGCACACGGCGGCTACAGACGTTGCTTGAATGTTGCTTGAACGTCTGTCGCACCGCGTGGCCAGCTATCGCTGTCGCTATAGGTCAGGTTACTATCTCCCGGCAAGGCAGCTGAAAGAGCGGTGCGCGTTTAGTTAAACCCCTCCCTCCTCTGGTGCCGCCGTCTCTGTCCACCCAGCAATGGGACTGGGTCCCACCACAGGTGATCGACAGGGCGCGCGCGGTGGGGTAAGCGGTGTGGTAAAGTGTAGGTAACCCCGTCCACCGTTCGGCGAGACGTCTTGGCCGGCGTGGGCGAGGCGCGCACCCCCGGTTTCCACGCCGAGGTTGATCTGGAACGGGGTCGGTCCAGCGCGCGGCCGCTTGGCTCGCGATTGGAATGGCGACGGTTAAGCGGATTTAAATAGTTGAGCGAAACAACATTCACTTTCATTGTGCCCTGGCATTTCTTAAAGAGATTAAAATTTCCAAGGAAAATGATAAAGACGCAGCCCTGCAATTGTCGGCTCACGCCCACTGCTGGCAGAAGGGGTCACCGCTCCAGGCTGCTCCGGAGATCCAGTCATGTGGGCGTTTGGTCTACTCTTCCACTCCGACCAGACTGGTGGAAGAGGCGGAAGTTACCCTCATCTTACCCCACCCGTGCGGCCTCCCGAAAATAATAAACAATGATTGACATTTGTAATTTAATCCATAGATGCCAACACCAACGCGTCGCCACCACCACCACTACCGTGTATGGAGAGCCAGGAAACAAACAGAACCCGCAGGGTACACGGCCAGGACTAGTGGGGGTGAAGGCCGATCGACAGAGCTGACTTCTCGAGACAGCCGTACATGAAGGGTGTCGCGAAGTCCTATCTACGTCATTGAAACCAAAGCAATTTAGGGAAAATGATGCAATAATATAATCAGAGGCATATTTATTAACATCACTTAAGCACGAGCGCCGTCAATGTCTCTGCACAGCTCAGATCTATCGGCTGCATTGACGGCACACAACATTTTGCAGCATCTGCGAAATTATTTTTGTAACTTCGGCCCCGAATATACGATCTGGTCAATCTCGCAGGTCCGTACCTCTCGTTCGACGCATGATCTCACTTCATGAAGCCCCGTGCAAAGACATCGAAAAGGCGTGAAACCCGGAGACGGAGCCGTCCGGGGCCTGTTGTTGCCACCGCCACCGCATCCGCTCCAGCGATTTGGGCAAAGTTCGTGAAGGTTTTTCCCGACTTGACGGTTGCGTGATGACAAGGAGCCCCCCCCCCCATCCTATTGAAAGTGTTACTGCCATCATCACACGTTCTTGTGCATTCATATTCATAGGGTCCTGCAAATAAACATATATATACCGTAAGACACCCTGTATATCCAACTATTCTGATTGTCTTATTAGCAACGGAAGCTTGGGAACTGCGGAGTCCAAAAATCCCGATCACCCCAGGAACAGAGCCTTGATCTGGTCGAAGGAGATCCGAACATCTCAGGGACCTCGTTGGAAAGTCGATACGGATTGGTTCGTGTAGATACTGTGGGGCGCATGCATTCAGTGCCGTGTAGGTGTGGTGCCACGACCGCGGAGCAACTCTGCAAGCGCCGCGATTGTCCACTACCCCCCACCTTGAGCACACGCACACACGCAGCACTTGCACCCACATAGTGTCCTGGCGGGGGATTGCCTGGCACATTGGGTTTTAATCCAAAGGGCCCCTAGAGGGAAAGTCCCACAGTTTCCCGGTTCCAGGAGATTGGCCGACCCTCGCAGGACATGTTACATTGCGATGCCCCTAAAATTGGTTTAAAATTGTATGGGCGCAGAAAGAAAAGGCTCCCTGGGCCAACCGCAATGAGTTACTCACAACATTTGGGGGAGGATGGAATATTAAGTAAGCAAAAGCGCAAGAGCCCTTCCAGACAATTGGCAATGAAGGACAATGGGTGACAGCTGCCGCCGCCGCGCAGCACTCGAGGGAGGACGCGGTAACGGGGTGGGGGTGGGCGATAGCCACAGATAAGCGCATGATTGGCCGTGCAGTACAATGGCACCCAGTTCCTTTGAAGTTAAGGGGATAACAAGAGTAGCTTGGGACGATTTTGGTCTTCAACCTCCGGGCCGTCAAGACCCACTCCCTGCCGTCCTGCCTCCTCGAGCCACTCGCAGCATCCGTGTGATGCCGGCGAGTGCTGCTACGAGGCAGTGATAGGTAAAGTTTTCTCTCGTCCTTTTCCCTCCGACTCTCACAGCATCCGTGCGACGCCGTGAGTACAGCTTCGAGGTACGTAGTAGGACGTTTGAGTGAGTTCGGCGAAGCTCTTCTCGCAAACTATTTCCCCCAGGTAGTGTGTATGTGCACCGTTAATAAACTTTAGTACAGAGTATCAGTGCAGTGTGATTTCTGTGTGTGTGGGTAGAACATCGGCGTGGTGTCTGCGATTTGTGTGTGGTGCGACTGCACGGGGGGGACGGTGTGCGCGGGGGAGCGAGCGTAGAGCTGCAGCGTCGGTGTGGTGTTCATAATTTGAGAGTGTGTGTGAGACGCGCGTGCGTTAAACCCGCTCGCCAACGCTAGCGCGTGTTCGCGCAACAACAATAGGATTCACGGTGAGGCACGCACGCAAATTCACGCAGCACGTTACCGTGAGCCTTTGTGTGAAACAAGCGCCTGCAGGGGCACGCGCGTGCACGCAGCCGCCTTCATATTAGTGGTGGTGTACGTGGGTGCGTGCGGAGTAACCCCGTGCGGCGGTGAGCCAGCGATTTAGTGATGCCCCTCAGAGGGGGCAATAACACGGGGGGGCGATCACCCAGTCGGTGGGGACCCGGCAGGAGCCGATCGACGCGGTGGAGGAGGGAGTGGAGGGGGCAAACGTTGGACCCCACTTGCCTGGCGATGGCGGTGGGGCAGACGTCGGCCCCCACATAGGTTCAATTCGTTGGGTGGACAGAGGCGATGGGGGGATTCAGGAGACTCGCCCCATTTGTTTCAACCGCCACACCGTGAGATCGAATCGAGTCGAACCGGCTACCTCTGGATGGCAATTCCAGCGCGCTGATGTCAAAGTTTTTTTTTCCCCCCGTAGGGCAAGTTTATAAAAGATGGCTCCCGTGAGAGAGTCTTGACTTCTCCTCTCACCAGCAAGGCGCTGGGCGAGTGCCCTCGTGACACGCGGCAACCCATCCCAAAGGAGGGGGTGCAGTAACAGAGGCAGGGGTGGATGTCATCACCTCGCCCCAAAGTACTTACATGTGTTGAACTTCTTTCGCACTGTGCGTAGCCAACCATGCGAATCGAAGGTGCGGGATGACAACAAAGTGAAAAACAACAACAACCAGTTCTTAGGAGATGAGCTTCCAAAAAAGAAATGCGTTTCCGATGTTTTCAACTGCGACGCCATCAGATGGAATCGAACTCTGACGCCTCTCTGCACTGCCAGTCCCAGCGTGGCCGAACCTTCAGCACCACCGTGGTGAGTCGTGCCTCGGGCCGGGACGCGTGACCGATCGATGCCGTGCGAGACTCAATGGCGGCCGACACGCGGCGGACCGCGGCCTGCGTCATTTACCCAGCGCCTTGGCAGCGGTTGGCGCATGGAGGGGGGGAGGGTTCAGTAAAAGCCGAGCGGGCAGCTGCGAACGAGCGCATGCGTGGGCCACTCATCACTCGCTCGCTCACTCTTTCTCTTTTTTTTTACAATCAAAAGAAACAAGAAGATGCTCGGTGTAGTCGGCACTTTGCTACGTTCATGATTTCGTTTTTTTCAATGCTTTGCTTTGAGTAAACCCCCCCCCCCTTTTTAAATGAAAGATTTGACAAAAAAAATCACGCTCTGCTCTCCTTACCCCTTCCCTCTCTCTCTACCCCCCCTCTCTCTCTACCCCCTCTCTCCCTACTCCATGTCTATTTTTTATGTAATATTTGTGTAGTGGTGATACGCGCTGGGTGTATACGTTGTGTGCCAGCGCGTATGTACGGGTGTGTGTGTGGTGACGCGCGCTGACGGGGAGGAGCAGGCGTCAGTGTGCGGGTGGGGGTAGTGCTGCTGATTGGCTGTGTGCCGGTGATGCGCTGAGAGGGAGTGATCGGGGGGCAGCGCGGTGTGATTGGTCGGGGAGTGGAAACACGCGCTGGGGGGAAAACGGATCGTAGAGATAGCGCGTGGTGATTGGGTAACTGAGGAGCGGTGCCGACGTTGAGGTCCGCATCCGCTCCGTCTCCCGGGAGGAAGAGATATATAAGGTGATGCACAGAGGAGTAGAGGGCAGAAGTGGAACCATCTAAGAATGAAGACGAAGGTGCAAAGATAGAGCCCGGAGAGGAGAGTAATGGAGAGTAGAGGAGAGTAAGGTATAAGTGTGTAGCCAGAGAGAGAGAACGGTCTACACGAGCTGAGTAATGTATAGTGTGTAGCCAGAGAGAGAGAAAGGTCTACACGAGCTGAGCGATGTATAGTGTGTAGCCAGGGAGAGAGAAAGGTCTACACGAGCCGAGTATGCATACGGTGTAGCCAGAGAGAGAGAAAGGTCTACACGAGCCGAGTATGCATACGGTGTAGCCAGAGAGAGATGTAAAGTCTACACGAGACGAGTAAAGAGTGTAGCAGAGGCGTAAGGTCTACACGCGACGAGTGAAGAGTGTAGCAGAGGCGCAGAGTCTACACGAGACGAGAGAAGAGTGTAGCCGAGGCGCGGAGTCTACACGAGGCACAGAGAGCCAGCAGCACAGAATCTACGAGAGTCAAGAGAAGCGTAGGGCGGAGAGAAGAGGTCACGAGTTGTACCGTTGTATGGTGACCGCATTGTGAAGAAGAGAGGTCACGCGTTGTATCGTTACAAGTCAAGATTTAATAAAAGAAGTGTGTTCCCGTCAAGGAGTTTCCTGCCGTCATTTTCCAAAACTTCATCTGGCGTCAGAAGTGAAACGGGCTTCCAAGCATGGAGACAAGGAAGACCCGTAGGACCCACGGGATTGACCGCGAGGAAAACCTGGACGACTCGGGGCCGCTGGTGGCGGGGGGCGAGGAGGACGACTTGCCCACGCTACAGGATCCGTCGACGGCGCCGGGCGAGAGCCCGGAGACCGTGGCCGTGCTTCGTGAGGCGCACTCCCGACTGGCGGAGCTGCTGCTCGCCGCCGCGTCCATCTTGGCGGAGATCAGCTCGTCGGGAGGAGCGGGGACGGTGGGGGACATTTTACAAGGTCGCCCCGCAGATTCCCGCCAAAACGAATGGGGGATTCCCGCCATGGCGCCTGGGCCTACTTTTGGCGGGAACGGCGAGCGCCACGTGGTGGTGGGTTCCCAAGCGCGCGCATCGACGTCATCAGCGCGCGAGGGGGTCCGCCATTTTACGTCTGCTGCTGGAGCCGCCATCTTACACACCGACGGAGAGGCGGAGAGGAACCACGAGGCGGATGACTTCATTTTTCAGCAGCGTCTGCCCACGTTGTCAGCCTTCAAGGCGGAAGGCGGAGACTGGGGCCAATTTCAGCGAAGGTTTTTGGCGCATCAAGAGATGTCAGCGTGGTCCGATGCTACGGCGCTGCGGGCGTTGCCCGCCATGCTGGACGACGACGCGCTCGCGGCCTTCAGGTCGGCACGGAAGTCGGACCGCTCCACGCTGAAGGATGCGCTGGGTTTGTTGGCCAGGGTCTACGGACCTCCCTCGGCGTGCCGCCATCATTTCTACGCAGGACGGAAAGTGGCCACGGAGACCGCGCTGGCCTATCGCACGGCGTTGCTGGCTCTTGCTGATGCTGCGTTCCCTCGGATGGACGAGGAGGGTCAAGACGCGATGGTTTTGGAGCAGCTGCTTAAGTTGGCGCAGGACCTGGGGGTCCCTATCAACACAGCTGACGAGATTGATATTTCTTCTTTGAGAGTCGCCACGAGTATTCAAGCGCACGAGGCCCTACAACGGAAACAAGGCGTTGGTTGCAACGTTGCTGTCGTCGCAGCCCCGGGTTCGGTGGTCACCGAACCCCAAGTCATCAGCCCACGAGAGGAGGCGTTCGCCACGGGACGACCAGGGGACTGGAGGCCGGGGGCCCGGTCGCCTCTGCGATCGGGCCGAAAGTCGGAGCAACCAAGATCTACTCCGACCCTCGTCACGTGCTATAACTGCGGCCTCCGGGGCCACGTGGCGTCCGGGTGCCGCGCTCCGCGCCAGCGCGCCATGGGAGCTCGGCTGGACGACGACCGAGAGCCCAAGTCATCTCTACATTCCCCGGCAAGTCGCGGCACCTCACACGCTCGGCCTGTTTATTCGGCACACATGGGACGCCGCGTTGCGGCGGAGGAGGGCCGGTTAAGGTTCGGGGATTCGGTTCGGCGAGGGGGGTTCGGCCGGGACCAGGGAGACATTGAATGGGCGGAATTGGGGCATAGAATTGTGGCTGCTTCGGCGGGTTCATCCGTTGTTACGGGATCTATTGATGGGGTCGAGATTAGGGTGTTAGTGGACACGGGGGCATCGGCAACTATTATATCGGACCTCATTTATAATATTCTTCCAGTCCAATGTCGTCCGCTGCTTCCAGTGGATGTGCCATTTTACGCCGCTAATGGGGGATCGTTGGGCATTATCGGTCAGGTTAGGGCGTCCATTTGCATTGGAGATATCAAATTGTCGGGACCCGTTTTCGTTTCGTCTTCTTTGGCAGTTCCGTGTCTTTTGGGCACTGATTTTTTGGCTAAAATGCCTATTAAAATTCTTATCGATCAACGATGCATTGAACTGCCTTCGGGTCGCCGGATTTCATTTTTGACGAGCCCTACTGACATTCGGACGGCGTGCGCTACGATACAAGCGGTGGCGACACAGACCGTGCAAGTGCCCCCGGGTTCACAGATGTTGATTCCCCTCCGGTTGCGGAAACCATGGGTGAGGGAGGCTTCGGAACAGAGTATGCTTTTGGGTCCTTCTAACAAGGCTGTCGGGGGTCTTGATTTATCGGTGGCTCACACTTTGGTGCGGGCTGACAGGGATCCGTTTGTGATGGTTTTGAACGCGGGGTCGCGGCCAGCTGTCATTCCGCAGGGCACCGTGCTGGCTCACGCGGCGCGGGTCCCTGTGGATGATGGGTTGGTTGCGCAGGTGGGCTCGAGCCCCGCGCGGAACGTTGAGCCAAGGGAAGACCTTGAGTGGGTCCATTCGCTATGCGCCGCCTCGGACGATTTGTCGGCGGCGCAGTTGGGTGCGCTGCGCGAGTTGCTCATAGAATTCTCTGATGTGTTCAGTAAACATAAGTATGACATTGGGTGCACGGATTTGTTGCACCACCACATTGAAACGGGCGATGCGGCGCCGGTCAAGCTAAATCCCTTCCGACTGAGTCCCGTGGAGAAGGAACACGTTCAGTCGGCTGTTAACGAAATGCTAGAAGCCGATATTATTTCGCCCTCCTCTAGCCCGTGGGGAGCGCCTATTGTGCTGGTTAAGAAGCAGGACGGGTCCCTGCGATTCTGCGTTGATTTCCGTCGCCTGAATAAGATCTCTGTGGCTGACGCGTATCCGCTCCCCAGGATGGATGAGTCCCTCGATGCATTGTCTGGTGCACGATATTTTTCGACTCTTGATTTGTTATCGGGGTTTTGGCAGTTGCCGCTCGACGAAGAGTCGAAACCTAAGACAGCATTTCGGACTCCAGGGGGGCTGTTCCAGTTTAACCGGTTACCCATGGGACTTCACTCCTCTCCAGCGACGTTTCAGCGACTTATGGAGTTGGTTTTGTCGGGCTTACAGTGGGATACATGCTTGATTTATATGGACGATGTCATTGTTTTCAGTAAAACGTTTGAAGAACACCTCCAGCGATTGAGAGGGGTGTTCTTGCGAATGCGATCGGCTAAGCTGAAATTTAAACCGGCCAAATGTCACCTCCTTCGGAAGTCACTTAGATACTTGGGTCACATTGTCGATTCTTCGGGGATCTCCACCGATCCCGCGAAGACGGATTGTGTCGGTTCGTGGCCGACACCTACGTCCGTTTCCGACGTGCGTAGTTTCATCGGGTTTGCTTCTTATTATCGGCGGTTCGTTGAGCACTTCGCCACTATTGCAAAACCCTTGCACGCTCTAACGGCGAAGGGAGTGAAGTTCAAATGGGGACCGGAGGAGGAGGCCGCGTTTCGCTCCCTCCGGGACGCCTTGGTGGGTGCCCCACCCTTGTGTTATCCCGATTTTGCGAGGCCCTTTTTGCTGGACACGGATGCTAGCAACACGGGCATTGGGGGGGTGCTATCCCAAGTCGTTGGGGGTGTCGAAAGAGTTGTCGCCTACGGTAGTAGGGTGTTGTCTCCGGCGGAGCAGCGCTACTGCGTCACCCGTCGCGAGCTGCTTGCCATTGTCTTTTTTGTGCAGCAGTTTAGGCCATATCTCTATGGTCGTCACTTTACGGTCCGAACGGACCACGCGGCGCTACAGTATTCATTGAGGGTCGCCCAACCCTCGGGCCAGTTGTCGCGTTGGTTGGAAGTCCTCCAGGACTATCAGTTTACGACTACGTACCGTAAGGGGTTGCGACACACAAATGCCGATTGCTTGTCGGGGTTGTTGCCTTGTGATGAATGCGCGTGTTTGTCGGGATCGGCGCGCTGTAAACCGACGCTTGCGGGGGAGATGGGGGCACTGGCTGCGACAGCGGGCGCACCGATCGTGGATGATTCCACTGCCTCTCAGGGTCGGGACTCGCTGCTCTCGTTGTCGCTCAGCGAATGGGGCCGTCTCCAGATGGCGGACAGCTCGCTGCTAGCATTGCGCCGCAAGGTTGGGGGTCCCGAGGGGGACCAGGAGCGTACCGGCTCCTATGTACTTGAGCAGGGCATGTTATTGAGATGGGACAGTTTGTCCCGGCGGAACGCACTCGTGGTGCCTTCCGCTGTGAGGGGGAGGGTTGTCTTGGCGGCACACGAACGCCTCTTGCACTTGGGAGTTAACAAGACGCTTGCCCTGCTTCAGCGTGACTATTACTGGCCGGGAATGGGAAGTGATGTGGTAAATATTCTGAAGGGGTGCGTTGAGTGCGCCAGGCGTAAACCACCGCCCGTGGCAGCTAATCCACCGCTGCAATCTATTCAGGTCTCGCGTACCAATGAGCTCGTCGCACTCGATATTTTGGGGCCCTTCCCAGTCACGCCGAGAGGGAATAAATATTTGTTAGTGGGGGTCGAATACTTTACCCGATGGCCTATGGCGTGGCCTCTCGCTAACCAGTCGGCAGCGGCTGTGACGGACGCCTTCGTCCAGGGCTATGTCCTGGACAAGGGGGCTCCCGAACGCCTGCTGACCGACCAAGGTAAAAAATTTTCGAGTAAATTGTTGCAAGAGGTGTGCGATCTGTTGGGTACCAAGAAGGTGCGTACCTCCCCGTACCACCCGCAGACAGACGGGATGGTGGAGAGACTCCACAAAACTTTGACTTCCATGCTGTGCCAGCAGGTGTGCGAGGCACATGTAGATTGGGACCTGCAGGTCCCGGGAGTCCTTGCCGCGTATAGAATGGCCCCCCATGCAGCTACGGGGTTTTCCCCATTCTATTTGATGTACGGTCGGGAAGCTGACCCGCCAATGGAAACGCAACTTGGCCTGTCCGCTCCACGAACTAATTCTAAATTGGCAGAACATATTAAGTTTAATATTCACAAGCTGACAGAGGCGAGGGAGGCCGCACGGCTTAATTCGCGGGCTCGCCAAATTGCTAATGAACGGTTGCGGGCACGGAAGGTGTCCATGCACGAATGGAAACCAGGTGACAGGGCCTGGCTGCATTGCCCTCAGGCACCCTTGGCTACGTCGCCTAAATTGTTGAGACTGTGGAGGGGACCCGTGGAGGTCGTGCGCGTTGCACGGCCCCAGTGCGTTCAGATAAAGTGGGGAAAGCGCCGTTGGTACGTTCACCCCTCCCGACTGAAACCGTTCTCGCCTCCATATGCCCTCCCCTTGTGTCGTGATGGCCGGGCGTGTGACGTGACCGGCGACCCAGAGGGGGAAATGTCTCTGCCTGATCCACACGTATTTTCGCCTGATCTGCTCCCAGGTGTCTCGGAACTGACAGCTGCCGATCACCGGCGGCCGGATCTCCGCGGCGGGGCCGGCCCTTTCAGGCCCGTTCCGCGCCGTCTGGAGCAGCCGGAACCGCCGGACGGTCGTCAGTGTCCCGTCCCATACGACGGACCAGCCAGACGGACTCGCGCCAGGTCGTGCTACTTTGCGTGACCTGCCTCGTGAGGAGTCGGGGCAGTTGGAGCGCCTCGTCACTGCGTGTAGTCGCAGGGACGTGGGGCGCGTTCGTTTTTTGGAATTTGTTTGTATTGTGTTATTGTTGGCTTTTCGTGTTCATTGTCAATCTGTACATAGTTGTTGTTGTTGTTGTTGTTATGTTACGGGGCACACTGGGGGGTTACAGGGTTTTTTTTGTTTGGTTGTCGTCTTATCGTTGCGGTTGGTTGTTGTTAGCAGCCGGGCCGGCTGCGAGCTATGTGGGAGGGGGTGATGTAGTGGTGATACGCGCTGGGTGTATACGTTGTGTGCCAGCGCGTATGTACGGGTGTGTGTGTGGTGACGCGCGCTGACGGGGAGGAGCAGGCGTCAGTGCGCGGGTGGGGGTAGTGCTGCTGATTGGCTGTGTGCCGGTGATGCGCTGAGAGGGAGTGATCGGGGGGCAGCGCGGTGTGATTGGTCGGGGAGTGGAAACACGCGCTGGGGGGAAAACGGATCGTAGAGATAGCGCGTGGTGATTGGGTAACTGAGGAGCGGTGCCGACGTTGAGGTCCGCATCCGCTCCGTCTCCCGGGAGGAAGAGATATATAAGGTGATGCACAGAGGAGTAGAGGGCAGAAGTGGAACCATCTAAGAATGAAGACGAAGGTGCAGAGATAGAGCCCGGAGAGGAGAGTAATGGAGAGTAGAGGAGAGTAAGGTATAAGTGTGTAGCCAGAGAGAGAGAACGGTCTACACGAGCTGAGTAATGTATAGTGTGTAGCCAGAGAGAGAGAAAGGTCTACACGAGCTGAGCGATGTATAGTGTGTAGCCAGGGAGAGAGAAAGGTCTACACGAGCCGAGTATGCATACGGTGTAGCCAGAGAGAGAGAAAGGTCTACACGAGCCGAGTATGCATACGGTGTAGCCAGAGAGAGATGTAAAGTCTACACGAGACGAGTAAAGAGTGTAGCAGAGGCGTAAGGTCTACACGCGACGAGTGAAGAGTGTAGCAGAGGCGCAGAGTCTACACGAGACGAGAGAAGAGTGTAGCCGAGGCGCGGAGTCTACACGAGGCACAGAGAGCCAGCAGCACAGAATCTACGAGAGTCAAGAGAAGCGTAGGGCGGAGAGAAGAGGTCACGAGTTGTACCGTTGTATGGTGACCGCATTGTGAAGAAGAGAGGCCACGCGTTGTATCGTTACAAGTCAAGATTTAATAAAAAGAAGTGTGTTCCCGTCAAGGAGTTTCCTGCCGTCATTTTCCAATACTTCATTTGTGAGAAAAAAAAATTACGACAAGTGATGCATCTGCACCCAGCCCTTCTCGCAGTCCTACGGCCTCCGACGGATAGCTCATATGCAGAGCTCTCCGTCTTCTGCCACCGAGCACACGGCCTCCTCCAGCGCCCACTGCTCCTTGAAGGCCGGCACGGCGTGGGTCAGCCGCGCATGGCGGAACTCCAGCCACACCCTGGCTCCGACTAGAGCGCGGAAGATGCCCAGGCTGCTGGTCGGACGTTTCCGCTCCACGGCCACCTTCCTCGCCCTGTATACGGCGAGCTTGGCATAGCCGACGAGCATGTTGACCAGCCCCTGAAGATGTTGGGATCCGTCGCCCTTCGGGTATCCAAAGATGAGAACCGTCGGGGAGAAGTGGAGGCTGAACTTTAGGAGGATGTTTTCTCTCGCGGCGCGGGAAAGCGGGCGATACCGCTCCCTTCACATGCCCCTCTCCCCACGTACAAACTAAAACATAATAAAAGTAATATTTAACTTTTTTTTTAACACGCTTTTATGAAATTTACTAGTAATGGCAGAACTCCACGACTCCAGGAAGTGGCCCCGAAGATTGCCATAACGTAAGGGACCGTGGCTAATTACAGCCAACGTCAATTGACCGTGGACAATTAGACCCAAGTCGAAACATAACATATAAAAAGAGAACGTTTAAAAATATATATTTTTGTGATAGAATATAGTATTGTCATCAGTATGACATAAGTATACCAAGTTTGCAGTCGCTACCACATTGTGGGATGAATTGAGTTACAAGATTTGAGGATACAACAACAACAACAGACAGAGTGAGTTAAAAGAAAGCGTGTAAAAAAGTCAAATTCACACAACCCACTGGGCCCACTAAGGCCTCCTGTGAGTGGCGGAATTTGAGCAGCCATTGAATCAATTCGAGCAAACACGCGGTGCCTCGTGAGCAGTCAGCCTCGCTTGAATCAGCGCTGGCAAAGTGCCGGATGTCACGGGCATGGACCCTCCTCCCTTCTCAGACATGGGTCCTGGTTCCACGCAAAACGATATCCGATACATAACACAAAATAGCCATTGCGCATCGTTGTGGAGAATACAAATAATAACATAGCTAAGCAATGTGCCACCTTCATACGTCTGTCTCTGCACATGAACCGTGCAATTGCGTCCTACACAGCTCACTCACAGTCCTGCACTCGTTACTGTGGAGCAGAGGTCGCAATCGGGTACCCGATACCCATACCCTACCCGATACCCGGCTACCCGTACCCGGTCGGGTACGGGTACGGGTAAGAATCAAAACCCGTTTGCGACCTCTGCTGTGGAGACTGAGGAGACAGCGGTGTGTGAGGGGTATTCATTCTTGGGGCACAATGATTGCATGTTACATTCACGTTATTCTTCTTATTTTAAATAATGTTTGGAAAGCTTAAGGGCACGAGTCTGCAACCCGCGGCTCGAGAGCCGCACGCGGCGGCTCTTTTAGGAACTGCTTCGTGGCGTCAATCATCAAAGAACCACCACCACCGTCTCGTATTCACAACACGGTGCATTGCGGGCTCTTGACATACTGAATTGTTAGTTTACCGAATAAAAAAAAATTAGTCTTATTATTATTTTGGGCAATGCTACGAACCCGGCGACCCGAGTTCGACTCCTGTGTCCACGGCCAACATCGTTGATGAGTAATCTCTCAACCGGCACTGGGCCATTCCCTTGCGCGGAATCTCAACATCCGGCCTACACAGGTGCTACTCGCTAGCAACACGTGCCACAACATCTTGTACGTCTACACGGGGATTCTTTGCCTTTGTGTGTAAATATTTCCCATGAGCGGACTGCTCTGTAGGACCCCGGCGATATCTGAAAGTTGGTCTGGGTGACCCCTAAGTCGACTCAACCTTAAAAAAGTACCTGGTGCGGTGACCACAACCACTCCCACCGGAAAGGTGCCCAGCAGCAAGGAATTCGGAGGTTGGCACTCGAGCTCAGGCATCGAGTGTGGTGGGCACAGACTCCAGGATTTAGTTTCCTCTTCATCTAAACAGCCTCGGCACCGTATTCGACCAGAATATGTTGTTTGATCACCACGTCTAAAAAATATGGCGAGGGCCTGCAATTATAATATCAGGGCTCTGTGAGACATTCGGCTACTATGGAGTCGTGACATAACCAACACAGCGGCGTGTAGCAGAGTATCGAGAAAGCTCGATTATTGCAACTCACTACTCTACGGGACGTCTGGCCAAAACAATACCAAGCTGCAGCGTGTACACAACTCGCTGGCACGTGTCGTGACGGGTACTGCAACATCCGAACGTGTCCGTCCAGTGCTCGCTGAGCTGCATTGGCTTCTGGTTGCTGAACAAACACATTGTGAGGCCGCGTTCACGACACACAGTGCTTGCCACAATGAGCCACAAAACCTCGCTGATCTCGTCAAGGAGCATAAACCATCGTGACGCGAACTCTGGTCATCCTCGCAGTGGCTTTTGGCTAACCATCAAACAAAGATGGTGACTGCATCGCGCGCTTTCAGATGCGCTTCTGTGGCCGTCTGGAATGCTCTTCTTTCCAATATTAGGAAGGTACTGGAGCTATGCACTTTTAAATCTAAATTGAAAACGTTTTTATTCAGAACTCCTTTTTTGTTTAGTCTGTTGTCCTTACTCCGCACCTTCGATTAGCACGGTTGGCTACGTACAGTGCAAAAATAAGTTCAACATATATTCATGCGTATAAGGTGAATTTTCAGTTTCATTTCAGTTTTTAGTTTCATTTATTAGGTATAACCCTGTGAGTCATGCGGCTCTTGACTCGGGTGCAACCGCAACAAACAAAAACATGAACAAGAAACATCTTAAAGTGACTACACGCAACAGAAAAATCCAGTAAAAAACAGCAAAGTCTTCTTTCAACCCTATGTGCAAAAATCCCAGTGGGATGCAAGTCAAACAATAACAACCATGAGACAATGCAGATTAAAGTTACCAGCTAACTCTGTACTACAACAAACATGGCTAAACCAAAACGTTTTCAAAATCACCAAAATAAAGCTATAAAAACAATGTAACAGTGATCATAGGAACTGTGATTCAAATTTAACAATAAACGATATACATAACATGTACGACCAAACTTTGCAGCCATTGCTGGCTGCATGAGTCACTCCATAACAGCAGAAGTATCAGTATAAGTATCAAACATTTTCAATACACCTTTAAAGATCAGCAGACTATAATCAAAGCTCAAGATCATACTTTGCAGCGGTCATCCGGAACGATACATTTTATTTGAGGCCATTCTGAATAGCAGTGGCAGCTAGGGGTGTACAACTCCTCTAGAGCAGTTTTGAGTGAAGATCTCACAGGTAGTGAGTGATCCGAGTTGCAGTTTATTGGCGATAGCGTTCCAGACCCTGGCAGCATCAATAGAAAAGGCCCTTCCTCAAGTCTGGTGAGTGGTGAGTGACTTGGGCTGGGCTGGTAAGTGACTTGGGCTGGGCTAGTGAGTGGTGAGTGGCTAGGGCTGGGCTGGTGAGTGACTTGGGCTGGTGAGTGGCTAGGGCTGGGCTAGTGAGTGGCTAGGGCTGGGCTGGTGAGTGGCTAGGGCTGGGCTAGGGCTGGGCTGGTAAGTGGCTAGGGCTGGGCTGGTGATTGTCTAGGGCTGGTGAGTGGTGAATGGCCAGGGCTGGGCTGGGCTGGTGAGTGGTGAGTGGCTTGGGCTGGGCTAGTGAGTGGTGAGTGTCTAGGGCTGGGCTGGTGAGTGGTGAGTGACTTGGGCTGGGCTGGTGAGTGTCTTGGGCTGGGCTAGTGAGTGGTGAGTGTCTAGGGCTGGGCTAGTGAGTGGTGAGTGACTTGGGCTGGTGAGTGGCTAGGGCTGGGCTGGTGAGTGGTGAGTGGCTAGGGCTGGGCTAGTGAGTGTCTAGGGCTGGGCTAGTGAGTGGTGAGTGACTTGGGCTGGGCTGTTGAGTGGTGAGTGGCTAGGGCTGGGCTGGTGAGTGGTGAGTGGCTAGGGCTGGGCTGGTGAGTGGTGAGTGGCTAGGGTTGTGCTAGTGAGTGGTGAGTGACTTGGGCTGGGCTGGTGAGTGGCTAGGGCTGGTGATTGGTGAGTGTCTAGGGCTGGGCTAGGGCTGGGCTGGTGAGTGGCTAGGGCTGGGCTGGTGAGTGGTGAGTGGCTTGGATTGTGCTAGTGAGTGGTGAGTGACTTGGGCTGGTGAGTGGCTAAGGCTGGTGATTGGTGAGTGTCTAGGGCTGGGCTAGGGCTGGGCTGGTGAGTGGTGAGTGTCTAGGGCTGGGCTAGTGCTGGCCTGGTGAGTGGTGAGTGTCTTGGGCTGGGCTAGTGAGTGGCTAGGGCTGGGCTGGGCTGGTGAGTGGTGAGTGACTTGGGCTGGGCTGGTGAGTGGTGAGTGACTTGGGCTGGTGAGTGGTGAGTGTCTAGGGCTGGGCTACGGCTGGGCTGGTGAGTGACTTGGGCTGGGCTGGTGAGTGACTTGGGCTGGGCTGGTGAGTGGTGAGTGACTTGGGCTGGTGAGTGGTGAGTGACTTGGGCTGGGCTGATAAGTGACTTGGGCTGGGCTAGTGAGTGGTGAGTGGCTATGGCTGGGCTGGTGAGTGACTTGGGCTGGGCTGGTGAGTGGCTAGGGCTGGGCTAGTGAGTGGCTAGGGCTGGGCTGGTGAGTGGATAGGGCTGGGCTAGGGCTGGGCTGGTAAGTGGCTAGGGCTGGTGAGTGGCTAGGGCTGGGCTGGTGAGTGGTGAGTGGCTGATCCTCGCCGTTCTGGTGAAATCCGGATTCGCTCTCTTAATTAAATAATCCCAGATTCTGGCTGGGCCGGAAAGACAGGCGGGGGACACTCATCACGTGGAGAGAGACACAGAGACACAGAGAGACACAGTGAGACACACAGACACAGAGAGGCACACAGAGAGACACAGAGACACAGAGAGAGACAGAGACACACACAGAGAGAGACACACAGAGAGAGACAGAGACACAGTGAGACAGAGAGAGAGACAAAGAGACAGAGAGACACAGTGAGAGACACACAGAGACAGATATACAGACACACAGAGAGACACAGAGAGAGACAAAGAGACACACAGTGAGAAGGGCGGACACGATCCGTGCTGCTGTAGCTCAGAGCCGTCGCCATTCTTCCACTCGGGTGGCCCCGTGCTGAGCAACCGCCACACGCACAGCGCCGAGTGCCAGGCTAGGTGCACATTTGATCGGCACTCGCGAGGCGTGGCCCTGCCGGACCACACACAGATACACACACAGACGTGTGTGTATAGTCACACACACACAGAGACACACACACACACAGACAGACACACACACACGTGTGAGTATAGTCAGACACCCATACACACAGACAGACACACACACACGTGTGTGTATAGTCACACACACAGACACACACAGACGTGTGAGTATAGTCACAACACACAGACAGACACACAGACACACACACGTGTGAGTATAGTCACAACACACACACACAGACAGACACACAGACACACACACACGTGTAAGTATAGTCACAACACAGACACACACAGACAGACACACAGACACACACACACGTGTGAGTATAGTCACAACACACACACACAGACAGACACACAGACACACACACGTGTAAGTATAGTCACAACACAGACACACACAGACAGACACACAGACACACACACACGTGTGAGTATAGTCACAACACACACACACAGACAGACACACAGACACACACACACGTGTGAGTATAGTCACAACACAGACACACACACACGTGTGTGTGAGTATAGTCACAGACACGTGTGTGTGTAGTCACACCCACACACAGACACACACACTCACACGTGTGTGTGTGGTCACAACACAGACACACAGACATACACACACAGACACACACACGTGTTTGTATAGTCACACACAGACACACACAGACAGACACACACAGTCACACACAGACATACAGACACACACACACGTGTTTGTATAGTCACACACAGAGACACACACAGTCACACACACACAGACACACACAGACACGTGTGTGAGTAGTCACAACACAGACACACACACAGACACGTGTGAGTGTGTGTAGTCACAAGGTGCTCGCTAACAGCACTTGCCCCTACAGTCTGTTAAGGCTACACGGGGGTCTTTGTGTGGTCTCAACATCCACACTCAGTAGAGGAAGTCGGACACGAGACTGCGCCGGGTTAACCAGCGCCGCGCTCGCTGCTGCTGCTGCTCAACAGCGAGGCGGAGGAGGGAGGCCATGAGGAGGAGGATGAGGGGATAAGAGGAGGAGGAGGAGACGAGGAGGAGGAGGTGAGGCGACGTGGGGGTTGTGTGTGGTGCTGCGTGCTCTGTGTGAACCCACTGCTGGGTGAGGCGTCACTTGGTGAACACAGACCCCTCTGCCTGGCCTGGTGAAGGTGGGAGGAGGTGGAGCCCTCAATGAATGTGCGGTGCTCACACATCGTGTACACGGACACATGTACTGTAGATACAGTATATATACTGTAGATACAGTATATATATATACTGTAGATACAGTATATATACTGTAGATACAGTATATATACACTGTAGATACAGTATATATACTGTAGATACAGTATATATACTGTAGATACAGTATATATACTGTAGATACAGTATATATACTGTAGATACAGTATATATACTGTATACACAGCACTGTGTAGACACAGTACAGTATACATACAGTACACAGTGATGTGTAGATACAGTACAGTGCATACACAGTATACAGTGATGTGTACATACATTACATTATACAGTACAATATATATACAGTATCTACACAGTGCTGTATATCTACAGTATACACAGCGCTGTGTATATACACAGCGCTGTATATATATACAGTATCTACACAGTGCTGTGTATCTATACAACATCTACAGTACACACACAGTGCTGTGTATCTATACAGTATCTATCTACAGTATCTACACAGTGCTGTATATCTACAGTATACACAGTATATATACACAGCGCTGTGTATATCTACAGTATCTACACAGTGCTGTACACAAACACTCTGCCAGGCTCAACTCGGCTTGGGCTTGGCGAGTGTCCACTCGCACGCGGGCCTGGTGGTGGTACAGGCGGGGCGCTGCTGTTGTGGTTGTTGTTGTGGTTGTTGTTGTGGTTGTTGTGGTCAGCTGCTAGACGTCTGTACGTGTTGTTGTTGTCGCTGTTGTCGTAGTTGTTGTGGCTGTTGTAGTTGTCGCTGTTGTTGTTGTGATTTTCTCACGTCGCCCACCCCGAGTCGGCTCCACGGCGCCGCCTCCGTTCGCCGCTCCCGCGGCTGCTGGAGCTGCTGGGCGGTCTCATGGCAACGACTCTCGTCTCGACGTTTCGGGCAAGCAGCCCTTGTCAGTGGCCATGGGAACGTGGAATGGCGCACTGGGTAGCTCTGCGCCTTCGCTTGAGTGTCTGTGTGAGGGGGAGAGACCGAGTTTTGTGTTTATTGTGCACATTACGCCCTCAACACTAAGCGGTGTAACGCGGCCCTGCGGATACAACAGCACGACACGCACAGTGCAGACACGTCAGTAATGTATCATAAACATACACATGTATCATACACATACAGTCGAGTGTGTAGTCTTATATGTGCAGCGTCAAGTGATGGAATCCTACTGCATTACATTATCGCTGTGGATAGTGCACAAACATGCAAACGTTTAACATAAACATCTGTGAGGTTGCGATGCAATCCGCAGATGTCTGCATTGTTCTGTATACAGGACCGTGCACAAGTGTAGCTTCCACAAAGGGCAACACAATACAGTATATATATACAGATTGTAAACTGGTGTAGCTGTGTACGATGTACATTGCGTAATCGAGTTGAAGTGCATCGCTTTGTATGAGCGCAGTCGTGGACACATTCCAGTGCATGGTGGTAACACATCACTCGCTCACTCGCCGTGTAATAGCGCAGTGCTTGTTGTGCCCTCGGTTTCGCGATCTTCCTGCCGTTCTTAACTCGCTAATGTCCAATTAAAACATCTGTCAATGCAGAGTGTTAGTAATATATCGTGTTTAGAGGCTCTACCGTGTAATATAGGCAGCACATGTGTGTATAGAGGTAGAGGACACGATATGCTCATCTCGTAAACTGTTGCGCTGTATATTGTATCAATACTATACTGTATATATACTATACACTATCGCTATACACCGATGCATGTACAATTATGTGAATTTCCGTTGTACTGTACTATGCTCCCATGTCTATGCTCCTCTCCCATTGCCCCAACCCACACTGGCCCAGCTAACTATAGACTCATCAACCCCTGTTCACACGACTTGTGTGTGAACAGGGGTTGTAAATAGGTCACTAAGATCACTGGGAACAGAATAATGAAAGCGAGAGGCCGACAAACTATGGGAACAGAGTTTTAGCAAAGGTCTCTACCACCCACTAGGTACACGACATGCAATGAGTCGGATTTTGGGAAATCTATCAACTATTGCCTATATATTACCCTGGTATGATGCGTTACATTCAAGTGAGCGTGTGTGTTTTGTTTTAACCAGGTGAGAACTCCAGAGACCAGGATGAGTCTCATTGGGATGAATGAGCCGGGGTGTTGGTCTGCTGCCCATTAGTGGGGTGGGCGATGGCCGCTGCTGTGGGATCCCGATGGACTAATGCTGCGGTGTCATTTTAAAATTGGAACCACGACGCTGACACACGACGGCCTTCTCCTGCGAGTTGCGTCACAGGATCTTTAGCGTCCACTGTGAAGCCGGCGGCGTGGTGTATTACGGGGCCCGCACACCCGCATCATTAGCCAGGGCCACTACGGCGCAGTCGCCGAACAACCTGAAACATTATGGAATTGGCGGCTTTGTGTTTTGTAACCGACTTGAGTTGGCTGGCAGCTTGATTTGATGACTTCTGAGAGAAATTGCAGCCACCTTAAATGCGCTTGAGTTAGGCTGGAGTTCGGTTCTGGCTGGCTGTCCGATTTAAATGAGGTCGAACTCATGCCATGGAACTCAAGCTTGTAGTGCGGTTGTGAGAGAGATAAATATCCCGGCGGTGTCTGTTTGGGGGTGCATTTGGCTTCTCTGCTCAATGCTGCACTGGGCCTCGTGTTCCACTTGGGCTGAGCCTCGTGTTCCACTTGGGCTGGGCCCCGTGTTCTACTTGAACTGGGCCTCGTGTTCTACTTGAACTGGGCCCCGTGTTCCACTTGGGCTGGGCCCCGTGTTCTACTTGGGCTGGGCCTCGTGTTCTACTTGGGCTGGGCCCCGTGTTCTACTTGAACTGGGCCTCGTGTTCCACTTGAACTGGGCCCCGTGTTCCACTTGGGCTGGGCCCCGTGTTCTACTTGGGCTGGGCCTCGTGTTCTACTTGGGCTGGGCCTCGTGTTCCACTTGAACTGGGCCCCGTGTTCTACTTGGGCTGGGCCCCGTGTTCTACTTGAACTGGGCCTCGTGTTCTACTTGGGCTGGGCCCCGTGTTCTACTTGGGCTGGGCCCCGTGTTCTACTTGGGCTGGGCCTCGTGTTCTACTTGGGCTGGGCCCCGTGTTCTACTTGAACTGGGCCTCGTGTTCTACTTGGGCTGGGCCCCGTGTGTTACTTGGGCTGGGCCTCGTGTTCTACTTGGGCTGGGCCCCGTGTTCTACTTGGGCTGGGCCCCGTGTTCTACTTGGGCTGGGCCCCGTGTTCTACTTGGGCTGGGCCCCGTGTTCTACTTGGGCTGGGCCCCGTGTTCCACTTGAACTGGGCCCCGTGTTCTACTTGGGCTGGGCCCCGTGTTCCACTTGGGCTGGGCCCCGTGTTCCACTTGGGCTGGGCCCCGTGTTCCACTTGGGCTGGGCCCCGTGTTCTACTTGGGCTGGGCCCCGTGTTCTTCTTGGGCTGGGCCCCGTGTTCTACTTGGGCTGGGCCCCGTGTTCAACTTGGGCTGGGCCTCGTGTTCTACTTGGGCTGGGCCCCGTGTTCTACTTGGGCTGAGCCCCGTGTTCTACTTGGGCTGGGCCCCGTGTTCTACTTGGGCTGGGCCCCATTATTACCATAAACAAATGTGTATTTGAGATGATATTGGTTGAGATAATAAATAGTGGGGTTATTATTAAAAGTGGTGGTTTAGCTCTGGTGAGTGGTTAAGGAAGGGTTGGAATAGTATCGATAGGGGTTGGGGTAGTGATAGGGGTTGGGGTAGTGATAGGGGTAGGCCTGGTTGTAGCTTTGGGACAGGGGGTAGCAGTAGCAGAATGGGCATGGGGAGAAGAGATGGCGGTTGTTTTCATGGAGGGCCGGAAGCTGCAGCTCATGGTGAAGATGAGTATCTGCAACAGGCGTTGAGTGTGCTACCACGGGGCCGTGTCTTGAGATGCGCTTTCTGAAAATGAAGCTGCTAGCGCCAAGCTGTATGCTCCCCACCTTTATCCGCCCGTATTGACCATCGTCGTGAAGTACAGTCAAACGATCGCCGTGACTTGCACGGCGTTGGGGAGGCCCTCATCAAGCAGTGGATTGACAAACGAGGCCGTCCGTAACCGGACCTGCGCCGCAGGTGTAGGTGGCTGGCGTGCGTCCGTCTTACGTGACGTTGAGAGCTAATTGCATGAATTTGTATTTTTTTCAGCGAACAGGTTTGAGTAGTTGTGTTTTTGCGTTTCCATATTCACACCGTACAGTCGTATCGCGCTGCAATATTAATGTCCACGCGAGCCGCGTGGGTCTATAATGTCACCCTCTCGAGTGTCATGCGAGGGGCCGGAGGAGGGGGTGGCGTTGGGTGAGACTACAGCCTGCGAGCTCCTAATCCCACGCTCGGCACAGTTTTGGTTCACACACAGGACCCTGCGTGCACGGCCTCCTGTTCATACGGTGGGGAATTCCCTGGCCTTAGTGCGCCTGATCAGGCGTTTAAGCTTATTTTGATTAACCAGCTGAGAAGGAGGACTCTATCAGCTGCTAAGGGGTCTTCGAGCTAAGCAGCTCTTCGACACAGATGAGCGAACTCGAGAGGCGGGGATAGTCCCATTCACACGAGTGACTTGGATCACCAAAACGACGAAAGCAAAACAAAGAAAATAAAGTACAGCAATGAAGCATTTATGAAGAGCAAAAGCAACTCGTATGGTCGCTTTTTCTCCTCTGATGCCCCCTTTGTCTGGAACTTCCCCCTACCACCCACGCTGTTGAATCTCTGTCCCTGCTGAAGTCCAAACTCAACACATTCCACTCCTCATCCGCCTTTGACTGACTGCCTGCCTCTCTCTCTATAACGCAAATATGTCCGTGGTTTCCATACAATGTCCTGAGATGAGATCGCACTTAGACGTTGCACGAATCCACATGTTATTGCACTGGATTGGCTCATCCAGAGAGACATAAACTCGCATAGGAGACTAAAAAAACTCTTCAACTATTTTTATTTCACCAGGTAAGGCCCCTGAGCTATTTAGCCCTTTTTCAGAAGCAACCTGGCCACAAATGATAGCTCAACGAAGTGGATTATCACGTCGACATGTATAGCAGTCAAATAATCTAAACACGTGATGTTGTTTCTAAATGTGGTGGTAAAAACCAGAGGACCCGGAGAAAAATCCACGCAACCACGGGGAGAACATGCAAATGCTAAACATACAGACGTCAGGGTTAGGATCTAACCCACGGCCTGCTGTATACCAGGTGAGGTAGTTAACATCGCTACCGTCACTCAGAGATCCTGACCCCGTTCAAGCTTGAACTCAAGACCCTCCTCTGCCCCTTTGCCTATCCCCGCGTCGTTGTACAAGATGAACAAGCTGTATAATTCTACATCGCACTGGTTATTTGAGTGCAGGGTACTGCATAACCGGTTGTTTGACTGATCCAGCGCTTTGAGGCAAGGGTTGGTGGATCAGGAGGTAGCAGTGTTGGGTTTTCCCCATGCATTTGTGGTGTCATCTCACATGATGCAAAACATTCCTTAACAAGGATTTGTCAAACATCCTGACAGAACAAAAGGGGGATATGGAATGGCAGTCCAGCGACTGGGGCGTGTGAACTCACGCTTGTGGACTTTTCGCTGTCAGCATTCGTTTGGTATTAAGGGGGATGTTGGCATGGTGTAATCGTTGGCATACGCAATCCAGGACTGGCCGATTCTATCTCCCGGGGCTGCAGTTGAAGCTATTGTGCAATTTTCTTAAATCCCCCATCCCACTGCTGTCCTCACCCAGCAGTATAGATGGGTTGATTGGCAGGACACTGTGTGGTGGGGTAAAGTGTGGGTACGCCAACATTTTCTTTCAACACGTCTGACCAGCATGGAAGAGTAGGCCAAACACCGTTTGGGGCTCTGCATAGGCGAGATGTTAACTACCTTGTCTGTTATACAGGAGGTTGTAGGTTCGATCCCAACCATGACACCTGTATATTTGGAGTTTGCGTGTTCTCCCCGTGGTCGCGTGGATTTTTCTCCAGGTCCCCCGGTTATTAACTGCACATTTAGAATCAACGTGTGTTTAGAATATTTTTCTGCTATCAATTTCCACGTGATAATGAGCTACAATGTTGAGCTAGCATTTGTGGCCAGGTGGCTTCTGAAGAAGAGCTACATAGCTCAGTGGGCCTTCCCTGGTAAAATAAAAAACATAGTTTTAGTTGAGTTTAATTTGGAGGGTATATTTGGAGCTCCGCTGAAAGAGATTCTTCCACCGGCAGTGATTCGAGCGAGGGATTGCGGGGATGCACCTTTGCATTTTTACCTCGAGTGGTTCGTCAGCTCCTCTGGGTGGCCCTACTTCCTCTGACGTTATCATACACTCCTTAAAACAAGTCACTGAAAAAACATTCTGAGTCGGGAAGCTTCTTAGAAAATGCTTTGAGGCTCATGTTAAGCTTTTGCGCAGATAAGTAGGTGACATCAACAAATGGTCACATTTTTTCAGTAGGGCACTTGGAGTATCCTCCACTGAACATTCTGCCCATGTTGCCTTTGGCCTTTTGAATGTGTCCATGGAATCCAAACAAAACACCTCTGGCTTAGGCATTAAAACACACTAGTTATTAAAGCATTTGCCCATTCATTATCAAACAGCGACCTTTCGTCCCCAGTTTTATTTCGACTGTGCCATCAGCAGCAGCATCCAAACGCGCGAGCACAAAGAAGCGTCCGTTCGGAACTGTCGAAGCGCCGCGCAGTGCCCCGTGGTAGCCAGTGGCCTGCAGAAGGAGATATTACGCAACTACACGGAGATCTTTTCAAGTTGCTTCTTATCCACATTCGGGACGCTGCACTTCCCTAGATGCCCATCTACAGAGGTGGTCGTTGCATCACAGCGAAGCAAAAGAGTTCATTCCTCAGCCAGAATTTTACACTGAATTAAGGGGCAAATCGTATTTAACGCGATGGTTTTCTTTCATGCAGTTACTGGTGCTTGGACCAATGATCTCACCGCACTTGAGAATCTTGGTATCATCACGGCCGGCCAAAACCCGAATGTGAACCCAGGGTCGGGGCGGTGACGTGGCCTAGTAAAGGCGCCTTCGTCGCTCGTCACAGAGATTTCTGGTTCGAATCCAGTGGCCATACTGATGGATACTGCGGCGTGTCACCATCGCAAAAACTACGACGCGCCGTCCGCATCACTCGGTCATGAGACTCTCCTGGGTGAACCAGCAGAGCAATAATAATAATAATAATGATTGTGGGGGTTGCAGCCGTGCCAGCTTGGCACTTTGACCCCTGGGGCACCCGGGCACTTGGCCATTGTCATTCTCGCATTAGAAATCAGAACCCATGCGGGCAAACTCTGGGACACGCAGCGTGCCGCGCGTGGTAACGTGATAGCGATGGCGTGCCCGCCCCCTGCGTGTCACTATGCCACTTGGACCGCAGTCGTGGACCCATTTTGCAATCTCTTTTGAAAAGCAGCTTTCTTGAAATGGCGTTTTATAATAATTTTGTTTATATACACGTGCCACTGTCAGGAATGTCTTTTTAAAGTTCCCACACATAAAGAGAAACCAAACTTCTTGTCGTTAACTATGAAACGACAACAAGGCTACGAGTTTGTGCGAGGATCATGTTTGAAAAAAATATTTTAGGAGGAAGTCAAAGAGAATAGCCTTTAGTAATAGAAAGAAGGAAAAGTACAGAGGTCAGCGATGCTGCTGCTGCTGCTAATGCTGCTGTTAGAGGAACCGAATGTAAATGGGCACCGCGCGTGTCACGGGAACAACTGACGAGAGATGAAACAAACTCTGTTAGAGCAGAGGCCGGGAGAAGGGAAGAGAAGTGGGCAGCAGTAGAGTTGGGACGCCAGAATTGCACAGGAGGAGCCTCTGGGGAGGAGAGGAGGTGGAGGAGAATGGGGGGAGGCCCTGACCAGCAGTGTGGAGTTAGCGGCTTGTAACAACAGACTCGCGTAGAGACCCTCATACTCGCTCAGAGATCCACAGACTCACTTAGAGACCCACAGACTCACACAGAGATCCAAAGACTCACACAGAGACCCACAGACTCACTCAGAGACCCACAGACTCACTCAGAGACCCACAGACTCACTCAGACACCCATAGACTCACTCAGAGACCCGCAGACTCAGACACCAATAGACTCACTCAGAGACCCACATACTCACTCAGAGACCCACAGACTCACGTAGAGACCCATAGACTCACTCAGAGACCCACAGACTCACTCAGAGACCCACAGACTTGCGTAGAGACCCACAGACTTGCGTAGAGACCCACAGACTCACTCATAGACCCACAGACTCACTCAGAGACCCACAGACTCGCTCAGAGACCCACAGACTCACGTAGAGACCCACAGACACACACAGAAACCCATAGACTCACTCAGAGACCCACAGACTCACGTAGAGACCCACAGACTCACACAGAGACCCACAGACTCACACAGAGACCCACAGATTCAGAGACCCACAGACTCGCTCATAGACTCACAGACTCACACATAGACCCATAGACTCACACAGAGACCCGCAGACACACACAGAGACCCACAGACTCGCTCAGAGACCCATATACTCACGTAGAGACCCATAGACTCACACAGAGACCCACCCTGTCACACAGAGACCCACATACTCATACAGAGACCCACAGACTCATACAGAGACCCACAGACTCACACAGAGACCCACCCTGTCACACAGACCCACAGACACACACAGAGACCCACCGACTCACGTAGAGACCCATAGACTCACGTAGAGACCCACCGACTCACGTAGAGACCCATAGACTCGCGTAGAGACCCACAGATTCGCTCAGAGACCCACAGACTCACTCAGAGACCCACAGACTCAGACACCTATAGACTCACTCAGAGACCCACAGACTCACTCAGAGACCCACAGACTCGCTCAGAGACCCATAGACTCGCTCAGAGACCCACAGACTCACTCAGAGACCCACAGACTCACTCAAAGACCCACAGACTCACTCAGACACCAATAGACTCACTCAGAGACCCGCAGACTTACTCAGAGACCCACAGACTCACTCAGAGAACCACAGACTCAACTCAGACACCTACAGACTCACTCAGAGACCCACAGACTCACTCAGAGACCCACAGACTCACTCAGAGACCCACAGACTCACTCAGACACCCATAGACTCACTCAGAGACCCGCAGACTCAATCAGAGACCCACAGACTCGCATAGAGTCCTATAGACTGACATAGAGACCTGGCGACTCACTCAGGATAGGAGGGAATCAAAGAGATAATGGGAGAAGTTCAGCATTCACACAGCGGACAGTTAGCGGCTGGCAACGACGACAACAACAACAAACGTGTGACGATGTCTCCCGTGCAGCCGTGAGCACCGCCGATGCTGTTTCCCTCGTTTTTTCCCCTGTCTGTTGCTTTGTGTGATAAATGTTTTATATTTATTAATAGCCGTTAGACACTTTGTGATACGATCTTGCGGGCGACACGCCGAGATGATATTGGCAGCTCATTTGCTTCACATTTATAGCAGCAGACTTTGCCATTAAATACCCCTTTGACATACACTTATATATAAATTCGCCCGGAGAAGTAGTCTTTACTGCCAGAGACTTAAACCCCATTGTATTTTTAGAGCAGGCTTTCAGATTATTAAGTATTTTAGCACGTGTTCGTTCGATAACAGTGATAATGTTCGCTTAATACGGTTATGACCAATCGCCCAGGATGTGCCTGATGTTGGCGTCGTCCCGTAACCCACCACGCGGCGTCCGCCCTGCCCTCGCGTACAGAGGGAGAGGTGACGACCTGGAGGCACGAGACGCAGGAGCCACAGATGAGCGGGAAGGCGGCCACGCGATGAGCCGGCCCTTGCCAAAGCTCTGCCATCCTCTATATATTTGGTTGTTATCGGCCAATTAATGAGTGTTTGGTTTTGGGAGAAAACCGGAGCTTTTGGCCGGCCATCCAACAAAGATGGTCGCTGCATCGAGCGCTTTCTGACGGGCCTCTGAAACGCTCTCCCTTCCGATATTAGGAAGCCACTGGATCGATGCACTTTTAAATAATCCCGATTGAAAACGCATTTATCTTTGTGTTTAGCTTGTTGTCCTTCCCTGCAACCTCTGAGCACGATTGACTAAGTGTGAAAGAAGTTCAGCATACGTACATGGGTGTGCGAGGGTGAAACACTCTATCGCTGTACAAGTCCACATTTTGGCTGTACCACAGTCTGCTGGCGAGCCAGGGACAAGCCGCTGCTCGACGCCTCCGCAGCGTGCAGCGTAGCCACCCGGATGTCCGGTTTCCGATCTCATCGAGAGTCAGAAGTTCTGGGAAACCAAGCCATGGTTGATTGTGGATAGTGCTTGTATGGGCGAACCTCGTGCTCAACATGTTTTGTAGGCTGTGACGGGGCTGTGTCGTGGGCAGTGCAGCAGTTTAACGCTCCCACATCTGTGCTCCACACCTTCATGAACCCTCGTTGGCCACCAAGACCAGACCGAGGGTCAAACAACCCCCAATGTCCCACACGGTGTGATGGGGAGGCCCTCATCCAGCGGTTGTAGATTACATGAGAGGTGCGACTGATTGGTGAGGTGTGTAGGCCTGGCAGTACACAGAGAAGCGAAGAAACTCTCCTGGCGTGGAAATGAATGACACGAATGACTCGTGTACAGTATCGCGCGCTATCCTGTTCATGGTTGGGGCCGTGACGTAGGCCAGCAGTAAGCGCGGTCGCCGCTTTTTGCACGGGTTCACGGTTCGACCCCAGTGGCCGCCCTGGTTAATACTGCGGGTGGATTAAACTGCTTCACGCTGGATGTTAACGATCCCGCATCGTCATTCACAAGATTACATGTGTGTATTGAACTTCTTTCTAACCGTACCTAGCCAACCGTGCTAATCTGTGGGTTGCTGTGGGTCTCTGTGGGTCTGGGTGTCTGTGGGTCTCTGTGTACGTATGTGTTTTGAAGTTCTTTCGCTCCGCACGTAACCAACCGTGCCAAGCGGAGATGCGGGGGAAGGACAACAAACTGAGCACAAAAAGTAGTTGGCGTGCCGGCGTCATGGTGCAGAATTGTCGAGTTTGCAGAATGATACCGCCAATGACTCCGCTGTGATCACAGCAACCATCGCCAGGCAGCTGTGCAGACCCGACAGGACCCTCGTGAAAAGGAGTCCTGAGACTCTAATAGGTAAACAAGCATGAGAATGATGATAGTCATCATCATCATCATCGTTTGGAGTGTCTATGCCAGGCGAGCGTAGCCACTGTTGCGTTGCCTGCAGCGGTCTTCTGTCCACGTGGCATTTGAAAGGCAACGGACCGAGGTTATAATTGTGGGCGTTGTGTTTGACAGCCGTTCATTGCTGAACAGGGTCTCCAGATTGATTCCATTTGTACCTCATGCTTGCATGGGCAGTCGCATAGAGACCCATAGACTACAGCAGACTCATATAGATCCATAAACTAACATAGACACCCATAGACTATCGTAGACTCGTGCAGACTCGTGCAGAAACATATAGACTCACACACAGACCCACAGACTCACATAGAGACCCATAGACTCACACACAGACCCATAGACTCACATAGAAACCTATAGACTAACATCGAGACCCATAGACTCACATAGAGACCCATAGACTCACACACAGACTCATAGACTCACATAGAGACCCATAGACTAACATCGAGACCCATAGACTCACATAGAGACCCATAGACTCACATAGAGACCCATAAACTAGCGTAGACTAATGCAGACTAATAGAGACGACAGACTTGCAGAGCCCCATAGACTCGCATAGAGCCCAATAGACTCACAGAGACCTATAAACTCACACAGAGACCCATAGATTCACAGAGACCTATAAACTCACACAGAGGACCATAGACTCACACAGAAACCCATAGATTCACAGAGACTTATAAACTCACACAGAGGCCCATAGACTCACACAGAAACCTATAGACTCACATAGAGACCCATCGACTCGCACATAGACCCATATATTCACATAAAACCCCGTGATATCCAATGCGGTGTGAGTGACATTGCAGTTAAAAAAATGTAAAATCGACTGCGTCTTTTGTGGTCGATTACCCGAGCCCATGCAACAACGGTGTCCCTTCACCCCCACCCCCTGCCCGAAGCAGGCAGGAGACCCCCGACAGCCCAGAAGTTACGATGCAGAAATGGTCACCAAGTCTCGCTCATCGCCTCCCGTGCAGTGGCACGTGCGGCGACTATTTCTGTGCTCGTCGATGAGCCCATGAATCAAAGGGATTACACCGCGTCTCCCCCTGCCCTCGCTAGGTTGGTTATACTTCCCCTCCGCCGTCATCACCCACCCCCCCCCCGTTTACATTTTCATCTCTCCCCCTCTCCCGCCTTGATGGTCTCACTCAGTTGGGGCAGCGGGGCCCCCCCTTCCCGCCCCCCTTCCTACCCCCCTTCCTACCCCCCACCTCCTGTGTGCAGCTCCGTTGCGTCGGCATGGCTCTCAGCGACTGTTCACCCGTGGACTTAAGCGTTGATAATGAATCACTTAATTAATCAAATAGCCAAGCACGAGACCTTCATCTGAGAGTGTTTCCCGATGGCCGTGTCCAGGGTTCGAACTCGCTAACCCTTAAGAGCGCCGAGTGCTGCTACTCTATGAGCCGGCCGGTAATCGCGGCCCCGTCTGTGTGCGCGTCTAGCTGCCCCGAGTCCTACCGCACGACACCGCTAAATGTGCAGCAGTAGTTGCAGTAGTAGCAGCGGCAGTAGTGGCAGCAGCAGTAGTAGTAGCAGTGGCAGCAGTAGTAGCAGCGGCAGCAGCAGTAGTAGTAGCAGTGGCAGCAGCAGCAGCAGTAGTAGTAGCAGTGGCAGCGGCAGCAATAGCAGCAGTAGCGGCAGCAGTAGTCGTAGCGGTAGCAGCAGTAGTAGCAGCAGCAGTAGCGGTAGCAGCAGTAGTAGCAGTGGCAGCAGCAGCGGCAGCAGCAGCAGTAGTCGTATCAGCGATGGCGGCAGCAGTGACGGCGGCAGCAGCAACAACATCAGTAGTCGCAGCAGGAGCGTGCGGTGTACAGATGGACACGGATGGCCTTTTCTTTTAGTTTCCGGATTGCTCCATGCCACCTTTTGGTCTGCCTTGACAGGAGGACCTCTACACGGTGGAGCCTCGCTCCCTTTCTGCCGCTCATCCCCCCCACCCCTTTCACATCTCTGAACGAGTGGTGTAAATTCCATATTCCTATGGCAGAGATGAGACGACCCATAGGACAACCACTGTTGACATCCCCACAAAGCGGTAAATATTGTATCGACCCTGGAGGGATGACGGACCGAGTAAACCCCCAAGCAGGGTTTTGAACTCGTGACCTTGCGCTTGCGAGCCGCTCACTCGACCGCTGGACTTGCCGTCTCTAAACTATAAACAATGTTTTATTCTGCCAGGTAAGGCCCACTGAACTTTGTATCTCTTTTTCAGAACCGACCTGGCAATCACAATGATAGAAGAAGTGACTATCATCACGTGGTAATTTATAGCAGCCAAATACTCTTAAACACGGAGAGAAATCCACGTCGTCGTCGTCGTCGTCGTCGTCGTACTTCCATACCTCTTCGCTCCTCCTCCCTACCCTTGTCAGCCCGCGCCGACCGGCGTGGTGGTGAAATCTAGATTTAAAATTTTGTTTTACCCACTTCAGCAATTGTTTCTTGCTGTGGTTGTCCCACCTGATGACGGGCACTTGTGTTGCACCCGAAACGTCGTGATTTTATTAATTTAGTTTTATACCTACCTGACTTTACCGATGGTGGCGAAGTTCGGTCAAACGACCCTTGCGACCCCCCCTCCACCAGCGGATTGACTCGAGGCGTCGTGTGCATTACGCCATCGCGCCAGATGCCACCGTACGGTGCAACTCGGTGCGCGCAGGGGCGCGTTGTGCCGGCACGTTGTGCGTCCTCACGTGCTGCATGAGATCCGCTTACTGCGTACGCCATTCCGTGTGCTAAAGTTCAAACGGCCCTCACGACCCACGCGGCCCTCACGACCCACGTGGCCCTCACGACCCACGTGGCCCTCACGACCCACGTGGCCCTCACGACCCTCGTGGCCCTCACGGCCCACGTGGCCCTCACGGCCCTCGTGGCCCTCACGACCCTCGTGGCCCTCATGACCCACGTGGCCTTCACGGCCCATGCGGCCTTCACGACCCTTGTGGCCCTCACGACCCACGCGGCCCTCACGACCCACGTGGCCCTCACGACCCACGTGGCCCTCACGACCCTCGTGGCGTGGAGAGGCCCTCGGGCAGCAGCGGTGGGCGGCTGTCAGAAGGGCAGCAGCAGCGCCAGAGTGATGCAGCGCGTGGTGAGCAGCGTGGTGAGCAGCGTGGTGCGGAGCGTGGTGAGGAGTGGAGCGTGGTGAGCATTGTGCGGAGCGTGGTGCGGAGCGTGGTGAGGAATGTGGTGAGCAGCGTGGTGAGGAGCGTGGTGAGGAGCGTGGAGCGTGGTGAGGAGCGTGGTGAGGAGCGTGGTGAGTAGCGTGGTGAGTGTGGAGCGTGGTGAGGAGCGTGGAGCGTGGTGAGGAGTGTGGTGTGGAGCGTGGTGAGCAGCGTGGTGAGAAGCGTGGTGCGGAGCGTGGTGAGGAGCGTGGTGAGGAGTGATGAACGTGGTGAGAAGCGTGGTGAGGAGCGTGGTGAGGAGTGGTGAGGAGTGGTGAGCAGCGTGGTGAGGAGTGGTGAGCGTGGTGAGGAGCGTGGTGAGGAGTGGTGCGGAGCGTGGTGGTGGTGTGTCTCTCGCCCGTTGCCGTGGGCGACCCGAGCGACTCATCGGCAATGCGCAGAGGCCGAGCACGCCACGGACAGGGAGCGCGCGGCGATCGTCGGGTCGCACGTCGGGTCGAGCGTCGTGGCATCTGCTTGTTCCGCTCTCGCTCGGCGCTTTGAGGTTTCGGAAGACGAGAAAATCGATTGTTTGTTTCCGATTGATCCGAATGTTTATGACATCACAGTATGTGATGTCGCCCTCCCACCCCCTCCCCCCCTTGTCAGGTCAACGATAATAGAGAGAATGAAAATAGCTGCAAAGTGTCCTACATAAGAGGGTTTTCTATTCAGTGCGTATGCTCTGCCACGTGGTTCAGCAAATCAGACATTCGTGAAAAATATGGAACAAAAAATTGAAAAGTTGCGGAAAGAAGCGCTTGGGGAGATGCACCTTGGGAATGACACGAAGAGACGGGAGGGGGGACGCGTGGATGGGAGAACATTGGCGCACGCACGTGATGGCGATCGCCACGTGACGACTGACGGAAGAGCGGAGGGAGGCCGCTGTGTTCTGCGAGTGGTTGTTGTTCCAGAGAGTGGAGCAAGCGCCAATTCTGAAGCAACGCAATGTAGGGGACCAATGGTCACGGCGATGAGCTATCTGCTATGTTTGTGATCATTTACCTAGGTCACAAAAGCCCCATGGCCAAATTTGTTGGTGGATGTCAAAGTTTGATAATTCAGGTCGGTGATGCAAGGCAGTTTTATTAATCATCTTGGTTTCATCGAATTTTTTTTTTACTTTGTCCTTGTGAAGACAGGCTGCATTACTGACTTGTACTTTATGTGGAATTGGCCAAGCATTCTGAGCAGGATGCTCCTTATAAGAAGGCTCGAGACTCCGTTGAGGCTCTCTTTGGCACTGCTGTTTAGCGAGGTGATGATGGCGGTGCATGCCTAAAATCTGGCACTGTGGAGATCGGGGGGGGAGGGGGGGCAGCGGTTGCTGGATCACACAAACAGTTGCGGAACTCTCTTCCTCCCGTGGGCGTCGAGGAAGAGACCACGTACCCTGGCTTGCCAGGAGAAGGCGGCACAGAAAATGAGGACCAATATCATCCGCCGCATCCCTGCGGGGATAGAGTGTTGCCATCTCGCATGTGTGGGTTTTCTCCGAGTTCTTAGCTTTCCTCCCACATAAACACTCGTTGATCGTCCAGTAATACCACCATGCTATTTAGAGGACCGCAGAGCTTGGGGCAGGGGGGGATGGGCGCCAGCTCACCACACGGCTCCTGCCGCTGCCCTCCAGCTTGCGCGTGATTCCCCTCTGCTGGCGCCGCTGGGTGGTTCTGAGCCTCGACGAGAGCCAGGGAACCCGGTGAGGAGGCGGCGTTGGTGGTGACGGCGTGACGACGAGGTAGTGGAGGTGATCGTCACCGTCGTCACCGTGCACAACGAGTTCTGTTGCCTTTGCGGTGGGCTATGCCAGACCCCGCGTTACCGAGCAAAGACGCCCTGGGGGAACAACGAATTTGTTGTGAACAAAATACTCCTGGGAAAGGTCCACTGCAAGAAGGCTCGGAGTCTGCTGTAGACTTAACATTCTGTGTTATTGTGCTGTTGTGTTCCGTGGTATATGTTATTGTTTTAGTATCTTTATTATGCCTCTTGGTTGAGGGGGCAGTGCAGCAAAGTCCTTTGTTGAACCATCCCACGACGATGCTGCCTCTTGTCTTCACCAGACCAGCACGTGGAAGTAAGGTCAAAATAACCACAGCAACCTGCAGGGCATGGGGAGGCCATCATCCAACAGTTGATTGGCAAAGGTGTGTAAACACATGTACATTTACCTAAGATAAGCTATCAGTTGGTTTGGTCTGTCTAACCAGATAGCTACATACCATGTGTCTTTAAATAAACAGCATGTTGGTTTGCATGCTTTGCCATAAGTACGTGTGGTTAATGGAGACGTCATGTCTTGCAAAAGGTGTCTCTTTGGTGTTTGAACATCATAGCACCTCCTGTTTTATTGCCAGAAATGCAAAACATTCTTATTTTAAAATCAACAGTTGGTCTTGTTTGCTGGTTGCCTGTGCGTCTGTCGATTGTGTGGGCTAGGCCTATACACATTCAGTCCACCAGCATTTGGATGGAATGTCTTGATCTTGGTGGCAATTCGATTCAAGAATCTATTCTGTTCAAGTCGTTAGTTTGTCAGTCCGCTTGCCATGGTGAGGGACGCAGCGGCAGCCGCGTGTTGAGTAGGGCGGTCCAGACCTCCCTTTCTCTGGCGACATACTCCAGCACTACATTACTATACACTACTACACTGCTGTACACTATACACTACTACGCTATACACTACACTATACACTACTATACATTACTACACTACTATACACTATTTACTACTACGCTATACACTATACTATACACTACAATACACTACTATACACTACTATACACTACTGCACTGCTATACACTATACACTACTACGCTATACACTACGCTATACACTACTATACACTACTAAACTACTATACATTATTCACTACTACGCTATACACTACACTATACATTACTATACACTACGCTATATACTACACTTTACACTACTATACACTACTACACTGCTATACACTATACACTACTACGCTATACACTATGCTATACACTACACTATACACTACTATACACTATTCACTACTACGCTATACACTACACTATACACTACTATACACTACACTATACACTACACTATACACTACTATACACTACACTATACACTACTACGCTATACACTACATGATACACCACTATACACTCCTACACCACTATACACTACGATACACTATACACTACTATACACAACTACACTACTACGCTATACACTACTATACACTACTATACACTATAGACTACACTATACACTACTATACACTCCTACACTACGATACACTATACAACACTATACGCTACTATACACTACTACACTGCACATTATATTACTAAGCACTACACTACTGTACAATACTATAAACAGGCTCTAGCTCTTCCTGGGGAATTCCCAGGCGTTCCCAGGCCAGCCGAGTGACATAGTCCCGCCAGCGTGTCCTGGGCCGGCCCCGGGGTCTTCACCTGAAGCTGTTTAATGCTTTACAAAAAGGGTTGAACGCGTTTATGCGTTAGCTCTGTCCATCTGTATCGCGGTGTCACGATAACGCTCAAAAAGATGATCCAATACAACCAAAGGCTGAGTATAAAGTCGTGTTGCTATTTGGAAACTTATTTGATAAAAAAAACCGGGCCAAATTAATCTGTAGCTGTCAAAAAAGTTGGTGTAAAAATCCGAAGCGTTCAATGGCTGAGCCGTTTCGGCCAAGGCAATGACTTCCCACGCCGTGTGTGCGCCTCTCGTCCCAACGACGTGACAACATCGAGCGACGTCGCACGTCGAGTGCTGCGTGACGGCATGGCGTCATCTCGGAAGGAATCCTTATTGTCCCTGATTACTTCCGCACACTGAACATTTGTTAGAGAATCCATGTGAACGGGCGATTGTTCTTGTGGATATCGTGGCGTGTCATGGCCTTCGGTGAGTCATGTGGCCACCTGTAGTTTGAGCTGGTGGTTAGAAAAGGTGGCCCCAGTGAACCAGAGGTCAGAGCACGGAGCCGGCACGGCTGAATAACCTGGGTTTGAATCCAGGTTTAGCCGCCTGTGGTTGAACCCGGGAATTCAAGTGTCACGAGTTTAGAGTCTCAGCTGGGTCACCAATGCCTGCACAACCAAGAAGTGCCCCCCTCCCGTTGAGTTGGGGTCATTTCTCCATCGATGCCACCGTCCACGGGGAGTCTCCTCTATTCCCTACTTTCGGACAAATTCCCGGAAACGCGTGCGGCGGGAGGAGGCTCTTGGAGGCGGGTGCCGATTGCCCGCCCATGCTGCCTCCGCCACCCGTCCGTCTCCCCACACTCCCTCTCTCCGCACTCCCTCTCTCGGTTGTCTGCGGCATGAGCGAGTGCGAGCGGGTGCGCGCTAAAGCCTCCGGAGCCGGTCGTAGTTTTTAAATCGGACAGAGCACAGGACTGCCGTGCCACTGCAGGTATCTCCCTCTCTCAGCTTTCCTGTTCCCACACTCTTTTCACTGTAAGAATTCTTATTTTTGTCTTCACATCATCTTTTGCTATTCTATTGCGCGTGACAGCCAGTGTGTCTCGGGGCTAAATGTCTTACCTGGTAAAATAAAAATAGTTTTGTTTATAGTTTAAATGTCAGTGCCAAAGTCTGCTCGCCACGACAGGAGGGCTTCAGGAGAGAGAGAGAGATTGCCTAGTTTTGCTGTTCCTCTGTTGAAGGAGTGCCGACTGACTGGTTTACTGGGTGGTCCACGGTTTGGGTTGCATGGCCAACAGTCGCTCTGCCCTATCTTGTGTCCATTAACCTTCCATTCGTGAAGGAGGTGCGCCCACGAGCCTGGTGATGTTGTTCTGATGCGGTTGATGTTGGGTGGGAGACCGGGAATGTGTTCTGGCGGTAGCTCCGCCCGTTGAGTTTTTTCACATCGCCTTGAAAGCAACTGATGTGGCTATCTAGGCGAAATGGACCTCGTTCATCCGAATCAACATCGCTTGGCTAAATTCTAGCTGTGAGAAAAAAACTAATCTTATTGCCAAACGAATTATTGGTAGCGTTGTGCCTGCCCCCTTGTGTGCAGATTCAAAAGGCCGCTTTCAAATAAATTTTGGTCCAACGTGAGCTCCGAGAGATGTCCTTCTGCAGGCCGGTTCTTGACACAGCGGGTGATATCGCGCTGCTCGGCAAGAGTTCCCCGTCCCTTGGCACAGTGCCGGGAGCACAACATCACTATCACAAACATCATCATCATCACCAGCATCAACATCATTATCATCATCATTATCATCGCTAGCATCAGCATCATTAACATCATCATCAACATCTTGATCATCATCATAAACAACATCATCATCACCAGCATCATAATCAACATCATCACCAGCATCAACATTACCAATATCACCAGCAGCAGCAGTAGCCGTGATCTATCCACTGTTGAGTGAAGCGCGTTAAAAGAGAGGCAGCGTGGTGTCTGTAAAAGGCAGTACAGCAAGTGGGCTCCTGCCAGGCTGCGTGCTACCCCCTCGGTAGGCATGGGAGTTCTCCGCTTGCCCCACACTGCTCCCCACCCCCTCCAGTGGGGCCTTGCCGTGGCGTGGAGACCTCTGTGAGGCCCTCCCACCTCGGAGAGAGTGAAGCGTCGCACCTCACCCATCTCCCTGTGCCCCGTGGGGAAGGGGAGAGTCAAGCGTCGCACCTCGCCCATCTCCCTGTGCCCCGTGGGGAAGGGGAGAGTGAAGCGTCGCACCTCGCCCACCTCCCGGCCTCTCTGTGCCCCGTGGAGAAGGGCCGTTACCCAAAACATTCTCATCTGATATGATTAGTTTCTTGTTCGGACCACGGTGTTATCGACGAACGCGTTTCGCGGCACTGCCATTCTGTTCTTGTTGCCATCGTCAGTGCTAAAGGGGGCGCACCGCGCTCATCATCCGGCAGTCTGAGTTCGATTACCCGCTCGTGGCTAACATCGGTGGCGACCAATGTCAGAGCTCGTCCGGTGACATTCACCAATCGGCACAGACCGGCGTGGCCGAAGATGTGGTCAGAAAACTGCCGAACACCAACTTGCTGTTCCTCCAGAAGGGGAGCAATTAAGAGCTGTGAGTGATTGCTTCATTGCTGTGGGTGTTTGACAGCGTGGGCGACAACATACATCGACGGGGCGGGGGCGATAAAGAACAAAGGAATGAGGAAACAAAAACAAAGATCCCCGTGTAGCCTTAACAGACTGTTGGGGCAATCTGTTAGCGAGCAGCACTTAAGAACGGCACAGCACACGGGGGGGCGGGGTGGCCAGCGCCATGCCCGGTAGACTTTGTCTCCCTCTCGTGTGTGTGTGCGTTCACTCTCTCGTGTGTGTGTGTGTACCACTGTGTAGGTGCGCTCACTCTCTCGTGTGTGTGCGCTCACTCTCGTGTGTGTGTACCACTGTGTGTGTGTGTACCACTGTGTGTGTGTGCGCTCACTCTCGTGTGTGTGCGCTCACTCTCGTGTGTGTGTGTACCACTCTGTGTGCGCTCACTCTCGTGTGTGTGCGCTCACTCTCGTGTGTGTGTGTACCACTCTGTGTGCGCTCACTCTCCCGTGTGTGTGTGTGTGCTCCTACGAGAGTCAGCGCTCACTCTCCCGTGTGCGCTTGCGGGCACTGGAATTGAAATGTGAGATGGGGAAACCGGCGGTGAATGTTTAATGTGAACACGCGTGTTGACACACGTGTTGTCACGCCTCTCAGGTGACAATGCTGAAAACCTTGTTCACTTGCCGCCCTCCGTCAGTTGTTGTTGCTTCTGTTGCTGCTGCACACGTGTGTGTATGCACACGCGTGTACACACGTGTGTACAAGTACAGCTGCTCTTGTTGATATAATACCACATTGTGATTATCGCAGAACAAAAACAAAACGACAAATTCAAAAACTTTCATTTTGGAAGACAAACTTAGTAAGTTGTGCAATTATAATCTCAACAGTGAGTCAAAGACAAAGATCCCTCGTTTAGCCTTTAGCAGGCTGTTGGGGCAAGTGCCTTTAGCGACCACCTCTGTAGGCTGGCACAGCACACGAGAGGGATCGGGTGGCCAACACCATGCCCGGCCGCTTTTGTCTCCCCCGGTGCTGATGGCGATGTTTACTACACACCGCAGCACCAGCTACTCATTTAAGACTGAGTAAACCTAGGGGATGCTCAAGGCCGGTTCAGATAAGCATTACCACTGTTGGTCACGAGCGGGATTCAATCTCGGGTCGCTGGGTGCGTAGTGGAGTGCGGCTAACCACTGCGCCGCCAACAACACCGGCAGTCGGCGGGCGGCATGCCACTCGCCGCATCCTCTAGATGGGTCCACTGCTGGATGAGAGGGCCTTGCCTGCGCGTTCCAGGTCATGGGGACTATTTGACTTCCGTCGCGCTGGTCAGCGCAGCAGGGCTGTGAAGGTGGCGTGGTCGGATACAACAATGGATTTTACCGCCTAACCCCAATGCTGCTCAACGCATAGACCCACAAACCACCTACGACAGATTATGAATTCACAGTGGTCACCCATTTGAGCACTTAGCTTCTGAGATCTGTTGAGATCAGGTGCATCCCAGGTGATTTGGTCATAGGCTTGCGTCTCTATTTTAGCAGAATCGGTCACATGGTTTAAGTCGGTCCTTAAAATTAATGTGGGATATTAATTGTGATACGGCATACACATTTTCAATAGAGCAAAATTTGAATATAGTTCAGGAAAATTACATTTAGGTGGTTGGATAAGCTCAGAGGTCAGAGCGCTTGAGCTGTCAGCTGCCAGTGAGTGAACCGGGTTCTCAGGTGTCGTGAGCCGATGGCCTCAGCCTGGTCACCAGTGACTTACCTAGAGACCCAGAGACTGAGTTGTGATCAAACTCGATGCTGAAGTGCCTGCTCACACACGACTGCACACGAAAACAAACGTCCGCATTACGTTTGACTCAGCATGCAATGTGGCTGAATTCCAGCTTTGGGAGTTAAAATATCGAGTTGGCTGTCACGTGACGGGCATTGCTCTTGTGCAGAGTGTGTGGGAAAGTCCTGCCCGACTGCGGATAAGAGGTCACTTGAAAGAATCTCGACGGTGGCTCCGTGATATCCACCTCCGTGGGCCGTGCTGTAACTCGAAGGGGATCGCACTGCTCTGCGACGGATCCGATGCAGAATCAGAAGCTTGATTCATCCTGGAGCAATCCGATGAGCTCTGAAGCTTTTTCACAGATGTCCAGTCGGGGCACGGGGTCAGAAAGTTACAGCAACAAACGATACAATAATCAATTGAAATGCAAAGTATAGGAAAGTTTAGCAAACCGCTATGATTAAATAGATGAAGAATATAAGTTCAAATTGTATGAGTACACTACTAATTCCAAAGCTTGGGCAAGGCAGAAAAATAACGGAAAGAACAGTCCCAGACCACATTAAGACCACACACTACAGCCCCAACAACCACTCAGTGGCAGTGACGTCACCACGGCGCTTGTGCCAGGCTATGTGCACGTTCAGGTCAGGTGAAGTGTCGAACGCCCGCTGGCAGGAGGTCACGGGACAGACCAAAGTGCCATGGGTTGACTGAGATGACTGGCCGATGCTCCAAGTGTGACCCCTATTGTGCCAACTTGCTATGTTTTGGACACCCGGTGCTTTACGCGTTGTTGTGAGCGTCGCTCCTCTGCCCTTCGTTGTTGTTGGAGGGCGACTGCCTCCAACTGCCCATTAGCAGTGTCCTTCACGAGCCTCCTCCACAGAGGCCGATCTTGACACCGCTGGTAGCAGTCATCGGCAAGTCCACTCAGCTCCACGTCCTCCTGTACCACGTCACTCCATCTCTCATCCAGCCTGTGCCGTGCCCGTTTAATCTCCTCAGTCTGGCTGAACAATAGTTGTTTAGGCATGCGGTGGCTGGGCATGCGGGCGACATGGTGCAGCCAGTCCCAGACTACACCAAGACAACACTACAGTCTGAGACTACAGCAAGACTACAGCCTGAGACTACACCAAGACAACAGGCTGAGACTACACCAAGACTACAGCCTGAGACTACACCAAGACTACAGCCTGAGACTACACCAAGACTACAGCCTGAGACTACACCAAGACTACAGTGAAACAACACACTATAGTCGTCCCTCAATATAATTGCACATAAAAATGTTGGATACCTGAATGCGTCCATAATAGTTTTTTTGGGGGGGGGGGTTAGATCGTGTAAACATCGATGTGTCATTAAACTTGACATGCGCCAATTAGTTACGAGTTGAGCTCATTGGCGTGGTGGAGACTAAACCCACTACACCATTTACAATTCCATGACTCCGATAGCATTGACAGTACAACATAAAAAATAATGTTGTCCTGTCAATGATTGTTGTCTTGTCAATGATTCTCCAGCAGGAAGCTCGCCCCGAGTATTTTGTTTGCTGGGGAATATCCCGTCGGGAAGAATTGCCCATTCGTCTCGAAGAGACGGGTCGGCTAAGACTCGCTGACTCGGCGCTGTTCGCGGCAAGGCATACCAGGCAAGTGTGCACGGCGGGCAACACTTTTAGCGAATCAATGCCCCTCCTTTAACCAGGCGCGAGCACCGATGTTAAAACTGTCGCGGTCTGTTTTATAACTGCGATAGCTTTGACTGCATTAGTGTCATCGTCGTCATCGTCATCAGGAATCCTGTGTGTGCCTGACTCACGGCGGTCGCGGTGACACGAGGTCCCTCCCCTCTGTTATGGGGGTAAATGTTTCTCGATCCTTCCTACGTTGCCAGTCGGACTCTGATTCAGCACGTTATCGATCGCTGCTGCGCTTTCAGGCCGTCGCCCGAAACGTCGCCTCGTATGTGACGTCTCCCCTCTGCAGGGCATCGTTGTTATTGGCGAGCGTGTGGCGAGGGTTTTTGTTTGTGTAGATTGTGCTCCTGCACCGCTGCTGACGCAGGATCACAGATGTTGTGGTTTTGTTTAAACCCTTTCCCGGAATAGGTACGCAAACTAAAATAGAATAACTTAATTGGCACCGAGGCTCCCACAACGCCACGGCTGGAGGGCGTGCGGCACGGTTTGGCACCATCTATCGGAGAGTGCGGCGGTCGTGTCGCCGCGCTTCTCTGCGATGAGTAACAGCTGCGCTGCTACGACGCCTCTATAAGTAAAATGAACACTTAGCCGTTTGCGCCTTCCGGGATGCAGCTGTGAATGGAGGACACCCCACACCCTGGGACGTGCAGTATCTCTGAACGGGGAAGGGTTAATGAGCGCTGATTACCGGCTCTCGCCTCTGTCCGCACGCGCGCTGCTTGGGCGCGGTGACAGATTGAAGGTGCGGAGCGGGGGCGGTGATCGATTGGAAAGTTTCTTGATCTGCCTCTCGCTGGATGGATGGGGAGGTGGCAGGCAAGGCTTGGCAACATCCTCCGCATAATGATGAGCCGCGTGGTGCTGGGGGGAATGCCACGTCGGGGGTTTCCCACCTTCATGGGACAGGGAGTGGGGGCAGCCAGGACCGTAGTCCGTTAACAATGAGGCCCGTTAATGTTTTTTTGGTGAACGTTTTGCCTCCCACAGCGGCCTGTGGTTTCCGCGGTGGCTAGGAGATGTTAACTACCTCGCCTGGTATACAGGAGGTCGTGGTTTCGATCCCGACCCTGACGCCTGCTGTATAATTGAAGTTTACAAGTTCTCCCCGTGGTCGCGTGGATTTTTCCCCGCTCCCCCGGTTTTTGCCTCCACATTTAGAATCATGCGTTTAGAGTATTTGGCCGCTATAAATTTGCACACGATAAGCCACTTCGTTGAGCTATTATATTTGTGAATGCCAGGTCGCTTCTGAAAGAGCTACGTAGCTCGGTGGGCTTTGCCTGGTAAAATAAAAAACATAGTTTAGTTTAAAGCATGAATTGGGAACATTTCAGTGAGTCAATCGGCAGGTAAGCGCCCACGACTCTTCAAAAGCAGTGCTCGCCCAGTCTCCTGACTGGTCGCTACTGTGAATGTGGAATTTACACCACTTTGGACACTCTAAATGCATGTTTCTATTGCTGGGTGGACAGAGGGGGTGCGGAATTGGAGAAAGTGGCCCATAGTCAGGGATGATTATCATAATTGTTATTTTAATATTGTGTGTGTGCGTCTGTTTTTACGATACAGGAAACTGCAGTCTCCGGAGAAATCCCACACACGGAGAGGTTGTGTTGTGGGGGGGGAGGATATTACACACGTGTATTTATGTACATTGAACTTCTTTTGTACCGTACGTAGCCAACCGTGCTAAATCGGATGTGTGGGGGGAAGCTCAACAAACCAAACACATGAAGCAGTTCTGAAGGAATTGGTTCGTCAATGTCGATGATGATGATTTTATAATTTACTAGCATAAGTACCCGGCGTTGCCCGGGTGAAAAATATATTTCTTAATAACCTTACATATATACACAGATGGGCTGCTACCCCTGCCCCCCCCCCCCCCCCAGCCACGATCTCCTGGGCCGCTGTGCAGTAATATGTACGGCCTATAGTGTGGTGGGGTGTCGAGGCCTAGTACCATGCAGAGCCTCCGGCCTCGCCTAAATTGCCCACCCGGCTGAGGCTGGGTACAGGGGCCGTTACCCCCCCCCCCCCCCGCGCTACAATAATACTGTCTAATCGCTATAATTTTATTATCTACCGACCCTATAATAGTAATTGCACACATTGTGGTGGGGGGGGGAGTGAAGAGGACGTGAAACTTTGATGAATTTACCTCAGAGTCGCGTGCTGGGTGTCGAGGCCTAGTACCGTGCAGAGCCTCCGGCCTCGCCTAGATTGCCCACCCGGCTGAGGCTGGGTACCGGGGCCGTTACCTCCCCCCCCCGCGCTACAATAATACTGTCTAATCGCTATAATTTTATTATCTACCGAGCCTATAATAGTAATTGCACACATTGTGGTGGGGGGGGAGTGAAGAGGACGTGAAACTTTGATGAATTTACCTCAGAGTCGCGTGCTGGGTGTCGAGGCCTAGTACCGTGCAGAGCCTCCGGCCTCGCCTAGATTGCCCACCCGGCTGAGGCTGGGTACCGGGGCCGTTACCCCCCCCCCCCCCCGCGCTACAATAATACTGTCTAATCGCTATAATTTTATTATCTACCGAGCCTATAATAGTAATTGCACACATTGTGGTGGGGGGGGAGTGAAGAGGACGTGAAACTTTGATGAATTTACCTGAGAGTCGCGTGTTAATGCGTGCGCATATTTTTTACGGGAATTAAAAATGGCGTCCACCCCGCAGCGAATGCGTCGCTACCCGTTGCCAGGGGCAACCGCCGTGGAAAACCAAACGGACCAATCGTGTCTCGCAAATCCCTCACATTTCGTCCAATGAAACTGCGTATGGTCCGGCGACACACAGACAGACAGACACACACACAGACACACACACAGACAGACAGACAGATTTGCGATTTTATATATATAGATAGCTCAAGTGGCTTCCTAATATCGGAATGAAGAGCAATCCAGGTGGCCACAGAAGTGGATCTGAAAGCGCCACGCGATGCGGTGACCGTTTTTATTCGATTTCTCACCAAAATCCTCTGCGAGGATGACCGGAGTTTGCGTGATGATGGTTTATGCTCCACGACGGGATGAGTGAGATGTGTGGTGAGTACTTTGTGTCTAATGAGTGGGACCTTATCACGTGTTCAGACACTCTCTGCACAGAGAAGCCAACAACAACCTAGCTGCTGTACTGCCCCCACTGCAAGCACTTGGCAGTCCATTGCAAGCATTTGTTTGAGCGCGAGAACTCTAGACCGGTTTCAACTTCATGGGCCTCGTCAGCGGAGTCGGGCTCACCGAACGAACGCCGACGCTCGGAACGGTGGGCACGTTCAAATCCCCACCACTGCTGCCCACCCAGCCAATGGAAATGATAAACGTGCGCATCTACAAACCTCGACTACGTGAGCCGCAGCGTGGCGGTGTCACGCAGGCTAACGAGAGTTGCTTGTTTTGTTTGTTCCCCCGGAGGAACCGGAGTGACGCGTGATGACTTTGTGAACCGGCGGTGGTTTGGTCATCCACTGAGGGGTGGCGAGAAATCCCCTTCTCTGTTTTTCGGAGACCCTTCCGAAATATGAAGAACATTTGGACGTCTTGCCCTCTCATGAATATTTTAGCAGCGAGCAGAGCTAAATCAATACAATTACGGGCCGTGTGCGCGTGTGTGTGTGTGCGCGCGTGTGTGTGGACTTGCCGATGACTGGTACCAGCGGTGTCAAGATCGGCCTCAGTGGAGGAGGCTCGTGAAGGACGCTACTGGGCAGTTGGAGGCAGTCGCCCTCCAACAACAACGGAGGGCGGAGGAGCGACGCTCACAACAACGAGCGGAGCGCCGGGTGGCTAAAGCACAGCAAGTTGGCACAGTAGGGGGCAGAGGTGGTGCATCAGCCAGTCATCTCGGTCAGTCGACCCGTGGCACCTGGGTCTGCCCCGTGACCTCCTGCCAGCGGGCGTTCGACACTTCACGTGGCCTCAGGGTGCACATGGCCTGGCACAAGCGTCGTGGTGACGTCACCGCCACTTAGTGGCGAATGGCGGTTGTTGTTGTTGTGTGCGCGTGTGCGTGTGCGCGTGTGCGCGTGTGTGCGTGCGTGTGTGTGTGCGTGCGTATGTGTATGTGCGTAGGTGCGCGTGCGTGTGTGCGTGCGTGTGTGCGCGTGCGTGTGTGTGTGTGCGCGTGTGTGTGTGCGCGTGTGTGTGTGCGTGTGTGCGTGTGTGTGGTGGTCGCGGGTTGCTGAAGAGATTGAGTCTGCCTCAGTGGCCCGCGATCACAAATCACTATTTAATTCCATCAAAAAAGTAACCTGCAGCGCCACACCTATTACCATCATTAGGGGAAAAAACGGTGATCCAATCTCCGACCCCCAGGAACAGGTTTGCAGATTTGCTGAGCATTTCTGTGAGGTCCTGGGGGAGGGGAAATCCCTCAGCCAGGAAAACATCATGGCACAAAGTGGGGATAACCCTGCTGAGGCTGCGGTGCCTCAAATATTGGAAGAGGTCACCCCCTGTGAGTGGCTGGCTGAGGTGCCATCTGTTGAGGAAGTACTGAAGGCGATCCAGAGTCTGAGACTAGGAAAGGCACCGGGCAGAGATGATCTCTCAAGCGAAATGCTCAGGGAGGGTGGCGTTTGTGCACAGACTGCCCTATATGACATCATAACAACAGTCTGGACCACTGGACGGGTTCCGCAGGATTGGAAGGATGCCCTGGTGGTCCCCCTCTTTAAGAAGGGGGACCGCACAGACTGTAACAACTACAGGGGCATCTCACTCCTCTGTGCCGGGAAAGGTCCTGGCAAGGATTATTCAACATCGCCTTGCTAGGCATGCTGAGGAGAGGCTTGCGGAGCCCCAATGCGGTTTTAGCAAAGGGCGGTCCTGCACAGATGCCATATTTTCTATCCGTCTGCTACAGCAGAGGTGTAGGGAATTCCAACAAGACCTGCATCTCTGCTTTATTGACCTGGTCAAGGCCTATGATACCATCAGTAGGCCTGGGCTCTGGGTTGTTCTTCGTGCTTTCGGAGTCCCTGACCCTCTGCTCACGATCATTAAGGACCTTCATGATGGTGAGCGGGCCCGGGTAAAACTACGTGGCCGAGAGTCAGAGCCTTTCCCTGTATACCTTGGGGTGCGACAGGGATGACCTCTGGCTCCCACATTATTTAACATCTATTTTGACCACGTAGTTCATGAAGCCTTCAATAGCTGTGTAGAGGTGTAATTGTGTATGGGAGCGGATGGCAAACAAACACAAGGGGCGTGGTTAGGGCCGTACACATAGGAGGTGGCCACACCGATGTCCGCACCTGCATCCCCCACGGGCCCCTCCCGGGGGGGCCGCGGACTATAAGAGGGGGTGAGCCGGAGGGCTCGAGGTCGAGGTATCAGCTTTAACCAGCGAAGACGGAAGACCAGCTAGAATAGGCCCCGGAGCTCCCCTGGCTCGCTGTCCTTATCAGGGCCGACCAGGGCAAGCCGGTGGCGTGGCCCCGAGAGCCCAGACTGACGAGCAGGTCTGGGAACTCAGGGGGTCGGATCCCAGCTTGACCAGGGCTGGGACAGGTAGCCTCCCCTAGCTCCCTAGTGGAGGACTTGGGCTTAGGTTAGCGGGGCTTAGATGTTGTGTCTCCCTGTTAGCCGAGTAAGGGGACGTTACCCCTTAGGTCCTGTGTATACTCGCTAACTGTATACAAGTTGTGTTAATAAATAAGTGTGCCTCCGATCCCGTCGTCAAGCCTCTTGAGTAATTACTACATCTGGTGTCAGAAGTAAAACGTCCAAAGATGGACACACGAGGGACGACACGTACCAGGGAGTCGGAGAGGGAGGACACCGCGGCCGAATCACCACCAGAGATGGCCGAGGTCGGATCGGAGCAGCCGGGGCCGAGTACACCCGCGCCGCTACGACAGGAGGGGGGGGATGCGTCGGCCGAGGGACTTCGGCTGGCTCACTCCCGCCTGGCGGAGCTGCTCTACGCCGCGGCCGCTGTGTTGGAGGACATCACGTGGCTGGGAGCTGGAGGGGCTGCGCGGGAAGACGGCAGCAGCCGACGCACGCCGGCATTTCCCGCCACCCCGACGCGGCTCGCGGTTAAATTTCCCGCCATCACTACAGTGCGAGCAGAGGGCGGGGCCGGCCTGCGTCAGGTGACTGCTGAGGGCCAAGCACGAGCCGTGACATCATCAACGCCGGCCAGCGCGTCAACAACTGAGCGACCGGCGATACCATGCTCACAGCCCGCCCACACTGTAACGTCGGCTGGGAACGAGGGAGCGAGATCCGCAGCCACGGACGTCGCCTTACAACAGCGACTGCCGCCTCTCAAGGAGTTCGTGGGAGCGGATGGAGATTGGGGCGGCTTCAAAAGGCGGTTCATCGCTCATCAAGAGATGGCGAACTGGACGGACGCCGAGGCACTATGCGCGCTGCCGGCGATGCTGGACGACGACGCCCTGGCTACCCTCACCTCGGCGCCTAAGGAAAAGCGCGCCACGCTGCACCTGGCGCTGCAGCTGCTGTCAGCCGTCTATGGGCCGCCTTCGGACTGCAGGCAGCTGTTCCACGATCGGCATCGGGGCGCCAACGAATCGCCCCTGGCCTTCCGAACGGCTCTCCTGGCCCTGGCAAAGGCAGCTTTCCCGCGGATGGACGAGGAGGGAGTGGACGCCATGGTGGCTGAAAAGCTGCTGCTACTCGCCGATGAGCTGGACATCGCCGTCTTGGCTCAAGACGACGGAGAGATGTCGTCCCTGCTGGTCGCGCGCCACATCCACGGGGGCTTGCGGTCCCTGCGTCGCAAGGCTGCCAAGGGGGTGGCCGGCCATGCCATGGCGGCCACCGCCCTCCCATCAGAGGAGGTCTGCGGGGTGGAGCGGCGGGGGGAATGGAGATCGGCGGCACCGCAGGCTCGGAATGGACCGAGCCGCCAGGAGCAGCCCAGGCCATCTGGGGCGCTCACACGCTGCTACAACTGTGGCCTGCAAGGCCACGTTGCGTCAGGATGCCGGGCTCCCCGTCAGCGCGGAGCGACACCTCGTCAGGACGCCACGCCGTCTCCACCCAAGCTCCAGCAGAGAAATACGGCGAGTCGTGGCACCTCACACGTTTGGCCCATGCACACATCCGACACACACTCACGCGCTCAACTGAACAGGGTTCGAAAATCGCCGCCCATCGCGCGCGATTGTTCTGAAATGCGGCGAGCGCTCCAACCGGGTCAGTGGTCGGAGCTCGCCCATCGTGTCGTTGCTGCGTCGGCGGGATCATCGGTTGTGGTCGGTCATATTGATGGGGTAGAGGTGCGGATTTTAATTGACACAGGGGCATCGGCGACCATTATATCTGATTTGATTTATAACATCCTTCCCGTTCAAAGTCGTCCCTTGCTCCCTGTTGACGTGCCATGCTATGCTGCTAACGGGGGCTCGCTGGGCATTATTGGGCAAATCCGCGCCAAAATTTGCATTGGAGACATTAAATTATCCGGGCCTGTTTTGGTTTCCTCCTCACTCGCGGTTCCGTGCCTGTTGGGGACGGATTTCTTGGCCAAAATGCCCATCCGTATCTTGATTGACCAGGGGTGCATCGAGCTCCCATCGGGCCGACGTGTTACATTTTTGTCTTCCCCCACCACGGAGCGTCGGGCGTTTGCCACCGTGCAGGCGCTCGTGACAAAAACTGTGCGCGTACCCCCGGGGGCTCAGATGCTCGTCCCTCTTAGGTTGCGTCGGCCGTTTGCTGAAGGGGTTGCGGATCGGGGGGTCTTGTTGGGACCATCTCGAGCCGGGGTCAATGGACCCGATTTGCTAGCGGCTCAGACCATGGTGAAAGGGGATGGGGACCCCTTCATTGCAGTCCTTAATGTAGGATCGCGAACGGCCGTGGTTCCTCAAGGGACCGTGCTTGCACACGCAACGCCGGCGCCCTATGAGGAACCACTCGTGGGTCAGGTAACCACCGATCCTCCGTCGCGACCGCATTCGGACTGTGATGACGGATGGCTGGATGCACTTTGCGCGGGATCTGTGGATCTGTCCGACACGCAGCGTGCGCAGCTGCGAGTTCTCCTGAAAGAATTTGCCGACGTTTTTAGTAAACACAAATTTGATATTGGTTGTACTAAATTGCTGCGACACCATATTGACACGGGTGACAGCGCGCCAATCCGCCAAAATCCCTTTCGGCTCAGTCCCGCCGAAAAGGATCATGTCAAATCGGCTGTTGATGACATGCTAGCCGCCGATATCATTTCCCCTTCCAACAGCCCGTGGGGCGCACCGATCGTTTTGGTGAAAAAACACGACGGCTCACTGCGGTTTTGTGTCGACTTTCGGCGATTGAACAAAATTTCTGTGGCAGATGCGTACCCGCTTCCTCGAATGGATGAGTCGCTCGATGCCTTGGCGGGGGCGCGATTCTTTTCCACCCTCGATTTACTATCTGGATTCTGGCAGCTTCCTCTGGATGACGAATCAAAACCTAAAACTGCTTTTCAGACACCGCAAGGTCTCTTCCAATTTAACCGCTTGCCGATGGGCTTACATTCTGCGCCGGCAACTTTTCAGCGGTTAATGGAACTGGTCTTGGCAGGCTTGCAATGGGATTCGTGTTTAATTTACTTGGACGATGTCATCGTCTTTAGCAAATCCTTCGAGGAACACCTCCAGAGGCTGCGTGCTGTTTTTCTCAAAATGCGGGCTGCCAATTTAAAATTTAAACCGCAGAAGTGCCATTTGCTCCGCGAATCGGTGCGGTATTTGGGTCACATTGTTGGGCGCTCGGGGATATCCACTGATCCCGCCAAAACGGAATGCGTCAGCTCCTGGCCGACTCCCACCTCGGTGGGAGAGGTCAGGAGTTTCATTGGGTTCGCGTCGTACTATCGACGGTTTGTGGCTGACTTCGCTACGATCGCGAAACCATTGCATGCCTTGACGTCCAAGGGAGTCAGGTTTCATTGGGGGCTGGAGGAGGAGGCTGCTTTTCACGCCCTCCGGAATGCCCTGGTGGGGGCTCCGCCGTTGAATTACCCCGACTTCTCACAACCCTTCTTGCTCGATACAGATGCAAGTAACACGGGCATCGGGGGCGTGCTGTCCCAACTCATTGGGGGCGTAGAGCATGTGGTGGCTTACGGTAGTCGGGTACTGTCTCCAGCGGAACAACGGTACTGCGTTACCCGTCGGGAATTATTGGCAATTGTTTATTTCATTCAGCAGTACCGCCCATATCTGTACGGTCGGCGTTTCACCGTCCGTACAGATCATGCGGCCCTACAGTACGCTCTGCGGGTTCAACAACCATCGGGCCAGTTGTCTCGATGGTTGGAGATTCTCCAGGACTACGACTTTGTCACCACATATCGTAAGGGCGTCCGCCACACGAACGCTGACACCCTGTCACGGTTGCCACCCACTTCGGAGTGCGCTTGCCTCCTGGGTTCGGGGTGTTGTAGGCCCCCGAACGTCACCACCGATTCGGTCCTCGTGGCCGCCGCCGATGCGCCTTCGGCTTCGGGTCCTATCGAGCAAGAAGGGAGGGATTCGTTGCTGGGGTTGTCGGTCGCGGAATGGGGACGCCTCCAAATGGAGGACACCTCCCTCCTCGCTCTGCGCCGTCGCGCAGGGGGGGTTGGGCAGGGGGTGGCGAACATTGACTCGTGGGGGTTGTTCCAGGGTCTTTTAATGCACTGGGACGGAAAAACCCGCCGCCAGCAGCTCGTGGTGCCTGCAGCATTGAGGGGTAAGGTGGTATGGGCTGTTCATGAGCGGCTTCTGCACTTGGGGGTTCACAAGACCTTTGCCACGCTCCAGCTCGATTTCTTCTGGCCGGGCATGGCAAAGGACGTGTGGGATCTCCTGGGGTCGTGCACGCAATGCGCGCAGCGAAAGCCACCAGCTAGGGGGTCCAACCCTCCGCTGCAGTCCATAAAGGTTTCCCGGGTTAACGAGCTCGTTGCGCTAGACATACTCGGGCCATTTCCCGCTACACCCAGGGGGAATAGGTATTTATTGACAGGGGTCGAATACTTCACGAGATGGCCTATGGCCTGGCCCCTGGCCAACCAGTCGGCAGCAGCCATCGCGGAGGCCTTTGTCCAGGGCTATGTCCTCGACAAAGGTGCTCCGGAACGGCTGCTTACTGACCAGGGTAAGAATTTTTCGGGAAAACTCCTCCGCGAGGTGTGCGACCTCTTGGGTACGGAGAAAATTCGGACCTCCCCGTATCACCCTCAAACTGACGGGATGGTGGAACGGCTGCATCGGACCATCACGTCTATGCTGTCCCAACAGGTGTCCGAATCCCAGACAGATTGGGACCTTCGCATAGCCGGTGTGTTGCAGGCCTACAGGATGGCTCCCCATGCGGCCACCGGATTTTCCCCTTTCTTTTTAATGTATGGCCGCGAGGCTAACCCCCCTGTGACGACCCAGCTGAAGCTCTCGGCGCCTCAGGCGAAGTCTACCTTGTCCGAACACGTTAAATTTAATATCAGCAAATTTCTGAGGCGCGGGAAGCGGCCGTGCAAAATTCTGAACTCCGCCAGAAGGCGAACGAGAGGCTTCGGCTGGGGCGGGTACATGTGTTCAAATGGAAACCAGGGGACAGGGCATGGTTGCACTGTCCCCAGGTGCCACTGGCAACCTCGTCAAAGTTGGTACGGCCGTGGCGGGGGCCAGTGGAGGTCGTCCAGTCCAGGTCTTACGGCCGCAATGTGTTCGCGTCAAATGGGGGAGGCGTCGGTGGTACGTGCACCCCTCAAGGTTGAAACCGTTCATTGCGCCGGCCCATGGTTCACACACACACACGCATGGCCAAACGTGTGAGGGGTCCGCCGACTCCCCGACGTCGCTGCTCTCGCCTAACATGACATCAACTGTTCCATCTCCAGGTGCAACAGGAGTGACGGGTCCACGGCCGCCAACCCCTCCCGGAGGGGTCGGGGGTCACTCGGCAGCGACGCCAGACTCTCTTGCACCCGGACCGTCACCAACCACCACTGAGCGTGCCGGGTCGAGCCCTTGTGACGGGCCCGCCGCGAGAACGCGCGCCAAAACGCGCAGACTATTGTGAGGTCGGCCGTTGGGGGGCCCTTGCGGACAGTGGGGGAGGGGCATCCGGAGCGCGTGTATATATGTTGGGTTTGCGGAATGGGGTATTTATTCGGGAGGGTGCGCCGGGTTATTTTTTTCTCTTTCTTCTTCTACCTGTTTCCTGTTGTTGTTGTTGTTGTTGTTACGACTGTTATTGTTCTTGTTAAATTTACGCGAGGCACACACGGTTTTGGGGAGGCATGCACCTTTATTCTGATTTTGTTGCAGCCGGGGACGGCTGCGAGCTGTACAGGGGGGGGTGATGTAGAGGTGTAATTGTGTATGGGAGCGGATGGCAAACAAACACAAGGGGCGTGGTTAGGGCCGTACACATAGGAGGTGGCCACACCGACGTCCGCACCTGCATCCCCCACGGGCCCCTCCCGGGGGGGCCGCGGACTATAAGAGGGGGTGAGCCGGAGGGCTCGAGGTCGAGGTATCAGCTTTAACCAGCGAAGACGGAAGACCAGCTAGAATAGGCCCCGGAGCTCCCCTGGCTCGCTGTCCTTATCAGGGCCGACCAGGGCAAGCCGGTGGCGTGGCCCCGAGAGCCCAGACTGACGAGCAGGTCTGGGAACTCAGGGGGTCGGATCCCAGCTTGACCAGGGCTGGGACAGGTAGCCTCCCCTAGCTCCCTAGTGGAGGACTTGGGCTTAGGTTAGCGGGGCTTAGATGTTGTGTCTCCCTGTTAGCCGAGTAAGGGGACGTTACCCCTTAGGTCCTGTGTATACTCGCTAACTGTATACAAGTTGTGTTAATAAATAAGTGTGCCTCCGATCCCGTCGTCAAGCCTCCTGAGTAATTACTACAGCTGTACCGGGGGAATTTCCATCTGGTACAGATATAATGGGAGGCTGATCGACGCCCGGGTGCGTTCAAGGGATTGCTCCCTATTGGTCAACCACGTTATGTATGCCGATGATTTGGTAATAGCTGCTCATTCAGAAGAGGAGTTGGAGACGCTGCTGCTGAGACTGGAGCGTGCCACTAAGAGGTGGGGCCTTACCATCAGCCCCACCAAAACTAAGCACCTGCCTGGGTATTTTGTACCATCGGACACTCCACCCCCACAACTCCCAATCGGTGATGGGGTAGTAGTGGAGAGAGTGGAGAGTTTCCCATACCTGGGCAGTGTGCTTATGACCGGCTCCAGTTTAACAGCAGAGGTCTCACTCCGAATCAGTCGAGCGGCAATATCTTTTCATTGGTTGCGTAACGCTGTGTGGAAGCTACCTGTTCTGTCGCTCCGCACGAAGCTTCAGGTCTTCTCGGCCACGGTCATTCCCTCCCTTCTCTACGCTTGCGAAACGTGGACCCCCCTAATGGAGAATCTTCGCCGGTTGGAAACATTTAGGCTGGCCTGCCTACGATCCATCCTGTGTTTAACCAGGCTGGATTGTGTGAGGAGCTCACAAATCCTTGAAAGATCTGGGCAAAGTCCCATCGGTGAGCTCCTCCGGCAGGCAAGGCTGCGTTGGCTGGGTCATGTAGCCCGCATGCCCAGCCACCGCATGCCTAAACAGCTTTTGTTCAGCCGGATCGAGGGGGCTAAACGGGCGCGGCACGGGCTAGAGAAGAGATGGAGTGATGTGGTACAGGAGGACGTGGAGCTGAGTGGACTTGCCGATGACTGGTACCAGCGGTGTCAAGATCGGCCTCTGTGGAGGAGGCTCGTGAAGGACGCTACTGGGCAGTTGGAGGCAGTCGCCCTCCAACAAAAACGGAGGGACGGAGGAGCGACGTTCACAACAACGAGCGGAGCGCCGGGTGGATAAAGCACAGCAAGTTGGTGCAGTAGGGGGCACAGGTGGTGCATCAGCCAGTCATCTCGGTCAGTCGACCCGTGGCACCTGGGTCTGCCCCGTGACCTCCTGCCAGCGGGCGTTCGACACTTCACGTGGCCTCAAGGTGCACTTGGCCTGGCACAAGCGTCGTGGTGACGTCACCGCCACTTAGTGGCGAATGGCGGTTGTTGTTGTTGTGTGTGAGTGTGCGTGCGTGTGTGCGTGTGTGTGTGCGTGCGTTTATCCTCGGGGAGGAGCGGTGGAGCAGTGGTTCGTGCGCTGCGCTATGGACCTGGCGACCCGAGGTCAATTATCACTCGAGGCCAACACCGGTGATGCTTATTTGAACCGGTCCTGCGCCTCCCATAGGTCGACTCGGCCTCAAATTGGTACCCGGCGCTTTGTAAACATCGCCACTGGGGAGACCAAAGTCGCTGCGCTGACCTTAACAGGCGCTGCTCGCTAACCAGCACTTGCCCCAACAGTCTGTGAAGGCTACACAGGAGGATCTTTGCCTTATTTTAGCGGTAGGGGGTCGGAGCGACGCTCGCTCTGCCTGCCGCGGTGATGTTCAATAGAGGAGCGTTGCGAGTGCACTCGCTCAAAGACACCGGCAGTGCTCTCCCGTCCGCCACCGCAGCAGCAGCGGCAGCAGCAGCACGCGGTGATTCGGCGCCCACATCTAGCGATGATTTGCCGCGATACGGGGGGTCACGATCGTGTCCGAGCTTTGATGATCTTTTTTTGTGTCTATGAAGAAGGGCCGTTGCCCGAAACGTCACCTATTATGCCTGTTTCGTGTTCAGGCCACGCGCACCGTTATTTACGAACGTGTTGAGTTTTCTGAATTGTTTGTTTGTATTCTTACCGTCTCTCTGGTTCGTTCAGTCTGCCCGGTTTGCACCGTCTGTTTGGCTCGCTCTACTCATCTCGCGTGCGCCGTTTATTTCATCTTCGAGCAGTCTCAGTATTTTTGTGCAGCACCTTTCGCGAAAAGATGGCCGGCCCTGGCTCCCTCCACCGCCTCAGTCGGTTCACAAAGCGGCACTGACGAGCATGGGGAAGTATGGTCAACCCCCCCCCTCCCCTTGCCAATCACAGCCCACGTGGGGAAGTATGGTCAACCCACCCTCCCCGTTGCCAACCACAGCCCACGTGGAGAAGTATGGTCAACCCCCCCCCCCCCACCATGCCAACCATAGCCCATGTGGGGAAGCATATTTTCGTTAAAATCTCTTAAAAATATTTAATTCCTCACAATATCTATTGAAACATCGCGACGTCAGCAATGAACGCTCTAAATGAACATGTATATTTTTTGCCATTACCATCGGTGCTGTCTACAAAACCATTTTGTGGAGTAATTGGGCAGCGTGGTGACGATGATGTCATCATTGGTTTTCGTCGTCAATTCAATCCTTTAACGACGGTGTGTGGGAGGCCTTCATCCAGCAGTGGATTGGCCCGAAAAACGGCTGTAAATTCACTTTTCACTCCACCGAGAAAGGAATTTTTGAGTCAGTCTGAAGGATTGTTATCGTGCACTCTGATGACTGAAAGTCCATCACGAGTTCTCTTTCCAGTTCACATATTTATTTTACGTTCCAAGCAAATTCCATTTAATTCGAATTAAAAATTCTTGTTAAATCGATGCGCGAGATGGAAATGTGCGTCCTGACCCAAAAGAGCGTCCCAGAAGAGAGCGCACGTCCTTGGTACTGTTGTGGAGGGCGCGCTTTGTGCCGGAGTACACCATCCGCTGTACACCGTGCCCTGTACACCGTGCCCTCTACATCGTGCCCTCTACATCGTGCCCTCTACATCGTGCGGTGTACACCGTGCGGTGTACTACAGTGTACTACGATGTACGACAATGTCAATCCTTTGACGATGGTGTGTGGGAGGCCTTCACACGTTGTGTATACCGTACTCTCCACCGTAGCACTGTCTCGTCATAGCCACCTCGGTATCCGTGCATGTCCCTGTTGTCTTTGTGCGCGTTCTGTGTTCATGCCGCTGCGCTACGAACACGGCGACGCGAGTTCGATTCCCGCTCAACGGCCAACGCCGGTGACGATTGTCTGAATCGGTCCTGGGCCTTCCCTAGGTCGACTCAGCCTCAAATTAGTACCTGGTGCGGTGTGTAAACATCGCCACTGAGGGGAAAAGGCGGCCGGGCCTGGTGGTTACCCACCCTCTCGCGTGCCGTACCGGCCTTCAGAGGTGCTACTCGCTCACAGGACTTGCCCCAATAGTCTGTGAAGGCTATACGGGGGATCTTTGTCTGTCTTTGTGTGTGCTTTCATGTTTGTATGTTGTGTTTGGCTTATTTGTTGCGTGCGTGTTGTGCGGGTCTGCCTTAATGTATGTAGTGTTTGTGCATGAGCCGTTGTGCGTGTTCACCACTGTGTGTGTTCACGACTGTGTGTGTTCACGACTGTGTCTGTTCACCACTGTGTGTGTGTTCACCACTGTGTGTGTGTGCATCTGTCAGTCATCTCAGGCAGGTCACCCATAATACCTGGGTCTGTCACGTGACCTGTCAGTATGCTTTAGACATTCCTCATGGCCTTAAAGTGCACCTAGCCTGGCACAAGTACCGTCGTGATGTCACCGCCAGTTAGTGGCATGTATACTTTTCCATTGTTTGTGCGTGTGTCTGGGGAGCGGTAGTGGAGAGGTTTTCACATTGTACTCCTAACCCAGTGTACCGAGTTTGATTCCCGCTCACGACCACAAACAGTGGCGAATATCTGAACCGGTCCTGGGCCACCCCTAGGTCGACTTAGTCGTATATGACTGCTGTACCTGGTGCAGCGTGCAAACATCAGTATTGGGGAGACAAAGGCGGCCGGGCTTGATGTTGGCCACCCACCCACCCTCTCGTGTGCTGTGCCAGCCTTTCTAGGTGCTCGCCAACAGCAGTTTCCCCAACAACCTATGTAGGCTACACGGGGGATCTTTTCCATTGTATATGCAATGGCATTCATCATGACAAGTGTAGTGGCATAGAAGAGTAGCGGCATAGCGCCGGCTGCTGGCAGGGAAGGGGATCTGCGGCCTGCGGCAACCCTGGCGTCAGCAGGCCACGTGGTACTCCAGAGGGCGCTCTAGGGGGGAAGGTGACAGAAGGGGCACACCGAGAACCCGCTGGTAAGTTATAGAAAGGGGGCGTGAGAGTTTAAGAGGGGCCCTGCAGGGCACCTCGGGGCTGTTGTGTGGAGTGGGATCCCTGTCGTACCGCTGAAGTCTTCGTCACCGTTCTTGTCGTCGTCTTCACCGTCCTTCTCGTCGTCGTCTCCATCTTCACCATCTCGGGGCGTCACAGTCAGGCGGCCTACCAACTCTCCCGGCTGAGTAACGTCGCCGACAATGACGGACTATAATTATAATTGTAAAGTGTGAACCCTGATGGCGCTCGTTACTAATGAAGTGCCTACAACTCTTATCGACTCCGAGTTAGTCACTATGCAAGTACTCCAATTCCATTCACAGCAAATATAATCCGGTCCATTCCTTTCTGCTCAAACAGGGAAGTTCTTCTCCAGAGCATCAGCAACGAGTCCTGAGCAGCTCCTTGGGAAGGATGCTGGGCCCTGATGAGCGCTTGCCACAAATGAACCACGATACTTCGCTGATCTCGTCAAGTAGCATAAACTATCAGCACGCAAACTCCGGTGGTCACCCTCGCAGCAGCGGCTTTTTGGCTCACCGTCGAACAAACACGGTCACGGCATCGCGCTCTTTCAGATGCGCTTCTACGGCCGTCTGGAATGCTCTTCCTTCCCATATTAGGAAGCTACTGGAGCTGTGCACTTTGAAATCATCATCATCTGGATTGACAAACTAATTTGTTTAGGACTGATTTTTGTGTCTAGTTTGTTGTCCTTCCCCCGCACGTACGATTAGCACGGTTGGCTACATACACCATACGTACAACATACATACATGATACGTATAACATACATACACCATACATACAATGTATAACATCCATACAACATACACCATACGTATAACATACACCATACATACAATGTGTGTGGATGAGTGTCGTCCGGCAGGTGAGCAGTGGTGCAGTGGTTAGCGCACTCTATACAAACCTGGTGGCCCGATTTAGATTCCCGCTCATGACTAATATGAGAAATATCTGAACTGGTCTTGGGCCTCCCCTAGATCGACTCAGCTTTATTTGAGTACCTGGTGCTGTGTCTAAATATCAACGCTGGGGAGACAAAGGCGGCCGTGCGTTGTGTTGGTCACCCACCATCTCGTGTGCCGTGCCAGCCTTCATAAGTGCTCACTAATAGCACTTTCCCCAGCAGTCTATTAGAAGCTACACGGGGATCTTTGTCTTTGTGTGTGTAATCATCAGCACCGGTCAAACAAAGGCGGCTGGGTGTGGCGCTAACCACAACCGCCCGCACGTGGCGCTCGCTTGCCAACCGCACTTGCCCCAGCAGTGTGTTCGAGGCTATATGGGGGATCTTTGCCTTTTGTGTGGTTTCCGTAGGGAGGCGGATGAGTGGGAGGAGACGGAGGCGCTGCTGCCGCTGCTGCTGCTCGAGTGGTGGAGCCGTGGGGCCAGACGGCGGAGACGCGGCGGCGGCGGAGCACGGCACCGGTAAAGACCTCGCGCTCTCTCTCTCTTCGCTCTCTCTCTCTCTGGGCTCTCTGTCTCTACACGATCTCTCTCTGGGCTCTCTGTATCTGCTTGCACCTCTACCTTCACACAGACGACGAGGGGTCTCCGCTCACCACCGCCGTGTCGCCTTCGCCACAGGATGCTCGGGCAAGTGCAGTTGGCAAAGCGGCGGGTTTTAAATGTGCACGCGTACGCCGCACGTGCTAATGCACGGACGCGCGGTGCGTTGTACAACGCGCCCGTGTGCACGCAGGCGCTCGCACGTTCACACGCACACTCGCGCAGGAGATGTAGACACGTAGTTCTACCTTAACACGCATGGCAGCACAGTGATAGACATGCTGTCACACGCACGCATACGCATACATTCGTATGGACAAACACTCACACTGGCATATACAACAAAGGCAAAGATCCCCCGTGTAGCCTTTAACAGGCTGTTGGGGCAAGTGTTGTTACGAGGCCTATTAAGGCCGGCACGGAGCACAAAGTGGTGGTGTGGCCAGCGCCACGCCCAGCCACCTTTGTCTCCCTTCTGGCATACACATTGCACCATTTACGCATTTGAGGCCAAGTCGACTTAGGGGAGGCACAGGACTGGTTCGGATAATTGTTACTGGTGTTGGCCATGACAGCTTGCTGCTTCACGACCTCTCCCCAATATCTCACAAACACACACACTCGTATACATGCACAGGTACACACACATTCACATTGTCCATCAACACACATTGGTGTGTATACGCACACACACTCATTCCACCTGTGTAATGGCAGGAGGCGACAGGCATGTAAATATGAGTTGCATTCACTTCCTGGGCATCTTAGTTTGCTCAGAGATACTGAGATAAACTCTAGGTGTGTGCGCGCGCGCGCATGTACCGCGTGTGTATGTGTATTCATGCGCGCGTGCGTGCAAGCCACTGCTGCCAGGGTAAGGTTGCAGATGGCAAAGGGAATGATCGTAACTGGAAGCCGGCGATTGGCACATTGCGTTGTTGATGTTCTAAACGGGAGTGTCTCGTAACTTTATATAATCTGTTGAGCACCGGGCTTTCACGTTCAAACGTATGCGAAGCGCAGCGCTGTTCTCCCCTTGCGCACAATGGTAGCGATGGTGGCAGCAGCGGCAGCAGCGGCAGCAGCAGCGGCAGTGCTGTGGTTCAAGAGCTCCATGTAGCTGCTGCTGCTGCCACGACGATAAACGGAGGGCTTCAGCAGATGGTCCGTGTCGTGTCGCTCTTCCTCCGCCTCCTCCTCCTGTGTTGAAGGAGCACGGGCCACAGGGTTTACTGTACCGTCCGTTGTCGTTGTGTAGTCAGCGATATTAATAATGATTTAACACGTCAGCTTTCGAGACCAATATTATTCATAATAACGGCTTTTGGGTGAGATCACGTAAGTATAAATGTGTCGTAACCCGCCACCACCCGACACAGCCAGTAAGGTAAACACGTAAACAAAACGTCAACATTGACATTTTAAAACGTTGTGGATTTACTCTCCAACACCGGTGGGCTGCAGGAGTAACGAATTGGCGCGTTGTGTTTACGTAATAAACCTTCCTGGCTGTGTCGGGTCATCGCGGGTTACGACACATTTCTAACCCCAAAACTTTTATTATGATTAATAATGATTGTCTGTTATTCCCTACGTGATTTGCATCTTTGTTTTGATCTTATTTTTTGTTTCCCTTTCAAACTTATAATTTGCATTGGCAGTCCTGGGCCTGCCCTGGGTCTACTCGGCCTTGAACGAGTACCTGGTGCGGTGTGTAAACATCACTACTCGGGGAGACAAAGGCGGCAGTGCGTGGTGTTAGCCACTCACCGCTTCGTGTGCCCTGCCGGCCTTCATCGGTGCTACTCGCTAACAGCACTTGCCCCGGTAGTTTGTTCAAGGCTACACGGGGGGATCTTTGTCTTGTTTCTTGAAAGTAGAGTAGTGCTGTGATCTTGTTTCATTCCACGAATCATTGGAAGCTTTTTCCTCGCCATTGCAACCGCTATTTATTTCCTTATTTAACTTTACCGTATTCTACATGTCACAACTCAATTTACACCCCGGTGTTTTAAAGAAAAAATTGGGGGTGCGTCTGATTATCCGGTAGGTGTGCGCGTGTGTCTGTGTCTGAATATCTAAACCGGTCCTGGGCCTTCCCTAGGTCGACTCAGCATCAAATTAGTACCTGGTGCGGTATGTAAACATCACTACTCGGGGAGAAAAAGGTGGCAGAGCGTGGTGCTGGCCACCCACTCCCTCGTGTGCCGTGCCGGCCTTCATAGGCGCTTGAAAGCAGCACTTGCCCCAACAGTCCGTGAAGGCTACATGGGGGATCTTTGTCTTTGTCACTGAGCACGGCTCCTCTCGGAGGCTTATTGCCATCGCGGCGTCACGACCTACAGTGCTCAGAGCACGTGAGAAGCAATTAATTGAACCAACAACTAAAGTTGTCTCAAATTGCTTCCAGTTGTGACAGAGCAAAACGAGCACGCTTAGCGGGCGCTGTGTTGCTAACTACCTACCACTGAAGACTTCATGAGCGGTCCGTGTGGCTTACTGGAAGGAGAGCGTGGAAACAAACGACACATCCTCAACGCGGTTGCAACGCGATGGGAACCGTAAATATCTGTTCGCAATTGTCAGATGGCGGAAATTGATATTTATTTGCATCGTAAAATATTATATTACGTCCGCATTAGAAACCACATTGACTGAGCAAGCATTGGTGGTTTTTCGGAATTGGTGTTAACAAAAAAAAAGCTGATCCTGTGTATTTTGGACAAAACGTGCGCGGTCATGAAAATGTGCAGCAGCAGCCTCGTGTTAAAAGAGGGCCTTGAGTGTGATATCAGTCGTCAAGACTTATCCGGGCGAGTGAACGTTCTGTTGCGTCTCTCTTGGATATCTTGTCGGTTTTACGACTCAAGATAGATTCGTCATCTCCCCGGCTCGCCCTGAACTCCCTCTGGTCACGGCTGCGCAGTGACCGGCGTGGTGAAGTACGGGCAGACGGTCGACGCTGCGTGGGGAAGCCTTCGTCCAGCAGCGGATTGACGTGCGAACCCTGCGTAAGTGGCGTCGGCGTCGTTCTCCGAGCATCGTGCGCGACGGCATTGGCCGACGTAACGGGATCGAGACCGTGTGAGGCGTCGTCTGGGGTGCACGTGACGGCCGAGTCCGATCACTGAGGCCGCGCCGCGGATGGCTGCAGCTTGCGCTCGCGCCGTAGTCTCTGCTGTTCCTTGGTCTCGGTCCTTTCACAGTGAACGCTCGCTTTGAACGCGCGCTGCGAACGAGCACTATGGATGCACGCTGGAATCGCGCGTTACGGACGCACGTGCTCCATTCACTCCAGCCTGGTCCAGCAGCTCACACAGAGCACTGCGAGATGCACAATGGAGTAACGCGATGTGCATCGTGATCAGAACACTGAAACTTTAACCAGTTCCCTGGCTCCCTGTTCTGGCAAACATTCTGCCACTAAGTATCTGCAGGATCATGCAACAATAACCACCTACCATTTTTCGATTTAAAGCTTTCGTGACTGCAGGGATTCATCTTCTTGGTTCTTTCGGTAAAGTCACGTAGAAGGGAAGTAATAAAATAATAAAAATAAAACATAATAAAATAATTCTCACGACGTTTCGGCTACAACGCAAGCAGCCGTCTTCAGTGTCTCATTCTTCACCTGAAGACGGCTGCTTGTGTTGTAGCCGAAACGTCGTGAGAATTATTTTATTTTATTATGTTTTATTTTTATTATTTTATTACTTTCCTTCTACGTGACTTTACCGAAAGAACCAAGAAGATGAACCACCTACCAATCAACCAAGACCTCCTGGGATCACGCTGCTGTCACCATCCTCGAATCTCACCCAGATCCAGAAGGATGCTGCTAGCGAACTCGGTGGGACAACGCAGACACCCGGAATAAACTCATTCCAGACCCAAACATCGCCCCTCCTCGCTTTGTCATCCCTCGGAGACCCTGGTGTGGCCAGCGAACTTCATCACAACACTGACATGCCCATGCGCCCATCTCATTAAAGACAAGCCACGTGAGTAAAACAGTAGACTCGCAACCCAAACTATGGACCAAGAAAGTAAACCAGTGCGGTCCGTGCTCTTTGAACAGCGGAGGAGGAGCAGCAAAGCCTCACCAACTCTTTCCTGCAGCCCTCTCGTCGTGGCTAGCAGACATGTTGCTGCTGCCACTATGCACAACAATGCGGTGCACATACGCAGGCCCGCCCCACAGCCTGCGGGCCGTTTGGTCTTGAGGCCGTAGCACGTTGGGTGTGGACCGGCGAAGCGGTGGGCCCTGGGACCGGCTCGGTCATCTTTCTCTCTCTCGCCACCGATGTAAGCCCTGGCTGAGAATCGAACTCGGGGTTCCTGGGTTCGTAGTGCGCTGCGCTAACCGCCGCAACTTCATCGCTCCACCTGTCAACCATTCATCGTTAACCGTGGTCACTCCACTGCTGGATGAAGGCCTCAATGAGCCGCCACCACATCTCGCTCAGGACCGGTTTCATTGATCCATCTCCCCGCTCGACGGACGGACTCTCAGACGCGTTTTCATTACTAACATTGCCTTATAATGGTGGTAAAATATATACAGCTGCCGTTGCAGGTAATGGGCTATCTAGAGAGTGGAGAGAGAGAGATTAGCTAACTTTATAGTTGGAGATTACATTTTACGATGTTGTTCTTTGGAAATCAAGCATCAGGGCAGACCCTGGAGGTCACTGGGTGTCTACTGTGCAGCAGCAGCATTGGAATCGGGCAGAGGGGAGAGAGCGTGGGTGCGGTGGTGGCGGCGGTGCCGTCGACGGCTGTGGGCACAGTGGCATCTTCATCTTAAACTCGGTTTGTTGAGAAAACTAGAACATCGTGAGGGAGCGGACGCGAGTTCTCTGTGAATTGGCCTTCGAGCCGTTAACAGTTTGCTGCGCAGACGCCGACGAGCAGACGCAGACCCTCTGCGTCGTCGAATGTCTCTACTTTGTATAAATCTCGCTCGAGTCGTGTGCGGTGTCGTTATTTCAAATTAGGCAAAGCTGGACTGCGACGCCGGCACACATGACGGCCGACTCTTGCGAATGACGTCACGGAGATCTTTAACGTCCGCTGTGAATCAGACGGCACGTCGCGGTGGTGGTATGATTACGGCTAATCCGCACCACAGTATTAACCAGCGTGGCCGCCTGATTCAAATTCTGATTGCTGCTGCAAGCTGCGAAAGTGCTCCCACGAGCAGCCCCTTTTGACGGCGCGCGCAAGGAACAAGACGTCCGCAATGGTGCCGACCGACGACGCGGCGCCACGTTGCGCCACGCGGAGGAGGCGTGCCGGGTAGGGGAGCTGTAGCGGCGCCACCGCCAGGAGCACAGCAGTGGGGCGGTCGACACCGCCCTGCGTTGCTCCGTTCTGGAGTTCAGGGACGTGGACGGTTCCGGAGTTCAGGGCCGTTTCGCAAAGCGGCGGTGTAGAATCCGCAGTGGTTGTTTTTTGTATCGGGTGGAATTTATAGCGGTCTTAATCTGTAAAATCTATAGCGGTGTGAATCTGGAGAATCCGCAGTGGTGTAAATCTGTGTAATCTATAGCGGTGTGAATCTGTGGAATCTATAGCAGTGTCAATTAGTGGAATCTCAAGCGGTGTGGCTGTTGAATTTTATATTTTCACAATTGTGCTAACAGATGCACGTGTTTGGATTCTCTCTAGCGACTCCAGTTTACTTCGCCCCGAACATTCTCTATGACGGAATTTGTGAAGCATTCCCAAGCAAGACACTCAACTGAGGCTTTCCTCGATGAATGGAAGGGTTAATTCCCGTGCCCCTTGCTGGCAGACCAACGCCCGTTTCCAGGCCAGTGGTCCCGAGTCACCTTGTGGCCCACAGGGAGCGTCTGTGCGACGTAGCCACGGCACCACCACGGCACCACCACGGCACCACCACGGCACTCGCGGTTCTCACCGAGCGAGCGGTGTCCCCCCCCCCGCCTGCTTGCGGCTCGTGACGTCCGTCCCACACGCGGGGCGCGGGAGCTCTAAATAAGCACGCACTCCGCCGGCGCTGATAGCGAGCGAGTCTAAAGTTGGTGGCAGAGCCCTCTCCGCCCTCTGCGTGAACTTCCCAGGGCCGCCGCCGCTGCCGCCGCCACCACTACCACCGCCACCACTGCCGCCCACCACTGTTATCGGTGAAGCTGCGAGGCCCCTTGTTGAGGGCCCCCCTGAGCCGAAAGCGTTTCGTTATCTTCTCGCCGGAGTTCTCTCTGCCGGTGCGGAGCCAACGCCTGGCAATTGCTTCGTGGCTGAGTGTTTTGTGCCGAGATGCGAATCTGCCTCCTGAGTTCCTTATCCCCTCACCGGCAACGCCGCCGCTTGTCGTCCGGTGCCAGATTTACGCCCGCACGCAGGTACAGTGCTGCGGGTGCCCTCTGATCTCAATTCATTGGCATGGAGAGGCACGGGGAGTTTTATACTCGGGGGGAGTTAAGGATTTAAGCGTTTAGGACTTTGGACTTTTGCATTGTTACGGGTGATTTTGCATATTTTTAATATAGTGTTCTGGATTTTTAGATGATTGCACGCATTAAAAATGTCTCTGCGCTGCTAACGGTATTATTTATCTAGTTCACACCCGATCACTCCAAGTGCTGCAAGTGGAATTTTCCATCCAAGATATTTTGGATTGTAGCAGTTGACACTCGATACATAGCTCCCCACAGCCTATAATGTCTGTTATGCATAGTGGTCACCCATCCACGCACTGGACTGCTCTCAACCCTGCTTATAATCCGAGATCTGGCCGAGATCTGACTGAGATTGGCTGGCATCTGACCGAGATCTGGGACATTCCATCTGCACAGGCCAGTGGGCAAAAATACATTCTTGTACTGTACATCTATGGTCCCTACCTTCACCAGCCCGCATTGCCCAGCGCGGTGAAAGTATGCTCAAGGTAACCACCACGATTGGCACGGCGTTGGTCGGCCCTCATCCAGCAGCGGATTGGCACGGATCCGCACCTGCGGGAGGTGCTCGGGATGCGTGCGGCGAGCCCGATGCCGCACGCCACGAACGGCACTGCCCGGAGCCGCTTGCTACGACGACGTCACCGTTGCAAAGCGCCGCTCTGCGACGCTCTGCGGGTCACGCGCGGGCTCACCGCTCACCTCTTGCTGTGCGGCCCGGTTCCTCACAGGCCACGGACCGTGACCGGTCCGCGGCCTGGGGATTTGGGCCCCTGAGCTACAAGACTCATTTAAGGCCGAGTCGACCAAGGGGAGGCCCAGGCCCGGTAGAAATTTTGGTCGTGAGCGGGAATCGAACTCGGGTGGCCGGGTTGGTAGCACGGCGCGTGAACTGCACCGCCGCCTGGCGGTGCCCACGGTTGGTTTGTCTTTGGCTCTGGGATGAGGCCGCACGGCTTCACGATGTGACGGACGCCAGATTTCTAGCGCTTGCTCCGGAGCACGTTTTGACTTCGCACGAGGGGCTCGCCGGTCAACTCGGAGTGTCTCGTGCGCGTGAGAAGTGTGCCGCGTGTTGTACCCGCGTGACGCTTGGCTCGATCCACTGCTGGATGAGGGCCTGCCCACATGCCGCGTGGTTTGTGGGGGATGGGGCGGGCGGGGTGGTAATGTTACTGCGGTGGCGCAGCGGTGAGCGCGTTGCACTATGAACCCGGCAGTCTGTCGAGGCTGTACGGGGTAACTTTCTCTTTGGTGCGGTGTCATGGCGGGTGCTCGGGAGAGACCCGTCGAGCTGAAGGCCGTGGCGGTGCGGCCGTGCGTTAGGGCGGACGCTGGTGGCAGCGTCGTCCCTTCCGTAGTGTCACCCACGTGCTGAGCGCGCGCGTGTCGTGCGAGTGGTGACGTCGGGGTACAACGGCTGTGTGCGCTTGGAGAGAGAGTTGAGTTGCGTGGTGCCGGACTCGCGACCGCGTTGCCGGCTCCCGCCGTTGACGGAAGCCGGCGGAGAAGCCGAGCGAGTGGGTGCTGAGACGATGCCTGTGTCGTCTGGTGTATGTATATTGTATGGTGTATGTATGTTGTATGGTGTATGAATAGTGTATGGTGTACGTATGTTGTATGGTGTCTGTATGTTGTATGGTGTATTTATGTTGTATGGTGTGTGTATATTGTATGGTATGTGTATATTGTATGGTGTATGTATGTTGTATGGTGTATGTACAGTAAGGGAAAAAAGTATTTGATCCCCTGCTGATTTTGTACGTTTGCCCACTGACAAAGAAATGATCAGTCTATAATTTTAATGGTAGGTTTATTTGAACAGCGAGAGACAGAATAACAATAAAAAAATCCAGAAAAACGCATGTCAAAAATGTTATAAATTGATTTGCATTTTAATGAGGGAAATAAGTTTTTGACCCCTCTGCAAAACATGACTTAGTACTTGGTGGCAAAACCCTTGTTGGCAATCACAGAGGTCAGACGTTTCTTGTAGTTGGCCACCAGGTTTGCACACATCTCAGGAGGGATTTTGTCCCACTCCTCTTTGCAAATCTTCTCCAAGTCATTAAGGTTTCGAGGCTGACGTTTGGCAACTCGAACCTTCAGCTCCCTCCACAGATTTTCTATGGGATTAAGGTCTGTAGACTGGCTAGGCCACTCCAGGACCTTAATGTGCTTCTTCTTGAGCCACTCCTTTGTTGCCTTGGCCGTGTGTTTTGGGTCATTGTCATGCTGGAATACCCATCCACGACCCATTTTCAATGCCCTGGCTGAGGGAAGCAGGTTCTCACCCAAGATTTGATGGTACATGGCCCCGTCCATCGTCCCTTTGATGCGGTGAAGTTGTCCTGTCTCCTTAGCAGAAAAACACCCCCAAAGCATAATGTTTCCACCTCCATGTTTGACGGTGGGGATGGTGTTCTTGGGGTCATAGGCAGCATTCCTCCTCCTCCAAACACGGCGAGTTGAGTTGATGCCAAAGAGCTCCATTTTGGTCTCATCTAACCACAACACTTTCACCCAGTTGTCCTCTGAATCATTCAGATGTTCATTGGCAAACTTCAGACGGGCATGTATATGTACTTTCTTGAGCAGGGGGACCTTGCGGGCGCTGCAGGATTTCAGTCCTTCACGGCGTAGTGTATTACCAACTGTTTTCTTGGTGACTATGGTCCCAGCTGCCTTGAGATCATTGACAAGATCCTCCCGTGTAGTTCTGGGCTGATTCCTCACCGTTCTCATGATCATTGCAACTCCACGAGGTGAGATCTTGCATGGAGCCCCAGGCCGAGGGAGATTGACAGTTCTTTTGTGTTTCTTCAATTTGCGAATAATCGCACCAACTGTCACCTTCTCATCAAGCTGCTTGGCGATGGTCTTGTAGCCCATTCCAGCCTTGTGTAGGTCTACAGTCTTGTCCCTGACATCCTTGGAGAGCTCTTTGGTCTTGGCCATGGTGGAGAGTTTGGAATCTGATTGATTGATTTATTCTGTGAACAGGTGTCTTTTATACAGGTAACAAGCTGAGATTAGGAGCACTCCCTTTAAGAGTGTGCTCCTAATCTCAGCTCGTTACCTGTATAAAAGACACCTGGGAGCCAGACATCTTTCTGATTGAGAGGGGGTCAAATACTTATTTCCCTCATTAAAATGCAAATAAATTTATAACATTTTTGAAATGCGTTTTTCTGGATTTTGTTGTTGTTATTCTGTCTCTCACTGTTCAAATAAACCTACCATTAAAATTATAGACTGATCATTTTTTCATCAGTGGGCAAACGTACAAAATCAACAGGGGATCAAATGCTTTTTCCCTCACGGTATATTGTATGGTGTATGTATGTTGTATTGTATGTGTATATTGTATGGTGTATGTATATTGTATGGTGTATGTATATTGGATGGGAAATATTTGTTGTGCGTATGTTGTATGTATGTGGTATGTGTATATGTTTAACTTCTTTTGCACCATACGTAGCCACCCGCGCTAATTGGAGGTGCGGGGGAAGGACGATCGCATGGAGATGGACACAGAAACGCACAAAAACAAAGATCCCACGTATAGCCTGAACAGTCTGTTGGGGCAATTGCTGTTAGCGAGCACCTATGAAGGCCGGCACGGCACACAAGGGGGTGGGTGACGATGTTTACACACCGCTTCAGGAACTAAAGTTGACCCTAGGGGAGGCCCAGGACCGCTTCAGATAATGATCGTCACTGGTGCTGGCCGTGAGCGGGAATGGAACTCGCTCGCCGCTCCACAACCGCTCCCCTACACAGACACACACACAGAGACATTCAACGATAGAGGTAAACTAAATAATCAATCAGCACAGACACACAGACATCATAAAACAATTACAACCAATAGTGATTTGTAACGTTTATCTTTACTCGTGTATTGATAGTTACATTTTAGAGCTATTTTATTGAGGGTCTCTTGTTGTCTTGGTGTAGTCTAGGACTGTTGTTGTTGTCTTGGTGTGGTCTGGGACTGTTGTTGTTTTGCTGCCTTGCCCAAGTTTGCATTTGGTGTTAAAAAGAGCCCGACAGGAACGTGTTGTACTTTGTAGTTATATTACACTTTGTCGTTACCCACTTTGTGTAAATGTTTTCGTTTGCTTTCAGTGACTTGCTTACCTTTCCTGCACTTTGCACTCTGGTTGTTGATTGTTGTTGTGTCTTTGCTGTAACTTGCTGAGCCGTCCCTACTGGACATCTGTGAAACAGATCTTCATAGCTCATCGGATTCCTCCTGCAGTCTAAATACAGATTCTGATTCCAATTCGATTGTTGGGGCAAGAGGAGCAGCGCCTAATGAAGGCCGGCACGGCACACGAGGGGGTGGGTGGCCAGCACCACGCCCGACCGCCTTCGTCTCCCGGGTTGCGATGTTTACTGCACACCGCACCGGGTACTCATTTGAGGCCGAGTCGACCTAGGCGAGGCGCAAGACCGGTTCAGATAATCGTCACTGGTGTTTGGTGGCTGTGAGCGGTAATCAAACTCGAGTTGCCGGGTTTGGAGCCCAGGGCACTAATCACTACCACTCGCACACTCACTCAGCAACAACAACAACCGCCATTCGCCACTAACTGGCGGTGACATCACCATGACGCTTGTGCCAGGCCATGTGCGCCTTGAGGCCACGTGAAGTGTCGAACGCCCGCTGGCAGGAGGTCACGGGGCAGACGCAGGTGCCGTGGGTTGACTGAGATGACTGGCTGATGCACCACCTGTGCCCCCTACTGTGCCAACTTGCTGTGCTTTAGCCACCCGTCGCTCCGCTCATTGTTGTGAGCATCGCTCATCCGCCCTCTGTTGTTGTTGGAGAGTGACTGCCTCCAACTGCCCAGTAGCGTCCTTCACGAGCCTCCTCCACTGAGGCCGATCTTGACACCGCTGGTACCAGTCATCGGCAAGTCCACTCAGCTCCACGTCCTCCTGTACCACAGCACTCCATCTCTTCTCTAGCCCGTTCCGTGCCCGTTTAGCCCCCTCGATCCGGCTGAACAAAAGCTGTTTAGGCATGCGGTGGCTGGGCATGCGGGCTACATGACCCAGCCAACGCAGCCTTGCCTGCCGGAGGAGCTCACCGATGGGACTTTGCCTAGATCTTTCAAGGATTTGCGAGCTCCTCAGACAATCCAGCCTGGTTAAACCCAGGATGGATCGTAGGCAGGCCAGCCTAAATGTTTCTAACCGGCGAAGATGCTGCATTAAGGGGGTCCACGTTTCGCAAGCGTAGAGAAGGGAGGGAATGACTGTGGCCGAGAAGACCTGAAGCTTCGTGCGGAGCGACAGACCAGGTAGCTTCCACACAGCGTTACGCAACCGATGAAAAGATATTGCCGCTCGACTGATTCGGAGTGAGACCTCTGCTATTAAACCGGAGCCGGTCATGAGCACACTGTCCAGGTATGGGAAACTCTCCACTCTCTCCACAACTGCCCCATTACCGATTGTGAGGACGGAGTGTCCGATGGTACAAAATACCCAGGCAGGTGCTTAGTTTTGGTGGGGCTGATGGTAAGGCCCCACCTCTTAGTGGCATGCTCCAGTTTCAGCAGCAGCGTCTCCAACTCCTCCTCTGAATGACCAGCAATTACCAAATCATCGGCATATATAGCGTGGTTGACCAATAGGGAGCCATCCCTTGACCGCACCCGGGCATCGATCAGCCTCCCATTATATCTGTACCAAATGGAATTTCCCCTGGTGCAGCTATTGAAGGCTTCACGAACTACGTGGTCAAAATAGATGTTAAATAATGTGGGAGCTAGAGGACATCTCTGTCACACCCCAATGTGTACAGGGAATGGCTCTGACTCCCGGCCACGTAGTTTTACCCGGGCCCGCTCACCATCATGAAAGGTCCTTAATGATCGTGAACAGAGCGTCAGGGACTCGGAAAGCATGAAGAACAACCCAGAGCCCAGGCCTACTGATGGTATCATAGGCCTTGACCAGGTCAATAAAGCAAAGATGTAGGTCTTGTTGGAATTCCCTATACCTCTGCTGTAGCAGACGGACAGGAAATATGGCATCTGTGCAGGACCGCCCTTTCCTGAAACCGCATTGGGGTTCCGCAAGCCTCTTCTCAGCGTGCCTAGCAAGGCGATGTTGAATAATCCTTGCCAGCACACTCACTCACACACTCACACACCAACACTCCAATACCCGCCATTGACCACGAAGTGACGGTAACGTCACCACGGCGCCTGTTGTAGGCCAGGAGCACTTTGAGGCCATGTGAAGTCTCAAAGACTCGCTGACAGGAGGTCCCAGGACAGACCATGGTGCTGTGGGTTAGCTGATTGAGATGACTGGTAGATGCACAAGCTGTATCCCCTACGCGCCCCGCTCGTTGTTTTGAGCGTCACTCCTCTGCCCTCCGTTGTTGCTGGAGGGCGACTGCCTCTAATTTCCCAGTAGTGTCCTCCTCCATAGAGGCCGAACCTGATACCGCTGGTACCAGTCATCAACAAGTCCACTCAGCTTCACATACCGCATCAGTCCATCTCTTCACCATCTCATGTCGTGCCCGTTTGGCCCCCTCTATGCGGGCATACAGAAGCTCCTTGGGCATACGGTGGCTGGGCATGTGGGCTACATGACCCAGCCAATGCAGCCTTGCCTGCCGGAGGAGCTCACTGATGGGAATGTGTCCAGATCTTTCAAGGATTTGTGAGTTCCTAACACAATCCATTCTGGGGGAGCTGAGGGGGTGGAGTGTTTGGTGGCACAAAATACCTAGGCAGGCGCTTAGTTTTGGTGGTGCTCATGGTAAGATCTCCCCTCTTAGTGGCACACTCCAGTTTCAGCAGCAGCGCCTCCAACGTGAGCAGCAGTCACCACATCATCAGCATACTCCCACACAGCATACACCCCACACACACACTCAATCGCACTCACTCACAAAGACAAAGAGGAGGCCCAGGACCAGTTCAGATAATCGTCACTGGTGTTGGCCATAAGCGGGAATCCCACTCAGGTTGCTGGGTTTGTAGCACAGCGCGCTAACCGCTACACCCTCGCTCCCCACACTCGCACACATGCACTCACACACACTCCCACTCACACACACTCACGCACATGTATCTACCTCGTTGCTGTTATCTCACGGCTATTGTTCGTCTCGCTCGTTCTGTTTGATGTGCCCCATTACCCGAAGAAGAAACGTTGCCGTGCAGTTAGCATGCAAAGTTCTGCGAAGCCAAAATATTTCATTCTCTCCCGTGTGGTTCGGTGCACGTATCGCGAGTGTGAGCATCAATCTCCGTCGCTGACCCAATCGTTACGTTCCGTGCCTTACACTCTCACACACTCGCACACAATAACAAAGGCTCTTTGCAGTCGCCGGTGCGTGTGCCGTTAGCGAGCACCCGACCGACTTTTGTCTCCCCATTGCTGATGTTTGACACACTGAACCAGTTACCATAATTCAGGCTGAATCAACCTAGGAGTTGCACAGAACCGGTTCAGATATTTGCCACCGATGTTCACCGTGTCCCGGTGCCCCGGCCGCGGTTTGTAGCGCGCTTCGCCGCTGCTGCCCCTTTGCCATTCATCGCTATCCACATCAACCACGACACACCCGCAGCTCGCGTGCGCCTGAGACGTACGTAACGCCAGAGACGTAACGCTCAAGACGTACGCTCGCCCAAGACGTACGAGTGAGACGTACGCTCGCCAAAGACGTAACGCGCATGAACGAGACCACAGGTGTGGCTGCGAAGCCCTCGTGACGCACGTCCACTCTGCCAGGCAGACTCGGGACGCAGGTTCGCAACGGAGAGAACAATGGCACTTCAGTGCAGGAAAGCGACCAAGAGAAATGTGACAATGGAGGTTGGTTGACAAAACTCGACACGGAGTGAATAATCCACGGTGAACAAATATGTCTGTGGCCGTATGGGTGCACAGGTGCGTGCGTGTGTCGGAAGCGGTGGTGCAGTGGTGAGCACGCTATGCTGCCCAGAAACCCAAGTGAGATTCCTGCTCACAGCTAATACCTATCACGATTATCTGAACTGGTCCTGAGCCTCCTCTAGGTCGACTCAGCCATTAACGTTGTTTCGGGTTGATCCAAGAGTGTGAAATCACCGGTCTTGAGGTCGGTTTATGGTGGCACGTGACGTCGGATGGCATCGCTTCCAGAAATACGAGATGTTTGAAACCAAACTGTGTCCTTTGTGAGTATAATCTAACAATAGCTTGTAACACGCGCTCACAGAGCAGTCTCTTTGCGCTGTCGTAGGGAGAGAGGGGACGACTCGGGAACGAGGAGAGGAGTAGCGGGAAGCCAGCGATGTGGTGAGCTGGTGCCAACTATTGCCAAAGCTCTTGTGGCCCTCTACACATGAAGACGTTATCGGCCGATCACCGAGCGCTTATACAGTGATCCCCTGCTGATTTTGTACGTTTGCCCACTGACAAAGAAATGACCAGTCTATAATTTTGGTGGCCAACTACAAGAAACGTCTGACCTGTAATTGCCAACAAGGGTTTTGCCACCAAGTACTAAGTCATGTTTTGCAGAGGGGTCAAATACTTATTTCCCTCATTAAATGCAATCAATTTATAACATTTTCGACATGCGTTTTTCTGGATTTTGTTGTCGTTATTCTGTCTCTCACTGTTCAAATAAACCTACCATTAAAATTATAGACTGATCATTTCTTTGTCAGTGGGCAAACGTACAAAATCAGCAGGGGATCAAATACTTTTTTCCCTCACTGTACACGTGGGAGGTAATTGGAGCTGCCGGAGAAAACCCACGTGTGCCAGGGGGAAACCCTCGATCCCGTACAGATGTTACGGATGATATTCAACGATACTATTGCTGTACCGCCTTTCTCCTGGCGAGCCAGGGTACGGCTCCTCCTCGACGCCCGCGGGAAGAAGGGAGTTTCGTGACGACGTCCGCGTGCAATCCACCAACCCTCGCTGCCTCCTCCACAGCGCGGATCACTACAGGCGGCCGCGTGCAGCGGCAGAGTAGCCACCGGCGACACGTACGTGCTTGTGCCCGTACGCCCCGTGCGCAGCGTCCTGGCAGCTGGCGTGACGGCGCTGGTGTCGCCGCTCGCTCACAATCGGCGCTCATGCATTAATCACGCACCGGCGGCGGGGGGTCGCGTTTGCCGGGGCGCCACTCCCCATGGCGCCACTCCGTGCTTTCACGCTCCTAAGCTTCAACCGCCCCGCCCGCTGTTAAATAATGTAGAGAGCCGCCCGTGGACCGTGCCCGCCCGCCCGCCCGCCCTCGCGCACGTTCCACCCACTGGTCATCATCACCGTAGTCATCACCGTTGTCAACGGCATCGTCATCACTGTCCTCATCACCGTCGTCATCACCGTTGTCAACGGCGTTGTCATCACTGTCGTCATCGCCGTTGTCAGCGTCGTCGTCAGCGTCGTCATCACCGTCGTCATCTGCGTCATCGGCGTCGTCATCTGCGTCGTCATCTGCGTCGTCATCTGCGTCGTCATCTGCGTCGTCATCTGCGTCGTCATCGGCGGCGTCATCGGCATCATCATCGTATCATTGTAATCATCATCAGTGTCACTTTCTATTATCGCCACCATTGATATCATCGTTTATCATCACGATCGTCATCTTCCGTTGTCATCATCATCATCTTCATCGTTATTGTTATCATCATCGTTTATTTTGTTATCGTTATTGTTATCATCATTGTCATCATTCTTGTTATTGTTTTCATCGTTTTTATTGTTTTATCATCGTCATTGTTATCGTCGTCATATCTCAGATGCAAAGCGTGGCTGAGCCTAGTTTGTGACCGACCTGCCACAGAAGATCCTGGCTTTAATCTTTTGGGCCACAACCCTTAAGCACATCCGCACCCACCATGGCAGCTGAAGCGAATACTTGACCACGTCGACGATGCAGAAAATGGGAAATTAAAAAGTTTCCGATCAGCATGCGGCGACTGTGGTCACCACCCAGAACAGAGCAGCGGAGCAGATAAAGCGGTCTCGCCGTCCGATTCACAAAGACGAAGAAGGAGGAAGAGATGGCCCCGTCAAAGCGATACTCCGCTACTCGCGATCGCCCGGCTCGTTAACCACCGCGGCGTTAAAGTCACTACTGCCGTTCTACACCAGGGGCCGGCAACCAAAATAACCAGAGGGGCCACATTTTTTTTATTTGGTCAAAAAACTAATACGAGACGGCGGTGGTTGTCCTTCATAAATAATTGTCACAAAGCAGTCGCTTAAAGAGTCGCCGCACGCGGCTCCGGAACGGCGCCCTGCCCACGCCCTGGATCCGCACCAGCGGCAGCCTCGCGGAGTTGGCGCTGGGTGGGTGCCCGCCGCTCCCACCGCTCCCACCGCCACCACCAAGCCACTCCGGTCGGCATGGCAAAGCACAGCGAGATGGCCGTTAGGTGGCGGTGCGGCAGAGCGGGTTATTGAATCCAATCGGTGGACACCGCGTGGGCTGCCCCCAGGTGGCGCGGTTCCCTCCCGCGGGATGTCTGACGTTCCTCTTCACGCGGCCGGGGGAGCTTCCGCAGCAAACGGGACGCCGTGCCGGACGGAAACGTGCCACCTGAATCGTCTCCACGTTACTCCGGTCTCCTCGCCCGTGACGGAAAATAAACATTTCCCTGTTTAAATGGGCCGGGTGACCCAGTGCAGGACCCGCCTGGGTGAGAACCTTTAGACTCGGTGGGGATCTTCTGGCTCGCAGCACCGTGTTGCTGTTGTCTGTGCTGTGTGTGAACACGACTGGAAAAACATTTGCTTGGCACCAACGTTACCAGGAATTAGCTTCCCTGAAAATGAGCGTTGAGATGAAAGTCTGTGTTGCCTACCCAGGGCGAGAAGTCAAGAGAGCAGGGCGAGTCGCGGTCTCTGAGAGTGGCCGGCGGGCCGTTCACCTGCTGCCAGAACGGGGCGATGATTGCCTCTGTGGGTGTGTGGAGTTCAACTTAAGTCATTTGTGGGTGATTTTCGAAATTGGCAAAATTGAGACTCTGACGCCCGGCGCACAATGGCCCGGTCTGTACAAATGACGTTGCGGAGATCCGGCGCACTGCTACGGTTACCACGCACACCTCAGTGTCGACCACGGTGGCCACTCGCCTCGAACCGCGAACCTCTGGTGGCACCGTCAAGCAGAGCGGTGCCGTCTGAGTGCAACGCACGCGTCTTGAGTGCGTGTCGTGTGTAAGCGTGTCGTGTGTGTGCGTGTGTTGTGTGTGTGGGCGTGTCGTGTGTATGCGTGTGTTGTGTGTGTGGGCGTGTCGTGTGTATGCGTGTGTTGTGTGTGTGTGCGTGTCGTGTGTGCACGTGTTGTGTGTGTGTGCATGTCGTGTGTGTGCATGTGTTGTGTGTGTGCGTGTCGTGTGTGCGCGTGTTGTGTGTGTGCGTGTCGTGTGTGCGCGTGTTGTGTGTGTGCGTGTCGTGTGTTGTGTGTGTGTGTGCGTGTGTCGTGTGTGCGCGTGTTGTATGTGTGTGCGTGTCGTGTGTGCGCGTGTTGTATGTGTGTGCGTGTCGTGTGTGCGCATGTTGTGTGTGTGGGTGCATGTCGAATGTGTGCGTGTGTTGTGTGTGGGTGCGTGTTGTGTGTGCGCTTGTGTGTGAGCTGGGGAGCGGTGGCGCAGTGGTTATTACACTGCGTTACAAACCTGAGGACCCGAGTTAAATTCCCGCTTACCGCCACCCAGTGAAGATTTTATGAACCTGGTGCGGTGTGTAAACATTGCCACTGGGGAGACAAAGGCGGCCCGGCGTGGTGCTGGCCAACCACCCTCTCGTATGCTGTGCTGACCTTCATAGGCGCTCACTAACAGCACTTGCCCTGACAGTCTGTTCAGGCTACACGTGGGATCTTTGGCTTTGTTGTGTGCTGGAGAGACAAAGGCAGCCGGGCGTGGTGCTGGCCAACTACCCCATCATGTGCTGTGCCAACCTCTGTAGATGCTCGGTAACAGCACTTACCCCAATAGTCTGTTTGATGCTCTGCTAAGAGGGACCTTTTTGTCTTTGTGTGTTCTGCCTAGGTTCAGCAATGGCCTCCCAAGTCAATAAGGATCTCCGGGTGATCGCAATCAACACCACTCAGTCAGAAAAATTCCGCGATAACCACGTCAGGTGAGTGCGGCATCCCAGTCCACCGCTCAGAGCAGTTGTGTCACGCGGGCTGCTTGACCATGCTTCACCGCGCCGATCGGTGCCACTCGCCAACCGATGTTGGCCGGGGATCGTTGTCGGCGGTGTGCCATGCGTGTGCCATGCGGTGTGCCATGCGTGTGCGGTACAGTGTAATGTGCATACATGTGCAGTGCAGTGCGGCGTGCATACGCTGTGGGTAAGCCCTGCAACAGCTATAAGATCCGATCCGTTTTCACTCTCCAACGAGGTCCCTGAGATCTTCGGATTGCCATCTGCCAAGGACTCCGAGGTCAAGGCTCTGTTCCTGGGGTGGTCGGGAATTTGCCACTGCGCAGATGCCACGCTTTGGAACATCGCTTTGCCTTTGCTCACCAGAAAATCCGAGTCGTTCGTGCTTGTTGCGTCTGTCTTGAGAATCCACCTCTGTAGACCGGCCTTCACCCCTGCCCAGTCCTGGCCGTGTACCCTGCAGGTTATGTGTGTCTCCTGCTTTGCATGTACGGTGGTGGGTCGCATTGGTGGGATCTACGGATGAAATGCGTAACTTTACCGATGGACATCATAATCACTGTTATTAATTACCAGGTCCTCGCGTGCACGCGATTTGATACGCACGTTATTGGCGATCCATTCTTTGATTTCAACCGACCACCACGGGCCCACAATGGAAAAAGGCAACCAATCAAACATTATGTAATGTCGCGCCCTTCACAAGAAAAATGGTCACAGAGCGCTTCACAGATGGACACGTTAAAACATACGTAACGTTACATCGGTATACACACAAGTTAAACTTAATACAAACAAAATAACATCAACCCACTCCCTGAGCGAGTAAACAGGCCCCATAAACCGACCATCAAATCGTGGTGTCAAGCTGACAGACATCAAATGTTGGAATGCTCCATCCTGGACGGCCCCGTGGACTCAGTCGAGCTGCGATGGGGTGTTCACCAGGTGCCTCGCTTCCTTGTCGCACGCTAAGCTCCGGAGTTACCCAAACAGTCACGGCGGCACCAGGCGGCCCCGGAGACAGGAGCCTTGAGACTTCTCCTGGTGACCCAGGGTATGGCACCTCGATGCCCACGGGAAGGGAGTTTCGCAATGTTTGCGTGATAGCCAACACGGCGGCGTGTCGCCTAGTATCGGCGACAAGTCGCGATTATTGCAGCTCACTACTCTACGGGACGTCTCGAAACAAAAACATTAGCACACAACTGTGCAGTGTGCACACAACTGTGGCGCGTGTTGTGACGGGTACTGCAAGATCCGACCGTGCCGAGCTGCCTTGACTTCTAGCTGCTGAATGGACACATTGTCAGGCCGCGCTCGCTGCACACAAAGTGCTTGCCACAAATGAGCCACGGTACCTCGCTGATCTCTTGAAGGCGCATGAACCTTCATCACTCGAACTCCGGTCATCCTCGAATCGGCTTTTGGCTAGAAATCTAACAAAGACGGTCACTGCATCGAGCGCTTTCAGATGCGTTTTGGCAGCCGTCTGGATTGCTTTTCCAATATTAGGAAACCACTGAGCTATGCACTTTTAAATGATCTAGATTGACAACTCATTTCTTTAGAACTGGCTTTTGCATTTAGTTTTCATCCTTCCCCAGCACCTCCGATTAGCACGGTTGACTATGTATGGTGCAAAAGAAGTTCAACGTCGATATGATCCACCAACCCTCGCTGCTGCCTCTACAGCGCTGGAGTACGGCAGGACACGTGCAGCAGCAGCAACGTAGCGGCCGCCACCACAACCGCCACCACCACCACCGCCCGATCGTAGGCCGCGGGGTTTGACGCGGTGCCAGTTTGCCGGCACCTGTCGCAAACATAGAACAGATGGCGAGTGGCGGCACGAGGCTCGCTGATAACACGATAACACGATAACATTGCTGCAGATGCCACGAACGTTGCCCCCCAACCCCCCCTCGGAATATTCGGGCCACACGTCGTCCCGCACTTACAGACCTGCGCTGCGCGTGTCGGCGTCACCGTACAAACCTCCCAAACGTGAAAATGAATTACTCGCAAATTACTTATTTTGGGTTAGGTCGCGTAAATATCGATGTGTGTCATTAAACCCACCCCACGACCCGACACAGCCAGTCGGTAAGGTTTGTCACGTAAACAGAACGTGCCAATTAGTTACTAGTTCAGCAAACCGGCTGTGTGTTGGAGACTAAACCCACTACAACATTTACAATTTAAATACCGTGACATTTCACCGGTAATTACAACAACAACCAGCTTCATCAGGCAACAGCCCGAGTTGATAAAATTATGCTCATCTGTGAAACATTGTGCCTTTTGTGACAGCCTTGCGCTCGAATAATTCTACAAATGCCACCAAAGAACACTCAGTGATGATTCTTCGTTATTGCCGATGCCGAACAGCGATTGTCAATTACGCATCGTCCTTGGGATGAGGCGATCTGGCTTCGTCACCAATGTCACAGAGTGAGAATCCCTCCTGATGTTGAGCCGATGCTGTCGCTGCGGTGAGCGCACTGCACTCGCGATCCCGAGGTCGCTGGTTCGATTCCGTCTATCCCGGCGCGGCTGATGGGACACCAGGGCAAGTTGGCCAAATCACAGTGACTAAGAAATGTTACTGCCTCGCCTGGTATGCAGGAGGTCGTTCCCGACTCTGACGCCTGCTGTATATTTGGAGTTTGCGTGTTCTCCCCCGTGGTCATGTGGATTTTTCTCCAGGTTCTCCGGTTTTTTACTAGAAACATGCATTTACAGTATTTGGCTGCTATCAATTTCTACATGATAAGCCACTTCGTTGAGCGATCATTTGTGGCCAGGTTGCTCGGTGGGCCTTACCTGGTAAAGCCCACCGAGTTAGTTAAAAATAGTTTTGAGTTTAAGTTCTCCCTCGCCTACTTATGTCCACCCAGCAGCGCACGCAGGCGCTTGGTGTGGTGGGGTAAAGTGTGGGTACGCCCACCTTGAAGATGTAGGCAAACACATCCTCTCTCTATGGGTCCCTCTGGTGAAGATCCTTCTGCAACATTGGTTTGAGTGAGCATTTGCAGGGGCTGCACCTTTACACTTTATTCACGGCAGGCGTTAACGTTTATGGGGTGGACAACACTGAAGCTCTGCTCAAAGACAGAGGTCCCCCGTGTAGCGTTAACTGGCTGTTGGGGAAAGTGCTGTTGGCGAGCAGCACCTATGAAGGCCGGCACGGTGCATAATGGGGTGGGTGGCCAGGACCACGGCCTGCCGCCTTTGTCTCCCAGTGGCGATGTTTACACACCACTCCAGGTACTCATTTGAGGCTGAGTCCACCTAGGGGAGGCCCACGACCGGTTCAGATAATCGTCACTGGTGCTGACCGTGAACGGGAATGGAACACACGCATGCATGCAAACAAACACGCTTACAAATACACACACACACATACGCACGCACGCACACACACACGCATGCACACACGCACACACCCGGGCAATGAACCCATTAGTTGTGCCGCCACCTCGTGCGCACCCTCAGCCTAGAGCCCCTCTGTGGCATTTCCAGGCAGTTTTCCCATCCCGAGCCGTGAGCAGGCCAAGCGTGCTCCGCTTCCAAGGCGCGACGGGAACGTCGCTTAGCGCCCTGGGCATGACACAAAAATAATAATGAAGCAACACAGTAGCTTTGTGAGTTTCACAAATCTCTACGATCCGCCAACCCTCTCCTCCATGGCTCTGGATCAGTGGCGTGCGGCACCACCACCGCCACCAACGCCACCGCTACCACCGCCACCACCGCCACCACCGCCACTGCGCAGCGTCAGGTAACCTCACGGGGGAAAGCCAGAAAAAAGTCGACAAAGCGCATCAACTTTTCTACGAGCGTCGTAAAAAGCGAGCCCTTGGCCCGTGCACTCCCCCCATATCTGTGCCTCATGCATATTTCAGGGTAAGTGCTGATAGCCTGGAAGAGCCTCGCAAATTATTATCGTGATCTGTTTTATCCTTGGCCATGTCAGCCCTGAAGGCGGTCGGCTTGAGCGGGAGTGGGGATGCCACGTTGGCACTCGATTTGAAAGCCTCGTGACATTCGATTTATTTATTTTTTGCCATCCGTGAATTATTGATGGCGCTCCGACAAACCCCGGGACCCTCGCGAAGATTAATCAAGGTCGAGAGTGCGAGGGGCGGCGAAGACGACGCGGCTCCCGAGTTACGCGGACGGCGAGGGGCCGGCCCCCGCGCGAAGCAACCGCGGGAAGCAACCGCGGGAAGCAACCGCAGAAAACAACCACGCTTTCATGCCGAGTTCTCGACCGTTGGCAACGATCATCGTTCCGAGCGGTGTCTCCTGCTCCAGCCCAGTTGCTTTCACCTGTTGTCTCGTGCGCGCGTCCTTCCTCTTTGCGTCTCCCAACCCTGAGTCCACGATGACCGCCACGGGACTAAAGTCGTGACGACCGTTGGCGTTTCACTTGGCACGGCGCCTGTGCCGGCCACGAGCATTAGAAACACAGTGTTTGATTTACACGACGAGCTCCGAGGCCTCGCATTCCGTGGTCGTTCTCTGGCACCGGGTGGTGGTATTCCGTGAGCATCGCCCGATGAGGGGCGTTCGCCCGAGCTCCCAGAGGTGGAGCCAAGCATGGTGGTTGGTTGGCTGTCGATTCTGCAACGGTTGTGGGATCTGACGGAAGAAAGGAAGGATTGCGAGGCGTCGTGGTATCTGATGATGCAGCCGATCGCCTCTGTGAAGGCACTTTTCTTCAACCGAAACGTCCTTCCATGCGTTGGCGCGGGGTCCCGAGCGTGGACACCGAGAGGGCATTGGGGGGGCCGCATGGAGCGGCCGCCCCTGCCACCTGACCCTCCCTTGACTCACAATCCCTCACTTTTCCACTCCGCACCCGAGCGTGGTGCAACGAAGGCTGTCAAGAACAGACAATTATTTCTGGCATGTTCTTAAGATCCCTCTCCGAGACCGGAATTTGTTAATGATCACAATTGCACCCACAATGTATTTTTTACGCATACAAATTTAAGAGAACCTGCGTTTAAAAGTATTGTACAACCCTTATAAAATAGATACTCCCCACCTATATAATGATTCATGTCCTGTGAAGAAGAACCATTGCCTGAAACGTTGCCTGTTATCTTTCTTAATCAGAATCTGTATTTTTACTGGAGGAATCCAATGAGCTATAAAGCTCTCTTTCACAGATGCCCAGTAGGGGCATGGGGGGGGGGTGGATAAGAACACCACAACAACACACACAGCACACAAACACGATAGGAGTGCAGAGTGCGAGGAAGGTTAACCGCACGCATTGTGATCGACCATTAGTGGTGTTGGATTTTTTGTTCACCTGAATTATTCGTGGAGCCTCGTGACGTACAACTGCAACAGGAGAATGTTGACGGTAGCTTTACTAACTCGCTGTTTTCTTGCAGCTGCCTCGAAATAAAAATAGGTGGGTGGGATGCCGGGGGTGGCCCTGTTTACAAAGCCGGTGGCCAAAGTTAAACATTTACACTTGCAGATCGGTGCGACCAGTGCACACAGATCGGAGCGCGGGCGACGGAAAATGCCGTCATTGACGCCCTCTGTGTTTAACCGGATCGGCGACGGCGCCCTGAAGCACAAACGCCCTCTCGATGGCTCGCCGCAGGGCCCCGCGCGGTCACCGCGTAAACGTCGCACTCGTGGCGAGCGCCATTTAGCTAAAGGTTGCGGAAATAAGAAGCGCGTGGGAAGTGTGGGAGAAGCACTGGGGATGTGTGGGGGAAGCGTGGGAGGGGGAAGCGCGGAGGAAGCATGGGGGAAGGGGAGTGATCCACCCAGATAACCGACGCGTCTCCACCCCCGTGTCTCTCTCTCCCCCACCCCCCAGCACCGCCAAGTACAACGTGGTGACGTTCCTGCCACGGTTCCTGTTCGAGCAATTCAGGAAAGCTGCCAATGCCTTCTTTCTACTCATTGCCTTACTGCAAGTAAGGCACACCTGTCGCCCTCACCGCCCCCCCCCCCCCGTGCTTCTACGGACAGAATCGAGTTGTTAAATTGACTTGTGTCCCCGAATTGTGACGGATCATGGGAAGGTCGTGGGGTCGCTGAATGTTTAGTTCCTGGCCAGGAGTTTTATGTTTGAGCTCTTGTACACCGGAGCAACGGAGGAGTGGAGCCGCAGGGTCTCCCGGACCCGTCCCTCCTGTTGTCACCACGGCGGGCGTGCAGGTCAAACATCTCATTGGAGACCCAAACATCGCACATCCTGGCTTTGACGTTCCTCCTCGTCAAAGACATCGGTGGTGGCACCATCATCCGCATCAGAACATCAACAGCAGGCACATCTCTTTCATGAATGTCCAGTTTCCTCCTCGGTGTGCGTGCGTGTGGGGCGCACACACTCAGTCGGTGACGAGGTAGTTGCAGGAGGCACCATCTCTCTCTCTTTTTATTTCCCGTTACACCAACTCCGGCCTCCTCTGTCTCGACCACGCTGCCGTACAGCCCTGCCTAGGCACAACCCTGACTGCGGTGCACCGACGGCGTCGGCCGAGACAGACAACCACTGTCCGGCCGCGCAATTATTGGGCGAAGACGGCGAAGACGACGGCGGCGGCGACGACGAGACGGGTCCACTCCCAGAACCGGCCGCCCGGAGTTCTCCGCTGCTTTTATTCTACTCGGCGCGGCTCGGCTCCGCCCTGGCCACACCTCCCTTCTCGAACCCCACCAGAGGGTTCCAGGGGCCTCCCTGTGAAGTCTTCCGTGACCCTTGCCCCAGTTCCTCAGTGCGCTCACTGTCCACCGCAGTTGCCGCTGCTGGACAGCAGTCGGCGCTGTGTCACTACACAATGTAAAATGAAAGAGGAGCCACAGTAGTGTGATCGTGGCCATGCAATTCAAACGATGGACCATAGATTAAAACCCCTAGAGATAGGGATACACTGAGACCCATTGAGATACATGGAGACACAGACACTCATAGCGATAGACTCGAGAGATGAAAACAAACTCAGAGATACTCATACCGACAAATGCTCAAAGGGGTACAGAGTCATTTATTCACATAGAGAAACATACAAAGGCATAGAGATACATAGCGACCCATAGAGATACATAGCGACCCATAGAGATACATAGCGACCCATAGAGATACATAGCGACCCATAGAGATACATAGAGACCCATAGAGATACATAGCGACCCATAGAGATACAAAGAGACCCATAGAGATGCATAGCGACCCATCGGATATACATTGACACAGAGGCTCGGGGATACAAAGAGACTCGTAGATATACATTACAGACAAGCAATCCACACTATGGCCTTATTTGGTAGAATAAAAATAGTTTTACGTTTAGTTTATACTTAACCACTGTAAGTACGTATGTTAAACTTCTTTCGCACCGTAGTAGCCAACTTTGCTAATAGGAGGTGCGTGGGAAGGGCACCAAACTAAACAGAAAAAGCAGTATTACATAAATTAGTTTTGAATCTAGATTTAAAGTACATAAGCCCCACTGGCTTCCTAATAGATCCATGGCTTGCTAATAGCTCCAGTGGCTTCCTAATAATGTCGTCTGCGCTCCTTCAATGGAGGTGGAACAACAAAACGACACGAGCTCTCTCCTGAAGCCCTCCCTCTGGTCGTGGTCAGCAGCACACCTCGACGCTGGAACCGAGCTGCTGAACCACGCTGCTGCTGCTGCTGCCACCGCTGTTGCCGAGTAGAAGTCGTGGTGGGGGTAGTTCTAACATGATAGCCCTCTGTGTGCGAGGGTTGCCACACAGCTCTTGGTTGAACAAAACAACCCCACTGAGTTTACTCCCCAAGTGCCCGCTCGCCCGCCGCTCCTCATAGCCCCCGCCTGCCCTCTCGATCCCGCCCGCTCCTCAGAGCGCACGCTTCTTGGCACGCCCAATCCTCATAGCGCATGCCTGCCCACCCGCTGCTTGTAGCGCCTGCCCACTCTCTCGTAGCGCCCGCTCCTCGTGGCGCCCGTTCCACTGCCTTTGTCAGCTTTTTTGTTTTGGTCTCTGTAGTTTATAGGGCGGGGCCTGAAAGCGCAGCACCTGCCATCACCCAGACGAGCCGCTATTGCCTCCGGCCTCCTCCTCCCTCTCTCCATCCCCCTCGTCGTCGTCGTCTTTCCGTTTCCGTGGGTGGCTGAGCCGGATTAACGATCGACATTGATCGTGCCGCCCCGTTGTGGCCGTGGAGGTGTAAATAAATAAACGGATGAGACTCTGTACGGCTGACAAAAGCAACAATGCCACGGCACTTCAGCAAACCCGCCGGCCCAGGACGTTGAGGGGGGGCGGGTGGTTGCGTGCGGTTGGAGCCTGGCGGCCGTCCCGATTGCCACCCCGGTTAACGCCACGGTGGGTTCTGTACTCGGCGTGTGATATCGCGCGCCCCTCTGCTCGCCAGTATTTTGCGTGTCCCGACGTGTCCGCGTCTCTCGCCCCCCAGCAAATCCCAGATGTGTCTCCCACGGGACGCTACACCACCCTGGTGCCTCTCATCTTCATCCTCACACTCGCCGCCATCAAAGAACTCATCGAGGATTATGTGAGTCCCCTGGGCGTGGACGCAACCACTGGCGGGCGCGCTCGTTGTTCTGATGAGACGCGGAAAGTGGAATCTGTTCCGTTATTTGTCTGCTTTGTTCCTTGTCGTCACCATGTCGCCCACCCACAATTCTACACTGTGATTATCGCAACCACCCACTCAGCCACCCAGCCATCCACCCACTCAGCCACCTACTCACTCATCCACTCAGCCATCCACCCACTCATCCACTCAGCCACCCACCCACTCAGCCACCTACCCACTCAGCCACTCATCCACTCAGCCACCTACCCACTCACCCACCTACCCACCCACTCACTCAGCCACCCACCCACTCAGCCATTCACCCACTCATCCACTCAGCCATCCACCCACTCAGCCACCTACCCACTCATCCACTCAGCCATCCACCCACTCAGCCACCCACCCACCCAGCCACTGAACCTCTCAGCCACTCGGCACCAACCTACCCAGCCACCCACCCACCCATAGGCCTCGGCAAGGTAAGGTAATTTACCCTTTTTACCGGGTAAAAGGGTAAAGGTAAAGGGTAAAGATGTCGACATGCCAAGGGGTAAGGTAAAGAGTAGGGTAAAGGTAGCTCGGAAGAATTACCCGGTAGGGTAAAGATAGCACAAAGTATTACCCGGTAAATACGGTACCTTGTTTACCGCTAAAAGCTCCGTGGCTCAGTCCGTGGCCTCCATTGAATAAGTAATATTAAAACAAACTTGATTAAAAACACGCTTTTATGAAATGTACGAGTAATGACAAAACTCCACGACTCCAGGAAGTGGCCCCGAAGATTGCCACAACGTAAGGGGCCGTGGTGACTTACAGCCAACGTCAGTTGAGCGTCGACAATTAGACCCAAGCCGAAACACAACATTTAAATTTTTTTTAAAAATATATGAATTTTTTATGATAGAATATAGTATTGTCATCAGTATGACCTAAGTATACCAAGTTTGCAGTCGATACCACATTAGGAAGTGGGTAAAAATTGAGTTTCAAGATTTGAGGATACAACAACAATAACGACAACAACGACAGAGTGAGTTAAAAGAAAGCGTGTAACATTTGAATAATCGAGAATATTCTATATGATTAAAGCGCTCTACCTAGCATTTACCGTTATAAACCTTGTTCATGTGTAGTAGTTCCCTAGTAATTACCCTGTTATCGGGTTATTTGTATGGGGTAAGGGTAAAGTGTAGGGTAAAGGTAAGCTCGTTGCTTTTTACCTTTTACCTTGTACCTTACCTGCTAAAGGGTAAAAGGTAAGGGTATAGTGATTGCATTCTGGTAAGGTAAAAGGTAGGGTAAAGGTAGGCTTGTTGTTTTTACCTTTTAACTTTTACCTTACCTTGCCGAGGCCTACCCACCCACTCAGCCACCCACCCACCCAGCCACTGAACCTCTCAGCCACTCGGCCACCAACCTACCCACCCAGTCACTCAGTCACTCAGCCATTCAGCCACACAGCGACTCACCCACTCAGGCACCCAGCCACCCACCCACCCAATTGTCAAAATTCTCAAAATATTTGTCGCTTTTCAACATTCCTGCGGTTTTGCTGAAAATCGAAATCACTTGGCATATTTCCCCATGTGACAACATGACTGGGCTGAGGCCACCCAGTTTAACCACAAACCGGTCTGTGCTAGTTAATGGGTCTTCATGTAAGTCTACGAGTCTCTCTGTGAGTTTGAGTCTGTGGGTCTCGATGTATTTGTGACTGGGCTGGGACAGACTGTGCCACACACAAGACCCCCCAAGACGAACGTCATTGTGGAAACGCATCGCGGCGCTTGCCACGATGTCCGGCGTTTCGCTAACGTGCCGATTTGGCACGGAATCGACAGCGGCGGCGGTCGTGGTGGCGGTACCACGGCTTTAGTGGTGGCGGCACCACGGCTTTGGTGCCGCGGGCCGACCGGTGATTGTACGTTGCGTGTAACGAGGGCATGTGACCCCTGCAGCCACTGGAGGCGCTGCGATGTTAAAATAAATAAAAAATGTAGATTAAAAGCGATTGTTGATTTAACGAATTTTGAGGCACCTGTGTTCATAAGCACAGCAAGTAGATTGCTCGTCAGGGCGTGTCAATGTTTCAACGTCGTTTAGGCGCACGCTGCACGGAATGTGCCCCTTGGGGACTCAGCTACACACCACTCACTGTGACTCAGCTACACTCACTGTGACTCAGCTACACTCACTGTGACTCGACTCGGCTTCACTCACTGTGACTCAGCTACACTCACTGTGTCTCAGCTACACTCACTGTGACTCAGCTACTCACTGTGACTCAGCTACACTCACTGTGACTCAGCTATACTCACTGTGACTCAGCTACACTCACTGTGACTCAGCTACACACCACTCACTATGGTCTCAGCTACACTCACTGTGTCTCAGCTACACTCACTGTGACTCAGCTACACTCACTGTGACTCAGTTATACTCACTGTGACTCAGCTACACTCACTGTGACTCAGTTATACTCACTGTGACTCAGCTACACTCACTGTGTCTCAGCTACACTCACTGTGACTCAGCTACACTCACTGTGACTCAGCTACACTCACTGTGGTCTCAGCTACACTCACTGTGACTCAGCTACACTCACTGTGGTCTCAGCTACACTCACTGTGGTCTCAGCTACACTCACTGTGACTCAGCTACACAACACTCACTGTGGTCTCAGCTACTCACTGTGACTCAGCTACACTCACTGTGACTCAGCTACACTCACTGTGACTCAGCTACACTCACTGTGACTCAGCTACACAACACTCACTGTGGTCTCAGCTACACTCACTGTGACTCAGCTACACTCACTGTGACTCAGCTACACTCACTGTGGTCTCAGCTACACTCACTGTGACTCAGCTACACTCACTGTGGTCTCTGCTACACTCACTGTGACTCAGCTACACTCGCTGTGACTCAGCTACACACCACTCACTGTGACTCAGCTACACTCACTGTGGTCTCAGCTACACTCACGTTGACTCAGCTACACACCACTCACTGTGGTCTCAGCTACACTCACTGTGACTCAGCTACACTCACTGTGACTCAGCTACACAACACTCACTGTGACTCAGCTACACTCACTGTGGTCTCAGCTACACTCACTGTGACTCAGCTACACACCACTCACTGTGGTCTCAGCTACACTCACTGTGACTCAGCTACACTCACTGTGACTCAGCTACACTCACTGTGGTCTCAGCTACACTCACTGTGGTCTCAGCTACACACACTGTGTCTCAGCTACACTCACTGTGACTCAGCTACACACCACTCACTGTGACTCAGCTACACTCACTGTGACTCAGCTACTCACTGTGACTCAGCTACACTCACTGTGACTCAGCTACACTCACTGTGACTCAACTACACTCACTGTGTCTCAGCTACACTCACTGTGACTCAGCTACACTCACTGTGACTCAGTTACACTCACTGTGGTCTCAGCTACACTCACTGTGACTCAGCTACACTCACTGTGACTCAGCTACACTCACTGTGGTCTCAGCTATACGCACTGTGTCTCAGCTACACTCACTGTGTCTCAGCTACACTCACTGTGACTCAGCTACACTCACTGTGACTCAGCTACACACCACTCACTCTGACTCAGCTACACACACTGTGGTCTCAGCTACACTCACTGTGGTCTCAGCTACACTCACTGTGACTCAGCTACACTCACTGTGACTCAGCTACACTCGCTGTGACTCAGCTACACACCACTCACTATGGTCTCAGCTGGTTTCATCATCAGACTGGTTTCATCTTCATCACTACGTTAATGAAGGGCCTCCGGCTCCACTGCACTGCCTCTGTCCGTGGCCTCCTTTCATTCACTCCGTGAGAGTCACCGGCGCGTCGGCCGCGCCGCCTCGTCCCTCCTGCGACGTTGCTGTTTGTAAGCGGCGTCTACAGCTGCTGCGCCACTCGTTCCGTTTGTCCTGTCCCGTGGGGGGCACGCCGAGGCATTTCGCGTAAATCGGGAACAATAGCTCGGCCCGCGCGCGGCCCGCTTTCTGGCGAGCGTTAAATTTTAATTCTGATCCGCTAATTGCCCCGCGCCTGCTCTTTGTGCGACGCCGATAATGACGCGCCGGGCCGCCACGCGCGGCGTGCGGCGTCGAGGCTAATCTCCGGGCGCTATCCGGCACCTGCGAGCCCGGGACAAAAGAGGCTGCGGGCGGCGCCGGAAAGGCCCGGTCGTTACGGCAACCCTCCCCACGCCGCAACGCGCTGTTGTCACGGGAACCGTTTTTATTTTGTGTTGCCGAGCCCGATTGGTGGGGTTTGTGGGTGAGAGTCGAGGGGGGGGTGATGGAGGGTGAGAAGATTGAGAGAAATAAATAACCGTTGTAGAGTTTATTTATTATTATTACCTTGTACTTTGCCTGGAGCCAACGATCGTTCGTGGCAGGCGTATGTGTTCCCATTCTCGCCGTGTAAATCACGGCGCTGGCGCGTTGCTCACTGTATTTCCCTCGGCTCTTGTCACGTCGTGGTTCGGAGCGCCGAACCAGCGACGCTGAGGCCCTGAGTTGGCATCCGAGTCTCGACCGCCCGTGATTAAATGGGGTTTTCGTGGAACAACTTCACGTTACATTTGATATTTTGATTCACTTAATGTGGCAACATTTCAGCTTTCAGAATGAAAAATATTGGTTTTGGATCTGTGTGATGAACCATTTCTCTGAAAAAGACGAATGAGCAGACGAAACGGCCCTTCACATATTATTTGTGTTGCCACGTAACACAATATACACGTAATTCTCGCACAACCGATTAGCCGCATGGCCTTCTGGGAGCGCATCATTTCAGCAGCATTGTTTCTAGACAAGCACATCTCTGGACTGGTTTCGTCATACAGTGTCTCATGAGCATGATGAGGCTTACTTGAATCGATGCCGGTGATGAACTCGGAGATGTTTCTCTGCAGCAGGGCGTGTGGGAAAGCATTGGGTCCGCTCGTGTTTCGCTTGAAAGCATCTCAGAAGCAGTGCTCTGACATCTGCTTCTGTGGGCCGTTCTCGAATGCACAGAGTGATGATGCACTGCCGTGGGAGAGTTCCACAATGATCGTGTCATTGAAATAAAACTTGGGAAAAAATTAAAACTTGCCCTGTTCTCTGGCTGGGTGGCACAGTCACAGTGCAGTGCCCGGGCAGCACCCACGGCTAGCCGAAGCGACGGGCACTGGGGGAGAGATGCGGCCGAGTGGCAGCCAACAGAGGGAAAGCGCCCCCAAGAGACGTCTACCGCGGAAACGGAGCGACGACGTCGGCTCGTGTGCTCGCGCTGGGCGGATTGTGGCATCGCGGATTCGTGTGTCGAAGGGCGGCGACTTGGTGGGGGAGGCCTTCATCCAGCAGTGGATTGATCAAAGCTGCCGATGACGATCAGGGAGATCTGCGAGCAGCCCTGCCGAGGTGGATTTTGATGACGATAAAGACGACGATGACGACGATGATGTTTGTGTTGTGTGTGCATGAGGTGGAGCGAACGCGAAGAGCGATTGCGGTGTGGGGGGGGGGGACAGCAGTGGATAGACCATGGCTCGAGATGATGAGGGAGCTGCCGATGACCTCGTGCATCTTGTTTGTGTTCAACAGAAGCGACACTCGGCTGACAGCACGGTGAACAGGAAAAGGACTCTGGGTAAGGCCACACAGTTGTACCACGTGGACACCAGATCAACAGTTTTCCAAATTTGATCTCAATTGTGCTCTCGGTGAGAATCCGCTCGGAAAATCTCTCCGAGCGGTGCAGCGCTCCTTCGTGTCGGAGAAGGATGCGGATATCACAGAGCTACCTCCGAGATCCCATCCAGTGACCTTCCCGGTCCGCACGTGGCAGAGAGCGGTGCTGTCCCACTCGCTCGTTCATCGCACGACAGTCAAAACGATTATATATTTACACTAACCCTTCCCCGTTCCGGGGCGTACTGCGAGTCGCAGGGTGGGGGGTGTCCCCCGTTCACCGCTGAATCCCGGCACGCGCAAGCGGCTCGGCGTTCATTTGACTGTGAGAGGCGTAGCGGCAGCGCTGCTGTTTTAAAGACGTTGTTACTCACCGCGGAGAATCACGGCGACGTGATCGCCGCACTCTCCGATAGCCGGCGGCAATCTCTGCCGCACGCCTCGGTACCGATAAAGTTATTCTATTTTAGTTATTCTTCCCGTTTCGTTGTGATCATGTGCACACACGCACGTCATCAACGAAATTCGGAAGGGAAGCTGATGGTGTGCGCACGCACGCCATCAAACGCACGCACATCATCAAACACCACACGCACGCCATCAAACGCACGCACGCCATCAAAAGCCACACGCACGCCATCTTCCTCCGTACCATGCGTAGCCAACGGTGCTAATCGAAGCTGCCTTTGCCGTCCTCCTCACAGTGCTGAAGAACGGAAGTTGGGAGAGCATCCACTGGAAAGAGGTGGCCGCCTCACCTCACCTCACTCACCTCGCCTCACCTCACCTCACTCACCTCACCTCACTCACCACACTCACCTCACCTCACTCACCTCACTCACCACACTCACCCCACTCACCTCACTCACCCCACTCACCTCACTCACCCCACTCACCTCACCTCACTCACCTCACTCACCACACTCACCCCACTCACCTCACTCACCTCACCCCACTCACCTCACTCACCTCACCTCACTCACCTCACTCACCCCACTCACCTCACTCACCTCACCTCACTCACCTCACTCACCTCACCTCACTCACCTCACTCACCTCACTCACCTCACCTCACTCACCTCACCTCACTCACCTCACTCACCTCACTCAACTCACTCACCTCACCTCACTCACCTCACCTCACCTCACCTCACCTCACTCACCTCACTCACCTCACCTCAACTCACTCATCTCACCTCACTCACCTCACCCCACTCACCTCACTCGCCTCACCTCACTCAACTCACTCACCTCACCTCACTCGCCTCAATCACCTCACTCACCACTCACCTCACTCACCTCACTCACCTCACCACACTCACCTCACTCACCTCACCTCACTCAACTCACTCACCTCACCTCACATATTCACTTTAAGATGTTTTTTTGTTCATGTTTTTGTTTGTTGCGGTTGCACCCGATTCAAAAGCCGAATGGCTCACAGGGCTCTACCTAATAAATGAACTTGAACCTCACTCGCCTCAATGACCTCACTCACTCACCTCACTCACCACACTCACCTCACTCACCTCACTCACCTCACTCACCACACTCACCCCACTCACCTCACTCACCTCACTCACCTCACTCACCTCACTCACCACACTCACCCCACTCACCTCACTCACCTCACTCACCACACTCACCTCACTCACCTCACTCACCTCACTCACCTCACCACTCAACTCACTCACCTCACTCACCACTCACCTCACTCACCACACTCACCCCACTCACCTCACTCACCTCACTCACTCACCTCACTCACCTCACTCACTCACTCACCTCACTCACCTCACTCACCTCACTCACTCAGCTCACTCACCTCACTCACCTCACCTCACTCACCTCACCTCACTCACCTCACTCACCTCACCTCACTCACCTCACTCACCTCACTCACTCACCTCACTCACTCACCTCACTCACCTCACTCACTCACCTCACTCACCTCACTCACCTCACCACTCACCTCACCTCAATCACCTCACCTCACTCACCTCACTCACTCACCCCACTCACCTCACTCACCTCACTCACCTCACCCCACTCACCTCACTCACCTCACCACTCACCTCACCTCACTCACCTCACCTCACCACTCACTTCACCACTCACCTCACTCGCCCCACTCACCTCACTCACCTCACCCCACTCACCTCACCTCACTCACCTCACTCACCTCACTCACTCACCTCACTCACCTCACCACTCACCTCACCTCAATCACCTCACCTCACTCACCTCACTCACCTCACTCCACTCGCCTCACTCACCTCACCACTCACCTCACCTCACTCACCTCACCTCACCACTCACTTCACCACTCACCTCACTCGCCCCACTCACCTCACTCACCTCACCCCACTCACCTCACCTCACTCACCTCACTCACCTCACTCACCTCACTCACTCACCCCACTCACCTCACTCACCTCACTCACTCACCTCACTCACCTCACCTCACCTCACTCACCTCACCTCACTCACCTCACTCACCTCACCCCACTCACCTTACTCACTCACCTCACCTCACTCACCTCACCCCACTCACCTCACTCACTCACCTCACCTCACTCACCTCACCCCACTCACCTCACCTCACTACTCACTTCACCACTCACCTCACTCGCCCCACTCACCTCACTCACCTCACCCCACTCACCTCACTCACCTCACTCACTCACCTCACCATTCACCTCACCCCACTCACCTCACCTCACCCCACTCACCTCACCCCACTCACCTCACCACTCACCTCACCACTCACCTCACCTCACTACTCACTTCACCACTCACCTCACTCGCCCCACTCACCTCACTCACCTCACCTCACCTCACCCCACTCACCTCACCTCACCTCACTCACCTCACCACTCACCTCACCTCACTCACCTCACCTCACTCCACTCACCTCACCACTCACCTCACTCACCTCACCACTCACCTCACTCACCTCACCACTCACCTCACTCACCTCACTCACCTCACCTCACCACTCACCTCACTCACCCCACTCACCTCACTCATCTCACTCACCTGACTCATCCCACTCACCTCACCTCACTCACTTCACTCACCTCACTCACTTCACTCACCTCACTCACCTCACTCACCTCACTCACCTCACTCACCACACTCACCTCACCACTCACCTCACCTCACTCACCTCACCTCACTCACCTCACTCACCTCACCCCACTCACTCACCTCACCTCACTCGCCTCACTCACCCACATCACCTCCACTTAAGGCCTCCTCAGTCCCTCGGGGTTTCTAAAATTAGTACCGTTTTGTGGGAAGTCAGCGGTAGGGGGCATCACGGCGGCTAGGAGATGTCAACCGCCTCGCTGCTTGACGCCGCCGTCTCGTCCGCTGTGGGCCGACCTCGTCGTCGCGTTTCCCCACTGGGTCAAGTTACAAAGTTCCTGAATCGCCACGAGACAAAACCGTGCGTTCAGACTCCCACAGTGCACCCACCGAGCCCCCTTGGGTTACGGCCGTGTATAAACTATTAAAAACGCACAAACTATTTATTTATTTGTACTAGGTGAGGACCCGCTGAGCTACGTAACTCTTTCTCAGAAGCGACCTGGCCGTCACAAATGACAGCTCAACGGAGTGGCTTATTGTGTTGAAATGTATAACAGCCAAATACTCTAAACGCACGATTCTAAACGTGGAAGGAAAACCCGGAGCACGGGGAGAGAGACACACAAACTCCAAATATGCAGCAGCAGGCGTCAGGGTCGGGATCGAACCCACGACCTGCGTACCAGGCGAGGGAGTTAACATCTCCTAGCCACCGTGGAGCCCCGTGTGTACGGCTCTTTTGCTCAGTCCGCTGTTGGATGATGGGGGGCACGCCGCTGAAACGCCTAGGGCAATGTCCTTAATTCCCGCCTCCACCACCAGCTCCCAGCGGTATAATTGGGCACGCGTGCGGTGGGGTCAAAAGTGGCTACTCCCACCTCGACCGAGATGCCTGCCCAGCCGTGGAGAGGAGCTCTGCACAGCTCCCTCTGGTGAAGGCCCTTCCCACAGCCGTGGCGAGAGCGAAGCGCTTGGGGGGCTGCTCCTACGCCTTCCTTTTCCACTGCCGATAAGTTTCGAGGGCCACCCTCTCGCTCCAATAGGCCACGGGTGGCCTCTGCCCCAGCCCGCAGTCCGTGGCGCCGCGGCTCCGACTCCGCCTGCGATTATATTGCCTCCGCAGAAATAAAAAAATTTGCGCACGTCAGCTGCCATCGCCTCGGAACATTGCTGGCAGTAAACTCGTAAACCGCGCCACTTCTTTGCGAATCAAAGTCAACAGACGCGCTCCGTTATCGCACGCGTGCAGCAATGCACCGTTGACCTTAAGGCCACGTCGTTCGGGGCGTCGTACTACGACGTCGCACGATAACAGGGCCCCACGACGATCGTCCCCCGTGCCAACATTTACGACGCTTCTGCAGTCGCACTCCCTTCAGTCGTCGATCGATGAGGGAACGGCGGGTAGATTGCGCGCGTCGTGTGGTTTGTTGGCGAAGACAAACGATCCATCGACCGGTGTTTAGCAAGCCGGCACGGCTAAGATCCCGGGTTTGAACCCAGGCTTTCTGCCAAACCGAGTTCTCAACGAGTCGATGGGTCTTGTCACGGTCACCGGTGACTGTACAAAAAATAAAAACCCATTGTGTAGAATTTGGTCGTGCTCTTAAATCTGGCTAAATTCGACCTCTGAGAATAAAAAGATACCGGTTTGATGGTCACGCAACGAGCATTACATTCATGTGGCTGAGCGGGTGGAAAAGTACTGCCCTGTACCGTGCGGTCCAGAGATCACTTGAAGAAGAAGGGATCTCAGAAGTAGCTCTGTCATATCCACTCCTACGGGCCGTTCTCGAACACAGAGGGTTGCACTGCCCTCACAGGCACGGTGTGTATATCCCTGCTACCACTACCTCCCTCACCATGCTGGCCTCACAGGCACGGTGTGTATATCCCTGCTACCACTACCTCCCTCACTCACCATGCCGTCCTCACAGGCACGGTGTGTATATCCCTGCTACCACTACCTCCCTCACTCACCATGCCGTCCTCACAGGCACGGTGTGTATATCCCTGCTACCACTACCTCCCTCACTCACCATGCCGGCCTCACAGGCACAGTGTGTATATCCCTGCTACCACTACCTCCCTCACCATGCCAGCCTCACAGGCACGGTGTGTATATCCCTGCTACCACTACCTCCCTCACTCACTATGCCGGCCTCACAGGCACAGTGTGTATATCCCTGCTACCACTACCTCCCTCACCATGCAGGCCTCACAGGCACGGTGTGTATATCCCTGCTACCACTACCTCCCTCACCATGCAGGCCTCACAGGCACGGTGTGTATATCCCTGCTACCACTACCTCCCTCACCATGCAAGCCTCACAGGCACGGTGTGTATATCTCCTCGAGGCAGCTGCTGTGCTGGTAAATCTCTTTAAGTCTTCCCGGAACTTTAAACGTCCTGGTTGGATGTTCCCCTAAGCTGCTCATGGTCCACCCTAAACCACATTTACTGCACAAACTGTGGCAGCAGGCGGATATCCTGATGATCCGCAAATGTAAAATTACAAACTGTCCAGTAGCGTGCGGTTGAGGTCATCCAGAACAGACCGCACGACGTACAACGACGCGACGCTCCGACCCACAAATACGAAGAAGGGGACATCGCGGCGATGATACACTCCGTTTGCTCCTGGCACGGTTATCTGGCTTCACCTCCTGAATGTGAGAATGTAGTCGTTGCTCTGTATCTGCATCAGCAGATGTACGACATGAAGAAGACGGCTCTTTAAATATCCTGGGATTTGTCACTGGTGTACCAGTAGTAGTCGTAGTAATAATAATGATGACACAGTTTGCCCTCCAAGGCACCCGTAGTTCTCTCGCCTCATCGTGCCACGTTCTCCCTCTCTTATAATACATTTATACAGCGCCTTAACTAAGGCGCGGTACGGTGAACTAACTGTGATATAAGATGGTTGGCGAGATTAAACGAGGCGAGTGGGATGGGATTCGTGGTGGTGGTGGTGACATTGCGTGAAATATAAGAAGATAAAAATGGGATGAGTGGATTGATGATGGGTGGCCATGGGGAGTTGGGGACAGGGAAGGAGGCGTTAGTACGAGTGGGGAAGACAACAAGGGGAGAAGGAAGGGTGGGGCAAGAGATAATAAGTGGGTTTTAAGAGAGGAGTGGAAGGCAGTACGAGAGGGTTATTGACGTGCAAGGGCAGTGTATTCCAGTGAAGAGGAGGGGGGGGGGCTAGGAGAGAGAGGAGGAGGAACGGAAAGAGACAGTGAAGCGACCGGGGTTTGCAGTACCTCGAATAGATGACAACCCTGCCAATTACAGACAGCACTTGCCCCCTACAGACAGCTAAACGGGTGGTAGTGGTTGGGGTGATGGGGGGGGGATTCTTTGTGCTTTGTCAGGCAGCTGATCGCGTGACGCTGCGCACCGACACGCTCCGCCGTTCCGCGCGGTCGGGCGCACCTGACGACTCCCCTTTCAATGGGGGCGGGGGGGGGGAATTAGCGACATTAAGTTTTAATGTATGTGGCCTGGCTAATGGATGACAATTACATTGGACACGCACACCTCGGATCGGGTTCTATCGAAACCTTCTGTCCTACAACGGTGCGGATTAACTCGCACGGCCGTGCGTGGCTGTTTCCACCGGTACATCGTCATCATCATTGTCATCGTCATCATTGTTGTCATCGTCATCATCATTGTCGCCGTCGTCATCATCGTTGTCGTTATTGTCATCATCGTCATCATCGTTGTCATCATCATTGTCGTCAACATCGTCATTGTCATTATTGCCATCATCGTCGTCATCATCATCGTTGTCATCGTTATCATCGTCGTCATCGTAATGCTGCCACAGTAGCGGTGGCACGTTTCGCAGCGCACCGAAACTCACAATCCACAGGTCACCCGCTTCGATGCCTGAAACAGCGGTGGCAAGTTTCTTAAATGCCCCACGGCCTGAGTCCACCCAGCTAAGGCGTTGGTTTCACCGCCTATGGAGGGTTCTGGTATGGGGTGCGTGGATCGCTCCCCTCAGATCGCTCTGTGCTAGCACCTCGGTGGCGCTGCCAGAGCAGTAATAAATCTGCACTGCTGTTCACCACGTGACAAATCGGAGATACCAGTCGTGAAGCCTCCACCACGTGAAACCCACAGGGCGCAGTCCCCACCATTGTCAAGCAGTCCGTTTGTTCTCCTGAAACTAAACTCAACTTTTTATTTCACCAGGTAAGGCCCAACTGAGCTCTGTAGCTATTTTCTGAAGCGACCTGGCCACGAATGATAGCTCAGCAAAGTGGCTGATCATCACCTGGAAAATTTCTGGAAGCCAAATATTTTTAAGCGCGTGATGTTTCTAAATTAGGAGGGGAAACCCTGGAGGACTCGGAGAAAAATCCACGCGATCAAGGGGAGAGAGAGAAACACGCATACTTCAAATATACATCTTCTTGGTTCTTTCGGTAAAGTCACGTAGAAGGGAAGTAATAAAATAATAAAAATAAAACATAATAAAACAATTTATTTTTTATTTTATTTTTTTTATTATTTTATTACTTCCCTTCTACGTGACTTTACCGAAAGAACCAAGAAGATGAATCCCTGCAGTCACGAAAGCTTTAAATCGAAATTCAAATATACAGTGGGCGACAGTGTCGAGATCGAACCGACGACCTCCTGTATACCAAGCAAAGTAGTTAACATCTCCTAGGCACCATGTTTATTATATGTTAAGGGTGGCCCTCAATATACAAAACTGTGGGCTGCAGTCCCTGCGGACCGCACGCTGAGCAGCCTCACAGCCTCAGCTCACTCCGTGGGCATCACGACAGCCTCCCTCCCTGCCTCCCTGCCTCCCTCCAGGTGGCGGTGGGCGACCTCGTCAAGGTCACCAATGGGCAGCACCTGCCGGCGGACCTCATCCTCCTCTCCTCCAGGTGACAGAGGGAGCCGCTGCGTCACGGTCACCACGGCGATCCATTCGGCCGGTCTCGTCGCGTCTCGGAAGCTAAGCGGTGTTTGGGCCTGGGCAGTGCTCGGATGGGTGACCACCACGCGTAGAGCAGGCGCTACAGGTCGCGGGGCGACGTCAGCAGCAGACGGCAGAATGGCAGAATCCATTGTTGTTCTGTACGTCTATGCCCCCCCCACATTCACTGAACAAACGCTGAACTCGCACAATTAAGTTTTGTCTTCGAACCCCAATAGCGTCGGGAGGCCCTCGTTCAGCCGTGGATTGACACAAGAGCCGTACGTGGATATGATCATCATCACCATCGTAGACATGGTTGAGCGTGTGTCGATTTTGGTGGCCGCATCAACATCGCCATCCCCGCGGTTACCGTCGTCCTAGTCATCAGCATCACTCTCATCGTTATTGGCGACACCATCATCGGCATCATTGCCATCAGCAGTCGGTACGCAACAATCGATCCAAGCGTACGTTCATATAAAATCTCATGCTTACGGAGCACGCACGCACCTCTTCGCTTGTCGAAGCGCAGTGCGTGGAGAGAGTTTCAAGAGCGTAGCGCAGCGCTTAGGGGAGGCCGGGTAACGCAGCGCCTAAGATCGGTGGAGGTGTGGCCGCCAGGGTTAGTTAACGGTTGACACATTGGGCGGCCCATTAGGCCCCGGGATTGATAGGAGCGTGTGCGTTTGAGCGGCGTGGCGCTGCCAGAGAGCGCAGCTGGGGAAGGTTTTTGTTCGTTTCCTGGCAGCTCCCGGCAGCACTCTGTGGCCAGGGGACGACGGAGCTAATCGCTGCAGCGCTGCGGTGAAGCGAGCCGCATTCTGAACACATGATGTCGAGTACGGTTGTTTTTTTCTCCTTGAAAGGTCACCGTGTTCCTGGTGAACGCGTGTCGAGCGTTTGGTTAATTTGTCTCGCTGTGTCGGTGTGGTGACGTCGTCTGGCGCAGTGAGCCTCAAGGGATGTGCTACATCGAAACCTCGAGCTTGGACGGAGAAACCAACCTCAAAATCAGACAGGTACCCGTCGCAGCGCACCGCGTAAAACCCAGCGGTGCACCCACAGATCAGCCCACGGAAAACCGTGGGGCTGCGCCTCCGCTGAAGCGTTGCCGCAAAGCTTGTGTTGCACATCCGTGCGTGCGCGTGGTGTCGCCGCTCTGCTGTGGCCACCCGCCACCGTGGCCTCGCTGATTCTGATTGTGTCGAGGGAGGCAGGGTCGTGTCCATACAGGCACGGCTGTTTTTAGCCCGGCGTTGAGGTCGGAGCCTGGGTTGGTGGCGGACTCGTTACTACTCGTAGACGGCTGAAGTCTGGAGTCGAACCCAGGTTCTCAGTGGTATCGCTCAAGACCTTTGAGCCACCCAGGGCCAGACTAACTTAGGGCAGAATGAAAGCGTCACATGCCTTGGCATGTACGTGCAAAGTCATTGGACTTTTACAACGTTCCGTTGGCTGGGTCACGTAGCCCGCATGCCCAACCATATTCTTTTTTGCCGGATGGAGGGGGCTAAAAACAGGCGCAAGCACGGGCTGGAGAAGAGATGGACTGATGCAGTACAGGAAGATGTAGAGCTGAGTGTACTTGCCGAGCGGTGTCAAGCTCGGCCTCTGTGGAGGAGACGTTACTGGGCAGTTGGAGGCAGTCGCTCTTCAACAACAGCGGCGGGCAGAGCAGCAACGCTCACAACAACGAGCGGAGCGCCCGGTGGCTAAAACGCAGCAAGTTGGCACAGTAGGGGGTACAGCTGATGCATCTTCGAGTCATCTCCGTCGGTCAACCAGTGGCACCTGGGTCTGCCCCGTGGCATCCTGTCGGCGAGCCATCGACACTTCACGTACGTGGCCTCGACGTGCACCTGGCCCGGCACGGACACCGTGGCGACGTCACTTAGTGGTGAATGGCGGCCGTTGGTATTGGTGCTTTAACATTGCACCTCGGTCTGTGCTCCACTTCACATCCCGTCACTACGGCGCTTTCTCGCCCCCTGGTGGACGGGGAGAGTCCAGGCAGGTTGAGCGGGGGAGGGAATGCCGACTTGGAGACACCGCGTGGGGAGGCATGAGGAGCGGACGCTCGCTCGGAGGCGAGAGCCCTGCGGAGGAAGCTGCGGCGGGGCCGGGGACGCCGAGGAGAAGCTGAGCGGCAGAGCTAGAAGAATGTTGTTTGACGACTTGAAGGCAGGGCGCGGTGGGGAGTGGGGGGGGTAGAGGATGGGAGAGGAACGGGAGGGGTGGCGGGAGGCTTTGCCAGCCTGCACTGCCGGCGCATTCCCACGTTGACGGTGCTTACCTATGGGCAGAGCCGCTGAGTCACCTGCAGTGTGGGTGAATGAGCTGCCAAGTGAACGAGCTGGTAACTGCGTGTATGTGTGTATATTCAACTTTTTTTGAACTGTACATAGCCGACCGTGCTCATCAGAGGTGCATTGCTGAGTGAGAGCATGGGGGCGATGGGTGATTAAGTGATTTGGTGGGTGAGTGAGTAATAAGTGAGCAAGCAAGTGGCTAATTTACTGAGTGAATGTGTTGGGTTGGTGAGTGAGTGAGTGAGTGGGCGGGGGAGCGAGCGAGTGAACGAATTAGCGAGATGGTGAGCCAGCGAGTGAGTGAATGAATGAGAGAAAGAGTGAGCGAGTGGGTGAACGAATGAGTGAGATGGTGAGTGAGCAGGTGAATGAATAAAAAACAGGGTAAGCGAGCGAGTGAATGAATGACTGAGACAGTGAGCGAGTGCGTGAATGAATGAGAGAAAAAGGGTGAACGAGTGGGTGAACGAATGAGAGAGAAAGTGAGTGAGCGGGTGAAGGAATGAGATAAAGGGTGAGCGAGCGAGTGAAGGGCTGAGAGAGCGAGCGAGGGGCGCGTCGAGTGTGCGTGCCGCTGCCCCACGTGTCCCTCGCTCCGCAGGGCCTGGCACTGACGAGCGGCGGCGTCTCCGCCGAGCAGCCGGTCGCGGTAAGCGGCCGCATCGAGTGCGAGCCTCCGAACCGCTTCCTCTACGACTTCATGGGCAACATCACCCTGGACGGGCACAGGTCACCCACGCCACCCACGCCACCCTCGCCATCCACCCACCCACCCACCCTCGCCACTCTCACCACTCTCTCTCGTAGCGCTCCGTGCCCGTGCGGGTCGTGAGGGTGTGGTCCGCGTGGCTCTGTGGGTGCAGTCCGCAGCCGCTGGGGCCAGACCAGGTGTTGCTGCGTGGCGCTCAGCTGAGGAACACCCAGTGGGTGGTGGGCGTCACCGTCTACACGGGCCACGACACCAAGCTCATGCAGGTACCCCCACGCCCTCGTCACCCACGCCACCCACTTCACCCGCACTACCCAGGCCACCCACGTCACCCACACCACCCACATCACCAACGGCACCCTCGCCACGCACGCCGGTGCCAAGTGATGTCTGCGCCGGCCCCGTGCGTGCGTCTTTGTTTTCTCTTGGGGGGCGGCAGCGGAGCGGTTAGCTCACTGCGCTACGAACCCAGCGACCCGAGTTTGATTCCCGCTCACGGCCACCATTAGTGATAGCTATCTTAACCGGTCCTGGGCCTCCTCTTGGTCAAATCAGCCTCAAAAAGAGTACCTGGTTCAATGTGTAAACATCACCACAAGGGAGACAAAGGCGGCCCGGCATGGTGGTGGCCACCCACCCCCTCGTGTGCCATGCTGGTTTTCAGAGGTGCTCACTTCCAGTACTTTCCCCCACAGTTTGTTAAGGCGAGAGGTATTTGTGTGTGTGCGCATGTGCGCGTGGGTGTGTGCACGTGGGTGTGTGCGTGTGTGTGCGTACGTACGTGCATGCGTGTGAGTGCGTATGTGGGGGTGGAGTGTCCGTACAAAGTACCCAGGCAGGTGCTTAGTTTTGGTGGGGCTGATGGTAATGCTCCACCTCTTAGTGGCACGCTCCAGGCTCAGCAGCAGTGCCTCCAACTCCTCCTCTGAGTGAGCAGCAATTACCAAATCATCAGCATACATAACATGTTCTTGGTTCTTTCGGTAAAGTCACGTAGAAGGGAAATAATAAAATAATATAAATATAAAACAATATTATATTTATATAGTTTAATTTTTTCGCTTCTATGTGACTTTACCGAAAGAACCAAGAATATGAATCCCTGCAGTCACGAAAGCTTTAAATCAAAATACATAACATGGTTGACCAATAGGGAGCCATCCCTTGACCGCACCCAGGCATCGATCAGCCTACTATTGTATCTGTGAAGTATTGGAAATGACGGCAGGAAACTCCTTGACGGGTAACACACTTCTTTTATTAAATCTTCACTTATCTCGATACAACGTGTAGTCCCTATTCTTCCGTGTACGGTCACAGACACCGGTACAACTCGTAACCTCTTCTCTTCTTATAGCACACCGTACTGAACTCGTGTAGACTCCAAGCCTCTAGCTACACACGCCTCACTCGTCTCGTGTAGACTTGCCTCGTGTAGACTCTTCCCGTGTAGACCCTATGCCTCTGGCTACACCTATATCACTCGTCTCGTGTAGACTCTAGGCCCCGGCTACACACTCGGCATGCTGACACTGCATGCTCACACTACCCCCGCCTCTGGGTTACACAGAGTCCCGGTCCTCGCAGGACAGCGGGACTAGGTACCGCAGGGCCCTGGCTCTTCTTCCCGTCTTCTGTCTTCGCTGGTTACACTCTCCCCGTGCGCCTGTGCGCATCCCCTTATATAGTCGTTCCTCCCGGGAGACGGAGCGGATGCGGACCTCGATGCGAGCATCGCTTGTTAGTGAACCAATCACAACGCGTTATCTGTACGATCCTTTTTCCCCAACGCGTGTTTCCACTCACCAACCAATCACGCCGCGCTGCCACTCGATCACTCCCACACCAGCACGTCACCGGCACCCAGCCAATCAACACCACACAACCCACGATCCCGCGCTGACCCCTGATCCCTCACCGTCAGCGCGCGTCACCGCCCACACATCCAATCACAACGCGCTGGCACCTGATCGCTACCCCAGCGCGTATCACCACTACATCACCCCCCCCCCACATAGCTTGCAGCCGTCCCGGCTGCTAACCAACAACCTCCCACATCGTTAACACAACAAAACTTCCCCCCCAGTGTGCCCCGTAACACAACAACAACACAACAGCAACCTATGTACAATTTGACAATAACCGCAAGAAAAGTTAACAATACCACACACAACACCTTATATATAAAAAACTATATACAGCCCGACGAACAACATAATAAAAGCGATTTCTAGAAAACGAACGCGCTCCGCGTCTCTGCAACTAACGAAGTGACGAGGCGCTCCCACTGCCTCGACTCCTCACGTGGCAGGTCAAACAAAGTAGCGCGACCTGGCGCGAGTCCGTCTGGCTGGTCCGTCATACGGGACGGGACACTGACGACCGTCAGGCGGCTCCGGCTGCTCTAGACGGCGTGGAACGGGCCTGAAAGGCCCGGCCCCGCCGCGAAGATCCGGCCGCCGGTGGTCGGCAGCTGTCAGTTCCGAGACACCTGGGAGCAGATCAGGCGGAGACATGTGAGGATCAGGCAGAGACATTTCCCCCTTTGGGTCGTCGGTCACGTCACATGCTCGGCCCTCACGACACAATGGGAGGCCATATGGAGGCGAGAACGGTTTCAGTCGGGAGGGATGGACGTACCACCGTCGTTTTCCCCATTTTATCTGAACGCACTGGGGCCGTGCAACGCGCACGATCTCCACGGGCCCCCGCCATGGCCTCAACAATTTAGGCGACGTAGCCAAGGGCGCCTGAGGGCAATGCAGCCAGGCCCTGTCACCCGGTTTCCATTCGTGCACGGACACCTTCCGTGCCCGCAGTCGTTCGTTAGCAATTTGGCGAGCCCGCGAATTAAGCCGTGCGGCCTCCCTTGCCTCTGTTAGCTTGTGAATATTGAATTTAATATGTTCCGCGAATTTAGAATTGGTTCGTGGAGTGGACAGGCCAAGCTGCGTTTCCATGGGCGGGTCGGCTTCCCGACCGTACATCAAATAGAATGGGGAAAACCCTGTCGCTGCATGGGGGGCCATTCTGTACGCGGCAAGGACCCCCGGGACCTGCAGGTCCCAATCTACATGTGCCTCACACACCTGCTGGCACAGCATAGAAGTTAAAGTCTTGTGAAGTCTTTCCACCATCCCGTCTGTCTGCGGGTGGTACGGGGAGGTACGCACCTTTTTAGTACCCAATAAATCGCACACCTCTTGCAACAATTTACTCGAAAAATGTTTACCTTGGTCGGTCAGCAAGCGTTCGGGAGCCCCCTTGTCCAAGACATAGCCCTGGACAAAGGCGTCCGTCACAGCCGCTGCCGACTGGTTGGCGAGAGGCCACGCCATAGGCCACCGGGTGAAATATTCGACCCCCACCAACAGGTATTTATTCCCTCTAGGCGTGACTGGAAAAGGCCCCAAAATATCGAGTGCAACGAGCTCGTTAGTGCGCGAGACCTGAATCGATTGCAGCGGTGGATTAGCTAGCACCGGCGGTGGTTTCCGTCTGGCGCACTCAACGCACCCCTTCAGAATATTTACCACGTCACTCCCCATTCCCGGCCAATAATAGTCACGCTGAAGCAGGGCAAGAGTTTTGTTTACTCCAAAATGCAAGAGGCGTTCGTGTGCGGCCAAAACAACTTTCCCCCTTACAGCAGAAGGCACCACCAGCACGTGCCGTCGGGACAAACTGTCCCATCTCATCAACATGCCCTGTTTAAGTACATAGGAGCCAGTTCGCTCCTGGTCCTCTTTAGGACCACCCACCCTGCGGCGCAATGCTAGCAGGGAGCTGTCCGCCATTTGGAGGCGGCCCCACTCGCCCAGCGACAATGAGAGCAACGAGTCCCGATCCTGACAAGTAGCGGGGACCTCCCCGATTGGCGCGCCCGCAGTCGCAGCCAATGTCTCCTTATCTTCCACAACCGGCGGTTTACAGCGCGCCGATCCCGATAGACACGCACATTTCTGACACGGCAACAATCGCGACAGAGCATCGGCATTTGTGTGTCGCAACCCCTTACGGTATGTGGTCGTGAACTGATAGTCTTGGAGGACTTCCAACCACCGTGACAATTGGCCCGAGGGTTGGGCGACCCTCAATGAATACTGTAGCGCCGCGTGGTCCGTCCGGACCGTAAAGTGACGCCCATAGAGATACGGTCTGAACTGTTGTACAAAAAAAACAATGGCGAGCAGTTCACGACGGGTGACGCAGTAGCGCTGCTCAGCCGGAGACAACACCCTGCTACCATAAGCGACCACCCTTTCGACTCCCCCAACGACCTGGGACAGTACCGCCCCAATGCCCGTGTTGCTAGCATCCGTGTCTAGCAAGAAGGGACTCGCAAAATCCGGATAACGCAAGGGTGGGGCGCCCACCAAGGCGTCCCGGAGGGCGCAGAACGCGGCCTCCTCTTCCGGTCCCCTTTTGAACTTCACACCCTTCGCCGTGAGAGCGTGCAAGGGTTTTGCAATAGTGGCGAAGTGCTCAACGAATCGGCGATAATACGAAGCAAACCCAATGAAACTGCGCACGTCTGCAACCGACGTGGGTGTCGGCCATGAACTGACACAGTCCGTCTTTGCGGGATCGGTAGAGATCCCCGAAGAGTCGACAATGTGACCCAAGTATCTAACAGACTTACAAAAAAGGTGGCATTTGGCCGGTTTAAATTTCAATTTAGCCGATCGCATTCGCAAGAACACCCCTCTCAATCGCTGGAGGTGTTCCTCAAATGTTTTACTGAAAACAATGACATCGTCAAGGTAAATCAAGCACGTCTCCCATTGCAAGCCTGACAAAACCAACTCCATAAGGCGCTGAAACGTCGCTGGAGAGGAGTGAAGTCCCATGGGCAACCGGTTAAACTGGAACAGGCCCCCTGGAGTCCGAAATGCTGTCTTAGGTTTAGACTCTTCGTCGAGCGGCAACTGCCAGAATCCCGATAACAAATCAAGAGTCGAAAAATATCGCGCACCAGACAATGCATCGAGGGACTCGTCCATCCTGGGGAGCGGATACGCGTCAGCCACAGAGATCTTATTCAGGCGACGGAAATCTACGCAAAATCGCAAGGAGCCGTCTTGCTTCTTAACCAGCACAATAGGTGCTCCCCACGGACTGGAGGAAGGCGAAATAATGTCGGCTTCAAGCATATCGTTAACGGCCGACTGAACATGTTCCTTTTCGGCAGGACTCAGCCGGAAGGGATTTAACCTGACCGGTGCCGCATCGCCCGTGTCAATGTGGTGGCGTAACAAATCCGTACACCCAATGTCATATTTATGCTTGCTGAACACATCAGAAAATTCCATTAGTAACTCGCGCAGAGCACCCAACTGCACCCCTGACAAATCGTCCGAGCCCGCGCACAGCGAATGGACCCATTCAAGGTCCTCCCTCGGTTCAATATTCTGCGTGGGGCTCGGATCAACATGCGCAACCAGCCGTTCCTCCGCAGGAACCCGCGCCGCGTGAGCCAGCACGGTACCCTGCTGAATGACGGCTGGCCGCGATCCAGCGTTTAAAACCATCACAAACGGATCCTTGTCCGCCCGAACCAAAGTGTGAGCCACCGACAAATCGACCCCTCCTACAGCCCTGTTAGAAGGACCCAAAAGCATGCCTTGTTCCGAAGTCCCCTCTACCCATGGTTTCCTTAACCGGAGGGGAATTAACATCTGTGAACCCGGGGGCACGTGCACGGTCTGCGTCGCCAATGCTTGTATCGTGGCGCACGCCGTCCGAATCTCAGTAGGGCTCGTCAAAAATGAAATGCGGCGACCCGAAGGTAGTTCAATGCAACGCTGATCGATTAGAATTTTAATGGGCATCTTAGCCAAAAAATCAGTGCCCAATAGACAAGGAACCGCCAAAGAGGACGAAACAAAAACGGGTCCCGACAATTTGATATCTCCAATGCAAATGGACGCCCTAATCTGACCGATAATGCCCAACGATCCCCCATTTGCGGCGAAAAACGGCACATCCACTGGGAGCAGTGGACGGCACTGGACGGGGAGAATGTTATAAATGAGGTCAGATATAATCGTCGCCGACGCCCCCGTGTCCACCAATACCCTGACCTCTACCCCATCAATAGAACCCGCAACGACGGATGAACCCGCTGAAGCAGCCACAATTCTATGTCCCAACTCCGACCACTCAATGTCTCTCCGGTCCCGGCCGAAACCCCCTCGCCGTACCGAATCCCCGAACCCTAACCGGCCCTCTTCCGTCGCTCCGCGACGGCCCATGCGTGTCGAGTGTGTGGGCCGAGCATGTGAGGTGCCGCGACTTGTCGGGGTTTGTAGGGATGCCTTGGGGCCTTGGTCGTCGTCCAGCCGAGATCCCATGGCGCGCTGACGGGGCGCGCGGCAACCGGACGCCACGTGGCCCCGGAGGCCGCAGTTGTAGCACGTGATGAGGGTCGTCGGTGATCTCGGTTGCTCCAGCTTGCGGGTCGATCGCAGAGGCGACCGACCCCCCGACCTCCAGTCCCCCGGTCGTCCCGCGGTGAACGCCTCCTCTCGCGGACTGACGACTTGTAGTTCGGTGATCACCGGACCCGGAGTTGAGGCCACAGCAGCGTTGCAGACGACCCCCTGTTTGCGTTGAAGGGCCTCGTGCGCTTGTATACTCGTAGCGACCCGTAAGGAAGAAATGTCGATCTCGTCGGCCGTGTTGATGGGGACCCCCAGGTCCTGCGCCAACTTAAGCAGCTGCTCCAAAACCATCGCATCCTGGCCCTCCTCGTCCATCCGAGGGAATGCAGCATCGGCAAGAGCCAGCAACGCCGTGCGATAGGCGAGCGCGGTCTCCGTGTCCGCCTTCCGCCTCGCATAAAAATGATGGCGGCACGCCGAGGGAGGTCCGTAGACCCTGGCCATGAGACCCAGCGCTGCCTTAAGCGTGGATCGGTCCGACCTCCGAGCTGACATGAAGGCCGCGAGCGCGTTGTCGTCCAACATGGCAGGCAATGCCCGCAGCGCCGTAGCATCGGACCAGGCCGACATCTCCTGATGCGCCAAAAATCTGCGCTGAAACTGGCCCCAGTCCCCGCCTTCCGCCTTGAAGGCTGACAATGCGGGGAGGCGCTGTTGAAAAATGAAGTCGTCCTTCGCGTCGTGGTTCCTTCCCGCCGCGCCGTCGGTGTGTAAGATGGCGGCTCCAATGGCGGACGCCTGATGGCGGTCCGCAGCGCGCGTCGATGACGTAAGATGGCGCGCTTGGAGACCCGCACCCACGTGGCGGTCGCCGTTCCCGCCAAAAGTCGCCGCCGATGAAATGGCGGGAATCGCCAAGTCATTTTGGCGGGAATCTGCAGGGCGACCCTGTAGAATATCCGCTGCCGTCTCCGCTCCTGCCGACGAGCTGATCTCCGCCAGGATGGACGCGGCGGCGAGCAGCAGCTCCGCCAGACGAGAGTGCGCCTCCCAGAGCACGGCCTCGGTCCCCCGCCGCTCCTCCGGCGCCGCCGGCGGATCCTGCAGCGTGGGCCATTCTTCGTCCTCACCCCCCGACGGCAGCTGGCCCGGGTCGTCAAGGTTGTCCTCGCGGTCACTCCCGTGGGTCCGAACGGTCTTCCTCGTATCCATGCTTGGAAGACAGTTTCACTTCTGACGCCAGTTGAAGTATTGGAAATGACGGCAGGAAACTCCTTGACGGGTAACACACTTCTTTTATTAAATCTTCACTTATCTCGATACAACGTGTAGTCCCTATTCTTCCGCGTACGGTCACAGACACCGGTACAACTCGTAACCTCTTCTTCTTAGGTTTTTTCGGTAAAGTCACGTAGAAAGTAACTTTACCGAAAAAAACCTAAGAAGATGATTCCTTGCAGTCACGAAAGCTTCAAATCTAGAATCGTAACCTCTTCTCTTCTTATAGCACACCGTACTGAACTCGTGTAGACTCCAAGCCTCTAGCTACACACGCCTCACTCGTCTCGTGTAGACTCGCCTCGTGTAGACTCTTCCCGTGTAGACCCTATGCCTCTGGCTACACCTATATCACTCGTCTCGTGTGGACTCTAGGCCCCGGCTACACACTCGGCATGCTGACACTGCATGCTCACACTACCCCCGCCTCTGGGTTACACAGAGTCCCGGTCCTCGCAGGACAGCGGGACTAGGTACCGCAGGGCCCTGGCTCTTCTTCCCGTCTTCTGTCTTCGCTGGTTACACTCTCCCCGTGCGCCTGTGCGCATCCCCTTATATAGTCGTTCCTCCCGGGAGACGGAGCGGATGCGGACCTCAATGCGAGCATCGCTTGTTAGTGAACCAATCACAACGCGTTATCTGTACGATCCTTTTTCCCCAACGCGTGTTTCCACTCACCAACCAATCACGCCGCGCTGCCACTCGATCACTCCCACACCAGCACGTCACCGGCACCCAGCCAATCAACACCACACAACCCACGATCCCGCGCTGACCCCTGATCCCTCACCGTCAGCGCGCGTCACCGCCCACACATCCAATCACAACGCGCTGGCACCTGATCGCTACCCCAGCGCGTATCACCACTACATCTGTACCAGATGGAAATTCTTCCGGTACAACAATCCAAGGCTTCACGAACTACGTGGTCGAAATAGATGTTAAATAATGTGGGAGCCAGAGGACATCCCTGTCGCACCCCAAGGTGTACAGGGAATGGTTCCGACTCCCGGCGACGTAGTTTTACCCGGGCCCGCTCACCATCATGAAGGTCCTTAATGATCGTGAGCAGAGGGTCAGAGACTCGGAAAGCACGAAAAACAACCCAGAGACCAGGCTTACTGATCATAGGCCTTGAACAGGTCAATAAAGCAGAGATATAGGTCTTGTTGGAATTCCCTACACCTCTGCTGGTGATGGGGCAGTTGTGGAGAGAGTGGAGAGTTTCCTATACCTGGGCAGTGTGCTCATGACCGGCTCCGGTTTAACAGCAGAGGTCTCCCTCCGAATCAGTCGAGCGGCATTATATTTTCATCAGTTGCGTAATGCTTTGTGGAAGCTACCTGGTCTGTGTTGCTCCGCACGAAGCTTCAGGTCTTCTCGGCCACAGTCATTCCCTCCCTTCTCTACGCTTGTGAAACGTGGACCCCCCTAATGGAACATCTTCCGTGGTTATAAACATTTAGGCTGGCCTGCCTACGATCACTCCTGGGTTTAACCAGGCTGGATTGTGTGAGGAGCTCACAAATCTTCGAAAGATCTGGACAAAGTCCCATCGGTGAGCTCCTCCGGCAGGCAAGGGTGCGTTGGCTGGGTCATGTAGCCTGCATGCCCAGCCACCGCATGCCTAAACAGCTTTTGTTCGGCCGGATCGAGGGGGCTAAACGGGCGCGGCACGGGCTAGAGAAGAGATGGAGTGATGTGGTACAGGAGGACGTGGAACTGAGTGGACTTGCCGATGACCGGTACCAGCGGTGTCAAGATCGACCTCTGTGGAGGAGGCTCGTGAAGGACGCTACTGGGCAGTTGGAGGCAGTCACCCTCCAACAACAACGGAGGGTGGAGGAGCGACGCTCACAACAACGAGCGGAGCGCCGGGTGGCTAAAGCACAGAAAGTTGGCACAGTAGGGGGCACAGGTGGTGCATCAGCCAGTCATTCGGTTATTTCAGTCAGTCGACCTGTGGCACCTGGGTCTGCCCCGTGATCTCCTGACAGCGGGCTTTCGACACTTCACCTGGCCTCAACGTGCACATAGCCTGGCACAAGCGTCGTGGTGACGTCACCACCACTTAGTGGCGAATAGCGGTTGTTGTGTGTGTACGTGTGCGTGTGTGCGTGATCTCAGAACTCGACGAGTGCGCCGCTGAAGAGGTCGAACATGGACAAGGTGACCAACGTGCAGATCCTCATCCTCTTCGTCATCCTCCTCGCCATGGCGCTCATCAGCTCGATTGGCGCCGAGGTGTGGAACCGAGAACACAGCAAGGGCGACTGGTACCTGGGCTTCATGGGTGAGCACCCTCCCATCTTTCCTCACACCCAACCTAGCCTGGCACGGGTATCGGGGAGACATCACCGCCACGTCACCTGGTGACCGACTGATTCTCCTGCCCTTGTTTGCCCGCGTGTTTGCGTGCGCGTGTGTGTGTGTACGAGCTCGCTGACAGCGCTTGCTCCAACGGTCCGTTGGTAATGGCTCTCTGCTTGTGCAGGAGCAATGGCGCAGTGGTTAGTTTCCCGCTCGCGACCAATATCGGTGACGAATATCGGTGATCCCGTCCTCTGAGCGAGACTCGGCCTCAAATGAGTACCTGGTGTAGTCTGTGAATATCGCCACTTGGGAGACAAAGGCGTGGTGGTGGTGGCCACCCGTCCCAACAGCACTTGCCCCGGCAGTCTGTTGAAGGCTACATGGGGGATCTTTGTCTTTGCGTGTGTTTTGTTGACGTGTGTTTGCACATGTAGATGTGAAAGCGGTGAACTTTGGCTATAATTTCCTGACGTTCATCATCCTCTACAACAACCTGATCCCCATCAGCCTCCTCGTCACGCTGGAGGTGGTCAAGTTCACTCAGGCGCTCTTCATCAACTGGGTGAGGCCCCCCGAGATCGATTTTAGCATCATCAGCATCATCATCAACATCATCAGCGTCATCAGCATCAGCATCATCTTCATTATCGTCTTCATCAGCAGCATCAATAGCATCAGCAGCATCAGCAGCATCAGCAGCATCAGTAGCATCATCAGCATCAGTAGCATCATCATCAGCATCATAATCGTCATTATCAGCATCATCAGCGTCATCATCATCGTCTTCATCAGCAGCATCAATAGCATCATCAGCAGCAGCATCATCAGCATCATTGTCTTCATCAGCAGCAGCATCATCAGCATCATAGGCATCATCGTCAGGCGCTTGCAGATACTGTTTGCTGGCAATACGATCGTAACGTGTAGGAGTTTGCAACGTTATGATTTAAAACATCAATACAAACTCAATACAAACTCAATACAAACTCAATACAAACTCGAACTGAATAGAAACAACAATCCTCATGGCGGACATTAAACGTCACTGGCAAGAGCCGGCCGTCGTGCGATGGCGTCAGGCTCCAATTTGGCTAAAATGACCCCGCAAGTTCCTCCACCCGGATTCTCCCCCCACGGCAGCGATCATCACCCCACTCCTGATGCACCGATGCCCCCGCATCACGCTAGACAATGGCGCTCATCCTGCTCTCTTGAGTTCTCGCCCGGTTGAACATCATACTCGAAGTCGCCACGTTCACTCTCCGCGTACACGAACGTACAAACTACGCACGGAGAGGCGCCCGAGTCGGGCATCGAACCCGGGCACTTGTTCGCGCGAGCGCTGCCGCCCCGCACGTGCGATTGACTCCGTGTCCTTGCAGGACGCCGAGATGTACCACGCGGAGAGCGACACGCCCGCCATGGCACGCACCTCCAACCTCAACGAGGAGCTGGGACAGGTTCGTGAGGGCGAGCGGGCGCATGCTGGGGGCTTGGTTTGTGGGTTGGTGAGTGGATGGATGGGTGGATGGGTTGGTGAGTGGGTGGGTGGGTTGAGTAGGTGGGTGGGTTGGTGAGTGGGTGGGTGGGTGGGTGGTTGAGTGGGTGGGTGGGTGGGTGGTTGAGTGAGTGGGTGGGTGGGTGGATGAGTGAGTGAGTGGACGAGTGAGTGGGTGGGTGGTTGAGTGGGTGGGTGGGTTGGTGAATGAGTGGGTGGGTTGAGTGGGTGGTTGAGTGGGTGGGTGGTTGAGTGGGTGGGTTGAGTGGGTGGGTGGGTGGATGAGTGAGTGGATGAGTGAGTGGGTGGGTGGGTTGGTGAGTGGGTGGGTGGGTTGGTGAGTGGGTGCGTTGAGTGGGCGGGTGGATGAGTGAGTGGGTGGGTGGGTTGGTTGAGTGGATGGGTGAGTGGATGAGTGAGTGGATGAGTGAGTGGGTGGGTGAGTTTGAAGCTGGCAGCCGGGGTCTCTACTTGTGTAGTGACATAAGAAGGGAGGGGCTGCTGGGGGCTCTGGGTTCCCAGGTGGGTCCAGACGCTTAAGCCTCTGGGCGCCAGGCGTTGAGTTCCCAGGGGGTCCAGACGCTTAATCCCCTTGGCGCCGCCAAAGGGGGGGGCTGTGTGTGCTCTGTGGGATATCTGGGGGCGCACACGGCCCCACCCCTCGTTGTACCAGGCATAAAAGGAGAGCTCCCTGGACGATCGGGGCCCAGTTGTAACTCAAGACCCAAGACCCACGACCAGCCATCTGAAGACTCTGGGATGCTGTGAGAGCCAGCGCTGGGACTCTGGAACTCCCGACTCTACGACCTTGTGAGGGCGAGTTCCGGAGCGTAGCCAGAGTAGAGTATCTAGGCTGTGTAGCTAGGCTGTGTACCTAGGCTGTAACAGAGTATCAGGACTGTTGGACTGTTGGAGTGTTGTATTGTAATAAAGAAGTTACCTCTACAAGTGTCTCCGGAACCTGTTACATTTGGCGTCAGAAGTGGCAATGGAGACAAGAAGTAAGCCACGTACCTTCAGTCCTGACGGCGATGTTGAGGAGCAAGCGGCGACGGGGCAGCCAACTCGGGCCGACAGCGACGCTGCACCGCCGGCTCAGCAGTCGTCCACCATACCTGCCGATCCTCCTCCAGCGTCGGGAGCAGCAATGGAGGAAATGCTGCTTCGCCTCACCGAGCTGCTCCACGCCACCGTCTCCATCCTGGACGACATGCGTCGCTCACAGGCGGAGACAGCAGGGAGAGAGGAGGCGCAGCGGCCGCACCATCCCGCCGGCTCCCACACAAAGATGGCGGCCGTTCCCGCCGCAAATACATCCGGGTGTGTCGTCACTTCTGCGGGGGGAGCAGTGGCCGCTGGGAGCGACGTCACTTCCGGGCCCAGCGTAGGCCAACCCGATGACGCCGCGTCATCAGCGCTGCGTCCCTCACCGCCGGGTGACAGCTGGTTGCAACCAAGCAACGCCGCGTCATCAGCGCTGCGTCCCTCACCGCCGAGTGACAGCTGTTTGCGACCTAGCAACGCCGCGTCATTAGCGCTGTGTCCCTCACCGCCGAGTGACAGCGCTGCGAACGCGAAGCCAGCTTCAGCCGGGTTGCCAGGCAACGAAAGCTTGGCTCGCGTCCACCAACGCCTGCCGGCACTCAAGGCATTTTCTTCAGAGGGGGGTGAGTGGGCAGCGTTCGAACGCCGGTTCGTCTCTCTTATAGAGACGTCCGGCTGGTCGGAGTATGAAGCGCTCCAGGGCCTCCCGGCCATGCTCGACGACGACTCCCTCGCAGCACTCCTTACTGTGCCACGCGCAAAACGTGCCACGCTCACGGATGCCCTTCATCAGATGCGGCTGATTTATGGACCCCCATCCGAAGCACGTCACCGCTTCGATGCGAGGAGGAAGAAGGCCTCCGAGTCGGCGATGGGGTACCGCAACGCGCTGCTGGCCATGGCAAAGGTTGCCTACCCTCGCATGGATGAAGACGCTGTGGAGTCACTCGTGCTGCAGAAGCTCATGAGCTTGGCCCGCCAGCTTCGAGTTGCCATGCCGACAGCCGACGACGACGACGACTTCACGTCGCTACGTGCTGCCAGGTGCATCCAAGCACACCTACATTGCGATGAGGACACGACCATCGCCGCCTGCGCAGGCCCACCTGATGCACAAGCCTATGACGTGCATTCGGGGCCTCATCAGGCCTTCGCAGCAACAGAAAATCGCGGATCGTCCAACTGGCGATCCCAGCGAGATCACCACCAGCGGGACCGGCCAACCTCGCGCCAGGACGGAGCGTCCATCGTCTGCCACAACTGTGGCCTTCGGGGCCATGTGGCGTCCGGCTGCCGGGTCCCCCGACGCCGGACTTCAGGACCTCCGGCGCCTCGGCCACCACCGTATCCTCGGCATACCCAGGCGAGTCACGACACCTCGCACTCTCGGCCCCCACTTACAACAAGCACGCACCCTCACACCACACAGGGGGGTCATGCTTCGGAGGAGGGGGATTCGGGCCCATCATTGAACAACCGGGCGCTCGGACCGGGTCAATGGTCCGAGTTGGCCGATAGGGTCGTTGCCGCTGCGGCAGGGTCCTCTGCCGTAGTGGGTTCCATCGAGGGCGTTGATGTTCGTATGTTGATCGATACGGGTGCGTCGGCGACCATCATTTCAGACATAATTTATAACATTTTGCCCGATATATGCCGTCCCTTGCAGCCAGTTGATGTGCCATGCTATGCCGCAAATGGGGGTTCGTTGGGCATCACCGGACGGATCAATGCTCAGATCCGCATTGCTGACGTCCAATTAGTTGGGCCCATTTTGGTCTCATCAACCCTCGCCGTTCCGTGCCTCCTCGGAACAGATTTCTTGGGGAAGATGCCCATTAAAATTCTCATTAACAAAGGGTGTATTGAGTTCCCCTCCGGCCGACGCATGGCCTTCCTACCCACACCCACTCGTTTGCACTCCGCATCTACGACGGTGCAGGCGTTGGCGGCGTGCACAATTCACATTCCTCCTGGCTCTCAGATGTTAGTTCCCCTCCGGTTTCGTAAACCCCTTGATTACGACGCGTTCATGGGGGGTGCTGTGATCGGGCCTTCGCGTTCAGCTGAGCGGGTGTCGGACCTCGTGTGTGCACAAACGCTCGTGCGAAACGACCACGACCCCTTTATCCAGGTCCTTAACGCGGGATTGGAAACGGCCGTTATCTGTCAGGGAATGGTGCTTGCTCACGCGACGCCAGCCCCGCCAGAAGATGTGATCGTGGGTCACGTAGGGGGCGAGTTCTCTTCCGTTGCCAAGCCAGGTCCTGACACAGGATGGCTCGACGCGCTTTGCTCCACTTCTGCCGATTTGTCACCATTACAGCATGCTAAATTACGCACGCTGCTGAGCGATTTCGCCGACGTTTTCAGTCAAAGCAAATTCGACATTGGCTGCACTAAATTGCTAAGCCACCACATCGACACGGGTGATGCCGCTCCAATTCGTCAAAACCCATTCCGGTTGAGCCCGGCCGAAAATGAACATGTACGGGTGGCCGTCAACGATATGTTGGCGGCCGATGTCATTGCGCCATCAAATAGCCCATGGGGGGCGCCGATCGTTCTTGTTAAGAAGCACGACGGGAGCCTCCGCTTTTGTGTTGACTTCAGGAAACTTAATAAGATTTCTGTGGCCGACGCCTACCCGCTTCCCAGGATGGACGAGTCGCTCGATGCCTTAGCAGGTGCGCATTACTTCTCCACCTTGGATCTCCTCTCGGGGTTTTGGCAGCTACCCCTTGATGACGCATCCAAACCAAAGACGGCCTTTCGCACACCGCAGGGACTGTTCCAATTCAACAGACTTCCCATGGGTCTTCACTCGGCCCCGGCGACGTTCCAGCGCCTGATGGAGCTGGTCCTCGCTGGGCTCCAGTGGGATTCTTGCCTAATCTACCTCGACGATGTAATCGTGTTCAGCAAAACTTTTGATGAACACCTCACGCGATTGAAGGCAGTTTTCCTTAAAATGCGAGCGGCTGACCTCAAATTCAAACCGCAAAAATGCCACCTCATGAGGGATTCGGTTCGTTATTTGGGCCATATTGTCAGCCGCTCGGGAATTGCCACGGACCCCGAAAAGACAAATTGCGTGCGCTCATGGCCAACTCCTACCTCTGTTGGGGAGGTGCGGAGTTTTATCGGCTTCGCCTCATATTATCGACGATTTGTTGCGGGATTCACATCTATTGCGAAGCCCCTCCACGCATTAACGGCCAAAGGGGTCAAATTCCGATGGGGAGAGTTAGAACAGGCATCGTTCAATGCCGTCCGAAAAGCACTGGTCGATGCTCCTACCCTGTCTTATCCAGATTTTACCACTCCGTTCATTCTGGATACAGACGCCAGCAACACCGGAATTGGAGGGGTGCTGTCAATGGAGTGGAGCGCGTCGTCGCCTATGGCAGCAGGGTGCTGTCGCCCGCGGAGCAACGTTACTGCGTGACGCGCCGCGAATTGCTTGCTATCGTTTTTTTCATAAAGCAGTACAGGCCATACGTGTATGGCAGGCATTTCACAGTACGCTCCGACCACGCGGCGCTACAATACGCCTTGCGAGTGGACCAACCATCTGGACAGCTCTCGCGTTGGCTCGAGATCCTCCAGGACTTTGCGTTCACTGTCATTTACCGCAAGGGGATTCAACACGGGAACGCCGACGGGTTGTCGCGACTGCCGAACAATGGGCGCTGTGCTTGTTTTTTGGGTGCGGGGCGTTGTAGGCAGCCTGACGGGGTACCGCCCCCATCCCTTGCGGCCACGGCCGGGGATGGGGTCGGGGACCACGGGGCTCCCTCCACGCAAGTTCCGCAGGACGCATTGCTGGGCCTCGGGTTGGACGACTGGGGACGTCTTCAGATGGAAGACGTCTCCCTCCTCAAATTGAGACGCCGCGCTAGGGATGCCGAGGGTCACAGGGGGCAGGGGGGCCCCGTATCATATGTCATCCGGGAAGGCGTCCTCATGCATTGGGATGGGGGGTCCCAATCCCACACATTGGTGGTGCCCACCTCCCTGCGGGGGCGACTTGTGTGGGAAACCCACAGTCGCCTCTTGCACTTGGGTGTTCAGAAAACACTAGCTAAAATCCAATTGGAATTTTTCTGGCCGGGCATGGCAAACGATGTGGCTGACCTTGTGCAAGGTTGCACAGAATGTGCACGGCGGAAACCACCTGCTAGGCCGTCCTGCCCGCCGCTCCAATCCATTAAAGTTTCCCGGGTCAATGAGATCGTCGCATTGGATATTTTGGGTCCGTTTCCCGCTACTCCTCGGGGTAATAAGTACCTTTTGGTTGGGGTCGAATATTTTACCCGATGGGCCATGGCCTGGCCACTCCCCAACCAGTCTGCAGCAGCCATTACAGAGGCCTTTTTCCAGGGCTACGTCCTGGACAAGGGTGCTCCCGAACGCCTGCTGACCGACCAAGGGAAAAATTTCTCTTCCACCCTGTTGCGGGATGTGTGCAACCTGCTAGGGACACACAAAATTCGCACCTCGCCATATCACCCCCAGACTGACGGTATGGTCGAGCGATTACATAGGACACTTACCTCCATGCTAAGCCACCAGGTGTCTGAGTCACAGACTGATTGTGATCTCCACATACCTGGTGTCTTGGCCGCCTATAGAATGGCGCCCCATGCTGCCACGGGGTACTCGCCATTCTATCTTATGTATGGTAGGGAGGTTTGCCCCCCAATCGACGTACAATTGCACATTAAACAGCCCGCACCTAAGGCTAAGATTGCCGACCACATCCGTGCTAATGTGCGTCGTCTCGTAGATGCCCGGGAGGCTGCTCAAAATAACTCGGAAGCCCGTCAGCTTGCCAACGAGCGGTTGCAGAATCTCCGCACACCGCCACGTTTGGGTAGAAGGGGACTGCGCCTGGCTCCACTGCCCGCAGGTACCATTGGCTACTTCCTCAAAACTGCTTAAGCCTTGGAGAGGGCCGGTTGTTATTATTCGCGTTCTCCGCCCGCAGTGTGTCAGGATCCAGCATGGCAAGCGACGTTGGTTCGTGCACCCGTCACGTCTAAAACCTTACATTCAACCCTACACACCTCCTTCACATCTCCGGGGCCGAGAGCGCGACATGTCTGACGAGTCGCGCCGCGATGATGCTGCTTCTAACTCTCGGGCAGGTCCCGCTGCCCCGCCCTCAGGTGCCTTGGGAATGAAATCCGCCACGGCCGACCCAGCGGGAACAAGCTTGCCCGCGGGATCAGCGACCCAGGACACAAGCGCAACAGCGGGTCGTCGGTCCCCTCCCGCCTCCGTCGCGACCGATGGACCTGCCACTCGGTCTCGCTCAAAACTCAAACGATTTTCATGACCCCCGCCCACGAACTCGACGCCACTCACCTTTCCATCATGTATAGTGGGCGATTGGGGCGTGCGTTCATCCTGCATATATGTGTTTATACAGTGTTGTTCTGCATCGGTGACCACAGGAGGGGGAGAGGCGCTTTCTTCTCATTTTTTTTTCTTGATTTGTCACACACTCATTCTGATGGTTAACAAATAATTTCTTGTACAATTGTATTTTTTTTGACAGCCGGGTCGGCTGGAGGCTACGTAATGTAGTGACATAAGAAGGGAGGGGCTGCTGGGGGCTCTGGGTTCCCAGGTGGGTCCAGACGCTTAAGCCTCTGGGCGCCAGGCGTTGAGTTCCCAGGGGGTCCAGACGCTTAATCCCCTTGGCGCCGCCAAAGGGGGGGGCTGTGTGTGCTCTGTGGGATATCTGGGGGCGCACACGGCCCCACCCCTCGTTGTACCAGGCATAAAAGGAGAGCTCCCTGGACGATCGGGGCCCAGTTGTAACTCAAGACCCAAGACCCACGACCAGCCATCTGAAGACCCTGGGATGCTGTGAGAGCCAGCGCTGGGACTCTGGAACTCCCGACTCTACGACCTTGTGAGGGCGAGTTCCGGAGCGTAGCCAGAGTAGAGTATCTAGGCTGTGTAGCTAGGCTGTGTACCTAGGCTGTAACAGAGTATCAGGACTGTTGGACTGTTGGAGTGTTGTATTGTAATAAAGAAGTTACCTCTACAAGTGTCTCCGGAACCTGTTACACTTGTATTTACTCTCCGTAGGTTTTCATGGTTGTGCTGCTGTTCATGAACGCTGCCGCCGTTGTATTAAAAAGTGACACTTCATTTATTATTATTAGTTATTATTATTCATTATGGCTATCAGATTTCGTGATGCGATACGATATTAATTTTCACGACACGACGATAATAAATTCGGTTTCTCCTTTGAATTTGAAGCAGCACATTGCCCTTGCGATTTGTTTTTGTGTTTCGCCACTTCCAATGTGACCACCAACTCACCCCTCAGGGAAGTTGTTCCACTCTGCGAGAGCTCCGATGGGAGTCTTTGACCTCGCGACGCCCGCAGCACAATCGCGAGAGAATTTGGGGAAGCAAAAGAATAAAATAAAATAAAAATACGAAGATAAATGTGAATCGACGCAGCGGTGTGTGTGCGTGCCGTGTGCGTGTGTGCCGTGTGTGTGCCGTGTATGTGCCGTGTGTGTGCGTGTGTGCCATGTGTGTGCCGTGTGTGCGTGCCGTGTGTGCGTACCGTGTGTGTGTGCGTGCCGTGTGTGTGCCGTGTGTGTGCGTGCCGTGTGTGTGTGTGCGTGCCGTGTGTGTACGTGCCGTGTGCGTGCATGCTGTGTGTGTGCATGGTGTGTGCCGTGTGTCTGCGTTCCGTGTGCGTGCCGTGTGTGCGTGCCGTGTGCGTGCCGTGTGCGTGCCGTGTGCGTGCCGTGTGTGTGTGTGTGTGCGTGCATGCCGTGTGTGTGTGTGTGCGCTGCCACCCTCAGGTTAAGTACATTTTTTCGGACAAAACTGGAACCCTCACCTGCAACATCATGCAGTTCAAGAAGTGCTCCGTGGCCGGCGTGATGTACGGGTACGTCTCTCGCTGCTGGCGTGATCCGTGCGGGGACGGACCGTGGCACTGCCACACACACACAACTTTAATGACCGCTTTGAGGCCAGCTTTGTCAAGCCGCACAATGACGACAATTTCAAGTGCCACCACGTAGGCGGTGACGCCGTCATAGCGCTCGTGCCAGGTTAAGTGGGTTCACCGACTGAGACGACTGGGAGATGCACCACGACCTGTGCCCCCTGCCGTGTCAACTTGGCGTGTTTTAGTCGCCTGGCGCTCCGCTCGTTGTTGTGAGCGTCACTCCTCTGTCTACGGCTGTTGTTGGAGGGCCGCTGCTTCCAACTGCCCTGTAGCGTCCTACTCACCCTCACCCTCTATCCGGCCAAACGGAAGCTGCTTCGTCGTGCGGTGGCTGGGCCTGTGGTGGCACGTGTAGCCTTAATAGACTGTCGGGGCAAGTGCTGTTAGCGAGCACCTATGAAGGCCGGCACGGCACTCGAGGGGATGGGTGGCCACCACCTTTGTCTCCCGAAGTGGCAATGTTTACATACTGCACCAGGTACTCATTTGTGGCTGAGTTGACCAGTGGATCAGAACCACTTCAGATAATCGCCACCGGTGTTGACAATGAACAGGAATCTAACTCGGGTCACTGAGGTTTGTAGCGCAGCGCGCTAGCCGCGACACTCCCCCGTATCATACGAGTCTCATCCCTCTGACCCTCCACGGCCCACGTGGAGATACTGGGGAGTCAGTCGCCTTCTCTCCGGCATCTCGGCCACGCTCGTTCTGATTTTGCTTCTCTTCTGTGCTGTTGAAAGTCGCTCAAGAGTTAAAATAAACTAAAGACAAGGGAAGCCCTCCGGCACACCTGCCTCCAGGACATGGGTGCCGAGGGGAATACTTTTAGCAGTGGCTTTCATCTACCCGATGTTCGGTCAAAAAAGAATTGGCCAAACATCGTGATGCAAGACACTCGGGAGAGGCTTTTGGGGATAAATAAAGAGCATTATTTATATTTCATTGTTAATCAGATCGCCATTCCTTCGTGGCTAGCGCACTGGACTTGCAATCCAGAGGTCGCCGGTACGACTCCATCTCCCAGCGCGCCAGTTGGAACAACGGTGAAAGTTTCCTAAATCCACCAAGCAATACAAATGGGTTCCACCACAGTTGGTCGACCGACAGGTCACGTGCTTGTGGGATAAAGTGTGGGTGCTCTCACCTCTACCGAGATGTCCGGCCAGTGTGGAAGAGTAGGCCAAAATACCCTCCAGAGGGGCCTCTCTATTGGAGGCTCTTCTGCCAGCGGTGGCGCCAGCGAGCGGTTGCGGGGGCTGTTGCCCGCGGCTTGCCGAGCCGACGCTGTAGTTGGGGCAAGGGTAGACGAAGTCTGACCAAGTCAGCCACCATGGCGTCGTCGTTGTCGTTGTTTTAAATCCCAATTGGAATGTTTTTAGAAACGTGCGTCTAGATTGTTCACATTATGTTGCTGCTATAAATGTCTGCGTGATAATAAGCCACTTCGTTGAGCTATCATTTGTGGCCAGGTCACTTTTGAAAAATAGCTACGTACCTCAGTGGGGCCTTACCTGGTTAAATAAAATGAGTTTAGTTTGACTTCGATTTTTGTAAGTGATTTTTTTACCTTTCCTATACTTTGCACTCCTACCGTGTTGTTGTATTGTTGTTGTAACGTTCTGACCTCGTACCCCTCCTGGACATCTGTGATAAGAACTTTATAGCTCATCCGATTGCCTCCAGCATAAATAAAGATTCTCCGTCTCTCTCGATGGCCCCCAGGAACGAGGCGGCGTCACTTGAGAGCATCAAGGATGGCGTCTGCACGGCCGTCATGGAAAACTTGCAGTGCAATCACGTGAGCCGCTCACACGCCACGAACCACCAATCACACGCCACGAACCACACGCCACGAACCACAAACCACACGCCACGAACCACACACCTCTAACCACAAACCACACGCCACGAACCACACGCCTCTAACCACAAACCACACGCTACGAACCACACGCCACGAACCACAAACCACACGCCACGAACCACACGCCACGAACCACACGCCTCTAACCACACGCCTCTAACCACAAACCACACGCTACGAACCACACGCCACGAACCACACGCCACGAACCACAAACCACACGCCACGAACCACACGCCTCTAACCACAAACCACGAACCACACGCCACGAACCACACGCCTCTAACCACAAACCACACGCTACGAACCACATGCCACGAATCACACGCCTCTAACCACAAACCACGAACCACACGCCTCTAACCACAAACCACCAATCACACGCCACGAACCACAAACCACAAGCCACCAATCACAAACCACACGCCACGAACCACACGTCACGAATGACATGCCATAAACCGCATGGTTAAATAGTTCCTTACACCCCTGGTTGTGGGTTCTATCCGAACCCTGACGACTGCTGGAGTTTGCGGTGTCTCTTTCTGCCCATGATCCCCTCATTGAGAATCAACAACACGCGGTCAGAGTATTTGGCTGCTCTACACTTCCACGTGACGATCATCCACTTGGTTGAGCCATCACTTGTGGCCAGGTTGCTTGTGAAGAATAGCTTCATCGCTCAGTGGGCCTTACCTGGGAACATAAAAATAGTTGGTTTTAAAACTAGAGACACGGCGTTAACCCTGCCGGTCGGTCTCGCCCCGTGGTGGTGCCATTTGTCTTCAGCCCACGAGTGCCGTGATCCGGGATTTCCTCACCATGATGGCCGTCTGCCATACGGTGATTCCCGAGCGCTCCGAGGGAAGCATCATCTACCAGGCCACGTCCCCCGGTGAGCGCCGCGTACACCCCGTGGTGGTGGGTGGGTGGTTGGTTGGGTTGGTGGGTGGGTGGGTTGGTGAGTGGGTGAGTGAGTTGGTGAGTGGGTTGGTGAGTGGGTGGGTGGGTGGGTGGGTTGGTGAGTGGGTGGGTTAGTGAGTGGGTGAGTGGGTTGATGAGTGGGTGGGTTTGTGGGTTGGTGAGTTGGTGGGTGGGTTGGTGAGTGGGTGAGTGGGTTGGTGAGTGGGTGGGTGGGTTGGTGAGTGGGTTGGTGAGTGGGTGGGTTGGTGGATTGGTGAGTGGGTGGGTGGGTTGGTGGGTGGGTGGGTGGGTTGGTGAGTGGGTGAGTGAGTGGGTGGGTTGGTGAGTGGGTGAGTTGGTTAGTGAGTGAGTGGGTGGGTTGGTGAGTGGGTGAGTGGGATGGTGAGTGTGTGGGTTGGTGGGTTGGTGAGTAGGTGGGTGGGTGGGTTGGTGAGTGGGTGAGTGGGTTAGTGAGTGAGTGGGTGGGTTGGTGAGTGGGTGAGTGGGATGGTGAGTGGGTGGGTTGGTTGGTTGGTTGGTGAGTGGGTAGGTGGGTTGGTGAGTGGGTGGGTGGGTTGGTGAGTGGGTTGGTGAGTGGGTGGGTGGGTTGGTGAGTGGGTGAGTGGGTGAGTGGGTTGGTGAGTTGGTGGGTGGGTGGGTTGGTGAGTGGGTGGGTGGGTTGGTGAGTGGGTGGGTGGGTTGGTGAGTGGGTGGGTGGGTTGGTGAGTGGGTGAGTGAGTGGGTTGGTGAGTGGGTGGGTTGGTGGGCTGGTGAGTGGGTGGGTGGGTTGGCCGGAACGGGCCTGGTGATTTCAGAAAGTCCCCGGTGTCGTGAAGTATTTTTTAAACAAAACTGCGGATCTTGTCCTTGAATGTGGCCGCGGTCCGCTGCCACGGCGTCATGGTTAACGACCTGGACTTGCGATCCAGAGGTCGCCGGTTCGAATAGATCTCCCGGTGAGGCAGCTAACACATTTGGAACCTCCGTCCCCGTCGACCCAGCAGTACGCTAGGGTACATCGCACTTAGTCGATGGGCAGGTCGCGCGTGGTGTGGTAAAGTGTGGGTGCCCCTCCCCGCCCCTTCCAAGGTGCCTGGCCAGTGTTGAAGAATAAGCCAGCTCCCCTCTAGAGGGGGGCTCCCTCTAGTGCAGTACCTTCTACCAGCAGTGGCATGAGCAAGAAATTGCAAGGGTTGTACCTAAACCAGGGGTGGGGAACTTTTTTTCTGCCAAGGGCCATTTGGATATTCATAACATCATTCGTGGGTCATACAAAATTATTAACTTAAAAATGAGTCTGTTATATTTGGTCAAACATTTTATTAACTCGCCCCGAATGTGATTGCTGGAACTGCTTCTCTTTGGTGAGGCGTGTGATGTTAGCTGGTATTGATGATGTTGCTACTCGCAACTGCTTTTCCAGGTTTGCTCCTAGATTTATTGAATTTCGAGTCCCGCCTGCGGTTGCCTTGGCAGGGCCAGACCAAATGATTTAGCGGGCCTTGTACGGCCCGGGGGCCGGACGTTCCTCACCCCTGGCTCCCTTTTTCGTGGGAGGGGCTACCTGGGGAGTGGGAGGGGCAACCTGTGGAGTGGATAGGGCTACCCAGGGAATGGGAAGGGCTACCTTAGTCTTGTGTGGGGCTACTTGGGGAGTGGGAGGGGCTACCTGGGGAGTGGGAGGGGCTACCTGGGGAGTGGGAGGGGCTGCCTGGGGAGTGAGAGGGGCTGCCTGGGGAGTGAGAGGGGCTACCCGAGTGGGAGGGGCTACCCGAGTGGGAGGGGCTACTTGGGGAGTGGGAGGGGCTTCCTGGGGAGTGGGAGGGGCTACCTGGGGAGTGGGAGGGGCTGCCTGGGGAGTGAGAGGGGCTACCCGAGTGGGAGGGGCTACCCGAGTGGGAGGGACCACCCGAGTGGTTGAGTGAGCATGGCCATGGAACGGTGGGAGGGGCTGCCACTTTGCCACTTGTCCCGGCCGAGCCTCGCGTACACGCGGTGGATCGCCGCGTTGGTTTGACTGACGCGCTCGCGTGCGTCGCGTGCGTCGCGTGCGACTGAGTGCAGACGAGAGCGCGCTGGTGCGAGCGGCCAAAGAAATGGGGTTCACGTTCTGCGGACGCACGCCCGACTCCATCATCATTGACGCCGTACGTTCGTCCCCTCTCCTCCACTACGCCCACTGCGCGTCCCGCGCCGGCGAAGCTGCAGGCGTGGGTGGCTTACCCCAAGAATTGATCGATCTTTATTTATATATTTGTACAAGCACCCCCACACGTCCTTTGGTCGCGACCATCCATCCATCCCCACAATTCGGGCGTGATGTCCTGCCAGCCAGCCAGCCAGCAAAACTTTTTGTTCTATCTAGTATGAGTATGATGTTAGGGTGCCACTCAAATTTCCACGTTGTGTCCACCACGTTTCTCGTTTCAGCTGGGCAAGGAGGAGACCTACAAGCTCCTCAATGTGCTGGAGTTCTCCAGGTCTGTCTGTGACGTGGACGAGCACTCAGTCTGTCACGGGAGGACTACCACTTTGAATGGACCACCCGCCCAAACCCACCCACCCACTATCTAAAACCACCCACCTATTGAAACCCACCCACCAACTAATTTCCTCATTCAACCACTTACCCATCCACTCACTGACTCTCCCATCCACCTATTCACCTACCCACTAACCCACCCACTGAATCACTCACCCACTGAATCACCCACCCACTAACCCACCCATTGAATCACCCACCCACTAACCCACCCATTGAATCACCCACCCACTAACCCACCCACTGAATCACCCACCCACTAACCCACCCACTGAATCACCCATCCACCCACCCACTCACCTGCGTGTGCATGCGTCGCCCTGCGTGCCGCTGCAGCAATCGCAAGCGGATGTCGGTGATCGTGAGGACGCCCAGCGGGAGCCTCAAGCTATACTGCAAAGGAGCGGTGAGCGTGGCCTTCTACTCACAGTGGGCGCCACGGTGGCTAGGAGATGTTAACTACTTCGCCTGGTTTGCAGGAGGTCGTGGGTTCTACCCCGACCCTGACGCCTGCTGCTGTATATTTGGAGTTTGCGGGCCTCCCGCTCTCCCCGTGGCTGCGTGGATTTTTTTCCAGGTCTTCCGGTTTTTCCTTCCACATTTAGAGTCAACATGCGTTTAGAGTATTTGGTTATTATTAATTTCCACATGATAAGCCACTTCGTTGAGATATAATTTGTGGCCAGGTCGCATCTGAAAAAGACCTACATTTCTCAGTGGGCCGCCCCAATTAATACTGCGGTTCGTATTAACTGGGCAGATCAATCGCTCTTTATTTTACGTGCTAATGTTGCCCTTCATCAAGTAGGTATCAGTGCATATTGCAATGGAAGGGGAACGCTACAGGGGGCATGCAGAAACATGAAAGATAACAAAAACCCATCACGCCCTCAGTGGCTAACACCGACTGAGCAGAGTAAATTGTAGCCATGCGCTTGATAAAGTGCAACCGTGCGCAACAAACCGCGTAAGAAAGTGAAGCAGGTAAATACAAATGAATGAAAATGAAAGAGGCAGACGGTCGCCGTCCGCTTCAGAGCGTCGCGTAAATGGATCCCGCGTCGTCGCTTGCAAGAGCTGGCCACCGTGCGCTGGCGTCACCGTCCACGTTTGCCAAATTAGAAAAAAACGTCAACGGCAAGCGACTTCACCTGGGATGTAACACGCGGCAATAATCGGCCCCTCCTGCACAAACCTGGCAGCACCCTCCGGAGAACGAGTCGGGAGAATGTCCCGGGTGAGACAGTGGAGTTGTTCGGCATGAAAGTCGCATCTGTTGTGCCGGTCGTCTTAATGCCCTCGCAGCCTCGCAGCCTCTCGGGATCTGTGAGCGCTGCCGGCTCCATCACTCTCGTTCTGTTGGGGATCCGTCAACGTTATTACAAATGGGCGTTGTGTCATCCACCGTTGTTGGCCGCGTCGTGAGGTCATGACGGCCCAAGCGAAGCCCACCACCACCACCACCACCGCTACCGGGTACGGTGCCGGCAGGCCGGAGCGGCCCGCCGTGGCCTCACGGAGCGGTGGGTTCTGCGTTGCAGGACAACGTGATCTACGACCGTCTGGCCTCGAGCGCGCTCTACAAGGAGGCCACGCTGCAGCACCTGGAGGAGTGCGCCAGCGAAGGTGAGAGGGCAGCAGCGGCGGCCCGGCACACCCTCGCACTGGCACGGTTGGCTACGTATGGTGCGAAATAAGTTCACGGTACATACACCCCACGCTCTACCCCACGCTCCACCCCACGCTCCACCCCACGCTCCACCCCTCGCTCTACCCCCACGCTCCACCCCGCTCCACCCCACGCTCTACCCCACGCTCCACCCCGCTCCACCCCACGCTCTACCCCACGCTCTACCCCACGCTCCACCCCACGCTCCACTCCACGCTCCACCCCTCGCTCTACCCCACGCTCCACCCCACGCTCCACCCCACGCTTTACCCCACGCTCCACCCCATGCTCCACCCCACGCTTTACCCCACGCTCTACCCCACGCTCTACCCCACGCTCCACCCCACGCTTTACCCCACGCTCCACCCCACGCTCCACCCCACGCTCTAACCCTACGCTCTACCCCACGCTCCACCCCACGCTCCACCCCACGCTCCACCCCACGCTTTACCCCACGCTCCACCCCGCCGTACGCGGCCTGCTGCCCGACTCTTGCGCGTGCCACCATTTGGACCGCCGGTTGTCCACCCAGCGGAGTCCACCCAATTTTTTAACTGCCAAGCTGGGAGATGGAATCGAACCACGCTACCTGCAGCGCAGATGACGGTGATGATGGCCTTGATGGCGATCATGGCGATGATGGCGATGATGGTAGTGATGGTAATGATGGCGATGGTAGTGACGGTAATGATGGTGATGATTGTGATGATGATGATGATGACGGTTATGATGGTAGTGATGATGGCCATGATGGTGATGACTGATGATAATGGTGATGACAGAGATGACGGTGATGATGGTGATGACGGTGATGGTGATGACGGCTATAATGACGATGGCAATGGTGATGATGATGGTGGCGATGACAATGACGGCCGCGATGGCGATGGTGATGATGATGGTGATGACGATGATGATGGCGATGATGATGGCGATCATGGCGACGGCGATGATGACGACGATGGCGACGGTGCCGCTGGGCAGGCCTGCGCACGCTGTGCTTTGCGGAGCGGGGGCTATCGGAGGCGGAGTTCGAGGCGTGGCTGGGCGAGTACCGCGAGGCGAGCACGGCGCTGCACGAGCGCTCCGCCCGCCTCGAGGCCTGCTTCGAGACCATCGAGAAGGTGCCCCTCCTGCACCGCCACCGCCACGGTCGCAATCTCTCCATCAGAATCGTCTCTTTGGTCCAGTAAGGGAGGCGACCCCCCAGGTGACGTGGGAACCCCCAGGTGACCCCCCAGGTGACGTGGGACCCCCCAGGTGACCCCCCAGGTGACGGGGGACCCCCCAGGTGACTGGGAATCGCCACTCACGGCCGTTGATATCGTTTATCACAGAGTGCTCACCTGGCGAGCGTGGCGTGTGTGGTGAGCGTGGCGTGTATGGTGAACGTGGCGTGTGTGGCGTGTGTGGCGTGTGTGGTGAGTGTGGCGTGTGTGGCGAGTGTGGTGTGTATGGTGAACATGGCGTGTGTGGTGAGTGTAGCGTTTGTGGTGTGTGTGGTGAGCGTGGCGTGTGTGGTGAGTGTAGCGTGTATGGTGAACGTGGCGTGTGTGGCGTGTGTGGTGAGTGGCGTGTGTGGTGAGCGTGGCGTGTATGGTGAACGTGGCGTGTGTGGCGTGTGTGGTGAGTGTGGCGTGTGTGGCGAGTGTGGTGTGTATGGTGAACGTGGCGTGTGTGGTGAGTGTAGCGTTTGTGGTGTGTGTGGTGAGCGTGGCGTGTGTGGTGAGTGTAGCGTGTGTGGCGAGCGTGGCGTGTATGGTGAACGTGGCGTGTGTGGCGAGTGTGGCGTGTGTGGCGTGTGTGGCGAGTGTGGTGAGTGTGGCGTGTGTGGCGAGCCTGGCGTGTGTGGTGAGTGTGGCATGTGGGGTGAACGTGGCGTGTGTGGTGAGCGTGGTGTGTGTGGTGAGTGTGGCGTGTGTGGCGAGCGTGGCGTGTGTGGCGAGCGTGGTGAGCGTGGCGTGTGTGGTGAGTGTGGCGTGTGTGGTGAGCGTGGCGAGCGTGGTGAGTGTGGTGTGTGTGGCGAGCCTGGCGTGTATGGTGAACGTGGCGTGTGTGGCGAGTGTGGCGTGTGTGGCGTGTGTGGCGAGTGTGGTGAGTGTGGTGAGTGTGGCGTGTGTGGCGAGCCTGGCGTGTGTGGTGAGTGTGGCGTGTGTGGTGAGTGTGGCGTATGGGGTGAACGTGGCATGTGTGGTGTGCGTGGTGTGTGTGGTGAGTGTAGTTTGTGTGGCGAGCGTGGCGTGTATGGCGTGTGTGGCGTGTGTGGCGTGTGTGGTGAGTGTGGCGTGTGTGGCGAGTGTGGTGAGTGTGGCGTGTGTGGCGAGCCTGGCGTGTGTGGTGAGTGTGGCGTGTGGGGTGAACGTGGCGTGTGTGGTGAGCGTGGTGTGTGTGGTGAATGTGGCGTGGGTAACGAGCGTGGCGTGTGTGGCGAGCGTGGCGTGTGTGGCGAGCGTGGTGAGCGTGGCGAGCATGGTGAGTGTGGTGAGCGTGGTGAGCGTGGCGAGCATGGTGAGTGTGGTGAGCGTGGTGTGTATGGTGAGCGTGGTGTGTGTGGTGAGTGGCGTGTATGGTGAGTGTGGCGTGTGTGGCGAGCGTGGCGTTGTGGGGCGAGCGTGCTGTGTGTGGCGAGCGTGGGCATGTTGTGGGCGTGTGTGGCGTGTGTGGTGAGTGTGGCGTGTGTGTGGCGAATGTGGCGAGGAACGTGGCGAGCGTGGTGAGTGTGGTGTGAGTGGCGAGTGTGGCGAACGTGGCGTGTGTGGCGAGTGTGGCGAGCGTGGTGAGTGTGGTGAGTGTGGTGTGTGTGGCGTTCGTGGCGTGTGTGGCGAGCGTGGCATGCGTGGCGTGTGGGGCGAGCGTGGTGAGCGTGGCGTGCGTGCGTGGCGATCGTGGCGTGTGGGGCGTGCGTGGTGAACGTGGCGTGCGTGGCGAACATGGCGCGCGTGGCGTGCGCCCCATAGGATCTGCTGCTGCTGGGCGCGACGGCAATCGAAGATAAGCTGCAGGACGGAGTCCCCGAGACGATCGCCACGCTCATCCGTGCAAACATCCGCATCTGGGTGCTCACGGGAGACAAGCAGGAGACGGCCATCAACATCGGTTCGCCCGGCACTGCCACGCGGCCAGCAGCATCGTTACCCTCCCCCCCCCCCCCCCCCCCACAGTTCCCACACTTCGGCTCGACTCTCCAACCCCGCTGGATTTGTGTTTGCTGTCGCTGTCTGTTTCAACTTCTCACTCGAGTCTACAAATCCCTCCATGGTGGTGCCCCTGCTGTATCTTACTCTGTCCCAAGCCGCCCTCTATGCTCCCAGCTTCAACCGCCCCTCTCTGTGTCTCCCTCGCCCTGCGCCCACTCTAGCTCCCCTCTCGCTCCCCTCTCGCTCCCCTCTCGCTCCCCCTCTCGCTCCCCTCTCGCTCCCCTCTCGCTCCCATCTCGCCCCTCTCGCTCCCCTCTCGCTCCCTCTCTCGCTCCCCTCTCGCTCCCCTCTCGCTCCCCTCTCGCTCCCCTCTCGCTCCCCTCTCGCTCCCCTCTCGCTCCCCTCTCGCTCCCATCTCGCTCCCATCTCGCTCCCATCTCGCTCCCCTCTCGCTCCCCTCCTCGCTCCCCTCTCGCTCCCCTCTCGCTCCCATCTCGCTCCCCTCTCGCTCCCCTCTCGCTCCCCTCTCGCTCCCCTCTCGCTCCCCTCTCGCTCCCATCTCGCTCCCCTCTCGCTCCCCTCTCGCTCCCATCACGCTCCCATCTCGCTCCCATCTCGCTCCCCTCTCGCTCCCCTCTCGCTCCGCTCTCGCTCCCATCTCGCTCCCATCTCGCTCCCCTCTCGCTCCCCTCTCACCCTGCTCTCGCTCCCATCTCGCTCCCATCTCGCTCCCATTTCGCTCCCCTCTCGCTCCCCTCTCGCTCCCCTCTCGCTCCCCTCTCGCTCCCCTCTCGCTCCCATCTCGCTCCCATCTCGCTCCGCTCTCGCTCCCCTCTCTCTCCCCTCTCGCTCCCCTCTCGCTCCCCTCTCCCTCCCCTCTCGCTCTCCTCTCGCTCCCTTCTCGCTCCCATCTCGCTCCCATCTCGCTCCCATCTCGCTCCCATCTCGCTCCCATCTCGCTCCCATCTCGCTCACCTCTCTCTCCCCTCTCGCTCCCCTCTCGCTCCCCTCTCGCTCCCTCTCGCTCCCATCTCGCTCCCATCTCGTTCCCCTCTCGCTCCCCTCTCGCTCCCATCTCGCTCCCATCTCGCTCCCCTCTCGCTCCCATCTCGCTCCCATCTCGCTCCCATCTCGCTCCCATCTCGCTCCCATCTCGCTCCCCTCTCGCTCCCCTCTCGCTCCCCTCTCGCTCCCCTCTCGCTCCCCTCTCGCTCCCCTCTCGCTCCCCTCTCGCTCCCCTCTCGCTCCCCTCTCGCTCCCCTCTCGCTCCCCTCTCGCTCCCATCTCGCTCCCCTCTCGCTCCCATCTCGCTCCGCTCTCGCCCCCCTCTCTCTCCCCTCTCGCTCCCCTCTCGCTCCCCTCTCCCTCCTCTCTCCCTCCCCTCTCGCTCCCCTCACGCTCCCCCCTCGCTCCTCTCCACCGGAACCAACTACCCCTGCACCATACAGAGCGATCATCTTCACTACAACAACCTGCAGCTTCCGTTCCACCCTTAACACAACCCCCATCTCTTCTCCCCTTGCCCATCATCGTCTTGCCACTGCCCCCCAGCTACGACAGGCCTACCCCTATCATTACCCCTACACCTATCACTACCCCTATCACTACCCCCTATCACTACCCCTATCACTACCCCTACACCTATCACTACCCCTATTGCTACCCCTACCATTATCACTACCCCTACTACGATAACTATAACTACTCCTACACCTATCACTACCCCTATCACTATCCCTATCACTATCACTACCCCTATCACTATCCCTATCACTACCACTACCCCTATCGCTACCCCTATCACTACCCCTATCACTACCCCTATCACTACCCCTATCACTACCACTACCCCTATCACTACCACTACCCCTATCACTACCCCTATCACTACCCCTATCACTACCACTACCCCTATCGCTACCCCTATCACTACCCCTATCACTACCACTACCCCCATCGCTACCCCTACCGCTACCCCTACCGCTACCCCTACCGCTACCCCTACCGCTACCCCTATCGCTACCCCTATCACTACCCCTATCACTACCACTACCCCTATCGCTACCCCTATCACTACCGCTACCCCTACCACTACCCCCATCGCTACCCCTACCACTACCCCCATCGCTACCCCTACCGCTACCCCTGCCGCTACCCCTATCGCTACCCCTACCGCTACCCCTATCGCTACCCCTACCGCTACCCCTATCGCTACCCCTATCACTACCCCTATCGCTTCCCCTATCACTATCACTACCCCTACCCCTATCACTACCCCTATCACTACCCCAACCCCTCCTTAACCACTCCCGCCTGTTCTCCTTACTTCCACGTATAACTACACCACCATCTGTAATAAGAGCCCCACTATTTCTTATCTCTAACCACTATCGTCTTACATACAATATGATCATTGTTTACATAGCAGTGCTTTGCAGTAAGGTGCTGCTATGTAAATCAATACAAGACATCAGACAAGATGAGATGGTATCATGAAGTCTCCCCATGGGTGTCAGACCTGGTCGAGCGTCAGCGAGTTTGGTGAAGGTTTGGTGAAGGTTTGGCGAAGGTTTGGTGCTTGGAGGCCAGCGGCCACCCTGGTGAACGCTGCCGGTACGCTCACCACTGACACGGCAAGAGCGTAATCCCCAGCCTGTGTGTGCCACAGGTTACTCCACCCGCCTGCTCAACCAGGACATGGGCCTCATCATCATCAACGAGAGTTCCAAGGATGTGAGCCCATCGTTGTTATCACCACCTTAACCTTTATTGATACTACCGCCAATACCACCATCAACACTATCATCAACACCACCACCGTCATCAACATCATCAATACCGCCAACACCACCATCACGACCATCACCACCAACACCGCCACCATCAACACCATCAACACCAACACCATCACAACCACCATCATCACCACCACCATCAACACTATCATCACCACCATCAATACCACCATGAACACCACCGTCACCATCAACACCACCATTATTACTTTTTGGTTCTTTCGGTAAAGTCAAGTAGGTAGAAAAATAATAGATCACGACGTTTCAATCGCAACGCAAGCAATCGTCATCAGGTGGGATAACCACAATAAGAAAAAACTGCTGAAGTAGGCGAGAGATCTGCTGTGGCACGAGGTTATATAGTAGTGTATAGTGTAGTGTATAGTGTAGTGTATATTAGTGTATAGTGTAGTGTATAGTAGTGTATATAGTAGTGTATAGAGTAGTGTATAGTGTAGTGTATAGTGTAGTGTATAGTAGGCCTCGGCAGCAGTAGGGGGGAGAGAGAAGGGGGGGGGAGGTGGGGCATAAAGTGGACCCCGCGGCAGCACCCGGGTCACTGGAGTAGAGTGGACCACCGCGGCAGCACTGGGGACATCGGCTGCAGGGGGGGAGCGAGAAAGGGGGGGGGGGTGGGGGAAGGAGGCGGGGCAGACAGTGGACCCCGCGGCAGCACCCGGGTCACTGGAGTGGAGATCGGAGAGAGATGCACAGAGAGAGAGAAAGACACAGAGAGTCGGAAATAACAGCTGACATAGGCAGGTAGGATGGTAACATCACAGTCAGTTAAGACTTTACCTGGTTAATAACGTCCTTCCAATGATTGCTCAGTTTGTACCCATCCTCTCGGTTGAAGTTGTGTCTGTGTTTATACATCTGGATGTCTTCATGTACAAATCTCTGATAAAGCCGGTGGGTTTGTAGAGTACCTTCGTCTTGGAAAAGTCAATTTCGTGTGAGCCCACAGCGTTAAAACAATGATCAGCAACGGCAGAGGTATTGGTCCTACCGTATTTCAGATCTGCCTTGTGTTCGCGTACGCGGTCCGATACATGTCGTTTCGCTTTCCCAATGTAACTGCTGCCACAGCCACAACTTAGTTTGTAGACACCCGGGTATTGCATATCAGGAATCGCATCCTTTACAGATGGGATCAAATCACGGATTTTGTATACTGTGTTGAAAGGAACCTGGATCTTGTGTTTGTTTAAGATTTTGTAAATCTTTTTGGTACCCCTATGTATGGCAAAGTGATGGTATTGGTTGGATCCTCAGATGGTTGTCTCCCCATGGCTGGGGAGACAGCTTTGCGGATTGTACGGTCAGAATATTCGTTCATCTTGAGGGCTTGGTGTACGTGCTCCAGCTCACTGGTTAGGTGATGCTGGTTGGAGATGCAACGGGCCCTATAGTGTAGTGTTTTGATGAGGGAATTCTTCTGGGCTGGATGGTGGTGGGAGTCAGGCTTTAGATAGGCATCTGTGTGGGTGGCTTTCCTGTAGACAGAGTGTCCCAACGAGCCATCAGGTCTCTTCTCGATCAAAACATCTATGAATGGTAGCTTGCCATCCTTTTTCCACTTCCATGGTGAATTTGATAGATGGGTGTATGGAATTGATGTGGTTGAGAAATTGGTTAATTGCTGGCAGGCCATGTGGCCAGATGACGAAGGAAGGACGTAGGGTGGATGTCTGGATGGCATCTGTCTCAAATTTCTCCATGAAAACATTCGCTGGCGATAAGAGAGAACCCATTGGGGTACCCTCATTTTGTTTGTATAATGTACCATTCCAGGTGAAGTAAGTGTTGGCAAGGCAGTGCCTTACCAAAGTTGGTACATCTGGATTCAGTCCCTGTTGGACAAAGTCTTCAATTGTATCAGGTACAGGTACCTTGGTGAACAGGGAGACTACATCGAAACTGACAAGTAAATCATCCAGAGACAGTGAGATGTCCTTGATTAGAGAAACCAAGTGAGCTGAGTTAAGTACAGCTGAGGTGGACTTGCCCGTGAAAGGAAGCAGGGTCTCACACAGATATCGGGCCAGTTTGTAGGTGGGTGAGTTAATGGTGGAGACGATAGGACGGAGCGGGGTAGCTTCTTTGTGGATCTTTGGAAAGCCATAAAATCTGGGTGGTCTAGCAGCCGAAGGGTTTAGAGAGCGCTGCTTGGTCGAATTGATAAGAGAAGTCGAATTAGTGATGATATTGTTGGTTTTTGTAGCTCGGCGGTTGGTGGGATCTCTGTTGATTTTGGTACAGCTACCATCATTAAGAAGGCCCTGAATTTTGTTTTTGTAAGTGGTTTTATCCATGATGACAGTGACATTGCCCTTGTCGGCTGAGAGGATGACAATGTCATCTCTGTTTTTTAATTGAGAGAGTTCAAAACGCTCGTCCTTGCTGATGTTGCTAATGGGTTTCTTAGCGTTTTTGAGGATAGCAGCGATTTCAGATCTTGCAACGTCTGCCGGGATATGTTCCAAGCCTTTGAGGGCTACGTCGACCTGGGCAATGATATCATCCACTGGGATGTGTTTAGGGGTGACTGTGAAATTCAACCCTTTAGCTAGTACCGATTTTAGGCTGTCAGAAACTGGGATGTTACTATGATTGATTACAATCTTGTTAACATTTAACTTTTTAGCGTGTGGCTCTGGCTTATTTTTTGACAAGAGGTTGAATTTGGCAATCAAGTTAACTTACCACCACCAATACCATCACACCGTCACACCGTCACCCTGTCACTCTGTCACACTTCCTTATGTCACCCTGTCACACCATCACACGTCACACCGTCACACGTCACACCGTCACACCACCGCATGTCACACCGTCACCCTGTCACCCTGTCACACTTCCTTATGTCACCCTGTCACACCATCACACGTCACACCGTCACACCGTCACACCACCGCATGTCACACCGTCACAGCGCCGTGCGTCACACCGTTACAGCCCCGTGCGTCACACCGCGTGCAGGCGACTCGCGCCGAGCTGACGGCGCAGCTGGAGGATCTTGGCGAGCATGTGAACCGCGAGAACGACTTGGCGCTCATCGTGGACGGCAAGTCGCTCGTCTACGCCCTCGACCCCGAGCTGCGCAACGACTTCCTGCAGCTGGCGCTCTCCTGCCGAGCCGTCATCTGCTGTCGGTGAGGCTCGGGAGGCGCCACCTCGGTTTGTTTACGGCTCGGCGAATAGCCGGTGGGAAAACCACACTCGCGTCACGAGGGCCCAGCTCTGGCTCGGGTCAGGTGTGGCAGCTGAACATCCACCCGTACCGTGAGGGCCCCAGGCCGGCATCGCGTGGCTCGGTGTGCCAGCGGAATAGCGTCACGAGTGCCGCGTCCCTTTGGGTGTTGCGAGCGCCTCGCCTCCTTACGGGGTCCCCCCTGCCCACCCGCCCGCTCTCTCCGTGCCCCGCGTGCACGCCGCAGCGTGTCGCCGCTGCAGAAGTCGGAGATTGTGGACGCGGTGAAGAAGAAGGTCCGCGCGGCCATCACGCTGGCCGTGGGTGACGGCGCCAACGACGTGGGCATGATCAAGACGGCGCACGTCGGCGTCGGCATCAGCGGCAACGAAGGCCTGCAGGCCGTCAACTCCTCTGACTACTCCATCGCGCAGGTGGCGGCGCTCGCTCGATCGGTCCCGGCAGTCGGTTGCCCCCTCACCAACCCCCTTCCAGCCACTCACCGACCCCCAACAGCCACTCACCGACCCCCAACAGCCACTCACGGACCCCCTCCAGACACTCACCGACCCCCTCCAGCCACTCACCGACCCCCACCAGACACTCACCGACCCACTTCAGATACTCACCGACCCACTCCAGACACTCACCGACCCCCTCCAGACACTCACCGACCCCCTCCAGCCACTCACCGACCCCCACCAGACACTCACCGACCCACTTCAGATACTCACCGACCCACTCCAGACACTCAGCGACCCCCTCCAGACACTCACCGACCCACTCCAGACACTCACCGACCCCCTCCAGCCACTCACTGACCCCTCCAGCCACTCACCGACCCCCTCCAGATACTCACCGACCCCCTCCAGATACTCACCGACCCCCTCCAGCCACTCAACGACCCCCTCCAGACACTCACCGACCTCCTCCAGCCACTCACCGACCCCCACCAGACACTCACCGACCCACTCCAGACACTCACCGACCCCCTCCAGCCACTCACTGACCCCCTCCAGCCACTCACCGACCCCCTCCAGACACTCACCGACCCCCTCCAGACACTCACCGACCCCCTCCAGATACTCACCGACCCCCTCCAGCCACTCAACGACCCCCTCCAGATACTCACCGACCCCCTCCAGCCACTCACCGACCCCCACCAGACACTCACCGACCCACTCCAGACACTCACCGACCTCCTCCAGACACTCACCGACCCACTCCAGACACTCACTGACCCACTCCAGTCACTCACCGACCCCCTCCAGACACTCACCGACCCCCTCCAGCCACTCACCGACCCCCTCCAGTCACTCACCGACCCTCTCCAGCCACTCACCGACCCCATCCAGCCATCTTTAAACCTCCTTGCAATCTTGCCGGAAAGGATGTGTGCCAAGAAGCCGGCAACACACACAACGGCGATCGCAGTTGTCATGCGAATAGAACTAAAGAGTTTCTAGAAGTGAGCAGGGTTTGTGATTATTATTATAAGAACTTAGGAAATGCGATGATGACGATGACGGAAGGAGGGAATTCCAAAGTGCAGCAGTGCAAGGGAAGAAGCAGAAAGAGAAGTGAAGCAACCTGCAGCATGGTGAGTTGATGGATGAGTGGGTGAGTGAGTGGGTGAGTTGATGGGTGAGTGGGTGAGTGGGTGAGTTGATGGGTGAGTGGGTGAGTTGATGGGTTAGTGGGTGAGTGAATGGGTGAGTGGGTGAGTGAATGGGTGGGTGGGTGAATGGGTGAGTTGATGGGTGAGTGGGTGAGTTGATGGGTGAGTGGATGAGTTGATGGGTGAGTGGGTGAGTTGATGGGTTAGTGGGTGAGTGAATGGGTGAGTGGGTGAGTTGATGGGTGAGTGAATGGGTGAGTGGGTGAGTTGATGGGTGAGTGGGTGAGTGAATGGGTGAGTTGGTGAGGGGGTGGGTGAGTTTATGGGTGAGTGGGTGAGTTGGTGGATGAGTTGGTGAGTCGATGGGTGAGTGGGTGAGTGAGTGGGTGAGTTGGTGACTGAGTGAATGAGAGAGTGAATATGTGAGAGATCACGAGAGAGTGTTGTTGTTGTGACCTGCAGTGTAGTGGTTGAACTCAGTGTGGTGGTCACTGGGACAGAGTGAATAAATAGTATGTGTGTACGTATGTTTAACTTCTCTCACGTAGCCAACCGTGCTAATCGGAGGCGCGGGGGAAGGGCAACAAACGAAACACAAAAAGCAGTTCTAGATGACGATTTTAAAGTATACAGTTCCAGTGGCTCGCTAAAAATGACAAGGAGTTGGTTGACTGCGGGCGAGCGGGTCGGTGAGTGGCTGGAGAGGGTCGGTGAGTGTCTGGAGGGGGTCGGTGAGTGTCTGGAGGGGGTCGGTCAGTGTCTGGAGGGGGTCGGTGAGTGTCTGGAGGGGGTCGGTGAGTGGCTGGAGGAGGTCGGTTAGTGGCTGGAGGGGGTCGGTGAGTGTCTGGAGGGGGTCGGTGAGTATCTGGAGTGGGTCGGTGAGTGTCTGGAGGGGGTCGGTGAGTGTCTGCAGGGGGTCGGTGAGTGTCTGGAGTGGGTCGGTGAGTGTCTGGAGGGGGTCGGTGAGTATCTGGAGTGGGTCGGTGAGTGTCTGGAGGGGGTCGGTGAGTGTCTGGAGTGGGTCGGTGAGTATCTGGAGGGGGTCGGTGAGTATCTGGAGTGGGTCGGTGAGTGTCTGGAGGGGGTCGATGAGTGTCTGGAGGGGGTCGGTGAGTGTCTGCAGGGGGTCGGTGAGTGTCTGGAGTGGGTGGGTGAGTGTCTGGAGGGGGTCGGTGAGTATCTGGAGTGGGTCGGTGAGTGTCTGGAGGGGGTCGGTGAGTGTCTGGAGTGGGTCGGTGAGTGTCTGGAGGGGGTCGGTGAGTGTCTGGAGGGGGTCGGTGAGTGTCTGGAGGGGGTCGGTTAGTGGCTGGAGGGGGTCGGTGAGTGTCTGGAGGGGATCGGTGAGTGTCTGGAGGGGGTCGGTTAGTGGCTGGAGGGTGTCGGTGAGTGGCTGGAGAGGGTCGGTGAGTGTCTGGAGGGGGTCGGTGAGTGTCTGGAGGGGGTCGGTGAGTGTCTGGAGTGGGTGGGTGAGTGTCTGGAGGGGGTCGGTGAGTATCTGGAGTGGGTCGGTGAGTGTCTGGAGTGGGTCGGTGAGTGTCTGGAGGGGGTCGGTGAGTGTCTGGAGGGGGTCGGTGAGTGTCTGCAGGGGGTCGGTGAGTGTCTGGAGTGGGTCGGTGAGTGTCTGGAGGGGGTCGGTGAGTATCTGGAGTGGGTCGGTGAGTGTCTGGAGGGGGTCGGTGAGTGTCTGGAGTGGGTCGGTGAGTGTCTGGAGGTGGTCGGTGAGTGTCTGCAGGGGGTCGGTGAGTGTCTGGAGTGGATTAGTGAGTGGCTGGAGGGGGTCGGTGAGTGTCTGGAGTGGGTCGGTGAGTGTCTGGAGGGGGTCGGTGAGTGTCTGCAGGGGGTCGGTGAGTGTCTGGAGTGGGTCGGTGAGTGTCTGGAGTGGATTGGTGAGTGGCTGAAGGGGGTCGGTGAGTGTCTGGAGTGGATTTGTGAGTGGCTGGAGGGGGTCGGTGAGTGTCTCCAGTGGGTCGGTGAGTGTCTCCAGTGGGTCGGTGAGTGTCTGGAGTGAGTCGGTGAGTGTCTGGAGTGGATTGGTGAGTGGCTGGAGGGGGTCGGTGAGTGTCTGGAGTGGGTCGGTGAGTGGCTGGAGTGGGTCGGTGAGTGTGAGTTGATGGGTGAGTGGGTGAGTGAATGGGTGAGTGGGTGAGTTGATGGGTGAGTGAATGGGTGAGTGGGTGAGTGAATGGGTGAGTTGGTGAGTCGATGGGTGAGTGGGTGAGTGAGTGGGTGAGTTGGTGACTGAGTGAATGAGAGAGTGAATATGTGAGAGATCACGAGACAGTGTTGTTGTTGTGACCTGCAGTGTAGTGGTTGAACTCAGTGTGGTGGTCACTGGGACAGAGTGAATAAAGAGTATGTGTGTACGTATGTTTAACTTCTCTCACGTAGCCAACCGTGCTAATCGGAGGCGCGGGGGCAGGACAACAAACGAAACACAAAAAGCAGTTCTAGATGACGATTTTAAAGTATACAGTTCCAGTGGCTCGCTAAAAATGACAAGGAGTTGGTTGACTGCGGGCGAGAGGGTCGGTGAGTGGCTGGAGAGGGTCGGTGAGTGGCTGGAGGGGGTCGGTGAGTGGCTGGAGAGGGTCGGTGAGTGACTGGTGGTGGTCGGTGAGTGGCTGGAGAGGGTCAGTGAGTGACTGGAGTGGGTCGGTGAGTGGCTGGAGGGGGTCGGTGAGTGGCTGGAGAGGGTCGGTGAGTGTCTGGAGGGGGTCGGTGAGTGTCTGGAGTGGGTCGGTGAGTGGCTGGAGGGGGTCGGTGAGTGGCTGGAGGGGGTCGATGAGTGTCTGGAGGGGGTCGGTGAGTGTCTGGAGTGGGTTGGTGAGTGGCTGGAGTGGGTCGGTTAGTGGCTGGAGGGGGTCGATGAGTGGCTGGAGTGGGTCGATGAGTGGCTGGAGGGGGTCGGTGAGTGGCTGGAGCGGGTCGGTGAGTGTCTGGAGTGGGTTGGTGAGTGTCTGGAGTGGGTCGGTTAGTGGCTGGAGTGGGTCGGTGAGTGTCTGGAGGGGGTCGGTGAGTGTCTGGAGGAGGTCGGTGAGTGCCTGGAGGGGGTCGGTGATTGGCTGAAGGGGGTCGGTAAGTGTCTGCAGGAGGTCGGTGAGTGGCTGGAGGGGGTCGGTGAGTGTCTGGAGTGGGTCGGTTAGTGGCTGGAGTGGGTCGGTGAGTGTCTGGAGGGGGTCGGTGAGTGGCTGGAGGGGGTCGGTGAGTGTCTGGAGGAGGTCGGTGAGTGGCTGGAGGGGGTCGGTGAGTGGCTGGAGAGGGTCGGTGAGTGTCTGGAGGGGGTCGGTGAGTGTCTGGAGGGGGTCGGTCAGTGTCTGGAGGGGGTCGGTGAGTGTCTGGAGGGGGTCGGTGAGTGGCTGGAGGGGGTCGGTTAGTGGCTGGAGGGGGTCGGTGAGTGTCTGGAGTGGGTGGGTGAGTGTCTGGAGGGGGTCGGTGAGTGTCTGGAGTGGGTCGGTGAGTGTCTGGAGGGGGTCGGTGAGTGTCTGGAGGGGGTCGGTGAGTATCTGGAGTGGGTCGGTTAGTGTCTGGAGGGGGTCGGTGAGTGTCTGGAGTGGGTCGGTGAGTATCTGGAGGGGGTCGGTGAGTATCTGGAGTGGGTCGGTGAGTATCTGGAGTGGGTCGGTGAGTGTCTGGAGGGGGTCGGTGATTTACTGGAGGGGGTCGGTGAGTGTCTGCAGGGGGTCGGTGAGTGTCTGGAGTGGGTCGGTGAGTGTCTGGAGGGGGTCGGTGAGTATCTGGAGTAGGTCGGTGAGTGTCTGGAGGGGGTCGGTGAGTATCTGGAGGGGGTCGGTGAATGTCTGCAGGGGGTCGGTGAGTGTCTGGAGTGGGTCGGTGAGTGTCTGGAGGGGGTCGGTGAGTATCTGGAGTGGGTCGGTGAGTGTCTGGAGTGGGTCGGTGAGTGTCTGGAGTGGGTGGGTGAGTGTCTGGAGGGGGTCGGTGAGTATCTGGAGTGGGTCGGTGAGTGTCTGGAGGGGGTCGGTGAGTGTCTGGAGTGGGTCGGTGAGTGTCTGGAGGGGGTCGGTGAGTATCTGGAGGGGGTCGGTGAGTGTCTGCAGGGGGTCGGTGAGTGTCTGGAGGGGGTCGGTTAGTGGCTGGAGGGGGTCGGTGAGTGTCTGGAGGGGATCGGTGAGTGTCTGGAGGGGGTCGGTTAGTGGCTGGAGGGTGTCGGTGAGTGGCTGGAGAGGGTCGGTGAGTGTCTGGAGGGGGTCTGTGAGTGTCTGGAGGGGGTCGTGAGTGTCTGGAGTGGGTGGGTGAGTGTCTGGAGGGGGTCGGTGAGTATCTGGAGTGGGTCGGTGAGTGTCTGGAGTGGGTCGGTGAGTGTCTGGAGGGGGTCGGTGAGTGTCTGGAGTGGGTCGGTGAGTGTCTGGAGGGGGTCGGTGAGTGTCTGGAGTGGATTGGTGAGTGGCTGGAGGGGGTCGGTGAGTGTCTGGAGTGGATTGGTGAGTGGCTGGAGGGGGTCGGTGAGTGTCTGGAGGGGGTCGGTGAGTGTCTCGAGTGGGTCGGTGAGTGTCTGGAGTGGGTCGGTGAGTGTCTGGAGTGGATTGGTGAGTGGCTGGAGGGGGTCGGTGAGTGTCTGGAGTGGGTCGGTGAGTGGCTGGAGTGGGTCGGTGAGTGTGAGTTGATGGGTGAGTGGGTGAGTGAATGGGTGAGTGGGTGAGTTGATGGGTGAGTGAATGGGTGAGTGGGTGAGTGAATGGGTGAGTGGGTGAGTGGGTGAGTGAGTGGGTGAGTTGGTGACTGAGTGAATGAGAGTGAATATGTGAGAGATCACGAGAGAGTGTTGTTGTTGTGACCTGCAGTGTAGTGGTTGAACTCAGTGTGGTGGTCACTGGGACAGAGTGAATAAAGAGTATGTGTGTACGTATGTTTAACTTCTCTCACGTAGCCAACCGTGCTAATCGGAGGCGCGGGGGCAGGACAACAAACGAAACACAAAAAGCAGTTCTAGATGACGATTTTAAAGTATACAGTTCCAGTGGCTCGCTAAAAATGACAAGGAGTTGGTTGACTGCGGGCGAGAGGGTCGGTGAGTGGCTGGAGAGGGTCGGTGAGTGGCTGGAGGGGGTCGGTGAGTGGCTGGAGAGGGTCGGTGAGTGACTGGTGGGGGTCGGTGAGTGGCTGGAGAGGGTCAGTGAGTGACTGGAGTGGGTCGGTGAGTGGCTGGAAGGGGTCGGTGAGTGGCTGGAGAGGGTCGGTGAGTGTCTGGAGGGGGTCGGTGAGTGTCTGGAGTGGGTCGGTGAGTGGCTGGAGGGGGTCGGTGAGTGGCTGGAGGGGGTCGATGAGTGTCTGGAGGGGGTCGGTGAGTGTCTGGAGTGGGTTGGTGAGTGGCTGGAGTGGGTCGGTTAGTGGCTGGAGGGGGTCGATGAGTGGCTGGAGTGGGTCGATGAGTGGCTGGAGGGGGTCGGTGAGTGGCTGGAGGGGGTCGGTGAGTGTCTGGAGTGGGTTGGTGAGTGTCTGGAGTGGGTCGGTTAGTGGCTGGAGTGGGTCGGTGAGTGTCTGGAGGGGGTCGGTGAGTGTCTGGAGGAGGTCGGTGAGTGCCTGGAGGGGGTCGGTGATTGGCTGGAGGGGGTCGGTGAGTGTCTGCAGGAGGTCGGTGAGTGGCTGGAGGGGGTCGGTGAGTGTCTGGAGTGGGTCGGTTAGTGGCTGGAGTGGGTCGGTGAGTGTCTGGAGGGGGTCGGTGAGTGGCTGGAGGGGGTCGGTGAGTGTCTGGAGGAGGTCGGTGAGTGGCTGGAGGGGGTCGGTGAGTGGCTGGAGAGGGTCGGTGAGTGTCTGGAGGGGGTCGGTGAGTGTCTGGAGGGGGTCGGTCAGTGTCTGGAGGGGGTCGGTGAGTGTCTGGAGGGGGTCGGTGAGTGGCTGGAGGGGGTCGGTTAGTGGCTGGAGGGGGTCGGTGAGTGTCTGGAGTGGGTGGGTGAGTGTCTGGAGGGGGTCGGTGAGTATCTGGAGTGGGTCGGTGAGTGTCTGGAGGGGGTCGGTGAGTGTCTGGAGGGGGTCGGTGAGTGTCTGCAGGGGGTCGGTGAGTGTCTGGAGTGGGTCGGTGAGTGTCTGGAGGGTGTCGGTGAGTATCTGGAGTGGGTCGGTGAGTGTCTGGAGGGGGTCGGTGAGTGTCTGGAGTGGGTCGGTGAGTATCTGGAGTGGGTCGGTGAGTGTCTGGAGGGGGTCGGTGAGTATCTGGAGTGGGTCGGTGAGTATCTGGAGTGGGTCGGTGAGTGTCTGGAGGGGGTCGGTGAGTATCTGGAGGGGGTCGGTGAGTGTCTGCAGGGGGTCGGTGAGTGTCTGGAGTGGGTCGGTGAGTGTCTGGAGGGGGTCGGTGAGTATCTGGAGTAGGTCGGTGAGTGTCTGGAGGGGGTCGGTGAGTATCTGGAGGGGGTCGGTGAGTGTCTGCAGGGGGTCGGTGAGTGTCTGGAGTGGGTCGGTGAGTGTCTGGAGGGGGTCGGTGAGTATCTGGAGTGGGTCGGTGAGTGTCTGGAGGGGGTCGGTGAGTGTCTGGAGTGGGTCGGTGAGTATCTGGAGGGGGTCGGTGAGTATCTGGAGTGGGTCGGTGAGTATCTGGAGTGGGTCGGTGAGTGTCTGGAGTGGGTCGGTGAGTGTCTGGAGGGGGTCGGTGAGTATCTGGAGGGGGTCGGTGAGTGTCTGCAGGGGGTCGGTGAGTGTCTGGAGTGGGTCGGTGATTGTCTGGAGGGGGTCGGTGAGTATCTGGAGTAGGTCGGTGAGTGTCTGGAGGGGGTCGGTGAGTGTCTGGAGGGGGTCGGTGAGTGTCTGGAGTGGGACGGTGAGTGGCTGGAGTGGGTCGGTGAGTGGCTGGAGGGGGTCGGTGAATGGCTGGAGTGGGTCGGTGAGTGTCTGGAGTGGGTCGGTGAGTGGCTGGAGGGGGTCGGTGAGTGTCTGGAGGGGGTCGGTGAGTGTCTGGAGTGGGACGGTGAGTGGCTGGAGTGGGTCGGTGAGTGGCTGGAGGGGGTCGGTGAGTGGCTGGAGTGGGTCGGTGAGTGTCTGGAGTGGGTCAGTGAGTGTCTGGAGGGGGTCGGTGAGTATCTGGAGGGGGTCGGTGAGTGTCTGCAGGGGGTCGGTGAGTGTCTGGAGTGGGTCGGTGAGTGTCTGGAGGGGGTCGGTGAGTATCTGGAGTGGGTCGGTGAGTGTCTGGAGGGGGTCGGTGAGTGTCTGGAGTGGGTCGGTGAGTATCTGGAGGGGGTCGGTGAGTATCTGGAGTGGGTCGGTGAGTATCTGGAGTGGGTCGGTGAGTGTCTGGAGTGGGTCGGTGAGTGTCTGGAGGGGGTCGGTGAGTATCTGGAGGGGGTCGGTGAGTGTCTGCAGGGGGTCGGTGAGTGTCTGGAGTGGGTCGGTGATTGTCTGGAGGGGGTCGGTGAGTATCTGGAGTAGGTCGGTGAGTGTCTGGAGGGGGTCGGTGAGTGTCTGGAGGGGGTCGGTGAGTGTCTGGAGTGGGACGGTGAGTGGCTGGAGTGGGTCGGTGAGTGGCTGGAGGGGGTCGGTGAGTGGCTGGAGTGGGTCGGTGAGTGTCTGGAGTGGGTCGGTGAGTGGCTGGAGGGGGTCGGTGAGTGTCTGGAGGGGGTCGGTGAGTGTCTGGAGTGGGACGGTGAGTGGCTGGAGTGGGTCGGTGAGTGGCTGGAGGGGGTCGGTGAGTGGCTGGAGTGGGTCGGTGAGTGTCTGGAGTGGGTCGGTGAGTGGCTGGATGGGGTCGGTGAGTGTCTGGAGTGGGTCGGTGAGTGGCTGGAGAGGGTCGGTGAGTGTCTGGAGTGGGTCGGTGAGTGTCTGGAGTGGGTCGGTGACTGGCTGGATGGGGTCGGTGAGTGTCTGGAGTGGGTCGGTGACTGGCTGGATGGGGTCGGTGAGTGTCTGGAGTGGGTCGGTGAGTGGCTGGAGTGGGTCGGTGAGTGTCTGGAGTGGGTCTGTGAGTGGCTGGAGAGGGTCGGTGAGTGTCTGGAGTGGGTCGGTGAGTGTCTGGAGTGGGTCGGTGAGTGTCTGGAGGGGGTCGGTGAGTGTCTGGAGTGGGTCGGTGAGTGGCTGGAGAGGGTCAGTGAGTGTCTGGAGTGGGTCGGTGAGTGGCTGGAGAGCGTCGGTGAGTGTCTGGAGGGGGTCGGTGAGTGGCTGGAGAGGGTCGGTGAGTGTCTGGAGGGGGTCGGTGAGTGTCTGGAGGGGGTCGGTGAGTGGCTGGAGAGGGTCGGTGAGTGTCTGGAGTGGGTCGGTGAGTGTTTGGAGGGGGTCGGTGAGTGTCTGGAGGGGGTCGGTGAGTGGCTGGAGGGGATCGTTGAGTGTCTGGAGGGGGTCGGTGAGTGTCTGGAGGGGGTCGGTGAGTGTCTGGAGGGGGTCGGTGTGTGTCTGGAGTGGATCGGTGAGTGTCTGGAGAGGGTCGGTGAGTGTCTGGAGGGGGTCGGTGAGTGTCTGGAGAGGGTCGGTGAGTGGCTGGAGGGGGTCGGTGAGTGTCTGGAGGTGGTCGGTGAGTGGCTGGAGAGGGTCGGTGAGTATCTGGAGTGGGTCGGTGAGTGTCTGGAGTGGGTCGGTGAGTGTCTGGAGGGGGTCGGTGAGTATCTGGAGGGGGTCGGTGAGTGTCTGCAGGGGGTCGGTGAGTGTCTGGAGTGGGTCGGTGATTGTCTGGAGGGGGTCGGTGAGTATCTGGAGTAGGTCGGTGAGTGTCTGGAGGGGGTCGGTGAGTGTCTGGAGGGGGTCGGTGAGTGTCTGGAGTGGGACGGTGAGTGGCTGGAGTGGGTCGGTGAGTGGCTGGAGGGGGTCGGTGAGTGGCTGGAGTGGGTCGGTGAGTGTCTGGAGTGGGTCGGTGAGTGGCTGGAGGGGGTCGGTGAGTGTCTGGAGGGGGTCGGTGAGTGTCTGGAGTGGGACGGTGAGTGGCTGGAGTGGGTCGGTGAGTGGCTGGAGGGGGTCGGTGAGTGGCTGGAGTGGGTCGGTGAGTGTCTGGAGTGGGTCGGTGAGTGTCTGGAGGGGGTCGGTGAGTATCTGGAGGGGGTCGGTGAGTGTCTGCAGGGGGTCGGTGAGTGTCTGGAGTGGGTCGGTGAGTGTCTGGAGGGGGTCGGTGAGTATCTGGAGTGGGTCGGTGAGTGTCTGGAGGGGGTCGGTGAGTGTCTGGAGTGGGTCGGTGAGTATCTGGAGGGGGTCGGTGAGTATCTGGAGTGGGTCGGTGAGTATCTGGAGTGGGTCGGTGAGTGTCTGGAGTGGGTCGGTGAGTGTCTGGAGGGGGTCGGTGAGTGTCTGGAGTGGGTCGGTGAGTATCTGGAGGGGGTCGGTGAGTATCTGGAGTGGGTCGGTGAGTATCTGGAGTGGGTCGGTGAGTATCTGGAGGGGGTCGGTGAGTGTTTGCAGGGGGTCGGTGAGTGTCTGGAGTGGGTCGGTGATTGTCTGGAGGGGGTCGGTGAGTATCTGGAGTAGGTCGGTGAGTGTCTGGAGGGGGTCGGTGAGTGTCTGGAGGGGGTCGGTGAGTGTCTGGAGTGGGACGGTGAGTGGCTGGAGTGGGTCGGTGAGTGGCTGGAGGGGGTCGGTGAGTGGCTGGAGTGGGTCGGTGAGTGTCTGGAGTGGGTCGGTGAGTGGCTGGAGGGGGTCGGTGAGTGTCTGGAGGGGGTCGGTGAGTGTCTGGAGTGGGACGGTGAGTGGCTGGAGTGGGTCGGTGAGTGGCTGGAGGGGGTCGGTGAGTGGCTGGAGTGGGTCGGTGAGTGTCTGGAGTGGGTCGGTGAGTGGCTGGATGGGGTCGGTGAGTGTCTGGAGTGGGTCGGTGAGTGGCTGGAGAGGGTCGGTGAGTGTCTGGAGTGGGTCGGTGAGTGTCTGGAGTGGGTCGGTGACTGGCTGGATGGGGTCGGTGAGTGTCTGGAGTGGGTCGGTGACTGGCTGGATGGGGTCGGTGAGTGTCTGGAGTGGGTCGGTGAGTGGCTGGAGTGGGTCGGTGAGTGTCTGGAGTGGGTCTGTGAGTGGCTGGAGAGGGTCGGTGAGTGTCTGGAGTGGGTCGGTGAGTGTCTGGAGTGGGTCGGTGAGTGGAGGGGGTCGGTGAGTGTCTGGAGTGGGTCGGTGAGTGGCTGGAGAGGGTCAGTGAGTGTCTGGAGTGGGTCGGTGAGTGGCTGGAGAGCGTCGGTGAGTGTCTGGAGGGGGTCGGTGAGTGGCTGGAGAGGGTCGGTGAGTGTCTGGAGGGGGTCGGTGAGTGTCTGGAGGGGGTCGGTGAGTGGCTGGAGAGGGTCGGTGAGTGTCTGGAGTGGGTCGGTGAGTGTTTGGAGGGGGTCGGTGAGTGTCTGGAGGGGGTCGGTGAGTGGCTGGAGGGGATCGTTGAGTGTCTGGAGGGGGTCGGTGAGTGTCTGGAGGGGGTCGGTGAGTGTCTGGAGGGGGTCGGTGTGTGTCTGGAGTGGATCGGTGAGTGTCTGGAGAGGGTCGGTGAGTGTCTGGAGGGGGTCGGTGAGTGTCTGGAGAGGGTCGGTGAGTGGCTGGAGGGGGTCGGTGAGTGTCTGGAGGGGGTCGGTGAGTGGCTGGAGAGGGTCGGTGAGTGTCTGGAGTGGGTCGGTGAGTGGCTGGAGAGTGTCGGTGACTGTCTGGAGGGGGTCGGTGAGTGGCTGGAGAGGGTCGGTGAGTGTCTGGAGTGGGTCGGTGAGTGTCTGGAGTGGGTCGGTGAGTGGCTGGAGAGGGTCGGTGAGTGTCTGGAGGGGGTCGGTGAGTGTCTGGAGGAGGTCGGTGAGTGCCTGGAGGGGGTCGGTGATTGGCTGGAGGGGGTCGGTGAGTGTCTGCAGGAGGTCGGTGAGTGGCTGGAGGGGGTCGGTGAGTGTCTGGAGTGGGTCGGTTAGTGGCTGGAGTGGGTCGGTGAGTGTCTGGAGGGGGTCGGTGAGTGGCTGGAGGGAGTCGGTGAGTGTCTGGAGGAGGTCGGTGAGTGGCTGGAGGGGGTCGGTGAGTGGCTGGAGAGGGTCGGTGAGTGTCTGGAGGGGGTCGGTGAGTGTCTGGAGGGGGTCGGTCAGTGTCTGGAGGGGGTCGGTGAGTGTCTGGAGGGGGTCGGTGAGTGGCTGGAGGGGGTCGGTTAGTGGCTGGAGGGGGTCGGTGAGTGTCTGGAGTGGGTGGGTGAGTGTCTGGAGGGGGTCGGTGAGTATCTGGAGTGGGTCGGTGAGTGTCTGGAGGGGGTCGGTGAGTGTCTGGAGGGGGTCGGTGAGTGTCTGCAGGGGGTCGGTGAGTGTCTGGAGTGGGTCGGTGAGTGTCTGGAGGGGGTCGGTGAGTATCTGGAGTGGGTAGGTGAGTGTCTGGAGGGGGTCGGTGAGTGTCTGGAGTGGGTCGGTGAGTATCTGGAGTGGGTCGGTGAGTGTCTGGAGGGGGTCGGTGAGTATCTGGAGTGGGTCGGTGAGTATCTGGAGTGGGTCGGTGAGTGTCTGGAGGGGGTCGGTGAGTATCTGGAAGGGGTCGGTGAGTGTCTGCAGGGGGTCGGTGAGTGTCTGGAGTGGGTCGGTGAGTGTCTGGAGGGGGTCGGTGAGTATCTGGAGTAGGTCGGTGAGTGTCTGGAGGGGGTCGGTGAGTATCTGGAGGGGGTCGGTGAATGTCTGCAGGGGGTCGGTGAGTGTCTGGAGTGGGTCGGTGAGTGTCTGGAGGGGGTCGGTGAGTATCTGGAGTGGGTCGGTGAGTGTCTGGAGTGGGTCGGTGAGTGTCTGGAGTGGGTGGGTGAGTGTCTGGAGGGGGTCGGTGAGTATCTGGAGTGGGTCGGTGAGTGTCTGGAGGGGGTCGGTGAGTGTCTGGAGTGGGTCGGTGAGTGTCTGGAGGGGGTCGGTGAGTATCTGTAGGGGGTCGGTGAGTGTCTGCAGGTGGTCGGTGAGTGTCTGGAGGGGGTCGGTTAGTGGCTGGATGGGGTCGGTGAGTGTCTGGAGGGGATCGGTGAGTGTCTGGAGGGGGTCGGTTAGTGGCTGGAGGGTGTCGGTGAGTGGCTGGAGAGGGTCGGTGAGTGTCTGGAGGGGGTCGGTGAGTGTCTGGAGGGGGTCGGTGAGTGTCTGGAGTGGTTGGGTGAGTGTCTGGAGGGGGTCGGTGAGTATCTGGAGTGGGTCGGTGAGTGTCTGGAGGGGGTCGGTGAGTGTCTGGAGTGGGTCGGTGAGTGTCTGGAGGGGGTCGGTGAGTATCTGGAGGGGGTCGGTGAGTGTCTGCAGGGGGTCGGTGAGTGTCTGGAGTGGGTCGGTGAGTGTCTGGAGGGGGTCGGTGAGTGTCTCGAGTGGGTCGGTGAGTGTCTGGAGTGGGTCGGTGAGTGTCTGGAGTGGATTGGTGAGTGGCTGGAGGGGGTCGGTGAGTGTCTGGAGTGGGTCGGTGAGTGGCTGGAGTGGGTCGGTGTGAGTTGATGGGCGAGTGGGTGAGTGAATGGGTGAGTGGGTGAGTTGATGGGTGAGTGAATGGGTGAGTGGGTGAGTGAATGGGTGAGTTGGTGAGTCGATGGGTGAGTGGGTGAGTGAGTGGGTGAGTTGGTGACTGAGTGAATGAGAGAGTGAATATGTGAGAGATCACGAGAGAGTGTTGTTGTTGTGACCTGCAGTGTAGTGGTTGAACTCAGTGTGGTGGTCACTGGGACAGAGTGAATAAAGAGTATGTGTGTACGTATGTTTAACTTCTCTCACGTAGCCAACCGTGCTAATCGGAGGCGCGGGGGCAGGACAACAAACGAAACACAAAAAGCAGTTCTAGATGACGATTTTAAAGTATACAGTTCCAGTGGCTCGCTAAAAATGACAAGGAGTTGGTTGACTGCGGGCGAGAGGGTCGGTGAGTGGCTGGAGGGGGTCGGTGAGTGGCTGGAGAGGGTCGGTGAGTGACTGGTGGGGGTCGGTGAGTGGCTGGAGAGGGTCAGTGAGTGACTGGAGTGGGTCGGTGAGTGGCTGGAGGGGGTCGGTGAGTGTCTGGAGGGGGTCGGTGAGTGTCTGGAGTGGGACGGTGAGTGGCTGGAGTGGGTCGGTGAGTGGCTGGAGGGGGTCGGTGAGTGGCTGGAGTGGGTCGGTGAGTGTCTGGAGTGGGTCGGTGAGTGGCTGGAGGGGGTCGGTGAGTGTCTGGAGGGGGTCGGTGAGTGTCTGGAGTGGGACGGTGAGTGGCTGGAGTGGGTCGGTGAGTGGCTGGAGGGGGTCGGTGAGTGGCTGGAGTGGGTCGGTGAGTGTCTGGAGTGGGTCGGTGAGTGGCTGGATGGGGTCGGTGAGTGTCTGGAGTGGGTCGGTGAGTGGCTGGAGAGGGTCGGTGAGTGTCTGGAGTGGGTCGGTGAGTGTCTGGAGTGGGTCGGTGACTGGCTGGATGGGGTCGGTGAGTGTCTGGAGTGGGTCGGTGACTGGCTGGATGGGGTCGGTGAGTGTCTGGAGTGGGTCGGTGAGTGGCTGGAGTGGGTCGGTGAGTGTCTGGAGTGGGTCTGTGAGTGGCTGGAGAGGGTCGGTGAGTGTCTGGAGTGGGTCGGTGAGTGTCTGGAGTGGGTCGGTGAGTGTCTGGAGGGGGTCGGTGAGTGTCTGGAGTGGGTCGGTGAGTGGCTGGAGAGGGTCAGTGAGTGTCTGGAGTGGGTCGGTGAGTGGCTGGAGAGCGTCGGTGAGTGTCTGGAGGGGGTCGGTGAGTGGCTGGAGAGGGTCGGTGAGTGTTTGGAGGGGGTCGGTGAGTGTCTGGAGGGGGTCGGTGAGTGGCTGGAGAGGGTCGGTGAGTGTCTGGAGTGGGTCGGTGAGTGTTTGGAGGGGGTCGGTGAGTGTCTGGAGGGGGTCGGTGAGTGGCTGGAGGGGATCGTTGAGTGTCTGGAGGGGGTCGGTGAGTGTCTGGAGGGGGTCGGTGAGTGTCTGGAGGGGGTCGGTGTGTGTCTGGAGTGGATCGGTGAGTGTCTGGAGAGGGTCGGTGAGTGTCTGGAGGGGGTCGGTGAGTGTCTGGAGAGGGTCGGTGAGTGGCTGGAGGGGGTCGGTGAGTGTCTGGAGGGGGTCGGTGAGTGGCTGGAGAGGGTCGGTGAGTGTCTGGAGTGGGTCGGTGAGTGGCTGGAGAGTGTCGGTGACTGTCTGGAGGGGGTCGGTGAGTGGCTGGAGAGGGTCGGTGAGTGTCTGGAGTGGGTCGGTGAGTGTCTGGAGTGGGTCGGTGAGTGGCTGGAGAGGGTCGGTGAGTGTCTGGAGGGGGTCGGTGAGTGTCTGGAGGAGGTCGGTGAGTGCCTGGACGGGGTCGGTGATTGGCTGGAGGGGGTCGGTGAGTGTCTGCAGGAGGTCGGTGAGTGGCTGGAGGGGGTCGGTGAGTGTCTGGAGTGGGTCGGTTAGTGGCTGGAGTGGGTCGGTGAGTGTCTGGAGGGGGTCGGTGAGTGGCTGGAGGGAGTCGGTGAGTGTCTGGAGGAGGTCGGTGAGTGGCTGGAGGGGGTCGGTGAGTGGCTGGAGAGGGTCGGTGAGTGTCTGGAGGGGGTCGGTGAGTGTCTGGAGGGGGTCGGTCAGTGTCTGGAGGGGGTCGGTGAGTGTCTGGAGGGGGTCGGTGAGTGGCTGGAGGGGGTCGGTTAGTGGCTGGAGGGGGTCGGTGAGTGTCTGGAGTGGGTGGGTGAGTGTCTGGAGGGGGTCGGTGAGTATCTGGAGTGGGTCGGTGAGTGTCTGGAGGGGGTCGGTGAGTGTCTGGAGGGGGTCGGTGAGTGTCTGCAGGGGGTCGGTGAGTGTCTGGAGTGGGTCGGTGAGTGTCTGGAGGGGGTCGGTGAGTATCTGGAGTGGGTCGGTGAGTGTCTGGAGGGGGTCGGTGAGTGTCTGGAGTGGGTCGGTGAGTATCTGGAGTGGGTCGGTGAGTGTCTGGAGGGGGTCGGTGAGTATCTGGAGTGGGTCGGTGAGTATCTGGAGTGGGTCGGTGAGTGTCTGGAGGGGGTCGGTGAGTATCTGGAAGGGGTCGGTGAGTGTCTGCAGGGGGTCGGTGAGTGTCTGGAGTGGGTCGGTGAGTGTCTGGAGGGGGTCGGTGAGTATCTGGAGTAGGTCGGTGAGTGTCTGGAGGGGGTCGGTGAGTATCTGGAGGGGGTCGGTGAATATCTGCAGGGGGTCGGTGAGTGTCTGGAGTGGGTCGGTGAGTGTCTGGAGGGGGTCGGTGAGTATCTGGAGTGGGTCGGTGAGTGTCTGGAGTGGGTCGGTGAGTGTCTGGAGTGGGTGGGTGAGTGTCTGGAGGGGGTCGGTGAGTATCTGGAGTGGGTCGGTGAGTGTCTGGAGGGGGTCGGTGAGTGTCTGGAGTGGGTCGGTGAGTGTCTGGAGGGGGTCGGTGAGTATCTGGAGGGGGTCGGTGAGTGTCTGCAGGTGGTCGGTGAGTGTCTGGAGGGGGTCGGTTAGTGGCTGGATGGGGTCGGTGAGTGTCTGGAGGGGATCGGTGAGTGTCTGGAGGGGGTCGGTTAGTGGCTGGAGGGTGTCGGTGAGTGGCTGGAGAGGGTCGGTGAGTGTCTGGAGGGGGTCGGTGAGTGTCTGGAGGGGGTCGGTGAGTGTCTGGAGTGGGTGGGTGAGTGTCTGGAGGGGGTCGGTGAGTATCTGGAGTGGGTCGGTGAGTGTCTGGAGGGGGTCGGTGAGTGTCTGGAGTGGGTCGGTGAGTGTCTGGAGGGGGTCGGTGAGTATCTGGAGGGGGTCGGTGAGTGTCTGCAGGGGGTCGGTGAGTATCTGGAGTGGGTCGGTGAGTGTCTGGAGGGGGTCGGTGAGTGTCTCGAGTGGGTCGGTGAGTGTCTGGAGTGGGTCGGTGAGTGTCTGGAGTGGATTGGTGAGTGGCTGGAGGGGGTCGGTGAGTGTCTGGAGTGGGTCGGTGAGTGGCTGGAGTGGGTCGGTGTGAGTTGATGGGCGAGTGGGTGAGTGAATGGGTGAGTGGGTGAGTTGATGGGTGAGTGAATGGGTGAGTGGGTGAGTGAATGGGTGAGTTGGTGAGTCGATGGGTGAGTGGGTGAGTGAGTGGGTGAGTTGGTGACTGAGTGAATGAGAGAGTGAATATGTGAGAGATCACGAGAGAGTGTTGTTGTTGTGACCTGCAGTGTAGTGGTTGAACTGAGTGTGGTGGTCACTGGGACAGAGTGAATAAAGAGTATGTGTGTACGTATGTTTAACTTCTCTCACGTAGCCAACCGTGCTAATCGGAGGCGCGGGGGCAGGACAACAAACGAAACACAAAAAGCAGTTCTAGATGACGATTTTAAAGTATACAGTTCCAGTGGCTCGCTAAAAATGACAAGGAGTTGGTTGACTGCGGGCGAGAGGGTCGGTGAGTGGCTGGAGGGGGTCGGTGAGTGGCTGGAGAGGGTCGGTGAGTGACTGGTGGGGGTCGGTGAGTGGCTGGAGAGGGTCAGTGAGTGACTGGAGTGGGTCGGTGAGTGGCTGGAGGGGGTCGGTGAGTGTCTGGAGGGGGTCGGTGAGTGTCTGGAGTGGGTCGGTGAGTGGCTGGAGGGGGTCGGTGAGTGGCTGGAGGGGGTCGGTGAGTGGCTGGAGGGGGTCGATGAGTGTCTGGAGGGGGTCGGTGAGTGTCTGGAGTGGGTTGGTGAGTGGCTGGAGTGGGTCGGTTAGTGGCTGGAGGGGGTCGATGAGTGGCTGGAGTGGGTCGATGAGTGGCTGGAAGGGGTCGGTGAGTGGCTGGAGGGGGTCGGTGAGTGTCTGGAGTGGGTTGGTGAGTGTCTGGAGTGGGTCGGTTAGTGGCTGGAGTGGGTCGGTGAGTGTCTGGAGGGGGTCGGTGAGTGTCTGGAGGAGGTCGGTGAGTGCCTGGAGGGGGTCGGTGATTGGCTGGAGGGGGTCGGTGAGTGTCTGCAGGAGGTCGGTGAGTAGCTGGAGGGGGTCGGTGAGTGTCTGGAGTGGGTCGGTTAGTGGCTGGAGTGGGTCGGTGAGTGTCTGGAGGGGGTCGGTGAGTGGCTGGAGGGGGTCGGTGAGTGTCTGGAGGAGGTCGGTGAGTGGCTGGAGGGGGTCGGTGAGTGGCTGGAGAGGGTCGGTGAGTGTCTGGAGGGGGTCGGTGAGTGTCTGGAGGGGGTCGGTCAGTGTCTGGAGGGGGTCGGTGAGTGTCTGGAGGGGGTCGGTGAGTGTCTGGAGTGGGTGGGTCAGTGTCTGGAGGGGGTCGGTGAGTGTCTGGAGGGGGTCGGTGAGTGTCTGGAGTGGGTCGGTGAGTGTCTGGAGGGGGTCGGTGAGTGTCTGCAGGGGGTCGGTGAGTGTCTGGAGTGGGTCGGTGAGTGTCTGGAGGGGGTCGGTGAGTATCTGGAGTGGGTCGGTGAGTGTCTAGAGGGGGTCGGCGAGTGTCTGGAGTGGGTCGGTGAGTATCTGGAGGGGGTCGGTGAGTATCTGGAGTGGGTCGGTGAGTGTCTGGAGTGGGTCGGTGAGTGTCTGGAGGGGGTCGGTGAGTATCTGGAGGGGGTCGGTGAGTGTCTGCAGGGGGTCGGTGAGTGTCTGGAGTGGGTCGGTGAGTGTCTGGAGGGGGTCGGTGAGTATCTGGAGTAGGTCGGTGAGTGTCTGGAGGGGGTCGGTGAGTGTCTGGAGGGGGTCGGTGAGTGTCTGGAGTGGGACGGTGAGTGGCTGGAGTGGGTCGGTGAGTGGCTGGAGGGGGTCGGTGAGTGTCTGGAGTGGGTCGGTGAGTGGCTGGATGGGGTCGGTGAGTGTCTGGACTGGGTCGGTGAGTGTCTGGAGAGGGTCGGTGAGTGTCTGGAGGGGGTCGGTGAGTGTCTGGAGTGGGTCGGTGAGTGTCTGGAGGTGGTCGGTGAGTGTCTGCAGGGGGTCGGTGAATGTCTGGAGTGGGTCGGTGAGTGTCTGGAGGGGGTCGGTGAGTATCTGGAGTGGGTCGGTGAGTGTCTGGAGGGGGTCGGTGAGTATCTGGAGTGGGTCGGTGAGTGTCTGGAGTGGGTCGGTGAGTGTCTGGAGGGGGTCGGTGAGTATCTGGAGGGGGTCGGTGAGTGTCTGCAGGGGGTCGGTGAGTGTCTGGAGTGGGTCGGTGAGTGTCTGGAGGGGGTCGGTGAGTATCTGGAGTAGGTCGGTGAGTGTCTGGAGGGGGTCGGTGAGTGTCTGGAGGGGGTCGGTGAGTGTCTGGAGTGGGACGGTGAGTGGCTGGAGTGGGTCGGTGAGTGGCTGGAGGGGGTCGGTGAGTGGCTGGAGTGGGTCGGTGAGTGTCTGGAGTGGGTCGGTGAGTGGCTGGATGGGGTCGGTGAGTGTCTGGAGTGGGTCGGTGAGTGGCTGGAGAGGGTCGGTGAGTGTCTGGAGTGGGTCGGTGAGTGTCTGGAGTGGGTCGGTGACTGGCTGGATGGGGTCGGTGAGTGTCTGGAGTGGGTCGGTGACTGGCTGGATGGGGTCGGTGAGTGTCTGGAGTGGGTCGGTGAGTGGCTGGAGTGGGTCGGTGAGTTTCTGGAGTGGGTCTGTGAGTGGCTGGAGAGGGTCGGTGAGTGTCTGGAGTGGGTCGGTGAGTGTCTGGAGTGGGTCGGTGAGTGTCTGGAGGGGGTCGGTGAGTGTCTGGAGTGGGTCGGTGAGTGGCTGGAGAGGTTCAGTGAGTGTCTGGAGTGGGTCGGTGAGTGGCTGGAGAGCGTCGGTGAGTGTCTGGAGGGGGTCGGTGAGTGGCTGCAGAGGGTCGGTGAGTGTCTGGAGGGGGTCGGTGAGTGTCTGGAGGGGGTCGGTGAGTGGCTGGAGAGGGTCGGTGAGTGTCTGGAGTGGGTCGGTGAGTGTTTGGAGGGGGTCGGTGAGTGTCTGGAGGGGGTCGGTGAGTGGCTGGAGGGGATCGTTGAGTGTCTGGAGGGGGTCGGTGAGTGTCTGGAGGGGGTCGGTGAGTGTCTGGAGGGGGTCGGTGTGTGTCTGGAGTAGATCGGTGAGTGTCTGGAGAGGGTCGGTGAGTGTCTGGAGGGGGTCGGTGAGTGTCTGGAGAGGGTCGGTGAGTGGCTGGAGGGGGTCGGTGAGTGTCTGGAGGGGGTCGGTGAGTGGCTGGAGAGGGTCGGTGAGTGTCTGGAGTGGGTCGGTGAGTGGCTGGAGAGTGTCGGTGACTGTCTGGAGGGGGTCGGTGAGTGGCTGGAGAGGGTCGGTGAGTGTCTGGAGTGGGTCGGTGAGTGTCTGGAGTGGGTCGGTGAGTGGCTGGAGAGGGTCGGTGAGTGTCTGGAGGGGGTCGGTGAGTGTCTGGAGGAGGTCGGTGAGTGCCTGGAGGGGGTCGGTGATTGGCTGGAGGGGGTCGGTGAGTGTCTGCAGGAGGTCGGTGAGTGGCTGGAGGGGGTCGGTGAGTGTCTGGAGTGGGTCGGTTAGTGGCTGGAGTGGGTCGGTGAGTGTCTGGAGGGGGTCGGTGAGTGGCTGGAGGGAGTCGGTGAGTGTCTGGAGGAGGTCGGTGAGTGGCTGGAGGGGGTCGGTGAGTGGCTGGAGAGGGTCGGTGAGTGTCTGGAGGAGGTCGGTGAGTGTCTGGAGGGGGTCGGTCAGTGTCTGGAGGGGGTCGGTGAGTGTCTGGAGGGGGTCGGTGAGTGGCTGGAGGGGGTCGGTTAGTGGCTGGAGGGGGTCGGTGAGTGTCTGGAGTGGGTGGGTGAGTGTCTGGAGGGGGTCGGTGAGTATCTGGAGTGGGTCGGTGAGTGTCTGGAGGGGGTCGGTGAGTGTCTGGAGGGGGTCGGTGAGTGTCTGCAGGGGGTCGGTGAGTGTCTGGAGTGGGTCGGTGAGTGTCTGGAGGGGGTCGGTGAGTATCTGGAGTGGGTCGGTGAGTGTCTGGAGGGGGTCGGTGAGTGTCTGGAGTGGGTCGGTGAGTATCTGGAGTGGGTCGGTGAGTGTCTGGAGGGGGTCGGTGAGTATCTGGAGTGGGTCGGTGAGTATCTGGAGTGGGTCGGTGAGTGTCTGGAGGGGGTCGGTGAGTATCTGGAAGGGGTCGGTGAGTGTCTGCAGGGGGTCGGTGAGTGTCTGGAGTGGGTCGGTGAGTGTCTGGAGGGGGTCGGTGAGTATCTGGAGTAGGTCGGTGAGTGTCTGGAGGGGGTCGGTGAGTATCTGGAGGGGGTCGGTGAATGTCTGCAGGGGGTCGGTGAGTGTCTGGAGTGGGTCGGTGAGTGTCTGGAGGGGGTCGGTGAGTATCTGGAGTGGGTCGGTGAGTGTCTGGAGTGGGTCGGTGAGTGTCTGGAGTGGGTGGGTGAGTGTCTGGAGGGGGTCGGTGAGTATCTGGAGTGGGTCGGTGAGTGTCTGGAGGGGGTCGGTGAGTGTCTGGAGTGGGTCGGTGAGTGTCTGGAGGGGGTCGGTGAGTATCTGGAGGGGGTCGGTGAGTGTCTGCAGGTGGTCGGTGAGTGTCTGGAGGGGGTCGGTTAGTGGCTGGATGGGGTCGGTGAGTGTCTGGAGGGGATCGGTGAGTGTCTGGAGGGGGTCGGTTAGTGGCTGGAGGGTGTCGGTGAGTGGCTGGAGAGGGTCGGTGAGTGTCTGGAGGGGGTCGGTGAGTGTCTGGAGGGGGTCGGTGAGTGTCTGGAGTGGGTGGGTGAGTGTCTGGAGGGGGTCGGTGAGTATCTGGAGTGGGTCGGTGAGTGTCTGGAGGGGGTCGGTGAGTGTCTGGAGTGGGTCGGTGAGTGTCTGGAGGGGGTCGGTGAGTATCTGGAGGGGGTCGGTGAGTGTCTGCAGGGGGTCGGTGAGTGTCTGGAGTGGGTCGGTGAGTGTCTGGAGGGGGTCGGTGAGTGTCTCGAGTGGGTCGGTGAGTGTCTGGAGTGGGTCGGTGAGTGTCTGGAGTGGATTGGTGAGTGGCTGGAGGGGGTCGGTGAGTGTCTGGAGTGGGTCGGTGAGTGGCTGGAGTGGGTCGGTGTGAGTTGATGGGCGAGTGGGTGAGTGAATGGGTGAGTGGGTGAGTTGATGGGTGAGTGAATGGGTGAGTGGGTGAGTGAATGGGTGAGTTGGTGAGTCGATGGGTGAGTGGGTGAGTGAGTGGGTGAGTTGGTGACTGAGTGAATGAGAGAGTGAATATGTGAGAGATCACGAGAGAGTGTTGTTGTTGTGACCTGCAGTGTAGTGGTTGAACTGAGTGTGGTGGTCACTGGGACAGAGTGAATAAAGAGTATGTGTGTACGTATGTTTAACTTCTCTCACGTAGCCAACCGTGCTAATCGGAGGCGCGGGGGCAGGACAACAAACGAAACACAAAAAGCAGTTCTAGATGACGATTTTAAAGTATACAGTTCCAGTGGCTCGCTAAAAATGACAAGGAGTTGGTTGACTGCGGGCGAGAGGGTCGGTGAGTGGCTGGAGGGGGTCGGTGAGTGGCTGGAGAGGGTCGGTGAGTGACTGGTGGGGGTCGGTGAGTGGCTGGAGAGGGTCAGTGAGTGACTGGAGTGGGTCGGTGAGTGGCTGGAGGGGGTCGGTGAGTGTCTGGAGGGGGTCGGTGAGTGTCTGGAGTGGGTCGGTGAGTGGCTGGAGGGGGTCGGTGAGTGGCTGGAGGGGGTCGGTGAGTGGCTGGAGGGGGTCGATGAGTGTCTGGAGGGGGTCGGTGAGTGTCTGGAGTGGGTTGGTGAGTGGCTGGAGTGGGTCGGTTAGTGGCTGGAGGGGGTCGATGAGTGGCTGGAGTGGGTCGATGAGTGGCTGGAAGGGGTCGGTGAGTGGCTGGAGGGGGTCGGTGAGTGTCTGGAGTGGGTTGGTGAGTGTCTGGAGTGGGTCGGTTAGTGGCTGGAGTGGGTCGGTGAGTGTCTGGAGGGGGTCGGTGAGTGTCTGGAGGAGGTCGGTGAGTGCCTGGAGGGGGTCGGTGATTGGCTGGAGGGGGTCGGTGAGTGTCTGCAGGAGGTCGGTGAGTAGCTGGAGGGGGTCGGTGAGTGTCTGGAGTGGGTCGGTTAGTGGCTGGAGTGGGTCGGTGAGTGTCTGGAGGGGGTCGGTGAGTGGCTGGAGGGGGTCGGTGAGTGTCTGGAGGAGGTCGGTGAGTGGCTGGAGGGGGTCGGTGAGTGGCTGGAGAGGGTCGGTGAGTGTCTGGAGGGGGTCGGTGAGTGTCTGGAGGGGGTCGGTCAGTGTCTGGAGGGGGTCGGTGAGTGTCTGGAGGGGGTCGGTGAGTGTCTGGAGTGGGTGGGTCAGTGTCTGGAGGGGGTCGGTGAGTGTCTGGAGGGGGTCGGTGAGTGTCTGGAGTGGGTCGGTGAGTGTCTGGAGGGGGTCGGTGAGTGTCTGCAGGGGGTCGGTGAGTGTCTGGAGTGGGTCGGTGAGTGTCTGGAGGGGGTCGGTGAGTATCTGGAGTGGGTCGGTGAGTGTCTGGAGGGGGTCGGCGAGTGTCTGGAGTGGGTCGGTGAGTATCTGGAGGGGGTCGGTGAGTATCTGGAGTGGGTCGGTGAGTGTCTGGAGTGGGTCGGTGAGTGTCTGGAGGGGGTCGGTGAGTATCTGGAGGGGGTCGGTGAGTGTCTGCAGGGGGTCGGTGAGTGTCTGGAGTGGGTCGGTGAGTGTCTGGAGGGGGTCGGTGAGTATCTGGAGTAGGTCGGTGAGTGTCTGGAGGGGGTCGGTGAGTGTCTGGAGGGGGTCGGTGAGTGTCTGGAGTGGGACGGTGAGTGGCTGGAGTGGGTCGGTGAGTGGCTGGAGGGGGTCGGTGAGTGTCTGGAGTGGGTCGGTGAGTGGCTGGATGGGGTCGGTGAGTGTCTGGACTGGGTCGGTGAGTGTCTGGAGGGGGTCGGTGAGTGTCTGGAGTGGGTCGGTGAGTGTCTGGAGGTGGTCGGTGAGTGTCTGCAGGGGGTCGGTGAATGTCTGGAGTGGGTCGGTGAGTGTCTGGAGGGGGTCGGTGAGTATCTGGAGTGGGTCGGTGAGTGTCTGGAGGGGGTCGGTGAGTATCTGGAGTGGGTCGGTGAGTGTCTGGAGTGGGTCGGTGAGTGTCTGGAGGGGGTCGGTGAGTATCTGGAGGGGGTCGGTGAGTGTCTGCAGGGGGTCGGTGAGTGTCTGGAGTGGGTCGGTGAGTGTCTGGAGGGGGTCGGTGAGTATCTGGAGTAGGTCGGTGAGTGTCTGGAGGGGGTCGGTGAGTGTCTGGAGGGGGTCGGTGAGTGTCTGGAGTGGGACGGTGAGTGGCTGGAGTGGGTCGGTGAGTGGCTGGAGGGGGTCGGTGAGTGGCTGGAGTGGGTCGGTGAGTGTCTGGAGTGGGTCGGTGAGTGGCTGGATGGGGTCGGTGAGTGTCTGGAGTGGGTCGGTGAGTGGCTGGAGAGGGTCGGTGAGTGTCTGGAGTGGGTCGGTGAGTGTCTGGAGTGGGTCGGTGACTGGCTGGATGGGGTCGGTGAGTGTCTGGAGTGGGTCGGTGACTGGCTGGATCGGGTCGGTGAGTGTCTGGAGTGGGTCGGTGAGTGGCTGGAGTGGGTCGGTGAGTTTCTGGAGTGGGTCTGTGAGTGGCTGGAGAGGGTCGGTGAGTGTCTGGAGTGGGTCGGTGAGTGTCTGGAGTGGGTCGGTGAGTGTCTGGAGGGGGTCGGTGAGTGTCTGGAGTGGGTCGGTGAGTGGCTGGAGAGGTTCAGTGAGTGTCTGGAGTGGGTCGGTGAGTGGCTGGAGAGCGTCGGTGAGTGTCTGGAGGGGGTCGGTGAGTGGCTGCAGAGGGTCGGTGAGTGTCTGGAGGGGGTCGGTGAGTGTCTGGAGGGGGTCGGTGAGTGGCTGGAGAGGGTCGGTGAGTGTCTGGAGTGGGTCGGTGAGTGTTTGGAGGGGGTCGGTGAGTGTCTGGAGGGGGTCGGTGAGTGGCTGGAGGGGATCGTTGAGTGTCTGGAGGGGGTCGGTGAGTGTCTGGAGGGGGTCGGTGAGTGTCTGGAGGGGGTCGGTGTGTGTCTGGAGTAGATCGGTGAGTGTCTGGAGAGGGTCGGTGAGTGTCTGGAGGGGGTCGGTGAGTGTCTGGAGAGGGTCGGTGAGTGGCTGGAGGGGGTCGGTGAGTGTCTGGAGGGGGTCGGTGAGTGGCTGGAGAGGGTCGGTGAGTGTCTGGAGTGGGTCGGTGAGTGGCTGGAGAGGGTCGGTGAGTGTCTGGAGGGGGTCGGTGAGTGGCTGGAGAGGGTCGGTGAGTGTCTGGAGTGGGTCGGTGAGTGTCTGGAGTGGGTCGGTGAGTGGCTGGAGAGGGTCGGTGAGTGTCTGGAGGGGGTCGGTGAGTGTCTGGAGGGGGTCGATGAGTGTCTGGAGGGAGTCGGTGAGTGTCTGGAGTGGGTCGGTGAGTGTCTGGAGGGGGTCGGTGAGTGTCTGGAGGGGGTCGGTGAGTGGCTGGAGGGGGTCGGTGAGTGTCTAGAGGGGGTCGGTGAGTGTCTGGAGGGGGTCGGTGAGTGTCTGGAGGGGGTCGGTGAGTGTCTGGAGCGGATCGGTGAGTGTCTGGAGGGGGTCGGTGAGTGTCTGGAGAGGGTCGGTGAGTGGCTGGAGGGGGTCGGTGAGTGGCTGGAGGGGGTCGGTGAGTGTCTTGAGGGGGTCGGTGAGTGTCTGGAGTGGGTCGGTGAGTGTTTGGAGGGGGTCGGTGAGTGTCTGGAGGGGGTCGGTGAGTGTCTGGAGGGGGTCGGTGAGTGGCTGGAGAGGGTCGGTGAGTGTCTGGAGGGGGTCGGTGAGTGTCTAGAGGGGGTCGGTGAGTGGCTGGAGGGGGTCGGTGAGTGTCTGGAGGGGGTCGGTGAGTGTCTGGAGGGGGTCGGTGAGTGTCTGGAGTGGATCGGTGAGTGTCTGGAGGGGGTCGGTGAGTGTCTGGAGAGGGTCGGTGAGTGACTGGAGGGGGTCAGTGAGTGTCTGGAGGGGGTCGGTGAGTGGCTGGAGGGGGTCGGTGAGTGTCTGGAGGGGGTCGGTGAGTGTCTGGAGGGGGTCGGTGAGTGTCTGGAGGGGGTCGGTGAGTGTCTGGAGGGGGTCGGTGAGTGTCTGGAGTGAGTCGGTGAGTGTCTGGAGGGGGTCGGTGAGTGTCTGGAGGGGGTCGGTGAGTGTCAACTCACCATGCTGCAGGTTGCTTCACTTCTCTTTCTGCTTCTTCCCTTGCACTGCTGCACTTTGGAATTCCCTCATTCTGTCATCGTCATCATCGCATTTCCCAAGTTCTTATAATAATAATCACAAACCCTGCTCACTTCTAGAAACTCTTTAGTTCTATTCGCATGACAACTGCGATCGCCGTTGTGTGTGTTGCCGGCTTCTTGGCACACATAATTTCCGGCCAGAATACAAGGAGGTTTAAAGATGTTCAGACACCAAATAGACAGCTGTTATCGCAAGGCATCAAGCGTGCATTAACCACACATCATGCCTGTGGTAAAACATGCAATCAAACGTGCTTTGATAATCACGTACGCATTGTCATTGAAACCGATCGGCCTACGGCAGAGAAAGCCTCCTGCGTGGCCTCGTCTCTCCACCGGCGTTAGACCGGAGAACACCGCCAAGGGGCGAACAGCACCGAGACACGTAGTTACATCTGCATTCATGCCAGAAAGGGTAAAGCCTTTTCTTCTATTCGTCATCTTGATACCGGCAAAAGGGTCCCGTGCTGGCTGGCCGACTGGCTGGTGGCGTCTACGTTGTGTGCGTGTGACAGCTCTGGTGGTGTCTACGTTGTGTGCGTGTCACAGCTCTGGTGGTGTCTACGTTGTGTGCGTGTCACAGCTCTGGTGGTGTCTACGTTGTGTGCGTGTCACAGTTCTGGTGGTATCTACGTTGTGTGCGTGTCAGTTCTGGTGGTGTCTACGTTGTGTGCGTGTCACAGCTCTGGTGGTGTCTACGTTGTATGCGTGTCACAGCTCTGGTGGTGTCTACGTTGTGTGCTTGTCACAGTTTTGGTGGTGTCTACGTTGTGTGTGTGTCACAACTCTGGTGGTGTCTACGTTGTGTGCGTGTCATAGCTCTGGTGGTGTCTACGTTGTGTGTGTGTCACAACTCTGGTGGTGTCTACGTTGTGTGCGTGTCACAGCTCTGGTGGTGTCTACGTTGTGTGTGTGTCACAACTCTGGTGGTGTCTACGTTGTGTGCGTGTCACAGCTCTGGTGGTGTCTACGTTGTGTGCGTGTCACAGCTCTGGTGGTGTCTACGTTGTGTGCGTGTCACAGCTCTGGTGGTGTCTACGTTGTGTGCGTGTCAGTTCTGGTGGTGTCTACGTTGTGTGCGTGTCACAGCTCTGGTGGTGTCTACGTTGTGTGCGTGTCACAGCTTTGGTGGTGTCTACGTTGTGTGCATGTCAGTTCTGGTGGTGTCTACGTTGTGTGCGTGTCACAGCTCTGGTGGTGTCTACGTTGTGTGCGTGTCACAGCTCTGGTGGTATCTACGTTGTGTGCGTGTCACAGTTCTGGTGGTATCTACGTTGTGTGCGTGTCAGTTCTGGTGGTGTCTACATTGTGTGCGTGTCACAGCTCTGGTGGTGTCTACATTGTGTGCGTGTCAGTTCTGGTGGTGTCTACGTTGCGTGCGTGTCACAGTTCTGGTGGTGTCTACGTTGTGTGCGTGTCACAGCTCTGGTGGTGTCTACGTTGCGTGCGTGTCACAGTTCTGGTGGTGTCTACGTTGCGTGTGTGTCACAGTTCTGGTGGTGTCTACGTTGCGTGCGTGTCACAGCTCTGGTGGTGTCTACGTTGTGTGCGTGTCACAGCTCTGGTGGTGTCTACGTTGTGTGCGTGTCACAGCTCTGGTGGTATCTACGTTGTGTGCGTGTCACAGTTCTGGTGGTATCTACGTTGTGTGCGTGTCAGTTCTGGTGGTGTCTACATTGTGTGCGTGTCACAGCTCTGGTGGTGTCTACGTTGTGTGCGTGTCAGTTCTGGTGGTGTCTACGTTGTGTGCGTGTCAGTTTTGGTGGTGTCTACGTTTTGTGCGTGTCACAGCTCTGGTGGTGTCTACGTTGTGTGCGTGTCACAGCTCTGGTGGTGTCTACGTTGTGTGCGTGTCACAGTTTTGGTGGTGTCTACGTTGTGTGTGTGTCACAGCTCTGGTGGTGTCTACGTTGCGTGCGTGTCACAGCTCTGGTGGTGTCTACGTTGTGTGCGTGTCACAGTTCTGGTGGTGTCTACGTTGTGTGCGTGTCACAGCTCTGGTGGCGTCTACGGTGTGTGCGTGTCAGCTCTGGTGGTGTCTACGTTGCGTGCGTGTCACAGCTCTGGTGGTGTCTACGTTGTGTGCGTGTCACAGCTCTGGTGGTGTCTACGTTGCGTGCGTGTCACAGTTCTGGTGGTGTCTACGTTGCGTGCGTGTCACAGCTCTGGTGGTGTCTACGTTGCGTGCGTGTCACAGTTCTGGTGGTGTCTACGTTGCGTGCGTGTCACAGTTCTGGTGGTGTCTACGTTGCGTGCGTGTCACAGCTCTGGTGGTGTCTACGTTGCGTGCGTGTCACAGTTCTGCTACCTGAAGAAGCTGCTGCTGGTGCACGGGGCTTGGAGCTACACGCGCGTCGCCAAGTGCATCCTCTACTCCTTCTACAAGAACGTGGTGCTCTACATCATCGAGGTTTGCCGCCCCGGGCGCCAGCAGCAACACCCTTGCGGTGGCGACACTTTAGAGGAGAACGCCGTGAGGCTGGCGGGATTTGAATGGAAAGGTCTCGTGGCGAATCGCTTGTTATGTTATGGATTGTGGTTGTGGTTGTGTGGTGGTGGTGCTGTATAGTGATCGGTGGTTGTGGTTGTGTGGCGGTGGTGCTGTAGAGGGAGCGGTGGTAGTGGTTGTGTGGTGGTGGTGCTGTAGAGTGATCAGTAGCTGTGGTTGTGTGGAGGTGATGCTGTAGAGTGATCGGTGGTTGTGTGGTGGTGGTGCTGTAGATTGATCGGTGGTTGTGGTTGTGTGGAGGTGATGCTGTAGAGTGATCAGTAGTTGTGGTTGTGTGGCGGTGGTGCTGTAGAGGGAGCGGTGGTAGTGGTTGTGTGGTGGTGGTGCTGTAGAGTGATCGGTGGTTGTGGTTGTGTGGAGGTGATGCTGTAGAGTGATCAGTAGTTGTGGTTGTGTGGTGGTGGTGCTGTAGAGTGATCAGTAGTTGTGGTTGTGTGGCGGTGGTGCTGTAGAGTGATCGGTGGTAGTGGTTGTGTGGTGGTGGTGCTGTAGAGTGATCGGTGGTAGTGGTTGTGTGGTGGTGGTGCTGTAGAGTGATCAGTAGTTGTGGTTGTGTGGTGGTGGTGCTGTAGAGTGATCGGTGGTTGTGGTTGTGTGGCGGTGGTGCTGTAGAGTGAGCGGTGGTAGTGGTTGTGTGGTGGTGGTGCTGTAGAGGGAGCGGTGGTAGTGGTTGTGTGGCGGTGGTCCTCTATAACTTGAGTCTGCAGTGGCGTATTGGTCTGTGGTTGCAAATCTGGATGGACGATGTAGCGCAGGGGTCAGAGCATGGAGCTGAGATCCTGGGTTTGAGTGTCGGTGTTAGCCACCCATGACTCGACCCGCCGTGACCCGACCCGTGTCTGTCGTGCGTGTCGTTTCCCTACGCTCCTGTCCGCGTGAAGCTCTGGTTTGCCTTCACCAATGGATTTTCGGGCCAGATCCTGTTTGAGCGCTGGACCATCGGCCTCTACAACGTGGTGAGCGAGGAGCTTGCGAGCGAGCAGGCCGCAGTCCCACTCATCGCTACCTCCCGGTCGTTGGCCCCATCCTCCTCCGCCCTGTACACCGCGTCCCACCCACCACGACCTCCTGCGCTACGTCCATAAAACATTCTTGCCAAGTTCCATTTTGAATTCTTAACAACTTGCCTACCCTCTGCTACCGTAAGACTCCTTGCATCTTCTGCATACACACTTCTTCACAGATGACAAGCTTCTGTGTAACGCGCGCGTTGCTCACACGTGCGGAAACTGTCACGACCGTTGTTCCGACTGCCTCCAGATGTTCACGGCGCTGCCTCCGTTTGTGCTGGGCATCTTCGAGCGCTCGTGTAGCCAGGATAGCATGCTGCGATTCCCGGCACTCTACAAGCAATCGCAGAACGCAGAGGAGTTCAACTCCCGGGTGAGGGATGGAGCACGGCTCGCACCGCTTGCTCTGAGACCGGCACGCAAACATTCACAGCCCCAGAAATATTGCTGTTCATGCACCCACAATTTCGTCACTTTTGTTTTATTTTTACATGTGTGTATATAATAACTTAATGAATATATAAGCGGCTCCGTTTGGGAGAAAGTAAGGTTCTACGAGTCATGGGAGACGCATCGCAGGCCAACGTGGCGACCTTGTCTGTCGTGCGACGACTGACCATCGCGCCTCGTCTTGTGCCCTTCAGATCTTCTGGATTCACTGCCTCAACGGCCTCTTCCACTCCGTCGTCTTGTTCTGGATCCCTCTCAAGGCCGTCGAGCACGGTGAGGTCACGCGGCGCGCAAACTGCGGCCCCCAGAACGCGCTTCTTGACGATTCCTATCTCCAGTCAACCCGCCGTCGCAACAATGACAACAACAACAACGAGGACAATCTAATTTACATTCATAGAGAGCGCCTGCACTCAAGGCGGTTGATATCACTGACAAAACGACGACAGAATTGAATGGTGTAGTGGACAGGGGCATGCTGCACGGGTTGAGGAACGAGGGACAGCAGCGATAGAGGGATACTTAGAGATCACGAGAGGGCTACAGGGGAGGGACGGGAAGGAGTGGAGGGGCGAGGGAAGAGGAAGAGAATGGGCGACAGAGAAGAGGTGGGACTTGAAGAACAACAACATTAACGTAGTGCGATCAGTACGCGCGCCATTCCTGCTGTAGTGAAGGCGACTGCGCTATGCCAGTGGCGGCGGTGGTAGCGGTGGAGGTGGTGGCAGCGGTGGCAAGGGTTTTAGGCTGCTGTGCCCTCCCCTGCACCTCCACCAACCGACGCTGACTAGCGCGGTGAAGTATGGATAAATATCTCTCACTGTCAGCAGCGTGTGAAGAGGCCCTCAGCAGGGCATTGACAGCCGGTCCGCATACCATCATAGCACACGTTCATAAGCACTGACAAGCTGTGGTTGTGCCACACACACAATGGAGCACATCGCAAACCACCGTGGTCTGCACTCCTTCAACGGAGGAAGAGGAAGAGCAACACCTCACTCTCTCTCCTGAAGGCCTTTCTCTGTCCTGGAGGCCTCTCTCTGCTGGAGGCCTCTCTCTCTGCTAAAGGTCTCTCTCTCTCGAGGGCCTCTCTCTCTCCTGAAGGCCTCTCTCTCTCTCCTGAAGGCCTCTCTCTCTCCTGATGTCCTCTCTGTTGTCGTGGCAGTGGGCAGCACCCCCCACGTTGGGCGTCTCACTCCTGAGTGCGGTGCTGCCGGTACGCACAAGAGCCGAGTAGCACTGACACCCCTGCTGTGTCATGCCCTTTGTTCCTCGTCTAGATATATTGTTTTCAAGCGGAAATACTCCAGATTACCTCTTCCTGGGCAACATTGTTTACACGGTGAGTGTGCGCTGAGTTGTATGTGCATGGTGAGCGCACGGTGAATTTGCGGTGAGTGTGCGGTGAGTGGCACGTGCGCGGTGAATGTGCGGTGAGTGGCACGTGCACGGTTAGTGTGCGGTGAGCGTGCGGTGAGTGGCACGTGCATGGTGAATGTGCGGTGAGCGTGCGGTGAGTGGCATGTGTGCAGTGAATATGCTGTGAGCGTGCGGTGAACGTGCGGTGAGTGGCATGTGTGCGGTGAGCGTGCGGCGAGTGTTGTGCTGGTAAGGGCTGGCTTCACGGCGTCCGTTGGCCCATTCTCCCATTTTGCAAATGTTGGTCCTGCATCAGCCGTGTTGTCCGTCAACAACTCGCTCGTCAAAAAACCCTCGCCAATGCCGTGAGCCTTGGCGAGTCTCAAGACTCGGGAGGGTCCTGCCCCATTCTCGCAGGAGGGGGCCACAATGCCGCACATGATCCCATTGTAGGTTTGTATTGAGAGAGTCGCGGGTCATGCTCCGGCTTTAGGGTGTTTGGCCAATTGTGGTTACGTTGTTTGCCGTCAACCTCCACACGAATGAGTGTGCGGTGAAACGGGGCCCGCACATGGCTCGTGGTCAGAAGGTCACGAGTTCGCACCCCGGCAAGGCCGCGTCTCGTGGTGGCGTACGGCCAAGCCCCTCCGCCGGCGCGTTCGCTTGCCGCTCGTCGCAAGGGCGCTCGCCGTTCGACTCTGACGGCCGCACCAATTAATACTGCGGGTGCATTACTCGTGTGAAGCGCGCCGTATCGCACGCGCCGCGTGACGCGCATCGTGTGATATGCGGTTGACATTTAAAGATCCCACGGCGTCAGTTGAAATCGAGTAGGTCGTGCGTGCACTGCTTTAGGGGTCAAAACGTTGCCAAAATCCTTCTCCTCCTGCTCCTGCTGCTGTGTTCCAGTTGGTGGTGATCACAGTTTGCTTGAAGGCCGGCCTGGAGACCACAGCGTGGACCAGGGTGAGTGACGTCTCTTCTTCTGTGTTGCTGCTGCGATGAGTGTGCTTGTCTAGTCAGTAAAGCCTCACTTGAGTCTCAAGAGGCGTTTTCAGTCGGGTGTTGGCAGATTTTCTCAAGCGAGGTGTGATGTTGCCTTTTGCTGTTGCCTGTAATCCCAGGTGAGTAAAGTTGCAGGTCATTTGTCAGCATTGCCGCCAACTGCACTGGAACTCTGCCATCAGTGGCTCGCTGCTGGGATGGGTCCAACTGTGATGACGTGTCTCAAGAGGAGCCCTTTTCACATGAAGGAATAATAATAATAATAATAAAGATAGAGTAGTGTACGAGTGACCGGTGTGTGCTCAACCCAGGGGTCGGTAACCTAAATAACAAGAACAGGGTTAAGCGGTCCTTAACCCTTCCCCATTCGGAGGCGTACTGCAAGTCGCAGGGTGTGGGGTGTCCCCCGTTCACCGCTGAATCCCGGAACGCGTAAGCAGCTCGGCGTTCATTTGAGGTGTAGCAGCAGCGACGTTGGTTTTAAAGACGTTGTTACTCACCGCGGAGAACCGTGGCGACATGACGGCTGCCGCTCTATGATATCTGCGCCAAACTGTGCCGCACGCCCTTCCGCATGGCCTTGTGGGAGCCTCGGTACCGACAAAGTTATTCTATTTAATTTATTCCGATACCGTACGTGGACGTCATCGTAACAGAATCGAAAGAAAAACTGATGACGTGCACATGTGTACGTTCATGTACGTACACGTGTGTGCATGTGTGTGTGTGTATGTACATGTGTGTGTGTACACACACACACATGTACGTACGTCTAAGTACGTCATCGGAACGGGAAAGGTTTAAAGAGCCACGTGCGGGTCCGGAGCCGCAGGTTGCCGACCCCTGGACTCACCCATTCGTGCCTGGCGCCTACACAGGTTGAACTGCTCCGTTGAATTGGGTGATAAACGCAGTGAATCCGACACGTACAGCAGTGGCAGCAGCAGCAGTAGCGTGGCTTTAGTGCTGCAGATCAGCCGTGCTAGTCCATTAGCTCCACATGGCCAGCTCAATGGAAGCACTGCACGGAAGGGACAACGCTTTAACGCTGAGCGTGATGGGGAGCCACGTAGCACCGTGAATGTCACGCTCACCCGCTGGCTGGCTGGGGGTGAGGGTGACACCGGCTCCTCCTCGTGTCCGCATCCGCAGCTGAGCCACATCGCCGTGTGGGGCAGCATCGCCCTGTGGGTCGTCTTTTTCGGCATCTACTCCCTGCTGTGGCCGGCCATCCCACTTGCTCCCGACATGAGCGGCCAGGTAAGGGACATCGTCACAATCGTCATCCTCACATCGGGGTTCAAATCAGCAGCGGTCGTTTTGACCGAGGTAATGGCATTATTCCTAATAAAGTGTTTTGGGTCGGATCACGTAAATGTGTCGTAGACCCACCCTCTACCCGACACAAGCCAGGTTAGTAAGGTTTGTCACGTGAACAAAATGTGTAAATGAGTTACTATATTCTTGGGTCTTTCGGTAAAGTCACGTAGATAGGTTCAAAGAAAATAACAAAAAATAACCAAAAACTACGACTTTTCCTGATGACGATTGCTTGTGTTGCAATCGAAACATCGTAGTTTTTTTGTTCTTTTTTGTTATTTTCTTTGAACCTATCTACGTGACTTTACCGAAAGACCCAAGAATATGAATTCCTGCAGTCCCGAAAGCTTTAAGTCGAGATTTACTGAGTTACTGCTTGAGCACCGTGGTCCGACGTGATATAACGTTGTTTGCTGTGTGTGCTACTCGGCAGGGCGCCTTTGTCTTGCGAGGCGTCTACTACTACGACTACCGCACCCGCGTAGAGTGAGGGGGTGCCTATGCTGTACAGCACTGCTTGTCCCACTCGCTGGAGACTTGAGGTGGACCTGTGAAAGTTACCTGGAACGTATCGGTGAATTTTCCGGTAGCGATGCTGCTGCGTTGGCATGTTCACCAGCCACGCCGTTGCCTTAAAAGGAAATATAATATCCTATAGGTGATGTTTCGGGCAACGACCCTTCTTGGGAACGGATTGCTGCGTGCGTGGGGGCGTGCGTGACGCGACTGCTGCTGCTGCTGTTTCTGTTCTGACTGGGCCAGGCGAGCATGATGCTGAAGAGCGGCGTGTTCTGGATGGCTCTCATCCTCATCCCTATCACGTGCCTCGTCCCAGACGCTGTGTGGAAAGTGTAAGTTGGAGTTTATCCCTGCGCACGACGGCAGCGGCGGCGGCAGCTCTCGAGAGTAAGGTGCCAGTGTCGAGGCGTGCTGCTGACCGCGACAAGAGTGCTGCAGCAGAGAGTTGTGTCGTGTCGCTCTTCCTCCTCTGTTGAAGGGGCACGGGCCGCAGTGGTTTACTATGTCGTCTGTAGTTTAACAGCGCAGTTATTTATTTAAACGTAGCTTAATTATTTCTTTTGGGGGCGTCTTTATGCTGCATCGGCGGCGAGCGCTCTCAGTTCGGCGCGTGTAGCTGACCGCTCCAACGACCGCGGCGCTCACCTCGTCACCTCCTCAACTCGTCACCTCATCCGCTCGTCGGCTCATCACCTCGTCCGCTCGTCAGTGAGCTCTCGAGGCCCCCGCCCTCGTCGTCACTCTCACCGCCGCCCCGTCCGCGTGTGCAGCGTCCGCCGCTCGTGCTTCCAGTCGCTGGTGGAGGAGGTGCAGGAGAGTGAGGCACGCGCACAGAAGTCGGACCGCATCATGCTCACCTCGATCCTCAACAAGAGGCACGTGCATGCCCACACCGCTGCACCTCACTCCCATCCCATCCCTTCCCCTCCTTCCCCTCCCATCCCATCCCTTCCTCTTCCATCCCCTCCCATCCCCTCCCTTCCCCTAACCTCCCTTTCCCTCCCATCCCTTCCCATCCCTTCCCCTCCCCATCCAATGGTGGGGGAGACAACATACAAACTCGAGATCAGACCCACGACCTGTATACCAGGCGACGAAGTTAACATCTCCTAGCCACCGTCATTGCAAACATTCCCCCACAGGGGTTTGGTTTTGCAGTCACCATTGCCTCCAGTCGGTTTAGATCACTGCCAACAGCAGCGACTCCGGTATCGGCAGAAACGATGTGTCATTGGACAGCATAATCCAAGCGCTCGCCAGGCTCGCCCCTGCTTGGCTTCAGAGCATCCGATGAGATGGGGCGGGGATTCCGGCTGATTTGATTGGAGGGCGTTCTCCTCTATAGACGGCAGTGGCAGACGATGGCTCTGGGTTGGCGAAGATACATCTTTGGCACTCTTCATTGTTCGTAGTGCGCATGGCTATCGCGACGGCGCTACGTTTCCCGGACGGATGCAGTCTGCGTGTCACATGCGTGTTGCACGTGTGTCACACGTGTGTGCGCCGTATTGTGCTGTGTTAACGGTCTCCGCGTGTTCCCCCCCATCCCATCCCCCCTTACCTTTTGTTTGTTCCTGCACACGCCCACCCCGCCCGTCCGCCCGCCCGCACGCCCGCCCGCCCGCCAAACCCAACTGGTCGCACGGTTGCCCTCCGTAACTAAAGAAGTTACTCCTTGTCGTGAGGCGCTGATCCGCCTGTCACGTAACGGGGCAAGGTGACGAAATGGATTGTTGTGTTTCCCTATCGCTTTGTGTGCTCCTGTCAGGGTTGCCGCGGTACGGCGGTACGGCGATACGTGCCGAACGGTACATTCTGTCATATCCTGATTATCATCGCCTGATGCTGCTACGGCGGCGATACCTACTCAGGCAGGATCGATTAAAATTCAGCTCTATCTGCAAATGGTGAGAAACTGATTAGATGGCTAAAACGCTTAGAACTTAATCTGTGATAGATGCTCCTCAATGGCCAATTCGAATCGTAAAAAAAAGCCCATCACAGCAGGACAAACACGTTCAGGCCTGATACGAATATACTCGACAAATCGCAGAGGGAGGTGTGCTGCTCGCCAACACCAAAATAGCAATAATTGCAGATTCTCTCGTGGCGCCTCTCACCGTAACATCTCAAGGTGCTTTTTTACATCAACGGCAGCTCAGCAGTGGCCGAGTTCTGACAGAGGAACAATTTTTGGGCCGGGACTTTAAAGCTCCCAGACAGCCTCGACAGAGATCCACAGTCCGCCCCGGTACCATGGAGCAAACGCCCCGCTCGGCCCACGCTCTCCATATTCGCCCTGGGGGTGCAGGAGCGGAGATCCCGGACCTCCGAGTCCATGCCACTGGAAGCGTCGGGGCGCAGCCGCTCCCCGCGAGTGCGTTGGGCAACCGTTGCCGGTTGTAAAGTTGCAGCGGTTAAAGTGCTTACGGCAGGCTCGGTGCGAGTGAAATTGTGACTTGAAGAACTTTAGTCTCAGTGAAAGGACAGCTCAGGGCAAAATCAAAACGATGAGATTGCGAAAGTTACGATAAAGTGACTTTGCGATGATAATAATCGTCGTAGTAAAAATGAATGCCGTATCGTATCGCGACAACCCGAGCTGTATATTTTTTTCCGCCCCACATTTTATTCTTCCGCTTGCTTGCTTGACGTGTTCCATTTCCTCTCCGGCTCCTGCCATTTACCTCTCCGCCGAGCGAGCTCCTCTCTCCCTGAGTTGCTCCTCTGCGTGCGCCAGCACACGAGAACACAGGCCCCAAGTAGAGCCATCGCTCTGTCTCACGAGAATGCAGGCCCCAAGCATAGCCGTAGCTTTGTCTCGCAGCCGCGTGTACGCCGAGGCGGCGGCGGCGACACCGCGTGTCCCCGCACACGCCGCTGTACCAATTCGAAGGGAGAAAAGACTTTCAAGCGACTTTCAAGCGACTTCCGGGATGAGCGACATCACTGTAGTGTCGTATTACAAGACCCCGTGAGCGCAGTGGCCTTGCCTCTGGCAATGGGTGGCTCGGAGCTTAGAGTGCTGAGCCAACACCGCAGGCGTCCTGGGTCCAGGTTTCAGCAGCCGCCTGTGATTACAGTTTCCTCTCGGGTGCGGTGAGTTGATGGTCTCAGCCCAGTCACCAGTGACTTGCACGCAAACAAAAATCATTGCAACGTTTTCGCTGGTATTTTCTGGCAACTGCCTGATGATGCTCCCAGCGAAACGTCATGCCCAACGTTTAGCGCCGTGGGATCGCTCTCCAACCACACACCGGTGAAGCCGGACTAAATTGTCACGTCTATTTGGCTGTGTCGGGTGGAGGAGGGTGTCCGACACATTTTCTACATTTTTAGGCGATCTGACCAAAAGAAACAATGAACGGTAACGCTTTGCGGTGGCGTCACCGCGGTGCCGCACGCATGAGTCGGCATGACGACGAAGGTGACCCAAGCGTGACCTAACTGGAGCAGTGCAGGCCGAGTGATGTGTGACATGCTTCAAAGTATTTTTTTTCTCTCTCTCATTAAGCCGCCTTCAGGTTGGCGTCGGGTGACACCCAGGGACACACACCGTCGCTGTGGGGTGGCTCTGCAGGAGGAGCACCGCGTCTCTCTTGGCTTGCCTCTTCCTCTCTTGCTTGAACGCCCGCTGCTCGTGTAGGCGGAGAACGTGCGGCCGCGCACTCGCTCCGTGCGGCCGTTCCGGATCGGCCGTTTGGCAACGGACTTCACCACGGCAGGCTTTTGTAGCTTTTGTAGCAATCCACGCCATTCCGCAATTACACGAATTGTGCGCAAATTTGGCTCCGGATTCGACGAGCTGGTGAATTCGCCCCGAGCGCGTTTGGTCTTCGCGGAGGCGCTCCGTGGCACGATGTCCGGCGTTTCGCTCTGCGTGCCGTGACCTCAAGTTTTGGCTTCGGTCCTCGGAGAAGTTCCCCGGCGCGTGGAGCCGGAAACGCCGGCGATGACGAGCGGCGCGACCGCAAAAACGCAGCGGAGATTTTGACAGAATATACTGCAAAAAATCACAGCAGCAGTGCTGCGGATATACGATGATTATCTTTGTTTGAGAGCGCGCACGCTCGTGCGCCGTGTCACGCGTCGCCCTTCTCCCGCGCCCGCTGACGGCGCGGTCCCCGAGACGCTTTTGGTTTTACGGCGTTGCCCGGCGTCTCGGCGGCACGAGAAGCCAAGGGAAGGAGACGCGGCGGCGCTGACGCCGCTGGCGGTGCTCGTGGCGCTGGTGCCGGTCACCGTTTTACTCCCCACCTCCCTGTTTCCCACGAGCAGCTTCACGGAGAGGGCACACCTGCTGCGGAACGCTTTCAAGAAGACCTCGCCAGAATTCGGCAACACCAAGTCGTCCGTACGACGAGACTTCATGCGTGAGTGCCGTGCAGTGTCCTCGTCTGTCATCGTTATCGTGGCTATCCTCGTTATCATTGTCGGCATCGTTGTTAACGCTGCCGCGGCCAAGGGTGATAGCTTGAGTGGGTTTCAACATACGTCGAGGGGCAGCGTTGGTCTCTGAGTGGCGGCACTCGAGCAATGTCGAAACTCCCACTCCTGTGAGCCCCAGCTGATCCAGACCACACTCCTACCCCTAACACTCTCCACATGAACTATCCAGACCACTCCTCTACCCCTAACACTCTCCACATGAACCACCCAGACCACACTCCTACCCCTAACACTCTCCACATGAACCACCCAGACCACACTTCTACCCCTAACACTCTCCACATGAACTATCCAGACCACACTCCTACCCCTAACACTCTCCACATGAACCACCCAGACCACACTCCTACCCCTAACACTCATCACATGAACCACCCAGACCACACTCCTACCCCTAACACTCTCCACATGAACCACCCAGACCACACTCCTACCCCTAACACTCTCCACATGAACCACCCAGACCACACTCCAACCCCTAACACTCTCCACATGAACCACCCAGACCACACTCCTACCCCTAACACTCTCCACATGAACTATCCAGACCACACTCCTACCCCTAACACTCTCCACATGAACCACCCAGACCACACTCCTACCCCTAACACTCTCCACATGAACCACCCAGACCACACTCCAACCCCTAACACTCTCCACATGAACCACCCAGACCACACTCCAACCCCTAACACTCTCCACATGAACTATCCAGACCACACTCCTACCTCTAACACTCTCCACATGAACCACCCAGACCACACTCCTACCCCTAACACTCTCCACATGAACCACCCAGACCACACTCCTACCCCTAACACTCTCCACATGAACCACCCAGACCACACTCCTACCCCTAACACTCTCCACATGAACCACCCAGACCACACCTCTACCCCTAACACTCTCCACATGAACCACCCAGACAACTCTCCTACCCCTAACACTCTCTACATGAACCACCCAGACCACACTCCTACCCCTAACACTCTCCACATGAACCACCCAGACCACACTCCTACCCCTATCACTCTCCACATGAACCACCCAGACCACACTCCTACCCCTAACACTCTCCACATGAACTATCCAGACCACACTCCTACCACTAACACTCTCCACATGAACTATCCAGACCACACTCCTACCCCTAAGACTCTCCACATGAACCACCCAGACCACACTCCAACCCCTAACACTCTCCACATGAACCACCCAGACCACACTCCTACCCCTAACACTCTCCACATGAACCACCCAGACCACACTCCTACCCCTATCACTCCACATGAACCACCCAGACCACACTCCTACCCCTAACACTCTCCACATGAACCACCCAGACCACACTCCTACCCCTAACACTCTCCACATGAACCACCCAGACCACACTCCTACCCCTAACACTCTCCACATGAACCACCCAGACCAAACCTCTCCCCCTAACACTCTCCACATGAACTATCCAGCCCACACTTCAACCCCTAACACTCTCCACATGAACCACCCAGACCACACTCCTACCCCTAACACTCTCCACATGAACCACCCAGAACACACTCCTACCCCTAACACTCTCCACATGAACTATCCAGACCACACTCCTACCCCTAACACTCTCCACATGAACCACCCAGACCACACTCCTACCCCTAACACTCTCCACATGAACCACCCAGACCACACTCCAACCCCTAACACTCTCCACATGAACTATCCAGACCACACTCCTACCCCTAACACTCTCCACATGAACCACCCAGACCACACTCCAACCCCTAACACTCTCCACATGAACCACCCAGACCACACTCCTACCCCTAACACTCTCCACATGAACTATCCAGACCACACTCCTACCCCTAACACTCTCCACATGAACCACCCAGACCACACTCCTACCCCTAACACTCTCCACATGAACCACCCAGACCACACTCCAACCCCTAACACTCTCCACATGAACCACCCAGACCACACTCCAACCCCTAACACTCTCCACATGAACTATCCAGACCACACTCCTACCTCTAACACTCTCCACATGAACCACCCAGACCACACTCCTACCCCTAACACTCTCCACATGAACCACCCAGACCACACTCCTACCCCTAACACTCTCCACATGAACCACCCAGACCACACTCCTACCCCTAACACTCTCCACATGAACCACCCAGACCACACTCCTACCCCTAACACTCTCCACATGAACCACCCAGACCACACCTCTACCCCTAACACTCTCCACATGAACCACCCAGACAACTCTCCTACCCCTAACACTCTCTACATGAACCACCCAGACCACACTCCTACCCCTAACACTCTCCACATGAACCACCCAGACCACACTCCTACCCCTATCACTCTCCACATGAACCACCCAGACCACACTCCTACCCCTAACACTCTCCACATGAACTATCCAGACCACACTCCTACCACTAACACTCTCCACATGAACTATCCAGACCACACTCCTACCCCTAAGACTCTCCACATGAACCACCCAGACCACACTCCAACCCCTAACACTCTCCACATGAACCACCCAGACCACACTCCTACCCCTAACACTCTCCACATGAACCACCCAGACCACACTCCTACCCCTATCACTCCACATGAACCACCCAGACCACACTCCTACCCCTAACACTCTCCACATGAACCACCCAGACCACACTCCTACCCCTAACACTCTCCACATGAACCACCCAGACCACACTCCTACCCCTAACACTCTCCACATGAACCACCCAGACCAAACCTCTCCCCCTAACACTCTCCACATGAACTATCCAGCCCACACTTCAACCCCTAACACTCTCCACATGAACCACCCAGACCACACTCCTACCCCTAACACTCTCCACATGAACCACCCAGAACACACTCCTACCCCTAACACTCTCCACATGAACCACCCAGACCACACTCCTACCCCTAACACTCTCCACATGAACCACCCAGACCACACTCCTACCCCTAACACTCTCCACATGAACCACCCAGACCACACCTCTACCCCTAACACTCTCCACATGAACCACCCAGACAACTCTCCTACCCCTAACACTCTCCACATGAACTATCCAGACCACACTCCTACCCCTAACACTCTCCACATGAACCACCCAGACCACACTCCTACCCCTAACACTCTCCACATGAACCACCCAGACCACACTCCTACCCCTAACACTCTCCACATGAACCACCCAGACCACACTCCTACCCCTAACACTCTCCACATGAACCACCCAGACCACACCTCTACCCCTAACACTCTCCACATGAACCACCCAGACAACTCTCCTACCCCTAACACTCTCCACATGAACTATCCAGACCACACTCCTACCCCTAACACTCTCCACATGAACCACCCAGACCACACTCCAACCCCTAACACTCTCCACATGAACTATCCAGACCACACTCCTACCCCTAACACTCTCCACATGAACCACCCAGACCACACTCCTACCCCTAACACTCTCCACATGAACCACCCAGACCACACCTCTCCCCCTAACACTCTCCACATGAACTATCCAGACCACACTCCAACCCCTAACACTCTCCACATGAACCACCCAGACCACACTCCTACCCCTAACACTCTCCACATGAACCACCCAGACCACACTCCTACCCCTAACACTCTCCACATGAACCACCCAGACCACACCTCTACCCCTAACACTCTCCACATGAACCACCCAGACCACACTCCTACCCCTAACACTCTCCACATGAACCACCCAGACCACACTCCAACCCCTAACACTCTCCACATGAACTATCCAGACCACACTCCTACCCCTAACACTCTCCACATGAACCACACAGACCACACTCCTACCCCTAACACTCTCCACATGAACCACCCCGACCACACCTCTACCCCTAACACTCTCCACATGAACCACCCAGACAACTCTCCTACCCCTAACACTCTCCACATGAACTATCCAGACCACACTCTTACCCCTAACACTCTCCACATGAACCACCCAGACCACACTCCTACCCCTAACACTCTCCACATGAACCACCCAGACCACACTCCAACCCCTAACACTCTCCACATGAACTATCCAGACCACACTCCTACCCCTAACACTCTCCACATGAACCACCCAGACCACACTCCTACCCCTAACACTCTCCACATGAACCACCCAGACCACACTCCTACCCCTAACACTCTCCACATGAACCACCCAGACCACACTCCTACCCCTAACACTCTCCACATGAACCACCCAGACCACACCTTTACCCCTAAAACTCTCCACATGAACCACCCAGACCACACTCCAACCCCTAACACTCTCCACATGAACCACCCAGACCACACTCCAACCCCTAACACTCTCCACATGAACTATCCAGACCACACTCCTACCCCTAACACTCTCCACATGAACCACCCAGACCACACTCCTACCCCTAACACTCTCCACATGAACCACCCAGACCACACTCCTACCCCTAACACTCTCCACATGAACCACCCAGACCACACTCCTACCCCTAACACTCTCCACATGAACCACCCAGACCACACCTCTACCCCTAAAACTCTCCACATGAACCACCCAGACCACACTCCAACCCCTAACACTCTCCACATGAACCACCCAGACCCTACTCCTACCCCTAACACTCTCCACATGAACCACCCAGACCACACTCCTACCCCTAACACTCTCCACATGAACCACCCAGACCACACTCCTACCCCTAACACTCTCCACATGAACCACCCAGACCACACTCCTACCCCTAACACTCTCCACATGAACTATCCAGACCACACTCCTACCCCTAACACTCTCCACATGAACCACCCAGACCACACTTCTACCCCTAACACTCTCCACATGAACCACCCAGACCACACTCCAACCCCTAACACTCTCCACATGAACCACCCAGACCACACTCCAACCCCTAACACTCTCCACATGAACCACCCAGACCACACTCCTACCCCTATCACTCTCCACATGAACCACCCAGACCACACTCCTACCCCTAACACTCTCCACATGAACCACCCATACCACACTCCTACCCCTAACACTCTCCACATGAACCACCCAGACCACACCTCTACCCCTAACACTCTCCACGTGAACCACCCAGACAACTCTCCTACCCCTAACACTCTCCACATGAACTATCCAGACCACACTCCTACCCCTAACACTCTCCACATGAACCACCCAGACCACACTCCAACCCCTAACACTCTCCACATGAACCACCCAGACAACTCTCCTACCCCTAACACTCTCCACATGAACCACCCAGACCACACTCCTACCCCTAACACTCTCCACATGAACCACCCAGACCACACTTCAACCCCTAACACTCTCTACATGAACCACCCAGACCACACTCCAACCCCTAACACTCTCCACATGAACCACCCAGACAACTCTCCTACCCCTAACACTCTCCACATGAACTATCCAGACCACACTCCTACCCCTAACACTCTCCACATGAACCACCCAGACCACACTCCAACCCCTAACACTCTCCACATGAACTATCCAGACCACACTCCTACCCCTAACACTCTCCACATGAACCACCCAGACCACACTCCTACCCCTAACACTCCACATGAACTACCCAGACCACACTCCTACCCCTAACACTCTCCACATGAACCACCCAGACCACACCTCTACCCCTAACACTCTCCACATGAACCACCCAGACCACACTCCAACCCCTAACACTCTCCACATGAACCACCCAGACCACACTCCTACCCCTAACACTCTCCACATGAACCACCCAGACCACACTCCTACCCCTATCACTCTCCACATGAACCACCCAGACCACACTCCTACCCCTAACACTCTCCACATGAACTATCCAGACCACACTCCTACCACTAACACTCTCCACATGAACTATCCAGACCACACTCCTACCCCTAAGACTCTCCACATGAACCACCCAGACCACACTCCAACCCCTAACACTCTCCACACGAACCACCCAGACCACACTCCTACCCCTAACACTCTCCACATGAACCACCCAGACCACACTCCTACCCATAACACTCTCCACATGAACCACCCAGACCACACTCCTACCCCTAACACTCTCCACATGAACCACCCAGACCACACTCCTACCCCTAACACTCTCCACATGAACCACCCAGACCACACCTCTCCCCCTAACACTCTCCACATGAACTATCCAGACCACACTTCAACCCCTAACACTCTCCACATGAACCACCCAGACCACACTCCTACCCCTAACACTCTCCACATGAACCACCCAGACCACACTCCTACCCCTAACACTCTCCACATGAACCACCCAGACCACACTCCTACCCCTAACACTCTCCACATGAACCACCCAGACCACACTCCTACCCCTAACACTCTCCACATGAACCACCCAGACCACACCTCTACCCCTAACACTCTCCACATGAACCACCCAGACAACTCTCCTACCCCTAACACTCTCCACATGAACCACCCAGACCACACTCCTACCCCTAACACTCTCTACATGAACCACCCAGACCACACTCCAACCCCTAACACTCTCCACATGAACCACCCAGACCACACTCCTACCCCTAACACTCTCCACATGAACTATCCAGACCACACTCCTACCCCTAACACTCTCCACATGAACCACCCAGACCACACTCCAACCCCTAACACTCTCCACATGAACTATCCAGACCACACTCCTACCCCTAACACTCTCCACATGAACCACCCAGACCACCCTCCTACCCCTAACACTCACCACATGAACCACCCAGACCACACTCCTACCCCTATCACTCTCCACATGAACCACCCAGACCACACTCCTACCCCTAACACTTTCCACATGAACTATCCAGACCACACTCCTACCCCTAACACTCTCCACATGCACTATCCAGACCACACTCCTACCCCTAACACTCTCCACATGAACCACCCAGACCACACTCCAACCCCTAACACTCTCCACATGAACCACCCAGACCACACTCCTACCCCTAACACTCTCCACATGAACCACCCAGACCACACTCCTACCCCTATCACTCCACATGAACCACCCAGACCACACTCCTACCCCTAACACTCTCCACATGAACCACCCAGACCACACTCCTACCCCTAACACTCTCCACATGAACCACCCAGACCACACTCCTACCCCTAACACTCTCCACATGAACCACCCAGACCACACCTCTCCCCCTAACACTCTCCACATGAACTATCCAGACCACACTCCAACCCCTAACATTCTCCACATGAACCACCCAGACCACACTCCTACCCCTAACACTCTCCACATGAACCACCCAGACCACACTCCTACCCCTAACACTCTCCACATGAACCACCCAGACCACACTCCTACCCCTTACACTCTCCACATGAACCACCCAGACCACACCTCTACCCCTAACACTATCCACATGAACTATCCAGACCACACTCCTACCCCTAACACTCTCCACATGAACCACCCAGACCACACTCCTACCCCTAACACTCTCCACATGAACCACCCAGACCACACTCCAACCCCTAACACTCTCCACGTGAACCACCAAGACCACACTCCTACCCCTAACACTCTCCACATGAACCACCCAGACCACACTCCTACCCCTATCACTCCACATGAACCACCCAGACCACACTCCTACCCCTAACACTCTCCACATGAACCACCCAGACCACACTCCTACCCCTAACACTCTCCACATGAACCACCCAGACCACACTCCTACCCCTAACACTCTCCACATGAACCACCCAGACCACACCTCTCCCCCTAACACTCTCCACATGAACTTTCCAGACCACACTCCAACCCCTAACATTCTCCACATGAACCACCCAGACCACACTCCTACCCCTAACACTCTCCACATGAACCACCCAGACCACACTCCTACCCCTAACACTCTCCACATGAACCACCCAGACCACACTCCTACCCCTAACACTCTCCACATGAACCACCCAGACCACACCTCTAGCCCTAACACTATCCACATGAACTATCCAGACCACACTCCTACCCCTAACACTCTCCACATGAACCACCCAGACCACACTCCTACCCCTAACACTCTCCACATGAACCACCCAGACCACACTCCAACCCCTAACACTCTCCACATGAACCACCCAGACCACACCTCTACCCCTAACACTCTCCACATGAACCACCCAGACCACACTCCAACCCCTAACACTCTCCACATGAACTATCCAGACCACACTCCTACCCCTAACACTCTCCACATGAACCACCCAGACCACACTCCTACCCCTAACACTCACCACATGAACCACCCAGACCACACTCCTACCCCTATCACTCTCCACTTGAACCACCCAGACCACAATCCTACCCCTAACACTCTCCACATGAACTATCCAGACCACACTCCTACCCCTAACACTCTCCACATGAACTATCCAGACCACACTCCTACCCCTAACACTCTCCACATGAACCACCCAGACCATACTCCAACCCCTAACACTCTCCACATGAACCACCCAGACCACACTCCTACCCCTAACACTCTCCACATGAACCACCCAGACCACACTCCTACCCCTATCACTCCACATGAACCACCCAGACCACACTCCTACCCCTAACACTCTCCACATGAACCACCCAGACCACACTCCTACCCCTAACACTCTCCACATGAACCACCCAGACCACACTCCTACCCCTAACACTCTCCACATGAACCACCCAGACCACACCTCTCCCCCTAACACTCTCCACATGAACTCTCCAGACCACACTCCAACCCCTAACACTCTCCACATGAACCACCCAGACCACACTCCTACCCCTAACACTCTCCACATGAACCACCCGGACCACACTCCTACCCCTAACACTCTCCACATGAACCACCCAGACCACACTCCTACCCTTAACACTCTCCACATGAACCACCCAGACCACACCTCTACCCCTAACACTCACCATATGAACCACCCAGACCACACTCCTACCCCTATCACTCTCCACATGAACCACCCAGACCACACTCCTACCCCTAACACTCTCCACATGAACTATCCAGACCACACTCCTACCCCTAACACTCTCCACATGAACTATCCAGACCACACTCCTACCCCTAACACTCTCCACATGAACCACCCAGACCACACTCCAAGCCCTAACACTCTCCACATGAACCACCCAGACCACACTCCTACCCCTAACACTCTCCACATGAACCACCCAGACCACACTCCTACCCCTATCACTCCACATGAACCACCCAGACCACACTCCTACCCCTAACACTCTCCACATGAACCACCCAGACCACACTCCTACCCCTAACACTCTCCACATGAACCACCCAGACCACACTCCTACCCCTAACACTCTCCACATGAACCACCCAGACCACACCTCTACCCCTAACACTCTCCACATGAACTTTCCAGACCACACTCCTACCCCTAACACTCTCCACATGAACCACCCAGACCACACTCCTACCCCTAACACTCTCCACATGAACCACTCAGACCACACTCCAACCCCTAACACTCTCCACATGAACTATCCAGACCACACTCCTACCCCTAACACTCTCCACATGAACCACCCAGACCACACTCCTACCCCTAACACTCTCCACATGAACTACCCAGACCACACTCCTACCCCTAACACTCTCCACATGAACCACCCAGACCACACCTCTACCCCTAACACTCTCCACATGAACTATCCAGACCACACTCCTACCCCTAACACTCTCCACATGAACTATCCAGACCACACTCCTACCCCTAACACTCTCCACATGAACCACCCAGACCACACTCCAACCCCTAACACTCTCCACATGAACCACCCAGACCACACTCTTACTCTTAACACTCTTCACATGAACCACCCAGACCACACTCCTACCCCTATCACTCCACATGAACCACCCAGACCACACTCCTACCCCTAACACTCTCCACATGAACCACCCAGACCACACTCCTACCCCTAACACTCTCCACATAAACCACCCAGACCACACTCCTACCCCTAACACTCTCCACATGAACCACCCAGACCACACCTCTCCCCCTAACACTCTCCACATGAACTATCCAGACCACACTCCAACCCCTAACACTCTCCACATGAACCACCCAGACCACACTCCTACCCCTAACACTCTCCGCATGAACCACCCAGACCACACTCCTACCCCTAACACTCTCCACATGAACCACCCAGACGACACTCCTACCCCTAACACTCTCCACATGAACCACCCAGACCACACCTCTACCCCTAACACTCTCCACATAAACTTTCCAGACCACACTCCTACCCCTAACACTCTCCACATGAACCACCCAGACCACACTCCAACCCCTAACACTCTCCACATGAACTATCCAGACCACACTCCTACCCCTAACACTCTCCACATGAACCACCCAGACCACACTCCTACCCCTAACACTCTCCACATGAACTACCCAGACCACACTCCTACCCCTAACACTCTCCACATGAACCACCCAGACCACACCTCTACCCCTAACACTCTCCACATGAACCACCCAGACCACACTTCAACCCCTAACACTCTCCACATGAACCACCCAGACCACACTACTACCCCTAACACTATCCACATGAACTATCCAGACCACACTCCTACCCCTAACACTCTCCACATGAACCACCCAGACGACACTCCCACCCCTAACACTCTCCACATGAACCACCCAGACCACACTCCAACCCCTAACACTCTCCACATGAACTATCCAGACCACACTCCAACCCCTAACACTCTCCACATGAACCACCCAGACCACACTCCTACCCCTAACACTCTCCACATAAACCACCCAGACCACACTCCTACCCCTAACACTCTCCACATGAACCACCCAGACCACACTCCAACCCCTAACACTCTCCACATGAACTATCCAGACCACACTCCAACCCCTAACACTCTCCACATGAACCACTTAGACCACACTCCTACCCCTAACACTAACCCCCAAGCTTAAACATACCAGACCTTAGTTCCACCCCAACTCTCTAACCGCACTCAGTCATCCCCTAAAAGAGCCATGCTCCTAACTGGGGTGGTTAACCGGTAACCGGCGAACCGGTAACCATTTTCAGAACCGGTTTACCAATTCAATGGCAGGCACCGCGGGGTTGCGTGTGCCATCGGCTCTTATTACGAGGTCACGGTGCAGCCCTTCAATTCCTGGCTCGTGTTGCTGCTGGCATTAGAGCTTCCGCTAGTGGGCGCTCAAGAGAGGGCATTTGAACTCTTCCACACTGACCAGGCGTGTTGGATAAGGTGGGAGCACCTACACTTTACCCCACTTCCGGTGGGCCTGCCGACTGCGGTGAACCCATTCACCCTGCCGCTGCCGGGAGATGGAATCGAACCTTCGACCTCTGAAGTCCCGTGCGCCTGCTGACCGCTGCACCACAGCGGCAGTTCCCTTCGTTTGTCCGTTTTAAACGTAACCACGTTTATTGCGTTAGACTTTTTTATTTGTGCGGGAAAAAAACAATTTTTTGCTGGCTTTTTTTACTCTTGCAAGTAATACGAACCAATTGCTTTTGACAACCATGCTTCTAATCGTCGGGCCGACCTGACCTTTAACCCGGACTTCCCTGACCCCCGTTGTTCATGTCCGGCTACAGAAGCGCGCTCGCCCAGATCCGCCAGCGTGGTGCTTTCGCTGCTCACCGCGCACGGTGACACGTTGCTCGTTCCCATGACTCGTTTGCAGATGGCTACGCGTTCTCGCAGGAGGAGAACGGGGTCCTCTCTCAGACGGAGGTGGTCCGGGCGTACGACACGACCAGGCAGCAGGGCGACGGCCACGAGAGCCCAGTCATCGTCTAGGATGCTGGTGCTGTTCAAAACAACACCCGGAACATCTCTGCCACCGCTGCTCCTTCCTCCTCCTTTTGTTTATTTTGTAATTATTTAAGATCTGCACGAAATCTGCGCCGCGTACATTGTTGTTGTTGCTGTTGTAAAATCTCAACCGTCCCAAACTTCCGAGCGACAAACGCGTTGTCGAAACGTCTTCTTGCATGCGTATGTAAAACACGAAACCCCATAGACATGATGACAACAGCGAAAGAGAACACAGCCTTACGGGGAAAACTGAGCCAGAAACCAAAAGTTTTTGTGTTTTCATTTGGCAGGCAAACTGTTGAGCTCTGCTACCCAGCATGATGTGCACTATGAGTTGCATCCGCGACTCTCTTGATAGCGCTATGCTACTCTTGATAGCGCTATTCTTGATATCTCTATGCTACGTGACTCTTGATAGCGAGCTTCTTCGTGACGTTGACTGTTAGGGTTTTGTCTCAGCCAGACGTCCTGTCGCCAGGCCGTAGCGTCGCCGCGACACCACGTCACCACGGCGATGTCGCGTCACTACGGCGACGTCGCGTCACCACGGCGACGTCGCGTCACCACGGCGACGTCGCGTCACCACGGCGACACCACGTCACCACGGCGATGTCGCGTCACCACGGCGATACCGAATTACTATGCCGATACTGCTTTACTATAGCGATATCGTGTAACTGGCGATATCGTGTAACTGGCGATACCGCGTTACTACGGCAATACCGTGTCACCACGGCGATTCCGTGTTACTACGGCGATACTACAGCAATAGCGTGTTACCATGGCATCACTACGGCACACGCCGTACGATATGACCACCGCAACGATCGCACCGTCGTCCCGTTTACAAAGCGTCATCATCATCGCCGTCATTACCGTTGCTCGTTAATTTTTTGGCGTTAACGTTTCATTTACCGACAAAACATTTCCGAATTCTTAAAAGTTCACAACAATCGAAAAGTAGCGACTGCCCATTAAATTGGCGCTTTGTGAAACGTTTTTGGGGGTAATTGACGACAAAGCGATGATAACGATGATATTATTACGCCCTGATATTCCGGCAGCACGTTGCGATGGAAGCGACGCGAATTGTAAAGCGGCAGCTTGCCGTCATCATCGTCAGACAAGTTGAGTGAACTGCAATTTGCTTTTCAGGTGACCTTCGGTCATACTTCAAAACCCGTGACGATTACGAGCAGAGCAGTAGCAAAGCCTAGAGGAAGCGGTATCGCCACGCGGTGATCATCACGCGGTGATCACCACGGCGCACCACGCCGTGATCACGGTGATCACCACGCCGTGATCACCACGGTGCACCACGCCGTGATCACCACGGCGCACCACGCCGTGATCACCATGGTGATCACCACGCGGTGAACACCACGGCCCACCACGCGGTGAACACCACGGCGCACCACGCCATGATCACCACGCGGTGAACACCACGGCCCACCACGCGGTGAACACCACGGCGCACCACGCCGTGATCACCACAGCGCACCACACCGTGATCACCACGGCGCACCACGGCGCACCACGTGTTAATCATCGTGGCGCACCACGCGGTGATCGTGGTGATGGCCATGGCGCTCCACGCAGCATCGCAGCGACCCTGACCCCCGGCGCATCTCTCTGTGTCTCTGATCCTCCACGGGCCCCTTCCGCGTCCCCAGCAGACCCCTGGCACTGGACGTTGTTTACAATCTCTGGGGAGGTCTTTGCCGCGCTTCCCGGGTCTCTGGACGGTTGGAATCGTCGGCATCTCCAGGTGCCGACGCTCCCCGGCCTCCTCGCGGGTTGATGTCGATCGTTTGCTTTCTGTACGATTTTTTCTCCAAAATTCTCTGTGCACAATTCTACCGCGTCTCCTGAATTAGCCTTCTTTATAACGTTTGGGAATTTTCTCAGGAATTCCGATCTCGGTTGCAATCTTATTTGGAATTCTCTAAATATTCCGACAGGGATGGTCATTGCGCGACTCATTAACTCTCATATCACTCCTCCTCTCTCAGATATGGGACCATCGCTTTCACGGTATCTAATCAACCGCAGAAAGGACAATTTGATATCAGCGGGGTATCTATGAATGTCACACTCTGTTATTGGGGATTTCCTTTTTTGTTGTTTCATCATGGACCCCGTGGGGTAATTCACCACGCCCGCTCACCGTGGGGTAACTCACCACGCCCGCTCACCGTGGGGTAACTCACCACGCCTGCATACCGTGGGGTAACTCACCACGCCCGCGCACCGCGGGGTAACAGACACCGCGGGGTAATGGCCGGTACCCCACGGTGAGCGTTACCCCGTGGGACGCGAGCCGTCCGGCCCCAGCATGAGCCGTGGCTGCGCCTGGGGAGTCTGCATCGTGGCTGCGGCGCCCCGGTCGGGAATGGAACTCGGGCTTTTCTAGCGGCAAGGCACGAGTGTTACCACAGCGCCGCCACATTGCCGCGCAGTCCTCAGAGCCGTCGTCGGTCTCCGTGGGTCGTGGTCACCAGGCGGCCACGGCGCTCGCACGCCCTGCTGTGGAGGGCGTGCGAGCGCCGTCGGCGCAACGTCTGACGTTTTTCTCCATGTGCCGGGAGCTTCTTGTAGAATCCATCGACCCCCACCTCGCCCCTCTCGGGGTGACATCGCATGATCGTGAGAAGTGGTCGATGTTTCGGGGAGGCCTCCTGCGAGCAGTCGTGTGACCGCACGGCTCTCACAGTTTTAAGTGTCACCGTGGGATTCGTTAAAGATTCGCGAGGGAGACAAATGCCCCCTTCAAGGGGGGCTCCCCAGAGCTCCCTGTGATGGAGCGGGGCTGAGAGCGGGACATGACAGGGCTGTGAGTGGCTGCCCCTTTTACATTTTACTAATTGATTCGGTCGCCTATTTTGGAAGAAATTAGTCGCAAGTTGTGCGATTCACACCACGTATTTACCTGCACACCCTAATGAGCACTGTGCTCATCTGTAGCTCATTTATCTTTTCATCCACTGAAGCATAAAGGCATTCTTACAAACATAAAGGACATTGATCATTGTCCGTTCTACAAAGCTACCCGCGTATTGATATCCTCGTCAAATTAGGAAGATCTTAAAGAGGAAACCACATTTCATTTCGGAGCCTCACAATATCCGTTAATTGATTCGGTCGCCTATTTTGGAAGAAATTAGTCGCAAGTTGTGCGATTCACACCACGTATTTACCTGCACACCCTAATGAGCACTGTGCTCATCTGTAGCTCATTTATCTTTTCATCCACTGAAGCATAAAGGCATTCTTACAAACATAAAGGACATTGATCATTGTCCGTTCTACAAAGCTACCCGCGTATTGATATCCTCGTCAAATTAGGAAGTTCTTAAAGAGGAAACCACATTTCATTTCGGAGCCTCACAATATCCGTTCGCTTGCTGAGATGGAATGTGGAGGGGCATTAAAAATCAGCCGGGCGCCGGGACGCGACAGATCGCCTGGAATTTTTTAGTTGGTGCGAACCTGCCTAAGGGTTACCAAAAACACCAAGGCGTGTGTTTCGGTGAGCTTGCTTTGTATTTGTATCAAAGATAAAAACCTGAAGAGTAATTCACTTTTTCTCACCATTGTAAAATGATTTAACGAGCAGAGCAGTGAAATTACCGAGTAAGCATGCCAAGGTGGTGCCAACGCCTGTGGTTGGACCGAAGTTGGCAAAAAGTGTTCCGTGTTCACTGGGTAGTGGCGGTGAGAGCTCGGGTGGAAAGCTGAGAAGGCAAAATCGGTGAAACCACTAAAGACGCGTCGGAGAGGGAACAGGCGGTGCGCAGTCCGGACACTTGGGGACATCGAATTTTTTATTTTTTTTGTATTTTGTCATTCCGTGCCAGCCGTGACCAAACTATGTGGCAGCGCCAAGCTGCAACCGCTGCGGTTATGAAATTCCACATCGACGCACGACTCCTGGAGTGGCCGGTCGGTCATCAGTTCGGCTCGCGATCTCGGGAGTGGGCGGTCGGATTCCAATTGGCCCCGGCGTTTGACCCCAGATTGAAAGATGTCGCCCGCAGAAGTTCCGTCCGGTAACACCTTTGGACAAAATGAACGAACTTGGAAGAAAGATCTGCTCGCAAGCCGCCACCTTTCAACAATCATCTCGTGTGCGGTCACTCCGGCGACAGCCTCAAAGCACGCAGCAGAGGCAACCCTGGATCCGTCGATTGACGGTCGTCCCCACGCACACGACGCGTACGTGGCGTCATGCATGCCGAGATCGAGTTCCTATTATGCAACTGATATGCTCTTGCTCGTTTACTTTTGAAGCGAACGGCATGAAGTACGAGTGAACAAATGAGCGGGCACACACACACAGGTGGTTGCTCGGTAGGAACGAGACGCAACGTGGTCTCGCGTCGAATGGTGACCCCACGTCACGAGAGTTCATCGGGTCGTGTACAGTGTGACTTCTAATGTGTGTTGATGTACAGTACGTAGAAGCAAGCCAGTAGAGTGTGTGTGGATGCACGTGGGTCGATTGCAGGATGACTGCAAGCCGGCGTGCGGTGGATCGGTTTGCTACACTGCCCAATCGGTCGCACCGAGTCGAGCGTTGCGGAGTCGCTGCCACGGCGATTTCTCGGGAGTGCTGTTTCCCAAACGCGAATGCTGAAATGTGGCTGATGGTAACTCTGGTTCTATCCTGTCGATGGTAACTCTGGTTCTATCCTGCCGATGGTAACTCTGGTTCTATCCTGCCAATGGTAACTTTAGTTCTATCCTGTCGATAGTAACTCTGGCTGTATCCTGCCGATGGAAACTCTAGTTCTATCCTGCCGATGGTAAATCTGGTTCTATCCTGCCGATGGTAACTTTGGCTGTATCCTGTGGGCCTATTCCCACGATGACGACGGTGATGCGTTCGGCTCGACTGCAGCGCGTTTCGTTGGCACTTAGGAACAGATAGCGCTCGCGTCAGGATGAAGCGGATCACTTAAAGTGACATTTCAATCAGGCATCGCGGCCCTACTGTGAGTTTTCAGCTCTGTCCTAGGGGGTATAAACCTTGGCTCAAATTGGCACAGCGTGGCTTGGCGATGAAGGACCTTGGGGCGTCTATACAAAGTAACTTCATCGTAATATTACAAACTATCAAGTAATCCTATTAAACGTTATAGTCGCGTGGAAAAGTAGGCCAAAACACCCCCTCAGTGGGGCTCTCGAGAGCCCCCTCGAGTGGAGGTCCCATGCGCCCGCAGTGGCCGTGGGCAGGCGGTTGCAGGGCTGCGCCTTTACCCACCACAGTGGAGGCAGTCGGGGCGTGGAGGCGATGGATTGGTGTCGGCTAAGCGAGGGTTTCGCAGTCGATGATTTAGCTCGTAGCACTGCCGGCCTCGCTCACGCGAAAGCTCATGAAATGTGTAAAACTAAACTTAAGATTCTAATGAGATGTTAAAGCGGGAGGTCCAGCGGGCCCCCAGTAGGAGTGCCGCTTGCGGCCCACGCGCCGCCGGCCCCGTGGGCCCGGGCGGCCGTGGTGAGCGGGCGACGCCGCTGTCGCGCCGTCGGACCGTGCGGATCTCGGTTATGGATGGACCATGAGAACTTGTGAATCGCATCTAAGGTGGCATCTCATTTAATTTTGTATTTATTTATTGTGTTTTAAGTGAACGTTTTTTTTACAGGGAAATTGCAAATACTCACGTTTGCGGTATGAAAGTTGTGGCAATTAAAACGTTTAAGACATTATGCACACGTGCTGTCTTGTGTGGTCTTCTTTATCAGACATCACGAAGCCTCCATTACACCTCAAGTAGATGGGGTGGGAAGAATGATGCCAGGTGGAGTGTGAAGGAAGTCCATCGCGCACGTGCAGGGCTTCACGACGCGGACGGCTGCTGCACCACGACGCGCCGGCGTCTCCAGACAGCGGCTGGGGTCGTGGTGTGGAGGCGTTGAAGGCGAACTCCGTGGCGACAACGACCGCCATCGCCACCGCTCACTGGCTCGCGCACCGCTGTGGTTGAACTGAGGCCGTGGGGGACCGAGGAGGGCGACTTCATCAACAACGCCATGTGTCTGACCGTCGCACATCCGTCCCAACCAATCGACCGCCCCGTACCCAGTGCAGACATTGGCCAGGTCACGGATGTCGCACAATCCGACCTCTTCGCGTACCCACCCGGACGAGCCCCCAAAGAGTCGCACAGGCATTGTCCTGAGCACGCGTGCTCGTCGTGCGGCGACGACTTTGGCACCGATCGGTGGAGCAGCGGAGAACCGTCCCGATAGGCCTGCCCCGATTCTCGCCACAGAACTACTCCCAGAGGCACCGAGTCCTCCTGTACGGTATTTCAGTTCTCTGTGCAGCTTGGAAGAGTAGGCCAAAGACCCTCCCGAGTGACTCTCCAGAGTTCCCTGTAGTGCAGGTGCTTCTGCTAGCAGTAGTGAGCGCAAGCTATTGCAGGGATGCACTTTTACCGTGTTTCTATTAAACTAGACGGTGCATCATTGGAACCTTATTTTCCAGTAGAAAAATATGATAATTGGTTTTTTACCCTTTTATCTGGCAACAAAACTGACACCTTTTTTACGAGGAGTCATGTTTGCATAGACCACAATACCTGCAGTCATAATGCAAACAAAAAACGCCTTTTGGCGTCATCTGGTCCAACACCATGTGAGACTAGGCTCTAAGGAAAGCTGTCTCGGGTGTGGACCAATCAACTTCAAGGACAGTGCATACATTATCAGAGTTATGTTTTTTGTTTGCATTATGACTGCAGGTATTGTGGTCTATGCAAACATGACTCCTCGTATAAAGGTGTCAGTTTTGTTGCCAGATAAAAGGGTAAAAAACCAATTAGCATAGACGGTGCATGTTCAAATAATACGTGGCTAAATATATGTTGGTTAGTAAATACATGAAGTAAGTTAAGCCATCTGTTGTCAAAGCTGAAAGGTCACAGTGTCTCGCTTAACTGTGTAATTAATATTAATGAATCGGAAGTGTAAATCCCACGCTGCCATGGTGGTAGTGTATTCCCCAAAGCTCAATCACTGTTGACCTGTCACAAAGTGGAATATATTGCATGGGCCCAGGTGGGACGATGGGCTAAGGTGACCCTTAAGTGGAATTCCCAACGCAGCGACCGTGAGTCCAGCACGCTCGGAACATTGTCAACAGGTCAACATTGTCGGTGACAATTTTCTTTAAACAACAAAAAAATCGATAGCGTGGTTCAAATCATTCCCCAACGTTTGCTCACAGGCACGATGAGTTGTTACTCATGCCAGGAATATTCGTGGAAATTTCCTTCACGCGGTCTCCATCCACAGCACAACGCAACCCCAGCCGTGCACATGCGCCTGAGTAGAAGGTGGTGGTGGTGGCGTCTCGCTGCTTGAACCGAGTTTCAAGGCACGCATCTTCACTCCGTCATCCACTTGGATCGGTGCCCAACCCTTCGGAAGACCAAACATCATGAATCTTGCTTTCAACGAGAGTCTGGGGGTTTGTTTTTTGTTTTGTGTCACGGGCAATTCCCCCCATACTTGAGGCCCAGAGCTGTTGGGGGAGTTGGCTCGCCGCTCTGAACCATCCGAGCCACCCAGCCTCAAGATCCTCGTTCACGGGCTCAACCTGACCACTCCACACACCTGGGCTTCAGGTGGCGCGCCTGCGTGCAGTGAGTTGGCTCGGTTCTCCCGGGACGTTTAGCAGAGCACGTGGCAGTCAGGCGAGCGGATGAGGTGAGTGGGAGGAGGTCACGGTGTGGATTTTTGGCTGCGTGGTTTGGTGAGTGGGTTAAGTGAATCTGTGGGTGAGCAGTGGGTTGTTTGGTGAGTGGGTGGGTGGTTAAGTGAGTTGGTGGTTAGGTGAGTGGGTGGGTGTGCGGGTGGGTGGTTTGGTAGATGGGTGTTTTGCTGGGTGGTTGGGTGTGCGGGTGGGTGGGAGGTTTGGTGAGCGTGTGGGTTGATTGATAGGGTCCCCCGGTTCTTTCCACAGCTGTTTAACATGCGGACCATAACTCCCATCCCATTGACGTCATAGCTCTACCCCAGACTGCTCCGTCCACGGGACCTCATGAGGGTTGTCTGGAAACATGTTTTGCATTCTCAGGTTATTCAAAAATGTGTACAGCTCTTAGCTCAATCCACTGCTGGATGAAGGCCTCCCCACTCCGTGCGGGTCACGGCGGTTCTTTGACCAAACTTCACCGCGCTGGTGAAGGAGGTGGGGCCCACCGTGGGCCGTGGCCAGGGATCGAACCCAGGTCACTTGGGTTCACAGTGCAGTGGACCACAAAGACAAAGATCCTCCGTGTAGCCTTGTACAGACTCTGGGCAAGCGCTGTTAGCGAGTACTACTAAAGGGCGGCACGACACACGAAGAGGTGGGTGGCCCCAAGAACCAGCACCACGCCCGACCGCCTTTGTCTCACCAGTGCCGATGTTTACACCGCATCAGGTACTCATTTAAGGCTGGGTCAACCTAGACGAGGCCCATGACCAGTTGAAATATTTACTATCGCTGGTATTGGGTCGTGAGAGGGAACAGGACTTGTTGGGCAGCCTGGGTTAGCAGAGCAGCGCGCCAACCACTGCGCCACCCATCACTGCCATCCCAATGAGGAGTCGCGAACGCGGGCGGACACGGCAGGGGGCAGTGAGACGAAGGGGATCGTTGATCTGCCCCCTGCTGCTGCCCCCACCACGGAACACAGCCGCGGCGGCATCACCACCCGGCCGTGCACGATCCACCTGGGGTGAGAGCTGAATTTGCACGCGTCGCAAAACGTCGAGCATCACGCGGTACGACCCGAAGACTCGTCGCCGGGGCCGCGACACGGTATTTCTAATAGGCTCTTTAATCACCACGACTCAGACCCCCATCCCAGGCTCTACACCGCTGAGATGTCCAAGATCTCGTGGCCTGGTCATCAAGGGGCGATCTGTTTAATGCCAGCAGCAGCAGCGACAGCGTGGGTAGCCGAGGGGCTGCCCGCGATCCCGCATGGGGCCTTTCCCTTCATCTCATCTCGGAGTGTCACCGACCTCCTCTTCCATCCACACGAGCAAATGCGGAATAACACTGGGTTACATCAAATACAAATCGACTTCAGATCCCCATGGAACACCGCCGTGTGTCCCTTTCGCGAGTTCTACGCTTCTTGTCGTGACGTTCTCGCCCGCCCTGATTGGACATCTGTGACAAAGGAGCTTTGTAGCTCATCGGATTCCTCGAGAATAAATGAATTGGCTCTGACATCACAACACCCCTCTCTCTCTCTGTCATCAGTATCGCTTCTCATCTCCCTACAGCTCCGTCTCTCTCGCGCTCTGAAGCGGGGCCAATCGCCAGAATCGTCGCCGACGATAAACGCAATGTTGTTGAAGGGCCACACAGACACGGAATGTGCCGAGTACGTGCTGCTGTACCACTGCCACACACTGGAGCGTGTTTACTCTTAACACTGGGTGGGTAGGTAGGTGAGTGGGTTAGGTGAGTGGGTAGGTGGGTGGGTTGGTGGGTGGGTTGGTGAGTGGGTGGGTGAGTGGGTGAGTGGGTGGGTGAGTGGGTGGGTGAGTGAGTGGGTGGGTGGGTGACAGCGGTGATGAAGCGGTAAGCACACTGCGCTGCCAATTCGACGATCAGGCCTTCATTACTTCATAGGTGCCACTCGCTCACAGCACTTGCCCCAACAGCCTGTTGAAGGCTACACGGGGGATATTTTTCTTTGATAAACAGCAGTGGGGGAGCCGGGGTGAGGGCGGGGGGGCGCCTTGCTTCTCTGACCAGCGGTGAGCGGCTCCCCGCTCCTCCCCCTGGCGCGTGGCTCTCGTCCCGGCTCATCGCCAGTCCGGGCAGCGGACCTCGGCTCCCCCCTCCTCCCCCCACTCGGGAGCAGGGAGAAGACGCGGAGACAGCGGCAGCAGCAGCGGCCTCTGTGGTGAGCCACGGAGAGAGGCGCTCGCTCACTCGCTGTCAGCCGCCAGTCCACTCGCAAGGTAACACGCGTGCCGTGGTGCGGATTGTGTGTGTCTGTCTGTGTGTCTGTGTGTGTGTCTGTGTCTATGTGTTTATCTTCAATCTTGATCTCTGTGTCTGTCTGTGTGTCTGTGTCTATGTCCGCATTGTGTAGCGGGGAGCGGTGGCGCAATGATTAGCGAGATGCGCTACGAACCCGAGTTCGATTCCCACTCCAGTGATGATCATATGAGCCAGTCCTGGGCGTCCCCTAGGTCGACTCAGCCTCAAATGAATACCCGATGCGGTATGTAAACGTCGCCACTAGGGAGACAAAGGCGGCCGGGTGTGGTGCTGTCCACCCACCCCCTCGTATACCGAGCTGCTCGCTAACAGCACTTGCCCCAACAGTCTGATAGTGCTACACGGGGGACCTTTGTCTTTGTGCAGCACGCGTGCCGAGCTGTCGACGGCTGCGCTCGCACTGGGTTCGCACAGGCCTCGCCTGATGTCTAATATGTCTGTGTGTATGTGTGTGTGTATGTGTGTGTGTCTGTGTGTGTGTCTGTGTGTGTATGTGTGTCTGTGTGTGTGTTGTTGTGTGTTTGTGTGTCTGTGTGTATGTGTCTGTGTGTGTGTGTATGTGTATGTGTGTCTGTGTGTGTGTCTGTGTGTGTTTGTGTGTATGTGTGTGTGTCTGTGTGTGTTTGTGTGTGTGTGTTTGTGTGTCTGTGTATGTGTGTCTGTGTGTGTGTCTGTGTATTTGTGTGTCTGCGTGTGTCTGTGTGTTTGTGTGTCTGTGTGTATGTGTCTGTGTGTGTGTGTTTGTGTGTCTGTGTCTGTGTGTGTGTCTGTGTGTTTGTGTGTCTGTGTATGTTCAATCTGTCTAATATGTGTCTATGTGTTTGTGTGTCTGTGTATGTTCAATCTGTCTAATATGTGTCTATGTGTTTGTGTGTCTGTGTATGTTCAATCTGTCTAATATGTGTCTATGTGTTTGTGTGTCTGTGTATGTTCAATCTGTCTAATATGTGTCTGTGTGTTTGTGTGTCTGTGTATGTTCAATCTGTCTAATATGTGTCTATGTGTTTGTGTGTCTGTGTATGTTCAATCTGTCTAATATGTGTCTGTGTGTTTGTGTGTCTGTGTATGTTCAATCTGTCTAATATGTGTCTGTGTGTTTGTGTGTCTGTGTATGTTCAATCTGTCTAATATGTGTCTGTGTGTTTGTGTGTCTGTGTATGTTCAATCTGTCTAATATGTGTCTATGTGTTTGTGTGTCTGTGTATGTTCAATCTGTCTAATATGTGTCTGTGTGTTTGTGTGTCTGTGTATGTTCAATCTGTCTAATATGTGTCTGTGTGTTTGTGTGTCTGTGTATGTTCAATCTGTCTAATATGTGTCTGTGTGTTTGTGTGTCTGTGTATGTTCAATCTGTCTAATATGTGTCTGTGTGTTTGTGTGTCTGTGTATGTTCAATCTGTCTAATATGTGTCTGTGTGTTTGTGTGTCTGTGTATGTTCAATCTGTCTAATATGTGTCTGTGTGTTTGTGTGTCTGTGTATGTTCAATCTGTCTAATATGTGTCTATGTGTTTGTGTGTCTGTGTATGTTCAATCTGTCTAATATGTGTCTGTGTGTTTGTGTGTCTGTGTATTTCCAATCTGTCTAATATGTGTTTGTGTGTTTGTGTGTCTGTGTATGTTCAATCTGTCTAATATGTGTCTATGTGTTTGTGTGTCTGTGTATGTTCAATCTGTCTAATATGTGTCTGTGTGTTTGTGTGTCTGTGTATGTTCAATCTGTCTAATATGTGTCTGTGTGTTTGTGTGTCTGTGTATGTTCAATCTGTCTAATATGTGTCTGTGTATTTGTGTGTTTGTGTATGTTCAATCTGTCTAATATGTGTCTGTGTGTTTGTGTGTCTGTGTATGTTCAATCTGTCTAATATGTGTCTATGTGTTTGTGTTGTAGAGGTGTTACGGGAGGGCAAACAAACACACCGGGCGTGGTTATGCCTGTACGGGAAGAGATGCTTACATCCACGTCCGCACCGTTTAGCCTGGGGGGCTAATGCGGCGCTGAGATCCCCCACGGCCCCACCCCTCGGTGGGGGAGTTGCTATATAAGGCGGTGAGCCGGAGGGCTCGGGGTTCAGTGTTCAGCTTAAATCAGCGAAGCAAGAAGACCGACTAGATAGGCCCTGGGACTCCCCTGGATCGCCATCCTTCTCAGGACCGACCAGGGCAAGCCAGTGGCGTGGCCCCGAGAGCCCAGAGCCGATGTTCTTCTAAGAGCTGGTCTGGGGACTCAGAGTACCATAATCCCAGCTTCACCAGAGCTGGGTCAGTTAGCCTCCCCTAGCCCTGTAGTGGAGGACCTAGGATTAGGCTAGCCGGGACAGAGATTGTGGGATCTCCCTGTTAGACGGGTGAAGGGGCCGATACCCCTTCGAGTGTTGTATATCTCGGCCTGTAATATACAACTGTGGTTAATAAATAAGTGTGCCTCCGACTACGTCGTCCAAGTCTCCTTGAACCTACTACAACTGGCGTCAGAAGTGGTCTTCTAAGGATGGTTACGAGACAGACGGCTCGTACCAGGGAACCGGGGGAGGAGGACACCTCGGCCGACTCAGAGCCCGAGATTGCTGAAGGCGAATCCGAGCAACCGGGGCCGAATATGATATTGGTTGTACTGCGGCTGGCTCACTCCCGCCTGGCGGAGCTACTCTACGCGGCAGCCGCCACGTTGTAGGAAATCACTCACTGGGGGCTGGAGGAGTTGCACGGGGCGACGACGGATGACACGCGACGCCAGTTCCCGCCATTTCAACGGGGCTGGAAGTCGGATTTGCTGCCATCAGTACAGTGGGTGCTGAGGGCAGGGCCGGGCTACGTCAGGTGACCGACATTCGCCAACCAGAAGCCGCCACGTCGTCAATAGCGGCCAGCGCGTCACCAGCAGTGTGACCGCCGATGGCGGCCGCCCTTCCCGCCAATACTGTGCGGAGTGGCGGGAACGACGGGGCGCGATCTACGGCTGCGGAGGCCGCGTTCCAGCAGCGATTACCGCCCCTCAAAGAGTTTGTGGGGGAAGACGGTGACTGGGGAGCCTTCCGAAGACGGTTCCTTGCTCACCAAGAAATGTCACAATGGACGGATGACGAAGCACTACGCGCGCTACCGGCTATGCTCGACAGTAACGCCCTCGCTACCCTCACCTCGGCGCCAAGAACGGCGCGCGCCACGCTGAAAATGGCGCTTCAACTCCTGTCTGCAGTCTACGGACCACCTTCTGACTGCAGACAGCTGTTTTACGATCGCCAGCGGGGCGCCAAGGAATCGCCCCTGGCATACCGCACACCTCTCCTGGCCCTGGCGAAGTTGGCTTTCCCTCGGATGGACGAGGAAGGGGTGGACGCCATGGTGGTAGAGAAGATATTGCTGTTGGCGGACAATTTGAACATTGTCGTCTTGGCGCAAGACGCGTGGCACATCCACAAAAACTTGCTGTCCCAGCGTCGCAAGGCCAGCAAGGCGGCGGCCAGGCATACCGTGGCTGCAACTACCCTCCCATCGGAAGAGGTCTGCGCTGTGGGTCGCACGACGGAGTGGAGATCCGGGGGACGACCAGCTCAGGATGGACCGAGCCGCCAGGATCAGCCCAAGCCGTCTGGGGCGCTCACGCGCTGCTACAACTGTGGCCTCCGGGGCCATGTGGCTTCGGGATGCCGGGCTCCTCGACAGCGCGGTGCGACGCCTCGGCCGGACGTCGCGCCTCTACCCAAGCCTCACCAGCAAACTCCGGCGAGTCGTGGCACCCCACATGTTTGGCCTACGCACACACCTGTGACACACTCACGCACTACAACGAACGGGGGTCAAAATCGCCTGTCGTTGCGTCAAAATGTGCCACGATGGGGAAGGTGTTCCAACCGGGCCAGTGGTCTGAGTTGGCCCATCGCGTTGTTGCCGCGTCGGCGGGGTCGTCGGTCGTTGTGGGGCATATTGATGGGGTTGAGGTGCGGGTCTTAGTTGATACGGGAGCATCGGCAACTATTGTGTCCGATTTAATTTATAACATTCTCCCCGTTCAAAGCCGTCCTTTGCTCCCCGTTGATGTTCCATGCTATGCTGCTAACGGGGGCTCGCTGGGCATTATTGGAAAGATCCACGCACAAATTTGTATTGGGGACATCAAATTATCCGGCCCGATATTGGTCTCCTCCTCGCTGGGGGTTCCGTGCCTGTTGGGGACAGATTTCTTGGCCAAAATGCCGATTCGTATCTTGATCGACCAGGGTTGCATCGAACTCCCGTCGGGCCGACATATGATGTTCTTGTCCTCCCCCGCTACTGTCCATACGGCATTTGCGACGGTACAGGCGCTGGTTGCGAGGACGGTACGCGTACCGCCGGGAGCTCAGATGCTCGTGCCTCTTAGGCTGCGTCGACCATTTGCTAAGGGGATTGGGGATCAGGGTGTTCTGTTGGGACCATCTAGGGCCGGGGTCAACGGACCTGATTTGATAGCGGCCCAGACCATTGTGAAAGGGGACGGGGACCCCTTCATCGCGGTCGTAAATGTGGGGTCGCGAACGGCGGTGGTTCCTCAAGGGACCGTGCTTGCGCACGCGACGCCGGTACCCTGTGAGGAACCGGTCATTAGTCAGGTGAGCACCGCTCCTCCGTCGCAACCGCATTCAGACCGTGATGAGGGGTGGCTGGATGCGCTTTGTGCGGGATCATCGGACCTGAGAGGCTACGAATCCTCCTGCGCGAGTTTTCTGACGGTTTTAGTCAGAACAAATATGATATTGGTTGTACTAAACTGCTGCGACACCATATTGACACGGGTGACAGCGTGCCAATCCGCCAAAATCCTTTTCGGTTGAGTCCCGCCGAAAAGGATCATGTCAAATCGGCTGTAGACGAGATGCTAGCTGCGGATATTATATCCCCTTCTACCAGCCCTTGGGGTGCGCCGATCGTCTTAGTTAAAAAACACGACGGCTCATTGCGGTTTTGTGTTGATTTTCGTCGGCTGAACAAGATTTCCGTAGCCGACGCATACCCGCTCCCTCGGATGGATGAATCGCTTGATGCCCTGGCGGGGGCGCGGTTCTTCTCCACGTTGGATTTACTGTCAGGGTTCTGGCAGCTCCCTCTGGATGACGAATCTAAACCTAAAACTGCTTTCCATACGCCGCACGGCCTTTTCCAATTTAACCGTTTGCCGATGGGGCTCCATTCAGTGCCGGCAACTTTTCAGCGATTAATGGAATTGGTCCTGGCTGGGTTTCAATGGGATTCATGTTTGATTTACTTAAACGATGTCATCGTCTTTAGTAAAACATTCGACAAACACCTCCAGAGGTTGCGCGCTGTTTTCTTCAAAATGCGGGCTGCTAATTTGCAATTCAAGCCCCAGAAGTGTCATTTGCTCCGCGAATCGGTGCGATATTTGGGTCACATTGTCGGACGGTCAGGTATTGCCACAGATCCCGCCAAAACGCAATGTGTCAGCTCCTGGCCGACTCCCACCTTGGTGGGGGAGGTCAGGAGTTTCATTGGATTCGCGTAATATTACCGACGGTTTGTCGCTGATTTTGCAACAATTGCTAAACCCTTACATGCCTTGACATCAAAGGGGGTCAAGTTTCACTGGGGACAGGAGGAGGAGGCTGCTTTTCGCTCCCTCCGGGACGCCCTAGTGGGGGCTCCGCCATTGAGTTATCCAGACTTTTCAAAACCCTTCGTGCTCGATACAGACGCAAGCAACACGGGCATTGGGGGCGTGCTTTCGCAGGTTGTTGGGGGCGTAGAGCATGTGGTAGCGTACGGCAGTCGGGTTTTGTCTCCGGCGGAACAAAGGTACTGTGTTACCCATCGGGAACTATTGGAAATCGTTTACTTCATTCAGCAATATCGCCCATATCTGTACGGTCGCCATTTCACCGTCCGCACAGATCATGCGGCGCTGCAGTACGCCTTGCGGGTTCAACAGCCATCGGGACAATTGTCTCGATGGTTGGAGATTCTCCAAGATTTAGATTTTGAGACTACATATCGTAAGGGCGTTCGCCACACGAACGCAGACGCTCTGTCGCGTTTGCCACCCACCTGCGAGTGCGCTTGCCTCCTGGGTTCGGGGCGTTGCAGACCTCCGAATGTGATCTCCGATTCGGTGCTTGCGGCCGCCGCTGATGCGCCTTCAATTGCGGGTCCTATTGAGCAAGAAGGGAGGGATTCTTTGCTGGGATTGTCTGTTGCGGAGTGGGGGCGCCTCCAAATGGAGGACACCTCCCTCCTCGCTATGCGCCGTCGCATCGGGGGAGCTGGTCGGGGGGCGGAAAATGTCGACTTGTGGGGGTTATTCCAGGGTCTTTTGATGCATTGGGACGGGAGATCCCACCGCCACCGGCTGGTGGTGCCTTCCGCATTGAGGGGTAGAGTGGTGTGGGCTGCACACGAGCGACTCCTTCACCTGGGGACTCACAAAACCCTTGCCATGCTCCAGCTGGATTTTTCTTGGCCGGGCATGGCAAGGGACGTGGATGATCTTTTAGGGTCATGTACTCAGTGCGCGCAACGGAAGCCACCAGCGAGGGGGTCCAACCCACCATTGCAGTCTATCAAAGTTTCCCGGGTTAACGAGCTCGTCGCGCTTGATATTCTGGGCCCATTCCCCGCTACACCTAGGGGAAATAAATACCTATTGACCGGGGTGGAATATTTTACGCGATGGCCTATGGCCTGGCCCCTTGCCAACCAGTCGGCAGCAGCCATCGCGGAGGCCTTTGTCCAGGGCTACGTCCTCGACAAAGGTGCTCCGGAGCGGCTGCTGACCGACCAGGGTAAACATTTTTCGGGTAAACTTCTCCACGAAGTGTGCGTGCTCCTGGGTCCGAAAAAAATTTGTACCTCCCCATATCATCCGCAAACTGACGGAATGGTGGAGCGTCTGCATCGGACTATCACGTCCATGCTGTCCCAACAGGTGTCTGAATCCCAGACCGATTGGGACCTTCATATTCCGGGGGTTTTGGCGGCCTACAGAATGGCTCCGCATGCGGCGACCGGATTTTCGCCCTTCCTAATGTACGGTCGCGAGGCTAACCCACCTGTCGCGACTCAGCTGCAAATCTCCACGCCGCATGCTGAATCCAAATTGACCGACCATGTCAAATTCAACATCGCTAAATTGACAGAGGCGCGGGAGGCGGCCATCCAAAATTCTGAATTCCGCCAGAGGGCGAATGAAAGGCTCAGGCTGGGTCGGGCACATGTGCTCCAGTGGAAACCGGGTGACAAGGCGTGGTTGCACTGTCCCCAAGTACCACTGGCGACCTCGTCTAAGCTGGTGCGGCCGTGCCGGGGGCCCGTCGAAGTGGTGCAGGTCTTGCGGCCACAATGTGTACGTGTCCGATGGGGGAAGCGTCGGTGGTTCGTGCACCCCTCCAGGTTGAAACCGTTCGTTGCGCCCCATGTTCCTATCACACACACGCATGGCCAAACATGTGAGGGGTCCACCGACTCCCGGAGTCCGACTTCGCTGCTTTCGCCTGACTTGCCACCGACTGTTCCACCTCCAGGTGCACCAGGATTGACGTGCTCACGACCGCCAACCCTGCTCGGGGGGGTCGGGGGTCGCTCATCGGCGAAGCCAGACACTCTCGCACCCGGACTATTGACACCCACCACTGGGCCAACCGGGGCTGCCCCTTGTGACGGTCCCGCTGCAAAAACGCGCGCCAAAACGCGCAGACTTTTGTGAGATCGGCCACTTGTGCGGCCCTTGCGGGGGTCGCGGGGTTGGGGCGGTCCTGGAAATTATATATATGTTTTTTTTTTTACGGGATGGGGTATTTATTCGGGGGGGGTGTGTCGGGTTATTTTTCTCTCTCTTGTTGTTGTTGTTGTTGCTGTTGTTGTTAGTTACGCGAGGCACACACGGGTTTGGGGGGATGCATCTTTATTGTGAATTTTGTTGCAGCCGGGACGGCTGCGGACTGTACAGGGGGGGGTGATGTAGAGGTGTTACGGGAGGGCAAACAAACACACCGGGCGTGGTTTATGCCCGTACGCGAAGAGATGCTTACATCCACGTCCGCACCGTTTAGCCTGGGGGGCTAATGCGGCGCTGGGATCCCCCACGGCCCCACCCCTCGGTGGGTGAGTTGCTATATGAGGCGGTGAGCCGGAGGGCTCGGGGTTCAGTGTTCAGCTTAAACCAGCGAAGCAAGAAGACCGGCTAGATAGGCCCTGGGACTCCCCTGGATCGCCGTCCTTCTCAGGACCGACCAGGGCAAGCCAGTGGCGTGGCCCCGAGAGCCCAGAGCCGATGTTCTTCTAAGAGCCGGTCTGGGGACTCAGGGTGCCGTAATCCCAGCTTAACCAGAGCTGGGTCAGCTAGCCTCCCCTAGCCCTGTAGTGGAGGACCTAGGAATAGGCTAGCTGGGACAGAGATTATGGGATCTCCCTGTTAGACGGGTGAAGGGGCCGATACCCCTTCGAGTGTTGTATATCTCGGCCTGTAATATACAACTGTGGTTAATAAATAAGTGTGCCTCCGACTACGTCGTCCAAGTCTCCTTGAACCTACTACAGTGTGTCTGTGTATGTTCAATCTGTCTAATATGTGTCTATGTGTTTGTGTGTCTGTGTATGTTCAATCTGTCTAATATGTGTTTGTGTGTCTGTGTATGTTCAATCTGTCTAATATGTGGCTGTGTGTTTGTGTGTCTGTGTATGTTCAATCTGTCTAATATGTGTCTATGTGCTTGTGTGTCTGTGTATGTTCAATCTGTCCAATATGTGCCTTATGTGTTTGTGTGTCTGTGTATGTTCAATCAAAAGGTCCTGGCAAGGATTATTCAACATCGCCTTGCTAGGCACGCTGAGGAGGGGCTTGCGGAGCCCCAATGCGGTTTCAGGAAAGGGCGGTCCTGCACAGATGCCATATTTTCTGTCCGTCTGCTACAGCAGAGGTGTAGGGAATTCCAACAAGACCTACATCTCTGATTTATTGACCTGGTCAAGGCCTATGATACCATCAGTAGGCTTGGGCTCTGGGTTGTTCTTCGTGCTTTCGGAGTCCCTGACCATCTGCTCACGATCATTAAGGACCTTCATGATGGTGAGCGGGCCCGGGTAAAACTACGTGGCCGGGAGTCAGAGCCTTTCCCTGTACACCTTGGGGTGCGACAGGGATGTCCTCTGGCTCCCACATTATTTAACATCTATTTTGTCCGCGTAGTTCGTGAAGCCATCAATAGCTGTACCGGGGGAATTTCTATTTGGTACAGATATAATGGGAGGCTGATCAACGCCCGGGTGCGATCAAGGGATGGCTCCCTATTGGTCAACCACGTTATGTATGCCGATGATTTGGTAATAGCTGCTCATTCATAAGAGGAGTTGGAGACACTGCTGCTGAGACTGGAGCGTGCCACTAAGCACCTGCCTGGGTATTTTGTACCATCGGACACTCCACCCCCACTACTCCCAATCGGTGATGGGGCAGTATTGGAAAGAGTGGAGAGTTTCCCATACCTGGGCAGTGTGCTTATGACCGGCTCCAGTTTAACAGCAGAGGTCTCACTCCGAATCAGTCGAGCGGCAATATCTTTTCATCGGTTGCGTAACGCTGTGTGGAAGCTACCTGGCCTGTCGCTCCGCACGAAGCTTCAGGTCTTCTTGGCCACAGTCATTCCCTCCCTTCTCTACGCTTGCGAAACGTGGACCCCCCTAATGGAGCATCTTCGCCGGTTGGAAACATTTAGGCTGGCCTGCCTACGATCCATCCTGGGTTTAACCAGGCTGGATTGTGTGAGGAGCTCACAAATCCTTGAAAGATCTGGGCAAAGTCCCATCGGTGAGCTCTTCCGGCAGGCAAGGCTGCGTTGGCTGGGTCATGTAGCCCGCATGCCCCGCCACCGCATCCCTAAACAGCTTTTGTTCGGCCGGATCGAGGGGGCTAAACGGGCGCGGCACGGGCTAGAGAAGAGAAGGAGTGATGTGGTACAGGAGGACGTGGAGCTGAGTGGACTTGCCGATGACTGGTACCAGCGGTGTCAAGATCGGCCTCTGTGGAGGAGGCTCGTGAAGGATGCTACTGGGCAGTTGGAGGCAGTCGCCCTCCAACAACAATGGAGGGCGGAGGAGCGACGCTCACAACAACGAGCGGAGCGCCGGGTGGCTAAAGCACAGCAAGTTGATACAGTAGGGGGCACAGGTGGTGCATCAGCCAGTCATCTCGGTCATCTCGGTCAGTCGACCCGTGGCATCTGGGTCTGCCCCGTGACCTCCTGCCAGCGGGCGTTCGACATTTCACGTGGCCTCAAGGTGCACTTGGCCTGGCACAAGCGTCGTGGTGACGTCACCGCCACTTAGTGGTGAATGGCGGTTGTTGTTGTTGTTCAATCTGTCTAATATGTGTCTATGTGTTTGTGTGTCTGTGTATGTTCAATCTGTCTAATATGTGTCTGTGTGTTTGTGTCTGTGTATGTTCAATCTGTCTAATATGTGTCTATGTGTTTGTGTGTCTGTGTATGTTCAATCTGTCTAATATGTGTCTGTGTGTTTGTGTGTCTGTGTATGTTCAATCTGTCTAGTATGTGTCTGTGTGTTTGTGTGTCTGTGTATGTTCAATCTGTCTAATATGTGTCTGTGTGTTTGTGTGTCTGTGTATGTTCAATCTGTCTAATATGTCTATGTGTTTGTGTGTCTATGTATGTATGTCTATGTATGTTCAATCTGTCTGTTGTGTGTCTATGTCCATGTGTTCTCCGTGTGCGTGCCATATTGAATGTCTGTTATTTTAGTCGAGGTTTTCTGTCGCCGACCATTTACATTCGCCATGAATACTATTGGCATAGACATACGCTACTAAAATTACTCAGGAATGTCCTTAAAGCTCGTGACGTCACTCCACATCGACCACCCCCCCCCCTCATTAATATTCATGAGCAGGTGACGTCCTATTCTTGGGCCTATCGGTAAAGCAACGGAGATAGTAAAGCAGGCCTCCTAAAACTGTGCATATCTACAAACTATACAGACTAGCTTAGTTTGTAGACACCGCCAGGATTAGTTTGTAGAATAAATGTAGATCATCTATAGAGCCCCATTGTTTCATTGATTTACGCTTGCTAACGAAGCAACGACACCAGGAGGCGACGCTGCTTTGTCTGGAAGATGCCCTCAAGGGACAGATGCATCATAGAACTGCGGAACTCGTCGAGTTCCCACTTGAGTATCGAGAAGTCCGACTCGACCGCCGTCGTGTTGGCGAGCACCGATGCCAACCCGCCGCTGAAAGCGCGGAGGTTGTCGAAACCACTCGGCAGCACATCCCACGCGTCGTTGAATGTCGTCGTGTTGGTGTGCTTGTTGATGGCGTCGTGAATGATCGTGTCCTCCTTGTAGAGCTTGACCAGTTGGCGATGCTCCTCCTCGACCATGTCGACCTTCACAGCTGACCAGAATTTCGTAACATGCACGCGACGCACTGCCAGCACGTCCTTCACGAACACACCAGGACGCATCTTCACGAGCTGAGCGGGCATCACGGGCGCCGCATCCTGGTCGAGAGCTCGATTGGCGTCGTTACGCTCTGCTTTGACATCGTTGAGACCCGCGATCAGCGTCATCGCATATATCGAGATCTCCTTGACGATCCTTGTCTTGTCGACCTCATTGAGACCCTCGTAGCTCTCCTACGCAAACGATCCCTGGTCCTCAATGTGGGCAATGATCGCGGCAGACGCGATGCGCATCGACTGATCATGATACGACACGTACGCCTCATCATGATTGTTGACGCCATCAACAATCTCAACACTGAACAAAACGGTGAGCGACCCGATAAGCGACTGAATATGCTCCTCCTGCTGCGCGATGAGGAGCGACTGGCTCTGGAGCTGGACGATAGTGACGTTGATGGCGTCGATGGCGGGCGCGAGCGCGTAGGTAAGAACCCACCAATCGGCGGTGGGCAGCTTCGCGGGGTTGTTCTCAGTAGTGTACTCGATCAATGCTCGGCGGTACTGCTTGTAGAACTTGAGCACGTTCCCGAGATTGGTCCATCGGTTAGCCTTCCTGGGGCACTTGACCTTCATCTTGATGATCAGGTTGTTTTGGGCGCGGAGGTACACCAAAAAGTCGTACACGATCTTCACCCAGCTGCCATCGAAGACGCACTCGGCGGATTTCTTGACCACAATATCGATCTGATGAGGCGGACACCAGATTCGAATGACGTCGTTCTCGGCCTCCTTCACAATGAGCGTCTCCAGCCCCCCATGACGCCCAGTCATCGTATTCTCGCCGTCCGATGAAAAGCCGATCAGCTTGGCGCGCCAGTTGGGGTACAGCGCGTCGAGGAACTTGACGAGCATGCGGAAGATGTTCTGAGCAGTGTGACGCTCGAACATAGGGATCGCGACCAGGTGCAGATTGACGAGGAAGCCGCGGTAACAAACGCGGGTGCGCAGGTCGAAGAACGACTGGCCGCGGTGAGTACTGCCGTCGCCAGCCAGAGAGAAGGCCCACACCGATGGATCGTCGATTATCCTGGCGATCATCTGCAGCCCGACGGCCACCAGAACACGGACTGACTGTGCGACGATGAGGTCGTTCATGCCCTGCAGCTTCGGCGTGTTGGTGCGGATCCTGGCATGATCGATGGCAGCAGCCGTTTGACGGAACGACATGCCGACACCGACGTGGTCCATGGCGAGCTCGAAGCGCATCTCGTTCTTGATTGTTGCCGTGTACGTATACGTCCCCGTCTCGATGTTCACTTTCTTGACGAACAGCTTCATCGCGTTGACCTTCTCCTTGGCCTTCTTGGCGGCCTTCTTGGCGATGGCTGTGGCCGCGTCCTCGTCGTCGTTGTCGTCGCCGCTGTCCTCGTCGTCATCGCGAAAGAACAAGTCCCCGATAATTGTCTCAATGATGCTGTTCTGGATCACGTAGTCGATCGACGTGGTCGACAGGTCCATGTAGTTGTGGAGCGTGTTGGTGCGCTTGGCCATGCCGTTGAAGTAGCTCTTCTTCTCATCGGGCGACAGCGTCTGGTAGAGCATCCACGATTCCTTGTGCTGCCCTTCAAGATGGTGGCGGTACTGATGCGGCAGGAACGGCTTCATGAAGTACTTGATGTCGGTGCGGTTCTTGCGCTTGCGGCCCGAGTCGCCCGTCACCTCGACCACATCACGGCCTTGGTGAACACAGAACAAGCAACGACAGGACTGCGCGCCATTGGCCTCTGTCGTGATGAGCTCCATCCCATACTGAAGGGTGTGTGAGGATTGGAACGGCGTCGCCACTTTCTTCCCTCCCATGTTGCTGCAGCTGCAATGCTCGGTATAACGATGCGGTACGTCTTGCCGCGGATTACGCAACTGCGCACTCCGCGCACTCACTAGTTTGTAGACGCAGCCAGGCTTAGTTTGTAGATATGTGGCGCTATTTATGGCGAATCTACAGTTTTAGGAGGCCTGTAGTAAAGTCACGTGGGTGGAAAAGGAAGACGATTGCTTGTGTGGCAATCGAAACTTCGTGATCTATTTTTTTTTCTACCTACGTGACTTTACCGAACAAGCCAAAGAGTTGATTTCTGCGGTCACGAAAGCTTCAAATCAAGATTTAACGTAGATAGGTTCAAAGAAAATAACAAAAAACTACGACGTTTCGATCGCGATACAAGCAATCGTCATCAGGAGAATAAAAGAGCGAGAAAGCTGCTGAGGCAGGCTGCTTTAAAGGTTTTAAATGTGTGTAGCCCAAGGGCCATAAACGTAGTCGGCGGGGCGAGTGACGTTAAAGTCAGAAATGTGCAAGTCAATGTAAGATCGCAGAGCCACCGCCACATCGAGGATATCTCTCACAATTCAGTGGCCACCTCCGAGCCTTCGTCATCGTGGAGGGAGCTCTGCGACCTACATTGACATGCAAATTTATCACTTTAATATCACTCGCCCCGCCCACTTTGTTTATGACCCTTGGGCTACACCCATTTAAAACCTTTAAAACGGCCTGCTTCAGCAGCTTTCCTGCTCTTTTTTTCTCCTGATGACGACTGCTTGTATCGCGATCGAAACGTCGTAGTTTTTTGTTATTTTTGTTATTTTCTTTGAACCTATCTACGTAACTTTACCGAAAGACCCAAGAATATGAATTCCTTGAGACCTCATTTGCCAGTAGCAAGATATAGTAATAGGTTTTTACCCTTTTATCTGGCACCAAAACTGAAACCTTTATACAAGGGATCATGTTTGCAATAACCACAACACAAGCAGCCTTTTTGTTTGCATTTTGACTGCTTGTGTTGTGGTTATTGCAAATATGATCCCTTGTATAAAGGTGTCAGTTTTGGTGCCAGATAAAAGGGTAAAAACCTACTATATTAATTTCTGCAGTCACGAAAGCTTTAAGTCGAGGTTACGTTCTCCACATGGACCCCCCCCCCCATTAATAATCATGAGCAGGTCACGTAACTCCACATCGAACAGCCCCCCTCATTAATAATCATTATAAGGTGACGTCCTCCACATGGACCCCCCCCCCCCCCTCATTAATAATCATGAGCAAGTCACGTAACTCCACATCGAACAGCCCCCCTCATTAATAATCATTATAAGGTGACGTCCTCCACATGGACCCCCCCCCCCCCTCATTAATAATCATGAGCAGGTCACGTAACTCCACATCGAACAGCCCCCCTCATTAATAATCATTATAAGGTGACGTCCTCCACATGGACCCCCCCCCCATTCATAATAATTAGCGGCTGACGTCACTCCATATTGAGTCCCCCCCCCCCACGGCATTAATAATGACGTCACTCCACACGCAGAAAGGTGGAGCGAAAACTACAATTTGTTTCGGCACAATTGCTTGCACTTTGCCGCTAACACGTTCCTTCGGACTGGGCAGATAGGAACTTGGTTGGACAGCGCATTCGTGCACGACAGACAAATATGCACGACAGACAGACAAATAATCCCTAGTGGGCAGTGTGGACCCTGTTGTTCCTACCTGTAGTATTAGTATAAAGTAATCTACGCGTCACCTTCAGTAACGTGCCTCCCGTGTGTCTCCCGCGCGTCACGTCACTCAACATAAATATTCACGTCGTCGCTGCATTTCATTACTAACGCTGAGGAAGTTGGAGCGACTGTTGCTGCTTTTGTAACACCATTTAACCCATCTTTATAGAACGTTCAACATCACAATGCAACGTCACATCGCGCTGCATTTCCTGCCTTCATTTCCTTCTTCGCCACGTCTAACTAAATGGAGGTCAACTTTACACGTCCACATTATGCTGAAATAAAAATGTATCCTAAAAATCGACATTCTTCAGCTCCTTTGCGGCCATTGACTCCAATTACAATGTTTGCAACTCTGGCGAGCTAAAGCAGAACGTGACGACGTCTCAGAGCACTGCACCTCGAGTCTGTGAGTGTCCGTCTAATGCAGAGGCACAGCGGCATTGCGTCAGCTGTGCTCATCACATTGTTGCGTGCAACAATCACTGCCGTCGCTGCAGTGATTGTTGCGTGATTGTTGCGTGCAACAATCGCTGCCGTCACTGGCATAAAACGAAGTCATAAAACACCTCGCTTCATATCACTGCAGCACTATATAAACTCACCTTCAATTTGTCCAAATTCACTGCTCTGATACTTGATTCTCTTCTGCTTTCGGTTGCTGTACTAACTCACATTAATGCAGTGCTACAGTTACATGCAGTACGGTGTTTTATGAAACAAATTTTGCCAATACTCCCCGCCATTACATTCCGCTAATTAATCATCGTTAACGACTGCCAAGAAACCTGGAGCGGAAATCAAAATTTGTTTCGGCACAAATTACAGTTTTTAAAGTCCATGGTCCCCTCTTTATCCAGAGCTAACCGGACAATGAATTCCACGCCACATCCCACTGCATTTTCTGCCTTCATTTATTTCTTTGCCACGTCAAACAAAAGCAAGGTGAACTCTACGCTTGCAAATGATGCTACATTAAAAATTTCTCTGCTGTTTTGCCACCATTGCCTCCGATTCAGATTGTTTGCTACTCCGGCGAGCTGCAGCACACGACAATAAGTAAGTCGCAGAGCACTGCACCTCAAGCTATTGGAATTGTTTAGGCCCAGAGGACATTTTATAACGCAAATTGCCCCTTCTTTATGGAGACGTTTCTCGGTGATTATCCAGATATTGTATCGATTTCCAATTTATTTCAAATACATCAACCGAAAGCAGTGAATTTTAACAAATTGAAGGTGAGTTTATATACAGTGCTGCAGTGACATGAAGCGAGGTGTTTTATGACTTCGTTTTGTGCCAGATTCACTGCCATTAAATTTGCACATATTACAGCTTCCGTCCTAGGACGGGCAAAGATGCGAGTCGGGAATATGCAAGCTTAGAATAAGCAATGTTATGTTTAAGTCAATGTTCATTTATCTTAAGTCTAAAACAGAGTCATGGTTTGATGTATTATGTCCGTATGGAATATAACGTGCACATGTGTGTGTGGAAAAGACATCGCCACTGGGGAGACAAAGGCGGCTTGGCGTGGTGCTGACCTCCCACCCCCTCGTGTGCCGTGCCGGCCTGAATAGGCGCTGCTCACTAACAGCACTTGCCCCAACAGTCTGTTGAGGCTACACGGGGACCTTTGCGTATGTGTACGTGATTGTGTGCGGTGAGCGCTGTCCCTTGCACTATAAACCAAAGTGGCCCAAGTCAAATTGTCGGTATGAGGCGAACATCAATGACAGTGTCCTGGACCTCACCTAGGTCAACTCGGCCTTAAATTTGTACTGTGCTCGGGATACTCATTGGGCACTCGCTAACAGCACATACCTTAACACGCCAATTAAATATATATTAATGATATACATTGTCGCTGTGAAGTGTGGTGATAATTATGCATCACCTCCGCCAACGGAGCAGCACCGACTGGTTTGCCTCGATAGGTGCTCGCTGGCAGATGTTGCCCAGCTGACTTCAACGCGACATTAGCGGTGCTGTATCTGTATTCGTGGGAGTTTTACGGCCGGGGCAAGTGCTGTTAGCGAGCACCTATTAAGGCTGGTACGCGAAGTGGTGGATGGCCAACACCAAGCCCGGCGGCCTTCGTCTGCCCAGTGATGATGGTTAGACAGCAGCCCCAGGTCCAGGAGCTGCTGTGTGTTCGCGAGTTTCCTGTCGATTCCAAACATGTTGTACGGCATGTACACTAAAAACTGGGAATGGCTTTATAAGTTGTATAATCTGCTGTGTATGTAGATGCAGCTGGTTCTTCGTGTTGTTCACATGTAGATGCCACTGGTCCTTCATATTCTGCAGATGTAGATGTCACTGGTTCTTCACGTTCTGCAAATGTAGATGCCACTGGTTCTTCACGTTCTACAGATGTAGATGCCACTGGTCCTTCATATTCTGCAAATGTAGATTCCACTGGTCCTTCACGTTCTACAGATGTCGATGCCACCACCGCCATCTATTACGCAGCGGTTGAACTTATGACTCTCGGTCCGAACAGGCAACTGGACATACGAACGGATTTGTTTGTATCTCTGAAAGTTTGTAAGTCGAATGTTCATGAGTAAAGGAGTCCCTGGACTCAGCATACACAGCAAGCATCACCCCCTCACGGTACACGTCATGCTCGGGGCCACTCTGACACGTGACGAGACTCATCCTGGTTACACTCCATCGACTTGAACTTGAGATCTCAGATGCTAAGCAGGGCTGAGCCTGGAGTGTTCTTGGATGGGCGACACCGCCAATGCACAAACCGGTTGCTATGGTGCCATGGGTCCACGTGCTGGCTTCCCATTGGCCATGAACTCATTCACCTCTGCACTGAGACGTGGTTGAGCGGTAGGAGCGCGCAAGTTGTCGGTTCGAGCCCGTAGGCCGCCCTGGTTAAGAAGAGATGTGGTTATTTTTTTAAATATTATTTACAGCGGATGTAAAAAAAATACAAAATTATCCGATTATATTATTCGGAAACAGAGAAGTGGGTCATGTGTGCCGATATCGCGGGATATATTTGAAGAAAAAAACTGCTCGCAAATTACTAGAAAACCTTGCCCAACGCTGCTTCGTTGAGCCGTATTCCAGCTCTCCGCGGTTTACCGAGTGAGCTCTGTTTTACTGGAACATGGGGGTGATGTTCCAGCTCTACACCGTTTGACGCTGCTAAGACTCTCATCTCCGCGTCGCCAAGCAATGCCGTGAGAGCTCCGCATCCTCTGCAAGCTGTTGAATGACTAGACCCTTGAGGACGATTTTGATGGTGTGTGCTTTTTTTTGTGCGATAACGTAGCACGCTCACCCCTGCTCATGCACAACAACGACAACCCTCACATCGCCGCGTGCATATCTTAGCCACGCAGTCGTGGAGGCGAGTCACAAGGACGGCCGAGATGGCGGATCGCGAACGTTCGAAGTGGCAGGGTGAGGTGCGAACGTTGGGCACAAGAGCCGCAGTGCGGGGAGAGGAATGGAGATGTGGGTTTTGTGTCGAGGTGAAATTTAAAAAGAAAGAGTGCACACACACAAGACACGAAGGAGCCATCCAGCATCCTTTCATACAATTACAAAGGTGGAAACCGTGTAGAATTAGTGACAGAAAGAGGGAGTGACAATTTCGGACCCAGGAACGTAAGCAATATTTTTTACACATCTCATCTATAAACCCTGCACACAGATTTACAACCTCTCACCGAAGGTACATGTCCACTCGAGTGGAAATCTGCCCTTATTCGTCCAGCATATGAAATTGGCTCCAAAGACCCTAATTATTAAAAACGAATCTCTCCATTCTTTCACCAGTTACTAAAATGTTCGAGAAATTACTTAAATCGTAAATAAAAAAATATGTTCCTGCATCACTTTATGCAGGAACATATCTACATTGGGTCCTGTTCATCCATAACATCCTTATTGGCAAATCTGTGCTGTACTTTCCAAATTCATTAACTTCATCGTCAAACCCAAGATGTCCATCTGATTGCCTTTTAACTATCGCAAGAACAAGAATTGGAATAGGTAACAAACCCTTTGCCGTTAAAGCATCAACGTTTTGGAACAACCTTGTTGTCTTGTTGTGGTCTGGGACTGTTGTTGTCGTTGTCTTGGTGTGGTCTGGGACTGTTGTTGTTGTCTTGGTGTGCTCTGGGACTGTTGTTGTTGTTGTCTTGGTGTAGTCTGGGACTGTTGTTGTTGTCTTGGTGTAGTCTGGGACTGTTGTTGTTGTCTTGGTGTGGTCTGGGACTGTTGTTGTCTTGGTGTAGTCTGGAACTCTTGTTGTCTTGGTGTGGTCTGGGACTGTTGTTGTTATCTTGGTGTGGTTTGGGACTGTTGTTGTTGTCTTGGTGTGGTTTGGGACTGTTGTTGTTGTCTTGGTGTGCTCTGGGACTGTTGTTGTTTTGTTCCCTTGCCCAAGCTGCGCCAGCATGTAACACCACTCCTGAAAACTGTTGGCTTCAGCCATAGTGACCCCACAAACTATTGCCCGATCTCAAACCTGAGTACGATTTCAAAGGTCATAAAGCGCCTTTGAAGCGATTACTTCTTCCCCACATTACAGCGATGGGCAGATTAAACCCATTGCAGTCGGCGTACCGGAATTTCCACAGCACTGAGACAGCTCTGCTAAAGATCGCCCATGACCTCTACAAGACCGTGGATGATCGGTGCGCCGCCGCGTTGTTGGCCTCGATTTCTCAGCAACTTTCGACACTATCGACCATGAGATACTCATCCGGCGGCTAAGGTCAAGGTTCGGTGTATTGGGTACGGCACTGGGGTGGATCGATTCATACCTTCGTGGTCGACCACAGTTCGTCAAGCTGGGAGACGAACGGACATCGCCGCTGCCGTGGCGAGTTTGTGGACCACAGGGTCCATCCTCGGGCCCTTCCTATTTTCAACGTACGCCCCCCGATCGCCGATGTCATCTCATCACACTACATTAAGTTCCATCAACATGTCGATGATATACAGTTGTACACCGCAGTGAAGTCAAAGTGAGATATGGAGAGCCTCGGTGACCTCGGAGATTGCACGCAAGCCGTGCTTGTGTGGTTTGCACAAAACGAAATGCTGCTTAATCCAGGAAAACCGGAGGTTCGGCTGGTTGGCACTCAGGCTCGGACGAAAACATTTGTGGGAGCATCAGGCGTGGCTGTCTCAGACTCCAGGAGTACAGTTTAAACTCGTCTAAAGAGCCTTGGCACCATACTCAACCATAATGTCGTTTGATCACCACATGCAAAATATAGTGAGGGCCTGCAATTTTCATATCAGGGCTCTACGGCACATTCAAACACTATTGAGTCGTGATATGGCCAATGCAGCGGTGTCTAGCATAGTATCAACATGGCTCGATTATTGCAACTCACTACAATACGGGACATCTGGCAAAAACATTACCAAGCTGTGTGCACAGAATTCTCTGGCACGTGTCGTGACGGGTACTGCAAGATCCGACCATGTCCGTTCAGTGCTCGCTGAGCTGCATTGGCTTCTGATTGCCGAACGAATACATTATAAGGTTGCACACATTACACACAAAGTACTTTCCACAAATTTACCACAATACCTCGCTGATCTCGTCAAGGAGCATAAACCATCTTCACGTGAACTCCGGTCATCCTCACAGCGGCTTCTGGCTGGCCATTGAACAAAGACGGTCACGGCATTGCGTGCTTTCGGATGGACTCCTGCGGCCGTCCAGAATGCTCTTTTTTCCGATATTAGGAAGCCGCTGAGAGCTCTGTGCACTTTCAAGTAGTCTCGATTGAAAACGAATTTCTTCAGAACTGTCTTTTGTGTTTAGTTTGTTATCCTTCCCCGCATCTCCGATTAACACGGTTGGCTATGTACAGTGTGAAAGAAGTTCAACATACATACATGTGTTTCCAGGTCATTGCTACCCATTCCCAACCCCTGTAATTGACTGCAGATAAAACGCGGCGCCTTTGCGTTCGATCGCCTTGCACTGTGAGAAGGGCGTGGACAACAAGCCGCACTCTTCATCCGATTGCCATGACGAGGAGGCAACAGATCGCTGGATGCATTGTCTGTGACAGCGAGACAGCTTGGACGCCTCTTAACCCGAGCCCGCGACTCTCCGTTGCAGGCGTCCACCAGCGTCCCCCAGCGCCCACCCGGGAGCGATGGAGCTCCACGTGAACAACGTGTCGGCCACTGCGGCTTCCGTGGGGTGGTCGCCGTCATGGCGCTGCCCGCAGGGCTGGGCTCCCCGCGCCGTCCACCGCCCCGACTGGGAGCGCCCGCTGGCGGGGACGTCCCCGCGCCGGCTGCAGCGCGAGGAGCGCGTCGCGCCGGGCCGCCACCGCGTGGCACTGGAGGGGCTGACGCCGCTCACCGGCTACATCGCGTGCGTGTCGTGTGCGCCCGTCCCGCCGCTGCTGCTCGCGCCTCCGCAGCAGCATCAGCAGCAGAGGTCGTCCCAGCAGCCGCATCTGGCGCGGCAGCAGCCAGCGCCGCATGGGGGCGAGCAGGGTGCCTGCGTCGCGTTCCACACGACCGGCCCGGACCTGGGCAACCGGAAGAAGGAGATGGCGATCGCCATCTGGGTGTCGAGCAGCGTGCTGTTGCTGCTCATCGCTGCCTTCCTGCTCTACGGCTGCCTGCGCATCTGGTGCCGCCGGCGCAGGGAGCTGGGCAAGGGCACGGTGGCCGGCGGCGCCACCAAGCAGCAGCAGCCAGAGGAGCAGCAGTTGTTGCCGCTGATGCAGCAGCAGCAACGGCAACAACGGTGTCACCAACAACCAGAGCAGCAGCAGCAGCCAGTCCAGGAACAGCAGCAGCTGGAGTTGAAGCAAGAGGAAGAGCAGCAGCTGTTGCTGACACATCAGCTGTTGCTGACACAGCAGCAGCAGGAGTGTCAACTACAGCAGCAGCCAGTGCAGGAGGAACAGCAGATACACCAAAGACATCAACATCAGGAGCTGAGTCTGCAAGATCATAATCAGCACCATCGTCCGCAGCAGCAGAAGCAACAGGAGGAGCAGCAGGAGGAGTGGCAGGAGCAGCAGCGGGGGGAGCAGCGGGAGGAGCAGCAGCAGGAGAAGCAGCAGGAGTGGCAGGAGAAGCAGCAGCAGGAGCAGCGGCAGAAACAGCAGCAGGGGGAACAGCAGCAGGAGGAGCAGCAGGAGGAGAGGCAGCAGGAGGAGTGGCAGCAGGAGGAGCAGGAGAGCGATGCTGTGGATCGTGGCGAGCAGGGAGGGCTCGCTGTGCAAGAGGAGCAGCAGCTGGGAGGGCGAGCGGCGACTCCAAGCCCGGACCCCGGCCGGACGGGCGACCCCAGGGTGCTCACCCCGAGCCAGGCCCGTGTGGCCATGGTCGCTGGTGGATCTGGGCTGGCGGAGTGAGAGGGCCCCGAGCGGTGGAGCTACCGCGGGGGGATCGGCGTCTCGGTGCTAGTGGAGCTGGGCGCTGCCGAGTTGGCGATCCGTTCGGTTTTGCTCGCGCGGTCGATGACTCGCGTCGCTGTAACGCGGCCCGGAGATCACGGCGCCGAGCCGGTGACCCCGAGGTCCTGGGTTCAAAGCTGGGTTTTGGCCGCTAGGGGTTAAACCGGGTTTCTTAAGGGTGGCGAGTTGATGGTCGAAGCCCGGTCACCAACGATGGGTGGAGACCTAGAGTCCAATACCGACTTACGAACACTATTCGATGCTCTTCAGTAGAGGACTGCATGTGGAGACCCATCGACTCCCATAGAGTCCTATACATTCACGTAGGCTGAATTGATATTAAACCAGGGCTCTCAAGTTGTGATGGTCTCAGCCCGGCCATCAATGGCGACACAAAATACACCACCATGTTACTTTTGGGTCTGCACTTAATTTAGCCGAATTCCAGCTCCAACAATTAAAATATCGGTTTGACCAGTCACGCCACAAACATTACCCTCATTTGGCAGAAGGGCTGGGAAGGTGCTGCCCGCTACCGTGTGGGCCGGAAGTCACGTGAAGGAGGGGATCTCAGAGGTGGTCCTGTGATCGTGGACACACTTTCACTGTGGCTCTCCTGCTCTGGGCCATTTCTCTGCCGAACATCGACCTTCCACCAAAGCGTAAACCAGACGCAGCGTCTGTGAAATAACGCACAGGAGATTTACAAGTTTTACATTCGTTTTGCAATGTCACTCGCATAAGGATGAAATCAGAAAGGTTTATTTTCGTAATTTCGTTCTCACCGTCATCATCATCGACATCACCACATTGCTTTTTTACAAATAGATAAACCGTGCTTATCCCATGATGTTTAACTTTATCAATTCACTGTTAGATGGAGGCTCCCTGAAAGCAACTAACAGCTATCACGATCATGTGATGCAGTGATCCACACTCACAGCCACGCATAAGCCGATTCCATCGCTCCATCTCCTTGGTTAACCTCCTGTCGGACGCGTTCCGCTCTGCATCCTGTTTCATTTGCATGGAGTGGTGCGTTGAGTAATCATATTACCTGTAATCGTATATTATTAGGAGGGTTAGAATAATCAGATTATCATAGCCGTTTTGACGGTCTACTGCTGGATGAGGCCATGTCGTATGGGTCAGGGTGGTTATTTTGACCGTACTTCACCACGTTGGCCAGCAGGGGCTTGTGAAGGCAGGGAGTGGAGGTGTGGGTAGCAAACAAATCCTCGCGGAACAACCCGAGTGCGCGTTGGAGCCGACGCGTCATTGCACACCCGGCATGACACAAACAACGCCTCTCACAAGCGCCAACACACACAACGTGGGTGAGGCTATCGGGACACTGCTGTCAAGAGTGAAGAGCAAATCCCAATCGCTCAGAGCGCAAGCGTGTACTTCAGTGTCTCCAGGTATTTTCTTGCTATCTGTACGGTTATGATTATGCCGTATGATTCAAATATGTCAGTATAATCCGAGTTAACAAATATGAATAAGCTGTAGCGAAGACCAGGGTTCTGTGTTGCATCTAGCGAGGGTTCTGAGTGTTTTACCGGATTGTTTACGGAGTTTTATGTCGCACGGCTGGAAGCAACGAGCATTGTGAACGTTAACCGAGTCAACTTCCTCACTCAACTTGGGCCCAGAGCCAGGCTGCACATGGTCGCCACTGTGGTGAACAAACTTTATTTGCTCAACGCCAGCCTGGGCCACAACGGAGTGGAGAGGGCGACGTGGCCTGTTCACTGCTGGATGAGGGCCTCCCTACGGTCGTCGCCATCCCTCGTGGTCCCCGCGATACCACGGTCCGTCTCCTGCGCACGAGCCGATCTCGGCGCTCCATCCTAGGGTGCGGGCGCGGGCCGGTGGTTGGCATCGTCTTGGGGCTTCGTTCCCCCTCCTTTGGCAGCCACTCTGTCACCGGGATCCGTCCAATCGGCCGTCAGCGAGAGAAGTCCTTGGGAGGAGACGTTAATGGAGAGGGGAAAAAAAGGCACAGCAGCAAACGGACGACCCAAGAGGAGGCGACCCGAGGATAAAAATGGACGAGATCCGGCCCCGAGTGCTTCGGACCGTGAGAAGCAACGTGTGGATGCGATCGAGGAGTTTTGAATCGGTGCGCAGGACAAGCGTGCAGGCAGTGCGTTGGGGGCCCCTCTTGTGGTGGCTCGCGACGGTAACGGCGCTGGAGCTGACTTTAGTCGTCATCAATGCCTTCCCTCGACCGCCGATCAATCGGTTATTCACCTGGGCTATTCCGCTTCGTGTTGCACATGAATTATAAAGCTAATTTCGCAGTGAAAACTGAACGGTGACTGGTAACAATACACACACACCTGATGCCGTGGCTTGAATGACCAAATGACGCTTCAGGATCCGTGACAGCGCTGTAGCGTCACAATCAATCACAAAGCGGGTCGGTGGGATGAGTACTCTCTACCGTGACAGCCTCTCTATGTCCTGTGCAATAGGGCCATTGCTCCAAACGTCTTCTGTGGTATACTTTTCTTCTTAAGGCCACAATGTTATTGACGAATGTGGTTTTTTTAAACACCTATTTGTTTTTTCAAAGAGTTGACTTCGGCTTGTCTCGTAATCGCCTGACACCACGTCACATGATACAGACAAAGCTCCCCCGTGTGGCCTTACGGGGGAGCTTTGGGGCAAGTGCTGTTAGCGAACACTTCTGAAAGCCGGCACGGCACACAAGGGGGTGGGTAGTTCAGCACTACGCCTGGCCGCCTTGGTCTCCCGAGTGGCGATGTTAACAAATTACACCAGCTACACATTTGAGGCCGAGTCGACCTAGGGGTAGCCCAGGACCGGTTCAGAAAATCGTCACTTGTGTTTGTGGCCGTAAGTGGTAAACTAATTCGGGCCCCCAGGTTCATAGCACAGGGTGCAAACCGCTGCGCCACCGTTCCCCACCGCGCGCGGGCAACACGAGTTGGCAAGGGTGGGCCGCTGTCGCAAGGCTGGCACGCCCGACGTCACGGCTCTCCTGCCGTGCCACGGCACGCTGCTGCTCAACACGTGCCAGTCGGGGCCCCTTTTGTATTTTAAGGCCACATTCAGTGTTTCAAAGCATCACAACTGCCATAGTACTATTATTATCACGTGTTATTGGCGTTTTACGATTCGTGTTAAGGTGATGACATATCGTGGTGATTTTGACAATAAAGTTCTGCTTTTACAATGCAATGCTTTCATGTGTCCGTGGGCTTCACCGGCGGATTAGTAAAGGCTGTCTCAGACGCGGTAGCTACCGCATCCAAGACGGATTTACACCACATGGAGGGGGCAGCACGTGTCAGAGACGCCGTGTGGGCTCGTCGCTGGGAGGGACAGCGCTCGAGACTGACGGCAACCCGAGGGAACTCGCTTGAAGGGCGCCTGGCGGATAGAGACGGAACGGTGAACTCGGCTCGTGCGCAAGTGCTGGAAGGGTCGTTGCACTACAATACTGCGAGCGATGGTCGAGGGCTGCCAAGGGAAGCCTTCATCCAGCAGTGGAATGACAAAGGGGGCTGGTCGTGAACTTCAAATCAATGCCATGGTCGTCGTGCTGCGAGCTAACGTGCACCGGCAAGACAAAGAGCCCATTCCGATGAATAATACATAACCATTTTTATTGTGAGATAGCAAAACTTTATAAATCCATTACCAACTAAGCACTACACATACACATCCCTAGAGCCACACACGTCAATACAGTCAGTATATCGGGATACACGAGTACAAAACCGCGTTTAAATGTTAGTCGTGTGTGTTTAATAGTGTCCTTTCCAAGAGTACAAGATAAAACAGTATATATTTCACGAGCGTTTTTGGTCTCCACCAATCCAAGCGGCAGACAAGATGAGCCTCTCTTTACGTTGTATTTATTCAATAGCACGACGGAATCTGATCGCTTATCAAAAATTGATTTCTTACGCCTGGACGCTCATGCACGTGCGACGCAGCTGAAGCATCTGTCACAGACGTGAACCCTCAGCTGTGAAGATGACACCAGATGGACATAAAGCACGCTCGCCAATCACGAGTCTACCAATGGAAACTCGACGTTCCTATGGTAGAGATGAGCACTCTTGCCTTGGCACTCGATTTACCGACTGCAAGCGACTGATGGAATGGATTTGGTCCTGACAAGGGGTCAAACTCTGGATTAAGCGGTCACGAGCCTGAGGCTTCAACAACTGAGCCGTCCTGGCAGTTCCATAACTGGGTTCTGGTCGACAAAATCGGGTTCGGTCATGGCTAGTGACATTTTTAATATTGCGTTTAAGGCCAGGACTCGCCGAGTAGAAGAACAAGCGATCGGATTGCACCCAGTTGGTCTCGCAGACAAGCAATCGGATTGCACACAGCGAAGTCCTCTAAAAAGCAGCAATTTGATGACACCGAGCTGTAGTCTGGCGAACAAACACAGGACACGGAGCAGGAGGACGCGGAGAGGGAGGGAGCGGAGAGGGAGGACGCGGAGAGGGAGGGCATGGACGTTGGGCTCCTGCGGACATTGTCGCTGGTGACCCCTGTGCTCTTGACCTTTATCGTTTCGTTTCTTAGAATTACTCCCCCCCCACCCCATCCCTCTGTTTACCCTGCCTGGCCAGAACACTTACAAATGCCGCATTGGCGCTCTGACCCAGGACCCATCTGAAGAAGGGTTTCGAGCAGGACGAGGGCAAGTGGGCTCAAAGTGAGTTCATCCTTAATGCCTCTCACACACATATTTGTTTTTACAAAGGTTTAGTTCAAAGGGTCACTTGCTCACACATACAAGAGAAAGAACTTCCGTATAGCCTGAACGTACTGTTGGGACAAGTGCTGTTCGCGAGCAGCATCAATGAAGGCCGGCACACACCCAGCCGGCTTTGTCTCCCCAGTGGCGATATTGACACACCGCAACAGGCCAAGTCCACCTAGGGGAGACCCAGGACCAGTTAAAATATTCCTCACTTATGTTGGCCGTGAGCGGAAATCGAACTCGGGTCGCCAGGTCTGTAGCGCAGAGCGCCAACAGCGACATCAATGCTTTCAGTACAATATTAAGACGCCACTCGATACAACCGTGACAGCAGACAGAACAAGACGCTTCAGTGTGAAGCCAAGATTAAAATCAAGTTGCGTTGCTATTTGGGAACCCACCCAGGAGAAAGCGGCCAAACCGATCCAAGAGCTGCCCGGATCGTGACGATGGTTGAAACGCGCCATTGGTGCAACGCAATGAACAACACCCATGGAGCAACTCGGAACATGCCCAGAGCCATCGGATCTCAGAAGCTAAGCAGAGTTGAGCCCGGATTAGTACTTCGATGGGCGACCGCCGTGCACATTAGGGTGCTGGGTGTCGTGTGGCACAGCGGGGGGCTGCACGGCCACACGCGGAGCGTCGACACTCCACACCTCCACCGAGCAGCAGCACCCAGCGCGGGCAGGCATGGCAACGTGACCCTACCGGAGGTGCACGCCACGGAGACGCCCAACATCCAGCAGTGGATCCACTCAAGGGATCCACTCAAGGGATCCACTAACCTCAGCGGTCGGCAACTAAAATAACAAGGGCATCCAATTTTTTTTCAAATTCAGTAGAAAATGCAATATATTTCAAGAGCCGCAATGCATGCGAATACAAACACACGTCAAGAAGCAGTCTGCATAGAGCCCTCGAGTGGCTCTGGATCCGCAGGTTGCCGACCCCTGCACGAACGGGATGCTCTGATGGGATGAACGTGTACAATCAGAACTTTCCACCATGGACTTGAGGCTCGTCGTCAGCAGATAGATCCGGCATGATGCAGACACTCGTCGCAAGAACAGTTTTTGCAAGAACCCTTTTCCGTACTAAGTCTAATTAATGTCTACATCTAACACGGAAAGCAAATTGTCAAACGCATTATGTTATAAAGCGGGGAGGTACTACATACACACTCTCTCTTTGTGTGATGAAGGTTATTTAAATGTTTAAACAATATTTTGTTGGTAAAGGAGCAGATGAGTACACATAAATATTCGATTTAAACAACTCTTCCGCGAATTTAAATCTATAAAAGTTAACTCGCAACCTCAAATCATAAGTTTAACTCCTGATGTTGGGTTAACTCACCCCATCAGCCCTCCACCATGTCTACAATTCGTACATTTTTGTCAACAAAAATTTATGTTGATCATCCGACGCAGAGAAAGGTCATGAGGACCTGTTAAAAATGCATCCATTCAACGATTCTTAGGCCCGCAACACCAGCGTCGAATCACGCGTGTAAGAACCGATTATTTAAGACCGACGCTAATTATATCACGACGTCACCTTCATGCTTATGGTTCAAATCAGACGGAACGTGCAACCAGACAGACGAACAAAACATTAACCTTGAATCATTCCTCCAAGTCGTGACGACTCATTGAATTGCTGATTTGAAGCTTTCGTGACTGCAGGAACCCATAGTCTCTGGTTCTTTCGGTAAAGTCACCGAAAGAGCCAGAGAGTATTGAATTGTGCCTCTGTAGTCCACGTTCCCCTCGCTCTGTGCAGGTTCAGTTTGTACGATTTCTGGACACAATGCAGCTAACATAACCTACCCTATCCAAAATTAGCTTTTTGCAATTTGAATTCACTCAGATGCAGTTATGCGGTCGGACGTGGGACAACATTGTGTGTGTGCATTGTGTGTGTGTACTGTGTGTGTACTGTGTGTGTGTACTGTGTGTGTGTACTGTGTGTGTGTACTGTGTGTGTGTGTACTGTGTGTGTGTACTGTGTGTGTACTTTGTGGGGAGCGGTCATTCAGCGGTTAGCGCGCCGCGCGATGAACCTGGCGACCCGAGTTCGATCCCCGCGCACGTCCAACACCAGTGATTATCTGAACCGGTCCTGGGTCTCCCCTAGGTCGACAGAGCCTCAAATGAGTACAGAGTGCAGTGTGTAAACATTGGCAATCGGGAGACAAAGTTTGGTCGTGGTGCTGATCACGCACCCCCTCGTGTGCTGTTCCGGCCTTCATAGGTGCTCACTAACAGCACTTGCCTCAACAGTCTGTTAAGGTTATTAGGGAGATATCTGTCTTTGTCTGTGGACTGTGTGTGTGGACTGGGTGTGCACTGTGTGTGTATTGTGTGTGTGTGTATTGTGTGTGTGTGTGTGTAATGTGTGTGTGTGTAATGTGTGTGTGTAATGTGTGTGTGTGTATTGTGTGGTGTGTAATGTGTGTGTATTGTGTGTGTGTGTAATGTGTGTGTGTGTAATGTGTGTAATGCGTGTGTGTAATGTGTGTGTGTGTATTGTGTGGTGTGTAATGTGTGTGTATTGTGTGTGTGTGTAGTGTGTGTGTGTAATGTGTGTGTGTGTGCACTGTGTGTGTATTGTGTGTGTGTGTAATGTGTGTGTGTAATGTGTGTGTGTAATGTGTGTGTGTAATGTGTGTGTGTGTAATGTGTGTGTAATGTGTGTGTGTATTGTGTGGTGTGTAATGTGTGTGTATTGTGTGTGTGTGTAGTGTGTGTGTGTAATGTGTGTGTAATGTGTGTGTGTGTGTATTGTGTGGTGTGTAATGTGTGTGTGTGTATTGTGTGTGTGTGTAGTGTGTGTGTGTAATGTGTGTGTAATGTGTGTGTGTAATGTGTGTGTGTACTGCGTGCACTTTATGAGCTACTCGGCAGGCAGCTGTCTCCTCGTGTCTTTTTTCGGAACGCATCTCCTACGACTCCTCCTGCTACCGTGTAGAGCGAGCGGACGGCTGTGTTAAAGTGTGGAGCTCCATTACAATGGCTAAAGGGCACTTGTCTACACGGCCGCCCGGACCACATGTTCGCCATGCATGGGCCACCGACCGTCAACAAACGCAAATAAGGCCAAGCCGCTATAATCTGATACTCTGCTTAACGCGGTCAATGCATTTATCACGCAGCCAAGAGAAGCGCACAACTCCGTGGCCCCTCGCACACATGGGGGTGGCGGGATGCGGCTTAAAATCCTGTTACCCGACACAGAACGAGTGGCGATACAGCACAAGGGGTGAATACGTGAATGTTCAAAGGACATTCATTTTCAAGAATTGCCAATATATACAGCAAAATAGAAACTCGGCCAGTATCCACAGGCGTTTCAAATTAAATCTTGGCTTTTTTTGCTTGTCAAATAGATTGGGATAATACACAAGGACTGGCGGTGGCGCAAGGAGGCAGGGGAGGGACTGTCCGGTATTGCACGACAGAACACGTCACTCTGCAGGACAGGCCAAAAGTCAACACGGTGGGAGTACAATGTGCCAAACCTTTTAATTAGGGGGCACCTGTCTGGGCTGCTCGAGAGCCGTCGTCGCCAGTGCCATAAGCTACAGCCCTCATCATCACAACGCTGCTCGTTGATTGCTAAAATACAGGCAGTCCCCAGGTTTCAGAAGATCCGACAAATGGAAATCTGACCTTACAGAAATGCTCCCATAAATCATGCACAAAGTTCCGCGTATTGAACCTTTTTTTACAAGTCAGGTAAGCGCAAGTAGTGCAGCGTGGTGAGGTTGAATACCTTGGAGTGAGGCGTAAGACGGGCAGCCTTATGCCTCGCTCTAGCTCCATTAGGATTAAGGTAAATGGAATTTATCTTGATATTGAGGGAAAATTGTTCAGTTTCCGACATGTAAAATTCGGGTTACGGATCGTTTTCGGGAACATAACCCATCCGTAACCCGGTGACTGTCTCTACTATTCTTACGGTCAAGCTGGAAATGGAAGCACACGCAGAACGAGGGGAAACGTTTCTTACAATCCCCTCCCCACCCCTCCCTGACTACATACAGCACAGTCTGTGTTGATCAGCTGGTTGTAGGTGGTGGAGTAAAATGTGGGAAAATCCCACCTCTTCCAAAAACGTCTGGCCAGCATGAAGGTGTAGGCCAAAATTACTAGCTTAGCATGTAGCCTTCCGTGACCAATATTATACATAAAGGTGTTTTTGGGTTAGATCGCGTAAATATTATTGTGTCATTATGAGCAAAAAAATTACACTTCTAGAGGGGCCTCTCTCCAGCGTTTGCCCCAGTGGAGGCCCTTCCGCGGCGTGACTAGGGCAATGCAGCGCTGCGCATTTACCTCGCTTTAAAACGCACAAGTAGAGCGCGAGGAGGCGGTGGAGGAGGAGGGGGGAGGAGGAAGCACATTCCGTGGGCGCCGCTCGTCGCACGCGGCGGCGCTGTTTAAACACGCGCTTGGTCAACCAACTGCACGTCCCTCGTGTGGCTTTTTTCTATATAAAGGCCAAGCGGAGGAATCCGGGTTCATGAGATCCACACGTGGTATTTGTTAAAACCTCCCCGTTGATATTTGATGCGTACAAAACAGCAGGGGGGGGGGGGGGGAGTGCAACAACGGATCACGCTGCGCCACGGAATTTCCACTCCTCGTCAATCCACTGTGCATCGCATTTGGACACGAAAATAAGCTAGCTCTGCCAAGGCTTTGACCAAAAAGCAAACGACAGCGAACCCCTCAGCCCAGCCTGCTAATGCAAAGCCACACATGTGCCCGCACTCCGCTCAGCATCAATATCCAAGGGGGGAAAACCCAAACTCTTATTTGGTAACAGTTAAAAGGCTTTCCGCAAACAGCATTACCGTATTCTCCAGATTATAAGATGCTCACGAAAAGTAAGACGCGATCCTAAACTTGTAGCCGGTGTCAATGTTACACAAATGTGGTCACACAAACACAGACAACGACATCGAATCGATTACAAACACAGGAAACAACTATTGCGTCTTACAATCCGGAGAGTACAGACATTCTAACTTGACGTGCACTCCGCATTTGCACTCTCACACACTACCCAGCATCATTGTCCGCTGCATAAACCAAAACCCACTCACAATGCACACCCACATCTGTGAAACGCATCCCCCAATACAGTGCTAAGAAAAGGAAATAAATTACTAATGCCAATTTTACGTTTGGTCTGGTGGTAAGGCGTTTGCTGGAGACGAGATTAAGGCACATTGACAGGGCACTGCATAAAATGCCATCGAGTCCTCGTCCCATTCTAGACCACATCCAACAGTGAGGCATCATCTGTATAATTATTATCAAGCCCACTCACGAAAAACGCAATGTTAACGTTCTATGCGAGTGACACAAGGCACAGCCGGACACAGTGACCAGACACTTTCAAATCTGCAGGAATGGCGCGTAGACCGAATGCGCCCTCAACTCGGAGATGCCTCGATTAAAGGGAAGATGCAACCCAAACATTGCACGGCTCTTACTGCGGAGCTGCATGCATAAGTTGTGTGAGTCAGGCAGTCTGAGACCAGAGTTTTAAGTTTGCGAATGAAAACAAAAGAAAAAGTATCCCAACTGCCACCATCGGCAGTGTAGCTGCCGTACATGCAGGGCATTGTGGGGGAGCCGGAACTATGGAGACATCGTGTGCAGTGCATTGTGGGAGCCGGCATGACAGCTACAGTTCACAGTGCATTGTGGGAGCCAGCCAAGGAATGTTTGAATGTAAATGGCTGCCTTTGGTCCGGGAGACGAGATGGGTTATGAGTTTAAGTTCTGACGTCCTATTCACCGCAGACGGGCAGCATTTCCCTCTGCCGTAGACAAGCAAACGAGGAAACTGCGAGTTTGTGTTGCATCTCCCTTCAGCCTACGTCCACATAAGTGTGGTGAGGTGACCCGGGTCGGACTCCCTACCTCTCGAAGAATGTTCAAGGCGGTGATAATGAAACACAAAAGCCTTGGCTAGTGTGTTAAGTGTGAATGACAGTATCAGCATCTCCAATCCTGTGCGGAGTCTCACACTCAAGACTCCGCGCACAGGCAGGTAAGCAGCCTACTTTCTGCATTGCTTTCTCAAGGCACCTCTTTTTTCCCTGCGTGTGGATTCCCCACGCACGATTCCGGGCCGACCGCCGCACCCGCTAACAGTGCATCATCACCGACTCGCCCGGGAGAGAGCGCACGCGCCTGTACAGCACTCACCGTTTACAAAACTATATCCCAATACAGCAAACAGGCAGAAGAGATTCCAGCGGCGAAGTTACAAAAGGGGACCTTGAGGGACACCTCCAAGGAGCCATTTTCGATCAGGAAGACCTTGGGGAGGTCCTCGAGGTCTCTATATTTGGAGTTTGTGTGTCTCTGCCCGTGGTCACGTGGATTTTTCTCTGGGTCCTCCAGTATTTCCCTCCACATTTAGAATCAACAGGGGTTTATAGAGTATTTGGCTGTTATACATTTCCATGTCATAATAAGCCACTTCGTTGAGCTAGCATTTGTTGCCAGGTTACTTCTGAAAAAGAGCTGCATAGGTCAGTGGGCCTTACCTGGTAAAATAAAAAGTTAGTTTAGTTTATAACCGCATCTATGACAGGATGGGTAAGGAAGAGGCTCTTATTCTTCTCCATAGCAGACAGAAGCTCTTTAGCTACGACCACTCGGATAGGAAGGGCCCTCGCCGCTCTAAACGTCAACCATTACATATTCGTCCCAAAAGCGTTATAAAGAAAAAGAAGCATTCAATAAAAAAAGGGAAAAATCAAGCTGCGGAGTAAAAGTCAGCAGCCCCTTGACTTGCAGTCCAGAGGCTGCTGGTTCGATTCCACACCTCCCGGCACGACGGTTGCAACCACAGGCAAGAACCGCCAGAGAGAGGTAACGAGCCGTATTTCCCATTTACCTCCCTCTCACCGGCTCCCTCTCTCTATACTGCACTCCCGTTCCGCCCCCCGAGCCTCCGCCGCCCCCCCCCCCTCGGTCTCCGGCTCCGCGTTTCAGTTGCTGGCGAGCGAGTGGTGGATGGGCGGCTGGAAGCAGCGCACGTGCTCAATGGGCATGGCCTCGGCGTCGGCCGCCTTCAGGTACTTGCCGAGCGTGGCGAAGATCTCGTTGTTGAGGCTCTGGTACTTGCGGATCCGCTCCACCATCCGCTTCAACGGCTGCAATGACAGAGTAACCGCACACGCATTTGGCATCGCACAAATCGGGAGGGGGGGGGGCGGTCGCCACAGATAAAATTCACGTCAAATATAAAAAGAATCGAATTATCGGATTTTGAGACGATGGCCGACGGTCGAGCATCCCGCCTCCCGACAGAGCGGCAGCCGCCGAAGGGAACGCGACGGAGAGAGATGGCAAAGTCTTGAGGAAGCCTTCGTCCAGCAGTCGAATGAGCATGGCTGATGATGAAGATGATTCTCAGAACCAAAATCTGAATATTTTTTATACTGGAGGAGGAATTCGATGAGCTACAAAGCTCGTTAACACAGATGCCCAGTAGGGGCACGGGGTCAGAACGTCCACAACAACAAACAGTGCACAAACACGATAGCAGTGCGAAATACAAGAAAGGTGAACATCACCCAAACACGTACAAATAAAACTACAGTAAACCAGTCCCATCCTACCAGGCAAAGCCCACCGAGGTATTAACTCATTTTTCAGAAGTGGCCTGGCTATTACAAATGATAGCTCAACAAAGTGGCTCATCATTGGACATTTACAGCACCAAAATAATCTAAATAATCTCAATGCACGCTTCATTTTTCTATGTGTTCGATTGTTACGTGTCATTGTTTGTGCAGAAAATGTTATCGTTTTAATGAATGTAAATATTAATAATTGCAATGTTTAAGATAAACACAAAGTTCTGTTGCAATAATTTTTACGTGACCATGCGGTTTAATTGTAATAATTAAATCAAAATCAGACTTGATGCCGCAGAAGGAATCCGATGAGATATGAAGCTATTTTTCACAGATGTCCAGTAGGGGTGGGTGAGACATTTACAACAACAACACAAAAAAAAGGAATAGAAAAATTCAATAAATAAACATTAAAAAGTAAAGACGTGCATTTACAAATTGCAAAAGAACAAACACTCTATTTTGTCAACACTAAATGCAAGCTTTGGCAAGGCAACAAAGCAACAACAGTTCCATACCACACCAAAACAACAACAACAACAGTCCCAGATCACACAAGACAACAACAACAGTCCCAGACCACACCAAGACAACAACAACAGTTCCAGACAACACTAAGACAACAACAATAATCCCAAACCACACCAGGACAACAACAACACAGTCCCTCAATTACTTTGCACAACATAATAGAAATATTGATACACAGATAAGGGTGAAAGCCACAATTTGCAAATGAATTAAGCACAAGTAAAACCACTAACGATGGCAGGAAAAGCGCGCCAGTGACGCCATGGTTCCTGGGACCCTGAACAGAGCCGGCTGCGAGCCTCCGACCTGGGGCTCGCACAGCTTCGCCGACTCACCACGTTCTTGATGACGTCATCCTTGCCGTCGTGCCTCTGCACCTTGAGCAGGTGGTAGCAGAAGTCCAGCATGTCGAACTGCCTCTGCTGGCCCAGCAGCATGATGATGGAACAGCCGGCCCAGTGAAGGCCATCCCCAAAGCACTGCCTGTGAACAACAAAGGTTTACACACAAGATACACAACCGGATACAAAGACAAAGATCCTCCAGTATAGCCTTAACAGACTGTTGGGGCAAGTGCTGTTAGCGAGCGCCTATGAAGGCCGGCACGGAACACGAGGGGGTGTGTGGCCAGCACCATGCCCAACCGCCTTTGTCTCCCCAGTGACGATGTTTACACACCGCACAAGGTACTCATTCGAGGCTGAGTCGACCTAGGGGAGGCCCAGGACCGGTTCAAATAATCGTCACTGGTGTTGGCCGGGTTCGTAGCGCGCTAATCGCTACACTACCGCTCCCTACCACAACAACCAGATACACAACCGGACACACAGCCAGATACACAGATACACAATCAGATACACAACCGGATACAACCAGAGATGCAAGACACTGATCCCCTGTATAGACTTTTAAAGCTGCCGGGTCAATTGCGAGCATCTATGAAAGCCGGCACGGTACAATAGAGCACAGACGGCAGCTTGGCCAGCACCATGCCTGGCCACTTTTGTCTCCCCAAGGGTACACACGTACAATACATTTAAAATACAGATACACAAGCACAGGTACAAATACAGATTCCCGTATAGACAAGCACCGTCAGTGAGCAACTATTGTGGCTGGCACGGCGCACGAGGGAGTGGTGTGGTCATCAAGTGAGGAGGTGATGTGTTCAACAGCCGAGTCATTGAGTGAGAAGGTGATAGGATCAACACGCAGATCCGAGTAAGGCGATATGTCCAACACGCAGATCAACGAGTGTACAACGGGTTAAGCGTTTGGTTTGACGTTATTCAAAACACCGCCGCCACCACCACCGTGGACGTAAATGGCAAGCGGCAGAACTCACTCGGTGGTGAACTCGTTGGTGCCCACGGGGATGCAGTAGACGAACTGCATGGCGCTCCACAGGCGGTGGAGCTGGCAGCAGTCGTCCACGTGCATCACGCCGTTGGTGGGGGGCGGCCCCCGCCACACAGGGTCGTCCAGGTAGGCGCGTACGCGCGACAAGATCACCTCGAACATGGAGAGGCCACAGCAGAGCCGCTCCTTTGTCAGCAGGTCGCCCTCGCGTGCAATCGCTATTTGCTGTGGCGAGACACACGCACAAAGATCATCCGTGTAGTTTCTAACAGACCGTCGGAGCGAGTGTTGTTAGCGAGTTCTTATGAAGGCTGGCACGGCACACGAGAGAGTGGTGGGTGGCCAGCACCACACCCGGCCGAACAGCAACGATTGCACACCCCACCAGGTATCCATTTGAGGCCGAGTCAATGCGCAGGCACACATTAAATGACAAGGCACGTGAGGTCATGAAGATTACTGAGCGTGCAGTGTCACTCCACTGTGGCAATGAGCAAGGCTCCACTCCTGCGACCTGTGCAAGCGCCCGCTCTTAAATATTTACGGGCCAAGCGGTTCAAAAGTTCGATGGAGCCGAGTTGGCATCGCCAGGTCCTGGATTCGAACACAGGCACGGCGAGCCAGGGCCTCCACCGGGCGTTCACGCGTCGCAAGCCGGTCTCACCCTGCCCTCCAATGACAAACACCGATGTTGCTAGTTCTTAAAGAGGTCCAAACACAGCGGCAGCAGAGACGGGGCAGCCTCCCATCAGTAGACCGGCCGATTCGCCAGCCACTGGGGACGACAGCTGGCACTGCGGAGTCACCTGAGGGGTCCCTAGCCTCTCGATGAGCGGCACGAGGTGCAGGGGCTGGTACTTGCTCTCCAGCCGCTTCATCTTCGCCTCCAGCTTCTCCCCCTCTGTGCACGCAAACCACAAACGATCAACGAGTCTCAGATAAAAACATAAAATCAGTTTTCTTCTATAAAGTAATCTGACGGCGTAAAATTATTACGTAATAATAAAATTATCATTTAACACTTGAACATGTGGCACATTACGTAAAAATGTAACGTGTCTTCATTCTAAAAATGCTGCATCACCCGCAACGGCACGATGCCACGGTTGGTGGAGAGCAGGTGTGGCATTGGGAAGGCGATTTCACATCCTGTGACATCATTTTTTTTGTCAAAATGGAACTGTTTTTAGTTTGTTCTGAAATTCTGCACTTCGGCCCAATAAAAAAAAAAATTCAGCTTCATTGCCAGATTTTGGAGAGAGAAAAAAATAAATCGGCCCAATTTGCCAAATTAGATAAATTTGGAAGCCACACGACAACATCACACCCTACTGGCAGACTCTGGCCCACTTGCTGGCTGCTGCTGCAGCTCCGTTTAGCTTGTGAGCGACAGCTGCCGGCAGGGCCACCTGCTGCCGGATGCCCGCGAAATGTGCCGCAAAGGGCTTGTGGGGTACAATAATTATAATTGACATTTATAAAGCGCAATTCATCCAATGATCTCAGTGTGCCATTCATGAATTTAGGAAATATAAATAGTGCAGAGTCCACTGGTCATACATGGGAAGTGTAGGCTAGGCCACATTGTTTCGGTCTTTAGAGAAAACCGAAATAAGGTGGGTGACCTCGCCTGCGTTACCACAGGTGGCAGGGCGTTACATAGTCTTGGCGCACCTCCGATTAGCACGGTTGGCTATGTACGATGCGAAAGAAGTTCCACATACATAATCCGTACATTGCGTGGTGGTACTGATGGGGAGCATGAAAGGCGAAACGGTCGCAGTGGTGCGGCCTCACCTTTTACGTGGACGCGGGGCAGAATGTTCTGGAAGGGCGCGGCATGCAGGAGATCACACACCTCCTCTTGTGACTACAGGGGGGGAAAGCCACCAGCACTTTGTTTTAGTAGCGATGCGCGCGCAGCCCACGTAGGCCTCGGTCGTGCTCGACACACGAGAGGCTGCGTGAGCAGAGTATACTACTTGTGGGCACGTGTGGAGGAGGGGATGGGGAGTCTACTCTCGGTTAACAGAGCGACAGTGATACACGAGCCATCCAAGCGTCCGTACCCCTTGTCTACTGGGTACTAAACGAACCAGGTGTCCTTATACTTTAAGTTCTTACTCTATTAATCGCCCGTTGAAACCCGAGACCCTCTTACTACATTAATAAAGCACTTAACACCATCACTTTCCCGCTCAGGTGTCTTATAATGAACCAGGTGTCTTAGAGGTAAAGGCGAGTGTCCCGAGTCTCATTTACAGCACGGCAGCAGTGGTGACAGCAATGACAGCGGCAGGTATAAGGGGACACGTGAACATGAAGGAACATCATCAAACAACGACGAAGAAGGTGGAGTGGAGCGAGCGGTGTGCAGCTCACTAGACTCTGCTCAATGAGGAGGCAGAAGAGGATGGCGTTGCCGACTTCGCGCAGACTCTGGAAGACGTCGGTCTTGAGCTCGGCGTATTCCACGATATCCTTGAGCTGGTGGTGGAAGAACTCCAGGATTCCTGTGCCACCAAACCAACGGGGTCACAACCAGGAGTGTATTTCCCACTCAGTAAAGCCCGTTGAGCTAAGAAGCGTTCCACAATTACAGATTAAAAAGAACTTAATAACCGCAATTATGTTGTAAAAATACATTCAAGATAAAAATTTCGTGATTTTAATTGGGCGATTTTAAGATAATCGTCACTGTTGTTAGCCGTGAGCAGAAATCAAACTCGTCTGGCTGGGTTCGTAGTGCCGCGCGCTAAGCCCTGCACTATCGCTCCCCACACAAAAGCGACACACAAGTGTACACATACACACACACGTGTGCATGGCAACATAAACATGGCACAAGTGACGTCACGTGGCCCCTACGAATTATATTCAGCGGCCCACAGGGAGCCACAGCCGAATATCCCTGGGCACAGGGGACGAGCACCGACCTGGGGAGCCGTACTCGTAGCGCGGGAGGCGACAGATCTTGGGCATCACCTCCATCAGCGTCTTTACGTACTGCAGGATGGTGCCCTGCAGCTGTGGGACAATGGACGCACAGTGCAGGAGACAGACGAAGTTAACCACAACCCCCTCCCCGCACAGTCCCTTCACAGTCCTACGCTGCGGACAACAGACTCGGTTTTCGGATAAATCCGTATAATCACAAAATCGGAATCCGATATTAATTTTTTTGGAAGATCTGCATTTTGGTTTTGAATCTATAACAAAGTGTGATGTCACAAGGCACCACTGGCGGAGCCAGTGGGGTGGGGGGGGGGTGGCACGTGCCCCCCCAATGATCCGATCGAAATCCCTACTTTTGATCGGATAATTGGGGTTTATTAGTAATAAATCGTGATTTTGCGACCCCCACTGCCACTGTGTAGCATATTATTATGCGCCAGGGATTCTATGAGATGATAGGACAATAGTCTGGGTCCATAATTGGCAATAAGTAACGGCAAAGCAGTTATAAGTGACTAATGGAATTGTGCACAGTTGCGTATAGAGTCCACGACTTCCCTGAAGGCAAACACATTCAGTGAGCGCGATGCCAATCACACAACGTGGTTCGAATTCGACCCTCGATCGATGGCTGCGCCATCGCCGCACACACGTCGAATAAAACGCAAGGGACAAGTCCATACTTACTACAACTCTGATCATTTTTTATTGCTGGAGGGGTTGCCCCCCCCCACCTGAAAATCCTGGCTCTGCCATTGCAAGGCGCCACGGTGGCGAGATGTCAACTACCTTGCCTGACGCCTGTATATTTGGAGTTTGCATGTTCTCCCCGTGGTCGTGTGGATTTTTCTCCAGCCCTCCGGTTTTTCCCTTCACATTTAGTAAACATGCTTTTAGGGTATTTGGCTGCTATAAATTTCCACACGATAAGCAACTTCGTTGAGCTATCATTGATGGCCAGGTCGCTTCTGAAAACGAGCTATATAGCCCAGTGGACCTTACCTGGAAAAATTGATAAATATTTTAGTAGTTCCATTATGCAAATCTTACCAGAATTGCACTGAAATAGGTTGCAGAATTAAGAGTAGTCTGTTTACTTGTGCAAACAATACGATTATGATTCTTCTTCTTGGTTCTTTCGGTAAAGTCACGTAGAAGGGAAGTAATAAAATAATAAAAATAAAACATAATAAAACAATTCTCACGACGTTTCGGCCACAACGCAAGCAGCCGTCCTCAGGCGAAGAATGAGAACATTATCAAGCTAGGAGCTTATATAGGTGAAGTATTGGAAAATGACGGCAGGAAACTCCTTGACGGGAACACACTTCTTTTATTAAATCTTGACTTGTAACAATACAACGCGTGGCCTCTCTTCTTCACACTGCACTTCTCTTGACTCAGGATTCTGTGCTGCCGGCTCTCTGTGCCTCGTGTAGACTCCGCGCCTCGGCTACACTCCTCTCTCGCCTCGTGTAGACTCTGCGCCTCTGCTACACTCTCCACTCGCCTCGTGTAGACTTTGCACCGCTCTCGCTGGCTACACCGTATGCATACTCGGCTCGTGCAGACCTTCCTCTCTCGCTGGCTACACCGTATGCATACTCGGCTCGTGCAGACCGTTCTCTCTCGCTGGCTACACACTACACATTACTCAGCTCGTGTAGACCGTTCTATCTCGCTGGCTACACACTACACATTACTCAGCTCGTGTAGACCGTTCTATCTCGCTGGCTACACACTATACATTACTCAGCTCGTGTAGACCGTTCTATCTCGCTGGCTACACACTATACATTACTCAGCTCGTGTAGACCGTTCTATCTCGCTGGCTACACACTATACATCACTCAGCTTCTACTCTCCCTTACTCTCCTCTCCGGGCTCTATCTCTGCACCTTCCTCTTCATTCTTAGATGGTTCCACTTCCCCCCCTGCTCCTCTGTGCATCACCTTATATACCCCTTCTTCCCGGGAGACGGAGCGGATGCGGACCTCAACGTCGGCACCGCTCCTCAGTTACCCAATCCCCACGCTCTATCCCCACGATCCGGTTCCGCTCAGCGCGTGTTTCCACTCCCCAACCAATCACACCGCGCTGCTACCCGATCACTCCCTCTGGGCGCGTCACCGGCACACAGCCAATCAGCAGCACTACCCCCACCCGCGCACTGACGCCTGCTCCTCCCCGTCAGCGCGCGTCACCGCACACACACCCGTACATACGCGCTGGCACACGACATATACACCCAGCGCGTATCACCACTACATCACCCCCTCCCACATAGCTCGCAGCCGGCCCGGCTGCTAACAACAACCAACCGCGACGATAAAACGACAATCAACAAAAAAAAACCCCGTAACCCCCCGAGTGTGCCCCGTAACACAACACAACAACAACAACAACAAGAATAACTATGTACAGATTGACAATGAACCCGAAAAGTCAACAATAACACGATACGAGCAAATTCGAAACGAACGCGCCCCACGTCCCTGCGACTACACGCAGTGACGAGGCGCTCCAACTGCCCCGACTCCTCACGAGGCAGGTCATGCAAAGTAGCACGACCTGGCGCGAGTCCGTCTGGCTGGTCCATCGTATGGGGCGGGACACTGACGACCGTCCGGCGGTTCCGGCTGCTCCAGACGGCGCGGAACGGGCCTGAAAGGGCCGGCCCCGCCGCGGAGATCCGGCCGCCGGTGATCGGCAGCTGTCAGTTCCGAGACACCTGGGAGCAGATCAGGCGAAAATACGTGTGGATCAGGCAGAGACATTTCCCCCTCTGGGTCGCCGGTCACGTCACACGCCCGGCCATCACGACACAAGGGGAGGCCATATGGAGGCGAGAACGGTTTCAGTCGGGAGGGGTGAACGTACCACCGGCGCTTTCCCCACTTTATCTGAACGCACTGGGGCCGTGCAACGCGCACGACCTCCACGGGTCCCCTCCACGGTCTCAACAATTTAGGCGACGTAGCCAAGGGCGCCTGAGGGCAATGCAGCCAGGCCCTGTCACCTGGTTTCCATTCGTGCATGGACACCTTCCGTGCCCGCAACCGTTCATTAGCAATTTGGCGAGCCCGCGAATTAAGCCGCGCGGCCTCCCTCGCCTCTGTCAGCTTGTGAATATTAAACTTAATATGTTCTGCCAAATTAGAATTAGTTCGTGGAGCGGACAGGCCAAGTTGCGTTTCTATTGGCGGGTCAGCTTCCCGACCGTACATCAGATAGAATGGGGAAAACCCCGTAGCTGCATGGGGGGCCATTCTATACGCAGCAAGGACTCCCGGGACCTGCAGGTCCCAATCTACATGTGCCTCGCACACCTGCTGGCACAGCATGGAAGTCAAGGTTTTGTGGAGTCTCTCCACCATCCCGTCAGTCTGCGGGTGGTACGGGGAGGTACGCACCTTCTTGGTACCCAACAGATCGCACACCTCTTGCAACAATTTACTCGAAAAATTTTTACCTTGGTCGGTCAGCAGGCGTTCGGGAGCCCCTTTGTCCAGGACATAGCCCTGGACGAAGGCATCCGTCACAGCCGCTGCCGACTGGTTAGCGAGAGGCCACGCCATAGGCCATCGGGTAAAGTATTCGACCCCCACTAACAAATATTTATTCCCTCTCGGCGTGACTGGGAAGGGCCCCAAAATATCGAGTGCAACGAGCTCGTTGGTACGCGAGACCTGAATAGATTGCAGCGGTGGATTAGCTGCCACGGCCGGTGGTTTACGCCCGGCGCACTCAACGCACCCCTTCAGAATATGCACCACATCACTTCCCATTCCCGGCCAGTAATAGTCACGCTGAAGCAGGGCAAGCGTCTTGTTAACTCCCAAGTGCAAGAGGCGTTCGTGTGCCGCCAAGACAACCCTCCCCCTCACAGCGGAAGGCACCACGAGTGCGTTCCGCCGGGACAAACTGTCCCATTTCAATAACACGCCCCGCTCAAGTACATAGGAGCCGGTACGCTCCTGGTCCCCCTCGGGACCCCCAACCTTGCGGCGCAATGCTAGCAGCGAGCTGTCCGCCATCTGGAGGCGGCCCCATTCGCTGAGCGACAGCGAGAGCAGCGAGTCCCGACCCTGAGAGGCAGTGGAATCATCCCCGATCGGTGCGCCCGCTGTCGCAGCCAGTGCCCCCATCTCCCCCGCAAGCGTCGGTTTACAGCGCGCCGATCCCGACAAACACGCGCATTCATCACAAGGCAACAACCGCGACAAGCAATCGGCATTCGTGTGTCGCAACCCCTTACGGTACGTAGTCGTAAACTGATAGTCCTGGAGGACTTCCAACCAACGCGACAACTGGCCCGAGGGCTGGGCGACCCTCAATGAATACTGTAGCGCCGCGTGGTCCGTTCGGACTGTAAAGTGACGACCATAAAGATATGGCCTAAACTGTTGCACAAAAAAAACAATGGCAAGCAGCTCGCGACGGGTGACACAGTAGCGCTGCTCCGCCGGAGACAACACCCTACTACCGTAGGCGACAACTCTTTCGACACCCCCAACGACTTGGGATAGCACCCCCCCAATGCCCGTGTTGCTAGCATCCGTGTCCAGCAAAAAGGGACTGGCAAAATCGGGATAACACAAGGGTGGGGCACCCACCAAGGCGTCCCGGAGGGAGCGAAACGCGGCCTCCTCCTCTGGTCCCCATTTGAACTTCACTCCCTTCGCCGTTAGAGCGTGCAAGGGTTTTGCAATAGTGGCGAAGTGCTCAACGAACCGCCGATAATAAGAAGCAAACCCGATGAAACTACGCACGTCGGAAACGGACGTAGGTGTCGGCCACGAACCGACACAATCCGTCTTCGCGGGATCGGTGGAGATCCCCGAAGAATCGACAATGTGACCCAAGTATCTAACGGACCTACGAAGGAGGTGACATTTGGCCGGTTTAAATTTCAACTTAGCCGATCGCATTCGCAAGAACACCCCTCTCAATCGCCGGAGGTGTTCCTCAAACGTTTTACTGAAAACAATGACATCGTCCATATAAATCAAGCATGTATCCCACTGCAAGCCCGACAAAACCAGCTCCATAAGTCGCTGAAACGTCGCTGGAGAGGAGTGAAGTCCCATGGGTAACCGGTTAAACTGGAACAGCCCCCCTGGAGTCCGAAATGCTGTCTTAGGTTTCGACTCTTCGTCGAGCGGCAACTGCCAAAACCCCGATAACAAATCAAGAGTCGAAAAATAACGCGCACCAGACAATGCATCGAGGGACTCATCCATCCTGGGGAGCGGATACGCGTCAGCCACAGAGATCTTATTCAGGCGACGGAAATCAACGCAGAATCGCAGGGACCCGTCCTGCTTCTTAACCAGCACAATAGGCGCTCCCCACGGGCTAGAGGAGGGCGAAATAATATCGGCTTCTAGCATATCGTTAACAGCCGACTGAACATGTTCCTTCTCCACGGGACTCAGTCGGAAGGGATTTAGCCTGACCGGCGCCGCATCGCCCGTTTCAATGTGATGGTGCAACAAATCCGTGCACCCAATGTCATACTTATGTTTACTGAATACATCAGAGAATTCAATGAGCAACTCGCGCAGCGCACCCAACTGCGCCGCCGACAAATCGTCCGAGGCGGCACATAACGAATGGACCCACTCAAGGTCTTCCCTTGGCTCAACGTTCCGCGCGGGGCTCGAGCCCACCTGCGCAACCAACCCATCATCCCCAGGAACCTGCGCCGCGTGAGCCAGCACGGTGCCCTGCGGGATGACAGCTGGTCGCGACCCCGCGTTCAAAACCATCACAAACGGATCCCTGTCAGCCCGCACCAAAGTGTGAGCCACCGATAAATCAAGACCCCCGACAGCCTTGTTAGAAGGACCCAAAAGCATACTCTGTCCCGAAGCCTCCCTCACCCATGGTTTTCGCAACCGGAGGGGAATCAACATCTGTGAACCCGGGGGCACTTGCACTGTCTGCGTCGCCACCGCTTGTATCGTAGCGCACGCCGTCCGAATGTCAGTAGGGCCCGTCAAAAATGAAATCCGGCGACCCGATGGCAGTTCAATGCATCGTTGATCGATAAGAATTTTAATGGGCATTTTAGCCAAAAAGTCAGTGCCCAAAAGACACGGAACTGCCAAAGAAGACGAAACGAAAACGGGTCCCGATAATTTGATATCTCCAATGCAAATGGACGCCCTAACCTGACCGATAATGCCCAACGATCCCCCATTAGCGGCGTAAAATGGCACATCAACTGGAAGCAGCGGACGACATTGGACTGGAAGAATATTATAAATGAGGTCCGATATAATAGTTGCCGATGCCCCCGTGTCCACTAACACCCTAATCTCAACCCCATCAATAGATCCCGTAACAACGGACGAACCCGCCGAAGCAGCCACAATTCTATGCCCCAATTCCGCCCATTCAATGTCTCCCTGGTCCCGGCCGAACCCCCCTCGCCGAACCGAATCCCCGAACCTTAACCGGCCCTCCTCCGCCGCAACGCGGCGTCCCATGTGTGCCGAATAAACAGGCCGAGCGTGTGAGGTGCCGCGACTTGCCGGGGATTGTAGAGATGACTTGGGCTCTCGGTCGTCGTCCAGCCGAGCTCCCATGGCGCGCTGCCGCGGAGCGCGGCACCCGGACGCCACGTGGCCCCGGAGGCCGCAGTTATAGCACGTGACGAGGGTCGGAGTAGATCTTGGTTGCTCCGACTTTCGGCCCGATCGCAGAGGCGACCGGGCCCCCGGCCTCCAGTCCCCTGGTCGTCCCGTGGCGAACGCCTCCTCTCGTGGGCTGACGACTTGGGGTTCGGCGACCACCAACCCCGGGGCTGCGACGACAGCAGCGTTGCAACCAACGCCTTGCTTCCGTTGTAGGGCCTCGTGCGCTTGAATACTCGTGGCGACTCTCAAAGAAGAAATATCAATGTCGTCAGCTGTGTTGATAGGGACCCCCAGGTCCTGCGCCAACTTGAGCAGCTGCTCCAAAACCATCGCGTCTTGGCCCTCCTCGTCCATCCGAGGGAACGCAGCATCAGCAAGAGCCAGCAACGCCGTGCGATAGGCCAGCGCGGTCTCCGTGGCCGCTTTCCGTCTTGCGTAGAACTGATGGCGGCATGTAGAGGGAGGCCCGTAGACCCTGGCCAACAAACCCAGCGCATCCTTCAGCGTGGAGCGGTCCGACTTCCGTGCAGCCCTGAAGGCCGCGAGCGCATCGTCGTCCAGCATGGCGGGCAATGCCCGCAGCGCTGTAGCATCGGACCACGCTGACATCTCTTGATGCGCCAAAAACCTTCGCTGAAATTGGCCCCAGTCTCCGCCTTCCGCCTTGAAGGCTGACAATGTGGGCAGGCGCTGCTGAAAAATGAAGTCATCCGCCTCGTGGTTCCTCTCCGCCTGTCCGTCGGTGTCTAAGATGGCGGCTCCAGCAGCAGACGTAAGATGGCGGACCCCCTCGCGCGCTGATGACGTCGATGCGCGCGCTTGGGAACCCACCACCACGTGGCGCTCGCCGTTCCCGCCAAAAGTAGGCCCAGGCGCAATGGCGGGAATCCCCCATTCGTTTTGGCGGGAATCTGCGGGGCGACCTTGTAAAATGTCCCCCACCGTCCCCGCTCCTCCCGACGAGCTGATCTCCGCCAAGATGGACGCGGCGGCGAGCAGCAGCTCCGCCAGTCGGGAGTGCGCCTCACGAAGCCCGGCGTCTGTCCCCGGTCGCTCGGCCGGCGCCGTCGACGGACCCTGCAGCGTGGACAAGTCCTCTTCCTCACCCCCCGCCACCAGCGGCTCCGAGTCGTCCAGGTCTTCCTCGCGGTCAATCCCGTGGGTCCTACGGGTCTTCCTCGTCTCCATACTTGGAAGCCCGTTTCACTTCTGACGCCAGATGAAGTATTGGAAAATGACGGCAGGAAACTCCTTGACGGGAACACACTTCTTTTATTAAATCTTGACTTGTAACAATACAACGCGTGGCCTCTCTTCTTCACACTGCACTTCTCTTGACTCAGGATTCTGTGCTGCCGGCTCTCTGTGCCTCGTGTAGACTCCGCGCCTCGGCTACACTCCTCTCTCGCCTCGTGTAGACTCTGCGCCTCTGCTACACTCTCCACTCGCCTCGTGTAGACTTTGCACCGCTCTCGCTGGCTACACCGTATGCATACTCGGCTCGTGCAGACCTTCCTCTCTCGCTGGCTACACCGTATGCATACTCGGCTCGTGCAGACCGTTCTCTCTCGCTGGCTACACACTACACATTACTCAGCTCGTGTAGACCGTTCTATCTCGCTGGCTACACACTACACATTACTCAGCTCGTGTAGACCGTTCTATCTCGCTGGCTACACACTATACATTACTCAGCTCGTGTAGACCGTTCTATCTCGCTGGCTACACACTATACATTACTCAGCTCGTGTAGACCGTTCTATCTCGCTGGCTACACACTATACATCACTCAGCTTCTACTCTCCCTTACTCTCCTCTCCGGGCTCTATCTCTGCACCTTCCTCTTCATTCTTAGATGGTTCCACTTCCCCCCCTGCTCCTCTGTGCATCACCTTATATACCCCTTCTTCCCGGGAGACGGAGCGGATGCGGACCTCAACGTCGGCACCGCTCCTCAGTTACCCAATCCCCACGCTCTATCCCCACGATCCGGTTCCGCTCAGCGCGTGTTTCCACTCCCCAACCAATCACACCGCGCTGCTACCCGATCACTCCCTCTGGGCGCGTCACCGGCACACAGCCAATCAGCAGCACTACCCCCACCCGCGCACTGACGCCTGCTCCTCCCCGTCAGCGCGCGTCACCGCACACACACCCGTACATACGCGCTGGCACACGACATATACACCCAGCGCGTATCACCACTACATCGGTGTTGTGAGGAGGAGCGCCTTAACAAAAGAATGTGCATATGAAGAGGAATTTAGCATACCAATGGACAATGCGTAGGAGGTGGGCGGAGGGGTTTCAAAGTCCCATTATGCCCATGCATTATGCAGGATCAACAGCACCACGGGGGGGCGCAAGGAACAGCGTTAATAAAGTGTAATAAAAGACTTGACCACGATATCTGGCTCAGTGTCCTTTATTCGGTCCGTACTGCGTCCCCACACGGCTGTCTCTCTTATTCTCTCTGTGCTGGTTCCGATGTCACTCCAGTCCACATCAGCAGCCCCGCTGCTGTTCTTGTCGCTCTTGCAGCCCCACAGCAGCTCCGCTGCTGTACTCTCACACAGCTCCCTTGGCTGTTCCTGCTGCAGCTCTGACGGCCTCGTGCTGTCTCGCCTTCTCGTCGCTCCTGCGACTCCTGGCAGCCACCCCGCCGCTCCTCACACACAGCCTTACTGCCTATCTCTATCTGCAGCTCACACCTCCCAGTAGCTCCCTACTGTTCCCAGGGTTGGCTCCCGCTTCTGACGGTGCCCCCTCGGCTCGTACGCCCGCGTGGCCCCACACCTTTCCATTCACACCCCGACTGCCTTCTCCTTCCGGTTTACCCGCTTAAGGACCCCCTACCTTTCACCCACGTCACCTGGCTCCGCCTCCTCGTGACGTCACATCCGGAAGGTCGCTTTCGCCCGCATTACACCACCCTCCCCCATAGAAAAAACCCAGCCGACCTCGGCTGAACAACACCAAAGCGTAATGCGGTGAACCGACCTTCCCCCTTAAAGGACACTAAGCATGCAATATAACAACAAGAACAACACACAAGTAACATCGACGAACGTACGAAAGCATGCGATAAATACGACGGCAAGAACAAGAACAATAACAACATACAATCAACGAAACGTAAGCGATTTGGAACGAGTGCGGGTCGCCGGCCCGTCCCGGACGGTCGGCGGCCCACTTGTAGAACGGGGACGCGATGGAACACGAGAAATGACAGGGGGTAATTCCCCTGCTGCGATTGGAAGTCCACCGACATCTCGTGTCCCTGACGAATCAGTCTTGGTCATATTCGGCGAATGCGCCTGCAGCGGGGTCGGAAGGGTCGCCGGGCTTGAAGGTCCCGCAGCCTTGGCAGGCGCCCTCCAAGCAGGCCCACTCCTCCCCCGCGGTGTCACGGTCGGCCTGTCTGGAACAGGTACGACAGGCGCTCTAGCAAGATCAATGGACGCAGGCGGGGAAGAGTCAGAGTCAGCAGCAACAGACCCCGGCAAGGCAACATTGGGAGATGACGCATCACGTAGGGGAGCAACATATGGTTTCAACCGCGACGTATGGACAAACCAACGGCGAGAACCAAACTGAACGCGCGCCGACTGTGGATTGGGAACCTCAATGAGGCGCACAGGACCATGCCAAGGTTTGTGCAATTTAGGAGAGGTCCCCGGCCGCACCTGCGGGCAATGGAGCCAGGCCAGGTCTCCCACCTTCCAGGGGCACTCCCCCTCAGACCGCCGAGCATACCGCTCGTTCCGGGCCTGGGCTTTGGCCGTAGCCACGCGGGCGTTTTCCCGCGCCTCCGTAACCCGGCGAACCGTGTCCTGAATGTATTCAGGGAGTGGTTTACGAGGTCCCTTCACCCCAGTACCCAATTGCACATCCACCGGAGGCACGTTTTCCCGACCATACATAAGGTAAAACGGCGAATACCCTGTAGCCGCATGGGGCGTCATCCTGTACGCCGAAAGCACTCCGGGGATGTGCAGATCCCAATCCGATTGCTGTTCACTCACAGTATGGCAAAGCATGGCAGACAATGTCCTGTTCAGCCGCTCAACCATACCATCCGTCTGCGGATGGTATGGAGATGTCCGTATCTTCTTGGTCCCAAGGCCTGCGCACACTTCAGCCAATAATTTAGAAGAGAAATTTCGGCCCTGGTCCGTGAGGAGTCTCTCCGGCGCCCCCTTGTCCATAATGTACCCAAACAAAAAGGCGTCGGTGATGGCCGCGGCCGACTGATCGGGCAACGGCCAGGCCATCGGCCAACGGGAGAGATACTCGACCCCTACCAGCAAATATTTATTTCCCCTCGCCGATGGTGGGAAGGGTCCCAATATGTCCAGTGCCACCAATTCATTGACTCGAGACACCTGAATCGACTGGAGAGGCGGCACGTAAGGATGTTTAGGCGGCTTACGCCGGGCGCATTCAGGGCACGCGCGCACGTGCCCTACGACATCTGTCGCCATGCCGTGCCAAAAATAATGACGTTGTAACGTCAACAAGGTCTTCTGCACCCCTAAATGCAATAGTGTGTCACAATGGAGGGTTCTAATCAACTCAAATCGCAAGGACGTTGGTACCACCACACGCCAGCTTTCCTGGAACCTTTCTTGCCACATAAGCAGACCATCTCGGAGAGCGGTTCGCGGCCCCACAGCCGAACTCGGACTCCCCTTGTCCCTCATAGACCGCTTCCGCATGGACAACAACGACTCGTCCATCATCTGTTCCCGAATCCAGACAGACCGCGGCAGATTCAAAACCCCATCAGTCGGTCCCGGTTCCATCGGAGTATCCGACTTCCCGACGGCCAACGTGAGCGGCTGAGGGGGGTTGAGAATCGGCGAACACCTATGCGTCCCCGACGCACATTTACAAGGGGCGCGCCCTGGTAATCTGGAAAGTGCGTCAGCGTTCGCATGGCGCACTCCCTTCCGATGTTGAATTTGGAAGGAAAACTCCTGCAGCGTGTCCAACCAACGTGCCCACTGTCCCGATGGCTGGTCCATTTTAAGTGCATATTGCAAGGCCGCATGATCCGTACGCACAATAAAAGAACGACCGTAAAGGTACGGTCGAAATTGCCGTAGGAAAAAAACAACCGCCAAAAGTTCTCTACGAGTGACACAGTAGCGTGTTTCCGCAGGCGACAAGACTCGGCTACCATACGCCACGACGCGCTCTACGCCCCCTTTAGACTGTGATAATACCGCCCCAATACCTGTGTCACTCGCGTCCGTATCGAGAATGAAAGGGCGATCAAAATCGGGATAATCCAATGTCGGGGCCGTAGCCAATAGATCACGCAGACTCCGAAAGGCCGCCTCTTCCGGCTCTCCCCAAACAAATTTCCGTCCTTTACCCGTAAGGAGATGCAAGGGCCTCGCAATCGTCGCAAACCCCGGCACAAATCTTCGGTAATACGAGGCAAATCCCAAAAACCGTCTAACATCCCCCACAGAGGCCGGAGTCGGCCAATCCCGGACACACGCCGTCTTTTCCGGATCCGTGGACACCCCCTCGGCACTCACAATGTGCCCCAAATAACGGACGGACCGTTGCAGTAGGTGGCATTTCTTTGGTTTGAATTTCAAATTGGCAGAGCGCATCCTCGTGAACACTGTCTCCAGCCGCGTTAAATGTTCCTCAAATGTGCGGCTGAACACAATAATATCGTCCAAATATATAAGACACGTCTCCCACTGCAACCCCGTCAAAACGAGCTCCATCAATCTTTGAAACGTAGCAGGGGCCGCATTCAATCCCATCGGGAGGCAGTTGAATTGAAATAACCCCTGCGGCGTACGGAATGCGGTTTTCTCCCGTGAGGACTCGTCAAGGGGAAGCTGCCAAAATCCCGAAGAGAGGTCCAGTGTGGAAAAGAACTTAGCCCCCGACAATGCGTCAAGGGAGTCGTCCATACGTGGCAGGGGGTACGCATCTGCCACCGATATCTTATTCAATTTCCGGAAATCGACACAAAATCTCAAGTTGCCATCCTTTTTCTTAACCAAGACCACAGGAGCGCCCCATGGGCTGTTAGATGGCGATATAATGTCCGCAGCCAACATGTCTTCCACCGCCCCCCGAACGTGTTCTCGCTCCGCTGGACTCATCCGATGCGAATTTAACCGAATAGGGGCAGCGTCGCCCGTCTCAATGTGATGGGAAAGCAACGATGTGCGTCCCAAATCCAAATCGTCGGAGCTGAATACATCCGAATACGTCAGCAACAATTTACGCAGCGCATCACGTTGCCCCACGGACAGGGAAGAATTTTCGTCACATAAGGTAGCGATCCAACGATTATCCGAACCCCTTGGCTCGGAAACACCAGCGACCACTCCTCGGCGATGCGGACAATCGTGCGTCGCAAACGCCGTAGTGGCATGTGCCACAACCGTACCGGCCGGAACACGGATGTTTTCCACCCCCGCATTAAGCACCTGTAAAACCGGTAATTGATCCGGCCGGACGATGGTCTGTGCCCCAACTAACGCCAATCCCGTTGTTATCGTGGCGGATGGTGACAACAAGACCCCTAATGCTCCTAGCCGATTGGGCAGGGGCTTCCGATACCGCAAGGGTATAAGCATCTGTGAACCAGGTGGGATGTCCACAGATGCGACGGACAGCGCCTGCACCTGTACGGCCGAAGCAGGTCGCCCCCAGGGCGACGGCAGAAACGAGATTCGACGGCCCCCCGGCAATTCAATACAATTCTCATTGATTTTAATCAAAATGGGCATCTTAGCCAAAAAATCCGTGCCTAGTAAGCAAGGAACCGCCAAAGATCTCGATATTAACACAACGCCCGAAGCCGACACATCCCCTATAGATATCTTAGCATCCACCTGGCCCACAATCCCCATACTACCCCCGTTTGCAGCGACGCAAGACCCATAAACCGGACGCACAGCCCCCGGCGGAATGCCCAACAGATGGAAAATGACATCCGATATAATAGTCGCAGACGCTCCCGAGTCGACCAAAATGCGCACGTCCACACCTTGTATGGACCCCGGTACAGTGGACGAACCCGTAGCGGCCGCGACAACTCTCCGTGCCAATTTGCGCCACTGCGTAACTGAATGACAAGGCCCCGTCGATGGCCTTTCTTTAACAACAACAATAGGATCGCGCAACACAGGTGGTGGGTGAGGTGTAAAGCCTTGCCGAGTGTCTGGTGCGTGCCGACATGCCTGTTTCGGAGGTTCCTTGGTCGGCTTGTCCGGTGTTGTGGGCTCCTGCTGCGGCGGACCCGGGAAGCGGGCCCAGCAATCTTTGGCGTAATGGCCCCTACGGCCGCAGCGGAAGCAATCGGCCTCGTTGCGCCGAAGCGCAGGTCCTGCATCCCGGCGGCCCCGTCCCGATGGCGTAGCGCGCGGCCCCGGCCTTCCGCGTCCCGGCCATGGAGAGGAGGCAGCCGTCAGCTCCTGTGGACCCCGCTCATCCGGCACATAGATCGCCCTTGTGGGGTCCCACCCCATCGCGCCTCCTTCCTTGACGGGCCCACCCGTCCATGCCGCCACTTGCTTCCAGCGACGGAGATTAAACTGCGCGTCCAGACACTTTGCTGCCGCCCGGGACGTGAGCTTCTCATGCCCACACACAGGCATGGGGATCCCCAGATCCCGAGACAGCTCCAGCATTTTTCCCAATATGAGGGGCTCGAGCAGATCCTGTGGCGTGTCAGGATATGCTGCCATGGCCAGCTCCAACACCGCACCCCTGAACGCCACGGGCGATTCTTCGGGTGCTCGTTGTCGTTGAGCGAATCGCCGATGCGCGTCGTCAGGTGGCTCATAGGCGTCGGCCATTTCCTCAAAAACTCCACATAAAGTCTTCTTCTTATCGGCCGTTATGGAACGGAAAAATCGCACAGATTCGTCGTCCAGTAGAGTCGGCAACACTTCCAAGGCCTCCGCATCGGTCCATCTTGCTGAACGAACCGCCGCCAAAAATCGGCAGGCGAAAGCGCTCCAATCGCCCCCGATAGAGAATTCCTTAACTGTAGTAAGGTGGCGACTCCGACTCCTCTTCACGCCGTCTTCCAATGATGGTTGTTGTGGAGGTAAATTCAAAATGGCGTCGGCCCGCGGCGTGGCCAAGATGGCGGTTTGGCGCCGCGGAGCGCGCAAGATGGCGTCTTCTTGCCGCGTGGCCAATGGCGGCGGCAGGGCAGGCAACGTGGCGGCCCGTGGAGCACCTTCTCGTTCCATCGTCGTCCTTGGCGTAACGAGGTGACACAGATGCGCCAGGACGTCCTTGAGTGTCTCCAGTTGTTCTGCCACCTGTTGCCATCTTTGCTCAGCGTCCGATGTTGTTGACGGACCCGCCATCGCGCCGACATCTTCCACGCCCGTCCCCGTGCTCGCCTCAGCAGGGCTCTCCTCCACCACCCCAGCAAAATCCGTGGTCGGAGGGAATTCGTCGTCGTCGGACGAAGAAGCCGATGCTGGCGCCGGGGGAATTTTCTTCCTTACTTGCTTAGACATGCCGTTTCACTTCTGACCCCAGTGTAATAAATGACTTGACCACGATATCTGGCTCAGTGTCCTTTATTCGGTCCGTACTGCGTCCCCACACGGCTGTCTCTCTTATTCTCTCTGTGCTGGTTCCGATGTCACTCCAGTCCACATCAGCAGCCCCGCTGCTGTTCTTGTCGCTCTTGCAGCCCCACAGCAGCTCCGCTGCTGTACTCTCACACAGCTCCCTTGGCTGTTCCTGCTGCAGCTCTGACGGCCTCGTGCTGTCTCGCCTTCTCGTCGCTCCTGCGACTCCTGGCAGCCACCCCGCCGCTCCTCACACACAGCCTTACTGCCTATCTCTATCTGCAGCTCACACCTCCCAGTAGCTCCCTACTGTTCCCAGGGTTGGCTCCCGCTTCTGACGGTGCCCCCTCGGCTCGTACGCCCGCGTGGCCCCACACCTTTCCATTCACACCCCGACTGCCTTCTCCTTCCGGTTTACCCGCTTAAGGACCCCCTACCTTTCACCCACGTCACCTGGCTCCGCCTCCTCGTGACGTCACATCCGGAAGGTCGCTTTCGCCCGCATTACAAAAGGAAAGGAATGTTAGTGATATGTAGCTGCATTTACCAAACAACCACGTAGAAAACCAAAGTAAAAACTACATAAAAAACTAAAATATAAACTGAAACTTACTATACTCTACAATAAGCTGAGTTACTAACAACAAATAATAAATTACAATTCTACGTCGTAAGAAGTATATAATATACTTCCATCTAAACTTTATTCTCTTAGCATATACAGTACTATATACTGCCATAGATAAACCCAACATTAAATTATATACTGTATTGCTGTAAACCACCCTATACTTTATACATTTTAATATAACACTATGTATTATTCAACTCACCCTAATGTGTATCGAAATGGTTTATTACGTCCTTCCAATGATTGCTAAGCCTGAATCCATCTTCTCGGTTAAAATTGTCTCTGTGTTTGTATATGTGAATCGCCTCATGAACGAATCTCTCATGATAGCCAGATGGCTTGCAGAGAACCTCCGTCTTGGAGAAGTCAATGTCATGTGAGCCCACTGAGTTGTAACAGTGGTCTGCCACGGCTGAGGTGTTTGTCCTACCGTGTTTTAGATCAGCTTTATGTTCACGAATGCGGTCTGAGACGTGTCGTTTGGTTTCCCCAATGTAACTGCTACCACAGAGGCAACTTAGTTTGTAGACGCCAGGGTACTGTATGTCTAGAATCACATCTTTTACAGATGGTACCAGATCACGGATTTTATGTACTGTGTTGAATCGGACCTGGATCTTGTGTTTAATCAGGATTTTGGAGATCTTTTTTGTGACCCCAGCAATGTAGGGTAAGGTGATGGTCTTGAAAGGCTCCTCAACAGGATCTTTCTTGATGGTTGGAGTGATGGCTTTGCGGATTGTGTAGTCGGAGTAACCATTAGCCTTAAGAGCTTGGCGTACGTGTTTGAGTTCCCTGGAAATGTGTTCATGGTCGGAGATGCATTGGGCTCTATGATATAGAGTCTTGATGAGGGAATTCTTCTGGGATGGATGGTGGTGGGAATCCGGTTTTAGATAAGCATCCGTGTGGGTGGCTTTCCTGTAGACAGAGTGGCTCATTGAACCATCAGGTCTCCTTTTGATTAGGACATCCAAAAAGGGTAGCTTGCCATCATTTTCGACTTCCATGGTGAATCTGATGGCTGGGTGTATGGAATTGATGTGGTCGAGAAATTGGTCTAGAGCAGGCCGGCCATGTGGCCAGATGACAAAAGGGTCGTCTACGTACCTCTTCCATAAGGTCGGGCGTAGAGTGGCACTCTGGATGGCGTCCGTCTCAAATTTCTCCATGAAGATGTTGGCTACAACCGGAGATAGGGGGGAGCCCATTGGGGTGCCCTCAATTTGCTTGTAGAAGGTTCCATTCCAGGTGAAGTATGTATTGGTTAAGCAGTGTCTCACCAGGGGGGGTACCCCAGCATTTAGTCCTTGATGAACCAAGTCTTCAATGATTGTGATGGTGTCAGGCACAGGCACCTTTGTGAACAAGGAAACCACATCAAAACTGACAAGCAGGTCGTCTGGGGACAGGGCAATCCCCTTGATTGTCGATACCAGGTCAGTAGAGTTTAGTACTGCAGAGGTGGTTTTTCCAGTGAAAGGCCGTAGGATTTCGGACAAAAAACGAGCCAGTTTGTAAGTGGGGGAGTTGATAGTAGAGACAATGGGACGAAGAGGTGTATCTTCTTTATGTATCTTTGGCAAGCCGTACAATCTTGGTGGCCTGGCTGCAGAAGGTTTCAACGAGAACTGTTTGGTCTGATCAATTAATGCGGTTGAAGCAGAAATGATGTTGTTGGTTTTGGAGACGAGGCTGTTGGTGGGGTGGCAAGCTACCCTTTTTGGATGTCCTAATCAAAAGGAGACCTGATGGTTCAATGAGCCACTCTGTCTACAGGAAAGCCACCCACACGGATGCTTATCTAAAACCGGATTCCCACCACCATCCATCCCAGAAGAATTCCCTCATCAAGACTCTATATCATAGAGCCCAATGCATCTCCGACCATGAACACATTTCCAGGGAACTCAAACACGTACGCCAAGCTCTTAAGGCTAATGGTTACTCCGACTACACAATCCGCAAAGCCATCACTCCAACCATCAAGAAAGATCCTGTTGAGGAGCCTTTCAAGACCATCACCTTACCCTACATTGCTGGGGTCACAAAAAAGATCTCCAAAATCCTGATTAAACACAAGATCCAGGTCCGATTCAACACAGTACATAAAATCCGTGATCTGGTACCATCTGTAAAAGATGTGATTCCAGACATACAGTACCCTGGCGTCTACAAACTAAGTTGCCTCTGTGGTAGCAGTTACATTGGGGAAACCAAACGACACGTCTCAGACCGCATTCGTGAACATAAAGCTGATCTAAAACACGGTAGGACAAACACCTCAGCCATGGCAGACCACTGTTACAACTCAGTGGGCTCACATGACATTGACTTCTCCAAGACGGAGGTTCTCTGCAAGCCATCTGGCTATCATGAGAGATTCGTTCATGAGGCGATTCACATATACAAACACAGAGACAATTTTAACCGAGAAGATGGATTCAGGCTTAGCAATCATTGGAAGGACGTAATAAACCATTTCGATACACATTAGGGTGAGTTGAATAATACATAGTGTTATATTAAAATGTATAAAGTATAGGGTGGTTTACAGCAATACAGTATATAATTTAATGTTGGGTTTATCTATGGCAGTATATAGTACTGTATATGCTAAGAGAATAAAGTTTAGATGGAAGTATATTATATACTTCTTACGACGTAGAATTGTAATTTATTATTTGTTGTTAGTAACTCAGCTTATTGTAGAGTATAGTAAGTTTCAGTTTATATTTTAGTTTTTTATGTAGTTTTTACTTTGGTTTTCTACGTGGTTGTTTGGTAAATGCAGCTACATATCACTAACATTCCTTTCCTTTATTAACGCTGTTCCTTGCGCCCCCCCGTGGTGCTGTTGATCCTGCATAATGCATGGGCATAATGGGACTTTGAAACCCCTCCGCCCACCTCCTACGCATTGTCCATTGGTATGCTAAATTCCTCTTCATATGCACATTCTTTTGTTAAGGCGCTCCTCCTCGCAACACCTATATAAGCTCCTAGCTTGATAATGTTCTCATTCTTCGCCTGAGGACGGCTGCTTGCGTTGTGGCCGAAACGTCGTGAGAATTGTTTTATTATGTTTTATTTTTATTATTTTATTACTTCCCTTCTACGTGACTTTACCGAAAGAACCAAGAAGATGAATCCCTGCAGTCACGAAAGCTTTAAATCGAAATTTAACGATTATGATTGTTACCGGAAGCTCAGTGGGCCTTTACCTGGTAGAATAAATAATAGTTTGTTGTATCAAATTATGTCACTTCCATGATCAGATCACTCCGTGCTCTTCCAGTCAAAAGTACAATCACGTTATGACATTTTTTTTTTAATTATTAAAACTATATTCAAAACATCATTTCCATTTTTTAAATTGACCATGGTATCGTTTGAACTTTGCATTATATATACAAAAAAGACTAAGCGATTGATATTTAAAATTATTAAAGCTATTGAATTTAGTGCATAACCAATGACAGTTAAATGTAATACATTTAAGGCCAAATATGTAAAAGTTGATAAGCTACTGTTGGATTTTATTGTGTGCAGTCAAACACCTAAACACCACACACGATGATGGTACACTGATGAAGGCACGTACACGCTGGGTTGTTATCATGTGGTTTTGTCAAATTGATTGTCAATGCATTTTCAGCCCGTCAGAATTGCAAGATATCCGGGCCAGGGTTCCCCACTTTAATTGTCATTATTACTTTGCTTGTTTACCCAGGAAAGCCAGACTGAGTCTCAATACTTTATCATAACCATCTGGCCCAGTTTTTGCAGTAAGGGGGCCATGCTGCTGCTGCTGTGTGTGATCCTAAATGAGTGCGCTATAAAACCTGGCGACCCGCGTTCGATCCCCGTTCACGGCCAACACCAGTGACGATTATCTGAACTGGTCCTGGGCCACCTCCCTTAGGTTGACTCAGCCTCAAATGTAAACCTCGCCACCGGGGAGACAAAGGCGGTCGGCGTAGTGCTGGCCACCCACCCCCTAGTGTACCGTGCCGGCCTTCATAGATGCTCACTAACAGCACTTGCCCCAATAGTCTGTTAAGGCTATACAGTGGATCTTTGTCTTTTTTATCCCAATTGAAAAATTTGCTACAAATTTGTCAGCATTGAGATGTTTGGTCAATACCATTTAAATTAAAGTGTCTAAATGAACATACCAAACCCCACATAAAAGGCACCTGAGTCAGGAATCAAAGCCACGGACTTCTTGCCGTTTCACCCACAGCTGTTAGCACTGCCACCTGTAACTACGAGGGCGGACAGCTGGGGTTTCACTGCACTGTGGATCGCGTGCATTGCACTAGGAAAGGAACCACTCTTACCAGACTCTTGACCACTTTGAGAAGTTCTTCCATCACCACGGCAATGCCCTGGTACCCCAGCAGTCGGCAGATGGATCGCAGATGAGGGGTGCCCAGGAAGTACCGATAGGAGCCGTACAGGGACGTGTAGGCCGTGTTGAGTGCCTGTGCGACGCGGCGCCATCGCACGCATAACGCGAGAGGAACAACGCAAATTGAGCACCGCGTTTACTACGACGGTGCACAACGCAAACACTTCGGTCACTCGGCTGCTGGACAATGGCTTCGCTGTGACGACTGTGCGGGTTGCGAGTGCCATTTGACCGTACTTCGCCACGATGGTCAGCATGGCATTGGTTAAAGCAGGGAGCTTTGACGTGCAAGCGAAGAAGTGCAGTTCAGTAATGGATGTTTTCACAAACCACTCTCTACCGGCTGCCAGGTAGCACTTGGCCCCGCGTCCGCCTATGTTTGTGCTCGATGGGGATCGCCCATCCAAGCACTATCCAAGCTCAACCCTTCTTAGCTTGCGAGGTGTTGACGAGGTTGGGCGCGAAGGTTATGCGAGAGAAAACAAAGAGCTAAATGAGACGCGTATTCCGGTGCAACAAGCAGACGCCACTCAGCTACCATGGATGCCCATGTAATGGCTTCCAAGATTCAAAGTACAATTGTGGACTGTTGATTGTTTCCAAAGCCATACGGAAGAAGAAGACTGCTCGTCTACTCGAGTGATTTCAAATTAAAGATAGAGCAGAACCTCAGGAAGCCAAACCGATGAGGTGGAGGAGCCTTTCCGCTTTTGGCGGATGTGCGGCGCACTGCAAACAACTGCCAAAATCACAACATTCACATCAACTTGAACGTACAGCACGATTCAACGACACGAATTCCAGCCACTCAATACACCAACGAATGGCAACCTCCCCCCCACCATACATCACCACGGGAATCAACGGGGCCTGGCCAGGGCAGGGAACACAGATGGGGGTGCATAGTGCAGCTAAACGCCTGAGACGAGATGTGCCACATAAAAATAATAATTCATAAAAGGTGTCATTCACGCACATTGCATCTCAAAATTTCTCTACATCACAAGAGAGATTTCGAAAGCTAAGGAGGATTTTGATCTGAGACGATGACCGATGATTGCTTCTACCTACATTATAAACACCCACACTCTGCACCGCTTCTTGAGGTTATTTAAACTATCCCTCTCAGCTGGTACGTCGTGGCAAAGTCCCAGATGTGTCGCGGTATTTTCTGAATTACAGAAAAGGAAAGAACCTCACTGTTTGCACGCTAGGGCAGAAACGACACCCCGTGCCGTTCAGTGGCCGATCCACCACCCAACTCCGCCAGTCGCCCTGGCACAGGACGGCAGCAGACTGCCGAAAGCCCCCACCCCACGCTGCGAATATCGAGCAAGGTCGAAAGTGAGCCGTGCAATGACAAAGGTTTCGAAGCCCTGATTTAGTGCCCCGATTTAATCTACATTGTACCATACTTATGTGAGCCAATACGGTAACTTTGACTATTTACGTATGTTCTCTGGTCCACGTGCTCCTTTCCCCGTCTCTAAAGTGTAATTCTCAGATGTCTTACCTTGGTGCCAAACAAGTACTGTGGCTGCGCGTTTGGCGGCTTGTCCCTCTCCAGCTTCTGGGCAAAGGTGTACTGAGTCCTGACAAATCTGGACCAAAAAGTAACAAGAAGGATATACAACTTTACACTTCATGTAGTGAAACAGACCCCTCAAGGTATGTTCGTTATCTTACTCCACACACAGCAGAACGACTCATAAATGACGGGCATGAAGAGTCACAGACAATCGTAGACTTGTCACCACATTACAGTATTGCTCCTTGATGCACCTGAACTTGTCTTTACTCCGACAGAGGACAAAATAGAATAACCTCTCGTTGCTCTTCTAATGCGCAGGTGTGCAATGGTGGTGCCGTCATCGTTCGTGTGATATGTCTGCCACCTAGTGGCAAAATCTGAGAATAAACTTCTTACACAAGCAGCCCCTTTATTAAGCTCATCTTACCAGAAAAGCACTGACATAGGTAAAACAATTGTGACGTCAGTGTATTTGTGTAAACATACGATTATTATTGTTACCGGAAGCCCTACACAAATCAACTGCTGTTAGTTGGAATCTGGGTGCGTCCATGAATACATTATTATTTTCAACTGAACTCGATCAACTAACAGCTAGAGACAGATAAAGTTTCTCAACCAAACAAACAAGCCAGGTAAATACAAAGATGAGATACAAATGGGGAATATAGGGCAGGTTGGATTGACGTGGCCTGGTGGCTCAGAAGTCAGTGTTGAGTTGACACCGTAGAGACCTGGGTTTGAATCCAGACAGCAGCCCCACTGCCATTGAACCGGGTTCTCAAATGTAGCAAATTAATTGTCTAAGACCGGCTACCAATGGCTGCACAAATGAACTGATTTAAACTTGGTTCTAATCTAATTTTGGATCAATTCCAGCTCTGAGAATAAGAATGTCGGTTTGACTGTGTAACGCCTGTTCTACTGAAACCACTGCATGTTTTAGATACAGGGTGCTTCAAAGAATTGTTAACACTTCTTAGAATTTACAACAATACAATAAGTAATGTGCCTTCAGGCTCTGGAGACCACCTGGAGAAGATTCCAGGCATGTATTGACAATGATGGCAAACAAGTGGAGACTGACTTTTTTAAGCTATTAACATACATATGTTATCATGTTACAGTGTATTATCCATTATTTTTCCATGAAAAACGATAGTTCCATATAAGTGTAAAAAAAAAATTTGAAGCACCCTGTATTCAGGAGTAACGGTGGATTCCTGACTTCGGGAGCTAAATGGCTCGAGCGGAGCGGCCGCTGGGTGGAGCGGCCGCTGGGCGGAGCGGCCGCTGGGCGGAGCGGCCGCTGGGTGAAACGGTGTTTGCACAACGGAGTTCGGCGGTGCGGCGAGCTCACCGGTGTGTGGAGCCGTTGTAGCAGTAGTTGGGCAGGAAGTCGTAGTTGAGCTCCCAGAAGACGTGCAGGGTGATGCGGCCGTACGGAGCCGACACGTTGTGGTTGGCCTCACGCAGCATGGCGTCGAAGCCGTCCAGCGTCAGGTGCTTGCTAAGCAGCTTGTGCGTCAGCTGGTTCACTTCCAGCAACCCCTCCAGCTCCTACAAGCCAATGACAATGACGACGGTTCCGTGAAACGCAGCATTGACAGCGACGTCCTGGCACTGGGAGCAATGTCCATCACACGACAGCCATTGTATAATAAATCGGAACTCGAATTTTATCAAATTAAGCGTGGAACCAAATTGAAGGTCGTTTAGCAGTCATTGGTGACTGGGCTAAGAACGTTCACTCGCTACACTTGGGAACCCGATTTAGTCACATAAGGCCAAAATCTTCATATGAACCGAGCATCTCAGCAAATCCAGCACTCTGGACTTTGAGTCTGTTGGCTACTCTTAAATATGACAGGCATCGATATTATCAGCATTACAAATATTGTGAACGGGAGGCGGGGAGGTCGTATTCACCACAACTGAGGTGAGGTCCTCGCTGTCAAAGCGGTTGATGGCAAGCTCTAGGGAGCGGTAGACTCCAGCCGAGATGCGCTGCGTGATGAGCCGGTTCAGGTCGATGGAACGGCCGAGCAGCTGCAATCAGGAACACAAAAACACCGCCACGTAAGGACGGACGGACAAGCAGAGTAACGGCGAGTAAGCATCTGGCACTCGCACCGGGCCTACAGCACACAGCCATAATGAGGCCGCAATGAAAAAGTGCGCAATAGTTCGAGTTGCGTAGATGTAACGACGACGAAGGGAACGTGCCATAAGTATGTCCGTCTTGGAAACGGAGAAATGAAATCCCCTCATATGCAAGTACTAGGATGTACGACATCCTTATCAATCCACCGCTTGAAGGCTAGCGTCCAACGCCAGTTGAAGTGGTTCGGGCACCTTGTAAGGATGCCCCCGATAGACTCCCCCTGGAACTCTACCGGGCACGTCCCACTGGGCAAAGACCCCGGGGGGCCGTCCAGGACACACTGGCGGGACTATGTCGCTCGGCTGGCCTCGGAAGGCCTGGGAATTCCCCAGGAAGAGCTAGAATGTTACCAGGGAAAGGGAGGTCTGGACCGCCCTACTCAACATGCTGGCACTGCGACCCTCACCAGGACAAGCGGATTGAGAAACGAACGAATGCTTGAAGGCCTTCTCACGCCATGTCAGTCAAGGGGGTTGTTTTTAACATACTTCACCATGCTGGTCAGTGCAGCTTGGTGAAGGGGGCTCCTCCAGCCAGTTCAGATATCACTACACCACTGAAGTTGGCCATGACCATGCATTCTATTTCGTTTACAGGGTCCGCAGCACGCTAACCACAGCGCCGCCACTCGGTGGAAAGTTGATCACAGGCAACTGTCTGGATCCGTTCCATGTGAATCTATTTACAATCGGCCGAGCGTCACACGACAGACGCTCCCGCACACGCCCATGGTAACGGGCGTGGAAACCTCACCTGCACATGCCTTTGCTTGAGCAGAGTCTCGTACCGGTTGGAGGGGGGGTGAGGGATCGACACCCCCAGGTTTTTGAGCTCCGTCTGCAGCCTTTTGTCCAGCAGCAGACTGCACACGGGATAGTGGGCGTAAAGTCATTGCAACGACGGGTGGCGCAGTGGTGACCTCTGCGCCTCACGGCAGAAAGCATCTGGGTTCGATTCCCGACTCGAGTGCATTACTGTGCAGTGCGAGTGTGCGGGTGCGAGTGAGTGTACAGTGTGTGCGGGGAGCGGTAGTTAGCGGTTAGTGCTACACTGCGCTACGAACCCAGCGACTCGAGTTCGATTCCCGCTCCCAGCCACCAATACCAGTGACGATTATCTGAACCAGTCATGGGAATCCCCTAGGTCGACTCAGCCTAAAATTAGTAACTGGTGTGGTGTTTATACATCGTCACTAGGGAGACAAAGGCGGCCGGGCATGGTGCTGGCCACCCACCCCCTCATGTGCCGTGCCGGCCTTCATAGGTGCTCGCTAACAGCACTTGCCCCAACAGTCTGTTCAGGCTATACGGGGGATTCATATTCTTGGGTCTTTCGGTAAAGTCACGTAGATAGTTATTTGCAGAGCATATTTATCATTCGAATATTTGGCCAATAATATATTAGTTCTATATTTATAATATATATTAGTTGTATATTATGGGGGTTTTTAGCAGTTGAAGGAAACCGGAGAACCCGGATAAATCCCATACGGATCATACAAACTCCATAAACACTAAGATCCCCCGTATATATCTTGACTTAAAGCTTTCGTGACTGCAGGAATTCATATTCTTGGGTCTTTCGGTAAAGTCACGTAGATAGGTTCAAATAAAATGACAAAAAAAACTATAACGTTTCGATCTCAACACAAGCGGTCGTCTTGAGGAAAAGGGGGGTTAGCTTCCAAAGCAAACTGTTTATAAGGGTTTGAAATGGGCGTAACCGAAATGTCAGCGGCCAAAGATAATGTAAGTGGTGGGCAGCCAACCCGACGGTGGTTGGTTTTCCACCAATCAAAAGGCTGCCAGGTGAAAATTAGCATGTTAAAGAGAGATTAGCATGTTGATGGAAGATCGTAGCGCCGCAACCGAGGGGTCGGCGCGCGAAGTGACTGTGAAAGCGCAAGTTTGAAATGGGGGTAAAGCACAACTAACATCGGAAGGTGGTAGGATGGGAACATCATAGCCAATTATGACTTAAACTGGTTGATAACATCCTTCCAATGATTGCTCGGTTTGTACCCATCTTCTCAGTCGAAATTGTGTCTGTGTCTATATATATGGATGGCTTCATGAACGAATCTCTGTTTATAGCCAGTGGGCTTGCAAAGTCTTAGATAAATCAATTTCGTGTGAGCCCACCGCAATAAAACAATGATCAGCCACGGCCGAGGTATTGATCCTACCGTGTTTCAGATCTGCCTTATGTTCACAAACACGGTCTGAGACATGTCCCCAATGGAACTACTGCCGCAGACACAGTTTAGTTTGTAGACGCCGGAGTATTGCATGTCAGGGATCACATCCTTCACAGATGGGATCAGATCACGAATTTTATGTATTGTGTTAAATCGAACCTGGATCTTGTATTTGCTCATAAATTTGGAAATCTTTTTAGTGACCCCTGCTATGTATGGCAAGGTGATGGTTTTGATTGGGTTTTCAGATGGTTCTTTCCCAGCTTTACGGATTGTGTAGTCTGAATATCCATTCATTTTGAGAGCTTGGTGTACGTGTTCCAGTTCACTGGCTAGGTGATGACGGTCGGAAATACATCGAGCTCTATGGTGTAGAGTTTTGATGAGGGAATTCTTCTGGGATGGATGGTGGTGGGAGTCAGGTTTTAGGTAGGCATCCGTATGGGTGGATTTCCTGTAGACAGAGAAGGGACACCCCTGAGCCATCCGGTCTATTTTCGATTAAAACATCCAAGAATGGTAACTTGCCATCCTTTTCCACCTCCATGGTGAATTTGATGGCTGGGTGTATGGAATTGATGTGGTTGAGGAATTGGTTCAGAGCTGGTTGGCCATGTGGCCAGATGACGAACATGTCATCTACGTACCTCTTGCACAAGGACAGACCTAGAGTGGATGCCTGGATGGCATCCGTCTCAAATTTCTCCATGAAAACATTGGCTACAACTGGAAAAAAGGGAGAACCCAACTTGTTTGTAGAATGTTCCATTCCAGGTAAAGTGTTGGTGAGGCAGTATCTCACCAGGGCTGGTACATCAGTATTCAGTCCTTGATGGACCAAATCTTCAATGATTGCAATGGTGTTAGGCACAGGAACTTTGGTAAACAAAGATACCACATCGAAACTATCGAGCAAATCACCTGGAGATAGTGAGATGTCCTTGATTAACGATACCAAGCGAGCTGAGTTGAGTACAGCTGAGGTGGTCTTACCAGTGAATGGTTGTAAGGTCTCAGACAGAATTCGGGCCAGTTTGTAGGCAGGTGAGCCAATGTTGGAGACGATAGGACGAAGGGGTGTCCCTTCTTTAAGGACTTTTGGTAAGCCATACAATCTGGGTGGTCTCGCAGCAGACCGCTTGGTTGGTTTGATCAAAGATGTTGAATCAGTGATGATATTGTTGGTTTTCGTAACGAGGCGGTTGGTGGGATCTCTTTTTAATTTTGGTATAGCTACGCCCATTTCAAACCCTTATAAAGAGTTTGCCTTGGAAGCTAACCCCCCCCCTTTTTCCTGAAGACGACCGCTTGTGTTGCGATCGAAACGTTATAGTTGTTTTTGTTATTTTATTTGAACCTATCTACGTGACTTTACCGAAAGACCCAAGAATATGAATTCCTGCAGTCACAAAAGCTTTAAGTCAAGATTTATACGGGGGATCTTAGTCTTTATGGAATTTGTATGTTCCGTATGGGATTTTATCCAGGTTCTCCGGTTTCCTTCAACTGCTAAAAAAACCCATAATATACAACTACTATATATTATAAATATAGCACTAATATATTATTGGCCAAATATTCGAATGATAAATATGCCCTGCAAAACTGTGGCAGGACGCTCCTCAAAAGGAGTCTCGAGACTCAGTGAGGCTTTAAATAATAAAAGAAAACACATCGTCCTGCAATCACGTACAATTCCAAGCTAAACATGGCCTTCATGGAAGGAGCGAGATTTTGTTGAGGAAATCTGTGTGCCGGGAAACCCAACCGTTGCATAGAGCATGGAGCGCTGAAACCAGGGGCGGTGCGTGAGTGGCTGTGTGCGATATGACCTCACCTTCCAGCCTGCGCCTTGTAGTAGGTGAAGATTTGGTCTGACAGCTTGTACACAAACTGATCAAAGCACAGATTCACCTGGGGGGGTGGGTAGCAGGAGAGCAGAGGGGAGGGGAGGTCCACAAGGGAGCAAACTGTACCAGAGGTCACGTTTGCTGTCGTCCTATCATCGCCTGTGTATGTGTAACGTGTCGTCATCACCACCAACAACATCAGCCATGGTCATTCTATTGCTGGATGCAGTCCTCCCAAATCAGCCGACATCTCTCACGAATTAGAGTATATGTGGCTGGAATACATTTACACATGATAAGCCATTTCCATAAGATGTATTTTCTGGCTATGTCACTTTTGAATAAGGGCTATATATCTCAGTCGGTTTGACATGGTAAGATATTAATAATTTGATAGTTTAGTTAAATAGATTCCATAATGAAACAATCCACCCAGCACACGAGCTGATTTCATTGCTCTATCTCCTCAGAAGTATATCCTCCTGGATGCGTTCCATTCTTTGGTTGCAACTCCTCTCGTTATTCTGGACCATTGGTGATCGTCCCTTCCAGCAACGTGTGGAAACCAAGCCCCCGTACATTCTCATTAATGGCTAAAGCCGTGTCTCTCTTCATCCACGCGTTCCACTTTCTGTCCATCAATGCATTGCCAAGCATGTCTCCACACTTCTTTGTGGATTCTTCAGTTGTTCTGTTTTCTGAACCATGTGCCAGGTTGTATGGGCTGATTAGCCAGGAAAAGGAATTCACAACCCAAAACACCATTTGGCTGCGATTTTAATTTGTGCACAAAACAAGTGATTCACGGCACAGCGGCAGTCTCCGTCTACTCCTGTGAACGTAGCGCTCCGGATTGACCTCCGAAGCCTTGCACAGTCAACTCTCAAAGCATGCGTTGGCAGATTATCAGTGACGAGTGATATCCCAACCAGTTCTGGGCCTCCCTTGGGTCAAATCGGCCTTCATCAAGCCCCTATTACAGGGCTGGCCACAACACCCACTCACGCACCGTGACAGCCTCAGCAGGTGCTTGCTAACACCACTTGCCCTCACGGTCTATGTAGCCTATACAGCAGAGGTCGCAAACGGGTTTTGATTCCTAACCCGTACCCGGCCGCACCAGGGTCGCAAATGGGTACCCGTACCCGTACCCGGCCGGGTACGGATACCCGTTCCCTACCCGTACCCGTACCCTACCCGAAATGAGTGACAAACGGCTACTCACCAGTGACTCACGGCCTACCCGTACCCGTACCCGGCCGCACCAGGGTCGCAAACGGCTACCCGTACCCGGCCAGGTACGGGTAGCCGGGTATCGGGTAGGGTACGGGTATCGGGTACCCGGTTGCGACCTCTGCTATACAGGAAATCTTTGTCCATGTTTTGTGTGTGTGAGCGAGTGAATGTGAGTTATGGATTTTTACCTCCGCTTCAATTTCATCGTAGAGGAATTGTTTCTTGAACTTGGTGAGGGCATAGTAAGCGCTGTCGTTATACAGGTCCAACGGATACAGGACGTACCTGCAACAAGACATGGCTCATCAAGGCATTACGTTTAGGAATCGGGGGCGGAGGTAGTCGGTGTAGACACAAAAGCACGCCTCGGGCCTTTGTACGCAAGCGCGTACGTAAAGCGCTTCATCAATCCACTGCTGGATGCGGGCGTCTCTCTCGTCGCGTGGGTCTGTATGGAGGTTCACAGTTCACCGTGCTGGTCAGTGCGAGTTGGAACAGGTGGGGAGCATAGATGTGCACCGCAAAGAGTCACTTTTCTTGCTCAACACGGAGTTCCGTATACCGGGACACGCATAAAAGCCTCTGACATCCGACAAGATCAGGCTCATTCCTGGCGATTTGGACATGGGCGACTTTGTTATTATGGGGCGATTATTACACTGTCCAGTAATATATCCAGCCCCTAAGGCAGCATTAACTCCCAACTCTGCGACCACCATGACCCTCCGTGTGAAAACTTCATCGTTTTGACCCTTAACAGTTCAATGCCAGACTGCAAATTCACAGGCAAGCACTGTTGCTCCTGCAACCACTTTAACGCACTTCGCTGCAAACCTTCCACTCTCCTCTTGGTGGTGCACTGGGTCTGAACCCCCCCTCTCTGCCTTCGGCCGTGCGCGTCTGCAATCAACTCACTCCATCATGGACTGCTCCTTGGTCTCGAGGATGTGGTCCGTGAGAATCCACGGCATGGACATCTCGATGGGGAACTGGATCCTCTTGCCCATGGTGAGCTCCAGGAAGAACTCGCGGAACCACAGCTGGGAGAGGTCACAGCACTGCTGCAGGGCCTCTGTGTGGTAACAACGAGAAACATCGTCACTCACAGGTGGACCGAGTGGCTCCCACTGTATTCTCCGGACTGTAAGATGCACCGTTGTGCCCTGTACCTTAAAGCAATAGTTTTGGGTGCATCTTATAATATTTTAAAATTTATTTTATCATTTTTGTGCACAGGCTCCAAGGCCCAAAACTCAAAACGGCCAGCAACCAAAAGCACTATTTAATGTTACGATAGATAAGCATTCATGCATTTTTGGACGCGAGCAAGGTAGAGAGACAATGAGAGGAAATTCCGAAGTCGAACGGTGGAAAGGAAGAAGCAGACAGAGAAGTGTTTCGAGCTGGAGTATGGCAGTTGACTGCAGTACGGACAAGACTCTAAAGAATGGCGCCGCCCCCCGCGGTTATCCCCCGTGATCCGTGTAACAAACAAATCACTCGAGACACCGACATGGCACCAAGAGGAGTCTTTGCAAATGCCGTCGCAAGAGGTCACACATTTCGCGCAACGACCCTTTGCTATGCGATGATTGATTGTAAAGCCGAGAATGTGGCGCACGCCAGCAGCACCCAGCTTCGGGACGCTGCCGCGGTGCAATAGTTAGCACACTGAACTTGCAATCCAGATGAGGAGATTGTGTATTTCCCCAACTGTCTTCTTGTTATCCAATGATGAGTAGTCGAGTAAACGGTTACTCAAATAATCGGATAACCCCGCTGCCGCTGCCATAATGGTGAACGGGTGGGCGTTCGCACCCCCAAAGTTGAGGAGGTGGGGGTAAAAGAAGGAGCTGCGATGGAACTCCTCAATGGCGAGGATGAACGGTCCCTCCAGGGTGCTGCGCAGAGTCTTCTTCGCGCCGCTCTTGTCGGCCACCAGCGACTCCAGCATGGTACGCACCATGTACAGCTGCAGCCAACACAGTAGTAACAACAACATCAACTTAACACATTGCAGGTTTCACAGCCAATATTACAACAGAATTTATTTTTGCGTTAGGCCGTGTAATGATCTGAATGACAATCCAGGAATTCACTCTCCTTGATGGCGAGTCTGACTTGACGATGATTGATGTAGTTTCAAATGAAGCGCCGTAGATAACTGCTGAATTAGTTTTGAGGATCGGTCTTGGACTTGTTGGTGAGTGAGCTGAAACAATAATAACTTTGTCGGGTGGTGGAGGGTTTTCTTAATGACACACATCTCGTTAGGTCGTTTCGTTACGTGGCCTAACCCAAAAATATATTAAAATCAATGTCATTAGTACACGTAGGCTTTCACAGCCACCCTTAATAAGGATACGGAATCACATGTTTAGAATGCTTAAATGCCTCGGCAAACTCAAAGCGCCTTCCATCTCATCTCCATCATTCAAATGACCGCTGTAGTTTAGCCTAGGTGACCCCCGGTGGCAGCTGTCCCTTGTGCACCACAAGGTGAATGCAGCACCGGCCTGCAAACCGCCATTACTCTGTAAACAAGTAGACAGCGTGTGTGTTCAGGGGTAACACACACGGCATGAATAAAGTCCACTGTGAAGCGGACAGCGCGTGTGTTCAGGGGTAACACACATGCAGTGTTTAGCAGGGTGGCTGCGATGGCTCAACCACAAACCTCTGCCAATGCGTGGTCTTCCAAGTTAGGTCTAGTGCCGAACAAATTTTCTCTTGAACTTTCACCAAGCGTTATTTAAAAAAAAAAGTTTTTAAGTGAAAAAGCAATAAATAAATGTCATGGTGTCAGTTGCATGTAAAAGTAAGCAAAATGGAAATTGTATATTATTTCATTATTTGCAGTACAGTAGTCCCTCAGTTCACGTTTTTATTCCGTTCCACAAAATCTACTCTAAATCAAATTCACTTATAGGTTGAAAGATAAGAAAAAATCACCAAGAATGTGTAATGTTAACAAAGCCAGTCGAGGTCTAAAAGGTTATAAATGGGAGTCGCTCATTGGCTGAGGGCATTGCTCAGCCCACTTAACGAGTACTGTGAATGGCCGAAATTGGTGCCCGCGTGGATAACGTAAACACGTTATCGTTAATAAAAATGTTAACGTCAGTCGAAACTACGAGGCGCTATGGGAGGCAAAACGTTAACCGAAAAACCGTTAACCGATGTCACTGTTAACAGAGGGACTACTTTCTATGCTAAGTTGGCCTGCTGCTACATCTGTGGCATGAAAGCCATGCTGCTGCTGCACAAATTTGATATTCTGCTTTCATGACTTTTAAATCAACAGGAAATTTTAACCTCTGCAGGCCCCAACCCTTCTGCTTGAGGCCCCACCCAATTCTCTTTAGGCCCCACCTTCTTCATGTGCCCCACCACTGCACTCCTTCGGCCCAACTCTTACCCAATGTTTTTTGGGTGTTAGCGGAGGTGGTGGAAGGGTGAGAGGTGGCTTCACGACGACCACCAAAACCTGTCTGAGCGCAGCAACACGGCGATATGCAGGCCGACGAGGTTAAGCGGACGGTTGACGGGTCTGGCAGGCGGAACACGACGAGCGAAAGGCACGGGAGCTACTTGCGGCTTGGTGCGTGTGTTGATACGTGTGTTGATGCGCGCGCTGGTGCACACGGGTTGGCGCGCATGTTGGTGCGTGCGCCGCAGCCGCCCCCCACCTGGGTGCTGGAAGGGCCCACTGCCCTGTGCGCCACTTTGATCTCAAAGCCGCTCTTGGGGTCCTTCTCTCCCTTGAGGCAGGGGTCGTTGGCCGGTTCGGCCTCCCAGTCGCAGCACGTCTTGCGGATCGCCTGCAGCACGCTGCACACGGGGAATGGATGCGCGGTTGGTTGCATCCAATCGAGTCGCTTACAGGTGGATGTCTCTGCAACCAGTTGTGAGCAATTGCACTTCTGGAAGACTTTGCTGTTTTTTCCAGGATTTTTCTGTTGCGTGTAGTCACTTTAAGATGTTTCTTGTTCATGTTTTTGTTTTGTTGCGGTTACACCCGAGTCAAGAGCCGCATGGCTCACAGGGTTATACCTAATACATGAAACTGAAACTGAAAAGCCACTTTGCTGAGCTATCATTTGTGGCCAGGTCACTTCTAAAAGAGAGCTATATAGCTCAGCGGACCTTACCTGGTAAAATTAAAATAGCTTTATAGTTTAGTTTTCATATGCTATTCATCTAGCCCTACACAGAGACCTGCGTTAAACCACAATGTCTCCAATAGTCCACTTGCTATTATGCTTCGCAGTCAGGGGTGATGTTGCCATATATTTTCCCCAATAAGAAATTTGGAGGTAATTTTTCTAATTTGGACTACGACGCCGACAAGCATGGCCTACTCGGTCCCCCTACAGTAAGCGACCAAAGCGCTACCGTTCGGCAACGCGACCACCCAATAATTGTCATTTATTAAAAAGGACATGTTAGGTGGATATTAATCATTAATGTTATATCGTATCGTCAAATATGAAATTACAGCAACTCCATTTTCGTGGTAGCTAGCAAAGTCTCGGTTATCCTGCGAGTGCACAGGCATTCACGGACCTGATGACGACATTCTTCTTCTTTTTAATGGCCTGGCGCAGAGGCTCACGCAGGGTGAGCTTGGCAAAGTTCTGTATCTTGGCGTAGACCGTGTGCCGGATGGCCTGGTTGAAGACGCTTTCCATGCGGCCCATCAGATCCTGCAGGCCCTTCACCATCGCCATCACCTGGAAAGGGGGTTGTGATTAGGAAACGCGACAGCATCGGCACACGCTCGCATATCCATTCAGAAGTCTCAGATAGCAGTGTGATCCTCTGGAGGATGAGAATGACCTGCGGAAGCGGATATCACAGAGCTGCTTATGAAATACCTTCCAGTGACCTCTGGTCAACCTGTTTTGCCACTGAGATAATGTTCGTCACATGACATTCATATCAAACATTTTCTTCTTAGAGCTGAAATTTAGCAAAATTTAAGATGAAGGTTCCTTTATACATTCATTGGTACGTGGACTGAGAGCCTCAACTCGCTGTACTTGAGCTCCAACAATGTCCATCCAGCGCTCGCTGAGCTGCATTGGCTTCTGGTTGTTCAACGAATACATGATAAGGTCACACTCATTACACACAAAGTGATTGCCACAAATAAACCACAAAACCTTGCTGATCTTGTCAAGGAGCATAAACCATCACGCAAACTCTGGTCATCCTCGGAGCAGCGTTTGGCGAACCATCTGAAAGTTGCGCAATGCAGTGACCATCTTTGTTCAATAGCCAAAAATCCGCCGCTGCGAGGATGACCAAAGTTCGCGTGATGGTTTATGCTTCTTGAAGAGATCAGCGAGGTATTGCGGTTCATTTGTGGCAAGTACTTTTGTGTCTTTAATTGAGACGTTTGCGTTCTCCCACCGGTTCCTCCACCGCTCTCCCACACTGCCCCACGTGCGGTTCAGTCTTTCCGCTGCATTCTGGAACGACTTTCTCGATGAACAGACCCCGGAAACACGACAACCGATTTCACCTCGACAAGCGCAAACTTCTCCTCAGAGTTGTAGTTGTAGCGTGTGGCCCTCTCGTACTCCTCCGCGTTGTCCGGACACTCCTTGTTGGAGAACTTATCCGTGGGATGCACCAGCTTCCAGGAATACTGCGGGGGCGAGGCAACGGTCGAGATGTCCGCAAAACAACAGCACGCACACGCCCTGCTCTGACAGTGAATGGTCCTGGAAGATGGCATCACAGCACCTACTCTTTTCTTCACAAGGCCACACCTTTAATGTTCCTCGTAAAAAGTGTTCATCGTATAGCGAACAAAATAAAAGTTTATTCTGAGAGCCGAAATAGCTGATTCAGATTAACTAGTTTTTTAAAGATTTTTATACATGTCGTACATCAGTAACTGGACGAAGACAATCAATATGAGAATAGGTTTTCCCCTTTTCTCTGGCAACAAAACAGGTGTTAAGATGTTAAAACACCAAACTGAAACCTTTTACAAGGAATCATGTCTGCATTAACCACACAACTTGTGGTCAGAATGCAAACAAAAACCGTACTCTGATAATATATGCATTGTCTTTGAAACGGAGACAGCTTTCTTTTTGAGCTTAGTCTCAAAGCAGAGTTAGACTAAAGGACGCCAAAAGGCGTACTATAAGACCATCAATTCGCAACAATTAAAAACCCAGTTTATTCACAGCAATAATTTGCCTGCTTTATTATTGAACGGTGATTATTGATTAAACATGTGAAAGCAATGTCCTCATATCTTAGAAGCGAGTGCTATCAGGACTGTCATTTTCTATTGAGGGGCTGTGTTGTTGTCTTGATGTTGTCTGGGACTGTTGTTTTTGTCTTGGTGTGGTCTGGGACTGTTGTTTTTGTCTTGGTGTGGTCTGGGACTGTTGTTGTGTTGCTGCCTTGCCCAAGCTTGTATGTAGAGTTGATAAATCGGGCATATACTTTAGTTTGAATATCTTTTTAGTGACTTGCTAACCTTTTTCTTTATTTTGCACTCCTATAATTTTTAGTATTTTTGGTTGTTGTTTGTGTAACTTGCCGATCCACCCTTACTGGACATCTGTGAAAAAAAGAGCTTCATAGTTCATCAAATTCCTCCTCCAATCTAAACAAAGATTCTGATTATAACTTGCAGTGACTGACAAAAATCCTTTGTGGGACATTTTTGGAGTGGAGAGGCAGACCGCGCAACAGTATAAGTCATGGCCCGCAGGCCACGGAGTCCACCCCCCACGCTTTAACCCGGGCGCAGTTCGTCCGCGCATGGGTGCCCACCACTTCCATGACGTGAGCGCTCCACTTGGACAGCAGCTGGAGGCCACGCAAAGCCAGGTCGCACAGCTCGCGGTGCTGCTCGTCCGTCTTATGGCTGTCCTGGCCCGATGCCTTCACCACCTGCCAGAAAGGGAGCAGCAGCAGAATCTACGCCAAGCTCAATGGCTCCACATTCTTTGGATTGTCTACGCACAACGTACAGGCAACCCTCGACTTACGAGGGCTCGTTACCCCTCTCTTTTAAGACCTTTCTTATTGTAAGACCCCCACAGTAATGACCAAACTCGTATCTACGACCGCCTAACGACTGCTACCGATGCCGAGTCGATTGGCGACGAGTTGGCGCATGTCACGCACACACTCGTCGTCAGATGGTGCTGCTTTGCTCTTCTGTCGTCTGGATATGTATAGTATAGCCCGGCAGTCTGCAGCTGCGTCGAGAGCGAACCCTTCTCTTTTGCAATGCCCTTCACCTTTATGATGACAAAATGTCGCCTTTCGCTACGTCTGAGAAGAGGAAATGTGATGCACGTGCAAAAAAATACTTAAGGATTTTCAAATGTGTTTGTTTTTAATAAAAAAATGTTTGGAAAAGTCAAGTTACAATAAATGTTTGTTAGGGTTATTTAAATTTATTTTTGTGGTAAATTTTTATATTTTATGATATGTAAATGGGCTTCCAGGAACGGAACCCCAATTTACAACATTACACCTATGGGAAATAAGGGTTCGACTTGCGATGGCTCGACAACCGTCGTCAAGGAACCAATTAGGTCGTAGGTGCGGGGGTCGCCTGTACCTGCAAAAGTCTTCAACTGGGATGAGGCAAAGCAACGTTGCCTCCTGCTGTTCAACCATGGCGGGCTATAGGAAATGTAGTACCTTCATGATAGCCTTCAGGAAAGAATCTGTGTAGTTGTGCTATTCCTCGATTTAAGGAGCACTCTTTACTGTAATGAAACAGTGGTCTATTATAATGGTTGCATGGCCAAAAATCGCACTACTATGGCTTGTCTTTAATATTCCATTGATAAGAGAGATGTGTGCATTGACTTGTTTAGAGTATTTGGTTTTTCTAAATTTGCACACAATAAGCCACTTCGTGGAGCTATAACTTGTGGCCAGGTCGGTTCTGAAAAAGAGCTGCATAGCTCAGTGGGCCTTACCTGGTAAAATAAAGATTGCTTAGTTTGGTGATGCGGTTGATGGTACACCAAATGCCAAAGCAAGCAGGTGTGATGTTTGGCTCTCGAATTAAGTGTTTATTTTGGCCGTCAAACTTGCGCTATAAGAATGGCTCGAATACCAAATATATAAAATAATATGAACCAAAGCAAACTGGTCAAGAAGGGTTGTGGCAACGGCTCGCCAGGGCTGACCTCGCTGTTGCTGTGTCGGGCCAGCTCGGACGTGAAGCGGATGTGATCGTCGCGAATTTGCCCCATCTGCTCACAGATGTTGTACTGGGGGCTGCTGCTCTGCGAGGTGCAGGTCCACCTATGCGTTCCGACACGACAAACACAAACGCGTCATTTACACCGCACAATGGGCCCGCGCCGGAGCCGAGTAAGCTCTGGCATGGCTTGGCAAGCGCCAAGTGGTTTTTCCACTGCAGAACTTCCGTTCCACCGACGTCACATACAGTGAACGAGTCGGTGTACTGACACCCCCCCTCTGGTTGGCCATGAACCACATTCAGATGTCTTGTGAGATCAACGTATCAACATTTGGTTCTGGCATGGCTCGGTTGTGCCAGTGGATAAGGGGTAGACGATTCCCTGCGTAATCTACCCTGACCATTGGGACAAGTGACAATAGCGAGCACATATTAAGGTTGTCACGGCACACACGATAAACATCGGGGAGTGGCTAGCACCACGCCCGGCCACCTTTGTCTCCCCAGTGCTGACGTCTTACTCTAAGCACCAGGTACTCATCGAAGACCGAGTCAACCTAGACAAAGATCCCCCATATAGCCTTAACAGAATGTTGAGGCAAGTGATGTTAGTGAGCACCTATTAAGGCCGGAACAGTATACGAGGGAGTGGGTGGCCAGCACCAAGCCAGACCGCCTTTATCTCCCCAGTGGCATTGTTTACACACCACACCAGGTACACATTTGAGGCTGAGTCGACCTAGAAGAGGCCCAGAACCGGTTCAAAAATTGCCACTGGTGTTGGCCGTGAGCGGGAATCGAACTCGGGTCGCCGGTTTCATAGCGCAGCGTAGCGCTATCCACTCCACTACCGCTCCCCACAAACACACGCACACACGTGCACAAACGCGCACAAACACACACACACAAGCACACACACATGCCCACAAATACGCACACACATGCCCACAAATACGCACACACGAACACACACGCGCACAAACACACACGCACAAATAAGACAAGACAAACACAAAGATCCCCCAGTGTAGACTTAACAGACTGTTGGGGCAAGTGCTGTTAGCGAGTAGCATCTATGAAGGCGATGTTTACACACTCATTTTAGGCTGAGTCGACATAGGGGAGGCCCAGGACCGGTTCAGATAATCGTCACTGCTGGTATTGGCTGTGAGCGGAAATCGAACTCGGGTCGCCGGGTTCGTAGCGCAGCGTGCTAATCACTACAATACCGCTCCCCATACACAACAACAACCGCCATTCGCCACTAAGTGGCGGTGACGTCACCACGATGCTTGTGCCAGGCTATGTGCACCTTGAGGCTACGTGAAGTGTCGAACGTCTGCTGGCAGGTCACGGGGCAGACCCAGATGCCACAGGTCGACTGACTGAGACGACTGGCTGATGCACCACCTGTGCCCCCTACTGTGCCAACTTGCTGTGCTTTAGCCACCCGGCGCTCCGCTCGTTGTTGTGAGCGTCGCTCCTCCGCCCTCCGTTGTTTTTGGAGGTTGACTGCCTCCAACTGCCCAGTAGCGTCCTTCACGAGCCTCCTCCACAGAGGCCGATCTTGACACCGCTGGTACCAGTCATTGGCAAGTCCACTCGGCTCCACATCCTCCTGTACCACATCACTCCATCTCTTCTCTAGCCCGTGCCGCGCCCGTTTCGTCCCCTCGATCCGGCCGAACAAAAGCTGTTTAGGCATGCGGTGGCTGGGCATGCATGCCAGCCTAAATGTTTCTAATCGGCAAAGTTGTTCTATTAGGGGGGGTCCACGTTTCGCAAGCGTAGAGAAGGGAGGGAATGACCGTGGCCGAGAAGACCTGAAGCTTCGTGCGGAGCAACAGACAGGTAGCTTCTGTGATGCCACCGCCACGGAGCCGATCGGCGGGTAGCTTTCACACAGTGTTACGGAACCGATGAAAAGATTATGCCGCTCGACTGATTCGGAGTGAGACCTCCGCTGTTAAACCGAAGCCAGTCATGAGCCCACTGCCCAGGTATGGGAAACTCTCCACTCTCTCCACAACTGCCCTATCACCAACTGGGAGTTGTGAGGGTGGAGTGTCCGATGGGACAAAATACCCAGGGGCAGGTGCTTAGTTTTGGTGGGGCTGATGGTAATACCCCACCTCTTAGTGGCACACTCCAGGTTCAGCAGCAGCGCCTCCAACTCCTTCTCTGAGTGAGCAGAAATTACCAGATCATCGGCATACATAACATGGTTGAGCAATAGGGAGCCATCACTTGACCGCACCCGGGCATCGATCAGCCTCCCATTGTATCTGTACCAGATGGAAAGTCCAACGGTACAGCTATTGAAGGCTTCACACGAACTACGTGCTCGAAATAGATGTTAAATAATGTGGGAGCCAGAGGACATCCCTGTCGCATCCCACGGTGTACAGGGAAGGGCTCCGACTCCCGGCCACGTAGTTATACCTGGGCCCGCTCACCATCATGAAGGTCCTTAATGATTGTGAGCAGAGGGTCAGGGACTCCGGAAGCACGAAGAACTACCCAGACCCCAGGCCTACTGATGGTATCATAGGCCTTGACCAGGTCAATAAAGCAGAGATGTAGGTCTTGTTGGAATTCCCTACACCTCTGCTGTAGCAGACAGACAGAAAATATGGCATCTGTGCAGGACCGCCCTTTCCTGAAACCGCATTGGGGCTCCTCAACCCTCTTCTCAGCGTGCCTAGCAAGGCGATGTTGAATAATCCTTGCCAGGACCTTTCCCGGCACACTGAGGAGTGAGATGCCCATATAGTTATTGCAATCTGTGCCCCCCTCTTAAAGAGGGGGAACCACCAGGGCATCCTCCCAATCCTGCGGAACCAATCCTGTGGTCCAGGTAGTTATGATGTTATGTAGGGCAGTCTGTGCACAAACGCCATCCTCCCTCAGCATTTCGCTTGGTAGATCGTCTCTGCCCGGGGCTTTTCCTGGTCTCAGACTTTGGACCGCTCCTCGCACTTCCTCCAATATTTGAGGCACGGCAGGCCTAGCAGGGGCGTCCTCACCTTGCCCCATGATGTTGTCTGGGCTGAGGGAATCCCCTCCCCCAAGACCTCACAAAAATAATCTGCACAACTGCAGGCCTGTTCATGGGGGTCGGAGATCAGATTACTGTTCTTTCCCTTAAGGATGGTGACAGCTGAGGCACTGCAAGTAACTTTTTTTATGGAATTAAATAGTGATTTGTCATTGTGGGCGACTGAGGCAGATTCCATCTCCTCAGCAACCACCCCTACTCATCCTTTCAGCGCCGTACGGCTCTCCGAATCTCTGAGAGAAGGCTGCAGTCAGCCTCCTCATTCTCCGATGTTGGATTTTGTAGGCAACAGGAGTGGGCCTGTCGTTTTCTTTCAACCAGCCGGGACGCTTCCTCCTTCTGCCAGGGTCTCTGGGGAGGTGTGGACCGCATACCCAATGCAGCCATTGCAGCTGCATGGGCCACAGTCTTGAACCTCACCCATTTCCCCTCAGCATCAGAAAGGAGGGGGGAACGATGCTAACCCCAGTTGCAAGCGATGTTGAAATTCCTGCTTGCAACTATCCTCAGCTAGCAGAGACGAGGCCACTGTGGGATTGAATGGGGTCCTAGATGGACACACACCACTGGAGTAAAAGAATGGCAGGTGCATCTTACAGATGACAAGTTGATGGTCAGTAGGCAGATCAGCTCCACGGTAGGTCCTGGTGTCAAGGACATGGGCCTGCATCCGCTGGTCTTAATAATAGAGTCCAGCAGATGTCCTTGCTTGGACCCGGTGTGCAATAATGATGTTGTGTGGATGCGCCGATGCCGGAACAGCGTGTTGGGAACTACAACCCCATGGACTGCACAAAAGTCTAGCAGCCTCTTTCTGTTATTATTGAGCTGATCTGGCCCATGCCTTCCGATCACTCCAACCCTGGTGTCTGCGTCATGACCCACTCGGGCATTACAGTTACCTTACAGGATGACTCTATCCCGAGGGGCCACTTTAGCTAGCACCTGTGACAGGAAGTTATAGAAGGCATCTGACTCGTCTGCATCCCTCCATTGGTGTTCATCTTCTTTGGGGGCATAAACAACCAACACCAACATTCCTCGCCTCTTGTTGATGGAGAGGCGAGCCCATAGTAGTCTGGGACTTACAGCTTCCCACACCTCACCGCCATGCTCCCACACCCCCTTCATTATTTTGTTCAAAAGTGCCACTCCCTGCTGCTTGGTAGTTTCCTGCCCCAAGCACACACACATGCATGAACACACATGCATACACGCGCACGAACACACACGCGCACGAACACATGCGCACAAATCCATAACGAACGAACACACGCACGGACGAACAACACAAACCGCAGCCAATACAGAGTGCAGCAGGAGGAGCGACTCGTTAGGGGAGTTGGCGGCCGTACTTGGACTTGTTCTCCTCGTAGTGAGCGCTAGTCTGGATGTAGCGAGCCAGCTCGATCTGCATGTCTCCAAACAGCGGCACCACTTGCAGTTGCTGCGGGTAAAGCAGACGGACAGCAAGGATTTGGGGTCATGCCAGGTTTGGGGAACCCCTATTATGTATGAACCTCTTCCTTAGCGAGGGCCGAGCAGGAAGATAAACAACACGCACACCCTCGGGGGATCCTATAACACTGGTGTGTTCAAGAGCATCCACAACGTTTAACAATGGGGTAGTCCAACGTTTTGCTCGTATAACACGTACGCTTTTGCGATCAATATTATCCATAAGAGGTTTTTTTTGGCTGTCCGCCTGAGGATGCTAGATGTAATTACCAGCAAAACGTCGTACTCGAATTGTAAATGTTGTGGGTTTACTCTCTAACACACCGGTGTGCTGTACTAGTGACGAATTGTCATGTTCTGTTTACGTGACAACCATTACGAGTTGGTTATGTCGGGTGCTGGCGGGTTTAACTAAACATTTATATATTTACGCGACTTAACCCAAAAAAACCTCGATGATGGTTTTGCTCGTAGTTACAACCGGCGTCAGGCATTTTTTAGAATTGTGAAAATGTCCTCTCGTCTTGGGGCCTCAAACAGGTGGTGTGATTTTAACACGTAGGCTTTCGCGACCAATGTTATTCATAATCAACGTTTTTGGGTTTAGATCGCGTTATTTATAAATGTGTCGTAACCCTCCACCACCCGACACGGCCAATCAGTAAAAATGTGTCACGTTGACAAAAGACAAATAGTTCACTGCTTTAGCCCACCGGTGTGTTGAAGCCACAACATTTACAATTTGAGTACGACGTTTCGCTGGTAATTGCATCCAGCATCATCGGGCAATTCGCCAGAATGGTGAGGCTCTGCTGTGTCTCCCGTTCTTATATAGAGCAGCAGCAGGGTGACGTCATCATTAACTCATTAACTCATCAGGTGCAAAGATTCAAGGGGGGAGTGATTGTAATTATATACTAGATTAGTAATCAGGCTATTGTTACGATGCGAGTTGTAGATTAGTAATCATTTGGAATGTGTTTTATTGTGATTGTGCTACATTAGTAATCAGTTAATGTTTGTTTCCCTTATAAGGAATTGTAATGTATCTTATTTAATAATACGCTTCCAGGCCGCACTAAGCCTGTAGCTGTCTGAGCGATTAAAGTTATTTCTGTTTCTCTCAATTTCAATCGATTCTCTAATTAGTCTTTGCCAGTAGTAACTAGTTTTACACAACACTTCCACGTTGTCAAAATCAATTGAGTGTCCCTGTTGGCATGCGTGTTCTGCCACTGCCGACAGTAGTGTTTGTGATAGTTTAATATTTCTCTGGTGTTCTTTTAGTCTTACACTAACGTTACGCCCTGTCTGTCCAATATAGCATCTGCCACATACACAATTAATCCGATATACACCTTCTGTTGATAATTTAGATAATTCGTCTTTAATGCACGTTACTAGTTGTTGAATTTTGTGTACTGTACCAAATCTTACTGTAATGTTTTGCTTTTGCAAAACACGGGCTAATTTGTCAGTTACTCCTGAGATAAATGGTATTTTTATTGTTTTAATCATCTGATCGCTTTCAGCAGTGTTGCTTTGCGATATTTTGGTGAGTTTTTATGTGATTTCGCTATTCACTAAGGTTCCAGTGAGCGAGTCGCTTAAATTACTTGATACACTGGTAGAATACAGGTTTACCAAAAGATATTCCGAAACTCGCAGACCATTGTTTAAATAACACTTACTTCTTATGGAGAGGCGAATTCTTTAAACAAAGGGAGGGAGCAGCAATGGGCTCTCCTTTATCTCCTGCTATAGCAAATTTGTACATGGAAAACTTTGAAACCAGAGCACTTGCCTCGAGCACATTAAAACCATCCTTTTGGTTTAGATATGTGGATGACACTTTGGTTGTCTGGCCACATGGTAAAGATACACTTAACGATTTTCTAAATCATCTCAATGCACAAAACCCGGCCATTCAGTTCACCATGGAAATGGAGGTGAATAACACACTCCCGTTCCTGGATATTTTACTTGGGCATGGCATAAATGGTAAAATAACACACAGCATTTACAGAAAGAAAACGCACACTGATGCCTATCTGAATGCAGATTCACATCATCACCCAGCTCAGAAATCCTCTCTTATCAAGACGCTCATACATCGGGCTAAAACAGTGTCAGATGGTGAAAGTCTAGTGAGAGAGATTAAACATGTTAAAGAAGCACTAAGACAGAATGGCTACAATAATGCTCAAATTAACAGAGCACTAAAAGCCAAATCACGATCGCAAAGCAACACTGCTGAAAGCGATCAGATGATTAAAACAATAAAAATACCATTTATCTCAGGAGTAACTGACAAATTAGCCCGTGTTTTGCAAAAGCAAAACATTACAGTAAGATTTGGTACAGTACACAAAATTCAACAACTAGTAACGTGCACTAAAGACGAATTACCTAAATTATCAACAGAAGGTGTATATCGGATTAATTGTGTATGTGGCAGATGCTATATTGGACAGACAGGGCGTAACGTTAGTGTAAGACTAAAAGAACACCAGAGAAATATTAAACTATCACAAACACAACTGTCGGCAGTGGCAGAACATGCATGCCAACAGGGACACTCAATTGATTTTGACAACGTGGAAGTGTTGTGTAAAACTAGTTACTACTGGCAAAGACTAATTAGAGAATCGATTGAAATTGAGAGAAACAGAAATAACTTTAATCGCTCAGACAGCTACAGGCTTAGTGCGGCCTGGAAGCGTATTATTAAATAAGATACATTACAATTCCTTATAAGGGAAACAAACATTAACTGATTACTAATGTAGCACAATCACAATAAAACACATTCCAAATGATTACTAATCTACAACTCGCATCGTAACAATAGCCTGATTACTAATCTAGTATATAATTACAATCACTCCCCCCTTGAATCTTTGCACCTGATGAGTTAATGAGTTAATGATGACGTCACCCTGCTGCTGCTCTATATAAGAACGGGAGACACAGCAGAGCCTCACCATTCTGGCGAATTGCCCGATGGTGCTGGATGCAATTACCAGCGAAACGTCGTACTCAAATTGTAAATGTTGTGGCTTCAACACACCGGTGGGCTAAAGCAGTGAACTATTTGTCTTTTGTCAACGTGACACATTTTTACTGATTGGCCGTGTCGGGTGGTGGAGGGTTACGACACATTTATAAATAACGCGATCTAAACCCAAAAACGTTGATTATGAGGTGGTGTGATGTCATCAGTGTGCACCAATAGGGAAGCAGGAAGTGGCAGGAATCGATAACTAGAGGTTAATGTATGTGCATACATTTGAGTTCAATGTTAAGGTGGAATGTTATTGAGGGACCATTGTCTTGGTGTGGTCTGGGACTGTTCTTGCTATTGTTTTGTTGCCTTGCCCAAGCTTGGGAATTGGTGTACTTATACAATTTTAACTTATATACTTTACGTATTTTAACATGTATGTTAATTTATTTATTTGTGGTGATGTTCTTACCTTTCCTATACATGACACTGTTTGTTGTTGAAACTGGACATCTGTTAAAAAAAAGAGCTTCATTGCTCATCGGATTTCTCCAGGACAGATAAAGATTATTTTGATGCAACGTTTACTCTGAATAAATTATGTGGACATGTTAATTTTATGGAATATAGACTGATGTTGTGATACAGGTTATTCAAAGTTAATTAGTTATAATGGTTGGTTCTTCTTTCTTCTTTTATGCATTTGTCCCACTCATATGGGGTCGCCCCGTCCTGCCCAACCTTATAATAGATGGTTAGTAATGTTATAATAATGTTGTAGGAGTTTAAATTAATGTAAATACACTTCATATTGAGGTTGTCATGCGATTACTTAATGATGTGTGTTGGGTGGAGAAGGGTTTACGACACACACTTTACTTCCGCCACCTGACCAAATTATTAATCAAAATATTTGACGCGAAAACGTACATTGTGTTCATTTACACACAGGTCCTCGCAGTATCTGAGTGCGAGCACTGCCAGGCAACAATATTCCCCACTCTAAGACCGACTAGTGCATATAAGATGCTTGTAGTGACAGTTATCTATATATGTATATATTACTTGTGGCCCATTTGGATGTGGTAGGCTTCACGTAGCCCAGGGGAAGCGAGATTCACCACCCCTGGGTTTGGCTAGCGTGGGGAAGATGAGCATACGTCCAGTAAGGTGAAGAGGTCACCCCAGACAATGAAAATGATACCACCAAAGCTCGTCACCGCTTCCTTCCCCGTGCAATGCCTAGCATCGATGGCCAGAAAAACTTAACCAAGGGAACCAATGCCTAAGCATCTACTGCCCCACTGCCATCTGCGAGTTGCCTAGAAATAAGTCCTGAATGCTCAGTGGTGCGTGTTTGGACAAGTCAACGACAAAAGGGTGGGGGATTGCAAGCCATGTATCACGAGAAAATGCCAAAGGCACCATTGAAGCCAGGATGAGGTATAATTTGCACACAAAAAAAGCAGAGACATTAAACTGAAACTTTGTCTCGCATGGAGGCACCTTAAAGAACTTGTCAATCTTGTTCAGACTGATCCTTCTCTTGGCATCCAGCTTGTAGATGTTGCTCTTCTCACCGTCCATAAGGAAGAGCCCAAAGCCCATCACCTGTTGTCAAATTGCGATAAAAGAAGCACCAAGAAACCCAACATTCATGCAAATTTACAATCTAAAAGGTTCATAAATTTCCCCACCCCCACCGATTTTTGGGATAACACAACACGTAATTTTTGGCTCTCAGGCTTTTTAAATCGGATGTTAAAATTAGGCTTCAGCGCATGCTTCCAAACCTCTGGATGCAACTGGGTAAAACAACGAAATAAAGCGGCGCGTATTCACGAATTACGTAAACGTTTCCCAACGCGTCAGTCCTCGGAGGTATTTAATCAGCGATAATGACGGGTGCGCCTGGGTCAGGCACACAGGGAGCCAGGTAGGTTGGAGACCAAATTTAAGCCATTAACAAATTTGAGGTAGATTATTGAATCTAATTGTAGAGCTTTGACAGAGGCGGCTCTTGGGTCAAAGTGGCCGGTTCCCTTTTGTTTCACCTGATGACGATTGCTTGTGTTGCGATCGAAACGTCGTGATATTGTTACTTTTATTTTTTTTTATCTACGTGGCTTCATCGAAAGACCCAAAGAAATATGAATTCCTGCAGTCACGAAAGCTTTAAGTCAAGATTTGGCCGATTCCCATTGGGTACTTCCCGCATGACAATGCAACTTCACACCCAAGTTTCACTCATATCGGATTATCTTAATAATTACAGTTTATCGTGCCCCTCCCCCAGTTGAGCCAATGCGTAATCTTAGTTGGAAAATGTTAAAAGTTGAAAAGTTTCGTCTCCAAATTTCATCGGAGCACAAATAAATGTCCCGATGCTTGTATGAGCATTGACGCGACTATACACAGGGTGATCAATTAGTAGATACCCCACTAAAATAACAAAGATACATTAAACAGAACAGCATTTAATATCAATGCCTCCACGCATCTCCCACCAATCTGAAATAAAAACTCATTATATCCTTTAAAACGCTCCTCTCGAAGCTACGGAGCTATCTCTTTCACAACATCCAAACGGCCGTTGAGAAGAGACTAATCAGAAATCAGGAGGGTATCTGTAAATGCTTCACCCTTTATATCATGTGAATGGTCCATAGACTCTCTGCTGCCACTAAAGATCCTATGCACAGTGCAATGGATTTTTTTATTGAATTGTGACCTTGACCAAAAACACCTCAATAAATTGTGGAGGAGTAAATCACCACGTGCCATGAAAATACCGACATTGTCACAAGTGCATCTTGATAGAAGACAGGTTATACTACAGATATTGGGATGTTTAGCCAATACCGTGAATGAGTGTTCGCTTCGTGTGTGAGGAAACCGGAGGATCTGGAGAAATCCTGTGCAACACGAGGGGTTAACTATCAAAGCTCCACAATCAGATTCAAGAATCGACTTCCATTTGTTAATGGCTTCAATTTGGTCTCCAACCTACCCATCAACCAAGACCTCAACAATGGCAACAACTCAGGTCCCGGTCCTGTGATCACGCTGCTGTCGACATCCTAGAATGTCACGCAGATCCAGAAAAACGCTGCTAGCAAGCACAGCAGAACGCAGATGTCCAGAATAAACTCCTCATTCAAGACCCAAATGTCGCATCTCCTGGCTTTGACGTTCCTCGAAGCCACTGCTGGTGTAACCATCAACCGTATCAGAACATCAACTGCAGGCCAATGCACACATCTCCTTCATAAATGTAAAATTAAAGACGAGTAACAGCGGTGTGATTGCAGCCATGCAACCAATACTATGGACCAAAGAGTAAACCACTGCAGTCTGCTTCTCCTTCAATGGAAGAAAATAAAAAAAAAATACGAAACTCTCTCCTGAATTACCCTCGTGGCTAGCAGACCTCGACATTGGAATTTTGCTCCGGGACATATTGCCTATACGCAATAGTAGAATGGGGTTTTGTTAAGAAAACGGATAAATCAGGCACAAAACAGCCGTGAATGAGCTGGCATTAAGGGCAGAGCTTACCTTGAGAAGCATGTGCTTCTCACTGGGTGTCAGGTACAGCTTGTCGTCGTAAAACTCCACACAGAGGTTCACGATGTCAGCCAGCAGCTCCTCGTAGCCGGGAATCACCTCCAGATGCTGCTGCAGAGTCTGCAGGGAGAAAAGAAGAGCGAAGGATCGAGGAGGCAACACTTGCGCACGCGCAACCGGGCCTGCCGTCAACCGTCCATCATTGCTGCCATGCTCCGTCCCTTCCATCTGCTCGTCAGCGACGATATAACCAAATACGCGTCCACTGTGATCCTCTTTCACCAGCCAGAATCGCTGCCTCGAACCGTCTCAATTCCTTTTCTTCCAGATCTCTTATCGCTGCGTCGATCCAACTGGTTTTGTCATCCTCGCAGCGGCTTTTGGCTGGGCATCGAACAACGACGTTCACTGCATCGCGCAATTTCAGATGTGCTTCTGTGGCCATCTGGAATGCTCTTCCTTTTGATATTAGGAAGCCATTGGAGCTATGCATTTTTAGATCTAGATTGAAAAATATTTATCTTAAGAAGTGGTTTTAGTGTTTAGTTTGTTGTCCTTTCCCCACACCTCCCATGAGCATACCGCCTCCTATGTCCTTGCGCTTCTGTTGTTGTCAATCCTATTTAGAGGTATCCCTCGATTTACAAACGTTCAGTTTATGAAATTTTGCGTGAACACAATTGACAAATTATGGACACTTTTAATGAACAAAATCAAATTTTCACGTGAACAAAATATCACTACGGCCACGCACCATGAGATCATCAAACGAGAAGCACTCGGGAGGCTGTGCCATCAACCATTTGCAACAGCGTCACGGTGTCCCTGCAGCGCAACAGTAACGCCTCCACATCACCACCCCAGTCATTCCAACATGCAGATCTGTTGGCGAGTTCCCTGAAAAGGTTAATTTTATTTTATTTTAAACTAATTATTCAATAGTTTTAATATTTACGTTCTTTATTATTATTTTTGTCTTGTGAAAAGTGACAGCTGTATATTGTTGGGTTAGGAGGAGAGTTGGAACGACCATCAGAAACACATCCTTAGTCTATAGTATTAAATGGGAAAAGCCATTCTGATTTATGACCTATAGTTTTATGCACAATTTGAAGATCGCATCCCTTTCGTAAATCGAGGGATACCTGTACTTATAGCATTATCGTCCAGCCTGTGTGTAATTATGACAATCGACACATGTTTGGAAAAATCGTGCATACGCATGGATTCTGCAACGCCTTCAAATTTGCGTTTGTCTTTGGATGCATTCATAATGAGCAGCAGCACGAAACTGGTGGGTAGCTGTCAGGGCAATACGCATGCACGCGCATGTCATCTTTGGTTTGTGACTCAAGTTGTGGGCAATCATTTATCAACTGGGATAGTTTTTCAAGTGGAGAAGTCCAAAGATACAAAACAATTTACACTCAAGTTTTCATTGCGCAGGCAGACCTCGCTCGGCACTTAAGATGCGTTCCCGGAGAAGTGAGGAGCGCGAATCGAATCGGCGCTGAAAGGGGTCATCAGACCATTGTGTATACGGGGATGCATTCCCGACAGGGTTATTCATTTCGCAAAAGCAACAAATGAGTTTTACCTTCTTGGTTCTTTCGGTAAAGTCACGTAGAAGGAAAATAATAAAATAATAAAAATAAAAGATAATAAAATAATTCTCACGACGTTTCGGCCACTACGCAAGCAGCCGTCTTCAGGTGGAGAACAGGTCTGTCGAGAAGGCATTCAGACTCTGCCTTCTCGACAGACCTGTTCTCCACCTGAAGACGACTGCTTGCGTAGTGGCCGAAACGTCGTAATAATTATTTTATTGTTTTATTTTAATTATTTTCCTTCTACGTGACTTTACCGAAAGAACCAAGAAGATGAATTCCTGCAGTCACGAAAGCTTTAAATCGAAATGAGTTTTATTGGTAGTATCGGTATTAGCGTTCGTAATAATGCAGATGGTAAATATTTCAAGAACTACTCAACAATCTGCTGCCCCAACCCTCACCAGGACAAGCGGATTGAGAAACTAAATAAACGAAAATTTATTACAATAACATCAGTATTATGTACAGTACTCATAAGTGAATTCTACTGCACTCCTCCTACAAGGCAGTGGTGAGAGACGAGGTTGGAGGAGCTGCTGCTGCTGCACTCCAAATCCGGGGTCATTCTCAGAGGAGAGCTTCAGGACCTTCGTGATCTTAGCGATGCCCTAGTCTACATTCTTGTGGTGAGGTTCCTTTTAAGTGGTGCCCGAGACTCTATCCTGGTCCCGTGAGTTCTCACCTGGCTAAACAAATAGATTTTTTCTCTCTCATGTATTCGCGACCACTAATCGCGTTAATAGAATCATGGCGGTGGGTTCTGGTTGGCTCGGAGCGTGCGGCGCTCTCATTGGCCGAGTGAATGATGGGGGCCAGGACGTTTCTTCAGCCAGCGCTGATGCATGTTCTCCCTCATAAGCACCGAGCAGATTTGTTTTTTTTATTTTCGTCAGTTGTTTTTTACTTCCTCCAGGACAAAGAGCGCCGTAACGAGTGAGCGTTCGACAGGGCCACGCTTAGCGAGGTCTGCCTGTGTGTATGTGTGCGAAGCAAGGTCTGCCTGCTTTGGTTCATCTTTACGAGACGATGCTTGCCCCCCTTTCACACAAATGATGGGCAGTCAATGAATCAAACCTTAGACAGCATTAAAACAGCGATGCGAGTTGAAAATACCATCGCTAATGTTATTCAAATCTATATATATAAAAGGGAAATCTGTGAATGTGTGTCTGTTCGAAATGTTTAGCATACTTCCCGACATGCAACAAACTTGAAATTTGGCATGTGGGTAGCTTCCAGATTGTACACATTGCAAAAAGTATAAAAATAGACTTTTGCATTTTGGGGGGGAGGGGGGGGCGCAATAATGGATATATTTTGCACGGCAAGTGAGCGGTGACGTCACATCTGTGATGTCACCCGTAATGCTTAAGCGTCACGCAGTGTGCCTGCTGACGTCACTGAATCCCCCCCCCCCCCCACCTGCCGCGTTGGCCGTGTATTAATCCAAGACAAGAATCCAAGTCCCGGGCGAAGCCGGCTAGTAAAGCTGGTAAATTATAAATGACACAACTACAATTGTGAGATGGGCCCATGGCTCTGCCCACCAATAGCATGTTAACAGACAAGAGTCGTCGAATTATTCTGATCTCTTATGTTTCACTCTTCATATCTGTCAGTCGTGTTTCAATCTTCATATCTGCATGAAGAAATGTGGACAAGTGCGTGATTAGGTCAATCAGTCAATCATCCCCCATGATTGACATGACGAGTGGAGATCTTCATCCAGCAGAGGATTGACCAAGGGCTGTAAATTATAATTAGTATAATTGTTGTCGTAAATCAATGACTTGACGCTTACCTGCGTGATTTTATTGTGACTTGCCAGAAACATGGACAGGTTTTGAGATTCCTGGATGGCCTGCGGGTCAGCCATCTTGCGCAGGAACTGAGCAGCTCTGGAACAAACGCCCCAAAAGAATGGAAGAGCGGACAAATTAAAATACTTTACGAGGTTCCTCTCTCACTCATCCCCAAGTCTCGTTGATCTCCCTTTCATCTCACTAATCTGTATCTCGATTTCTCGGTGAGCGATATCTCCCGGCGGGCCGCTGAAAGAGCCTTGCCACATCCAGTCCACAGGCCACTAGCTGAAGAACCCTGCTCACCTAGATCATTGACAACACACACGACTCAACTTGTATATTGTAAAAGTAAGAATTTGTTTTAATAATTTAATAACTTTGTTATTACCAATTTGTTATTTTCCCCCCGCCCCTCCCAACATTAACCTGATTGTCCCACGATAACACGTCACGAGAAGACGGATCCATGCGGATCTCTTGCACAGCAGTGCAGGCCTTCCAGTGGCCTATGCTTCACAAAGTTAAGGGCAGCACTTTCCCACACCCTCTGCATATTTAATTCTCAGGGTTGGAATTTAGTGAAATTAAGTGCAGAACCAAACTTCACACGATGGGTTTTTTTGTGTGTGCAACTGGGCTGAGACCATCAACTGACTGCACTTGAGAAAGCTGCTTTAATGGCGTGTGGCTGCCTAGAGTCGAACCCCAGATCTCAGTGCTTCAGGTTCGGCCACCTGACCCCCTGGAGCCAGGCAGAATCGATTTCGGCGGACGAATTGTCACCTCCCCCGACCGCGCGGGTGCGTGGCTTGCGGCTTGCGTGTTACCGCTTGTAGGCGGAGTAGTCGTTCTTGACGCTCGACTTCATGTTCTTGAGCTCGTCGAGGACGGCAAACATGTTGATGAACTTGCCCAGCGTGAGAAGATACGCTTCGGACACAAAGTCCTTGCGCCGCTCGGCGTGGCACAGCCGCTTCATCTCCTCGCAGAACTTCTCGATCGCCTTTCGCTGAGCGGGACAGAGCGTATCGGGGCACCAACCATCGTCACCACTACCAAACACAAACGTCCGTCCGCATAGCCTACATAAGCGGTTGGTTGGTCCAAGTGCTCTTAGGGAGCGTAATATCTTACAAACGCAAGCAAAATTATAATCAACCGAGTAATTGGGAAAATTAAGTCTCCCCATCCAAGAGGAGCTCAATAACATCCCTCACAATTGCTTGAAGTCACACAAGTCCATTAGGACCCACGCGCTTAACCTTTAACAATGCAACTTCCACCCATATGATGCCTGTGAAAGCCAAACGATTTCACAACAAATCACAAACACCTTATGAAACACCCAACGTCGAAGACCCCTGATTTTAACCTTCCGCAATACTTATAGGCCACGACCCTAGACCACATCCACCGCACAAACCATTGGCAGACGCGGATACTTGATACGATGCACATAAGTAAAATTTTAAACATATCCGGTGCCCATGGAACAAATAACGACTCGGTGTCCGATTCACAAACAAGGAGGAGGAGTAAGTGATCCACTCCGCTAATCCTGACAAAATCATTTGGCTCAACCACCTAGACGTAAAATAACAGTTGTTGCCTTCCATTAATATCAGCCAAACAAAAAGGAACTGAGAAAGAGGTCGCATTGCCAAACCCATTAGCCGTGGTTCAGAGGCTGCCAAGCACATACCTGGAAATGCATGAAGTTCATGAGCTTTGTGACTTCGGGCTCAAGGACCTCCACCGTCTTCTCGTAAATCTCCACTCTGTTCGGCTGTTCATTGCACTTCACCTACAAACAACGACAGCGATTCCCCCACGCGGCGTTGTACGCACCTAATTACGCGGTGGACACCCACAGAGGCCAAGAGGATCCAGAGGGAAGCAGCAGAAGAGATGGCGATATGAAATCAAAACAGTCCGCACAACAACTCAGGAAGGGAATGAAAGTGGGGGGAGGCCTATATCCAGCAGTGGAAAGTTACAGACCGACAACAGTAACATTAAAACTGTGGGGGCCTATAACTTAATCACCCAGAATGCACTCCATCTCATCAGATCTGGATAGTACTTGGGTGAGCAACCACTGTGTATTGCAGGCGTTATAGGCTGTGGGTAGAAGGCAGTACAGCAAAATCATGTGTTTTACTGTACTTCTATGATCCCATGTTTATGCTCACAGCCTTCATCAACTCACACATCAGCGTGATGAAGTATGATCTATGAGAATCGTCAGAAATGTCATATCGAGGCCAAATTTTCAGTGCTTTGAATTCATAAGCAGGCACACATTCCTAATGCATGTGCAGGGTGGTACGGCCAGCATCACATCCGAATGCCTTTGTCTCCCCAGTGCTGATGTGAACACACCACAGCATGTACTCATTCAAGGCGGATTCGACTTGCGGGAGGCTCAAAACTGGTTCAAATATACGTTGCTGATGTTAGCCACGGCCAGGAATTTAACTCGGGTAACTGGGTTCAGACAACCACCGCACCACTGCAATACAAATGTATTGATATGGAATAGGTCACTACGGCATGTAGCGCTGGCTGCTGGCAAAAAGGAGCTCGGCTGCCATGGCAACCCTGTTGGCCAGAAGTGAGGGGGTAGGCGGGAGGAAGGGATGTGGGGAGGGGACGCAGGGGGTACGGGAGAAGCCCGGGAACCTTTTAGGGGGTTCTAGAAGGGGGGCATAGCCAAGGGGGAACGAGGCTGCACTGGGGGGATATAAGGGGGACCCCGGAGAGGACTCAGGGCCATTGTTGGAGTGGACCCCTGAAGGCCGTCAAGTCAAGTCTCGCCAAGTCTTCGTCATCGACAACATCGTCTTACCCTCGTCTCAGCGTTGTGGGTCAGGCAGCCCGTTGCTGTCCTGACCTTACTATAGTATTCTCAGTGCCTGCGAAGGCTATACATAAACAGAGTGCCTCCTGATATAGCGTCTCTCTAGTCTATCACTACACAAAGACAAAGATGTGCACATTGACACATAGACAAAACAGACGCGCATGGACAAATCTCAGAGGTCTCCACATACAAACTCACTTCCTGGTTTTCACTCTGAACACCGGTAAGGGACGAGCTTCGTCGATGCATTGCTATAATGAGGGCACGAGGCAAAGCTGAGTAGGTTAAGGTGCACGACGCGGCAGTGGAGGAGAAACCAGTGGGCAGCAGAGGAAAAACCAGTGGGCAGTGGAGGTGAAACCAGTGGGCAGCCAACAGAGGAGACCAGCGCTCACCTGTGGGATAGCCCGGGAGATGCACCTCCAGGTGTAGAGCATGACAGCGTACTCTTGGCCTTCCTCCAGCATCTCATTCTGAAATCGCAGACCAGGATTGTCCGCATCGCTTACAAACAGTGCCAACGGTCGTCACGGCACACAAAAGGGGGCGGCGTGGCTGGCACCACGCCCACGCAGACAGAAGGAAAAGGATCCCCCGTGTAGCCCTTCATCGACTGTTGGGGTGAGTGCTGTACACGAGCAACCTGCGAGGGGCAACGCGGCATAGAAGGGGGCTGTGTGACCAACATTGTGTTCGGCCACCTTTGTCTCCCTAAGCGCTGATGTTTACACACCGCACCAGACACTCATATAAGGTTGAGCTCACTTTATGGAGGCCCAGGAACGGTTTAGATATGAATTACCGATATTGGCCGTGAGCAGGAATTAGCCGGCGTGTTTATAAGCGCAGTGCGCGACCCACTGCGCCACTGCTCCACACTAACACACCCTTTCCTATTTTACGCCAAGTCACCTATGACTAGGCACGTTACCTATGAGCAAACCTCTCAGAATGTGCACCTAGCCCACAGAACTCCAGAAGCTAAGCCTGCATAGTACTCATGAGCAACCACCATGCATGACAACAGGTTGTCACACGAAACCCATTGTTGTTCTGTACTTCTATGCGTTTTGTCTTCTCCAACCCGCACCGATTTGCGTGAAGATAAAAAAAACCCCAAGTCCTGCACGGTGTGAGGGAGGGCCTTCATCCAGCAGCAGATGTCGAAACGGGCTGCATACGTGCGTCAACTCGGGATGTCATGCGACCGAGTCGCGCTCATTGCACTTACCATTCCGGAGTGGACGGTTGCTTGCTCGATGTACCTGGCAATCCCGGTAACAAAAGCATTGCGATCCTCAAAGTTGGTGTCAAAGTTGGCCTATGACAAAAGAGGACATCCATTAGCTCATAAGATGATCACCGTCACATAGAGCAGCAGCAGCAACAGTAATTCCGTAGACCACCTCCGGCCCAACCAATTTAATTTCATATGGCCCCGTGGCTTCACGAGACCTACTACCACTTTGAATCGGCTAGCAAACAATATTTGTCCATCACTGCAAGCATCACACCGATCAAAAAAAAGAGGAATATATTTGACACGCTCAGTCAATTCTGTCACTGTAAGGAGACTCTTGCAGTGTGAGAAGCGGCTGAGGTGTGTGTATGTGTTAACGCGCACGCGCGCGTGTGTTTGTTAACGCATGTGGGTTTGTTAATGCGTGTGTGGGTGTTAACGTGTGGATGCCCTCCAAAGGTTTTGAAATTCTTGTTCGGCCCTCCTTAAGGAAAAAAATGTCCCACCTCTGCTGTGGATGGTCAGCAAAAGTCTCCTATTCTATTATTGAGCACTGCAATATGTTCAGGAGCTGAATGATAGCCAGGAGAAGGCAGTTTTGTTATTCTTCCTCTGCTGAAGAAGAGCAGACTTCAGTGGTTTACTGTATGGTCCATCCTTAATATTGCATGGCCACAATCGCACTGCCCGTGGCTTGTCTGGAAAAAAGTCTATGAAAGAAATGACATAGCATGTATGTCTATCAGCATGTATGTCTATCGGCAAGGATTTGGCTCATGTTGAGAAGCAGGGATGTGGCAATCCACTCCCAACATAGTTTAATTAATTGTTACGATTTGGGGTAATGATTGTATTCATAGTTCTACATATTTTCGACCATTACAGTACATGAATATAAAGTGATATAAATCAGAATCTAGGGGTTTAAATATACATCGGTATGTATTTGTAGAATCCACACGGGCGTGAATATGTAGAATTCACAGCGGCATGAATCTGTCAAATTCCACAGCGGTGAAAATCTGTAAAATTAACAGCTATTTAAATCTGTAAAATCCAGTGGTGTGAATCTGTAAAATCTACAGTGGTGTAAATCTGTAGAATCCACATTAGTGTGAATCTGTAGAATCCACAGTGGTGTGAATCTGTAGAATCTACAGTGGTGTGAATCTGTAGAATCCACAGTGGTGTAAATCTGTAGAATCCACAGTGGTGTGAATCTGTAAAATACACAGTGGTGTGAATCTGTAGAATCCACATCAGTGTGAATCTGTAGAATCCACAGCGGTGTAAATCTGTAGAATCCACAGCGGCATGAATCTGTAGGGTCTATAATGCATGTGGACCTGATAGAGAATGGAGGAAGGCGGTGGCTCGATGCACGGCTGCAGGTCGGGCAGAGGAAGCTCCTCCAACAGGTCCACGTTCGAAAGAGCCTCTTCCAGCGTCACGGACGATGCCATCTGGCCGGCAACGTCTCGGTCGGACACCTTCACCTCCACTGCCCTGAGGGAGAGCAAGGGGAAACAAACGGCCAGTGTTCATTCTGACAACAAACCTTCGCAACCCCAGAGCGTGATTGTGGAAAAGCCGAACACGCCATTGACAGTGGAGCGATGAACCAGTTACATTCTATGGAGGCATAGGTGTGAATGTGTGTGCGTGCATATGGGAGCAGTCGTGCAGCGGTTCTTCTTCGTGCTTTTCGGATCCCTGACTCTCTGTTCACAATCATTAAGGACCATAATGACGGTGGCCAGGCCCAGGTAAAGCTGGGTGGCAGGGAGTCAGAGCCATTCCCTGTTCACCTTGGGGTGCAACAGGGATGTCCTCTGGCCTCTACACGACTTAACATCTTTTTTTGACCACGTAGTTTAAAAAGTTTTCCATAGTTGTACCAGAGGAATTTCCACACAGTACGAAGCCGATCGATGCCCAGGTGCAGTCGAGGGATGGGTCCCTATAGGTCAACCATGTTATGTATGCTGGTGATTGCTGCCAAGCTGTTGCATAGCCTGTACCAAACGTTAATAATAAGAATAATGCCAATTAGATAATCCTCAATGAGCCTCAAGAATTGCCAACAAAGTCATACATTGGGGCATTTGGCCAATTCCATCAATATGTGTAGGGCTTCAAGTGGAAGGAAATTGGAAACTGGAGAACACCCACCATGTATGCCCCGGGGGTGGAGACTCTACACTGCCAAGTCCTGGCTACCTGGCAGGAACACACCTACCACACCTGGCCATCTCTCTTGGTCCACCATCCAGGAACTATCCAAACATCATTTCCAGAAGCTTCTATTCTGGTAGCGGAAATTATTGCATTGAACTTACTATGAAGTGCATCTCAGAAAGACATACTTGACAAGACAGAACTGATTCAATCTTCGCTAAAACAGGAATTGACGATGGGGTGATTTAGTGATGACTAATTCAAACAGCCAAGCCATGCAACCGTTCCATAGAGTGAAATCTATGCGAAGTGTCTGTATATAATAATAATTCCAACTTGTAACGTGCCACAAAGTATTGACTTACTCTCCATGCAAGACGACTCACGAGGCGCAAGGAAGAACCACAGACAAGTGGAAAAGCAGCCATGAGGTGAGCCCGTGCCAACAATTGCCCAAGCTCTGTGGCCCTCTGTATATTAAGATGTCACTTGCCAATTATTGAGTCTTTACCTGTGGGAGGAAACAGGAGCACCTGGAGAAAATCCACGTGTGCGAGAGGGAAACACTCGATCTCATACAGATGGGAAAGGTGGAGCTCCCATTTCTCCTGTACTTCCCCTTGGCAAGCCAGGATGTGGCTTCTCCTCTATGCCCATAGCAAGGGGGTTTCACAACATGTGCGCGATCCACCAACCCTCGCCAGGCACAGCGCTGGATTAAAGGTGTGCGCAACCACCGCCCGGCTAAGTATAAGATTTTCTCAATTCAAGGCATACTCTTCTACGCTGACCACAAGTCTTGGTAGAGGCGGCAATTCCACACTTTACCCTGCCAAACGCTACATGGCAATTGAATAGTTGTAGCGTACCCATTATTATTTCTAGGTCGACAGAGGCGGGGGGAAGGTTAAGAGACTTGTGCCACCTCTGGATTGCCTGTCCAATGTGCTAACCATTACACGGCAGCAGCATTCTCTTTTATGCTTTGTGTTTGCATTTAAGAGGTTGCTCAATGTGAAATCGTTGGACCTTTTAATTGTTTTTTTTTCATTTCCCTATAACTTCATCTCATTTGTGCAATTGCAGTCACATAGTTATGAGACGAAGCATCGATCCGTAACTCTCGCACAGCAGTGCAATCAGTTGTGCTAAGAGAATGGCCCAGAGAAGCGGATACCACTGAGCTACCTCTTAGATCCTTTGAAGTGGCCTCTAGTCCACACACAATGGGAGGCAGAACTTTCCCACCCACTCATTTACATATGAGAGTTAATGTGCATTGCAAGGCAAATTAATTATATAGATTCAAAAGCTAGAATTTATCCAAATGAAGAGCGGACCCCAACCGAATGCAATGGTTTTGTGTGAAGTCATTGGTGACTCTTTCCTTTCTGCAAATTCTTAATTTATGCAGCTGCGGTGGCCACTGTACATTGTGAAACTGTACTGCGTCAGGACCAGTGGCACAATGGTTAGCGCACAGCGGTATGCACCTAGAGTCCTGAGTTTGATTCCTAGTCACAGGGAACATCAGTGGTTAGATGCACAATTAAAGAACACAATGAGAATCATAACCGAAACACTGAACCCAACACCAATCCCCTGGCTCCCTGTTTTGGCGAACATTCTGCCACCAAATATCCAGAGTGACTTCACAATGGAAGGGATTTTACGCGTTTTCTTGCCACCAACAACAATAACCACCTACCAATCAACCAAGACCCCAACAATGTTCTTGGTTGATGACTCAAGTCCCGATCAACTTTCTGGAATATCACTGCTGCCACCATTCTAGAATCTCACCAAGATCTGGGAGAACGCTGCCTAGCAAATAGAGTAGAACAACGTGGACATCCACAATAAACACCACATTTGAGACCCAAACATCGCACCTCCTTGCTTTGACATTCCGGGACGACACGTGTAGCCACCAACCGCACCACAACATCAACAGGCTGATGCGAAAAACTCCATGAGTGGAAATTTTTATAGAAGCCACAGCGGTGCAATTTTGGCCATGCAACCTAAACGATGGACCATATATTAAACCACTGAGGTCTGTGCCCCTTCAACGGAGGATGAGAAATACGACACAAACTCTCTCATGAAGCCCTCTCGTCGCTGCCAGCAGCACACCACGACATTGGCATCTCACTCCTGAACGTATTGCTGCGGCTGCTGCTGGCATCATGCACAACAAGAGAATAGTGGTGATACCTGAACTTGTCGTGGGCCCCACCCCGAACTGACCAACATGAGCGAGGTTCGTCAAACAAGCCCACGTGGCGCGTGGGAGCCCTTCATTCAGCAGTGGATGGGCACACGGGTAGTTATTCTGATGACTATGACCACACAACACTGTCCTGTGATTACACACCGAGAATAATCAGAGGAAACAATGTCACAGTGTGAGTGAAAAACATTGTAAGTTCCAGCAAAGCCCAGGCTTTTCATTCCACGTTCCACTTGTAAGCCACCCAACACAAAAAAATGCGTACGCACGGTTTCTGTAATGATTTCCAAGAGGCGTTTTTGTCCTCAACTATTTATTGTTGTATAAAACACACGGGTTCATGATTACATAGACACTTTTAAGAAAAGTGAGGCTTGGGCAGGACACATAACCAATAATTATGGGCCGACAACCGAGGAATGGCACATGTCCCGAGGACGTCTAGCAAGCAGATGGAGAAATGGAATCATTTTGCACGGAATGTGCTTGCACACTGAGATTTCACCGCCGAATCGTACAATGTGGCGAAGGCTTGGGGAGGCCATGATCCAGCAGTAGATCGTGGCTGCTGATGGGAGATGGCGACACATCCTCGAATTAATAAACATTTACCACAACGTGCCACTTCACACGTTACGTAAAGGGCCGTTTTAGAGATATTTACATCAACTTAGCCCATCGCCAAATCATCCAATATCTTCAGATCTATTAAGCCAAGCAGAATTAAGCCTAGATAGTGCTTGTAAGGGTTTCTGTAAGGGCAGTGAAACAAAATCCATTGTTGTACCGTACTACTAAACCACAGCGTCTTGTACTTTCTGCCTTCACAAACCCATAGCGACAAGCGTGGTGAAGTATGGTCAAATATCCACCACAACCCGCATGGCGAGGGGAGGCCTTCATCCAGCAGTGGATTGGTAGGAGACTGTAAATGCACCCATTCACAAAAGGCCACACACACCTCAAGGCCTCATTCCTGCAGATATAACATTGTGCACAACGTGCCACGTTACCCTTCTTGACGCATCTCTACACGTACTGTGCATACTGCTTTTCTGCCAATCCACTGCTGGATGAGGGCCTACCACATACCTCCGTGCAAGTCGTGGTAACTATTTGACCATACTTCACCAGTCTGATCAGAGGGGCTTGGTGAAGGCAGGAAGGCGCATTGCATGTGGGTGAGCATCGAGGTACAGCAGAATACAACCACAGATCTTGCCCCACCGTCTTCTGTTGTCTATGACAAGAGGGCATGCGTGGTTTGTTATCACCCATCCGAGCACTAGCCAGGCTCAATGCTGCTTAGCTTTCGTATAATACCCAGTGCCTCTCACCTGGCTAAATACATAACCACAGGCCGCCCCGTCAATCCACTGCTGGATGAAGGCCTCCACAAGCCACGCACACTACACAGAGCGTCAGCAGCAGCAGCCGCGTCCTATCCACTGCTGGATGAAGGTTACCCTCCCCCCCCCCGTGTGTGTCGACGCCTCGCAGCAGCGCCGCCGATTCCGTCGCTCCACCGCAATCCACGCGCTCCCTCCATCGACACCAATTCACAGGCACGTGGACTGAATCGTCGAACATCAACACCGTGGCGAATTTATTTAAAGTGAAGCTCCGTCACGATAATGAGCAGGAAATCAACAACCACGAACGGGCCTCGGCCACACACCACTACACGGTGTGTGTGTAGTAACACTCTCAAACTAACGATCGCATAGACTCACGGTGATTGTCTCGTACGGGGTGTCGTCCGATAGAAGCCGACGAGCCAAATAAAGAAGTTAGAAAATAAAAAGTTCCGCAAAAGTTTGAAACTTTGTCGAGGCAGGGAAAGCGAAGTAACGCGACTCGGACGACGGCGGCGTAAACGCCCTTCCCTTTCCGGGGGAATCGATTCCTGTTGTTACATTATCGATTCACTCAAAACTGCACTCCGGTTAGAAGAAAACAAATGTTAAATCTATTGACCCATTCGGCTGTTTCACGCAGAGGGACGTTTAAAGGTAATTGCGGTGGCAGATATATAAAAGAGGCTTTTTTAAAGACAATAAAGCAACTAATCGATAGCTGTAACTAATGGATTCGTCAATTCTTCTCGTAATCGTACGTCATTGGGTGTTGAAAACACGCGGAATCGAAAACAAGATAAATTAATCGAGATGCAGTGATTAATGGATCGATGCCGTTACCACCTCATTTAAACCACTGCCCACGCATCAGTTCCGTCAGTCATGGTCGATCCACTGCTGGATAAGAACACAACTCACTCCATCCGGTGGGTCTAGTCATAACGCTGAATGCTCCTTGTCATAACGCTGAACATGGCCATCATATCGCCGAACGTGCCCGTTATGACGCCGAATGTGCCCATTATGACGCCGAACGCTCCCGCGATAACGCACTACGCGCCCATCATAGTGTGGTGGGTAATTGTTGAGCGTAATACGCCGCCACCACTACAGTTGAACATGTACCTCCAGTCAGGGACCAACAGGGGGCAATAGCGGGTCCGGTCTGTACTAAGCAGGACTCATGGGTCAGGCAACCTGGGGGGACGGTTGGGTACCAGGGGAGGACACCCCAGGCCCCCAGTGGGGGGGGCTGGGGGGATTGTGCAACGATCAAGGTCCCTCCAGAAGGTTCTAGATGATGGGCGTGGCCAGGGGCGGAGTGACCGTGGGAGCCCCATAAAAGCCAGACCCCAGAGCGCCTCGAGTCAGTCCGCGTCAAGCCGAATACCCAAGAGCTCACCTGAAGATAGGACCTTGGACCCCAAGCCCCGCCATCCTTATAAGGGTCGGGGCTCATGACGTTGAACATGTCCGTTTGTTTGGTTCGATTAAAGATGTCGAATCAGCGATGATATTGTTGGTTTTCGTAACCAGGTGGTTGGTAGGATCTCTATTGATTTTGGTATAGCTGCTATCATTAAGTAGGTCCTGAATTTTGTTATTGTATGTGGTTTTGTCAATGATGACATTGGCATTGCCCTCTTTTTTCGTTGAGAAAGTTCAAAGCGCTCATCCTTGCTGATGTTGCTAATCGGTGTTTTAGCGTTTTTGAGGATTGCAGCGATTTCCGATCTTACCACGTCTGCAGGAATGTGTCCCAAACCCTTAAGGGCTACGTCGACCTGGGCAATGATATCATCAACTGGGATGTGTTTAGGGGTGACTGCAAAATTCAACCCTTTAGCTAGAACCGATTTTAGGCTGTCAGAAATTGGGCTGTTACTCTGATTGATAACAATCTTGTCACTGTCTAACTTTTTAACGTGTGGAACTGGCTTCTTCTTGGACAGGAGGTTGAACTAGGAAATCAGGTTATTTTTGCATTTATCTGAGATTGAGGCCGCTGAAGCGTCTGTCATGTTATCTACATGGTCCCAATCAGATGTAGACATTTTTATGTCAAAGTTAAGTGTGATTGCAAGAGAGTCTTGTCTAAATTGTCTAGTTCAAATCGGAGCAATCTTATTCTCTCTGAGATCAGGGCTAGGCCGGCCTTGAACAAGATCCATGTAGCATTAGAAGTGACAGCAGCAGATGTCAGTGGAAAGGTGATCGGTATTACCTTAGTGTCGCGGCATCACTTCAGAAAAGTGAGCGACTCGATCACATGAATCTTCTTGTCTAGAAATCTGTTAAAAGTTGTGTGGAAACCAACCAAGCGGTTTTCCTTAAAACCCTCTGCTGCTAGACTACCCAGATTGTATGGCTTACCAAAAATCCATAAAGGAGGTGCACCACTTCGTCCTATCGTCTCCACCATTAACTCACCCACCGACAAACTGGCCCGATTTCTTTCTGAGACCTTACAACCATTCACTGGTAAGACCACATCAGCTGTACTTAACTCAGCTCACTTGGTATCGTTATTTAAGGACATCTCACTATCTCCAGGTGATTTGCTTGTTAGCTTCGATGTCGTATCTTTGTTTACCAAAGTTCCTGTGCCTAACAGCATTGCAATCATTGAAGATTTGGTACACACATCGACTCACACACACACAAGTAGACTTACACACACACATCGACTCACAACAACAACAACAACCGCCATTCGCCACTAAGTGGCGGTGACGTCACCACGACGCTTGTGCCAGGCCATGTGCACCTTGAGGCCACGTGAAGTGTCGAACGCCCGCTGGCAGGAGGTCACGGGGCAGACCCAGGTGCCACGGGTCGACTGACCAAGATGACCGAGATGACTGGCCGATGCACCACCTGTGCCCCCTACTGTGCTAACTTGCTGTGCTTTAGCCACCCGGCGCTCCGCTCGTTGTTATGAGCGTCGCTCCTCCGCCCTCCGTTGTTGTTGGAGGGCGACTGCCTCCAACTGCCCAGTAGCGTCCTTCACGAGCCTCCTCCACAGAAGCCGATCTTGACACCGCTGGTACCAGTCATCGACAAGTCCACTCAGCTCCACGTCCTCCTGTACCACATCACTCCATCTCTTCTCTAGCCCGTGCCGCGCCCATTTAGCCCCCTCGATCCGGCCGAACAAAAGCTGTTTAGGCATGCGGTGGCTGGGCATGCGGGCTACATGACCCAGCCAACGCAGCCTTGCCTGCCGGAGGAGCTCACCGATGGGACTTTGCCCAGATCTTTCAAGGATTTGTGAGCTCCTCACACAATCCAGCCTGGTTAAACCCAGGATGGATCGTAGGCAGGCCATCCTAAATGTTTCCAACCGGCAAAAATGCTCCATTAGGGGGGTCCACGTTTCGCAAGTGTAGAGAAGGGAGGGAATGACTGTGGCCGAGAAGACCTGAAGCTTCGTGCGGAGCGACAGACCAGGTAGCTTCCACACAGCGTTACACAACCGATGAAAAGATATTGCCGCTCGACTAATTCGGAGTGAGATATCTGCTGTTAAACTGGAGCCGGTCATAAGTACACTGCCCAGGTATGGGAAACTCTCCACTCTCTCCACTACTGCCCCATCACCGATTGGGAGTTGTGGGGGTGAAGTGTCCGATGGTACAAAATGCCCAGGCAAGTGCTTAGTTTTGGTGGGGCTGATGGTAAGGCCCCACCTCTTAGTGGCACGCTCCAGTCTCAGCAGCAGTGTCTCCAACTCCTCTTCTGAATGAGCAGCTATTACCAAATCATCGGCATACATAACGTGGTTGACCATTAGGGAGCCATCCCTTGATCGCACCCGGGCGTCGGTCAGCCTCCCATTATATCTGTACCAAATGGAAATTCCCCGGGTACAGCTATTGAAGGCTTCACGAACTACGAGGTCAAAATAGATGTTAAATAATGTGGGAGCCAGAGGACATCCCTGTCGGAAAGGCTCTGACTCCCGGCCACGTAGTTTACCCAGGCCGGCTCACCATCATGAAGGTCCTTAATGATCGTGAGCAGAGGGTCAGGGACTCCGAAAGCACGAAGAACAACCCAGAGCCCAGACCTACTGATGGTATCATAGGTCTTGACCAGGTCAATAAAGCAGAGATGTAGGTCTTGTTGGAATTCCCTACATCTCTGCTGTAGCAGACGGACAGAAAATATGGCATCTGTGCAGGACCGCCCTTTCCTGAAACCGCATTGGGGCTCCGCAAGCCCCTTCTCAGCGTGCCTAGCAAGGCGATGTTGAATAATCCTTGCCAGGACCTTTCCCGGCACACTGAGGAGTGAGATGCCCCTGTAGTTGTTACAGTCTGTGGGGTCCCCCTTCTTAAAGAGGGGGACCACCAGGGCATCCTTCCAGTCCTGCGGAACCCGTCCAGTGGTCCAGACTGTTGTTATGATGTCATGTAGGGCAGTCTGTGCACAAACGCCACCCTCCCTGAGCATTTCGCTTGGTGCCTTTCCTAATCTCAGACTCCGGATCGCCTTCAGTACTTCCTCAACAGATGGCACCTCAGCCAGCCACTCACAGGGCGTGACCTCTTCCAATATTTGAGGCACCGCAGCCTCAGCAGGGTTATCCCCACTTTGTGCCATGATGTTTTCCTGGCTGAGGGATTTCCCCTCCCCCAGGACCTCACAGAAATGCTCAGCAAATCTGCAAACCTGTTCCTGGGGGTCGGAGATTGGATCACCGTTTTTACCCCTCATGATGGTAATAGGTGCGGCGCTGCAGGTTACTTTTTTGATGGAATTAAATAGTGATTTGTTATCACGGGCCACTGAGGCAGACTCTATCTCCTCAGCAACCCGCGACCACCACCCATCCTTGCAGCGCCTTACGGCTCTGCGAACCTCCGAGCGAAGGCTGCGGTAAACCTCATTCTCTGACGTGGGATGCTGTAGCTGATGAGAGTGGGCCTGTCGCTTTTTCTCAATTAACCTGAACACCTCCTCTGTCAGCCACGGTTTCTGGGGAGGTCTGGACCGCATACCCAAAGCAGCCATTGCAGCTGCATGAGTCACAGTCCTAAACCTCGCCCATTTACCCTCGACATCAGGAGGAGTGGGGGACGATGCCAACCCCAGCTGCAAGCGATGATGAAATTCTCACTTGCAACTTTCATCAGCTAACTGAGACCAGGCCACTTTAGTTTGGAATGGGGTCCTGGGTGTACACCCACCACCGGAGTGGAAGAATGGCAGGCGCATCTTACTGACTTGCACACAACAACAACAACAACCGCCATTCGCCACTAAGTGGCGGTGACGTCACCACGACGCTTGTGCCAGGCCAAGTGCACCTTGAGGCCACGTGAAGTGTCGAACGCCCGCTGGCAGGAGGTCACGGGGCAGACCCAGCAGGTGCCACGGGTCGACTGACCGAGATGACCGAGATGACTGACTGATGCACCACCTGTGCCCCCTACTGTACCAACTTGCTGTGCTTTAGCCACCCGGCACTCCGCTCGTTGTTGTGAGCATCGCTCCTCCGCCCTCCGTTGTTGTTGGAGGGCGACTGCCTCCAACTGCCCAGTAGCGTCCTTCACGAGCCTCCTCCACTGAGGCCGATCTTGACACCGCTGGTACCAGTCATCGGCAAGTCCACTCAGCTCCACGTCCTCCTGTACCACATCACTCCATCTCTTCTCTAGCCCGTGCCGCGCCCGTTTAGCCCCCTCGATCCGGCCGAACAAAAGCTGTTTAGGCATGCGATGGCTGGGCATGCGGGCTACATGACCCAGCCAACGCAGCCTTGCCTGCCAGAGGAGCTCACTGATGGGACTTTGCCCAGATCTTTCAAGGATTTGTGAGCTCCTCACACAATCCAGCCTGGTTTAACCCAGGATGGATCGTAGGCAGGCCAGCCTAAATGTTTCCAACCGGCGAAGATGCTCCTTTAGGGGGGGTCCACGTTTCACAAGCGTAGAGAAGGGAGGGAATGACCGTGGCCGAGAAGACCTGAAGGTTCGTGCAGAGCGACAGACCAGGTAGCTTCCACACAGCGTTACGCAACCGATGAAAAGATATTGCCGCTCGACTGATTCGGAGTGAGACCTCTGCTGATAAATTGGAGCCGGTCATAAGCACACTGCCCAGGTATGGGAAACTCTCCACTCTCTCCACAACTGCCCCATTACCGATTGGGAGTTGTGGGGGTGGAGTGTCCGATGGTACAAAATACCCAGGCAGGTGCATAGTTTTGGTGGGGCTGATGGTAAGGCCCCACCTCTTAGTGACACGCTCCAGTCTCAGCAGCAACGTCTCCAACTCCTCTTCTGAATGAGCAGCTATTACCAAATCATCGGCATACATAACGTGGTTGACCAATAGGGAGCTATCCCTTGATCGCACCCGGGCGTCGATCAGCCTCCCATTATATCTGTACCAAATGGAAATTCCCCCGGTACAGCTATTGAAGGCTTCACGAACTACGCAGTCGAAATAGATGTTAAATAATGTGGGAGCCAGAGGACATCCCTGTCGCACCCCAAGGTGTACAGGGAAAGGCTCCGACTCTCGGCCACGTAGTTTTACCCGGGCCCGCTCACTATCATGAAGGTCGTTAATGATCGTGAGCAGAGAGTCAGGGACTCCGAAAACATGAAGAACAACCCAGAGCCCAGGCCTACTGATGGTATCATAGGCCTTGACCAGGTCAATAAAGCAGAGATGTAGGTCTTGTGGGAATTCCCTACACCTCTGCTGTAGCAGACGGACAGAAAATATGGCATCCGTGCAGGACCGCCCTTTCCTGAAACCGCATTGGGGCTCCGCAAGCCTCTCCTCAGCATGCCTAGCAAGGCGATGTTGAATAATCCTTGCCAGGACCTTTCCCGGCACACTGAGGAGTGAGATGCCCCTGTAGTTGTTACAGTCTGTGCGGTCCCCCTTCTTAAAGAGGGGGACCACCAGGGCATCCTTCCAATCCTGCGGAACCTGTCCAGTGGTCCAGACTGTTGTTATGATGTCATTTAGGGCACACATACACAGACTCACACACACACATCGACATCGACTCACACACACATGGACTTACACACACACAAATAAATGTACTTACACACATGGACCCACGCACACACATCGACTTACACACACACATCGACTCACACACACATCGACTCACAAGACAAAGATCCCCCGTATAGCCTTAACAGACTGTAGGGGCAAGTGCTGTTAGCGAGCACCTATGAAGGCCGGAACGGTACACGAGGGGGTGGGTGGCCAGCACCACGCCCGACCGCCTTTGTCTCCCCAGTGGCGATGTTTACACACTGCACCAGGTACTCATTTAAGGCTGAGTCGACCTAGGGGAGGCCCAGGACCGGTTCAGATAATCGTCACTGGTGTTAGCCGTGAGCGGGAATCGAACCCGGGTCGCCAGGTTCATAGCGCAGCGCGCTAACCGTTACACTACCGCTCCCCACACACACATTGACGCACATACAGAAATATCGACTTACACACACAGTGACTCACACACACACATCGACGTACACACACACACAGCGACTTACACACACACGCATATCGACTTACAAACACACATCGACTTACAAACACACATCGACTCACACACACGTACATCGACTTACAAACACACAGCGACTCACACACACATGGACTTACACACAAACATTCATCGACTCATACACATTTATTTACACGCACACACAATTTTTTGTTAGTTTCACTTACACACACACATCGACTCACACACATACACATCGACTCTCACACACACACACATCGACTCTCACACACACACATGGACGTACACACATAATCGACGCACATACAAACACATGGATTTACACACATCGACTGACACACACATATATCGATTCACGCACACAAACATCGACTTGTACACACACACGACTTATACACACACACAGACGTACACACACACAAATCGACGCAGACACGCACATTGACTCACACGCACACATGGACTTAGACACGCATTTTTATTTTAAGATTTACTAACTAAATATTGAAATGTTAGTTGTCTACACACACACATTATTATATTAATATTTTGGAACTTTATTTTTTTATATAAGTTTTCTATCTACGTGAGTTGAGCGAAAGCAGGAAAATAGTACTTACTTAATAGTGCAGTGGTGAGGCCTAGTCCCGTGCAGAGCCCCCGGCCCCGCCTAGATTGCCCAGCTGGCCGAGGTGGCACCTTGGCAGGCTGGGGCTGGGCTGCTAGCCCTTCCCCCACCTACGATCCCCACGCCCGCTCTGCAGTAGTATCTACGGCCTACAGTAGTAGCATCTACCGACTCTATAGTAGTAACTGCACACATTGGGGTGGGGGGAAACAGGACATCACACTGTGAAGAATTCACCTCAGCATTGTGTGTATTGTTATAGCATTTTTAACTCGAATGAGAATTCCCCCCCGCCCACCTTCACAGATCGCGCTTATGCGTTGCTAGGGGCAACCCCTGTCAGCTTTGTCGCGCATGCGCGAATGCATGCTTTGGCGCTGCAGAGCGGCGTAAATAAATACGTAAATAAAGCACTAAATTGTTAATTTAAAGTTGATGGTTGGGAAAATGGAATCGCGCTGGCTCACCACGGGGCTTGTGGCGTGGTACTTGGCTACTTTTTTTCAGGTAAACCCCACGGTTTGCGAGCCAAATCCTTCACAGACACACAGACAGACAAAAATGCCTTTATTAGGTAAGATTGTTTAATTCAACATGTGTTTGAACTCTTATTTATTGCATTGTCAACAGCGCTGCTTGTCACTGGCCGCTTGCCATGCTTTGGCCTCTCATTCGTCACTTGGATCACAAAGATTGCCCCGATCATGCTCTCTGTGACATTTCTCGAAATGATTGGCCATTCGGATCTCTCGCAGTGCATTACAATCCTCTGTTTTCAGAGCGGCCCACTGAAACAACTATCAAAGAACTTCTTCCGAGTTCCATTCACGTGGCCTCTCCCTGCAGCTCTTAGTGTTAGATTGACTTGGGGAAGTGGATATCACAGCGCAACCTCTGAGAATTGCTTCACTTGACCTTTGGTCCACACAGCAGAGGGCAGAACTTTCCCACCCGCTCTACCACATAGAGTAACGTTCATCACGTAAGAGTCCCACCTTTATATATTTTGAAATTCCAAGAGCTAGAATTTCAATTAATTTAAGTGATTGTCGTGGTTTTGTGCAGTCATTAATGACCGCGTGCATGTGTTTGTGCGTATGTGTGTGCGCACCCACTGGCAGGAACTCTTCCTCGTCATTGTGATGGGCAGCTTCTTCACCGTCCTCTACAGCATGGAGTGGGGGCCAACCGCTGGCTTGTGTGCTTCCTGACGTCAATCAGTGTCTCCCTGTGTCTGGTGCAGCCCATAAAGGTTTGCGTGCACCTATGAAGGGGTTTGCCTCTCACTCTACCGCCAAATGCAAGTACTTAATCGAAGACCCATTCCGTCAAAACTCCGGGGGCCCGCCTCCCACTGTGCGAACAATGCTCCACTGTGAACCACATCCACACGGCTCGCAGGGAGGGTGCGGGCACAACTGTTCCATAAACGAACGATTAAATCATCTCCGACGTGCGACTACGGAGCAGCAAAGCGATCGTGCCCTGCTGTGTTCACTCTTAGGACTGTGTGGAATAAAACGATAACTATCTAATTCAGAATTAAGACAGCGATTTACAATTGCTTCGCAGCATTTAATCTGTATGAAAAAAATATCTGTTAGTTATTGTTGTTCTATTCTTGCATATGGAAATGTCTGTTAGCCATGAAGAGAGGGCTTCAGGAGAGTTTGTGGTTTTGTTGTTCATCCTCCATTGAAGAAGCGTAGACCACAGTGGTTTACCATGTGGTACATTGTTAGGGTTGCTTAGCCACAATCACACTCATGTGGCTTGTCTTTAATGTATCTCTTTTATCTCAACGAGCCTCGATATATCTCTGTCTTCATGGGTTTACTAAATGGTTTGGGTTGCATGGCCACAATCGCACGACCGTGGCTTGTCTGTCATGTATATCTATGAGACTCTTTGTATCTCTGAGCCTGTGTCAATGATTATAATCCTATGGGTCGCGATGTATCTATGTGGGTCGCTATGTATCTCTGTGGGTCGCTACAGTGAGGGAAAAAAGTATTTGATCCCCTGCTGATTTTGTACGTTTGCCCACTGACAAAGAAATGATCAGTCTATAATTGTAATGGTAGGTTTATTTGAACAGTGAGAGACAGAATAACAACAACAAAATCCAGAAAAACGCATGTCAAAAATGTTATAAATTGATTTGCATTTTAATGAGGAAAATAAGTATTTGACCCCTCTGCAAAACATGACTTAGTACTTGGTGGCAAAACCCTTGTTGGCAATCACAGAGGTCAGACGTTTCTTGTAGTTGGCCACCAGGTTTGCACACATCTCAGGAGGGATTTTGTCCCACTCCTCTTTGCAGATCTTCTCCAAGTCATTAAGGTTTCGAGGCTGACGTTTGGCAACTCGAACCTTCAGCTCCCTCCACAGATGTTCTATGGGATTAAGGTCTGGAGACTGGCTAGGCCACTCCAGGACCTTAATGTGCTTCTTCTTGAGGCACTCCTTTGTTGCCTTGGCCGTGTGTTTTGGGTCAGTCATGCTGGGATACCCATCCACGACCTATTTTCAATGCCCTGGCTGAGGGAAAGAGGTTCTCACCAAAGATTTGATGGTACATGCCCCCGTCCATCGTCCCTTTGATGCAGTGAAGTTGTCCTGTCCCCTTAGCAGAAAAACACCCCCAAAGCATGTTTCCACCTCCATGTTTGACGGTGGGGATGGTGTTCTTGTAGTCATAGGCAGCACTCCTCCCCATCCAAACACAGCGAGTTGAGTTGATGCCAAAGAGCTCCATTTTGGTCTCATCTGACCACAACACTTTCACCCTGTTGTCCTCTGAATCATTCAGATGTTCATTAGCAAACTTCAGACGGACATGTATATGTGCTTTCTTGAGCAGGGGGACCTTGCGGGCGCTGCAGGATTTCAGTCCTTCACGGCGTAGTGTGTTACCAACTGTTTTCTTGGTGACTATGGTCCCAGCTGCCTTGAGATCATTGACAAGATCCTCCCGTGTAGTTCTCATGATCATTGCAATTCCACGAGGTGAGATCTTGCATGGAGCCGCAAGGCGAGGGAGATTGACAGTTCTTTTGTGTTTCTCCCATTTGCGAATAATCGCACCAACTGTTGTCACCTTCTCACCAAGCTGCTTGGCGATGGTCTTGTAGCCCATTCCAGCCTTGTGTAGGTCTACAATCTTGTCCCTGACATCCTTGGAGAGCTCTTTGGTCTTGGCCATTGTGGAGAGTTTGGAATCTGATTGATTGATTGCTTATGTGAACAGGTGTCTTTTATACAGGTGTAGTGACATAGAATGGTCACTACTGTGTCGGCCTGTACGAGGGCTGGGGGCCCCAAGGGGGTGCCTGGGGGGTCACGTGCTGGAGGGATCCGGACCTTCCCAGAGGTGGGGGAAGTGAGGCGTGTCCTGGGAAGGGAGGCGTGGCCTGAAGAGAGCCAGCCACGCCGGGGCGGAGCCAGCCACACCAAACCAGATATAAGCGTGGTGTGAATGCAGAGCGAGGCTGTTGTACTGTACTCCGAAGTGAAGACATCATCGGTCGTCAAGTCCCGAGTCGTCGTCCTGGGCCAGGCAGGCCGTTGCCTGCCTGGTCCAGTCTGTGTCGCGTTCCAGAGTGTTAGTGAGTTGAGGAACGTGGTCACCACCTCATGTACAGCGTTATGTTATTTACCGTTTAATAAATAGTGTTGCCTCCAAGCTGCGTGTGTGTGCACCTAATTCGAACCCACTACATTTGGTGTAGAAGTGGTCATCGAACTTTCGCTGATTAATTTGAAGAAGCTGTACCCTTTGCTGCCATGGTGTAAAAGCTGGCAGCGAAGTGCAAGACCCAACCGGAGGTGCGGATGGACGGTGTGGGTTGCACCTGGCCTCTCCCTGCGACGGCCCCGGAGTCCGGGGCCCCGGTGATGTGCCCCGGGGGATGGGCGACTGCAGCCTGCATGGGAGGAGGCTGCGGGCCCGGGCTGGTCGCCATCGACGGCGAGTTGGAGCGACGTCGCTCGTCAACTCGACCAGCTGCTGGTGGCAAGGGAGTGGCCGGGTGTTGGTGAGTGATGGCGAAATTGCAAGATGACGCAGCTGTGGCGGTCGCGCCGTTTCGGCGGTGCTGGCGTTCCTGCCATTTCACTGCGGCGGCGTTCCCGCCAGTTTCACAGCGCCGGCGTTCCCGCCATTTGTACCATGCCGGCGTTTCCCGCCAGCGTTCCCGCGGCGGCAGCGTTCCCGCCTTTTGCGCTTTGTGTGCTGCGCCAGCCTGGCGGCGCACCGCTGCAGCCCTGTGATTACGGGCCTCCCTCCCCACATTGAAGTAACAAGAGCGGGGGAGGGCATCGGTGGTGAGAGCGAGAGGGGCCCGTGATTGAAGAGAGGGTTTCGACGTTGGAGACACTGCTGGGAGGGACTTTTTCAGTTTGACTCTCCGGTTTTGTGTTCCTCGCGGACGGTTTTTCCCTCTGTTCTTTTTGCATTTTGGCTTGTGCGAGTGTTATTTGGTGTTATATTGTTGTTCTGATGTTGTGGCCAGGAAGAGGTTGGCTTAGGGCTTTTGGTTTGCTATTCATAGGGATGTTAGTTGGGTGCTTGGTGTTGTGGTGTGTTGCTGTGTGGCGTTTTTGATGCTTGGCGTAGGGGTTTAGGATTGTGTGTGTTGCCATGTGGGGACTGGATGGAGCATTGCGCCAAATGATTGACTGTACGAACTTCGTATACTGCATATACTGTATTAATAAATTCGGCGATTTTTGACGTTTGTGTCTAGTTCTTTTTTTTGCTCTCAAAATTCGAATGCCCTGAGTCCCATGGTTAATGTTGAAGGGGATTTTGAAATTACAGGTTCGGTTTGTTTCAAACTCACTGGTTGGTTCCTGTCCGTTGTTGCACAGATGATGTCTTTTGTGCGGGAATGCTCCTTGTGTTCTACATGGATCGGGGGTGCGTTTCCGTTAATTGCCGTCAAATTGCGTTGCTCTCTCCACTCGGTTGGTACAGCTGCATGCTGCAATGCGAGTCTCGGAGATGATGTGTACGGATACGGGATGTGAGGTCTATTGTTGTGACCATTGAATATTCGGGATCGTCACAAATTGTGCGTACCTGTTCGGCATTGGATCAGTTCTGTGGGGGATCATAATTCAAATTGTATGTGTTGTGATGGTGTTAAATTGCGATTGTGACATGCTGCCAGGGATTTGGAATTGTGCTGCTGGCTGTCACCTATCTTGGGGCGCAGGTCCTGACCAGGATGGCCCAGTGAGTGTTGCGTGTCTAACATGAACGTTGTGGTCCCGTCATGCTATGGCTGACGGCTTGACCTGACAGCCCGGAGATCGAGACACTCCGTGGCTTGTCTAGCCTAGTGGGCTGTGCGCTCACATGGCTCGGGGAGTGTGGTCCCGTCATGCTATGGCTGACAGCTTGACCTGACGGCTCGGAGGTTGAGACCCTCCGAGGCGCGTTGAAACAGTGGGCTGGAGATTCGTAAGGTTCAGGTGGAGTTGTCCTGTTACGTTGAGACTGTATCCCTCAGTTGTTAGGGTGCATGTTGTGCAGTGAGTGAACGATGGGTCGTCTCAGCTTGGTCGGTACAGCTATATGCTGCGATGCGAGTCTTGGAGAGAGACTGGGTCGTCTCAGCTCGGTCGGTACAGCTATATGCTGCGATGCGAGTCTTGGAGAGAGACTGGGTCGTCTCAGCTCGGTTGGTACAGCTATATGCTGCGATGCGAGTCTTGGAGAGAGACTGGGTTAAAATCCCACCGATATGGCCGACGCGTGCTGCTGGTTGTGACGCCGCGTCGGAAAGGCGGTGGGGTGGTAACATGGAAATTCCCCCCCCGATATGGCCGACGTGTGCTACTGATTGTGACGCCGCGTCGGAAAGGCGGTGGGGTGGTAACATGGAAATTCCCCCCCCCCGATATGGCCGACGCGTGCTACTGGTTGTGACGCAGCGTCGGAAAGGCGGTGGGGTGGTAACATGGAAATTCCCCCCCCGATATGGCCGACGCGTGCAACTGGTTGTGACGCCACGTCGGAAAGGCGGGGGGGTGCTAACGGGTGACTGTCATTGCATGCGTGAATCTAACGGGGGGGGGGCTGTGCTGGAGCGTAAGTGGGTTAGCCAGTTTTAATGTATATTTGTTGTTTATTCCCCGTTTTCTATGCGGTTCCCTTTTACCCTCGTCGATTCTGTATATATTACGTGATTGTATTTCTTATCGGTCGCCGGTCATTTATTGATGTTGCTGGTTCGGAGGCACACCTTTTCGATTTTTCACAGTTGTGTTACAGCCGGGGACGGCTGTGTGTTTATACAGGGGGGGGTGATGTAGTGACATAGAATGGTCACTACTGTGTCGGCCTGTACGAGGGCTGGGGGCCCCAAGGGGGTGCCTGGGGGGTCACGTGCTGGAGGGATCCGGACCTTCCCAGAGGTGGGGGAAGTGAGGCGTGTCCTGGGAAGGGAGGCGTGGCCTGAAGAGAGCCAGCCAAGCCGGGGCGGAGCCAGCCACGCCAAACCAGATATAAGCGTGGTGTGAACGCAGAGCGAGGCTGTTGTACTGTACTCCGAAGTGAAGACATCATCGGTCGTCAAGTCCCGAGTCGTCGTCCTGGGCCAGGCAGGCCGTTGCCTGCCTGGTCCAGTCTGTGTCGCGTTCCAGAGTGTTAGTGAGTTGAGGAACGTGGTCACCACCTCATGTACAGCGTTATGTTATTTACCGTGTAATAAATAGTGTTGCCTCCAAGCTGCGTGTGTGTGCACCTAATTCGAACCCACTACACAGGTAACAAGCTGAGATTAGGAGCACTCCCTTTAATAGTGTGCTCCTAATCTCAGCTCATTACCTGTATAAAAGACACCTGGGAGCCAGAAATCTTTCTGATTGAGAGGGGGTCAAATACTTATTTCCCTCATTAAAATGCAAATCAAATTATAACATTTTTGACATGCGTTTTTCTGGATTTTGTTGTTGTTATTCTGTCTCTCACTGCTCAAATAAACCTAACATTAAAATTATAGACTGATAATTTCTTTGTCAGTGGGCAAACGTACAAAATCAGCAGGGGATCAAATACTTTTTTCCCTCACTGTATGTATCTATCTCTTTGGGTCTCTTTTGACTCTATTCGTCTGTATGTATCTCTACGGGACTCGGTCACTATGTATTTCTTTGGGCATATATCTGTATGAGTACGTATCTGAGGTTTATTTTTAATCTCTAGAGTCTGTCGCTATGAGTCTCTGTGTCTCCGTGTCATTCAATGGGTCTCTATGTATTCCTGTCTCTTTGGGTTTTACTCTATAGTCCATAGTTTGAGTTGTATGGCCACAATCGCACTGCTTGGCTCGAATTTCATTTTCCATTCATTAAGGAGATGTGCACGCATCGGCCTCTTGTTGTTCTGATGCGGTTGACGGTTCCACAAGTGTCTTTTTATAGATGTCAAAGCCAAGAGGTGCGATGTTTGGATCTCAAATTACGTGTTTATTGTGGACGTTACTTGTTGTCAGTGTGTAACTTCTCACTGCTAGACAAAGGCCTTTCTCCATTCCCTTGCATTCCTTTCCCCGGTTGCTTCCTGGACAGTCGTGGCCTCCGAACTCCCATGATTTTGTCTCTCACTGTCATCTGCTCCACCGTCTTCCACTGCTTCTTTCACCTTCTCCGCATTCACGCTGTGGTTAACTCTGTCCATCTCTCAACTGTTCTCATCATGTGTCCTGCCTCTTTCCACCGTTACTAACGGTTCATTCGCCACTTTGAAACTATTATTTTAGAAACATTCTTAAAACTTCAATTCTGCCAGAGCCCCACCATGTATATTATTCATTGCAGGCTCCAACGATGATTCACTCCAACTCTCTGGCCTCCCCATCTCTCTTCCTTGTGTAATAAAAGACTCGGACGCTTCTCTCTGTCCTGTGTCCTTTATTTGGGTTCGATCTCTTTTCCCTCACGGCACTCCCCTATATACTCTTTGCTCTGCAGCCCCAGGCTGCTGTCGCTCACGTAGCCCAAGTCCCTCCTAGCAGACCCGCTGCTGTCTCGTCGCGCAGACCCCCGCTGCCCAACTCCTCCCTTACAGACCCGCTGCTCCTCTGCAGCCTCCTCGCTGCTCCTGCTGCCCCGGGGTCGGTCACCGTTGGCCGACGGTGCCGATCCTCGTGGGCCGGGTGTGTGGCGATCTCACCACTCTCTCTCTCACCCTTCGCCCTGCGTGGCCTCACACTTTCCCAGTCTCCGATCACTCCCTACTGCTTCCGGTTTCCCCCCTTATAGACCTGAACCCTCTCCCCCACGTGACGTAACTCCTCCCCCCATGACGTCACTTCCGGGAGGTCGTTTACACCCGCATTACACTTGTACAAGGCTTACTGCCCAAAATAGCACCTCATATATCATGCTTCTGTTGAGGGCAGCGTTCTCAACGAATGTGTTGAGTTTTCATCATGGATCGAGCACCATTGACGATTACTCCCTAGGTTCGTTTCGCACTATCTGCAGCCCAGTCACCCGGGATGCAGCCCATATCGCTCGGTCTAAGGGCACAAAGTAGGATTTTTCGAGCCTGGACAGTGACAGCATGTATGTAATGGGTTCAACTGAGTCGCAGACGTAGACTTGGAGGCACATTTATTCAGTTCCAACACACGGGGTATCCTTCCCCTTAATAGCATAACAACCTATGGTGGTGACCACCAGGCTAACTACACTAGTTACAACGTAACTGCTATTATGGACTGGGACCAACAGCTTCGGCCCGGGTCACCGTGTTGGAGACTCGTTGAACAGAGAACGTAGACGAAGGTTTCTTCCAGGATGACCAACAACCCCGGTCCCACTCGGGACCCGGCTTATATTCTTTGTGGCGTGGCCGGCTCCGCCCTTGGCCACTTCCACCTTCCAGAATCCTCGGGAAGGATTTGGTTCCCAATCACGTGACCACCCCGAGCCCCCTCTTTGGGCCCCTTTGTAGACTTAACTAGTCACGTGTCCTCCTGGGTCAACCAGTGTGCCATGGCCTCGAGTAACCTCATCCTTCAGCCAGCACCCACACACCCTGTCTTGTAGGGTCGGCACTGCATGCAAGCGGTGCCATCTAGCGCTATCATTCAGCGCTCACCGGGCCCCTCTAGGGCCGGTACTACACCCACACCACTGTGGTGTCCGCGATGTCGCTACACCTCACACGGTGCCCCTCTAGGGCCGGCACTGCACCCAGCATGTTGACATCCAGCGATGTCACTACACGAATATGCCCCGTGTCTGTGACCCCCACCTTCGTTCACGAAGCCACAGCAACCAGCAGGGTGAAGTTTGTTCAATTAGCCCCTGTGAGCCACACGGCATGGGGTGGACTTTTGTCCAGCGGTGGATTGGATAAAAAGATTCGAACGGACATCCCGTGGGTCTTGTTACACGAAAGTCACAATCGGCACCACTGGAGTAAAGTAAAAGCAAAGTTGAAGAGAATGACGCTTGATTGATTTGTGTTTTCAGGTGTAATTTTTTGCAACCAAAGGCCTCATCACTTCAAGGGGAATGAAGAGCTACAGCGAAATGGAACTGCAGCTATTTCTGGAAGAGTGCCACCCGGAAGAGACCGAAGCACATCACTCGTGGAGTAACGACTCCAGCGTGTCTGGTGAGCGGCGTTTTAATCAGTGAATTGCTCAACAACCTCCATGCCGCATCTCCTTGTGAAAGCCACTGAGTTCTCCGCCGTGTCTTCCAAGGTTTAGCTCCATGCGCAGGGAGTTTCTTCAGGAGTCGAATTGAACTGGTGGAATTGAATCTCAATATGGTTCTTGAAGAGTTTACTCCAGCAGATAATTTAATTCCCATTTAGAATCATTTTCATCAGATACAGAACCCGTTAATCATCCGATGCAGAACTGGATCAGACAAAACCTTAACGCAAACAATAAATATAAAAAATATATAATAGGCAATAGCCCTTCACAGCGCAAAAAGAGCCATTACCCAAAAAGTTGCATAATAAATATTGTATCTATTTTAAGGCCACACAGTGTTGCCATCTACACGGAACGTGCTGCATTATTGCCAATTATGCTCGTGCACCACTGCCAATGCAGCAGTAGCAGCTTCAAATAACCTTTAGTTGCAGATGGGACGAGGGTCCTGTACCGAATGAGACAATTTGTTCCCCGTTAGGCTGACAAACAAAATCCGTCTGCATTTTGCTCGGCATTTCCCTGACACCTCTCTTCGACGATGACGCCACACCTCCCGCGTTGCTTTCCATCGACGTCGCCATAGAGACCGGGAGTCCGGCCGCCACCGGAGAACTCTGGCGCAGGATTTTGAAGTGCAGACGGGTGTCCTCCTTCCTGCTGGACACCGTGGTTTACCTGTGCTACGTGGTGGTGCTGCTGGCCTTGACGTATGGCGCCAGCGGCGGCAGCACCCGGGAGGCCTTCCGTATGAAGGATTCCCTGGAGGTGTTTTCCATGACGGACGTGGACAAGGTCAGGCTGCGCTTTTGTTGTTATTTTTCACAACATAATATATACTACAACAAAAACCAATCTGGCCCCTCCTGGGCCGTGCTGAACTGGCTCAGCAGGCCGAAAAACCCTCATGCTTGGACCAAGTGGGTGTCAGACCCATCAGGTTGTTATTTTGCAAATTTAATTATTATTTTAATGATTGAATAGTTTACCAAAATCAAATAATTACTGATTTCATGTAAAAACATCTCAAGAATTTAAATCCACTTTTAAGAGGTGGCCGGGTGGTTCCGAGGTCAGAGCACTGAGTTGGTGACGATGAGAACTGGGGTTCGAATTGGGTTTTAAGCTGCCCATATAGTGAGCCAAACAAATTAGTTGGTGATTCTGCTGCTGCAGTGATGCACAAGCACAAATATCAAAACGTGTGTCAATAACACTATGGCCTTAAATTAAAAAGTAAACAATAGGCATTCTGTGCATTGCCCCTTCTCTATAGCACGCAAAGGCCAGAGAGGTCACCTCTCCCGTGAAGGGCCATTGCCCGAGAACGTTGACAAGTATAAACTCTTCAGTTTAACGGAGAGTTGACAAATGTTTTTCAAATGAAAACATGAGTTTTCACACTTTCTCAGGCCACTCTGCTGTGTATTCCCAAAACAAACCAATATTTATGATGGGACTTGATGGATATGTCGTGAGTTGATATAAGCCCAGTTACCAAAACATTCGTTTTGCACTCCATTTGTCTAAGTTCCAGCTCTGAGAATAACAAAAATAGTTTTGCTGTCATATGATGAACATTACTTTCTGTATATTTTGGCTTTTTCGGTAAAGTCACGTAGATAGAATAAAAAAAATATAGTGAATAAAAAATAATACAAATATCACGACGTTTCGATCGCAACACAAGCAATCGTCATCAGGATTGTGTTGCGATCGAAACGTCGTGATATTTGTCTTATTTTGTATTCACTTTATTTTCATTATTTTATTGTTCGTTCTACATGACTTTACCGAAAGACTCAAACAATATGAATTCCTGCAGTCACAAAAGCTTTAAGTCAAGAATTACTTTATGTAGCAGGGCAGGTGGGGAAAGCGCTGCCCTCTAGTGCAGATAAGAGGTCACTTGAAGTAATTTCAGAGGTAGCTCTATGATATCTACTTCCATGAGCCATTCTCGAACACCGGGTATTCCACGACTCCGTCATTATGCCAATATGACGGCTAGGAAAAAATTGGGGACAGTAGTAAATTATCAAAAAATGTATATTACCATACAAACGGTATTGCAGCATAACTATTGGACGTAATTTACTTGGGTTAGTCATCAGCCAGAGCCTATCCACTTCTGGATGGAGGCCTCCCCACCCCTCATGGTCCAGTGCTGCCATCATCTGACCCCTGCGCATAAACCAATCTCATCACTCCATCTCCACGGCGGTCAAACTCTTGGACGCATTCTATTCTGACCTCGGGCTCCCGTCTGTGCGGAGTTTTTTATGTTCTGCCCGTTCTGCCTGGGTTTATTTATAGCTTCTCTGGTGTCCTCCGATAGCGAATCAAAAAGAACAATACGATCTAACCAGTCTTGGCCAATCATTCCAATGCTAAACACGTACTTACAAATCACACAAGTGAGATCACTCACAACAGCAACATTTCCCCAAACCTAGCAGGGCCCTCCGGTGAGGCTTTCCTTGGTAAACAAGCGTAACAAATAAATAAATAATCGTTTCCGTCACCGGTGTTTTCCATCGGAAGTCATCACGTCGAGCGATGCGTCCTGACCAATTCCATTGTCGATATGACGTCTCCGACTTGTCTCGCAGTTCTTACTAAAAACACCAGGTGTTACCACTAGGGTTGGTGATGCTTCTGCTACTGCCACCACCTTGTATTACTGGGCTCTCAGTTGAGGCTTGGCTCCCTCTCATCACTCCACCATTCCATTCACTCAGAGCTCACAATGATTCGAGTTCGGCTGCTGCATCTGCACACCCGCCCAGCGTGCTGTGACTCTCCTCATACCCATGGCGACGGTTCTTTTATTCGCTCCATCCGGTTCACTTCGCCTCGCACTCCTCTCTCCGACCGTTCATCACATTTTTGGTGCAGTATTCTGGCTCCCTGCCCGACAGCGAGGTTGATTAATCTTGGGAATTTTAGCTTTTTATGCATTATTTCTGCTTGCATTTCCGACGTGTTCCGATGTTGCCTGTTCCTCCATATGAATCACTTTGATGTTTTGGTTCTTTGCAGATGCACCAGGGATCTCCCTTGCAAGCTAGCAGGGTGCTGTGTACGCAGTCCTCCTCCCAACTCCCCCAGTCTACTCTATCCCCCCCTCCCTCCCCCCAATTGTCTGACTGGCTGCCCCGCCCATGCTGTTTACGCTGTCTAAGCTCTCCTCCCCCCAACTCTCGTCCCCCACCCACTCACTTTGGAAACCCTTATAAGCAGTTGCATTTGGAGGCTATTCTCTCCGCCTGATGAAGACCGATCGAAACGTCGTGGGTTTTTAACATTTTATTTTATTTTTTTTATTTTTTTTTCTATCAATGTGACTCAATATGGCTAAATAGGATTTTCCGTGTAAAAAATAAACATTGAATTGAAAGCATTGAACGAAACTCTGTTCGCTGATCCATGCGCTCCTATTAGTCTCCACGTGAAATGCTAAGCTCGCATCGGTCCATGCTTCCCTTTGCATCTTTCAGCTTTTGTTCCATTTCCTTTATCAGTGCCAATGTTTCTAATCCATGAGCCGCAGCTGGCAGTAGGCACCAATTGAAAAAGTTCTTCTACAGACACATCGGTGCGATCTTACCATTAGCTTTCCCAGGGAATTCTAGATTTGAAGCTTTCGTGACTGCAAGGATTCATATTCTTAGGTTTTTTCGGTAAAGTCACGTAGGTAAAATAAATAAATTAATAAAAGTAAAATAAAAAAATAGAATTAAGACATGTACATCGGGCCCTCAGGATGAACGGATACTCTGACCGCACCATCCGCCAAGCTGTTTCTCCCACCATACAGAAACAGCCACATGAAACTCCGATCAAAACTATCACGTTGCCATACATAGCAAGCATGGCCAAAAAGATCTCCAAAATTCTAAACAAACATAAGATCCAAGTCCGATTCAGTACAGTACATAAAATCCGTGATCTAATTCCATCTGTGAAAGATGTCATTCCTGACTTACAATACCCTGGAATCTACAAACGGAGTTGCAGTTGTGGTGATTGCTACATTGGAGAAACGAAACGTCATATCTCTGATCGTGTCCGCGAGCATAAGTCAGATCTGAAACACGGCAAAACTGATTCTTCCGCCGTTGCCGATCATTACTACAACGCTGTGGGCTCTGATGAAATTGTCTTTTCCGAGACCAAGGTGCTCTGCAAACCTCCTGGCTACCATCAAAGGTTTGTACACGAAGCCATCCAAATATACAAACACAGACATAATTTCAACCGTGATGATGGGTACAAACTTAGTAATCATTGGAAAGATGTTATTAACTATGCAAAAAAGATTTAACTACACATATTTGGACCATCTTATTTGACAGGCACTATTCTTCAGTTACCGTATAGTTTATTCTTCTTTCACACATTGGTTTTCCTACTTTAAGTTTTACCACACATATTTGGCAAATCTAGAATTAATCCCAGCAACGTAGCAAAGTGCTGTTTCATCTACATAACAAAGGCTCAGTCCCATTCACAGCAGCCGCACCTTTACATCAGCCGCACCTTAACAACTCTTAGAACCTCCCAGTTCAACCAGTCTACACAACAAAGACTCATTCCTAGCAGCGGTTTCAGCCGCACCACCTCTACATAACAAAAGGCTCAGTCCCATTTACACGCACCTTTACATCAGCCGCACCTTAACAACTCTTGGAACCTCCGAGTTCAACCAGTCTACACAACAAAGGCTCATTCCTAGCAGCGTGCTTCAGCCGCACCGAACCTCACAATAATATCCAGGGGCCTACCTTGGCTCCTCCCACCCTCAACCAGTATATATACAAGGACTGTTTTCTTGGAATTTCTCTTACTTGATACCGCTATCGTGCTGTGACGGTTCCACCTGAAGACGGAAGCTTGTGTTGCCTCCGAAACGTCGTGATTTTTATTTTATTTTACTTTTATTAATTTAATTTTTTTTTACCTACGTGACTTTACCGAAAAAACCTAAGAATACTTTCCCAGGGAACTCCATCCTGCGCCCATGAGTGTCACTCAAATCCATCTCCCGTTTTGCATGAATGTGGCAAGAGCTCGGGGTGCTCCTATGGTGGGCAGGGAGTCACACCTCACTCATGTTGAGAGGCTGCAACCTGTAGAAGTCCCTGGCGGATTGCCGTGATGCTACCGAAATCAGGACTGCGGATCGTGAGAATTGCCCAGCAATGATGACCACAAATTCCTCATCGGCCGTGAAAACGTCACCTCGCTTGTGGCCCCTCTGCAAGCAACGACATGTCGTTGTCTTGGGAAAACAAGCGTAGTAATAACAGGGCTCAGGGTTTACGGATAGGGTCTTGGGTTAGGCTAATGGGTCGAGGTTAGGCTTAGGCACAGTGGTACCTAAAACTGCATTTCTTGCCATCGATCGGAGCGGACAGTAGCATCAACCAGGTTTAGCACGCACACACACACAGGTTTAGCGCACACACAGGTTTAGCGCACACACAGGTTTAGCGCACACACACACGCAGATTTAGCACGAACACACAGGTTTAGCACACACACACAGGTTTAGCACACACACACACAGGTTTAGCACACACACACACAGGATTAGCACACACACACACACACACAGGTTTAGCGCACACACACGTTTAGCGCGCACACACACGTTTAGCGCGCACACACACGTTTAGCGCGCATACACACGATTAGCGCACACACACACACATACAGGTCTAGCACACACACAAATGTCGGCGAAGCAGAGGGGATCTCTAGCACCACATGAGGCCATGCATGTGGTCTATGAACTCCTGGGCTCGGCTGCTCGAGTCCTCCTGCTGCTCCTCGCGGTGCTGCTGGAGGATGGCTTTGGCGATGCGTGCGCTGGCTGCCTGCCCGCCAGCGAGGTTCACGGCATGCGGACCCACCTACCGCCGGCACGGTATACAACGTTAACAGCATTCTCATCTGCTAAATAACCATGAATGATTTTACGGCCCTTAATGGAGGTCCACACCTGAGCCATCCAGTTGCATAAATTGGTTACCTGGAACAGAATCACTTATGTGTGGACGTCTCCACAATCGATTGCTCAAAGGAAGAGCCAGACTCGACTCTCAAGCGTCGATCATCTGACCGATTTGTAGCAATGCAGTTCACGTGCTGCGCGCGTGAACTCCTTGCTCTGCAACTAATCACTCAGTTGTGGACAAAGCAGTTGCAGGCCATAAAGAGCAATCATCACCCCCTTCCTGACAGACTAATACTCGATTGCAGACCAGGTGCTGAGGCACCTTGTGAAACGTAGGGACATCTGCTGCCACTGGGGGTGCCCTTTCAATTGTGTTGAAATGAGATGTGAAGTGCTATTGAGATGCCCTGGCATAAAGGAGGTCGCATTCTCATTATCGGTGGCCAAAAGGCTCAAGGGTCGCAGTAATGAGTCAGCACCACTGAGACCCTTTGGGTTTGAACGTGAGCTTTAGCCGCCCGTGATTGCAACAGTTTCTCAAGAGTAGCGAGTTGACGTTCTCAGTCCAGCAGATGCTTATATTGCCAAAACTCCCAGCTCTGGCGAATTAAAAATTGGTTTTGTCCGTCACAATACAAATATTCGTATATAGCAAGGCATGCAAAACATTGTAGATAACAGCTCATAAGGGGAACGCAGATGTAGTTACGTGGTATCTAATTCCGTGGATCGTTCTGTAACAAAGAGGTGGCTGCACCGCTTTGCGCGAGTCCTGATTGGACACTCGAGGTGCGCCTATCCTGGCACAAGTGCTGCGGTAACGTTGCCGTAACTTAGTGGCAAACAGCGGTTGTTGTATTGTCGCGTGCCAGGGTCTCACTTTGAGTGCCGCGTACTGCCCCATGAGGTAGAGCTCGCAGCCCGTCGCCCAGCGCAGGTCGTCGTCGATGGCTGGCCAGCCTTCCACGAGCTACACACAGCCGAGTGCACCACCGCGATCATGAACACAATGGCACTGTAACAAAGCTACAGCATAATGCTGATGATGGATGCTATATGTTCAGAGGAGTGTACAGACAAGCAGACGCAGTGCTGGATCGGCAGCCCGAAGTGGCGAACACTTTGGAACAATGCGGATGTCCAAAATAAACACTTAATTCGAGACCCAAATATCGCACCTTCTCAATTTCACATTTCTTCTCGAAGACCCTGGTGGAACCACCAACCGCATGAGAATATCAACAGGTGGATGCACACATCTCCTTCATGAATAGAAAATTAAAGACAAGCCACAGTAGTGCGATTGTGGCATGCAACCCAAACTGTGGACCATATGGTAAACCACTGCAGTTTGTGCTCATTCAATGGGGGAGGAACAGCAAAGCTCTCGTGGTGGCCAGCAGACATCTGCATTTAGCTTCTAAACACACTGCTGCCATCGTGCGCACGAATACAATCGACTGCAGCATGGTCGGACTCCGGTCTGCAATTGAAGCCCCATTCACTACGAGGATGCTGCTAACTTCCATAACAAGCGGGGTCGGTATTGGCCATTCACCGGCACAGGGAAGTGGCGAAGCATGTTAGCGAGGAGCGGATCTTGCGCGACATCGAGCTTGCATCCCGTTGCGAGCCAGATGCGGTCTCCACTCCAAGTCTCTTTGCCCGTGCTCAGCACCACACGCCACCGCTGCTCCTTGTAGGACCATGACGCAGACTCCACCTGCCAGTGACACACGACCCTCCCGGCCGCCATCGTCAAACCTCATAGACGAAGTGAGGTTCGGTCTGGTAACTGACTCGGATCGGTGTAAGTTGTAGCCAAAGGTGCAGCCCTGAAGCATTGTCTTACGCCCTTGCTGATGGAAGGGCCTCTGCTAGAGAGAGCTCGAGATGGAATATTTGGCCTACTTTTCCATGCTGGTCAGATGTCTTGGAAGAGTTGGGGGTACCCACTTTCCCCCACCACACACAATGCTGATTGATGTGTAATTATGTGTGTCTCTACTTGATTCTGTCTCGATGTGAATGTCTGGGCATGCAAGTCACTGTGTTCCATGCATTTTATAGTTGTCCAAGTAAGTCTACGAGTCTCTTTGTGAATCTTTGGATATCTATATTTACCTCTAAGACTCTACGTAAGTTAAGGGTAGAGATGACGGTGCAGCGGTGCAGCGGTGCAATGTCCTACTCGTGCCACTGCTGGTGGAAAAGTCTTCACTTGAGGCAGCTCTTGAGCACTCCCTCCTTAGGCTACTTAATATCATCTTCCACTCTCGCCAGATGCCTTGGATGTAAAACCCACAATTTACCCCACCACGTGACCTGACAATCAACTGTGGTGCACGCATTTGTACTGCTGCGATGGGAGATCGTACCCATGACACCACTGTTTCAGTGTCCAGTATGGCAAGTCCTCGCTTCACGCGTGGTGTTGACGGTGTAACGCGTGGTGCATACCTGTCAACCCCTTATCAGTGCCTACTTTATTACAGACCAATTCAGACCTTATTGGTCACCCTGTACCTTCATAAATCGCAATGTTCATCCTACAAAGTCCCATCACAAGGGAGAAACAAAAACACATTTTTTTTGCCCGTATTGAAATGGCTGTATGCCGTATGGGCCTCAATACTCAATTTCCCTGTACAAGAATAGGGGTAAACCATATTGGTTGACAGGTATGGTGATGTTCACGCCGCAACGCGTGGCCTTCACACCGCAACGCGTGGCGTTCACATCGTCACACGTGGCGTTCACACCATAATGTGTTTTCGCGACAACACGGTTCTTCGAGAACAGAACCCTTTTCATACAATGCGGGACGCCCCTCGTTACAACGTGGTTTCTGAGCGCTTGACGACAAACTACTTTCTTGATCTGCGCGGCTGCGCGGCTGAGCGGTACGTTACAGTTTGCGGAATGATACAGTAACGTGGCGGCGTACCCTCAGTTATCTTACTGCATGTGCATATATCTTGTCAAACTATCGTTACATTACTTATGGGGTAATTGTTTGTGTTTGATACGTTTGCTTAATACAGAACTTTTCAGAAACACATCTATTCCCGTTAAACGAGGACTTACTTTACTTAGATGGATGAAGATTTGAGAATTAAACCTAGCATTCAATCTAGGCTGTTTTTCCTTCTGTAGTGTGTCAATTCAGAGACATTAATAATAGGAGGCATACACGTTAATTCTACACTTCCCACAGTATAGAGAATAACTATATACGGGTCAGGAAAGCCGGCACGCTGCCTGACCCAACACCGACGAGGAGGTGAAGACTTGTGAAGACGACGGGTTCCATTCCCAAACTGCAGCAGCCTCGAACCACAATCGGGGCCTCCCTTTTATCCTCCCCAGCGTGGCCTGGCTCCGCTCTCGGCCAAGCCCCCTTCTGGAACCCACCAGAAGGCTCTGGCTCTGCCCCACATTCCCTATGTCACCTTTACCCTACATCCGTGCCTATCACGTGACCTACTGGCAGACCGGCCACTGTATCCTTAAATGCCCTTCACTGCCAGCAACCGGCGCGACGTGCTCCAGTGGCACACTTCACCTGCCCTGCTGGTAGACCGGGCTATTACATTTATTTTACCAGGTAAGGCCCAGTTAGCGACATATCTATTTTTCAGAAGCGACCTGGCCACAAATGATAGCTCAACGAAGCGGCTTATAATGTGTAGCAGCTAAATACTAAGTGCATGTTGTTCAATGTGAAAGGAAAAACCAGAGGACCCAGAGAAAAATCCATGCGACCAAGATGTCAGGGTCGGGATCGAACCCACGACCTCATTCATACCAGGCAAGGTAGTTAACACCTCGAAATCATGCCGCCACTTCACCTTTCCGGACAGTGGTGGTTCGTGAAGGGTCATACCCAGGAGTGCTTTAGCTATCACCCGCACACCGATGTTAGCAATGGCCGGGAAATAAACTTAGGTTGGCGCTGGGTTCACAACTCAGTGCGCTAACCACTGTCACCGCTTTATCTAAAACATGAGCATATGTGTATTTTAAAAATAAAAAAACACTAATATGGAGCTGGGCAAAAAATCAGATAACTGCCAAGCTAAATCAACAAAGGAATAGAGATCGAGACCGTGGAAGCCCGATGCTTAAGTACCCGGTTTCATCAAGGGCAGCTGATTTCAATAATCAAACCAAAGATTCAATGGTGCCAGCTTGGCTCTCTGACATCTAAACCACCGGTCTCGATAAGGATCAATGTTACTCGACGGATTGATGGTTTGCTACAAGCCCAGTATAACAGCCACATGGATGCACTTGGCAGTGTCAACTGAAGCCAGGACTCTCTCGATGAAACCATCAATTGTGTTTTTCTTGTCATTTCCTCCCCAATTTTATCATGATTATGCCATAGGCTCTAGCACAGCAGTGCGGCCCGCTGTGTTAGAGAACAGCACAGGGTAGTAATAATAATTTACATTTGTAACGGCGGCACGAGGAACCAGACAAGCAGGAAGGCAGTCAAGCTGTGAGCCAGCGCCAAGCTCTGCTGCTAAGACCGCATATCCTCCACATACTAAGGTAAAACATAATTAGTGTTTACATGTGGGAATAAACCAAAGCACCCGGAGAGAACCCACGCATGCCAGGGGAAAACACTCCATTACATACAGATGGATCAGATGCAGTCCACATTTTGCTCTACGGCCTTCTCCTGGCGAGCCAGGCATTGACCCCTTGACGCCCATGGGAAGGAAGTTCTGCAACATTTGCGTGACGCACCGACCCTCGTCTTCAGTGCCGGACTGCAGGCCACGTGCTTAGCCACAACCGCCCAGCTGGCGGACATCCCAGAGCTATCCCTGAGATAATTGCAAGTAGAGGCCGACCGAAACTGAATTTCTAGTTTTGGCCGAAACCGAAAGTAAACCGAAAGTTAAAAATTGACTTTCGGCCAAAACCCGAAAGTTAAAAATTGACTTTCGGCCAAAACCGAAACAATGCCAAACGAGGCCATTTGCCAACTTTCGGCGCCGAAACCGAAACCGAATTTCGGTCGGCCTCTAATTGTAAATGACCTCTGGGGCAGCACTTTCCTATGTTGCACGACAGTCAAACCAATATTGCAATTTTCAGACCTGTAGTTCACCAAGTTGACCAGAGAGACACATTTAATGTGAAGCGCCAATTCTACTTCACAAATCTATTAACAGTTACAATCCACGCGCAACTCCCACACCCACGCACCTGGCCATCAAAGCGTCGACTGTCACTGATTCATCGTGATGTACTTCTTTCACACCTTATGTAGCCAACTATGCTTATCAGAGGTTACAGCAAGACCCACATGCCCGGGCACGCACCTGGCAGTAAGCACGCAGTGAGACGATGCCCGCCTCAATGAGCGGGCGGATCTGCCCGTAGGCCTCGGGCGTGACCGCTCCGCCCTTGCGTGCCTGGCGGATCATGTCGAGGCGGCGGCGAGGGCCGCGCTCCGCATAGAACTGGCGCAGGAAGGGCAACCCGTCGAGACGCACGCCGTGCTCGCGGTGAGCATAGCGCCCCACCAGCGTCTCCACATCGCCCACGTCGAACTGCTTCACCTGCAAATATGGGGACAGGGAAGACGAGGGTAAGAGGCGTGTCCGATTTGACAGACGAACGGGAGACGAGGCCGCGACACAAATCACAGAAATGCAAAAGCAGATCAATAAATGGATGCACATGTTTCTTAATACTGTACCGACAGAAAGTTCAACAGATGGGATTAGAGACACTGTACGGACTGTGCAGAAAAGCAGGCTTGTGCACGACATGCCACGAGAAGGGACAATGGCTGGTGGCTACACAGTAGCAGCCAAAGAAGGGAACATATCAGGGAAGATTTTCAACTTTTGAGATGGAGCGATTCTACTCTATTATCGCGTATGTCAGTAATATGTACAGGAACTAAATACCAATGTTGAAGTCTGATAGCCACAAGAGGGCTTCAGGAGAGAGCCTGTGTAGTTTTACCATCCTACTGTTGAATGAGCGCAGACTAAAGTGGTTTACTACATGGTCTAAAGTTCATAGCCACAATCGCAAAGCAGCGATGAAATCTTACACAGGAAGATGATCGTGACTGAGCCTAATTCTGAAGATGGTCTACGTGGGCTAAAGTGCTGATATTTGGCAGAGATAAAATAAAGGTGTAGTTCTAGATTTGAAGCTTTCGTGACTGCAAGGATTCATATTCTTAGGTTTTTTCGGTAAAGTCACGTAGGTAAAACATTAAATTAATAAAAGTAAAATAAAATAAAAAATAAAAATCACGACGTTTCGGAGGCAACACAAGCTTCCGTCTTCAGGTGGAACCGTCACAGCCACGACAGCTGTATCAAGTAAATGAGAGATTGCAGGAGCTACCACTCCGTTTATATAATGGTTGGAGGGGGGGGGGAAGGGCCAAGTAAAGCACACTTTTTATTCATATGGTAAGGTGAGGCTTAAGAGGGTGAGCCTTTGTTATGGAGAGGTACGGTTTGTGACTCAACCTGTGACAAGGAGACAACAACTAAACATGGTAAACCTGTAACAGTTGTCTGTCAAATAAGATTGGCCAAATAAGTGTAGTTAAATCTTTTTTGCATGGTTAATCACATCTTTCCAATGATTACTCAGCTTGTAACCATCATCACGGTTGAAATTATGTCGGTGTTTGTATATTTGTATGGCTTCGTGTACAAACCTTTGATTGTAGCCCATAGGTACCCCTATGGGCTCCCCCTTGTCACCAGTTATAGCTAACATGTTCATGGAAAAGTTTGAATCAGACGCCATCCAGACATCCACCCTGCGTCCTTCCCTGTGGGAGAGGTATGTGGATGACACTTTCGTCATCTGGCCACATGGCCTCCCAGCATTGAACCACTTCTCGGACCACATAAATTCTAGACACCCATCCATCAGATTCACCATGGAAGTGGAGAAAGACGGTAAACTACCATTCTTGGATATTCTGTTTGAGAGGAGGCCTGACGGATCCTTGGGACATTCTGTCTACAGGAAAGCCACCCATACAGATTCCTACTTGAAACCGGATTCCCACCACCACCCATCTCAAAAGAATTCTCTCATCAAAACGCTATACCACAGAGCCCATGGCATTTCTGACCAACACCACCTGGCCGGTGAATTAAGACATGTACATCGGGCCCTCAGGATGAACGGATACTCTGACCGCACTATCCGCCAAGCTGTTTCTCCCACCACACAGAAACAGCCACTTGAAACTCCGACCAAAACTATCACGTTACCATACATAGCAGGCGTGACCAAAAAGATCTCCAAAATTCTAAACAAACATAAGATCCAAGTCCGATTCAGTACAGTGCATAAAATCCGTGATCTGATTCCATCTGTGAAGGATTTCGTTCCTGACTCACAGTATCCTGGAGTCTACAAATTGAGTTGCATTTGTGGTGATTGCTACATTGGAGAAACGAAACGTCATGTTTCTGATCGTGTCCGCGAGCACAAGTCAGATCTGAAACACGGCAGAAGTGATTCTTCGGCCGTTGCCGATCATTGCTACAACTCGGTGGGCTCTCATGAAATTGTCTTTTCCGAGACCAAGGTTCTCTGCAAACCTCCTGGCTACCATCAAAGGTTTGTACACGAAGCCATACAAATATACAAACACAGACATAATTTCAACCGTGATGATGGTTACAAACTGAGTAATCATTGGAAAGATGTGATTAACCATGCAAAAAAGATTTAACTACACTTATTTGGCCAATCTTATTTGACAGACAACTGTTACAGGTTTACCATGTTTAGTTGTTGTCTCCTTGTCACAGGTTGAGTCACAAACCATACCTCTCCATAACAAAGGCTCACCCTCTTAAGCCTCACCTTACCATATGAATAAAAAGTGTGCTTTACTTGGCCCTTTCCCCCCCCCTCTCCAACCATTATATAAACGGAGTGGTAGCTCCTGCAATCTCTCATTTACTTGATACAGCTGTCATGGCTGTGACGGTTCCACCTGAAGACGGAAGCTTGTGTTGCCTCCGAAACGTCGTGATTTTAATTTTTTATTTTATTTTACTTTTATTAATTTTAATGTTTTACCTACGTGACTTTACCGAAAAAACCTAAGAATATAAAGGTGTAGTGTTGTTAATACAGTCACTACTGTTAGTACTGTCTACGCTCCGGAAGTGTTACCGAGCGCCGGAAGCTGGAGGGACACGTCATGGTGAGCCAGGGACTCCTGATTGGCTGAAGAGTGATCGTGGCCGACCCGAGGGGGAGACGACGGCCAGGGGATAAAGGGAAGGGGGGCCCGAGGGGGTTCGTGGCTCGTCTCGGGGAGGAGTGCTGGGGTTCCAGGCTCTTCGTGCTCCGCTCTGGGGGCTTCGTCTTGGCATCGGGGATCAGCAGCGTGTGTGCTGACTGACCCGTCCGTTGATGGCTAAACCGCTCTCACATAGCGATAGCATAGCAACACATAACTATAGTACCCGAGGCAGTTACATAACATTTCGATATTTTGCTAGGTTATTAAATTAGTGTGTTCTTTCTCCCTCTCTCCTAATGTTCAAGCCTGCGTACTTTACAACGCGTTCTTCGTACTCATTGACATGTTAATTTTTTCTCTAACCCCTCCCTCTCTCTGCCTTCGCCCCCCTCTGTCTATTTAAGGCAACGCCACAGAGACGATCTCCCTCTCTGTACCTGTGTTACCCTCTCTATGTATCTTGGTGATATGTCTGCTTATATGTCTGTCTATAGTTTTCTGGTTGGATTTTTTGTTGCCATTTCATTTATACCTGATGATGATTGCTTGTGTTGCAATCGAAACATCGTATGCTATTATTTAATTTATTATTTTATCTTTATACGTGACTTTACCGAAAGAACCAAAGAATAGTGTTACCCCGTTGGGATCTTATATATAAAAGTGTTGACTCCAAGATTAGTGTGCCTCTGTACACCACACTACAACTGGTGTCAGATTGAAACAAATAGTTTGCGTTAGGCTACAGCGAGTATGTTGACTAGGCGGAAGATGCTCAACAAGTCGTCTTCAGACGAAGAGGAGGATGAGGGTGTCATCCCTCAGACGGCCCCGGGTGCTGGAGCCCGAGAGGGAGCATGGGGACGTCCTGCCAGCGGCGCAGCGTCGGGACCCGGAGCTTGCTTCGCCGCCGCCGCCAGGAGGAGAGCGTCGGGCAGGCTACGGACAACGGGACGCCGACACCACATTTCCCGCGCGCGGGAAACGCTGTCGCAACTCTCGCCGCCGTCCTACAGGCCGAGACGCCGCGTCTGTGGACCTCTACACATGCTGCTTCCCGCGTGCGGGAAACTACAGATGCGAGCGCTGCACGGGAGCCGCCAATTTTTCAAAAGCGCAGGAAGACGCTCCTACCAAATCGGACCTCTCGCCACCAGAGCTGATCCCCGCCGCCCACGGGTTGAAGTCGAGACCCCCCATGTCCAGGAGTTCGCGGCGGTGGGTGGCGACTCGGAGTCATTTCGCCGCCGCTTCATCGCAGCCTGCAAGCTCGCGGAGTAGGCGGAGGAGGCGCTGCAGGCACTGCCCATGGCACTCGACGATGACGCGCTGGTGGCGTTCGATGCAATCCACGACACCAAAAAGGCAACCCTGACCCAAGCCCTGGCACAGATGGGGGCGATCTTTGCCCCACCGTCCACCAAGCGCCACAGATTTGCAACGCGTAGGCGAGGGGAGACTGAGGTGCCTCTCGCCTACCGCATCACACTCCAGGCGCTTGCGAAGTCGGCGTTTCCCGACATGGACAAGGTGGGGCGGGATTTCCTCATCTTGGAGAAACTACTGTCGCTGGCCCAGGAGCTTTAGGTCGTTCTGCCCGCCATAGAGGACGACGACCCGACATCCCTCAAGATCGCTCGGTGCCTGGAGGCACATCTAAACATCCGGCGGCAAGCCAGCATTGTGGCGAGCACGGGACCGTCCACGGAGGTGGGAGCAACCGCGGCCAAGCAGCACCTGCAGGCCGCTGTTGCTCGTCCCGCCACACAGTGGACGAGGGCCGAGGGAGACTGTCAGGTCGGGAGAGATGGCCCGATCCGGTGTTTCAAGTGCAACCTGCCGTGGGGTGCCGCGCTCCACAAGGAAGAGCCTCCACATCGGCGCAATCGGCGGATCGTCGCTCCTTCACTTCGCTGGGTCCTCAGGCAAGTCGCGGTGCACTTAACACACAGCCCTCTATTGCATCTCACCCATCGGATTTGGAGTCGTGTGCCGGGGATTTTTGTCGGGGTTCGTCGCGTACTGATCGGGTCCTTGCGGGCGACGGTTGGACGCGGCGTCCCATGCAACTATCGGCTCTGGCACGCCGCATAATCGTTGCAGCGGCAAGATCATCGGCCATTATCGGGACCGTCGTGGGGGTCGACGTGCGCATTCTGGTTGATACGGGTGCATCAGCAACTGTCATTTCGGAAGTTACTTTTGATAGCTTGCCGCCTAAATCGCGCACCATTTCGCCACCAACGGACAGTCCTTGGGGATTATTGGCCAATTATCAGCGACAGTATGTATTGGCGACATTCAATTGATGGGCCCGATCCTCGTTTTTAAACCCCTAGCCGTACCCTGCCTGCTCGGGAAGGATTTTCTCGGAAAAATGCCACTAAAAATCCTGGTGGATCAGGGATGCATAGAGTTACCATCTGGCCGCCGAATGGCATTTTTGTCATCGGCCACTCTATTTCGCACAGCGAACGCATCGGTCCTGGCTATGGCCAATCAATCTATTAAAATTCCCCCCGGTGCACAGATGCTCATCCCCTTACGCCTGAAAAAACAACTCAACCCCAATTCGATCAAAGGGAGAATGATATTAGCCCCCTCTACCAAGGCGATCCGTGGCCATAATTTGCTGTACGCGCAGACGTTGGTGGCAGGCGATCAAAAACCCTTCATCCAAGTTTTGAATGTCGGTTCTGAGGCATCCGTGATACAAGAGGGCACCGTATTGGCTCACGCATCTTCCGCGTGTTATCAGGGGGAAAATTCTGAGACCATGGGTGTTGCTGCGTCTGTGGGGCAGGGAGAAAATGCGCGCAAGAGTGAGGATGGGGATGAGTCGTGGTTGGACAAGCTCTGCGTCGAGAGCAATGATTTATCTGTACCACAGACTCGAGTTACGCGCCCTTTTGAAGGAGTTCTCCGACGTTTTTAGCAAAACGAAATTCGATATTGGCTGCACGCCGCTTTTACACCACCACATCGATACGGGAGACTCCGCCCCCATTCGGCAAAACCTGTATCGCTTGAGTCCTACGGAGAAGGACCATGTAGGCCACGCGGTGGGCGAGATGTTGGCCGCTGATATTATTTATCCGTCCAATAGTCCGTGGGGGGCGCCCATTGTGCTTGTTAAAAAGTAGGACGGGAGTTTGAGATTTTGCGTGGATTTCCGCAAACTCAACAAATTCTCCGTGGCTGATGCGTATCCGCTCCCATAGATGGACAACTCGTTGGATGCTTTGTCAGGGGCGCGATTCTTCTCCACATTGAATTTGCTGTCGGGATTTTGGCAGTTGCCCTTGGACGACAGCTCTAGACCAAATACTGTGTTCCGCACACACCAAGGGCTCTTTGAGTTTAACTGGCTCCCGATGGGATTACACTCAGCCCCGGCCACTTTTCAGCGCCTGATGGAATTGGTATTGCCGGACCTACAATGGGACGTGTGCTTGATTTAGCTCGACGACGTTATTGTCTTTGGACGTACATTTAAGGAGCACCTACAGAGGTTGCGGGTAGTTTTTCTCAAAATGCAGGCAGCAAAACTTAATTTCAAACCACAGAAATGTCATCTTTTGCAAAGAGTGGTCTGATACCTAGGCCATATCGTTGGAAAATCCGGGATATCGACGGACCCAGACAAAACTGCGTGCGTGCGTACGTGGCCACGTGAAGTGCGTAGTTTTGTCGGGTTCACCTCATAATTATTGTCCCCGGGTTTGCCACGATTGCTAAGCCTCTCCATGTTCTCACGGCCAAAGGACAGAAATTTCAGTGGGGAAAGGAGGCGGCTGCGTTTACCACGCTCCGAGACGGCCTGGTCAATGCGCCTCCGCTGCGGTACCGATTTTTCTCTACCTTTCATCCTCGACACGGACACCAGCAACACGGGTATTGGCACTGTATTATCGCAGGTCATAGGAGGAGTCGAGTGTGTGGTTGTTTAAGGGAGCAGGGTGCTGTCTCCAGCAGAGCAGCGCTAATGCGTTACGCGCTGAGAGTTGCTGCCAATAGTTTACTTCGTCCAGCAAATATCATCCCTACCTCTATGGATGCAAATTTGAGGTGCGCTCCAATCTTGCGGCTCTGCAGTACGAGCTGCGTGTTGAAAAACCGTCAGGTCAGCTTCCCCGTTGGCTTGACGTCCTTCAGGACTATGTATTCGTAGTTTCCTATAGGAAAGGCGTTCGGCACATAAACGCTGACGCACTGTCACGATTGCCACCCAGTGCACATGCATTTCGGGCGCGGGACGATGCAAACCTGCTGGTACAGTACCGCCCCGGTCTGTCGTTGCTGCAGCTGACACTGCACACATCAACATGGCTGATATGCGGGATCACATGCTCGGTCTCACCAACACCGAGTGGAGGTGACTCCAGGTGGAGGACACCTCTCTACTCCCAATCAGACGCCGTGTTAAGGATTCCGAGGATGGCGGCAAACTGCGGGTCTTATCCTCGGTGATCCTCCGGGAGGGCCTACTCATGAAATGGGACAGGAAACTGCAAAAACACAATGTGGTCGTTCACACCATTTTGCGGGGCAAATTGACCTGGGTGACACACGAACGGTTGATGCACCTTGGGGTCCAAAAGACCTTCGCCTCAACTTTTTCTGGCCTGGGATGGCAGATGTGCAAAATATGTTGAGGGGATGTACTGAATGCGCTCGCCGAAAAATGGGTTGTCCCCCATTGCAATCGATTTCAGTGTCCCAGGTGAATGAGCTCGTCGCTCTCGACATGCTCGGTCCCTTTCCCACCACACCACGGGGAAATAAATATTTGTTGGTGGGTGTGGAATATCTGTCACGGTGGCCAATGACCTGGCCGGTGCCGGATCAGTCGGCTGCGACCATCGCGGACGTTTTCCTCCACGGGTACATCTTGGATAAGGGAGCCCCGGAATGCCTTCTCACAGATCAGGGCCAAAATTTTTAATCTAAATTGCTCAAAGAAGTGTCTGACCGGTTGGGTACCAAGAAGGGCTGCACCTCGCCCGATCACCCGCAAACTGACGGCATGGTGGAACGCCTCAACAGGACCCTGACATCAATGTTATGTCAGCAGGTTAATGCGGAACACACCGACTGGGACTTGCACGTCCCTGGTGTTCTTGCTGCGTACCAGTTGGCCCCTCACGCTTCCACCGGGTTGGCTGGATATTATAAAGGGGGGGTAGTATAGTGTCGTTAATATAGCCACTACTGTAAGTACTTTCTACGCTCCGGAAGTGCTACTAAGCGCCGGAAGCTGGAGGGACACGTCATGGTGAGCCAGGGACTCCTAATTGGCTGAAGTGTGGACGTGGCCCACCCGAGGGGGAGGCGACGGCCAGGGGATAAAGGGAGGGGGGGCCCGAGGGGGTTCGTGGCTCGTCTGGGGGATCGGTGCTGGGGTTCCAGGCTCTTCTTGCTCTGCTCTGGGGGCTTCGTTTTGGCATCGGGGATCAGCAGCGTGTGTGCTGGCTGACCCGTCCGTTGATGGCTAAACCGCTCTCACATAGCAATAGCATAGCAACACATAACTATAGAACCCGAGGCAGTTAGTGTTACCCCGTTGGGATTTATTAATAAAAGTGTTGCCTCCAAGTTTAGTGTGCGTGTGCCTCTGTACACATTACAAAGGTAAGAAAAGTATATGAAAGAAAAGTAGACTTAGGCATGACACATTGCAAGAAGGGCTGATGGTCAGAGACACAGCGTTGAGATCAGCTGGTTTGCAAGGAGCTAGAATGTTGCATGGTAGATCATGTGAGATGGTGGCAGTTCAGGGAGATCTTCTTTCAGCAGTGGATAGATCATGGCCGAAGACATCCTATGAGCAGAACCCCTGCATATGCGGAGGGTGCAGTGCACACCTGCAGGTGTTTGCGCATGACCCAGGTGACGCTGCTGGCACCCGCCTCCACGGCCAGCAGGACCATGTGGGCACTGCTGAGGCCTCCACCTACCACCAGCACTTGCTCGTTCGGCTCGCTCACCACGTTCGCCACTGGGGTAGGGGGGAGGGAGGGGCCGCGTACAGCAGGGGTGCTCATCAGCAACAGTCTTCCACACGCAATACAAATATCCCCTGTTTAGCCTTCAACAGGCTGTCGGGAAAAATGCTATTAGCGAGCACATATTAACACACAAAGGGGTGGGTGGACAACACTACGCCCAGCCGCATTTGCCTCCCTGGTACTGATGTTTATACATCAGATTAGGTACTCATGTTTAAGGCTTAATTGACCTCGGGGTGGGCCAGGACCAGTTCATAAACTCTACACTTTTATTGAACGTGAAAGGGAATCAAACTCGGGTCTCTGGGTTCATAGCGCAATGCCACTACTCCCCACTACACAATGCACTCGCACATGCAAATAATATTCATAATATAATATAGCGGAGGCCCTTCCACCCTATGAATTGATTTCAATGGACTCGTCGCTCACGTTCTGCTCACCGGACCCGCCGGCGCGGCTGATGAACTCTGTGGTGTGGAGGAGCCGGTCCTCGGGAAATCGCTCCCCGATGGAGGACACCCAGTCTGGAACCACGGCCATGGCGGCACGTGTCGGGCCAGCCGCCAACACCACGTGGTGGGCGCGCACTGTTGAGCCGCCCTTCAGTGTCACGCGGAAGTAGTCGACGATGGGACCGCCTTTACCACCGCCGGCAGCACCGCCGGCAGCACCGCCGCCACCAGCAACACCAGCAGCAGCCAGGACAGGCAAGATCGCATCCACGGTGCCCGCCGTCACAGCGCCCGCCAGAGAGTAGTGCTCGATCTGGGAGGCAAGAGTGCGGCTAGCATGTGTTACCAACTGGCGGCGAAGTATGGTTAAACAACCAGCATGGTTGAAATATGCTCAAACAAGAAAACAACCGACGTGGTTGTAGTGTGGTAAATCAACCACTATGACGGGCCTGGCTTGACCAAGGCATACATTTAGCCGTGGCTGGACAAAGGGCTGCCATATGTGTGGTGTACATGCAAAGGCCCTTTTGTCAATCCAGAGCTTCCAAATACCATGCGGGTCTCATGAGGGTTATTTCACCGAAACGTCCCATGCTGATCAGTGTGGGCTGGTGAAGCCTGGGAAACATAGACATCAGGATACAGTATAGTATAGGAAACTCTTGAATATTGCAGGGGTTATGTTTTTTGAAAGTGCTGTGAAAGCCAAAACGGAGATGTTAAATATTTAAGCCTTACCTAAATAATGGGGTTCGGTACAAGGCAATCAAAATTAAAACACATCACAATTGAAACAAGTATTGTACTGTATTGCAAAAAAACTAAATAATTTTAATGAACATGTAAAAACCCTATAAAAAATATTCCCAGACAATAGTAGTATAACTACTGAATAAATACTATACTCACTGATGATGATCCAAAACGGGTGTTTGTCCGTGACGGTTAGCATACTGCGCTACGAACCCGGCGACCCGAATTCGATCCCTCTCACTACCAACCACCAGTGAAGATTATCTGAACCGGTTTGGGGCCTTCCCTAGGTCTACTCAACCTTAAACGACCACCTTGGGGAGACAAAGGCGGCCGGTCGTGGTGCTGGCCCTCCATTCCCTCGTTTGCCACGCCGGCCTTCATAGGTGCTCGCTAACAGCACTTTCCCCAACAGTCGGGTTAGGTTATATGGAGGATGTCTTTTTGTCCGCAAGATGCTTGCATAGCAATGATTGAGGTGCGACTGGCTGCCTCACGTCCCTTGGCCACCCCGCACCACGGTACCAGCCACGCAGTACTGTCACATGAGAAGCTTCTCAAGTGACGGTGCTTTTCGAGTGACGGTGCTGTGTGGCTGGTATCACTGGAGAAGCTTCGAGTGATACTTCCGTGTATACCCGTGAAAGGTCAAAACTAACTTCTGCGATAACTAAATTGGTATACATAGAGGTTGCACAATAAAACCGCGAACAATAAACCCGCAAAGGCCAAGGGTTTGCTGTACCATGGATTTTGCTGCGTGTGAAAACGCAGTGGCCCATAGTGTAATAAAGGACTCTTAGGCGATGTTGGTCTCCGTCTGTCCTTTATTGGGTTCTTGTCTCGCACCCCGCGATGTCCCTGGTCGGACCCGCACCTCTTCCGTCGCGTGCTCCCCCGCAAGCCGTTCGAGTCCTCCGCTCTCTCTGCAGCCACACCGCTGCCCGTGTGCCCCGCACACTCTGCAGCCACCCCGCTGCTCCGTGTGACTCCGCACACTCTGCAGCCACTCCGCTGCTCCGTGTGCCCCGCACACTCTGCAGCCACTCTGCTGCTCCGTGTGCCCCGCACACTCTGCAGCCACTCTGCTGCTCCGTGTGCCCCGCACACTCTCCAGCCACTCTGCTGCTCCACGTACACCGCTGGCCGACGGTGCCATGACTCCAACCACGTGGCAATTCGTGCCACTCCTCTGCCAGCACCCCGCGTGGCTTCTCCTATCTTCACTCTCTCTTGACTCCCGATCCCCTTCCGGTTCTCACCCTATATCCTCCTCCTCACATGACCCTGACTCCTCCTCCTCACGTGACCCTGACTCCGCCCCCACTCACCCCGACGACCAGGCTCCACCTCCCCTAATACTCCGGCCCGTGTGAGTGGTGAAGGCAGCGCCCACCCTTTCCTTGCTCGCATTACAATAGCACCTATTACATGTGTAATGACTCTCGGACAACACGAACTGTTGCCTCCGAAACGTCATGATTTTTATTTTATTTTACTTTTATTAATTTTAATGTTTTACCTACGTGACTTTACCGAAAACACCTAAGAATATGAATCCTTGCAGTCACGAAAGCTTCAAATCTAGAACGAACTGTAGAGATTTCTCTCTGCGTCACGCAGATAACTTGGGCCAGGAATGGCACGCAAGTGGCGATGGCGTGAAGACAGCGACGACCCAAGGACAGCGACGGCATGAACAGTCAGCACCGATCATATGGCAGCCCCGAACCTTGCCTCTCGCCTAGTTTTATTCCCGGCATGGCCCTCAACCCGCCCCCGGCCTCGCCGACTTTCTCGAATTCTCTAGCTCATTCCTGAACTTTCCAGATGGATCCGCCTCCGTAATTACCCCTCGTGACCACTGGGCCATGAACTGTTTCCTGCACCCGCACTGTCTCCACATCACCCCCCCCGCCCCGCCTCGAGAAAATCAGCCGTTTCGGCTCATATTGACAGTGTACCGCATCAGGGCCGAAGAACTGCATAAAGAAATAAATAAATGCAAAAAACCAGCGTCCGATGAACATTAGGGCAGACGAACTGCATAAATCCGCTTTAGCGGAATCGTAAACACTTTGACCGGGTCCTTGACGCTGGATGGATTTCTGTGCCTCTCCGGGCAACGGGGGCTTGCACAAAAGCCTTGAAGAGGAAGGCTCATCCCCTGGACTCTTCGGAGGAATTTGACCGGGCTCCAGCCAGCGGTCCATCGTACGTGGCAGCTTCTTGAGGTTCCCCGGACTTCAAGGACTTGGAAACTGTGGGCGGCACAATGCATTTTTCGTGAGGCACCTTTTCCTTCGCAGATTGCTCCGGCTCATCGGATACACCAGACATTGGCCGCACAGGGCTTGGGGGTGAGCTGTCTATAGGGGGATGAACATATGGTTTCAGGCGTGATGGGTGAACGAACCAACAATTTTCACACACTGTGGCCTCCTGACTTACACCACCTCGACGGGACCTTGCCATGGCCGATGTAACTTGGGGAACGTACCCAGCGGCACCTGTGGGAAATGCAACCAGGCCCTGTCCCCGATTGCCCATGGAAGCACGTGCTCAAGCCGCCCCGCGTTCTTTTCGTTAGCAGCTTGCACCTTGGCAGTGTTTTCTCTGGCCGCTTCACGAGCTTCAGAGCTATGATCCAGCGTGACCTGGATCAGGGGAACGGGCATGGCTGCTCTTTTCCTCCCCAAGGCAATACCCAATTGTGCCTCAATGGGGGGTTTGTTTTCCTTCCTGTAGATGAAAAAAAACAGGGAGAATCCCATGGAGGCATGTGGGGCCATCTTGTACGCTGTCAAGACTCCCGCAACGTGCAAATCCCAATCTGTCTGCATCTCATTAACTGCCTGACAGAGCATCGATGTTAAGGTTCTGTGCAGGCGTTCCACCATACCATCTGTTTGGGGATGGTATGACGACGTTCTAATCTTTTTAAACCCAGCACTTCGCACACTTAGCGGAGCAGCTTGGACGAGAAATTCCGATCCTGATCCGTGAGAAGCTGCTCGGGGGCCCCCTTTTATCCATCATGTAGCAGTACAAAAATGCATCGGCTATGGATGCAGCCGTTTGGTCGGGCAATGGTCAAGCCATTGGTCACTGGGAAAAATACTCAACCCCGACTAGGAGAAATTTATTCCCCTTTTGCGAAGCCGGAAAGGGCCCCAGGATGTCAAGCGCAACCAATTCATAAATTTGGGACACCGTGATGGACTGTTTCGATGGCAGCTTGCGGCACGCACAATCAGTGCAACCTTTGATAAAAATGGAAGACATCGTTTGACATTCCCGGCCAATAAAAGTCTCGCTGAAAGGTTAACAAAGTTTTCCGATGCCTGTGGTGCATCAACTTATTTTCGTGCACTGCCTGTGTTAATCTACCTCGCAGGGAGGTGGGGACCATAATGCCTAGATGTTGTAAAACCTCCTGCCACCTCATCAGCAGGCCTTCCTGAAGGACGAACTGGGAGACTCCCTTAGGCCCGGGGTTCATGTGGTCAGTTTCTGCACAGCGTCGCAAGTTCAACATGGAGACATCCGCCATCTGTAGCTGGCCCCATTCAGTATGTGTGAGGCCTAACGTGTTGTGTCCACCCCGGCTGGTGGCGGGTCACTCAAAGCCGCTACAAGCCCCGGTACTTAAACTGCAGGCTGTTTACACCGGCATGCGCCCGACGAGCATGCGCAACGTCTGTTCAGCAGCAAGCGAGATAATGCATTGGCATTAGAGTGCCTCACACCCTTGCGGTAAATTACTCGAAATGAATACTCTTGGGTGTACTTCTAACCAGCGTGAGAACTGGCCAAAAGGTTGGTCCACGCTCAGAGAGTCCTGGAGGGCCACATGGTCCGTGCGGACGACAAAGTCTCTGCCATAAAGATAAGGCCTGTTGGATGAAGTACACTATGGCCAACAGGTCCCTGTGGGTAACAAAGTACCGCTGCTCAGCGGTTGACAGGATACGTCTTCTGTCTGCGATCACCCTTTCCACCCCATTCTTCACCTGGGACACGACAGCCTCTATGTCCATCTCACTAGCATCAGTGCCCAGTATGCACGGCAGGGAAAAATACGTATAGTCAAGAGGATGCGCGTTGTAAAGGCGATCTCGCAGTGCAGCGTACGCGGCCTCCTCCTCCTGGCCCCATTTAAACTTCTGGTTTTTACCCGTCAAGGCATGTAAGAGTTTTGCAACCGTCGCAAACTGCGGAACAAACCTTCGGTAGTACGGCGCAAACCCGACGAAACTGCGTACTTCACCAACCGACTTGGGGGTTGGCCAATCGCATACGCACGCTGTTTTGTCTGGATCCGTAGCTATTCATTTAGCACTAACAATGTGGCCCAAATATCACACTGAGGTTTGTGGCAAATGGAATTCAGCGGGTTTCAATTTGAGATTAGTCCACCGTACCCTGGAGAACACTGCCCGCAACCTCTGCAAATACTCCTCAAATGTGCGGCCAAACACGATATCATCTAAGTAAATGAGGCAGGAGTCCCACTGGAGTCCTGCCAGGACCAACTATAAGTCGTTGGAAAGTGGCCGGTGCCAAATGAAATCCTATCGGGAGACAATTAAACTAGAACAGTCTGGGGTGCTCGGAACGCTGTTTTTCGGTTTGGATAACTCATCCAGGGTCTAACGTGGAAAAGAACCAAGCGCCCGACAATGCGTCCAGGAAATCGTCTATACGTGGCAGCGGGTAAGCGTCTGCCGAGACTTTGTTTAATTTACGGAAGTCAATGCAAACTGTAAGTTTCCATCCTGTTTCTTGACCAACACCACAGGGGCTCCCCAATGGCTGGTTAACGGTGAAATTATATCCGCTGCCAACATTTCCTCCACCGCCTGCTCTACATGTTCCTTTTCGACAGGACTCAACCGATGAGTTCTGCCGAATAGGAGCTGCGTCACCCGTATCGATGTGGTGTTGCAGCAAAGAAGTACGCCCAATATCAAATTATCCTTGACTAAATGTCAGAAAACTCCCTTAGCAACAATTGCAGTTCATTCCGTTGCGCCTGGGATAAATTTGGGTTCTCCTCACACAATTTATCCGCCAATGTCCCATCCGACTCAGCTCTTAGTTGCACCGCGTCTATGACAACCCCCGCGTCAGAGTCGACAACCTCACAACATGCCGATATCACATGAGCCAACACCATACCCACCTATACCACAGCCGTTCCCAGACCTACATGCAGGACCTGTAAAAACGGTTCCTGATTCACCCTAAGGGCTGTCTGTGTCCCCACTAGCGCGAGCCCACGGGTCGCTGTGTTAGATGGTGTAAGGTGGACTCCCGCCTCGGGGTCAGTTAACTGAAGGCGTTTGCAGGAGCACAAGCAAACTAACATTTGCATACCTAGCGGAATCTCTATAGATTCCCTTGCCAAGGCCTGAACTTTAACGTTCGCCACAGTGTTGCTATACAGGGAATCCAAAAATAACAATCGTTGTCCCGACGGCATCTCGAAAGATTCTTGATTCGTCATAATCTTCCAAGGAATCCTGCTAAATAAATCGGTCCCCAAGAGGCAAGGCACCGCCAGCGTCTTCGAAATAAAAACGGACCCCGACATCTCAATTTTCCCCACACTTACGCATGACTCTCTGCCCCACAATGCCCATCCTCCCCGTTAGCCACAACACACGCAAGCCGTATTGGCATAACGCAACGATTCCTTAAGGGCAACAAATTATAAATGACGTCCAAGATAATAGTAGCCAAGGACCGTTTGTCAATCAAGACAAGTACCTCTACAACCCTGGATGGAACAAACTCCTGCCGACGAACCTGCCGCGGCTGCTATCACTCGGCATGCCAATTTCCTCCACTGTGCTAGAATTTGGCCACCCATCTGTGGTCTGAACCCACTGTTCGCGCTCCCCAACCGGGGGGGTGGGGGGGGTGGGAATGACAGAAGGAATGCGTGAAGGCCTAGATGCGCGAGGCGGTGGTGGTTGGGCTGAGCTTCCAGTGTGTCGCGACTTGCCTGTTGGGGATGGGAAGTGGTCGTCGGCGGGATGGGGGATGTCGGCGAGGTTGTCGATGGCTGGGCGTCGTCCTGGCGTCCCTGCACAATGTGTCACGGCTGTCCACACCGGAAACAGGAGATGGAGGGTCCGTGTGGTGGAGGGGTCGCCTCTCCCCTTGGACCTCAACCTCAAGGCCGTCACGAGATGTCCCCTCGATGTCGAGGCCACCCTTGCACCGCTGCCATCTCCCTCCCGAGCTCTGGACCCTCTTCTGCCGGCCTTGCGTCGCTCCTTTTTGACCGGGTGGCCTAAGTGTCGCCTGACTCGGGCTCATCTGACCACGTCATTACCTGGGTCCACCTGTTCATGTTCTCGTGGGCCTGCAGGCATCTGGCCACCCACATGGACATCTGTGTCTCCTCCTCTACGACGGGCAGCACGATCCCCATCTCTTGTGCTAGCACCAACAACTTTTCCATCGTCAGGGAGTCTATTGCCGCTTGATCCATTCGTGAGCACGCTGCCTGCCCAAGCGCCATCAGTGCACTGCGGTAAGCGAGGGGTGTCTCGGCCTCCTCTCACCTTCGCTGTAGGAACTTCCTCTGCGCGTTGGATGGAGGATCAAAGACGGCCAACATCTCTCCGTACGGTTGTTGAAGAGTGGCCCGTTTTTCTGCTGGCATGGTTCGAAACGCTGAGAGAGCATCATCATCGAGAGCCGTCGGTAAGGCCCGCAGAGCATCGTCTTCTGTCCATGCGACGGACAGGTATGCCGCCTCAAATCGGATGAAGGCGGCCCAATCGCCCCCCGCTGCCACGAACTCCCTGATGGGAGGCAACCACCTTGGCCGGTCTGCTGCTCATCCTCTCCTTCGTCCGAGGTCAATGCAGATGGGTTTTTCTTTCTTGAATATCTTGACATACTTCTGACACCAGTTGTAATGACTCTCGGTCAACACGAACTGTAGAGGTTTCTTTATTTCTTATATAGGGCGCTTCACGCAGGTAACTTGGTCAGAGATGACACGTATATAACTTGGTCAGGGATGACGCACAGATAACTTGGGCCAGATATGACGCACAGATAACTTGGGCCAGGGATGGCACGTAAGTGGCGATGGTATGAAGACAGGGACGACACGAAGACAGCAATGGAGTGAAGACAGTGATGGCGTGAAGACAGTCAACCCCGATCCCATGGTAGCCCTTCACTCCACCCCCGGCCACGCCCCCTTTCTCGAAATCTCAAGCCCATTCCCGAACTTCCCAGATGGTTCCCCCTCCGTAATTACCCCTCATGACCACTGGGCCACGTACTGTTCCTGCACCCGCACTGTCTCCACCCACGCACTGTCTCTATACATGGATGGTGATCACCCAATAAAGCATGGTCCAGATTCCAAATCCTGTTTAGCTTCCTAGGTATTACCGGTTGCGTTTTGGTCATCGGCATTAATGCTTATTTGTTACCTTACCAATGCGAAGCACAAGACATTTCATTCGTGTCAACCAAACCTGATAAATAAATGGCATGCTCCCCTGATGTGGCAGGCCGGGACACCAGCTGTGTTGCTCCAACTGTGGAATTCCTGGCTGGCCTGTGTGAGGGGCATCTGTTCTTTCAAGCATTCACCACGCACCACTGCGGGCATCTTCAGAAGTGGATTAATCTCACCTGGTCTCTGCCCTTCAAAGGGGTCTGTTTTTCTTAATGGTCGTTTGTCCAGACAACATATTGTTGCATACTTTATTTGGCCAGGAGATAAAATAAACCCCAATGAGATGAGTAAAACAGCAATGCCTAACTTACAAGTCCAACAAAATAAGACATACAATGCTAGACCAGTGGTAAAGTGCTTAACACGCTGTCTTATGTTGCCTGGTGAAGGCTGACATCATATTCTTGGTTCGTTCGGTAAAGTCACATAGATAGAAAAATAATAATACAAATAAAGTGAATACAAAATAAAAAAATAAAAATAAACACTAATGTAGACTGTGGCTTGGTTCTTAAGTATGGTGAGTGTACTGGCAGTCTATAATGTAGACTGTAGCAATCGTTATTAAGCTGGGTGAGTATACTGGCACTCTATAATGTAGACTATAGCCTGGTTTTAAGCTAGTGAGCATATTGGCAGTCTATAATTTCGACTGTAGCAATGGTTATTAAACCGAGTTAGCGCTATGGCAGTCTATAATGTCGACTTATTCTGGTTCTTTCGGTAATACAAATAAAATAAATTCAATAAAAACAACAAACCATGACGTTTCGATCGCAACACAAGCGGCCGTCATCAGGAAAAGAGGGGTTTAGCCTCTAAAGGAAAACTGTTTATAAAGGTTTAGAGATGGGCGTAACCCAAGTGTGTCAGCAGCATGGGCGGGGCAGCTGTTAATGTAGGAGAAAACAACGGATCCTGCGGCAGGTCTCCATCAATCAAAGGGCCGCCAGGCAATCATTATACCTCGCTTATTTTGATATTATTTGTATTACCGAAAGAACCAGAATAAGTCTACATTATAGACTGGCATAGCGCTCACTCAGTTTCATAACCATTGCTACAGTCTACAATATAGACTGCCAATACGCTCACTAGCTTAAAAATCAGACTACAGTCTACATTATAGACTGCCAATACGCTCACCGAGGTTATGAACCAGGCTACAGTCTTCATTATAGACTGCCAGTACACTCACCATACTTAATAACCAGGCTACAGTCGACATTATAGACTGCCAGTACACATACTCCGATTAAGAACCAAGCTACAGTTTACATTAGTGTTTTTTTTTTTTAAATAACTTTTTAAAAATTCTTTTTCCATCTACGTGACTTTACCGAAAGAACCAAGAATATGAATTCCTGCAGTCACGAAAGTTATAAGTCAAAATTTAAGGCTGACATCAGTTGAGTAATATCAGAACCGGTCTGGCACTCTGCCCGATTCCCCAATGTTCATCGACTAATATGGTGAAGTGTTATCAAAACACCCTCATAACCGACATCGCATTGGGAGACCTTTCATCTATTGCTGGACTGAGAATGCCTGAAGTGTATATTTAATTTCTAACGGCGAAGACCAGTTAAGTATGTGGCGAAATGGGGAGAGAACGCAGCAGGCTTGAGGATGTGGCCCAATCCGGGAGACCGCACCGCGTAGGCGTGAGCACCGATCCGGGAGACATTGTGTAGCCATGAGCACCGAACTGGGAGACCACATCGTGTAACCGCGACCACCGACGCAGACCGCGTGCGCCGCTCTCTGCACACACCTGGTGCGTGAAGAAGTCGCGAACGAGCCGCGTGCTGGGCAGTGTGAAGTAGAGCTCGTTCTGCCTGGCGCAACCACCCGCCGACAGCAGCCGGCGCTCGCGCTTGCCCACGCGCCCGTCGTTGAAGAAGGCGTTCTCGTCCAGGATGTGGAGCCGCCGGGGCAGCGCTCGCAGCTCCCCCTCCCTGTGTCGCTGCGTCGCAAACACCTGCAGTGCTCGCTGGAGCCGGGGGGGTGGGGGGCGGCAGTGTGAGCGTGTCGGCCGTTTAACTCACAAGGCTCTGTGATTAGGGGAAAAGAATCGTCAAGATGCAATAATCACGATTGAATAACCTTGGCTGGCAACGCGCCGCCGCATAGCGTTCGCTCACTCTTAGAGACGATGACTCATGAGGCGCTGGGGACCACAGACAAGCGGGTAGGCAGCAGCCACACATTGAGCTGGTGCCAACAATTGCCTGAGCTCTCTGTGGTCCTCTATAGCCAGGGGAAAGCACTTTGACACCCACAGGGAGTTTCTCACCATGTGTGATCCAACAACCCTCGCTGTCTCCACAGTGCTGAATTACAGTTGTGTAGCGCCACCGCAGCCCAGTGGCCAGGTGGCTCAAGAGATTGGAGGTGAGGTGGCACCAGTGAGATCCAGGGTTCAAAGTCAGGCATCCGCCCGTGATTAAACCAGACTCAAGTAACTTATATACAGACTCAGACTCACATGGAGACTCTCACAGAGCCCTACATACTCCTAAATACTAAGTTATTAAACCGAGTTCTCAAGTGTAGCGAGTTTATTATCTTAGCTCAGTCGCCAATGACTGCACAAGGAATTGTTTTCGAATGAGGGGAAGGTAGAAATCCCAAAACATATGGCATAGTTAGCTACGTGCATAAGAAGTTCAACGTACATACATATGGCCAACGGTCACAAGAGGCCTACTACTCTAAAGCGGCCCAATAACTGATATCCTTCCATTGCTGCAAGCATCTTAGCCACACCAATCGGGTGCTAGAGGAGAAAATGTTTGACCTGGCAACAATGCCGTGTTTAATCTATCACTATGTAGAGACATAAAGAGGTCTCTGCGTTGTTGTGCCAGCCACAGTTCTGGAAGAGCTCGGAGCGCCGGAAGCCTCCATTGGATGATTGAAGGACACGTGACCGGGAGTGGGGAGCCCCTTTCTTGATACAGCAGGGGGCGTGGCAGAGGGCAGGGTGAGGCAGCGGCCAAGGGATAAAGGGGGAGCGCCGAGGGGATTCGGGGCTCATTTTCGGATCAACTCAAGGGGTCGCTGCTCTTCGGTCTTCGTGCTTTGCTTGTCGTTCGCTGTAGAGTCTTAGCTGGGGATTGAGGGTCAGGCAGCATATATGCTGGCTGGCCCGTTCGTACAACTAATTCACACAAACATAGCGAACAGTCTAGGAACAGTATAGCCACAAATTATTACTTAAAGCTTTCGTGACTGCAGGAATACATAGTCTATGGGTCCTTCGGTAAAGCCACGTAGATGTAATAAAATAAAAAATCACGACGTTTCGATCGCAACACAAGCAGTCGTGTTCAGGTGATTGAAGACGATTGCTTGTGTTGCGTTCGAAACGTCGTGATATTTTTATAATTTTCCTATCTACGTGGCTTTACCGAAAGACCCATAGAATAAGTACAGGTAGTCCCCGAGTTACGATGGTCCGACTTATGATATTTTGATCTTACGATGGCGATCGCGATACGACAAAATTTCCATCAACAACCTAACATCGTTCAAGTATACAGACGACGGACAGAATCTTGGCGAGTACAGTACAATATGAAACGTTATGATACGTTCAATACATGTATGATACGTAGCTTTAGCGATTTCATTTTAAGGTTACCATGATACAATACGTTCAATGCATGTTAAAAGTTTTTTTTATAGCAGATAGGATTGTTTCCTGAAAAAACTTTCTATTAAATTGCAGTTCATATAGGTAGGCTAAGAATTTACCTTATTTTTTTTACTTCACATTTTACTGTGCAATACAGTATTGTAATTAATAAATACATACAGTATATAGTTTATACAGTACGGTACTGTAAATTGCTCTGTTTTGCTAAATTATCACCATTCTTTAAGACTCCAGGCTAGGCCATCTTCGACTTATGATATTTTCGACTTACGATGGGGTCGTCGTAACGCATCTCCATCGTAAGTAGAGGACTACCTGATAGCCACACTTAACTAAACGTGTTGCCTCCACCAAATAGTGTGTGCGCCTCTGTAATAACACACAACTACACTCAGACGTTGCAAGGTTTTTAGTTTACATAATTATTTAATTACGCTGAGGTATGCAATTTTATCTGGCCCACCAGTTTCCCTACCCCTTATATAAAGAATTTAAAATAAAGAAAATTGTACGTTTTGTCTGCTGATCCTGCTGTGGTGGAGTGGTGAGCACACTGGACATGCAATCCAGTTCGATCTCCCAGTGCGGCAGTTGAAACAATGGGGCCAGTTTCTTAAATTCCCCTGCCTCTGCTCAAGCAGCAGTACCACCAATGGATACTCGGCAGTTAGTCCATTGGCAGGTCCTGTGTGGTAGGGTAAAGTGTGGGTGACTCCCACCTCTTCAAAAACATCTAACCAACGTAGAATAGGACAAAAATACACCTTTAGAGGGTCTCTCTAGAGCCCGGAGCTCCTCCTAGCGGAGGCCCTTTCTCCGCAGATGGCACGAGCAAGCCATTACATGCGCTGAACCCTTACCGCCTTGCACCCCTGATCCTCACGATCCTGACCTTGTCAAAGGGGTCGGTGTGGACGAGCGCGTGCGAGCGTAGGTGCGGGATGTTGAGGGCCGTGAACTGCTTGTCCCACTGCACCAGCCACTGCCCGTACGTGTCCACCACCATGACCTCCAGCAGCTGCGGGCCACGCGGGGTCTCCTCTCCGTCCTCGGCTAAGGAGGCACCCGCATCAAAGCACACCCGGGGGTCAAACGCCAGGTCCACCGCTCAACGTGTAATGCTAAGATGGAATGGTTTGTGCACTCAACCCGGCATGGGTTACAAGTTAATATCAAGACTCAGGGGGCCAAGATGCAGCCAATGTTAAATAAACTTTCAATAAATGTTAACCGCTGAACAGAATGATGTTTGTATATGGCCAGTGGTGGCGCACACCTTCACCCGTCTACATTTCACTGCCATGTACTCATTTCTAAACCAACATTAAATTGGCCGCTCCATCTCCAAACCTCCAGTGCTTCCCCTAACCCTGGAAGTGGTCATCGAGTCCCAAGCGACAGTTCTTCCTTCGTCGTGAACCAGCCCACGTCTCGCCCGCTAGAGACAGTGGAAACGCGGCGGACATCCCCGTGGTGTGTGCGGGTTCCCATCTCGCTCCGCCTGCCTCGCCCCGCACCTGCCTTCTCCTCCAGGCCCAAGGAGGCCAACGCCGGCTCCACCTCTTCAGATCGCCCATCCGCAGCAGTCCCACGACTACCCCCCGCCTCCTCCATCTCCTTCACGGCCCCGGGCCCACGGCTCCTGCCGCCCGCCCTCCTGCCACCGCCGCCGCCTCGACCCTTGGCGGCGGCGCTGAGCTTCAGGCCCCCGAAGAGGCCGCTGAGCGAGTCCCAGGGCCGCGAGTCCGGGTTTCGCAGCAGCGTGAGCAGCGTGAGGGCGTGCGGGCCACTGCCCACGATCAGCACGTCCACGTCCCGCTCACTGTCGCCCATGGCCGCGTTTGCTCTCCGTCTCGGCTCCCTCTCTCGCCGTCTCGGCTCTCTCGCTCTCCGTCTCTTTCTCGGCTCCCTCTCCTAGAGGACCAACACGCGGCGGAGTCCTCGACTTGAAGCGACGCGGCTCGCCGCCATCTTGGGTGAGGGTGTTCCGCGCCCGCGCCCCCCCCCCCCGCGCCCCCCCCCGCGCCCCCCCCCCCCGCGCCCCCCCCCCCCCGCGCCCCCCCCCCCGCGCCTCTCCCCCCCCCCCGCGCCTCCCCCCTCCCCCCCCTTGACCCCCCTCCCCCCCCTTGACCCCCCTCGACCCCCCTCCTACCCCCCGCGCCCCCCCTAATCCCCCCTCCCCCGCGCCTCCCCCCCCTCCCCCCCCCCGCGTCCCCCCCCCCCCGCGCCCCCCCCCCCCCCGCGCCTCCCCCCCCCCTCCCCCCGCGCCTCCCCCCCTCCCTCTCCTCCTCCCCCCCGCGCCTCCCCCCCTTGCTCCCCCTCCTCCCCCCCCGCGCCCCTCTCCTCCCCCCCCGCGCCCCCCTCCTCTCCCCCCGCGCCCCCCTCCTCTCCCCCGCGCTCCCCCTCATCCCCCCTCCCCCGCGCCTAACCCCCCTCCCCCCCGCGTCTCCCCCCCGCGCCTCCCCCCCTCCCCCCCGCCCCCCCGCGCCTCCCCCCCGCCCCCCCGCGCCTCCCCCCCGCCCCCCCGCGCCTCCCCCCCGCCCCCCCGCGCCTCCCCCCCTCCCCCCCGCCCCCCCGCGCCTCCCCCCCGCCCCCCCGCGCCTCCCCCCCGCCCCCCCGCGCCTCCCCCCCGCCCCCCCGCGCCTCCCCCCCTTGACCCCCCTCCTCCCCCCCGCGCCTCCCCTCCTCCCCCCCGCACCGCCCCCCCGCGCCTCCCCCCCGCGCCTCCACCCCTCCCCCCCGCGCCTCCCCCCCTCCCCCCCGCGCCTCCCCCCCTCCCCCCCGCGCCTCCCCCCCTTGACCCCCTCCTCACCCCCGCGCCTCCCCTCCTCTCCCCCGCGCCTCCCCCCCGCGCCTCCCCCCTCCCCCCCGCGCCTCCCCGCCTCCCCCCCGCGCCTCCCCCCCTCCCCCCCGCGCCTCCCCCCCTCCCCCCCGCGCCTCCCCCCCTCCCTCTCCTCCTCCCCCCCGCGCCTCCCCCCCTTGCTCCCCCTCCTCCCCCCCCGCGCCCCTCTCCTCCCCCCCCGCGCCCCCCTCCTCCCCCCCGCGCTCCCCCTCATCCCCCCTCCCCCGCGCCTCCCCCCCCCGGTCGGTGTCTTTTTATGATTTAGTAAAAGCAAATCGGTTCTTAGGTTCATAATGCTTTTCCGAAGTGATGTTCACACAGAGCTGTCATTGCAGCGACACTTTATATATTGTAGTGTAGACAGATCTCCCGTTCTGTAGCCTTGGACTGCTGGGGCAAGCGCTGTCAGCGGGCAGCGCCTATGAAGGCCGGCACGGCACACAAGGGGTGGGTGGCCAGCACCATGCCCGGCCGCCTTTGTCTCCCTAGTGGCGATGTTTACACACCGCACCAGGTACTCACTTCAGACTGAGTCGACCTAGAGGAGGTCCAGATAGTCGTCACTGGTGTTGGTGGCTGTGAGTGGGGGAATAGAGCTTGGGTGCCGGGTTCGTAGCGCAGCGCGCCCATTGCTGCACTACCGCATGGGCAAAGGCGCAACCCTGCAAGTGCCTTGCTCTCACAACTGCTGACAAAAGGGCCTCCACCGGAGGAAGCACGAGACACCCTCGCTTGGTGATTGGCCTACTCTTCTACGCTGGACGGGGCCTGGGAAGAAGTGGGAGTTACCTACACTTTATCCCACCATACGCGGCCTTCCGTCCCGATTGGTAATCTATGAAAGCAAAAAGTAACATTTTTATTGGACATGCGAGGATGGGCGAGGGCCTCTCCACACTGTTGACCCCACAGGACATTAGTTGACCATACTTCACCACGCTGGTCAATGCGGTGGACTGGGAGCAGAGATATAAACCTCCGATTAGCACGGTTGATTACGTGCGGTGCGAAAGAAGTTAATGTACAATGGATACTACTTCACTGTCCTCTGCTGCCACCACGTAGACCCGCAATACAAGGCTCCGTTTGCCATAACAACGTCCGTCAACAGCACTGGCCTTTAGAGGAAAAAATAAGACTTTTCAGGCGATTGCCCTTCTTCATAGCACATAGGCTAGAAGATAGACCACCAGGCTTGATGAGAATTATATTTTAACAATGTTTTAACACTTTTTAAATTGGCATGCAAAGTTCCCTATTGGCAGATGAGTTTTAATTATGGTTCCTTTAGTCTGTATGGTGATCATCCTTCCATGGACTATCCAGGATCAACTTTGCTTAGCTGCTGACACGAACGGGCGAATGAATCCAGGTGATTTCATCATCGGCATTTTTAAAATATAATTCAGTAAATAGTAAAACACAATACGCTTTATCTTCTTGGTTCTTTCGGTAAAGTCAACGAGCCGTCTTCAGATGGAGAAGAGGTCTGTCGAGAAAGCAGAGTCTGAATGCCTTCTCGACAGACCTGTTCTCCACCTGAAGACGGCTGCTTGCGTTGTGGCCGAAACGTCGTGAGAATTATTTAATTATGTTTTATTTTTATTATTTTATTATTTTCCTTCTACGTTACTTTACCGAAAGAACCAAGAAGATGAACCCCTGCAGTCACGAAAGCTTGAAATCGAAAAATACAATACGCTTTATTTAACCAGGAATGCTTCACCGAGTCTCAAGACTCTCTTTCAGGAGGCTCCTGCGTCAATGAGGAGTTTGACCAAGTTATCTCTCCAGCATTGGTTTGACTTTTTAGGATTGAAGGGGAAACCAGAGAATCCCCCTCCCCAATCAATGGTGTGCGAGCTCCACGTGTTTTACAAAAATAAATGCACCCTCATATAACCAGGATTATATTTTAATTGATACAGGTAAAAATTAATTACAATCAGGCTCGTATAGCTGTGGAATTGTACTGCCTGTGATTTGATTCTGTAACACCAAGCTCGATATCAGTATTCCTGCATTGAAATGGCTCTTCACAACATTTAAACTTAAAACTGTAAAACTGGTTATGCCCTTCTTCCAGACAGACTCAACTCCGCTTTGTGGGTAGGCTGATTGGCAGAGATACACAGGTGAACCACTCACTGCACACGTGCGGTACTTCCACCGAAGATGGTCTAAGCAAGTTTCCCAAAGAGGGAGCGACACTCAGGCACGCGGCAAGGATCGTGCAGCCCTCGCCACGTGGCCAAATATTTTGGTGTGGTGAGCCAAACCAAAGGTCCCTACCGAGATTTAGAATACCATACGACTACACTACAGTGAAACGCAGAAGAGAAAACTATTACAATACACAGGCTACAACCACTTACAAGCACAGCCTCGGACCATGAATTTCAAATGAAACCTCATGCAGGGTTCTTAAACTGGGGACCTACGAGACAAATTCAGGTCGTGAATACTCTTGGAGTCACCCGCCGAGAGATCTTGGTCGCTGACGTATCAAGAGAATACAGAGAGCTGTGAGATGAGAGACCTGGATATGGCATAAAGAAGAGATGAAGACACCTGGATACAGGAGGTACAGATTAGTGGTCACATGTACATGTGTCACGACGCCACGATGCCACGTAACATAATAACGTCTGTTGCAGTGATGCGTGACATCACATAGCCTTCACAAAACTTGAAACTGGCAGCGCATGCAAATTTGGTTACGTGACCCGCTGTTAAATCTACTTCAAGAACCCTGACCTTGAGGAGGCCGTGATGGCGTGGAGGCCGTGATGGCGTGGAGGAGACCGTGATGGCGTGGAGAAGGCCGTGATGGCGTGGAGAAGGCGGTGATGGCGTGGAGGAGGCCGTGATGGCGTGGAGGAGGCCGTGATGGCGGGGAGGAGGCCGTGATGGCGGGGAGGATGCCGTGATACACTCACTCATCATACGCCGACTCGCACATCATACACTCACTCACACTACCACTGACTCACTCATCATACGCTGACTCACAACATCATACACTCACTCACACTACCACTGCCTCACTCACACATCATACAATGGGAGTGTCATGCTGCCAGCTGTGGCTGCAAGTTTGGTCGTACATGTTATGTATATCGTTTATTGTTACATTTGAATCACAGTTCCTATGATTACTGTTGTTACATTGTCTTTATAGCTATATTTTGGTGATTTCGAAAACATATGGTTAAGCCATGTTTCTTGCGGAAGTGCGGAGTTGGCCTGATAAATTAAATCTAAATTGTCTTATGGTTCATCTTCTTGGTTCTTTCGGTAAAGTCAAGAAGATGAATCCCTGCAGTCACGAAAGCTTTAAATCGAAATGTCTTATGGTTGTTATTGTTTGACTTGCATCATACTGGGATTTTTGCACACAGCGTTGTAATACGGTGTATTTTTTTCTGGAGGATTTCCTGGTTTATCCAGGATGTTTCTGTTGCGCGTCGTCGCTTTAAGATGTTCTCTGTTCATATTTTGTTTGTTGCGGTTGCACCCGACTCAAGAGCCGCATGGCTCACAGGGCTATACCTAATAAATTAAACTTGAAAAACACGTCAACAGACACCAACATTACAACTATTAACAGGTAGTGGGTTCTGCTCACTCCTCATCAGCTTAATGGTCACAACTCCACCAGAGGCATATTATTTGTTTCACTGATGATTGTAATTGTATATTTTTTTTATTGTCTTGAGCGAGGCCAAAAGCAATGTCAAACGTTCAGGCTGATCCAGCCCTGCATAAAAGCAGGTTAATTCAGGCCATATTTTTTTGGGAGCTGAAATAACTTAAAACTAAACAAAAAAATGTTGCGTTTCAAAATTTCTTGATATATTATCTTCGAATCACTTATACTATTACCGTCGTCACCAGCCTTGATCAATCTACTGTTGAATGAAGATCTCCCCAAACTATTGCCATCTTTCCCGGCCTACTTTGTTTTTCTGTCATCTGTGTCAAAGGTCAGCGTCTCCCTGTGCAAACAAAATTAGGGCGGCACTCATTTCGATTGACAACCCTGAGCCATTCATGATTAATCCCACATTCCCATGGCAGGGGCTAATCTCTCTATAGAAGAACCTACTGTTAATTTCCCACAAACTATAGAGACCACATGCGGATTCACTCTGCAATTGGAATTTGGACTCGCTACATCCCAACTGTGAGTTGAGCTTTCTTAACTGCTGTACCACATGGCTGGACTGCGGTTGGTGTAAGTGATTATGATGGTGTTGTGTTTTGGGCCTATATTCCAAGATTTGACGCCGAAGAATTCTGCCACTTCGATTTGATGGCAGGAGATCACTTGAGACCTTTACAATTTAACCAATGGCCCTTTTTACATGAAATAATATGAATCGATTTAAAACAAGTTTTTTTTTAAAAATAAAACCTTAAAATAGTGATATCAATCATAATAATAATACCCTTTAGGAAGCATGTTCAAGAGGACCCTCTGAAGGAATATTTGGCCAATTCCATTTGTTTGGCCTGTGAGCAGACACTAATGTTCTCATAATCATGAGTTAATTTGGTATTTGCGCTGTTCTAATAACACAAGGCAATCAGCAAGCATTAGGCAAGTGCAGTGTTTAACGACTTTACTTGCATTTTACACGGATGGACACTGGCAGACACAGAAAGGTGGGGCATGGTGGATTTTCCAGGACTGCAGTTTGGGAAACCCTGGTTCAGCCTAATCAGCTGAACTGAATTGATTTCAACTTCATGCAAAAAGGACTTAATGATAATGGGGCGCCATATGCCGGAAGGCAGCACGACGATGACCCAACATCGGCCGGGTCGGTGCTCAGATAGACGTAGCCGTTGCCTCTGCTTGCGCCGCTGCTAGCGTTCGCCGGGCCGTCCCCTTTTTGTCTCCTCCCCCACACACGGCAGCGCCATTGGGCACGGCAGAGACAGGCCCAGCAGGATCGCCAACTAAGGGCTGCGTCAACACAATTGCACAATCAGCACTGTCAGCAGAGTCGTTGCAATACAACCACCAGAGCCAAGCACCGGTCAAAAGTACAATTCCTTTGCCACAGCAATCGAGTTTATTTCCACGGGTCCTCGCCATTATGTCAAATGCAAGACCCGTGTTTAAATGCAACTGTGGCTGTGGCATTTGAGATGCGGTTGCATCTGGATGCTGTTTAATTCCAAACTGTATTGTACACCATTAAAGTAAATTAACAAACTACAGCCCTTTATCAATTCGCTGCTGCTGGTTTAAGGCCTCCCAACTATCGGTCGTGAGGTTTGACCATACTTCACCACACTGGTCGATGCGGGTTGGTGAAAACCAGAGCCAGGACCAGTTCAAACTGTCACCGAGTTCATAGCACAATGTCTAACCAGCTTTGTTAATTATTAAAATGTACTGGGCAGATCGTTCAAGGAATGGCATGTCACTCACACATGGCATGATTCAGTCATAAATATAACTTGGACTACCATGCGAGAAACGTTGTTCTGAAACAGGGTAGATGTGAAAGTGCTGTCCCCCCACACCGTTGAATTAAGATCACTTGAAGGGATTTCAGAGGTAGCTCTGGCATGCCAAGTTCTACACAACCCACTACAGAGGTATCATGTCAGCACCACGTCCCAATACGTAGAATCCATTTGGAAATCTCACCAAGCAGTACACCCCAGTGCACTGGCCCTGGAAGAAATTTTTCACAGAGGACCTCTCCCAAAAATTCCTTCCAGGTTTATATTTGTAGTGGGCCGCGTGAAACTGGGGTGCGTTACTCACTGTGGCAGCTTCGCAGTTGTAGAGCTCTCCGAACTTGCGGAAGACGTGGTGGAGGGGCAACCCCACCACATTGAGGAAGTCTCCGTGGATACTCTCCACGAACATCCCGCCCAGCGCCTGGATTCCATATCCGCCCGCCTTGTCCCTTGACAAGAAAAAACACGCATATCCATCACGTACAGGAATCATCCACTACAAATTATTGCAATTACGGAACATATTTCCTTATAAGTGTACCGTTTCGAATATGCGTTTTTTTTTTACTCGTAACGTACGCAATAAAAGCGGACTATTTTTCGATGCAATACCAACTGTTTTCAATTAGCGAGTACCACTGAAAATCCCTCTGCCACGTGGAGGACAATCCATCCATGTGGCAGAGTAAAGTTGGAGCTGGCAATGTCAAGAAGTCGGACATCATAGGGTTGCTCGAGTTCCACGGCGAGGATCTGTCAAATGAGGATCTGAAACGACCTCATTTCCTCCCCTGACATCATGATATTCTGAAGCAGAAGATTCATGCTGGATACAGCCACATTTGCCAATGTGATTTGTAAATTTTACTCTTAACAATGTATCGATAGTTAAATGTTTATGTACAATTTCATTGAGGGATTGTGTTGTCTTGGTGTGGTCAAGGACTGTTTTTGCTATTGTTTTACTGCCTTTACCAAGCTTTGGAATTGATGTACTGATGCAATTTGCTATGGTGGTGTGATGTTATGTTCCTCTCCTTGTATACAGGTCGAGAGTCCAATCCTGACCCTGACGCCTGCTCTCCCCATGGTCGCGTGGATTTTTTCTCCGGGTCCTCCGGTTTTTATAAATATGCATATAGATTATTTTGCTGCTATAAATTTCCACATGATAAACCACTTCGTTGAGCTATTACTTGTGGCCAGGTCGCTTTTGAAAGAGAAGCCAATAGCTCTGGGCTTTACCTGGTAAAATAAAAGTTTAGTTTTATTTGTATATTTTTTCAAAGTGAGTTGTTTACCTTTCCTACACTCCTTCTGTGTTTTTGTCTTATTTGTTGTAACATTCTGACCTGCCCTTACTGGACGTCTGTGTAAAAGAGCTTTATAGCTCATCGGATTCCTCCTGTATAAATATTTTGAATTATTTTTATGCAGTTGGGACAAGTACGAGCTGAGGAAGAGGACAATAAAACGACATCACCACCACCAAAAATATTAACTTTAAAAAGATTATCAGGAGGCTTTTATTTATTTATTTGGAAGCAGCAATAGACACCTTCAGAGAGGATGATCCAGAGAACGCAGCTCTAGAGTTAACAGGACATTGACCAGTAGCTTTCACTGCTAAAAGGAGCTGTGCCAACAGCAGAACAAACATTCTGTCCCAGCTGTCTTTGGATGGATTTGTAAACGTTCTGCAATCGAGCCAGAAGGGCCAGAGGAGAGCACAGAAGAGAGGCAGCTACCGTTGGTGAACAATCCTGTAGCTCCAGCTTAATCGTCAGATGAAGAGGCAGCTGATCCCACCCCTTAGTTTGCATAACTCCAGCATTGCTCACCCCAAGAGGCCTCAATTAGCAAGCTCTTCAACCATCTCGATTTGTATTTATTAAAATCACATGCATTTTTGTACACCGACATTTATTCACGTTTTTTTCCCACAGAAATTTCAGATAGGAACATAACCACTGATTTTAACATGATGTATATGGGAAAATCAGTGTAATTTAGAATCGGAACACAACAATGCACTACTAAAATTCCGATAAGGCGCCGTCCATAAATGACGTCATGCACCTGGGGGGGGGGGGGGTCAGACATTCGTGACGATGTGACGAGGGGGGGTTTGAGAAATGTGACGTCACATCAAAATGTGCAACTTTAAATATAGACAACACGTTCTACTTAATTAAATAGACTTTTTAATAAATGTTTTCTCCTACAACATCAGGGTGCAGCGGCACATTAAATATGCACTACAATGACAATAGTTTAAAGCGATTTGAAGCATGTTTTATTTTTGGGGGGGGGGGCAGCGTTTTGTGACGTCATATTTGTGGGGGGGTCTGACTTTTGTGACGCCGTGTGACGAAGCGGGGGTGGGGTCAAAAATCGTGTGACGTCATTTATGGACGACCCCTAAGGTCAGTGTCATGAAATGTGTTAAGGTTTAACACAAAGGGAAGCATTGTTACACTCATAATTAAGAAATATTGTAGATTTACATGCAACGCTGTAAAAAAAATACTGCTAGCTTGTCGGACAACAAGCTAGTCACCACAATTATACACACAGACACGGGGCACGCGCGCACACAGACACACACACACAAAGACGCACACAATGATCTCCCGTGTAGCCTTAACAGGCTGTTGAGGCAAGCTGTTTGCGAGCAGCGCTGATGAAGGCCGGCACAGCACATGAGGGGGTGAATGGCCAACGCCATGCCTGGCCGCCTTTGTCTCCCCAGTGATGATGTTTACGCACCACACCAGGTACTGGTGCTGGCCATGAGCAAGAATTGAACTCGGGTCGCCGCTTTCGTAGCGCAGCACGCTAACCGCTACACTACCGCTTCGCACACAATCACACTTTCACACACGCGTAAACACTCCCAGTGCGAGGCCGACTCATTACACCTCATGGAGGATCGCTCCTCTGAACAAAATAGTTCCGAAGTTCAGTTTGGAATTGCGAGTTCGCGTTTCAAGTCAATGTTATATTTTTTATATTTCATGGAAGCTGGTTTGTAAGTACAGACGTTCATAAATGAAGCGTTCGTAAGTCGAGGACTGTCTGTAACATTTCCCAGGTACACATCCCTTATGTATAGCAGAGAATCCTGTACATATATATAATTCAGCTCAAGCATCTTCTTGGTTTTTTCGGTAAAGTCACGTAGAAGGGAAGTAATAAAATAATAAAAATAAAACATAATAAAATGAAACAATTATGTTTTATTTTTATTATTTTATTACTTCCCTTCTACGTGACTTTACCGAAAAAACCAAGAAGATGAATCCCTGCAGTCACGAAAGCTTTAAATCGAAATTCAGCTCAAGCATTCCTGAAATCTCGGGACTTGTATATGGCCACCCCTCCTCTCTGAATCCATCCTCGCTGCTCCCTGTAAAGACAGCTTGCTCCTTCCTTCTCTCTCCCCCCTCTCTTCCGATTCATATCATCACCACCATCACATCGTCAGTGACAACTTGGCCCAGTCATTCCTTCTCCCCTCCTCCTCTTCCTGCCTCGTGCTCCTTTGTCTGTCTTGGGGACTTCCATCCTGACGTCCGTTCCTCTTGCTTTCTCTGTAAATTATATCGACTCTACTCCCCTTCCCGTGGTGTGCCGTGGGTAAATTTTTTTAATGGATTCTAAAATGCTATCCATGACGAGTTACAACGCAAGATGACATCACACATGATGACATAGTCACACTGGCCAGCAAGGCGAATACATTTCGTGCTGTTTTCTATCTCCAAAGTTTGGCAACGCTTTGATAAGTTTGACCAGATTTCTACAACAAATTTGCTTGACAAAAGGTTTAAAGTAAAAAAAATCATGCTCGCAATACATGCCGCATTACATTGTTTAAGAACTGATTATTCACAATTTGTACAAATGAAGTACCGTTGATGACTCTTGGACACCGTTGGTGAGGCACACGTATTTATTCCGTACAAGTAGTCACAACTGTGGACATACAATACTAGAGGGGGTATCGGCCCCCTCACCCGGCTAGCTGGGAATACACTGCTAGCTATCTCTGACCTACCTCCTAGTCCTCCACTAACGGGCTAGGGGAGGCTGTCTGGCCCGACACTGGTAAGTCGGGCTACGGTACCCGGAGTCCCAGAGCACTAGCTCTGGTTCTCGGGACCACGCCGCTGGCTCGGTCCTGCGCGGCCCTGACAAGGGCGGCGTCCCAGGGGAGTCCAGGGCTCTAGCTAGACGATCTTCGGTCTTCACTGGTTTAGCTTTAACATTCTGCCCCGAGCCCTCTGACACATCCCCCTTTATACTCCACCCCCGCTGAGGGGTGGGGCCCCGGGCTGCCTGGTGCGGACGTCGTTGAGAGCACCCCCCCCGTGCACTCACGTAGCCCCGCCCACTGTGTTTGTTTCCCATAAGCTGCCATGCATAACGGCTCTCTCTCTAACACCCCTACATCACCCCCCCCGCATAGCTTGCAGCCGTCCCGGCTGCCAACATACAAAAAAAACGACAATAAAAGCGCATTTACCCCCTGACCGCGCGTGTGCCTCACTATTTTTCAACATAACGCGAAGAGAACAACAAGAACCAGAAAACCCAGAAGGGAAAACAACCCGACGCACCCCCCCCGAATAAATACGAATTCCGTAAAAGCAACGTATATACAAATCGCAAGGAACCCCCAACACACACACAACACAACACAATGTGCCAGGAGCACACCACCGACGCAGCGCACAGTAACCATACACGTGAAAATAAAAAATAAAATTCTTCTTTTTGTGCATCACAAGAGTCTGCGCATTCTTGCGCGCGTCCTTGCCGCAGGCCCGTCACACGGGGCAACCCCGGATGGCGGACCATCCGGTGGCAGCTGTCCATTTCGAAGTGAGTCTGCGCTTGATGTTGCGAGACCCTCGGCATCCCCCGTAGGGGTTGTTGGGCGGGAGCCCGTCATTCCTGGTGCACCTGGGGGCGGGACAGCCGGCAACACGTCAGGCGAGAGCAGCAGAGACGGACCCTTTGAGTCGGCCGACCCCCCACATGTTTGGCCACGCGTGTGTGGAGTGGGGCCTCGCACCGCAACGAAGGGTTTCAGCCTAGAGGGGTGCACAAACCACCGGCGCTTCCCCCATTTGATGCGAACGCACTGAGGCCGCAAAACCTCGACCACCTCGACGGGGCCCCGCCACGGCCGCACCAGTTTTGAGGAGGTCGCGAGTGGTACCTGGGGACAGTGCAGCCATGCCCTGTCCCCCGGCTTCCACTGTAGCACGTGCGCGCGACCCAGTCTGAGGCGCTCATTCGCTTTCTGACGCCTGTTGGAATTTAGCATGGCAGCATCCCGTGCCTCAGTCAATTTCGCAAGGTTAAATTTAACATGGTGGGCCAATTTAGTTTTTCCCAGCGGCGCGGGGATCTGCAGCTGTGCCCGAACAGGTGGGTCAGGTTCGCGGCCAGACATGAGGAAGAAGGGTGAAAATCCCGTCGCAGCATGGGGGGCCAATCTGTATGCTGCCAGGACCCCTTGAATTTGCAAGTCCCAATCGGTCTGTGAGTCCGAAACCTGCTGCGACAACATAGACGTGATGGTTCGATGCAGACGCTCGACCATCCCGTCAGTTTGCGGGTGATAGGGAGAGGTACAAATTTTTTTCGTTCCCAGGAGCTCACAGACCTGTTGGAGGAGTTTGCCGGAAAAATGTTTTCCCTGGTCGGTCAGCAGCCGCTCCGGAGCACCTTTGTCCATGACGTAACCTTGGACAAAGGCCTCCACGATGGCTGCTGCCGACTGGTTGGCCAGGGGCCAGGCCATACGCCAGCGCGTAAAGTATTCCACCCCGGTCAACAAATATCTATTGCCCCTAGGGGTGGCGGGAAATGGCCCCAGAATATCCAGCGCGACAAGTTCGTTCACTCTGGAGACTCTGATAGACTGCAAAGGCGGGTTTGACTCCCGTGCTGGTGGTTTTCGCTGCGCACACCGAGGGCATGATGCCAACAGATCTGCGACATCCCTCGTCATGCCTGGCCAAAAAAAATCAAGCTGGAGCAAGGCGAGGGTCTTTTGGGTACCCAGGTGGAGGAGGCGCTCATGAGCAGCCCACACCACCCTACCCCGTAACCCAGAAGGGACCACCAGCCGGTGTCGATGGGATTTCCCGTCCCAATGCATCAGCAACCCCGCGTGCATTTCCCATGCGTCGGCATCACCCGTCCCCCGCCCCGCCTCCCCGGCGCGACGACGCGACGCGAGGAGGGAGGTATCCTCCATCTGGAGGCGCCCCCATTCATTAACAGGCAAACCCAGCAGGGAATCTTTTCCCTGTTGTGCGATAGAATTTGGAAGCAATGTTTCGTCGGCGGCGGCGGCCGCCAGGACCGGAACCGGCATGTCCCCTGCTGGCTTGCAATGTCCCGACCCCAGGAGGCATGCACATTCGGAGGTGGTTGGCATGCGCGACAGAGCGTCCGCGTTGGTGTGGCGAACGCCCTTACGGTAGGTGGTTTCGAAATCAAAATCCTGGAGGATCTCCAACCATCGGGACAATTGTCCCGATGGCTGTTGAACTCGCAGGGCGTACTGCAGTGCCGCATGATCTGTGCGGACGGTGAAATGCCGACCGTACAGATATGGGCGATACTGTTGGATGAAATAGACAATTGCCAACAGTTCCCTACGGGTGACACAATATCTTTGCTCCGCTGGAGACAACACCCGACTGCCGTACGCAACCACCCGTTCCACGCCGTCAACCACCTGGGAAAGCACGCCCCCAATACCCGTGTTGCTCGCATCGGTGTCGAGCAAAAATGGTTCCGAAAAATCGGGGTAAATCAAGGGAGGAGCTTTTACCAGGGCGTCCCGAAGGGAGCAGAAAGCAGCCTCCTCCTCCTGACCCCAGTGGAACCGAACCCCTTTTGATGTTAAAGCGTGTCGGGGTTTGGCAATCGTCGCAAAATCAGCGACGAACCGTCGGTAATACGACGCGAAGCCAATGAAACTCCTGACCTCTCCCACCGAGGTGGGAGTCGGCCAGGAGCTGACACACTGCGTTTTGGCGGGATCGGTAGCAATACCTGAGCGCCCCACGATGTGCCCCAAATAACACACCGAATCGCGTAACAAATGACATTTTTGGGGTTTGAATTTCAAATTAGCAGCCCGCATCTTTAGGAAAACCGCCCGCAACCTCTGGAGATGTTCGTCAAAAGTTTTACTAAAGACGTCATCCAAATAAATCAGGCACGACTCCCATTGCAATCCAGCCAAAACCAATTCCATCAAACGCTGGAAAGTTGCCGGCGCTGAGTGTAAGCCCATCGGCAACCGGTTGAATTGGAATAGGCCGTGCGGTGTACGGAAAGCAGTTTTAGGCTTTGAATCATCGTCCAGAGGAAGCTGCCAGAATCCCGAAAGTAAATCCAGTGTGGAGAAGAATCGCGCTCCCGCCAAGGCGTCCAGCGATTCGTCCATCCGTGGGAGCGGGTATGCGTCGGCAACCGAAATTTTGTTAAGGCGCCGAAAATCAACGCAAAACCGCAACGAGCCGTCCTGCTTTTTAACCAGGACAATCGGCGCTCCCCAAGGGCTGGTGGAAGGAGAAATGATGTCGGTGGCTAACATGTCATCAATAGCCGATTTGACATGGTCCTTTTCGGCGGGACTTAACCGAAACGGATTCTGGCGTATTGGCGCGCTGTCACCCGTGTCAATATGGTGACGCAGCAGATGAGTGCAACCCAAATCGTATTTGTCCCGACTGAAAACGTCGGAAAATTCCCGCAGTAGCGTTCTAAGCTGTTGGCGCTCTGAATTTGACAGGTCCGTCGATCCCGCACAAAGCGCATCGAGCCACCCTCCATCGCTGTCCGAATGTGGGTGCGGCCGGGGAGCAGTGCCGACGTGATTCGCAACAGGTTCCTCGCAGGGCACCGGCGTCGCGTGAGCAAGCACCGTCCCTTGAGGAACTACCACTGTCTACGACCCCACATTGAGGACCGCGATGAAAGGGTCCCCGTCCCCTCTTACGACGGTCTGGGCCGGAATCAAATGAGGTCCACTAACCCCGGCCCTAGATGGTCCCAGCAGAATTCCCTGGTCCCCGTAACTCGGCTGCGCTTCGGCGCGAACGGCAGATGGTATCGCCTGTCGCAGCCGTGATGACGCTCCCTCCGCTGGCGGTGACGCGGCAGCCCCAGCGAGAGCGATGTTGGACCCGAGGTTCAGGCCGGCCACGCCCTCAGCAGCTGCTGCGGCGATGGCGGGAGATTCAAAGTTTGAATCCGTTGAGATGGCGGGAAGGCGCATCGGACGTCGGTTCTCCTCGCCCCGTGGTGGTCCACCAGCCCCCAGCCGCGTGATGTGTTCGAGTGTGGCGGCAGCGGCGTAAAGCAGCTCCGCCAGCCTCGCGTGAGCCAGCCTCAGCCCTTCTGATGGCGGCTCCTCTTCATCCTGATGCCCCGGTAAGAATGCGTCCGGCCCCGGCTACACGATGTCTTGTTGAGCCGTCTCGGGCTCGACAATTTCAGCGGTGTCCTCCACCTGCGGTACTCCGGCTCGAGCTGTCTGGCGCGTGTCCATGTTCGTAGTTGTTCTGACACCAGATGAAGTACCGTTGATGACTCTTGGACACCGTTGGTGAGGCACACGTATTTATTCCGTACAAGTAGTCACAACTGTGGACATACAATACTAGAGGGGGTATCGGCCCCCTCACCCGGCTAGCTGGGAATACACTGCTAGCTATCTCTGACCTACCTCCTAGTCCTCCACTAACGGGCTAGGGGAGGCTGTCTGGCCCGACACTGGTAAGTCGGGCTACGGTACCCGGAGTCCCAGAGCACTAGCTCTGGTTCTCGGGACCACGCCGCTGGCTCGGTCCTGCGCGGCCCTGACAAGGGCGGCGTCCCAGGGGAGTCCAGGGCTCTAGCTAGACGATCTTCGGTCTTCACTGGTTTAGCTTTAACATTCTGCCCCGAGCCCTTTGACACATCCCCCTTTATACTTCACCCCCGCTGAGGGGTGGGGCCCCGGGCTGCCTGGTGCGGACGTCGTTGAGAGCACCCCCCCCCGTGCACTCACGTAGCCCCGCCCACTGTGTTTGTTTCCCATAAGCTGCCATGCATAACGGTTCTCTCTCTAACACCCCTACACAAATAATATAGCAGTGGTAAAATCGTAATACATGACACCATGTCATGAGATGGAGAATCCACGTGGGGATCTGACTCAGCACTGCACTCCTGTGATAGAACAACCCTTTTGCAGGGTGCCCAGGGTGCCGAATGGTGCGTGCATAGCAAAAACGTAACGAATTATGTACCCAATAATTTTAAAACTATAACTTATAAATAGGAAAATAACCCAGCAAACACATGTTGGGCCCACATCATGTGGTTGAAACGGTTGGACAAACGTTATATGTTTACTGGGAAGCTGAAACAAATGAGACAACATAAGAGTCAGACAATACAAATGAGATGGCACACATGCGACAAAACATAATAGATTATAAAATGAATAGCAACCCCAAATTGTTATGGTTCTCCGAATCGAGGTGAAGAATAATTGGGTTGTGGCTATTGCTGATACTGGACTTTTAACACAAAACATATTTTGCTCACACTACGTCACATGACAATCCAAGTTAACATACTTTGATCACACTAGGGATCAAAGTTCATGGGATGGTTTGGTAACCTAACATTTGGTAATGCTTAAAATCTGTGCATTGCATCTCACTGTATAAAGGTGAGGGGGCTTATGAGTCTGGTTACGCTACTGGCCAAGAGAAATGTAATACGATATCACTGTCCCATTGAACACTGACCCACGGTTGTTGTTAATGATAAACAGACGCACGCAATGATAACTCGGCTGAGAGTTACATGATAATGAAAATAAACATAACCAATGCCTATGTTTAAATAAAACTCAGAATCTAGTTTAGTTTTACTTTGGTTAATTGCATCATGCGAGCTGTCTGGGAAAACGGCATATCGATGTGCGTGCAGAACTTTTTCAGTGAGCGCATACTGCCAGCCATGACGCATGGATCAGAGGCATCGATACTGCAGGAAAATTAAATGAATGCAGGAAATGAAATTAAGTGAGGAGAGATGCGTGCTTGGAATTAGGGAAAGACAGAAGAAGTAAAATGAGTATCAGGGAACTCAAATACGAGAGATGCATCACGTTGACTATGAAGAGAAGTGAATGGGCCTGGGTAGGACGCGTAGCAGGATTGACTAATGGCCGACAAACAAGACCGGTGACCATGGAAGCCACGCAGAGAGAACGCATCCAAGGGGACGACCGCCGCTGAGATGGAGCGATGAGATCAGTTCTCATGTCGGGGTCAGATGGATAGTAAAGCAGTGCTGGATTGTAAAGGATGGCGATAGCACCGGGAAAGCCTTAATCCAGCAGTGCTAAAACAATGGCTGTCGATTAGGAATGACTGGGCCAGTAATAACTCGTTTATGAATAGAGGTATTATTCTGGACTTTAGTCCAATTATGCTATCGTAGTCACGACTTGAAACAAAGTCTACTTTCAGAACTCTTGCAATGCTCAACCCTGTGTGTGTTAGGGCTTGGCCTGCAGAAGGTGAAACCACAAAAGTACAATCAAGTGACCTCTGGTATACATAGCAGGGACCAGAGTACTTGGCAGTGAAACCTACGGTGGGGATTTAGCCAAAGTTAAGTGCAGATTCACCTGTAGTAAGCAAACTGCCCCCGGAGTTGCCATCGCAAAACCACTTCTGAGATCCTTCAAGGGTCTTCCTATCCAAACTAAGGGTGGTGCACCTTACCACATGCCGTGCAGTATGGATGATTGTTGTATGGCCGTAAAACCGAAATGTTGCAAAATGGAAAAATATAATCGTGCGGTGATTAGTTATTACGCTGAGACCACAGGTGCACTATACTTCAGAAGAACCTGGTTTAAACACAGGCAGTGGCTGAATTCGAACCCAGGATCTCAGTGGTGCCAGCCCAGCGCTCTAAACTCTGAGTCACCCAGTCACCTCAACTGTCCTGAATGTGAACAATACTTCATAATCATGTCCAACAGTCTGGGACACAGCCAATGTATGTATCTCCAAGATAATGATTGTGTTTCAGTTTCAAATTCAAACTGTCTATCGACAGTCGTCTAGGCTGTTCAAATGAGCAATAGTAGAACACTGCTCTCCGTGAGTGGCTCTGACCAGCGGTGGAAATGCCGTGTTTTTTTGGCGACAACAAACCTGACAATAGCCACCGATGACTTACTACAAAGTGGTATTTATTTTAATAACTTCAGAGGGATGATGGGCCGGAGCGGATACCCAAATGGGAATTTAACTAGCATGCTTCTGATTGCAAGTTGCGTGCTCTATCCAATACACCAGGCCAAACTGCTTTAACATAAGGGGTGATAATTTACAATTGGGTAAGTTGGTCAAAAGCAACTCTTGCCAGATGTAGGAAGCCAAGCAGGTTCAGCCTGGGAAGTGCTTGAATGGGCGACCACGATGTACAGCAGGTTGGCATAGGATGATGTGGGGCTACGATGTGGGCAGCAGAGGGCAGTGGAGACAACTATTAGATCTTTTAAAAGACTTCGAGACAAGAAGGCTCATCTGATCGAGTCACTCACTTTTCTGAAGAGATCTGCTGCTGTCACTTCTCCGAATGCTAAACGGATCTTGTTCAGGGCCGGCCTAGCCCTGATCTCAGAGAGAATAAGATTGCTCCGATTTGAACTAGGACAAGACTCTCTTGCAATCACATTTAACATTGACAGAAAAAATGTAAACATCTGATTTGGACCATGTAGATAACATGACAGCCTCTTCAGCTGCCACGTTAGATAAATGCAAAGATAACCTGTTTTTCTAGTTCAACCTCCTTTCCAAGAAGCCTGATTCACCTGATGACGATTGCTTGTGTTGCAATCTAAACGTATACATTTTCTATCTACGTGGTTTTACACAAAGACCCAAAGAATATGAAAGCCACTGTTCTGTATTCCTATGCTCACGTGTGTGCTCCCTACCTTCACCAACCAGCATGACAGAATCGCTGGGTGAAGCTACGTTGTTAAACACACCAACATTGAGCCAACATTTACATGTGGTTGAAACTGTTGGACCGTATTGGCCCAAAGTTCCAAATTTTATGTGTAATCACTACAGGCCTACTCGCTCACATTGGTTCTCCGCTGTCGATGTACTCCCAAAGCAACTCTTCCGAGAGCTCTGCAAACTTCACTCGCGTCTCCTCGTGAAACTGCACTACGCTGGTCTGTAACTTGCCTGCACACACGCACAGAAACACATCGGCACAAATGCACAACTGCCGCCACTCACCACTAAGCCACGGTGACATAACAAAGATTGTGGCAATTTACGTGCAACTTTGAGACCACGTGAAGTGTGGAAGATGTGCTGGCTGGAGATCATGGGAGAGACCCGGGTGTTATGGGTTAACAGAGATAGCAGACAGACCCACTACGCTTGGCATGGGCCAAGTAGTAGTGATGAACTGGCACCCCTTGGCCACCTTCCACCCCCTCTTAAACTGGTGCCTCGGTCCCTCCCGAATGAATGCGCGATGGAAATGCTTAATTGTCAGTATTGGAATTTAATTTAATTAAGTGAAAACCCGATTTTTTTTAATCTGCATTCATCTGTTTAGCGGCTGAGACTATCGGCTCACAAAACTTGATAACTTGCTTTCATCACAGGCGAATTAAGCCTAGATTCGAACCCAGGATCTCTGTGGTGCCGGCTTAGGGCCCCAACTGCTGAACCACCTGGCCACATCTTCTATGATACATTGTCCTGGACTGTCTGGCCAGCCTAGGAGAAACGGTCATGTTACGCCTTACCCTCGCGAACGCAGCACTCGACCAACGCCACGCCGGTGAACACGCTGTGCTCTCGCCCGCTGAGCCTGCCACATGCACGCATACAAACATAACAGACATCGAGTTGAGTGGACTTGGGATTTGAAATGCGGGTGTTATCAGTTGCTTAAGTAATTGATTACAAGTATAATGACCGAAATTAGGAAGCACTGACCCAAAGCAAATGTTCAGCCAAACGGACTTCCTACTGGCGTAGAGAGGCCCCCTACCTGGTTGATTATGTTCTTCCAAAGATTGCTAAATTTGAGAGAGAGACAAAACACAGACACAGAGACGCATAGACAGACACATAAGCAGAGAGAGATAACACAGAGACACAGAGAGAGAGAGACACACACATAGGCACACAGAGAAACAACGCCTCTGTGTCGAGGCCTTAGAGAGAGAGGGGGGCAAAGAGAGGGGGGGGTAGAGAAATTAGCATGTCATTGAGAGATTTGGAACTTTCGTGACTGCAGGAAATAAGAGCAACAATACGAGGACACACAGAGAGAGAGAAAACACACTTAATCAAACTTTGGAAATGTAATGCAATGCAACACAGAGAGTCGGTCAACACACAATTAACGCATAGCCTGGTTGATTACGTTCTTCCAAAGATTGCTAAATTAAAAGTTAAGTGTGAAATTTGAGAGAGTAATTCCTGCAGTCACGAAAGCTCCAAATCAAGTTTAGACAAGGGAAGTTGGTTAACAAAGTGACAGAGATAGGAGTGCCTACAACTGGTGCGAGAGAGTAATAAAGTGCAAGCAGGTGACTTGGATCAACGTGTCCGACTGAGTGATTCTACACGACACTACATTTGGTGTTAGAAGTGCCCACGAACCTGCGTCATGTCCAAGTCGGCGTCGAAATGAAGAAACCCACCTGCTGCGTCGTCGGACGATGAAGCGGAGCAGGACGTCGTCCCTCCAATGGCTCCGGTTGCCGGGGCTTCAAGCGGCCGCTCCGACGACGTGCTGCAGTCGGCGCAGGAGACTGTGGCGAGTCTAGCCCTGCCGCCTCCTCCGCAGAGCTGGCTGGACATTGCCGGTCATCTGGGGAGGCTGTTGTTGGCCGCCGCTCACCTGTTCGAGCGAATTACGGCTGCGTCGACCACCGGTCTCCAAGGCCTGCTTTCCGCCACTGTCGGGCCCGAGGCGTCGGGAGCGCCGGACTCGTCCGCCATTTCGGAGGCTGCAGCGGGGCTCCACGCGTCTGCCATTTTGCACGAGTGGCCCATGCCGCAGCAGCCGTTGCCGTCTCCCAAGCTGGAGGACGCCTCCAGGCTTTGACGACTGCTGCCGGTGCGACAGTTCGTAGCTGCGGAGGGCGATTGGCCTTTCGTCGTCGGCTCGAGGCTGCCTACGTCTCGGTAGGATGGACGCCCGGCGAAGTGCTCCGAGCTCTTCCCATGGCCCTCGACGACGACTCGCTTGCCGCCTTCTTCGCCATTCCTGAGGCGGATATGGCGATCCTCACACGCGCCTACACCGAGATGGCCGCTATCTACGACCCCCCGTCGAATGTGCATCGAAGATTCCGCCTGGGACGACAGGGCAAGAACGAGACGCCATTGGCGTTTCACAGTGCTCTCCTCACTCGGGGGCACGCGGCTTTTCCGAAAATGGACAGCCAAGCGCTGGCCTCTCTCGCCTTGGAGCGGTGACGGAGGACGACAACATCACCTCCCTGCAAGTGGCCCTCGGCATCCAGACACACCTCGACCTCAATGACCGGCTGGCAGTGGCGGCCACCAGCGCATCGGGGCCGGACGCGGATGCGCTCGGGGGTGCTTCCTTCGACCGTGGGTTGGAGAGGGGTACCGCACAGCACCCGCAAGTGCAGGAATGGTGCCCCAGGCTGCGCCAACCGACCGGTCGCCCCTACTGTACCTGCTACAAATGTGGCTGTGCGGGACACATCGCCATCGACTGCCGCCGCGGTACCAAGAGGGTCCCGCTGCATCCATCCTACAGCTTCAACGACTCCTCTTCCCGCAACGTACAGGCGAGTCCGGTTGCATCCGACACACGGCCGTCCTTTTCCCATCATCCATCTAGTATAGGTCGCGTGCGGCATCAGTCTGTAACATCTCATCCCGTCGCGAGTTGTACACGGAGTGTGCGTTTGTTCATGTGTTGGCCACGCGCCGCCGATCAGTGGGACGCACTGGCTCATCGTGTTATGGCCGCTGCGGCGGGTTCTTCAACAATTGAGGGGCTGATTCAGGGGATTCGAGTTTGGTTGTTGGTTGACACGGGAGCCGTTGTGAGGCCGTGTTCCACACGTTGCCTTCGTCATGCGATCCTCTTGCCCCCGTGGAGAACACTTGTGCTGCGGCTAACGGGGGGAGCCTGGATATTCTGGGGCAAATGTCGGTCACTGTTCAAATCGGGGAGGGTCAAATTTTGGTGTCACGAACGTTGACCGTGCCCTGTTTGTTGGGCACCGATTTTCTGAGCTGTTGACGAGATGCTAGCAGCAGACATTATTGCTTCGTCGAACAGCCCGTGGGGAGCGCCCATTGTCCTAGTGAAGAAGCATGATGGAAATTTGAGATTTTGCGTTGACTTTCGCAAATTAAATCAAATATCGGTTGCGGATGCGTACCCTCTACCTCGTATGGATGACTCGCTCGATGCATTGTCGGACAAGTCGATACCAAAGAACGCTTTTCGTATGCCCCAAGGCCTTTATCACTTTCATTGCCTTCTGATGGGATTGAATTCAGCGCCAGCCACCTTTCAGTGGTTAATGGAGTTGGTCCTAGCGGGGTTGCAATGGGATTCTTGCCTCATATATTTTTAGCAAAACCTTTGACGAACATTTGCAGCGATTGCGCTCGGTCTTCTAGAGAGTGCGTGCAGCCAAATTGCAATTCAAGCCACAAAAATGCCATTTGCTTCAGACGTTGGTTAAGTACTTGGGGCATGTAATTAGTGCGGCCGGTGTCTCCATAGATCCAGAAAAGACTGTGTGTGCGCACGTGGAAGGCGCCTAAATTGGTAGCAGACGTCCACAGTTTAGTTGGATTCACTCTTACTACTGGCGGTTAATTAAATATTTTGCCACCAATGCTAAACCACTCCATGCCCTTACGGCCAAGGGCCAGAGATTTTGGTGGGATAGGACTGAAGAGGATTCCTTCCTCGCCCTCCGCTCTGCCCTTGCCGATGCCCCCCCACTCGCGTACCCTAATTTCACTAAACCCTTCGTTTTGGACACCTGATGCCAGCGACACTGGCATTGGGGCGGTCCTTTCCCAGCTTATCGAGGGAATGAAGAGAGTGGTTGCTTACGAAAGTCGAGTTCTGTGTCCTGCCGAGTAGCGCTATTGCATCATGCGCAAGGAGCTCCTGGCTATGGTCTACTTTATTCAGCTCTATCATCCTTATTTGTACGGACGAGACTTTGTAGTCCACACGGACCATGCGGCCCTCCAGTATTCCCTGCGCATTGACCAGCCGTCTGGCCAGTTGTCCCAATGGCTTGAGATCCTCCAGGGATTCTCGTTCACGGTGGTGCACAGAAAGGGCACCCGGCACGTCAACGCTGACGCCTTGTCCAGGCCGCCTCCCCATGCCGGGGAGGCAGCCTGGAGGCGCCCATGGTGCACGCGGCAGCAGGGACAATGCGGAATGAGGGCGCTCAGTCGCCATGTGATTCTATTCTAAATCTCAATCATGAGACGTGGGCTAAGCTGCAGTTTGATGATACTTCGTTGTTGACGTTGCGCCGGCAATGCTTCTCGGAGCCCGGGTCATGCGGTTCGCCCTTCCATCGTGCTGCGGGAAGGACTCCTCATGAGGTGGGAGGGGGAGTCCCAGCGATATTCTCTGATCGTACCCAGGGTCCGTAGGGGGAAACTTGCAAAGGCCGTACACGAAAAGTTAATGAATTTGGGTGTGCATAAAACGTTGACGACGTTGAAAAAGGACTTTTACTGGCCCGGAATGGAGAGTGATGTCCTCCTCCTGATTAAAAGTTGTGTCGATTGTGCATGCCGGAAATCTCCTGCCACGCAACCGCAGATTCCGCTACAGTCTATTGTTGTGTCACGGGTGAATGAATTGGTTACCCTGAACATTTTGGGTCCCTTCCCAATCTCCCGGAGAGGGCACAAGTACCTCCTCGTGGGGGTCGAATATCTGACTTGTTGGCCTATGGCCTGGCCCTTGGCTGACCAGTCAGCTGCATCTATAACCGACGCCTTTGTGAACGGCTATGTTCTGGATAAGGGAGCCCCGGAGCAACTGCTCACGGATCAAGATAGGAATTTCTCCTCCAAATTGCTCCAGGTGTGCGAGTCCTTGGGTACACAGAAAATACGCACCTCATCGTATCATCCGCAGACTGACGGGATAGTGGAGCGGTTGCATAGAACCCTCACCACTATGCTATACCAGCAAGTGACTGAGGGACAGTCGGATTGGGATCTGAACATCCTGGGGGTACTTGCGGCTTATAGGCTTACTCCCCATGCCTCGACGGGGTTCTCACCGTTTTATTTGATGTATGGGAGGGAGCCCAAACCCTCTGTGCAAATTCAATTGGGACTGAGTCCCCCGCGGAAAAGTTCGGCAGTGCCTGACCCCATGTTGAATACACTGGAGAAGTTGTGGTTGGCCAGTGAAGCCGCTAGGGTCAACTCGGCCCGCAGACAGGCCTGTAACGAGTGGCTGAAGGATCATGAAGGGCCCGGAATACCGTGGCAAGTGGGGGACAAGGCTTGGCTACATTGCCCCCAGGTGCCTGTGGCCACATCCTCGAAACTGTACCGTCCCTGGCACGGGCCCGTCGAAATCATTGAGGTTCGGCGGTCACAGTGTGTGCGTATCCGTTTGGGCCGGCGGTGCTTATTTGTGCATCCTTCGTGGTTAAAAACATACATTCCGTCCGGTCCAGTCGATTCATCCCCACATCCCTGCCGGCCGGTGTCTGATGCATTCGGTAAGCGGACCGCCACGCCTAAAGTAACAGGCCGTGAGGAGGAATGTTCTGTACCACCTGCAGGGCCGGAGGACCTAAGGACCACGGACGGAGCGTTGTGGACTTCCTCATCGGACTGCTTATCACACTCAAGCAGACCCGTCTCTACCCGCGGGGACGGGCGTTCTGCACATACCCGTTCGCGACGCGTCGTTTTTCGTTACTTCCCCATTCCCTTGTTCTTGTTATTTTTCATGGTCACTGCTTATGATTGTCTTGTAGTTAGGGGTCGGTCACTGGTCACTATAGAGTTGTGTTAGGGGTTGTCACGTTGTGTGCGCACGAGGGATATATATTACAGCCGGGACGGCTGCGTTTTTATCCGTGGGGGGGGGATGATGTAGTGTGGTAAAACACACGGTGCGCACTGCTGCCCGAGGGCAACCGAGGGCAGGCAGGTACGCGTGTGCAACATAAGGTTGCACGTGCAAACCGCCACCTCTTTAACAGGAGATTCGGTTGCAGACTGGGTTGGTCCGGGGTCGTACGCGGACACCAGAGGTGTCGCCTTGGAGATGTCCGATAATGAGTGATTGATGGCCTGGCAGGCACCAGCCTGCCAGCAGTCCTCTGCCTACAATGACGACGGCATCCACCTTTTCATCATCGGATGCTACATGACAAAACCAGGCGAGTCGTGACACCCCAGACACCCGGCTAGTGAACCCACCTCACTTTTCACAATACAAAAATAACAGAACATAAATATTAAAACTATTGAATAAGAAGAATTTTTTCTTGCCAGAAAGGGGAAAAACATATTAACATAATTTAATACTGGCAAAGGAGGTCCCATGATATAGCTGCTCGCGCCGAGTTCTCAATGTCCTGATAGTGCGTTGTCTTTGTGCTGTTCGCCTTTTGGCGTCCTCTGGTCTAACACCGTTTGAGACTAGGCTCTAAAGAAAGCTGTCTCTGGTGTGGACCAATCAGTTTCAAAGACAATGCACATACTGTCAGAGAATGTTTTTTGTTTGTTTGCATGTTCACCACAAGTATATGTGGTTAATGCAGTCATGATTCCTTGCAAAGGTTTCAGTTTGGTGTTTAAACATCTTAACACCTGTTTTATTGCCAGAAAGGGGAAAAACCTATTATCATAATATAATACTGGCAAAGGAGGTCCCATGATATTGAATAATAAACTTTTTTACCTTTTCAGGGAACTCACAAGAAGATCTGCTGCATGTTTGAATGACTAGCAAGGCGATGCGTAGGCGTTACTTTTGCACTGCAGGGGACACCGTGACGACGCAGCATCCCGGGTGCTTCTTATTTGATGATTTTGTGGCGTGTGGCCATAGTGAAATTTCGTTAATGCGGAAATTCGATTTTGTTAAAAAAAATGTGTCCGTAATTTGTCAATTGCGTTCACACTAAATTAATAAACCAACCGTTCGTAAATCGAGGGATACCTGTACTCTACCAATTGTCTGTATCAATACTCGACTATTCGGATAGCATGAACGTGGTTGGACATAATCAGAACCTGGAGTGTATTTCCCACTGAGTAAAACCCATTGAGCTAAGAAGCACTTTTTCAGGGCCGACTCTGCCAGCAGACATAAAAGCAATAAACAGCCTCCCTTGCCACATGTACTGCTGGACGTGAGGTGATGAGCGGGGCTTCCTGACAGAACTGGCCGCATTACGCTGGGCGTGGCTTCTGGCACGAGAACAAGTTTCCATAAAAACGAATGACACGATATACATGGCAGTGTATAATAATTATCTAAAAACGCCATGAGTCCAGCATTTTCTATTGAGTGGCGGGGTAGGTAGTGCTGTGATAACACTCGTTCATGTCTCACAGCAAGAAAGGCCTGGATTCAATTCCCAACTCAGGTGTCTTTCTGTGTGGCGTTTGTATTTTCTGCTCCTATTCTGCATAGTGTGTGAGTGGGGAGCGGTAGTGTAGCAATTAGCGCACTGCGATACGAACCTGCCGATCCGAGTTCGATTCCCGCTCACGGCCAACACCAGTGACAATTATCTGGTCGACTCAACCTCAAATGAATACCTGGTGCGGTATATAAAGCATCACCACTCGGATGCCAAAGGTGACCAGGCGTGGTGTTGGCCACCCACCCCCTCGTGTGCCGTACCGGCCTTCATAGGTGCTCGCTAACATCACTTGCCCCAACTGTCTGTTCAGGCTTTACGGGGGATCTTTGTTGTGTGTGAGTGAGACTGTGTAGGTGTGTGGAGTTTGTGTTTCTCCCTCTGATCTGCATGGGAGTCTTATGGGTTGTTTGGTTTCCTCCAATAGCTAAAACAAGCTATGTAACTGGCATTGGCTACACATTCCAAAGTGAAAAAATTACCTGCAAATTACTCAATTGGGAATACACTTAACATCACCCCATCCTGCCAAAACTTTGTAGAACCCTCCTAAAAAGGTGTCTAGAGACTCCGTGAGGCTTTTTTGGGTAAACAAGCATAATAAAAAAAATAAACAACAAGTTGGCAAGGTTATGGGATTGAGTGTTCATTGCATCAATGTACTGCAATATACCTTCGAGCGCTATTTGGCGAAGTGCGTCTGCGCGTGTTTTGTGTAAATCCTTTACACTGCAGCGACACTGCTGTAGAGTGGACCAGCGTTCTTTACCTTGACAGCATCCTGTATGCATCCGGTTTGTCTGCGGGCTTCTCCAGAATATCGCCATCAATCGCCTGAAAGCAGCAAATGTGTCACTATTATTGTTATTATTACTGTGCTTGTTTACCCAGGCAAACCTCCACCTCCATGCGTCTCAAGACTCTTTATCAGGCAGGTCCTGCTAAGTTTTTGTAGCAGGCTGCGATGTTGCTGTATGTAATCCCATGAGTAATTTGCAGGTATTTTTTTTGCATTGAGAGGAAATCGAAGAAATTGGAGAAACCGGAGGAAACGCGTGCAGAACAGGGGGAGAACAGACAAACTCCACACAGAAAGCCGTCTGTATTGGGAGTTGAACCCAGGAATGTATTGCTGTGCAGCACAAATGTTATCATCGCACCACCCTGCTGTCTTGGCTAAGCCATTAACAGGAATATACAGCAATCTCTTGCCAACTGTGGACTTGCCAACCACGGAATTCATGTATGCACGATTTATTACCTGTATACCAATTTACCAAAAGTGGTCTGGGAATTTTGAGTATCCACGGGTAAGCACCGATCCCGAACACACGGTTCTCCTCCGCACCACCACACCACCCATGGTGCTGCGTAGCTTATCAGTTATCCATCTATTTGGTTGTGATTCTCGCAGCGCATAGAACGTGCCACATCGTAACCATACAGGAAGGTGTACCAGGACTTACACAAAAATACTGCAGCAGCCATCCATCCTAATTTTTTTTAAAGAAAAAGAAGCTGCACCACTGGTCCAGCCAGCAGCACCACTGATCCAGCCAGCAGCACCACTGATCCAGCCACCAGCACCACTGTGCCTGCCTCTGTGCCTACCTCCTTACCTAATCACTCATGTGTCTTTGATGACCCAGTGGAAGAAGGTGGGCTGAGACCCTCCTCCTTCTATCCACCCCTTCCCCCATCATCTCATTGTCATCATCGTCGTCATCATAATAATAGACTTCTACCCTCAATATTAAAGGTATGTAAAGTAAATGTAGTGTTTATTTATGTTTTATTATGTTATTTTGTAATGTGCTGTATTTTATGCAGTGTTTAGTTAATACACAGGCAACTTAGTTAAGCTGTGATGAGAATTACCGCGGCCATGGTTCCTCTACCCCCTATTTCCCCTGTACTTTATCAACTCCAGATTTGCCTACCACGGCCTTTTCCAGGAACATAACCCCTGTGGTTGGCGAGGGATTGCTGTATAGTCCTGTCACCTTTAATGAGCAATGTGGGAGTATGTGTGGGGAGTGGTGGCATGGTTGTTAGTGTACTACTATATGAACCCAGCAATCCGAATTTGATTCCTGGGCACGGCTAACATCAGTGGCGCACAATATCTGAACCAGTTCTGGGCTTCCCTTAGGTCGATGTTTTTACGTGTGTTTGTTCGCATGTTTACACGTGTGGACCGGAAGTTTAGTGGTAAGAGCACTGTGCTACGAACACAGCCACCCAAGTTCAAGGCCCGCTCATGGATAACATCAATGACGAATATTTGAGCCCGTTCTGGGCCTTTCCTAGGTAGCCTTAAATGAGTGTGTACCGTATTTTCCCACATATAACCCGCAGGGTATACCACTTTTTACAAACAAAACAAGACCCTGTGGGGTATATGGAGGTGTGGGCTATCCCAAAAATATTTGACACGTGTGACATGTCATGTTTTCATGGTAGGACTATCCACTATGCAACACTTACCTTTGACTAAAGCACTGCTCAATAAACCACTCACACTAAAATTGCACGTGTTATTACGTTTTAAATTACTCGAATTGTTTGTACAATGAAAAGACAATGTTTGAAGTGGGCGCACTTTGTTTACCGTAATACTTTCAGTGGCTGTAGGGGGGTGTAAAAGTTTCAGCTGATTCTATGGATTGCATAATGGGAAGGGCCTTAACAAGCGTGTACCAGACGCGGAATCATAATTGCTGAGTCCCTTAGGCCGATGCTATTAGCTGAGCACTATACAGTCACGACCATGAGCTTTATTTCAAACTTCCAATGGCTTTGTTGCCAGGATGCAATGGCGGTACCGTAGTGCCGCTATTGTCTGCGCAGTGCGCAAACTACCAGTGTTAAAACTGTACAGGGGTAACTACTGGTCCAGTAGCTGTAATATGATGAGGTAGAATGCTGGTAAGCCTAACAGTATCTTACTTACAGTACTTATCTACCAGTTATGTGTTACTTATTTATTGGATATTTACTTTTGTTACTTATTTACTGTTTTAAGTTCACTCGTTTCCGGTTAGTTTGTTTTCTTTGTGCACGTTATGATGTTAATGTTAACAATTGATAGTGGAATGTATTACAAATGTAAACTTTGTATTAATATGATGGATTTAAGCTGCGGTAACGAGGTTAAAGATATGAATGCATGCGGGGTATATGGAGGTGCGGGCTATCTGAAATTAGTTTTACACAAAACGCTATTTTTGCGGGGTATATGTGTTTGCGGGTTATATGCGTATGCGGGCTATATGCGGGAAAATACGGTAAATATCAGCACCTGAGAGGCAAGTGGCCGGGGGCAGTGCTCGCCACACACGTCTGTCTCTCTTGTGCATCACTAATAGCACTTGCCCCAACAGCATGTATAGGCTATCTTTGTGTTTGTGTCAAACATGAACATGCTTAGTGGATATATGGCAACAAATTGATTCATCGACTTACACCGATTCTTAAGCTCATGATGCAGGATTTAGATCGCATGCATGAGAATCGATTGTTTATGAGCTACGCGTGTTACGGCGACGTCACGCTTAGGCTAATGGAGCGAACGAAACCATCCCGAAGAGACGGAAGAAAAGAGAAACAATACAAATGAGACGGTGAAAGCGAGTGCTGCAATGATTCACCTCACCAGCTGGGATTAGATAAATTGTTGACTCATACCTACAAAACTGAATACATGTGTCGCGAGCGTAAGAAACAAAATTAAGAAATTCATGCATTCATCAATCCATGTCTAATGTCCCAATGCTGAATTACACAAGAAAACAAATTGTAAGCGCATGTCTAACGATTGGCGTTTTAACTTACCACTACTGTGTCAGCTCCGATCACCAAGTCTGGTGTTTTCTGATGTCTCTGTTTAAATAAAACACACGCAGAACCTTGTTTAGTTTTTTTTGTCGCGAATTGCATCTCAGAAAGCTGTTGGGAAAGTGGTGTACCGATGTGTGTGAAGTATTCACTCAGTGCGTACTGCCAGGCATGACACATGGATCAGAGACATCAGCACTGACAAAGAGAATCAAACAAGAGCTGAAGAGGGAATTCCTCATCACGACCCATGGGCAGATAACCCATAGGTGTCCACTACACATTTTGTCATTTGTTTCACTTTACTGTCTTATTCTATGCATAACCTTCATAATTACATTTTGGGTCAGATCGTGCAAGTAAAATGTGTGTCGTAGCGCACACGCCGCTGAGCATATAGGCGGGTGTGCCAACAGGACGGAGGAACTAGGGCAAGGGTCATGGTCGACCTCGTGTGGAAGCCCCTGGAATCCTCTGGAAGGTTCCAGAAGGGAGGCCCGGCTAGGGCGGAGCCAAGCCGCGCCGAGGGGGATAAAAGCAGCAGAGAGCGAGAGCTCCGGGCTGCCGGTTCTGGTATTGGACTCGTCTCATCGTCGTCGTCGCCGCCCCCGTCGCTGCCGCTTTCGCCCAATCATTGCATGGCCGGACAGTAGTTGGCTGTCCCGGTCGATGCCGTTGGTGCAACGCAGACAGGGTTGTGTCTGGGACGTGTGTGGGAGAGAGAGGGGGCCCGAGTGGTGGCATGAGCTCGGCTCATGCCTCCTGCGACCACCTCGTCTCTGGCTGACTGTGTGTGCGACGCATGCCACCCGCACGCACAGACGACACTACATATGTATGTATAACTTCTTTTGTACGGTACGTTTGCTAACCATGCTAATCGGAGGTGCGGGGCAAGGACAAACTAAAAAAAAACGCATTTCTAAAGAAAAACATTTTCAATCTAGATTTAAAAATGCATATCTCCAGTGGCTTCCTAATATCGGAAGGAAGAGTGTTCTAGACGGCCGCAGAAGCGCATTTGAAAGTGCACAATGCAGTGACCGTGTTATTCGATGGCTAGCCAAAAGCTGCGGCAAGGATGACTGGAGTTAGCGTGATGGTTTATGCTCTTTGACAAGATCAGCAAGGTATTGTGGTTCATTTGTGGCAAGCACTTTGTGTGTAATGAGTGCGACCTTATAATGTGTTCGTTCGGCAACTGGACACCAATGCAGCACAGTGAGAACTGGACGGACATGATCGGATCTTGTAGTACCCATCACAAAAAGTGCCAGATCATTTTTTTGTATACACTGCAGCTTGGTCATGTTTCTGCCACACTTCCCGTAGAGTAGTGAGTTGCAATAATTGAGCCTTATCGATACTATGCCATGCTAATGTACATCGGACCCTCAGGATGAACGGATACTCTGACCGCACCATCCGCCAAGCTGTTTCTCCCACCATACAGAAACAGCCACATGAAACTCCGACCAAAACTATCACGTTACCATACATAGCAGGCGTGACCAAAAAGATCTCCAAAATTCTAAACAAACATAAGATCCAAGTCTGATTCAGTACAGTGCATAAAATCCGTGATCTGATTCCATCTGTGAAGGATGTCGTTCCTGACTTACAGTATCCTGGAGTCTGCAAACTGAGTTGCAGTTGTGGTGATTGCTACATTGGAGAAACGAAACGTCATGTTTCTGATCGTGTCCGCGAGCACAAGTCAGATCTGAAACACGGCAGAACTGATTCTTCGCCCGTTGCCGATCATTGCTACAACTCTGTGGGCTCTCATGAAATTGTCTTTTCCGAGACCAAGGTGCTCTGCAAACTTCCTGGCTACCATCAAAGGTTTGTACATGAAGCCATACAAATATACAAACACAGACATAATTTCAACCGTGATGATGGGTACAAACTGAGTAATCATTGGAAAGATGTGATTAACCATGCAAAAAAGATTTAACTACACTTATTTGGACCATCTTATTTGACAGACAACTATTACAGGTTATTGATAGACAGCCAGTATTGTTTTACCAGGTTTAGTTTTTTCTTTTTTCCCACTTTTGTTATGTAGGCTAGGCGTAGTCACAAACCGCACCTCTCCATAACAAAGGCTCAGTCTTTTGTTATGCAGTCTATTCTTAGTCTTAAGCCTCACCTTACCAATTCTAGATTTGAAGCTTTCGTGACTGCAAGGAATCATCTTCTTAGGTTTTTTCGGTAAAGTCACGTAGAAAGTAAAATAAAATAAAAAACAAAAATCACGACGTTTCGTGATTTTTGTTTTTTATTTTATTTTACTTTCTACGTGACTTTACCGAAAAAAACCTAAGAAGATGACTCACCTTACCATATTAATAAAAAGTGTGCCGTACTTGGCCCTTCCCCTCTTCAACCATTATATATACGGAGTGGTAGCTCTTGTAATCTCTCATTTACTTGATACAGCTGTCGTGGCTGTGACGGTTCCACCTGAAGACGGAAGCTTGTGTTGCCTCCGAAACGTCGTGATTTTTATTTTATTTTACTTTTATTAATTTTAATTTTTTACCTACGTGACTTTACCGAAAAAACCTAATTATATGAATCCTTGCAGTCACGAAAGCTTCAAATCTAGAACTATGCTACACGCCAAAATGGTGGCTATGTAACGACTCAACAGTAGTCGAATGTGTCGTAGAGCCCTGATATGAATATATTTTTAATGTGGTGATCAAACGACATATTCTGGTCGAGTATGGTACCGAGGCTCTTTAGAGGAGTAGAAAACTGAATTCTGAAGTCTGCCACACCTGATCCTCCCACACAATTTTTCGCCTGAGTACTAACCAGCAGAACTTCCTATTTTTTTGGATTAAGCAGCATTTTGTTTCGTGCAAACCACACGTGCACCACTCGCGTACAATCTTCAAGATTACCGAGGCTTTCCATGTCTAACTTTGACTTCACTGCGGTGTACAATTGTGTATCATCAGTATATAATTTAAATGTCTGTCATGCGTTGAAATGATATCGGCGATCTGAGAGGCATATGTTGACAAAAGGAAAGGCGTGAAGATGGATCCCTGTGGTCCGCCAACGAGCCACGGCATAGGCGATGACTGTTTGTCTCCCAGCTTGACAAACTGTAATCAACCATAAAGGTATGACTTAATCCACCGCAGTGCTGTACCCGGTACACCGAACCTTAATCTTAGCCACCCGATAAGTATCTCATTGTTAATAGTATTGAAGGCGGCTGAGATATCGAGGCCAACCAAATCTGTGGCGTCCCTGTCATCCATGATCTTGTAGAGGTCATCAGTGGTCTTTAGTAGAGCCGTCTCAGTGCTGTGGAGCTTCTGGTACGCCGACTGCAATGGGTTGAATCGTCACAACAGTGTGGGGATGTAATCGCTTCAGACACAGGGACTTTATGCCCTTTGAAATTATACTCAGGATTTGAACTCGGGCAATAGTTTGCGGGGTCACTATGGCTCAAGCCAACTTTTTTCAGGAGCGGTGTTTCCTGCGTCATTTTTAACTGGTCTGGAAAACAGCCCTTGCCAAACGAAAGATTTGCCAAGTGGACAATCAGTGGCGCAAGCAAATCTGAGCATGATTTGACAATCAACGTGTGGATCTAGTTGAACGGCGATGTCTTATTTGGCAGCCGTGCAATGAACATTGACACCTCTGCCACCAACGTTGGTGCCAGGGTCTGGATATCCTGCCAGCCAGCCTGCGGCGGTACCCTACCTCGTGCATGCGCTTCGCCACCTCCAGGGCCTTGCGCACGGCAGTCTCAGTCGCGTATGCGTACGGCGCCGGGTACTCAGCCTTGCTCAGGTCCTCCGAGTACCATGATGGGACCACCTCAAACTTCAACCCCTGCAAACAGCAATCCACGACAACAGTCAGTCAAAAGGCAACCTTGCTGAGCCATGCTGATTATCCATACAGAAAGTGAAACCCAAAAACCTAGCTCAAGACAAAGAAGATCTTCGGCGTAGCCTTGATCTTCAGTGTAGCTGTCAGCAAGCACCAACCTTACCCTCTCTTATTAGGCCAAGCGTATTGGCCCTTATGGCCCATGGGCCCCGGTGCAGTTTCACCACCTGTGCACACAATAACTTCACCACTGGTTCCTATGCTAGTCTATGGGTTGTGATCATCTATAGGTGTTACGTATTTATATTATGGATCTCTATGAGAGTCTACGGGTAACTGAGTCTCAGACTTCTTTCGTATGGCAAATGCAAAGCAACAACTTCAATTTCACATTCAAGTGGTCAAGCCAGATAACCGCATCAAGAGCAGCAGAGTGTATCGCTGTAATGTCTCCTTCGTATATGTGGATCTGGCATTGTGTCGTTCTATGTTGTATGGTCTGTTCTGGATGACCACAGTCGCACACTGGAGAGTTTGACATTTTCCATCTGTGCGTCAGGTATCCGCATCTGCCATAGTTTATGTGGATGTGATTTAGGGTGCGCCATGAGCTTCGTGGAAGATCAAACCCAGGGATCTTCTGTATTGGATCTTTCATACCGAGGTGTTTGTGAGTTCTTTTGAATATCCATTCAGCTCTCCAAGCTTTATCAGGTTGAATTCTGATTGTTTAAGGTTAAGTGCATGGGTCCAAAAGGGCTTGTGTGACTTCAAGCGATAGGGAGGGATGTTATTGAGGTCCTGATGAATGGGAAGGTGACTGCTTTCCTTGATTTTCAGGATTTCCCAGAGTGTTACAGCATCATCGCAGATGGGTGGGGGAGAGATGTGTAATAGGACGGGCAGCTGGTGTGTTGGGGTTGACTTGAGAGTTCCAGTGATACACCGCATTGCATTGTTCAGCTGGGCATCAACAAGTCGAGTGGCTACTTCTGATACATAATGGCACACAGTATTCGGCCACAGAGTACACAAGGGTCATTGTTGATGTCTCAATGGCATAGCATGAATGCAATGGACTATGGTGCAAGGAATGAAATGGGGCACTCTATGCAACGCACCACCTCTCCGAAGCCCCACTTGCATACTCACCATTACACTGTGGTGGATTTCTAGTTTAGCAATGACCATTCCTCAGTGCTCGACAGACAAGAAGTGGCAGTGATGGATTGCTTGTGAATTCAAGGGTCGTGTGTGTCCAGGGTCAAAAGCGACCACAGTCAGCCAAACTCTGTTAAAAGTGCTGTGCTGTGCTTAGTTTAAGGACACACAGTTGATTCCTATTTACTTTGGAGAGTTGTGCACAAGAGGGATGGAGAGACAGACACAAATGTGGGGAGTGTGTGAGCAGTACTTGTAGTCTCGTTCATCTTATCAGTATTTTAATGCTTTATTTCCCTACCAATTTCTAGATCACACTCACTATCTTAAAGATTCCCCATAGAGTAGCTGCTACCTACCCCTCTCTTCAACGTTCGGAGCAATGCTTTTGCTGTAGCAAAACACCGCAAAGCAGGACCCTGACCCTCCTGAAAATGCGTGGCAAGCCTCAGCAAGGCTGTACTGGGTGGGATGACACTTCAAAAATATCATAGTTTCCCATTTCACTTATTCACCCAGGAAATCCTCACTGAGACTCATGCCTCTTTTTAAAGAGGGTCCACACCGTGGGCTATGCTTTGCGAATGACGTCACATGATCTTTAGCGTGAAGCAGTTAATATACCCCGTAGTAACAACCAGGGCAGCCACTGCATTAGAACCATAAACCTCTGCGGCAAGCAGCAAACACACTCTCTCTTGCTAGGCCGCGGCACCGACCAACACGTACAATGTTGGTGAGGATGTCCCGTCTGCGTGGAGAGGCACTGGCCAGCACCACGCACTTTCCGGTCAACTTGGCCACAACCGGCTTTAGCATTGCTACAGAGGGGGTGACAAAGACAGAGATGGTGCGGGGGTAACTGTCAGACCCCACATATATACACGTTACAACACATTCAAGCCAATACATACACATGTGAGCACACACACAAATGGCACAGACAAGAGATGGCCTGTCAGCCAACAGGAATGCACCTGAACACACAACCACAACCTCCATCCATCACAGAAATTCCTACATAAAAAAGTGGGTATAGTTAGTGGTGTTACAGGGACTTTAGGCTGGATGGCAACCTTTTTAACATCAGGAGGCTCCGAGTAGTCACGAAAAATAACATCTGCGCCTATCATCGAGCTGCAGTATGTTGATGACTGTGCGCTCGTGGCCCACACACCAGAGGCCCTGCAAGCTACCCTTGAAGCTGCTGTAAGTGTGTATGACAGATTGTGTCTCTAAGTGGACATAATAAAGACTGAGTAGTATGCCAGTGGGCATCTACTAATCCACCTTATTCACCCACCTTCACCGTCTTTGAGAAACCACTCACTATAGTGAAATCCTTTAAGCACATGGGCAGCTGTCGGGCGACTGCAGCATTAAAAGGGAAGTACAAAACCAAGTAAAGCAGGCGTCATCCATGTGGCAGTCAGAGAGGGATAGCTTTGGGGGGGGAGAAGGAGCGAGGGATGCGCGGGGCAGCATTGTGCGAAAGTGTTTGCAGGTGTGCGATTTGATCAGCTCGTGAGCATGATGGATTGGACTAATTTGAGCACGCTGCGCTAACCCATTTAGAGAACAAAGGGCTTCAACTCAATAAAGGGGCCCGCCGCGGAGACTGCCGGGGTCTTGACCGACGCGTCCGCTGTGCTGCAGACTTGAGACCACGCTGACCACGTGAAACTCCGCCTCGTTCACGGCAGGAAAGTCAGCCGTGTCGGTGTGTCATCCCAGCAACCATCATTTTGGAGCCAGGAGTGTTGGTGACAACTTGCTGCCCTGTGAGCGCGATCGACTGGGGTTCTGCTGTTGACTGCTGGTCTGTTCTCCAGTGTGTCATCCCAGCAACCCTCGTTGTGCAGCCAAGAGTGGATTGTCACAGAAAACCACCTGCAGCTGCCATGAAAATAGCCCTCCGCGAATGCTGAAGCCTGCGGGGCGTCGGCAGCTGGGACACTCACGGGGAATTAGGGAGGTGACCACCTGAGGGCTGTGAAGTTGTCCTTGGAACGTTAAATTTAATCTGTTCCAGAACTGGCGAACACTTCATACAAACCCTGGATGGTTGCTCCGCAGCTGTCTCCCGTCAGTGTTCGTATTTGAATAAATCCGTGAAACCGGTATTGTCGGGTCGTTGTATGATTGTATTATTTGTTGTTGCTGTTATGAGGGTGATTTGGGTTGCTATAATTGCTGGTGATATGTTCACTCCCCCAGAGAAGTAGCAAACTTGTTACCATTAAACAATTTAATGACTATAAAAATGTTTTATTCAAAGTAAATGCCATTATTTTGCAGTATACTGGCAGTGATCCTTCTTATACTCCGCACACGGTCATCGGGTGTGTCGCGTGAAACAGGGGCCCAACCATAAACTAAACCACAGTGGTGCGAGTACTGAGAGCTAGGATTTCAGTTATAGACCGAAACCTCCAAAGCTCACGTCGCAAAAATACACACCGTTACAATCCTTTTTTGGCATGCTCAGAAAAAGGGTATTCCAGAACAAGGACCTCAGCCTACATACTAAAACATCTGCTTACCAGACAGTAGTAATCCCAACACTCCTTTACAGCTGGGAGACGTGGCCTTGTACAGTTGTCCCATGAGGATGCTTGAGGCCTTCCATATTAGGTGTCTTCAAAGCATCCTGGGGATAACCTGGCATGACCGAGTGCCCCATACTGAGATACACTGCAAAACCAACTGCATCAGTATGGAGGCTACCATCATCCAGCACCAACTCCGCTGACTCAGTCACTTCATCAGGATGCCAAAGGAGCATCTTTCACGTAAGGTCTTGTATGGCCAACTGCACCTAGGCCACCACTCTACAGGGGGCCATAAAAGGTACTACAAGGACCAACTGAAGATGGCCATGAAAAAGTGCAGCCCGAACCCTACCCAGCTGGAGGACACTGCCGCAAAACGCTCCATCTGGCGCCAGCTCTGCCAGCAAGGAGTGTCGATGCTCGAAGAGGACTGAAGTGAGCTATGGAAAAGGAAGCATCATAAGAGACATGAAGCGAGAACCATACCTACACCTCCAATAAGCGGCTTCACCTACTCTGTCTGTAGCAGATGCTGTGGGGCGAGGATTGGACTTTACAGTCACACAAAATCCCACAAATAGAGGCAGAAGAAGAAGGTCATCATCGGATATGATGGATAACCTTGAAGATGAAAGACCCTGGAATATTGCCGGTTTATTGTTGGCAGTTCAACCTATCGCAGGTAACCTCTGTCCACCAATTGAGCTATCGCAGGGGTTGTTTTGGGGGTTAGTTTTGGCCATTCGCGGGTATACTGTACATGGAAGTACTGTATCATTGATAATACCGTGGGGCGGGCGAGGGACACAAGGCAGTCAGTGGCACCTCAACCTTTGCCGTGCAAGCATCTTGCGGACAAAGACCACCGTATACCCTATTAACAGACGGTTGGGGCAACTGCTGTGAGCGAGCACCTATGAAGGCCAGTACGGCATACCAGGGGGTGTGCAGCCAGCACCACACGCCTTTGTCTCCCAAGTGGCAATATTTACACATTTCACCGGGTACTTATGTGGCTGAGTCGACCTAGAGGATGCCCAGGACCGATTTAGGTAATCATCACTGGCGTTGGGCATGAGCAGAAATCGAACTTGGGTCGCCAGGTTCGTGGTGCTGGCCACTCATCAGTCATCACCTCGCGTGCTGTTCCGGCCTTTATAGGCGCTGCTCGCTAACGGCACTTGCCCCAACAGTCTGTGAAGGCTACAGGGGTATCGTTGTCATTGGTGTGTGTGTTTGTGCGTGCACGTTTGCCTGGTGTGTGTGTTTTATTTGTCTTTGTCTTTTTGTGTGCGCAATTGTGGTTACTTATTGCGACCCTTTCGACAAGCCATCCAGCATCAGGACTCAAGATATACTTTACTTAATGTTTTATTTACTATACAGTATTTTTCTAGTGTTGCATGCAAATGTACACTATTTGTATTGTTATTTATGAGTTTAACAACCGCAACACATTTCATAACACTGACCATTTGGCCATTTAAAGTACATTGTGTTCCGACTTACGAACGGGCCTCAGGAACGAATTGTATTTCTAAGTCGACTGTCCGTATTTCGGGAAAACATTAGTGTTGAATATTGCAGTTTTGGTTTTCGCGGCACTTTGCAAGAACGTAACCCCGCGATATTCAAGTTTCTGCTGTACTGCGTTTGGCAGTGCTGCAAGAGCTCAGATAAACAAAAACTCCAACACATTCTCCAATAACACTGTGTGGCCTTCAAGACCTCAGGATCGTGGGTTCGGGTAGGGGTAAGTTTTGTTGTCAAAACTGTGCGAGTCCACCGATGGTGGTCATGGGAGCTGTGGCCCAGTGGTTAGTGCAAAATAACCTGGCAACTTGAGTTGGAGTCCTGGTCAGGGATATCGTCAGTGGCGAGTGATGTCTGAACCGGTCCTGCCACCACCCCATTCAAAAACTCGCGCTGACCAGCGTGGAAAAGTATGGTCAAACCACCGTATATGCCCATAACGGTGCGGTGATTTGAACGACCTCGCCTGGTACGCAGGAGGTCGTGGGTTGAGACTCCGACTCTGACGCCTGCTGCTGTATATTTTGAGTTTGCATGTTCTCCTCGTGGTCGTGTGGATTTTTCTCCGGCTCCTCCGGTTTTTCCCTCTATATTTAGAAACATGCACTTAAGAGTATTTGGCTGCTGTAAATTCTCATAAGCCACTTCGTTAAGCTATCGTGTGGCCAGGTCGCTTCTGAAAAATAGCTACATAGCTCAGTGGGGCCTTACCTGGTAAAATTTAAAAAGTGTAGTTGAAGACTACACTATACTGTATTCACCATATCCACCACACAAACTGGCATGTCAAACAAGACCCAGGTGCTACCCATGCATACAGTACAGAGCACATATATAATGCTTTCGCGACCACATAAATATAAATGTGCCGTTCAACCCGCCACAACCAAGGTTTGTCGCGTAAACAGAACACCAAAGCAGCAGACATCGTGCTGCTTGTCACGGCTATCGCGATTTTCACCTGAAGACGGGCGCTTGTGTTGCGTCCGAAACGTCGTGATTTATTTTGTTTTATTTCTACCTACGTGACTTTACCAAAAGAACCAAAGAGTATGGATTCCTGCAGTCACGAAAGTTTCAAATCAAGATAGAACGTGTCAATTCGTTACAAGTACATCAAACCTATATTATGGCACATGTGAGGACATTGTAGGCACTGTTTACCACTCACCGTAAGCTGTCGTCTGTGCACGAGAGGTTGAATGGAGTAGCTGATCGGCTGGACTTTTATATGTTTAAAACAAAATACAATGAAGATGAATTCGCGCAGCCACCGTAACTCAGCCGTGCCCTTCCTGCTACTGCCCTCAATGGTGTCCAGTACCCTTCGATTCCATAATCGATTCCTTGTGGAAGACGCGACGCTGCAGTTGGGGTGTTTACGCTTTTGGAATCAAACGGAGAGCGGAGGGCAAAGAGTCCGCCATCTTACTCAGGGAAGCACGAGTGGATCTAGCATCCACCATCTTACTAGGGGAGGAACCGAACGTTGAGTGGAGGGCAGAGTCAGCCATGTAAAGTGGATCCAGCGTTCCCCATCTTACTCAGGGAAGCACCCACGTCGAGCCAAGTACAGAGTTCACCATTTTCCTCGGGGATGCCCCTCTACAGTTGATTAAAGCCGGGATCCATCATCTTACTCGGGGAGAAACCCGAGTTGAGTGTCGAGACGCTCTGCCATCTTACTCGGGGAGACACACAACGTTCGGTGAAGCCAGTCTGTGGAACACGTGTGCACAACTAAAACCGCCATTCGCCACGAACTGTGACGTCACCACGGTGCCTGTGCCAGGCGCACTTTTGAGGCCATGTGGAAGTGTCGAAGGTTCGCTGACAGGAGGTCTCGGGACACACCCAGATGCCATGGGTTGGCTGACTGACATTATCGGTAGATGCACCAGCTGTTCCCACTTTTGTGCCAACTTGCTGCGTTTTATTCGCCGGGCGCTCCGCTCGTTGTTGTGAGTGTCGCTCCTCTGCCTTCAGTTGTTTCAGTTTCATTTATTTGGTATAGCCCTGTGAGTCATTCGGCTCTTGAATCGGGTGCAACCGCAACCAACAAAAAACAAAAACATGAACAAGAAAACATCTTAAAGTGACTATGTGCAAACAGAAAAATCCAGGAAAAAACTGCAAAGTCTTCCAGAAAAAAAACACCGTACACCAACGCTGTGCAAAAATCCCAGTGGGATGCAAGTCAAACAACAACAACCACAAGACAACTTGAGATTAAAGCCATCATTCTAACTCCGTACTACAACAAACAAACATGGCCAAACCACAAAACGTTTTCGAAATCACAAAAATAAAGCCATAAACAATGTAACAGTGATCATGGGAACTGTGACCGAAATTTCACAATAAACGATATACACAACATGTACCACCAAACCCTGTAGCCACAGCTGGCTGCATGAGTCACTCCACAACAGCAGGAGCATCAGTAGGAGTATCAAAAAATTTCAAATACACCTTTAAAGATCAGCACACTAAATCAAAACACAAGATATACGTTGCAGCTGTCATCCGGAACGTAAACATTTCATTTTAGGCCACTGAATAGCAGTGGCAGCTAGGGGTGTACAACTCCTCTAAAGCAGTTTTGAGTGATGATGTCATAGGTAGTGATTCAAGTTGCAGTTTATTGGCAATTGCATTCCAGACCCTGGGGGCCTCAATAGCAAAGGCCCTTCCTCCAGTATTTGTACGGCAATAAGGAATGTAAAGCTGGTAAATGAGGTCACATTTGTTCTTCGAAACAGAGAGGAGATCCAGTAGGTAGTCTGCAGATTTTTTTGCAAGTACATCGTGAATAAATCAGATCTGGTGCACAAGCCGTCGAACATTAAAATATGTTAAGTTTAACCCAATGTAGAGATCTCAGTGGTGAGTCCTATATGGGCAGTTTAATGCAAATCTTAAGGCCGAGTGATAAATTGAGTCAAGCTTTCGATTTAAAGCTTTCGTGACTGCAGGGATTCATCTTCTTGGTTCTTTCGGTAAAGTCACGTAGAATGGAAATAATAAATTATAAAAATAAAACATAATAAAATAATTCTCACGACGTTTTGGCCACAACGCAAGCAGCCGTCCTCAGGTGGAGAACAGGTCTGTCGAGAAGATAGAGTCTGAATGTAGACATTTTTTGCATGCCGTATTTTTTTGACACATGTGTAATGTGAGGACATATCCGGGTTGCTGTTGGATTACACCTCGTACGATGATTGGCTCTGCCGGTCCTGGCCCATAGCCAATGGGGAGAAGTCTAGGGGCGTGGCTCTGACGTAATGGGAAGGTGACATCTGTAAGTAGAGGATTGGTTCTGCTGGCTTTAACCACAGCCAATGGGGGGACGAGTCAGGGGCGTGGTCCTGGGAGCGTACCATGGAGTCTAGAAGATTCCATAGAGGCTAACCAGGATTGGTGGAAAGGTACCACGTGACCCAGGTATTAAAAGGGGTGGAGACGAACAACACGTGATGAGATCTGGAACGAATGGAGGGTGAGGCCACGCTGGAGCGTGGTCCAGGCTGCCACGTGGCCGCGCGTGTCTCTCTCTCTCTCTCCCTCTCACGCTGTCTGTCAGCAGCGTGAAGGAGTAAGATGGGAGGGTTATGAACGAAAGACAAATAAAGACCGGATTCCAGAAGTCGCTTCCACGACCTTTATTACATTGGTGTCAGAAGTGCTTCTTGAGACCGTTTGGACAATTATTAGAAAATGTCCAAGTGCCTCAAGAAAAGAAACCCACCGGATCCTCCGTCGGATAAAGATGTCGAGGCAGACGAGGACGAGCTGCTGGAAGTCACGGGCCCTTTACAGCCGTCTGCCGCTCTCCCCGACACCGCGCATCGACGACAGGCCGGCGAGGCGACGTCTCCGGCTGCGGACGAGGGGTGGCGTCGGATGGCGGAGCAGATAGAGTCGCTCCGTGCGATCCTGCTAAATCTTGCAACGGCGGTCGTGTCATCAGCGGCCCTCGGTCGGCCGCGTGGAACTCACCCAAGGGCCGATGACCAAGATTTTCAGCAGGAAACGCCGTCCGCCATTACTCCTGCCGCGGAGGGGGAGGCCTCCATCTTGAGCGGGGCTGCTGCCACGCGGCCGCTGGACGCCATCTTGGGCAGGGCTGCTGCTACGCGGCCGCCGGACGCCATCTTGACGGAGCCGCGTGCTGCGCGGGGAGCGGGATCTGACACGCCCGAGGCCTCGGATATTTACCGCGGCCATCGCCTTCCTCAAATTGAAAAATTTGTCGCCTGGGGTGACTGGAGCGCGTTCACGTGGCGGTTCGAGTCAGCATTTCGGTCGGTGCGATGGACGGAGGCAAAAGCGCTGGAGGCTCTGCCCATGTTATTGGACGACGTCTCCTTGGCAGTCTTCTGCTCCATCCCGGCGAGTAAGAAAAAGACGCTGCGTGATGCTTTCGCGGAAATGGCGGAGTTCTACTAGCCGCCTACGGAGGCTACCAGGAAATTCATGCAGCGGCGTCGAGGAGCGGATGAATCGCCCTTGGCCTACCGAGGGGCGCTGTTGGCGCATGCCATGGCCGCCTACCCCGATTCGTCAGCCGATCTCCTGGATCCTCCCATCCTTTCTAGAATGATTGAGTTGTCCCAGGAACTTAACATATCATTACCGGTGTGCGGCCACAAACCGCTAACGTCTCGATGGGCGGCGCGCTGTTTGGACGCCAAGTTCAACCTCAAACGCTGGGACCAGATGGCTGCATGGATGGGAGATCCTGAGATAGACGGGTCACCGTTGGGATGGGCCCCACGTCGTGTCGTCCACGGCTCCAACGACTCCAGCGACGACGAGGTGATGGCAGCCGTTCCTCGCTGGGTCCTGAAACGCCGGCCACGCGAGCAGCATGATGGGGCCGTATGTCCACGAGCGGGGACCGGGGCGATCGACCGCCGGGCGGCGGTGGCCACATGTTTCAAGTGTGGCAGACGAGGCCATTTCGCCCGGGATTGCCGCTGCCGACTTCAACCTCCTCAGCTCCCGTCGGGCTGACTTCCATCTCCTCCACCGGACGCGGATCCACGGCACCCTCGGGCAAGTCGGCACATATCGGACACCCGGCAGGTCTTGACACATCACGCATCCACTCGCACCCATGTTTGCACTCCTGAAGGGAATTGTGGGTCACCTGGATCGATGCCACACTCAGTTACACAATGGAAAAAATTGGCTCGAAGGGTGGTGGCAGCCGCGTCGGGGTCCTCAACGATACGGGGTACTATCGATAGGATCGATGTCCGTGTTTTGGTAGACACCGGCGCGTCTGCAACCATCATTTCAGATGTTATTTTTCATCTCCTGTCCATTCCTATGTCGCGGATCCGACCGGCTAACGATGCATGCGTTGCTGCGAATGGGGGTAGCATGGGTATTTTGGGGCGAGTAGTTGTGCGCATTGCTATATGGAATATCACTGCGGTGGGACCAGTTTTGATCTCGCGTTTATTGGCCGTCCCATGCTTATTGGGCAATGATTTCCTTCGTCGGATGCCCATTAAAATACTCGTCGATCAAGGTTGCTTGGAAATGCCAGGGGGCCGTAGAATGTCCTTCCTGCCGTCCCTGCTGGGCCGTTCGCCCCCAGGAAACGCTATTAATGCGATTGTTGCTGTCACGGTAGAAGTACCATCAGGCTCATAAATACTTATTCCGCTGCGTTTCCAAAAGCGGTTGGAAGCCGCGGACGATGCGACGGGTGTGTTGTTGTCCCCGTCGAACTCTGTGGAAAAATTATTTTCCCTAGTGGCGGCTCAAACTATCGTTCGGCCTGATCAGGCCCCGTTTATACAAGTGTTAAATGGGGGCCCAGACCGGGTTGTCGTCCCGGCTGGCTCGGTGTTGGCTCACGCCACTACCGATTTCACCAGTTTTGAGAGCGACCAACCCACAAAAATGGCCGCTGGCGTGCCACGATCCGATCGTTCGGACGATCGATGGATCGCAGAATTGTGCGGGGAAAATACGTCCTTGTCGACCACGCAGCGGAGCGCCTTGCATTCACTATTGTCGGAGTACGCTGACGTTTTCAGTAAAAACTATTTGGATTTGGGCCATACCTCGCTCTTGTTGCACCATATCGACACCGGTGCGGCGGGACCAATTTGTATGCACCCGCATCGCATGAGCCCTGCAGAAAGGGAACACGTGCGTGGGGCGGTGGACGACATGTTGGCGGCCGATATTATTTCGCCGTCCAACAGTCCTTGGGGCGCGCCGGTGGTGTTGGTTAAAAAGAAGGATGGCGGAACGAGGTTTTGTGTAGACTTCCGCCGATTAAATAAGATATCCGTGGCGGACGCATACCCCTTGCCACGGATGGACGACTCGTTGGACGCTTTGTCTGGGGCAAATTTCTTCTCTATCCTCGACCTGTCGTCTGGGTTTTGGCAGCTTCCCCTCGATGATGCGTCCAGACCGAAAACGGCGTTCCGCACGCCGCAGGGCCTCTTTGAGTTTAACCGCCTACCTATGGGCTTGAATGCAGCACCGGCGACGTTCCAACGCCTGATGGAACTGGTGCTAGCGGGGCTGCAGTGGGAAACGTGCCTCATATATTTGGACGATATCATCGTATTCAGTCGCACCTTCGAAGAACACCTCCAACGACTGGAGACTGTCTTTCAGAGGATGCGGTCGGCTGACCTTAAATTTAAACCAAGGAAGTGCCACCTTTTGCAACGATCTATCCGCTACCTGGGACACATCGTCAGCTCTGACGGTGTGTCCACGGACCCTCAGAAACGTTGTGTGTCCGAGAGTGGCCCACGCCCAATTCAGTGGGCGACGTACGGCGGTTTATAGGGTTCGCATCCTACTATCGCTGATTTGTTAAGAATTTCGCCCCACCCTGTCCGGTCATGGGGGCGATGTCGAACAATGAAGGACAGGATGTACCCGTTGGCGCCGACGATACACTGCATTTGCCGCACTCGGTGTGGCTACGCGAGCAGGAGGCCGATGCCTCTCTGGATCCGCTGCGGAAACTGATCGGGAAACCAAGATCTCATTTGGCGGGATGGAAATGGCAGATTTTTCGGGGCCAGGCGGGATTATTGATGTGTACGGATGGATTGTCTGACCATTCACGCCTGGTTGTGCCGACATCCCTTCGCCACGACCTGCTCCGCGCTCTGCACGCCGACAAGCTGATGCATCTCGGCGTGCCGAAAACGTTGGCCGCGATGCAGCAGGATTTCTTTTGGCCCGGCATGACAGCAGATGTCACTAACTTCATCCGGTCATCCCATGATTGTGCAAAGAGGAAACCGCCTCGTCAAAATTATGTCCCGCCACTACATTCGATTGAGGTGTCCCGTATTAATGAGCTAGTTGCTCTGGACATCCTTGGCCCATTCCCTCCATCGGCTAGGGGAAACAAATACCTTTTGGTCGGGGTCGAATATTTTTCTCGCTGGCCTATGGCCTGGCCTTTGCCTGACCAAACGGCCTCGTCCATCACCGAGGCTTTCTTGAATGGTTACGTCATGGATAAAGGAGCACCCGAAGGGCTGCTCACGGATCAAGGACGTAACTTCTCCTCCAAATTGCTCAAGGATGTATGCGCTGCGCTGGGTACAAAAAAAATCCGCACTTCCCCTTACCATCCGCAAACGGATGGCATGGTGGAAAGATTTAACTGCACCCTGCTTTGTCACACGGTGAGTGAAAAACAAACCGATTGGGACCTGCACATACCGGGCGTCCTGGCGGCATACCGCATGGTTCCGCACGCGTCCACAGGATATTCGCATTTTTCCTGATGTATGGCTGTGACAATGTACCCCCGATTGATGTGCAACTGGGGGCAGCGGGGAAACAACTGTCCCCTTCCTTGCCTGATCACGTACGGGACTCGCTTAAACGGGTTGCGGAGGCACGAGAGGCCGCCAGATGCGCGACGGCCCGTACGCAGGCAAGGAACGAGAGGTATGCGCGTCGATCGCGAACTGACATGCCATGGTCTGTGGGCGATATGGCATGGCTCCATTGCCCTCAGGTGCCAGTGGGTACGTCCCCTAAGCTGCATAGGCCTTGTCGGGGGCCTGTGAGGCTGGTGGACATTCGGAATCCCCAGAGTGTTCGCATCCAGTACGGCAAATGTCGTTGGTATGTCCATTCGTCGCGACTGAAACCCTACATTGACCCGCGTGCTGGCCCTTCATCTGCACTTGTTGACCTGCCGGAGTCTGGCGTACCGAATGTGCCACTTGCCTCGCCCGTTGATCCCCAGCGGGGCTGTGTTATACCCCCCGCAGATGAACAGGTTTTGAGGAACGACGAGACCCTGGACGTCCCTCCTCCAACGGGACCTGTCCCAGATACTACAGAAACCGAACATTCTTCTTCCTCTTTTCCACGGCAACCACCTCCTGCTAAGCAGTCGGCAAGGCAACCACGCGTGAATAACGGAGAGGGTCAGGCGTCGCGCACGCGGTCGAAATCTCTCCCGTTTCGCTAATATTGATTGCCTTGCGGTCTGTCACCCTCTTGTTACTGCGCTACAGGGGCGCCCTAATGTATGTCTGTTGTTAAATGTTTTGAATTCCTCGGCGCGTTGACGCCTACTCCCCCCTTACCTTGTTAATGCGTCTTAGACGCCCTAATAATTATCTTAATGGAATTCGGCTTGTCACCCTTTTCCCAGCCGAGACGGCTGACTTTTTACACCGGGGGGGGGGGAGGGTGATGTAATGTGAGGATATACCCGGCTCACTGACGTATCACAACTCGTCATGATGATTGGCTCTGCCGGTCCTGGTCTATAACCAATGGGGGGAAGCCTAGGTGTGTGGCCCTGACGTAATGGAAAGGTGACAGCTGTTAATAGAGGATTGGTTCTGCTGGCTTTGGCCACAGCCAATGGGGAGATGAGTCAGGGGCGTGGTCCCGGGAACTGATGAGGGAGCCTGGAATATTCCATGGAGGCTAACCATGACTGGTGGAAATGTACCACGTGACCCGGGTATTAAATAGGGGTGGAGACGAACGACACGTGGTCAGAACGGGAACGAACAGAGGAGGGGGGCCACTCGGGAGCGGGGCTCCGGGTTGCCACGTGGCGGTGCGTCTCTCTCTGTCTATCCCTCTCATGCTGCCTGTCAGCAGCGTGAAGGAAAGCTGTAATACAACTTGAATGAAAGACGGATTCCAGAAGTCGCCTCAACGACCTTTATTACACAATAAACCAAGATACCATACAACAATACAATATTACTATACAATACCACTTTACAACTGTGCCCCTTTTCCACTGGCGCATCCGAGCCGAGTCAGCGGCTTTTCCACTGGCACGGTGTGGGTGTTTTTTTCCACTGGGGCCATTAAGCAAGCCAAGACTGGAACCAAACTTTGATGTGCACGCTGCTGCTGCAGGCCTCACAAGAAGACAACATCTCAATCTCACTCGGGGCTAAGCAGGGCCAGGGCCAGAGGCAAGACTAATGACGCGTTTGTCGTGCACAATGTCAGTGAGCAGGCCGTGAGGGCTCCTCGTTATCCACGTGCATCTCCTCCGCTTGATCACCGCGTGCGACACCACTGGCACGGCTCGGCTTCTGCAGTGGAAAAAACAACCTGGCCCCTCCTGACCTGAGCCGCGCCGGGCTGGCTCAGCACGGCCCAGTTACCAAGTGGAAAAAAGAGGCATTGCGACAGCAATGTCACACATTTCCCTGACCGACTGACCGCCCTTGCGCACCCACTTACCCTGGCGTTCTGCCTCATGTCAAAGTCAAGTTTCCTTTCCAGTTCTCGGACCTGGTTCTCTAACTGCTGGGCCTTCTCCGCTGTGATGGAGCAAGACCAATCGCACATGAGGGTTGAGTGTGAATGAGTGCGAGTTTGTGTTTGTGAGCCTGCATTGGCTGGGCATTGGCTGGGTCATGTATGTAGCTGGCATGTTGGCTGGATAGATGGGGCTAAACGGGCGTGGCACGGGCTAGAGAAGAGATGGACTGATGCAGTACAGAAGGATGTGAGGCTGATCATACTTTCTGATGACAGGTACTAGCAGTGTCAAGATCTGCCCCTGTGGAGGACGTTCGTGAAGGACACTGCTAGGTAGTTAGAGACAGTCGCCCTCCAGGACCAATGTAGAGCAGAGGAGTGACGCTCACAACGAGCAGAGCGCCGAGTGGCTAAAACGCAGAAAGTTGGCACAGTGGGGAGCAGAGTTGGTGCATCTGTCAGTCATCTCAGTCAACCCAATTCACGTGGGTCTGTTCTGTGACCTTCTGTCACATGGCCTCAAAGTACAGCTCGCATGGTACAAGCGCAGTGGTGACGTCACTGGCACTTAGTGGTGAGTGGCTGTTAACATTGTGTACAAAAACAAAGTTATCCCGTGTAGCCTATACAAGTGCTGTTGGTGACCTGAGAGCCAGAGCCATATAAAATATTGGCCACCAATGTCAGCAAAGTTGAATCGAACTTCGAACTCTGGTCGCCAGGTTCATAACAAAGTAGCGTGGTGGTTGGAGAGTAGAGTACCTGGTGCGGTGTAAACAACATCACCACTGGGGAGGCAAAGGCAGCCGGGCATACGTGGTGCTTGCCACCCACCCCATCGCGTGCCGTGCCGACCTTCATAGGTGCTACTCACTAACAGCACTTACCCCAACAGCCTACATATGCTATATGGGGGATCTTTGTGTTTGCAAGGGAGGGGCTCTGCGTTTCACCTGCACACAGAAGTGAGGCTCTAATTTTGGCGAAGGAGACCCAGAACGTCGCGTGGAGCGATGGGCCAGGCAGGTGTTACTCGCCCAGCCGATGCAAATATAACGTGTGGCTCACCCAGTTTAACTTCCTGGGACTTCTGCTTGGTTCCATTCGCGACCCCCCCCCCATGCTCCCCCTCACCTCTCTTTCCCCCCCTCTCTCGACCCTTCCCATACCCCCCCCCTGTTAACCCCCTGCCCGCCCATAGGACCCCCTCCATGCCCCCCCCGCCCATCCCCTCCCCCTCGCGACTCCCTCCCATGCCCCCTCTGGCTCCCCCCTTGCCCCTCCTCGTGACACCCCCTTGCCCCCCCTGCCCCCCTCGCGACCCCCCTGCCCCCCTCGTGACCCCCCCTTGCCCCCCTCGCGACCCCCCCACATGCTCCCCCCTCGACCCCCCCATGCCCCCCCCTCACGAACCCCAAGCCCCCCTTGCCCCCCCTCAAGACCCCCCCCATGCTCCCCCATGCCTCCCTTGCGCGACCCCCCATACTCCCCCTCACTCTTCTTCCCCCCCCTCGCGACCCTCCTCATGCCCCTCCCCTGCCCCCCCTCACGACAACTTCCATGCCTCCCGCTCCTCCCCCTTGCGACCCCTCCCATGCTTCTCCCCATTGCGACCCTCCCCCATGCCCCCCCCCTTCCCCCCCCCTCATGAACCCCCATACCCCCCGTCCCCCCCCCTCACGACCCCCCTTTACCCCCTTGCCCCTCCCCCCTCGTAATCCCCCATGCTCCCCCTCGCGACCCTTCTTGCCCCCCCCCTTCGTGACTCCCCTTCGCACCCCATCGCAACACTCCCCCATGCCTTCCCTGCCCCCGTCCCTGGCAACCCCCCTCTGCCGCCCCTTCATGCCCCCATGCCCCACCCCCCTCCCCCCGCTGCTACTTCCGGTCAGGCAGGGGGCGAGTGGAGGCGGAACGCGCTGTGGATTGTGGGTGGCGAGCGGCTGATTTGGTTTCCCGCTCACGGCCACTGGCAGTGGGTCGCGAAAGCTTCTGAGGCGGCGGCTCGCTGGGCCTCCTCTACGTAAACTCAGCCTTAAGGTGAGAACCTCGCGCGGTGTGCACACATCAGCAGTGGCGGCGATGGCCGCGGTGGTGGGGGGGGGGACAGAGGAGGCGCCTGGCCCACAGCCGTCACATTCTAGATGCCTGCTGATTTCACGGCGCTGCTTCAAGCAGAGCCCGGCGCTGATGCTGATGAGGCGCTGACGGTGGAAACCGGACCCAGAGTGGCCCTCGTGTTGAGCCATAGCCAGGCACTCCCAGACGGCCGTGTGTTTTTATCTCTGGAGGGACGGGTTTGTTGTGGAGGCGATTCGCCTGCTGCTGGAAAAGGCATCCACTAGAGGCCGCTATATAGGGGCATTTGGTCTACTCTTCCACGCTGGTCCGGACCCGTTGGAGCGAGGTGGGTGTACCCACAACTTTACCCCGCCACGCCCGGGGCGTCAGCTCACTGCACTTGCAATGATGCAAAGGTACAGGTTCATTTCCAACTCAGCCACTCACCCACCCACAGAGGGATAAAGACCCTTCATGCAGTGGTTGTGTAGTATCTGCATAAATGTTTTTCTATTTTTCTTTTTGGTTCTTTCGGTAAAGTCACCTAGAAAGAAATTAACAAAATAATAAAAATAAAACATAATAAAATAATTCTCACGACGTTTCGGCCACAGGTGAAGAACAGGTCTGTCAAGGAGACAGAATCTGAATGGAACGCGCCAGGTTTGGAGCGGTTATTTATGTTGGGATGGAGGGGCGAAGAGCGTCTTGACAAAATAATTTGCATATCAAGAGGAATTTAGCATATTTATGGGAAATGCAGAAATGCGATTAGTGCTACTTGTGAAATGCGTAGGGGGTTTGGCGCACTAATCGCATTTCTTCCCATAAATATGCTAAATTCCTCTTGATATGCAAATTATTTTGTCAAGACGCTCTTCGCCCCTCCATCCCAACATAAATAGTCGCTCCAAACCTGGAGCGTTCCATTCAGATTCTGTCTCCTTGACAGACCTGTTCTTCACCTGAAGACGGATACTTGCGTTGTGGCCGAAACGTCGTGAGAATTATTTAATTATGTTGTATTTTTATTATTGTATTAATTTCTTTCTACGTGACTTTACCGAAAGACCCAAGAAGATGAATCCCTGCAGTCACGAAAGCTTTAAATCGAAATGTTTTGTTGTTTGGTTATGGTGGTTGCTGTGGTGGTTGCGGTTATAATCGTGGCTTTAGTTTTGGTTGTATAGGTGGTTGTAGTGTTGGTTGTAATTCTGGTGGCTCTGGTTGTGGTGCCTGTGGTGGTTTTGGTTGTGGTTATAATTGTGGTTGAGTAGGTTGTGGTTATATGTGCGGTTGTGGTGTTTGTGGTTCTAACTTGATTTGAAGCTTTGGTGACTGCAGGAGTTACTCTTTGGTTCTTTCGGTAAAGTCACGTAGAAAGAAAATAAATTAAATAATAGAGTTCGACGTTGCGATTGCAACACAAGCAACCGTCATCAGGTATAACTAAATTTGAGAGAGAGTCAAAGCACAGACACGGAGACACGCAGAGAGAGACAACACAGACAGAGAGGGGGGGGCAGAGAGAGAGGTGGGTCTGCTGGAGCAGCTGCTGGAGCAGAGAAATTAGCATGTCAATGAGTCCACCCCAAAGCGACCGAGGGAAAGAAGATCGAATGGCCCTATGAGAGCCTGGTAAATTTTATAGAGAGAGAAATAGTTTGAGAAAACAAAATGTAGCAAATCTTTTGGAAATATAATGTAATGCAACACAGAGAGTCGGCTAACACACAGTTAACGCATAGCCTGGTTGATTACGATCTCCAAAGATTGCTAAAATTGGAAGTTAAGTGTGAAATCTTATGAACAGAGACACAGAGAGATGTGTGGAAATCCACCCAGAAGCGGCCGGGGGAGAGAAAGAGCAAATTGACCTATGAGAGCCTGGTACATTTTATAGAGAGAAATAGGCAATTTTCTCTCTCTGTGTGTGTCTGTGTTGCATTACATTACATTTCCAAAAGATTTGCAAAATTTTGTTTTCTTAAACTATTTTTCTCTCTAAAATTTACCAGGCTCTAATAGGGCCATTCGATGTTTGCACTCCTGAAGGGAATTGTGGGTCACCTGGGTCGATGCCACACTCGGTTACACAATGGAAAAAATTGGCTCGAAGGGTGGTGGCAGCCGCGTCGGGGTTCTCAACGGTACGGGGTACTATCGATGGGATCGATGTCCGTATTTTGGTGGACACCGGCGCGTCTGTAACCATCATTTCCGATGTTATTTTTCATCTTCTGTCCATTCCTACGTCGCGGATCCGACCGGCTAACGATGCATGCGTTGCTGCGAATGGGGGTAGCATGGGTATTTTGGGGCGAGTAGATGTGCGCATTGCTATAGGGAATATCACCGCGGTGGGACCAGTTTTGATCTCGCGTTCATTGGCTGTCCCATGCTTATTGGGCACAGATTTCCTTCGTCGGATGCCCGTTATAATACTCGTCGATCAAGGTTGCTTGGAAATGCCAGGGGGCCGTAGAATGTCCTTCCTGCCGTCCCTGCTGGGCCATTCGCCCCCAGGAAACACTGTTAACGTGATTGTTGCTGTCACGGTAGAAGTACCATCAGGCTCATAAATGCTTATTCCGCTGCGTTACTGAAAGCGGTTGGAAGCCGCGGACGATGCGACGGGTGTGTTGTTGTCCCCGTCGAACTCTGTGGCAAAATCCTTTTCCCTAGTGGCGGCTCGAACTATCGTTCGGCCTGGTCAGGCCCCGTTTATACAAGTGTTAAATGGGGGCCCGGACCGGGTTGTCGTCCCGGCTGGCTCGGTGTTGGCTCACGCCACTACCGATTTCACCAGCTTTGAGAACGACCAACCCACAAAAATGGCCACTGGCATGCCACGATCCGATCGTTCGGACGATCGATGGATCGCAGAATTGTGCGGGGAAAATACATCCTTGTCAGCCACGCAGCGGAGCGCCTTGCATTCACTATTGTCGGAGTACGCTGACGTTTTCAGTAAAAACGATTTGGATTTGGGCCATACCTCGCTCTTGTCGCACCATATCGACACCGGTGCGGCGGGACCGATTTGTATGCACCCGCATCGCATGAGCCCTGCAGAAAGGGAACTGTGATGCCGCCGCCGCGAAACCGCTCGGCGGGCGCCCCATCTACGACCTCGCCACCACCAAGCGATGGGGCCGACCCCGCTTCCCCCTCACCGCCCCCCACGGTTTCCTGCGGCCAGGGAATTGGGCGACCTCCCACGATGCTAATTTGCACCGCGGCGCTGTGACCAGGGTTGAGATTGCATGGGGGGCTGTCCAGGCAGGCAGGGGTCCGCAGCCACGAATAAAGGGAGAAGCCAGGGTTGGCAGCTGATTGGCGTAGAGGGTGTGCTCGGGGACCGCCGCCGCGCAGCAGCTCACGGCGAGCTTTTCTTACGGAAACCGCGGCTGATTAGCATAGCAAAGGCGCCCGTGGACCACCGCCGGCGCCGCAGTCAGCGGCGGACCCATTGTTAGGGAAGCCGGGAATGCGGCTGAACGGGCGCGGCGATCTGATTGGCCGAGAAGGCCCTCGGGTCGGCTTTCTTTGATGTAGGTTAACCATAAAAGGGGGGCACAGACAGGTAGAGCCCTCTCTTGCTCCGGAAGTCAGCGCCCGGGACGGTCCCCAGTTCGGCCACTCGAACGTCTGTGCGACGCGTCGACATGTGCGGAGAGGACGAGACCACCGGAGCGCCGTACGCATCTAAACTGTGAGTAAGAGGAAAGATAGTATTGGGATTGAGGCTAGAGAATCCAAAACCGCTTAGAGCCTATCAAATTAGATTAATCGGGTACAGACCCTTGGGCGATAGTGTAGGGCTGCCTTGCTGATCGATACTGACCCAACAGTGAATCACAGTCGGCCGATAATAAATCATTAATAACCCATCGCAGCCTCGTGTGGTTTGAACGAGCGGGTGAAAACGCGTGGTGCTGTGTGTGTGCGCACTCGTAACGTGGGTGGTCGGTGTTTTCGCGAGTGTGCGCTCCGTTCTGTCGCCGTGGAGACTCGTGCTGCGTGAGGGCTCACACCCACCGTAAACACCTGTTCCACGGCCCCTTTAAACGAGCGTTATCACCTGCTCACGGCGGCTGCGCGTGTGCGAGCAACGCTACTGCCCTCTGACTTCCGACCCCCAGCTGCCATGCCATTTCTAGAGCGTGCACGGAGTTGAGTAGTAGCGGGCGGGTAGTTATTACCAATGTTTGAGGGAAGGCGCGCGAAGGGTGTTTGAATGAACAAGGTGACCAGGGGGCCAGCCGAGAGCTATATCTCACAGAGAGGAATTGGGGGGCAGTAGCCTCCACGGAACACGTGCGTGGCGCGGTGGACGACATGTTGGCGGCCGATATAATTTTGCCGTCCAACAGTCCTTGGGGCGCGCCGGTGGTGTTGGTTAAAAAGAAGGATGGCGGAACGAGGTTTTGTGTAGACTTCCGCCGATTGAATAAGATATCCGTGGCGGACGCATACCCCTTGCCACGGATGGACGACTCGTTGGACGCTTTGTCGGGGGCAAATTTCTCCTCTACCCTCGACCTGTCGTCTGGGTTTTGGCAGCTTCCCCTCGATGACGCGTCCAGACCGAAAACGACGTCCCTTCGCCACGATCTGATCTGCGCGCTGCACGCCGACAAGCTGATGCACCTTGGCGTGCAGAAAACATTGGCCGCGATGCAGCAGGATTTCTTTTGGTCAGGCATGACAGCGGATGTCACTAACTTTATCCGGTCATGCCATGATTGTGCGAAGCGGAAACCGCCACGTCCAAATTATGTCCCGCCCCTACGATCGATCGAGGTGTCCCGTATTAATGAGCTGGTTGCTCTGGATATCCTGGGCCCGTTCCCTCCATCGGCTAGGGGAAATAAATACCTTTTGGTCGGGATCGAATACTTTTCTCGCTGGCCTGTGGCCTGGTTTTGGGGTATTTTCATCTGTTTTTAGTGGGTTTTTTTTCGGTTTATGGATATTTTTTCACTTTTTAGTGGTTTTGGGGTATTTTCATCTGTTTTTAGTGGTTTTTGCGTATTTTCATCTGTTTTTAGTGTTTTTGGGGATTTTTTTCCTCGGTTTTTGGGATTTTTTCAGTTTTTAGTGGTTTTGGAGTATTTTCATCTGTTTTTAGTGTTTTTTGGGGGTTTTTTCAGTTTTTAGTGGTTTTGGGGTATGTTCGTCTGTTTTAGTTATTTTTTTGGGGTTTTAGTGGTTTTTGGGTATTTTTTCAGTTTTTAGTGATTTTGGGGTATTTCCGTCTGTTTTTAGTGTTTTTCTTAACGGTTTTTAGTGTTTTTGAGTATTTTAAAGTTTTTAGTGGTTTTGGGGTATTTTCATCTGTTTTTAGTGTATTTTTTTTCGGTTTATGGTTATTTTTTCACTTTTTTGTGGTTTTGGGGTATTTTCGTCTGTTTTTAGTGTTTTTGAGTGTTTTTTTAGTTTTAGTGTTTTTTGTTAGTGTTTTGAGTATTCATAATCAACGTTTTTGGGTTTAGATCGCGTTATTTATAAATGTGTCGTAACCCTCCACCACCCGACACGGCCAATCAGTAAAAAAGTGTCACGTTGACAAAAGACAATTAGTTCACTGCTTTAGCCCACCGGTGTGTTGAAGCGTGAAACCACAACAATTTACAATTTGAGTACGACGTTTCGCTGGTAATTGCATCCAGCATCATCGGGCAATTCGCCAGAATGATGAGGCTCTGCTGTGTCTCCCGTTCTTATATAGAGCAGCAGCAGGGTGATGTCATCATTAACTCGTTAACTCATCAAGTGCAAAGATTCAAGGGGGGAGTGATTGTAATTATATACTAGATTAGTAATCAGGCTATTGTTACGATGCGAGTTGTAGATTAGTAATTATTTGGAATGTGTTTTATTGTGATTATGCTACATTAGTAATCGGTTAGTGTTTGTTTCCCTTATAAGGAATTGTAATGTATCTTATTTAATAATACGCTTCCAGGCCGCACTAAGCCTGTAGCTGTCTGAGCGATTAAAGTTTCTGTTTCTCTCAATTTCAATCGATTCTCTAATTAGTCTTTGCCAGTAGTAACTAGTTTTACACAACACTTCAACGTTGTCAAAATCAATTGAGTGTCCCTGTTGGAGTAACTGACAAACTAGCCCGTGTTTTGCAAAAGCAAAACATTACAGTAAGATTTGGTACAGTACACAAAATTCAACAACTAGTAACGTGCACTAAAGACAAATTACCTAAATTATCAACAGAAGGTGTGTATCAGATTAATTGTGTATGTGGCAGATGATATATTGGACGGACAGGGCGTAACGTTAGTGTAAGACTAAAAGAACACCAGAGAAATATTAAACTATCGCAAACACAACTGTCGGCAGTGGCAGAACATGCATGCCAACAGGGACACTCAATTGATTTTGACAACGTTGAAGTGTTGTGTAAAACTAGTTACTCGTGTCAGGTCAGAGGTGTTAAGTCTAAATCTCTCGTGTCAGGTCAGAGGTTTTACCTCTAAATCTCTCGTGTCAGGTCAGAGGTTTTACCTCTATCTCTCGTGTCAGGTCAGAGGTTTTACCTCTCAATTTTCCGTGTCATGTCAGAGGTTTTACCTCTAAATCTCTCGTGTCAGGTCAGAGGTTTTACATCTAGATCTCTCGTGTCAGGTCAGAGGTTTTACTTCAATCTCCCGTGTCAGGTCAGAGGTTTTACCTCTAAATATCCCGTGTCAGGTCAGAGGTTTTACCTCTCAATCTTCCGTGTCAGGTCAGAGGTTTTACCTCTCAATCTTCCGTGTCAGGTCCGATGTTTTACCTCTCAATCTCTCGTGTCAGGTCAGAGGTTTTACCTCTAGATTTCTCATGTCAGCTCAGAGGTTTTACCTTTAGATCTTTCGTGTCAGGTCAGAGGTTTTACCTCTATATCTATCGTGTCAGGTCATTGGTTTTACCTCTTAATCTCTCGTGTCAGGTCAGAGGTTTTACCTCTAGATCTCTCGTGTCAGGTCAGAGGTTTTACCTCTCAATTTCCCGTGTCAGGTCACAGGTTTTACCTTTAGATCTCTCGTGTCAGGTGAGAGGTTTTACCTCTCAATTTCTCATATTAGGTCAGAGGTTTTACCTTTAGATCTCTTGTGTCAGGTCACAGGTTTTACCTCTATCTCTCGTGTCAGGTCATTGGTTTTACCTCTAAATCTCTCGTGTCAGGTCAGAGGTTTTACCTCTATCTCTCGTGTCAGGTCAGAGGTTTTACCTCTATCTCTCGTGTCAGGTCAGAGGTTTTACCTCTCAATTTTCCGTGTCATGTCAGAGGTTTTACCTCTAAATCTGTCGTGTCAGGTCAGAGGTTTTACATCTAGATCTCTCGTGTCAGGTCAGAGGGTTTACTTCAATCTCCCGTGTCAGGTCAGAGGTTTTACCTCTAAATATCCCGTGTCAGGTCAGAGGTTTTACCTCTCAATCTCTCGTGTCAGGTCAGAGGTTTTACCTCTAGATTTCTCATGTCAGCTCAGAGGTTTTACCTTTAGATCTTTCGTGTCAGGTCAGAGGTTTTACCTCTATATCTATCGTGTCAGGTCATTGGTTTTACCTTTAGATCTCTCGTGTCAGGTCAGAGGTTTTACCTCTAAATATCCCGTGTCAGGTCAGAGGTTTTACCTCTCAATCTCTCGTGTCAGGTCAGAGGTTTTACCTCTAGATTTCTCATGTCAGCTCAGAGGTTTTACATTTAGATCTTTCGTGTCAGGTCAGAGGTTTTACCTCTATATCTATCGTGTCAGGTCATTGGTTTTACCTTTAGATCTCTCGTGTCAGGTCAGAGGTTTTACCTCTAGATCTCTCGTGTCAGGTCAGATATTTTATCTCTCAATCTCCCGTGTCAGGTCAGAGGTTTTACCTCTAAATCTCTCGTGTCAGGTCAGAGGTTTTACCTCTAAATCTCTCGTGTCAGGTCAGAGGTTTAACCTCTAAATATCCCATGTCAGGTCAGAGGTTTTACTTCTAAATCTCTCGTGTCAGGTCAGAGGTTTTACCTCTAAATCTCTCGTGTCAGGTCATTGGTTTTACCTCTTAATCTCTCGTATCAGGTCAGAGGTTTTACCTCTAGATCTCTCGTGTCAGGTCAGAGGTTTTACCTCTCAATTTCCCGTGTCAGGTCAGAGGTTTTACCTTTAGATCTCTCGTGTCAGGTCAGAGGTTTTACCTCTCAATTTCCCATGTCAGGTCAGAGGTTTTGCCTCTAAATCTCTCGTGTCAGGTCAGAGGTTTTACCTCTCAATCTCTCGTGTCAGGTCAGAGGTTTTACCTCTAGATTTCTCATGTCAGCTCAGAGGTTTTACCTTTAGATCTTTCGTGTCAGGTCAGAGGTTTTACCTCTAAATTTCCCGCGTCAGGTCAGAAGTTTTACCTCTAAATCTCTCGTGTCAGGTCAGAGGTTTTACCTTCATATCTTTCGTGTCAAGTCAGAGGTTTTACCTCTAAATCTCCCGTGTCAGTTCAGAGGTTTTACCTCTAAATCTCTCGTGTCAGGTCAGAGGTTTTACCTCTAAATCTCTCTTGTCTGGTCAGAGTTTGTTACTTCTAAATCTCTCGTGTCAGGTCAGCGGATTTACCTTTAGATCTTTCGTGTCAGGTCAGAGGTTTTACCTCTAAATCTCTCGTGTCAGGTCAGAGGTTTTACCTCTAAATCTCTCTTGTCTGGTCAGAGGTTGTTACCTCTAAATCTCCCGTGTCAGGTCAGAGGTTTTACCTTTAGATCTTTCGTGTCAGGTCAGAGGTTTTACCTCTAAATTTCCCGTGTCAGGTCAGAGGTCTTACTTCTAAATTTCCCGTGTCAGGTCAGAGGTTTTACCTCTAAATCTCTCGTGTCAGGTCAGAGGTTTTACTTCTATATCTCTCGTGTCAGGTGAGAGGTTTTACCTCTCAATTTCTCATATTAGGTCAGAGGTTTTACCTTTAGATCTCTCGTGTCAGGTCAGAGGTTTTACCTCTATCTTTTGTGTCAGGTCATTGGTTTTACCTCTAAATCTCTCGTGTCAGGTCAGAGGTTTTACCTCTATCTCTCGTGTCAGGTCAGAGGTTTTACCCCTCAATTGTCCGTGTCATGTCAAAGGTTTTACCTCTAAATCTCTCGTATCAGGTCAGAGGTTTTACATCTAGATCTCTCGTGTCAGGTCAGAGGTTTTACTTCAATCTCCCGTGTCAGGTCAGAGGTTTTACCTCTCAATCTTCCGTGTCAGGTCAGAGGTTTTACCTCTCAATCTTCCGTGTCAGGTCAGAGGTTTTACCTCTCAATCTCTCGTGTCAGGTCAGATGTTTTACCTCTAGATTTCTCATGTCAGCTCAGAGGTTTTACCTTAAGATCTTTCGTGTCAGGTCAGAGGTTTTACCTCTATATCTCTCGTGTCAGGTCATTGGTTTTACCTCTTAATCTCTCGTGTCAGGTCAGAGGTTTTACCTCTCGATCTCTCGTGTCAGGTCAGAGGTTTTACCTCTAGATCTCTCGTGTCAGGTCAGAGGTTTTACCTTTAGATCTCTCGTGTCAGGTCAGAGGTTTTACCTCTCAATTTCCCATGTCAGGTCAGAGGTTTTACCTCTAAATCTCTCGTGTCAGGTCAGAGGTTTTACCTCTAAATCTCTACGTGTCAGGTCAGAGGTTTTACCTCTAGATCTCTCGTGTCAGGTCAGAGGTTTTACCTCTAAATCTCCCATGTCAGGTCAGAGTTTTTACCTTCATATCTTTCGTGTCAAGTCAGAAGTTTTACCTCTAAATCTCCCATGTCAGGTCAGAGTTTTTACCTTCATATCTTTCGTGTCAGGTCAGAGGATTTACCTCTAAATCTCCCGTGTCAGGTCAGTGGTTTTTCCTTTAGATCTTTCGTGTCAGGTCAGAGGTTTTACCTCTAAATTTCCTGTGTCAGGTCAGAGGTTTTACCTCTAAATCTCTCGTGTCAGGTCAGAGGTTTTACCTCTATATCTCTCGTGTCAGGTGAGAGGTTTTCCCTCTCAATTTCTCATATTAGGTCAGAGGTTTTACCTTTAGATCTCTCGTGTCAGGTCATTGGTTTTACCTCTAAATCTCTCGTGTCAGGTCAGAGGTTTTACCTCTATCTCTCGTGTCAGGTCAGAGGTTTTACCTCTCAATTTTCCGTGTCATGTCAGAGGTTTTACCTCTAAATCTCTCGTGTCAGGTCAGAGGTTTTACATCTAGATCTCTCGTGTCAGGTCAGAGGTTTTACTTCAATCTCCCGTGTCAGGTCAGAGGTTTTACCTCTGAATCTTCCGTGTTTAATATCAGAGGTTTTACCTCTCAATCTTCTGTGTCAGGTCAGAGGTTTTACCTCTCAATCTCTCGTGTCAGGTCAGAGGTTTTACCTCTAGATCTCTCGTGTCAGGTCAGAGGTTTTACCTCTAGATCTCTCGTGTCAGGTCAGAGGTTTTACCTCTCAATTTCCCGTGTCAGGTCAGAGGTTTTACCTTTAGATCTCTCGTGTCAGGTCAGAGGTTTTACCTCTCAATTTCCCATGTCAGGTCAGAGGTTTTACCTCTAAATCTCTTGTGTCAGGTCAGAGGTTTTACCTCTAGATCTCTCGTGTCAGGTCAGAGGTTTTACCTCAATTTCCCGTGTCAGGTCAGAGGTTTTACCTCTAAATCTCTCGTGTCAGGTCAGAGGTTTTACCTCTAAATCTCTCTTGTCAGGTCAGAGGTTGTTACCTCTACATCTCTCGTGTCAGGTCAGAGGTTTTACCTCTATATCTCTCGTGTCAGGTCATTGGTTTTACCTCTAATTCTCTCGTGTCAGGTCATTGGTTTTACCTCTCAATTTTCCGTGTTATGTCAGAGGTTTTACCTCTAAATCTCTCGTGTCAGGTCAGAGGTTTTACATCTAGATCTCTCGTGTCAGGTCAGAGGTTTTACTTCAATCTCCCGTGTCAGGTCAGAGGTTTTACCTCTAAATATCCCGTGTCAGGTCAGAGGTTTTACCTCTCAATCTTCCGTGTCAGGTCAGAGGTTTTACCTCTCAATCTTCCGTGTCAGGTCCGAGGTTTTACCTCTATATCTCTCGTGTCAGGTCATTGGTTTTACCTCTTAATCTCTCGTGTCAGGTCAGAGGTTTTACCTCTGGATCTCTCGTGTCAGGTCAGAGGTTTTACCTCTCAATTTCCCATGTCAGGTCAGAGGTTTTACCTCTAAATCTCTCGTGTCAGGTCAGAGGTTTTACTTCTAGATCTCTCGTGTCAGGTCAGGTTTACCTCTAAATCTCTCGTGTCAGGTCAGAGGTTTTACCTGTATATCTCTCGTGTCAGGTCATTGGTTTTACCTCTAAATCTCTCGTGTCAGGTCAGAGGTTTTACCTCTATCTCTCGTGTCAGGTCAGAGGTTTTACCTCTCAATTTTCCGTGTCATGTCAGAGGTTTTACCTCTAAATCTCTCGTGTCAGGTCAGAGGTTTTACATCTAGATCTCTCGTGTCAGGTCAGAGGTTTTACTTCAATCTCGCGTGTCAGGTCCGAGGTTTTACCTTTAAATATCCCGTGTCAGGTCAGAGGTTTTACCTCTAGATTTCTCATGTCAGCTCAGAGGTTTTACCTTTAGATCTTTCGTGTCAGGTCAGAGGTTTTACCTCTATATCTCTCGTGTCAGGTCATTGGTTTTACCTCTTAATCTCTCGTGTCAGGTCAGAGGTTTTACCTCTAGATCTCTCGTGTCAGGTCAGAGGTTTTACCTCTCAATTTCCCGTGTCAGGTCAGATGTTTTACCTTTAGATCTCTCGTGTCAGGTCAGAGGTTTTACCTCTAAATCTCTCGTATCAGGTCAGAGGTTTTACCTCTAGATCTTTCGTGTCAGGTCAGACGTTTTACCTCAATTTCCCGTGTCAGGTCAGAGGTTTTACCTCTATACCTCTCGTGTCAGGTCATTGGTTTTCCCTCTAAATCTCTCGTGTCAAGTCAGAGGTTTACCACTAAATCTTTCGTGTCAGGTCAGAGGTTTTACCTCTAGATCTCTCGTGTCTGGTCAGAGATTTTACCTCTCAATCTCCCGTGTCAGGTCAGAGGTTTTACCTCTAAATCTCTCGTGTCAGGTCAGAGGTTTTACCTCTAGATCTCTCGTGTCAGGTCAGACGTTTTACCTCAATTTCCCGTGTCAGGTCAGAGGTTTTACCTCTATACCTCTCGTGTCAGGTCATTGGTTTTACCTCTAAATCTCTCGTGTCAAGTCAGAGGTTTTACCACTAAATCTTTCGTGTCAGGTCAGAGGTTTTACCTCTAGATCTCTCGTGTCTGGTCAGAGATTTTACCTCTCAATCTCCCGTGTCAGGTCAGAGGTTTTACCTCTAAATCTCTCGTGTCAGGTCAGAGGTTTTACCTCTAGATCTCTCATGTCAGCTCAGAGGTTTTACCTTTAGATCTTTCGTGTCAGGTCAGAGGTTTTACCTCTCAATTTCCCGTGTCAGGTCAGAGGTTTTACCTTTAGATCTCTCGTGTCAGGTCAGAGGTTTTACCTCTAAATCTCTCGTGTCAGGTCAGAGGTTTTACCTCTAGATCTCTCGTGTCAGGTCAGACGTTTTACCTCAATTTCCCGTGTCAGGTCAGAGGTTTTACCTCTATACCTCTCGTGTCAGGTCATTGGTTTTACCTCTAAATCTCTCGTGTCAGGTCAGAGGTTTTACCACTAAATCTTTCGTGTCAGGTCAGAGGTTTTACCTCTAGATCTCTCGTGTCAGGTCAGAGATTTTACCTCTCAATCTCCCGTGTCAGGTCAGAGGTTTTACCTCTAAATCTCTCGTGTCAGGTCAGAGGTTTTACCTCTAGATCTCTCGTGTCAGGTCAGAGGTTTTACGTCAATCTCCCGTGTCAGGTCAGAGGTTTTACCTCTCAATCTTCGTGTCAGGTCAGAGGTTTTACCTCTCAATCTTCCGTGTCAGGTCAGAGGTTTTACCTCTCAATCTCTCGTGTCAGGTCAGAGGTTTTACCTCTAGATTTCTCATGTCAGCTCAGAGGTTTTACCTTTAGATCTTTCGTGTCAGGTCAGAGGTTTTACCTCAATATCTCGTGTCAGGTCATTGGTTTTACCTCTCAATTTCCCGTGTCAGGTCAGAGGTTTTACCTTTAGATCTCTCGTGTCAGGTCAGAGGTTTTACCTCTAAATCTCTCGTGTCAGGTCAGAGGTTTTACCTCTAGATCTCTCGTGTCAGGTCAGACGTTTTACCTCAATTTCCCGTGTCAGGTCAGAGGTTTTACCTCTATACCTCTCGTGTCAGGTCATTGGTTTTACCTCTAAATCTCTCGTGTCAGGTCAGAGGTTTTACCACTAAATCTTTCGTGTCAGGTCAGAGGTTTTACCTCTAGATCTCTCGTGTCAGGTCAGAGATTTTACCTCTCAATCTCCCGTGTCAGGTCAGAGGTTTTACCTCTAAATCTCTCGTGTCAGGTCAGAGGTTTTACCTCTAGATCTCTCGTGTCAGGTCAGAGGTTTTACCTCAATTTCCCGTGTCAGGTCAGAGGTTTTACCTCTAGATCTCTCGTGTCAGGTCAGAGGTTTTACGTCAATCTCCCGTGTCAGGTCAGAGGTTTTACCTCTCAATCTTCGTGTCAGGTCAGAGGTTTTACCTCTCAATCTTCCGTGTCAGGTCAGAGGTTTTACCTCTCAATCTCTCGTGTCAGGTCAGAGGTTTTACCTCTAGATTTCTCATGTCAGCTCAGAGGTTTTACCTTTAGATCTTTCGTGTCAGGTCAGAGGTTTTACCTCAATATCTCGTGTCAGGTCATTGGTTTTACCTCTTAATCTCTCGTGTCAGGTCAGAGGTTTTACCTCTAGATCTCTCGTGTCAGGTCAGAGGTTTTACCTCTAGATCTCTCGTGTCAGGTCAGAGGTTTTACCTCTCAATTTCCCGTGTCAGGTCAGAGGTTTTACCTTTAGATCTCTCGTGTCAGGTCAGAGGTTTTACCTCTCAATTTCCCATGTCAGTTCAGAGGTTTTACCTCTAAATCTCTCGTGTCAGGTCAGAGGTTTTACCTCTAAATCTCTTCGTGTCACGTCAGAGGTTTTACCTCTAGATCTCTCGTGTCAGGTCAGAGGTTTTACCTCTCTTTTGTGTCAGGTCATTGGTTTTACCTCTAAATCTCTCGTGTCAGGTCAGAGGTTTTACCTCTATCTCTCGTGTCAGGTCAGAGGTTTTACCCCTCAATTTTCCGTGTCATATCAGAGGTTTTACCTCTAAATCTCTCGTATCAGGTCAGAGGTTTTACATCTAGATCTCTCGTGTCAGGTCAGAGGTTTTACTTCAATCTCCCGTGTCAGGTTAGAGGTTTTACCTCTCAATATTCCGTGTCAGGTCAGAGGTTTTACCTCTCAATCTCTCGTGTCAGGTCAGATGTTTTTCCTCTAGATTTCTCATGTCAGCTCAGAGGTTTTACCTTAAGATCTTTCGTGTCAGGTCAGAGGTTTTACCTCTATATCTCTCGTGTCAGGTCATTGGTTTTACCTCTTAATCTCTCGTGTCAGGTCAGAGGTTTTACCTCTCAATCTTCCGTGTCAGGTCCGAGGTTTTACCTCTCAATCTCTCGTGTCAGGTCAGAGGTTTTACCTCTAGATTTCTCATGTCAGCTCAGAGGTTTTACCTTTAGATCTTTCGTGTCAGGTCAGAGGTTTTACCTCTCAATCTCTCGTGTCAGGTCAGAGGTTTTACCTCTAGATCTCTCGTGTCAGGTCAGAGGTTTTACCTCTAGATCTCTCGTGTCAGGTCAGAGGTTTTACCTCTCAATTTCCCGTGTCAGGTCAGAGGTTTTACCTTTAGATCTCTCGTGTCAGGTCAGAGGTTTTACCTCTCAATTTCCCATGTCAGGTCAGAGGTTTTACCTCTAAATCTCTTGTGTCAGGTCAGAGGTTTTACCTCTAGATCTCTCGTGTCAGGTCAGAGGTTTTACCTCAATTTCCCGTGTCAGGTCAGAGGTTTTACCTCTAAATCTCTCGTGTCAGGTCAGAGGTTTTACCTCTAAATCTCTCGTGTCAGGTCATTGGTTTTACCTCTAATTCTCTCGTGTCAGGTCATTGGTTTTACCTCTAAATCTCTCGTGTCAGGTCAGAGGTTTTATCTCTCAATTTTCCGTGTTATGTCAGAGGTTTTACCTCTAAATCTCTCGTGTCAGGTCAGAGGTTTTACATCTAGATCTCTCGTGTCAGGTCAGAGGTTTTATTTCAATCTCCCGTGTCAGGTCCGAGGTTTTACCTCTAAATATCCCGTGTCAGGTCAGAGGTTTTACCTCTCAATCTTCCGTGTCAGGTCAGAGGTTTTACCTCTCAATCTTTCGTGTCAGGTCCGAGGTTTTACCTCTATCTCTCGTGTCAGGTCATTGGTTTTACCTCTTAATCTCTCGTGTCAGGTCAGAGGTTTTACCTCTGGATCTCTCGTGTCAGGTTAGAGGTTTTACCTCTCAATTTCCCATGTCAGGTCAGAGGTTTTACCTCTAAATCTCTCGTGTCAGGCGGAGGTTTTACTTCTAGATCTCTCGTGTCAGGTCAGAGGTTTACCTCTAAATCTCTCGTGTCAGGTCAGAGGTTTTACCTGTATATCTCTCGTGTCAGGTCATTGGGTTTACCTCTAAATCTCTCGTGTCAGGTCAGAGGTTTTACCTCTATCTCTCGTGTCAGGTCAGAGGTTTTACCTCTCAATTTTCCGTGTCATGTCAGAGGTTTTACCTCTAAATCTCTCGTGTCAGGTCAGAGGTTTTACATCTAGATCTCTCGTGTCAGGTCAGAGGTTTTACTTCAATCTCGCGTGTCAGGTCAGAGGTTTTACCTCTAAATATCCCATGTCAGGTCAGAGGTTTTACCTCTCAATCTTCCGTGTCTGGTCAGAGGTTTTACCTCTCAATCTTCCGTGTCAGGTCCGAGGTTTTACCTCTCAATCTCTCGTGTCAGGTCAGAGGTTTTACCTCTAGATTTTTCATGTCAGCTCAGAGGTTTTACCTTTAGATCTTTCGTGTCAGGTCAGAGGTTTTACCTCTATCTCTCGTGTCAGGTCAGAGGTTTTACCTCTAGATCTCTCGTGTCAGGTCAGAGGTTTTACCTCTCAATTTCCCGTGTCAGGTCAGAGGTTTTACCTCTAGATCTTTCGTGTCAGGTCAGAGGTTTTACCTCTATATCTCTCGTGTCAGGTCATTGGTTTTACCTCTTAATCTCTCGTGTCAGGTCAGAGGTTTTACCTCTAGATCTCTCGTGTCAGGTCAGAGGTTTTACCTCTCAATTTCCCGTGTCAGGTCAGAGGTTTTACCTTTAGATCTCTCGTGTCAGGTCAGAGGTTTTACCTCTAAATCTCTCGTGTCAGGTCAGAGGTTTTACCTCTAGATCTCTCGTGTCAGGTCAGACGTTTTACCTCAATTTCCCGTGTCAGGTCAGAGGTTTTACCTCTATACCTCTCGTGTCAGGTCATTGGTTTTACCTCTAAATCTCTCGTGTCAAGTCAGAGGTTTACCACTAAATCTTTCGTGTCAGGTCAGAGGTTTTACCTCTAGATCTCTCGTGTCTGGTCAGAGATTTTACCTCTCAATCTCCCGTGTCAGGTCAGAGGTTTTACCTCTAAATCTCTCGTGTCAGGTCAGAGGTTTTACCTCTAGATCTCTCGCGTCAGGTCAGACGTTTTACCTCAATTTCCCGTGTCAGGTCAGAGGTTTTACCTCTATACCTCTCGTGTCAGGTCATTGGTTTTACCTCTAAATCTCTCGTGTCAAGTCAGAGGTTTTACCACTAAATCTTTCGTGTCAGGTCAGAGGTTTTACCTCAAGATCTCTCGTGTCTGGTCAGAGATTTTACCTCTCAATCTCCCGTGTCAGGTCAGAGGTTTTACCTCTAAATCTCTCGTGTCAGGTCAGAGGTTTTACCTCTAGATCTCTCATGTCAGCTCAGAGGTTTTACCTTTAGATCTTTCGTGTCAGGTCAGAGGTTTTACCTCTCAATTTCCCGTGTCAGGTCAGAGGTTTTACCTTTAGATCTCTCGTGTCAGGTCAGAGGTTTTACCTCTAAATCTCTCGTGTCAGGTCAGAGGTTTTACCTCTAGATCTCTCGTGTCAGGTCAGACGTTTTACCTCAATTTCCCGTGTCAGGTCAGAGGTTTTACCTCTATACCTCTCGTGTCAGGTCATTGGTTTTACCTCTAAATCTCTCGTGTCAGGTCAGAGGTTTTACCACTAAATCTTTCGTGTCAGGTCAGAGGTTTTACCTCTAGATCTCTCGTGTCAGGTCAGAGATTTTACCTCTCAATCTCCCGTGTCAGGTCAGAGGTTTTACCTCTAAATCTCTCGTGTCAGGTCAGAGGTTTTAACTCTAGATCTCTCATGTCAGGTCAGAGGTTTTACCTCAATTTCCCGTGTCAGCTCAGAGGTTTTACCTTAAGATCTTTCGTGTCAGGTCAGAGGTTTTACCTCTATATCTCTCGTGTCAGGTCATTGGTTTTACCTCTTAATCTCTCGTGTCAGGTCAGAGGTTTTACCTCTCGATCTCTCGTGTCAGGTCAGAGGTTTTACCTCTAGATCTCTCGTGTCAGGTCAGAGGTTTTACCTCTCAATTTCCCGTGTCAGGTCAGAGTTTTTACCTTTAGATCTCTCGTGTCAGGTCAGAGGTTTTACCTCTCAATTTCCCATGTCAGGTCAGAGGTTTTACCTCTAAATCTCTCGTGTCAGGTCAGAGGTTTTACCTCTAAATCTCCCGTGTCAGGTCAGAGGTTTTACCTCTAAATCTCTCGTGTCAGGTCAGAGGTTTTACATCTAGATCTCTCGTGTCAGGTCAGAGGTTTTATTTCAATCTCCCGTGTCAGGTCAGAGGTTTTACCTCTAAATATCCCGTGTCAGGTCAGAGGTTTTACCTCTCAATCGTCCGTGTCAGGTCAGAGGTTTTACCTCTCAATCTTCCGTGTCAGGTCCGAGGTTTTACCTCTATCTCTCGTGTCAGGTCATTGGTTTTACCTCTTAATCTCTCGTGTCAGGTCAGAGGTTTTACCTCTGGATCTCTCGTGTCAGGTTAGAGGTTTTACCTCTCAATTTCCCATGTCAGGTCAGAGGTTTTACCTCTAAATCTCTCGTGTCAGGTCGGAGGTTTTACTTCTAGATCTCTCGTGTCAGGTCAGAGGTTTACCTCTAAATCTCTCGTGTCAGGTCAGAGGTTTTACCTGTATATCTCTCGTGTCAGGTCATTGGGTTTACCTCTAAATCTCTCGTGTCAGGTCAGAGGTTTTACCTCTATCTCTCGTGTCAGGTCAGAGGTTTTACCTCTCAATTTTCCGTGTCATGTCAGAGGTTTTACCTCTAAATCTCTCGTGTCAGGTCAGAGGTTTTACATCTAGATCTCTCGTGTCAGGTCAGAGGTTTTACTTCAATCTCGCGTGTCAGGTCAGAGGTTTTACCTCTAAATATCCCATGTCAGGTCAGAGGTTTTACCTCTCAATCTTCCGTGTCTGGTCAGAGGTTTTACCTCTCAATCTTCCGTGTCAGGTCCGAGGTTTTACCTCTCAATCTCTCGTGTCAGGTCAGAGGTTTTACCTCTAGATTTCTCATGTCAGCTCAGAGGTTTTACCTTTAGATCTTTCGTGTCAGGTCAGAGGTTTTACCTCTATCTCTCGTGTCAGGTCAGAGGTTTTACCTCTAGATCTCTCGTGTCAGGTCAGAGGTTTTACCTCTCAATTTCCCGTGTCAGGTCAGAGGTTTTACCTCTAGATCTTTCGTGTCAGGTCAGAGGTTTTACCTCTATATCTCTCGTGTCAGGTCATTGGTTTTACCTCTTAATCTCTCGTGTCAGGTCAGAGGTTTTACCTCTAGATCTCTCGTGTCAGGTCAGAGGTTTTACCTCTCAATTTCCCGTGTCAGGTCAGAGGTTTTACCTTTAGATCTCTCGTGTCAGGTCAGAGGTTTTACCTCTAAATCTCTCGTGTCAGGTCAGAGGTTTTACCTCTAGATCTCTCGTGTCAGGTCAGACGTTTTACCTCAATTTCCCGTGTCAGGTCAGAGGTTTTACCTCTATACCTCTCGTGTCAGGTCATTGGTTTTACCTCTAAATCTCTCGTGTCAAGTCAGAGGTTTACCACTAAATCTTTCGTGTCAGGTCAGAGGTTTTACCTCTAGATCTCTCGTGTCTGGTCAGAGATTTTACCTCTCAATCTCCCGTGTCAGGTCAGAGGTTTTACCTCTAAATCTCTCGTGTCAGGTCAGAGGTTTTACCTCTAGATCTCTCGCGTCAGGTCAGACGTTTTACCTCAATTTCCCGTGTCAGGTCAGAGGTTTTACCTCTATACCTCTCGTGTCAGGTCATTGGTTTTACCTCTAAATCTCTCGTGTCAAGTCAGAGGTTTTACCACTAAATCTTTCGTGTCAGGTCAGAGGTTTTACCTCAAGATCTCTCGTGTCTGGTCAGAGATTTTACCTCTCAATCTCCCGTGTCAGGTCAGAGGTTTTACCTCTAAATCTCTCGTGTCAGGTCAGAGGTTTTACCTCTAGATCTCTCATGTCAGCTCAGAGGTTTTACCTTTAGATCTTTCGTGTCAGGTCAGAGGTTTTACCTCTCAATTTCCCGTGTCAGGTCAGAGGTTTTACCTTTAGATCTCTCGTGTCAGGTCAGAGGTTTTACCTCTAAATCTCTCGTGTCAGGTCAGAGGTTTTACCTCTAGATCTCTCGTGTCAGGTCAGACGTTTTACCTCAATTTCCCGTGTCAGGTCAGAGGTTTTACCTCTATACCTCTCGTGTCAGGTCATTGGTTTTACCTCTAAATCTCTCGTGTCAGGTCAGAGGTTTTACCTCTAAATCTCTCGTGTCAGGTCAGAGGTTTTACCTCTAAATCTCCCGTGTCAGGTCAGAGGTTTTACCTCTAAATCTCTCGTGTCAGGTCAGAGGTTTTACATCTAGATCTCTCGTGTCAGGTCAGAGGTTTTATTTCAATCTCCCGTGTCAGGTCAGAGGTTTTACCTCTAAATATCCCGTGTCAGGTCAGAGGTTTTACCTCTCAATCGTCCGTGTCAGGTCAGAGGTTTTACCTCTAAATCTCCCGTGTCAGGAAAGAGGTTTTACCTCTAGATCTCTCGTGTCTGGTCAGAGATTTTACCTCTCAATCTCCCGTGTCAGGTCAGAGGTTTTACCTCTATACCTCTCGTGTCAGGTCATTGGTTTTACCTCTAAATCTCTCGTGTCAAGTCAGAGGTTTTACCACTAAATCTTTCGTGTCAGGTCAGAGGTTTTACCTCTAGATCTCTCGTGTCTGGTCAGAGATTTTACCTCTCAATCTCCCGTGTCAGGTCAGAGGTTTTACCTCTAAATCTCTCGTGTCAGGTCAGAGGTTTTACCTCTAGATCTCTCATGTCAGCTCAGAGGTTTTACCTTTAGATCTTTCGTGTCAGGTCATTGGTTTTACCTCTAAATCTCTCGTGTCAGGTCAGAGGTTTTACCACTAAATCTTTCGTGTCAGGTCAGAGGTTTTACCTCTAGATCTCTCGTGTCAGGTCAGAGATTTTACCTCTCGATCTCCCGTGTCAGGTCAGAGGTTTTACCTCTAAATCTCTCGTGTCAGGTCAGAGGTTTTACCTCTAGATCTCTCATGTCAGGTCAGAGGTTTTACCTCAATTTCCCGTGTCAGCTCAGAGGTTTTACCTTAAGATCTTTCGTGTCAGGTCAGAGGTTTTACCTCTATATCTCTCGTGTCAGGTCATTGGTTTTACCTCTTAATCTCTCGTGTCAGGTCAGAGGTTTTACCTCTCGATCTCTCGTGTCAGGTCAGAGGTTTTACCTCTCAATTTCCCATGTCAGGTCAGAGGTTTTACCTCTAAATCTCTCGTGTCAGGTCAGAGGTTTTACCTCTAAATCTCTACGTGTCAGGTCAGAGGTTTTACCTCTAGATCTCTCGTGTCAGGTCAGAGGTTTTACCTCAATTTCCCGTGTCAGGTCAGAGGTTTTACCTCTAAATCTCTCGTGTCAGGTCAGAGGTTTTACCTCTAAATCTCCCATGTCAGGTCAGAGTTTTTACCTTCATATCTTTCGTGTCAAGTCAGAAGTTTTACCTCTAAATCTCCCGTGTCAGGTCAGAGGTTTTACCCCTAAATATCCCGTGTCAGGTCAGAGGATTTACCTCTAAATCTCCCGTGTCAGGTCAGTGGTTTTTTCTTTAGATCTTTCGTGTCAGGTCAGAGGTTTTACCTCTAAATTTCCCGCGTCAGGTCAGAAGTTTTACCTCTAAATCTCTCGTGTCAGGTCAGAGGTTTTACCTCTATATCTCTCGTGTCAGGTGAGAGGTTTTCCCTCTCAATTTCTCATATTAGGTCAGAGGTTTTACCTTTAGATCTCTCGTGTCAGGTCAGAGGTTTTACCTCTATCTCTCGTGTCAGGTCATTGGTTTTACCTCTAAATCTCTCGTGTCAGGTCAGAGGTTTTACCTCTATCTCTCGTGTCAGGTCAGAGGTTTTACCTCTCAATTTTCCGTGTCATGTCAGAGGTTTTACCTCTAAATCTCTCGTGTCAGGTCAGAGGTTTTACATCTAGATCTCTCGTGTCAGGTCAGAGGTTTTACTTCAATCTCCCGTGTCAGGTCAGAGGTTTTACCTCTGAATCTTCCGTGTTTAATATCAGAGGTTTTACCTCTCAATCTTCCGTGTCAGGTCAGAGGTTTTACCTCTCAATCTCTCGTGTCAGGTCAGAGGTTTTACCTCTAGATCTCTCGTGTCAGGTCAGAGGTTTTACCTCTAGATCTCTCGTGTCAGGTCAGAGGTTTTACCTCTCAATTTCCTGTGTCAGGTCAGAGGTTTTACCTTTAGATCTCTCGTGTCAGGTCAGAGGTTTTACCTCTCAATTTCCCATGTCAGGTCAGAGGTTTTACCTCTACATCTCTTGTGTCAGGTCAGAGGTTTTACCTCTAGATCTCTCGTGTCAGGTCAGAGGTTTTACCTCAATTTCCCGTGTCAGGTCAGAGGTTTTACCTCTAAATCTCTCGTGTCAGGTCAGAGGTTTTACCTCTAAATCTCTCTTTGTCAGGTCAGAGGTTGTTACTTCTACATCTCTCGTGTCAGGTCAGAGGTTTTACCTCTATATCTCTCGTGTCAGGTCATTGGTTTTACCTCTAATTCTCTCGTGTCAGGTCATTGGTTTTACCTCTAAATCTCTCGTGTCAGGTCAGAGGTTTTATCTCTCAATTTTCCGTGTTATGTCAGAGGTTTTACCTCTAAATCTCTCGTGTCAGGTCAGAGGTTTTACTTCAATCTCCCGTGTCAGGTCAGAGGTTTTACCTCTAAATATCCCGTGTCAGGTCAGAGGTTTTACCTCTCAATCTTCCGTGTCAGGTCAGAGGTTTTACCTCTCAATCTTCCGTGTCAGGTCCGAGGTTTTACCTCTATATCTCTCGTGTCAGGTCATTGGTTTTACCTCTTAATCTCTCGTGTCAGGTCAGAGGTTTTACCTCTGGATCTCTCGTGTCAGGTCAGAGGTTTTACCTCTCAATTTCCCATGTCAGGTCAGAGGTTTTACCTCTAAATCTCTCGTGTCAGGTCAGAGGTTTTACTTCTAGATCTCTCGTGTCAGGTCAGAGGTTTACCTCTAAATCTCTCGTGTCAGGTCAGAGGTTTTACCTGTATATCTCTCGTGTCAGGTCATTGGTTTTACCTCTAAATCTCTCGTGTCAGGTCAGAGGTTTTACCTCTATCTCTCGTGTCAGGTCAGAGGTTTTACCTCTCAATTTTCAGTGTCATGTCAGAGGTTTTACCTCTAAATCTCTCGTGTCAGGTCAGAGGTTTTACATCTAGATCTCTCGTGTCAGGTCAGAGGTTTTTCTTCAATCTCGCGTGTCAGGTCAGAGGTTTTACCTCTAAATATCCCGTGTCAGGTCAGAGGTTTTACCTCTCAATCTTCCGTGTCAGGTCAGAGGTTTTACCTCTCAATCTTCCGTGTCAGGTCCGAGGTTTTACCTCTCAATCTCTCGTGTCAGGTCAGAGGTTTTACCTCTAGATTTCTCATGTCAGCTCAGAGGTTTTACCTTTAGATCTTTCGTGTCAGGTCAGAGGTTTTACCTCTATATCTCTCGTTTCAGGTCATTGGTTTTACCTCTTAATCTCTCGTGTCAGGTCAGAGGTTTTACCTCTAGATCTCTCGTGTCAGGTCAGAGGTTTTACCTCTCAATTTCCCGTGTCAGGTCAGAGGTTTTACCTTTAGATCTCTCGTGTCAGGTCAGAGGTTTTACCTCTAAATCTCTCGTGTCAGGTCAGAGGTTTTACCTCTAGATCTCTCGTGTCAGGTCAGACGTTTTACCTCAATTTCCCGTGTCAGGTCAGAGGTTTTACCTCTATACCTCTCGTGTCAGGTCATTGGTTTTACCTCTAAATCTCTCGTGTCAAGTCAGAGGTTTACCACTAAATCTTTCGTGTCTGGTCAGAGATTTTACCTCTCAATCTCCCGTATCAGGTCAGAGGTTTTACCTCTAAATCTCTCGTGTCAGGTCAGAGGTTTTACCTCTAGATCTCTCGTGTCAGGTCAGACGTTTTACCTCAATTTCCCGTGTCAGGTCAGAGGTTTTACCTCTATACCTCTCGTGTCAGGTCATTGGTTTTACCTCTAAATCTCTCGTGTCAAGTCAGAGGTTTTACCACTAAATCTTTCGTGTCAGGTCAGAGGTTTTACCTCTAGATCTCTCGTGTCTGGTCAGAGATTTTACCTCTCAATCTCCCGTGTCAGGTCAGAGGTTTTACCTCTAAATCTCTCGTGTCAGGTCAGAGGTTTTACCTCTAGATCTCTCATGTCAGCTCAGAGGTTTTACCTTTAGATCTTTCGTGTCAGGTCAGAGGTTTTACCTCTCAATTTCCCGTGCCAGGTCAGAGGTTTTACCTTTAGATCTCTCGTGTCAGGTCAGAGGTTTTACCTCTAAATCTCTCGTGTCAGGTCAGAGGTTTTACCTCTAAATCTCTCGTGTCAGGTCAGAGGTTTTACCTCTAGATCTCTCGTGTCTGGTCAGAGATTTTACCTCTCAATCTCCCGTATCAGGTCAGAGGTTTTACCTCTAAATCTCTCGTGTCAGGTCAGAGGTTTTACCTCTAGATCTCTCGTGTCAGGTCAGACGTTTTACCTCAATTTCCCGTGTCAGGTCAGAGGTTTTACCTCTATACCTCTCGTGTCAGGTCATTGGTTTTACCTCTAAATCTCTCATGTCAGGTCAGAGGTTTTACCTCTAAATCTCTACGTGTCAGGTCAGAGGTTTTACCTCTAGATCTCTCGTGTCTGGTCAGAGATTTTACCTCTCAATCTCCCGTGTCAGGTCAGAGGTTTTACCTCTAAATCTCTCGTGTCAGGTCAGAGGTTTTACCTCTAGATCTCTCATGTCAGCTCAGAGGTTTTACCTTTAGATCTTTCGTGTCAGGTCAGAGGTTTTACCTCTCAATTTCCCGTGCCAGGTCAGAGGTTTTACCTTTAGATCTCTCGTGTCAGGTCATAGGTTTTACCTCTAAATCTCTCGTGTCAGGTCAGAGGTTTTACCTCTAAATCTCTCGTGTCAGGTCAGAGGTTTTACCTCTAGATCTCTCGTGTCTGGTCAGAGATTTTACCTCTCAATCTCCCGTATCAGGTCAGAGGTTTTACCTCTAAATCTCTCGTGTCAGGTCAGAGGTTTTACCTCTAGATCTCTCGTGTCAGGTCAGACGTTTTACCTCAATTTCCCGTGTCAGGTCAGAGGTTTTACCTCTATACCTCTCGTGTCAGGTCATTGGTTTTACCTCTAAATCTCTCGTGTCAAGTCAGAGGTTTTACCACTAAATCTTTCGTGTCAGGTCAGAGGTTTTACCTCTAGATCTCTCGTGTCTGGTCAGAGATTTTACCTCTCAATCTCCCGTGTCAGGTCAGAGGTTTTACCTCTAAATCTCTCGTGTCAGGTCAGAGGTTTTACCTCTAGATCTCTCATGTCAGCTCAGAGGTTTTACCTTTAGATCTTTCGTGTCAGGTCAGAGGTTTTACCTCTCAATTTCCCGTGCCAGGTCAGAGGTTTTACCTTTAGATTTCTCGTGTCAGGTCAGAGGTTTTACCTCTAAATCTCTCGTGTCAGGTCAGAGGTTTTACCTCTAGATCTCTCGTGTCAGGTCAGACGTTTTACCTCAATTTCCCGTGTCAGGTCAGAGGTTTTACCTCTATACCTCTCGTGTCAGGTCATTGGTTTTACCTCTAAATCTCTCGTGTCAAGTCAGAGGTTTACCACTAAATCTTTCGTGTCTGGTCAGAGATTTTACCTCTCAATCTCCCGTATCAGGTCAGAGGTTTTACCTCTAAATCTCTCGTGTCAGGTCAGAGGTTTTACCTCTAGATCTCTCGTGTCAGGTCAGACGTTTTACCTCAATTTCCCGTGTCAGGTCAGAGGTTTTACCTCTATACCTCTCGTGTCAGGTCATTGGTTTTACCTCTAAATCTCTCGTGTCAAGTCAGAGGTTTTACCACTAAATCTTTCGTGTCAGGTCAGAGGTTTTACCTCTAGATCTCTCGTGTCTGGTCAGAGATTTTACCTCTCAATCTCCCGTGTCAGGTCAGAGGTTTTACCTCTAAATCTCTCGTGTCAGGTCAGAGGTTTTACCTCTAGATCTCTCATGTCAGCTCAGAGGTTTTACCTTTAGATCTTTCGTGTCAGGTCAGAGGTTTTACCTCTCAATTTCCCGTGCCAGGTCAGAGGTTTTACCTTTAGATCTCTCGTGTCAGGTCAGAGGTTTTACCTCTAAATCTCTCGTGTCAGGTCAGAGGTTTTACCTCTAAATCTCTCGTGTCAGGTCAGAGGTTTTACCTCTAGATCTCTCGTGTCTGGTCAGAGATTTTACCTCTCAATCTCCCGTATCAGGTCAGAGGTTTTACCTCTAAATCTCTCGTGTCAGGTCAGAGGTTTTACCTCTAGATCTCTCGTGTCAGGTCAGACGTTTTACCTCAATTTCCCGTGTCAGGTCAGAGGTTTTACCTCTATACCTCTCGTGTCAGGTCATTGGTTTTACCTCTAAATCTCTCATGTCAGGTCAGAGGTTTTACCTCTAAATCTCTACGTGTCAGGTCAGAGGTTTTACCTCTAGATCTCTCGTGTCTGGTCAGAGATTTTACCTCTCAATCTCCCGTGTCAGGTCAGAGGTTTTACCTCTAAATCTCTCGTGTCAGGTCAGAGGTTTTACCTCTAGATCTCTCATGTCAGCTCAGAGGTTTTACCTTTAGATCTTTCGTGTCAGGTCAGAGGTTTTACCTCTCAATTTCCCGTGCCAGGTCAGAGGTTTTACCTTTAGATCTCTCGTGTCAGGTCAGAGGTTTTACCTCTAAATCTCTCGTGTCAGGTCAGAGGTTTTACCTCTAAATCTCTCGTGTCAGGTCAGAGGTTTTACCTCTAGATCTCTCGTGTCTGGTCAGAGATTTTACCTCTCAATCTCCCGTATCAGGTCAGAGGTTTTACCTCTAAATCTCTCGTGTCAGGTCAGAGGTTTTACCTCTAGATCTCTCGTGTCAGGTCAGACGTTTTACCTCAATTTCCCGTGTCAGGTCAGAGGTTTTACCTCTATACCTCTCGTGTCAGGTCATTGGTTTTACCTCTAAATCTCTCGTGTCAAGTCAGAGGTTTTACCACTAAATCTTTCGTGTCAGGTCAGAGGTTTTACCTCTAGATCTCTCGTGTCTGGTCAGAGATTTTACCTCTCAATCTCCCGTGTCAGGTCAGAGGTTTTACCTCTAAATCTCTCGTGTCAGGTCAGAGGTTTTACCTCTAGATCTCTCATGTCAGCTCAGAGGTTTTACCTTTAGATCTTTCGTGTCAGGTCAGAGGTTTTACCTCTCAATTTCCCGTGCCAGGTCAGAGGTTTTACCTTTAGATTTCTCGTGTCAGGTCAGAGGTTTTACCTCTAAATCTCTCGTGTCAGGTCAGAGGTTTTACCTCTAGATCTCTCGTGTCAGGTCAGACGTTTTACCTCAATTTCCCGTGTCAGGTCAGAGGTTTTACCTCTATACCTCTCGTGTCAGGTCATTGGTTTTACCTCTAAATCTCTCGTGTCAGGTCAGAGGTTTTACCACTAAATCTTTCGTGTCAGGTCAGAGGTTTTACCTCTAGATCTCTCGTGTCAGGTCAGAGATTTTACCTCTCAATCTCCCGTGTCAGGTCAGAGGTTTTACCTCTAAATCTCTCGTGTCAGGTCAGAGGTTTTACCTCTAGATCTCTCATGTCAGGTCAGAGGTTTTACCTCAATTTCCCGTGTCAGGTCAGAGGTTTTACCTCTAGATCTCTCGTGTCAGGTCAGAGGTTTTACGTCAATCTCCCGTGTCAGGTCAGAGGTTTTACCTCTCAATCTTCCGTGTCAGGTCAGAGGTTTTACCTCTCAATCTCTCGTGTCAGGTCAGAGGTTTTACCTCTAGATTTCTCATGTCAGCTCAGAGGTTTTACCTTTAGATCTTTCGTGTCAGGTCAGAGGTTTTACCTCAATATCTCTCGTGTCAGGTCTTTGGTTTTACCTCTTAATCTCTCGTGTCAGGTCAGAGGTTTTACCTCTAGATCTCTCGTGTCAGGTCAGAGGTTTTACCTCTAGATCTCTCGTGTCAGGTCAGAGGTTTTACCTCACAATTTCCCGTGTCAGGTCAGAGGTTTTACCTTTAGATCTCTCGTGTCAGGTCAGAGGTTTTACCTCTCAATTTCCCATGTCAGGTCAGAGGTTTTACCTCTAAATCTCTCGTGTCAGGTCAGAGGTTTTACTTCTAGATCTCTCGTGTCAGGTCAGAGGTTTACCTCTAAATCTCTCGTGTCAGGTCAGAGGTTTTACCTCTAAATCTCTCGTGTCAGGTCAGAGGTTTTACCTCTAGATCTCTCGTGTCAGGTCAGAGGTTTTACCTCAATTTCCCGTGTCAGGTCAGAGGTTTTACCTCTAAATCTCTCGTGTCAGGTCAGAGGTTTTACGTCTAAATCTCCCATGTCAGGTCAGAGTTTTTACCTTCATATCTTTCGTGTCAAGTCAGAAGTTTTACCTCTAAATCTCCCGTGTCAGGTCAGAGGTTTTACCCCTAAATATCCCGTGTCAGGACAGAGGTTTTACCTCTAAATCTCTCGTGTCAGGTCAGAGGTTTTACCTCTAAATTTCTCGTGTCAGGTCAGAGGATTTACCTCTACATCTCCCGTGTCAGGTCAGAGGTTTTTCCTTTAGATCTTTCGTGTCAGGTCAGAGGTTTTACCTCTAAATTTCCCGTGTCAGGTCAGAGGTTTTACCTCTAAATCTCTCGTGTCAGGTCAGAGGTTTTACCTCTATATCTCTCGTGTCAGGTGAGAGGTTTTCCCTCTCAATTTCTCATATTAGGTCAGAGGTTTTACCTTTAGATCTCTCGTGTCAGGTCAGAGGTTTTACCTCTATCTCTCGTGTCAGGTCATTGGTTTTACCTCTAAATCTCTCGTGTCAGGTCAGAGGTTTTACCTCTATCTCTCGTGTCAGGTCAGAGGTTTTACTTCAATCTACCGTGTCAGGTCAGAGGTTTTACCTCTCAATCTTCCGTGTCAGGTCAGAGGTTTTACCTCTCAATCTTCCGTGTCAGGTCAGAGGTTTTACCTCTCAATCTTCCGTGTCAGGTCAGAGGTTTTACCTCTCAATCTCTCGTGTCAGGTCAGAGGTTTTACCTCTAGATTTCTCATGTCAGCTCAGAGGTTTTACCTTTAGATCTCTCGTGTCAGGTCAGAGGTTTTACCTCTATATCTCTCGTGTCAGGTCATTAGTTTTACCTCTTAATCTTTCGTGTCAGGTCAGAGGTTTTACCTCTAGGTCTCTCGTGTCAGGTCAGAGGTTTTACCTCGAGATCTCTCGTGTCAGGTCAGAGGTTTTACCTCTCAATTTCCCGTGTCAGGTCAGAGGTTTTACCTTTAGATCTCTCGTGTCAGGTCAGAGGTTTTACCTCTCAATTTCCCATGTCAGGTCAGAGGTTTTATCTCTAAATCTCTCGTGTCAGGTCAGAGGTTTTACCTCTAAATCTCTCGTGTCAGGTCAGAGGTTTTACCTCTTGATCTCTCGTGTCAGGTCAGGGGTTTTACCTCAATTTCCCGTGTCAGGTCAGAGGTTTTACCTCTAAATCTCTCGTGTCAGGTCAGAGTTTTTACCTTCATATCTTTCGTGTCAAGTCAGAGGTTTTACCTCTAAATCTCTCGTGTCAGGTCAGAGGTTGTTACCTCTATATCTCTTGTGTCAGGTCATTAGTTTTACCTCTAATTCTCTCGTGTCAGGTCATTGGTTTTACCTCTAAATCTCTCGTGTCAGGTGAGAGGTTTTACCTCTCAATTTCTCATATTAGGTCAGAGGTTTTACCTTTAGATCTCTCGTGTCAGGTCAGAGGTTTTACCTCTATCTCTCGTGTCAGGTCATTGGTTTTACCTCTAAATCTCTCGTGTCAGGTCAGAGGTTTTACCTCTATCTCTCGTGTCAGGTCAGAGGTTTTACCTCTCCATTTTCCGTGTCATGTCAGAGGTTTTACCTCTAAATCTCTCGTGTCAGGTCAGAGGTTTTACATCTAGATCTCTCGTGTCAGGTCAGAGGTTTTACTTCAATCTCCCGTGTCAGGTCAGAGGTTTTACCTCTAAATATCCCGTGTCAGGTCAGAGGTTTTACCTCTCAATCTTCCGTGTCAGGTCAGAGGTTTTACCTCTCAATCTTCCGTGTCAGGTCAGAGGTTTTACCTTTAGATCTCTCGTGTCAGGTCAGAGGTTTTACCTCTAAATCTCTCGTGTCAGGTCAGAGGTTTTACCTCTAGATCTCTCGTGTCAGGTCAGACGTTTTACCTGAATTTCCCGTGTCAGGTCAGAGGTTTTACCTCTATACCTCTCGTGTCAGGTCATTGGTTTTACCTCTAAATCTCTCGTGTCAAGTCAGAGGTTTTACCACTAAATCTTTCGTGTCAGGTCAGAGGTTTTACCTCTAGATCTCTCGTGTCTGGTCAGAGATTTTACCTCTCAATCTCCCGTGTCAGGTCAGAGGTTTTACCTCTAAATCTCTCGTGTCATGTCAGAGGTTTTACCTCTAGATCTCTCGTGTCAGGTCAGACGTTTTACCTCAATTTCCCGTGTCAGGTCAGAGGTTTTACCTCTCGTGTCAGGTCATTGGTTTTACCTCTAAATCTCTCGTGTCTGGTCAGAGATTTTACCTCTCAATCTCCCGTGTCAGGTCAGAGGTTTTACCTCTAAATCTCTCGTGTCAGGTCAGAGGTTTTACCTCTAGATCTCTCATGTCAGCTCAGAGGTTTTACCTTTAGATCTTTCGTGTCAGGTCAGAGGTTTTACCTCTCAATTTCCCGTGTCAGGTCAGAGGTTTTACCTTTAGATCTCTCGTCTCAGGTCAGAGGTTTTACCTCTAGATCTCTCGTGTCAGGTCAGACGTTTTACCTCAATTTCCCGTGTCAGGTCAGAGGTTTTACCTCTATACCTCTCGTGTCAGGTCATTGGTTTTACCTCTAAATCTCTCGTGTCAGGTCAGAGGTTTTACCACTAAATCTTTCGTGTCAGGTCAGAGGTTTTACCTCTAGATCTCTCGTGTCAGGTCAGAGATTTTACCTCTCAATCTCCCGTGTCAGGTCAGAGGTTTTACCTCTAAATCTCTCGTGTCAGGTCAGAGGTTTTACCTCTAGATCTCTCATGTCAGGTCAGAGGTTTTACCTCAATTTCCCGTGTCAGGTCAGAGGTTTTACCTCTAGATCTCTCGTGTCAGGTCAGAGGTTTTACGTCAATCTCCCGTGTCAGGTCAGAGGTTTTACCTCTCAATCTTCCGTGTCAGGTCAGAGGTTTTACCTCTCAATCTTCCGTGTCAGGTCAGAGGTTTTACCTCTCAATCTCTCGTGTCAGGTCAGAGGTTTTACCTCTAAATCTCTCGTGTCAGGTCAGAGGTTTTACCTCTAGATCTCTCATGTCAGGTCAGAGGTTTTACCTCAATTTCCCGTGTCAGCTCAGAGGTTTTACCTTAAGATCTTTCGTGCCAGGTCAGAGGTTTTACCTCTATATCTCTCGTGTCAGGTCATTGGTTTTACCTCTTAATCTCTCGTGTCAGGTCAGAGGTTTTACCTCTCGATCTCTCGTGTCAGGTCAGAGGTTTTACCTCTAGATCTCTCGTGTCAGGTCAGAGGTTTTACCTCTCAATTTCCCGTGTCAGGTCAGAGTTTTTACCTTTAGATCTCTCGTGTCAGGTCAGAGGTTTTACCTCTCAATTTCCCATGTCAGGTCAGAGGTTTTACCTCTAAATCTCTCGTGTCAGGTCAGAGGTTTTACCTCTAAATCTCTACGTGTCAGGTCAGAGGTTTTACCTCTAGATCTCTCGTGTCAGGTCAGAGGTTTTACCTCAATTTCCCGTGTCAGGTCAGAGGTTTTACCTCTAGATCTCTCGTGTCAGGTCAGAGATTTTACCTCTCAATCTCCCGTGTCAGGTCAGAGGTTTTACCTCTAAATCTCTCGTGTCAGGTCAGAGGTTTTACCTCTAGATCTCTCGTGTCAGGTCAGAGGTTTTACGTCAATCTCCCGTGTCAGGTCAGAGGTTTTACCTCTCAATCTTCCGTGTCAGGTCAGAGGTTTTACCTCTCAATCTTCCGTGTCAGGTCAGAGGTTTTACCTCTCAATCTCTCGTGTCAGGTCAGAGGTTTTACCTCTAAATCTCTCGTGTCAGGTCAGAGGTTTTACCTCTAGATCTCTCATGTCAGGTCAGAGGTTTTACCTCAATTTCCCGTGTCAGCTCAGAGGTTTTACCTTAAGATCTTTCGTGCCAGGTCAGAGGTTTTACCTCTATATCTCTCGTGTCAGGTCATTGGTTTTACCTCTTAATCTCTCGTGTCAGGTCAGAGGTTTTACCTCTCGATCTCTCGTGTCAGGTCAGAGGTTTTACCTCTAGATCTCTCGTGTCAGGTCAGAGGTTTTACCTCTCAATTTCCCGTGTCAGGTCAGAGTTTTTACCTTTAGATCTCTCGTGTCAGGTCAGAGGTTTTACCTCTCAATTTCCCATGTCAGGTCAGAGGTTTTACCTCTAAATCTCTCGTGTCAGGTCAGAGGTTTTACCTCTAAATCTCTACGTGTCAGGTCAGAGGTTTTACCTCTAGATCTCTCGTGTCAGGTCAGAGGTTTTACCTCAATTTCCCGTGTCAGGTCAGAGGTTTTACCTCTAAATCTCTCGTGTCAGGTCAGAGGTTTTACCTCTAAATCTCCCATGTCAGGTCAGAGTTTTTACCTTCATATCTTTCGTGTCAAGTCAGAAGTTTTACCTCTAAATCTCCCGTGTCAGGTCAGAGGTTTTACCCCTAAATATCCCGTGTCAGGTCAGAGGATTTACCTCTAAATCTCCCGTGTCAGGTCAGTGGTTTTTCCTTTAGATCTTTCGTGTCAGGTCAGAGGTTTTACCTCTAAATTTCCCGCGTCAGGTCAGAAGTTTTACCTCTAAATCTCTCGTGTCAGGTCAGAGGTTTTACCTCTATATCTCTCGTGTCAGGTGAGAGGTTTTCCCTCTCAATTTCTCATATTAGGTCAGAGGTTTTACCTTTAGATCTCTCGTGTCAGGTCAGAGGTTTTACCTCTATCTCTCGTGTCAGGTCATTGGTTTTACCTCTAAATCTCTCGTGTCAGGTCAGAGGTTTTACCTCTATCTCTCGTGTCAGGTCAGAGGTTTTACCTCTCAATTTTCCGTGTCATGTCAGAGGTTTTACCTCTAAATCTCTCGTGTCAGGTCAGAGGTTTTACATCTAGATCTCTCGTGTCAGGTCAGAGGTTTTACTTCAATCTCCCGTGTCAGGTCAGAGGTTTTTCCTCTGAATCTTCCGTGTTTAATATCAGAGGTTTTACCTCTCAATCTTCCGTGTCAGGTCAGAGGTTTTACCTCTCAATCTCTCGTGTCAGGTCAGAGGTTTTACCTCTAGATCTCTCGTGTCAGGTCAGAGGTTTTACCTCTAGATCTCTCGTGTCAGGTCAGAGGTTTTACCTCTCAATTTCCTGTGTCAGGTCAGAGGTTTTACCTTTAGATCTCTCGTGTCAGGTCAGAGGTTTTACCTCTCAATTTCCCATGTCAGGTCAGAGGTTTTACCTCTACATCTCTTGTGTCAGGTCAGAGGTTTTACCTCTAGATCTCTCGTGTCAGGTCAGAGGTTTTACCTCAATTTCCCGTGTCAGGTCAGAGGTTTTACCTCTAAATCTCTCGTGTCAGGTCAGAGGTTTTACCTCTAAATATCTCTTTGTCAGGTCAGAGGTTGTTACTTCTACATCTCTCGTGTCAGGTCAGAGGTTTTACCTCTATATCTCTCGTGTCAGGTCATTGGTTTTACCTCTAATTCTCTCGTGTCAGGTCATTGGTTTTACCTCTAAATCTCTCGTGTCAGGTCAGAGGTTTTATCTCTCAATTTTCCGTGTTATGTCAGAGGTTTTACCTCTAAATCTCTCGTGTCAGGTCAGAGGTTTTACATCTAGATCTCTCGTGTCAGGTCAGAGGTTTTACTTCAATCTCCCGTGTCAGGTCAGAGGTTTTACCTCTAAATATCCCGTGTCAGGTCAGAGGTTTTACCTCTCAATCTTCCGTGTCAGGTCAGAGGTTTTACCTCTCAATCTTCCGTGTCAGGTCCGAGGTTTTACCTCTATATCTCTCGTGTCAGGTCATTGGTTTTACCTCTTAATCTCTCGTGTCAGGTCAGAGGTTTTACCTCTGGATCTCTCGTGTCAGGTCAGAGGTTTTACCTCTCAATTTCCCATGTCAGGTCAGAGGTTTTACCTCTAAATCTCTCGTGTCAGGTCAGAGGTTTTACTTCTAGATCTCTCGTGTCAGGTCAGAGGTTTACCTCTAAATCTCTCGTGTCAGGTCAGAGGTTTTACCTGTATATCTCTCGTGTCAGGTCATTGGTTTTACCTCTAAATCTCTCGTGTCAGGTCAGAGGTTTTACCTCTATCTCTCGTGTCAGGTCAGAGGTTTTACCTCTCAATTTTCAGTGTCATGTCAGAGGTTTTACCTCTAAATCTCTCGTGTCAGGTCAGAGGTTTTACATCTAGATCTCTCGTGTCAGGTCAGAGGTTTTACTTCAATCTCGCGTGTCAGGTCAGAGGTTTTACCTCTCAATTTTCAGTGTCATGTCAGAGGTTTTACCTCTAAATCTCTCGTGTCAGGTCAGAGGTTTTACATCTAGATCTCTCGTGTCAGGTCAGAGGTTTTACTTCAATCTCGCGTGTCAGGTCAGAGGTTTTACCTCTAAATATCCCGTGTCAGGTCAGAGGTTTTACCTCTCAATCTTCCGTGTCAGGTCAGAGGTTTTACCTCTCAATCTTCCGTGTCACGTCCGAGGTTTTACCTCTCAATCTCTCGTGTCAGGTCAGAGGTTTTACCTCTAGATTTCTCATGTCAGCTCAGAGGTTTTACCTTTAGATCTTTCGTGTCAGGTCAGAGGTTTTACCTCTATATCTCTCGTGTCAGGTCATTGGTTTTACCTCTTAATCTCTCGTGTCAGGTCAGAGGTTTTACCTCTAGATCTCTCGTGTCAGGTCAGAGGTTTTACCTCTCAATTTCCCGTGTCAGGTCAGAGGTTTTACCTTTAGATCTCTCGTGTCAGGTCAGAGGTTTTACCTCTAAATCTCTCGTGTCAGGTCAGAGGTTTTACCTCTAGATCTCTCGTGTCAGGTCAGACGTTTTACCTCAATTTCCCGTGTCAGGTCAGAGGTTTTACCTCTATACCTCTCGTGTCAGGTCATTGGTTTTACCTCTAAATCTCTCGTGTCAAGTCAGAGGTTTACCACTAAATCTTTCGTGTCTGGTCAGAGATTTTACCTCTCAATCTCCCGTATCAGGTCAGAGGTTTTACCTCTAAATCTCTCGTGTCAGGTCAGAGGTTTTACCTCTAGATCTCTCGTGTCAGGTCAGACGTTTTACCTCAATTTCCCGTGTCAGGTCAGAGGTTTTACCTCTATACCTCTCGTGTCAGGTCATTGGTTTTACCTCTAAATCTCTCGTGTCAAGTCAGAGGTTTTACCACTAAATCTTTCGTGTCAGGTCAGAGGTTTTACCTCTAGATCTCTCGTGTCTGGTCAGAGATTTTACCTCTCAATCTCCCGTGTCAGGTCAGAGGTTTTACCTCTAAATCTCTCGTGTCAGGTCAGAGGTTTTACCTCTAGATCTCTCATGTCAGCTCAGAGGTTTTACCTTTAGATCTTTCGTGTCAGGTCAGAGGTTTTACCTCTCAATTTCCCGTGCCAGGTCAGAGGTTTTACCTTTAGATCTCTCGTGTCAGGTCAGAGGTTTTACCTCTAAATCTCTCGTGTCAGGTCAGAGGTTTTACCTCTAAATCTCTCGTGTCAGGTCAGAGGTTTTACCTCTAGATCTCTCGTGTCTGGTCAGAGATTTTACCTCTCAATCTCCCGTATCAGGTCAGAGGTTTTACCTCTAAATCTCTCGTGTCAGGTCAGAGGTTTTACCTCTAGATCTCTCGTGTCAGGTCAGACGTTTTACCTCAATTTCCCGTGTCAGGTCAGAGGTTTTACCTCTATACCTCTCGTGTCAGGTCATTGGTTTTACCTCTAAATCTCTCGTGTCAAGTCAGAGGTTTTACCACTAAATCTTTCGTGTCAGGTCAGAGGTTTTACCTCTAGATCTCTCGTGTCTGGTCAGAGATTTTACCTCTCAATCTCCCGTGTCAGGTCAGAGGTTTTACCTCTAAATCTCTCGTGTCAGGTCAGAGGTTTTACCTCTAGATCTCTCATGTCAGCTCAGAGGTTTTACCTTTAGATCTTTCGTGTCAGGTCAGAGGTTTTACCTCTCAATTTCCCGTGCCAGGTCAGAGGTTTTACCTTTAGATTTCTCGTGTCAGGTCAGAGGTTTTACCTCTAAATCTCTCGTGTCAGGTCAGAGGTTTTACCTCTAGATCTCTCGTGTCAGGTCAGACGTTTTACCTCAATTTCCCGTGTCAGGTCAGAGGTTTTACCTCTATACCTCTCGTGTCAGGTCATTGGTTTTACCTCTAAATCTCTCGTGTCAGGTCAGAGGTTTTACCACTAAATCTTTCGTGTCAGGTCAGAGGTTTTACCTCTAGATCTCTCGTGTCAGGTCAGAGATTTTACCTCTCAATCTCCCGTGTCAGGTCAGAGGTTTTACCTCTAAATCTCTCGTGTCAGGTCAGAGGTTTTACCTCTAGATCTCTCATGTCAGGTCAGAGGTTTTACCTCAATTTCCCGTGTCAGGTCAGAGGTTTTACCTCTAGATCTCTCGTGTCAGGTCAGAGGTTTTACGTCAATCTCCCGTGTCAGGTCAGAGGTTTTACCTCTCAATCTTCCGTGTCAGGTCAGAGGTTTTACCTCTCAATCTTCCGTGTCAGGTCAGAGGTTTTACCTCTCAATCTCTCGTGTCAGTTCAGAGGTTTTACCTCTAGATTTCTCATGTCAGCTCAGAGGTTTTACCTTTAGATCTTTCGTGTCAGGTCAGAGGTTTTACCTCAATATCTCTCGTGTCAGGTCTTTGGTTTTACCTCTTAATCTCTCGTGTCAGGTCAGAGGTTTTACCTCTAGATCTCTCGTGTCAGGTCAGAGGTTTTACCTCTAGATCGCTCGTGTCAGGTCAGAGGTTTTACCTCACAATTTCCCGTGTCAGGTCAGAGGTTTTACCTTTAGATCTCTCGTGTCAGGTCAGAGGTTTTACCTCTCAATTTCCCATGTCAGGTCAGAGGTTTTACCTCTAAATTTCTCGTGTCAGGTCAGAGGTTTTACTTCTAGATCTCTCGTGTCAGGTCAGAGGTTTACCTCTAAATCTCTCGTGTCAGGTCAGAGGTTTTACCTCTAAATCTCTCGTGTCAGGTCAGAGGTTTTACCTCTAGATCTCTCGTGTCAGGTCAGAGGTTTTACCTCAATTTCCCGTGTCAGGTCAGAGGTTTTACCTCTAAATCTCTCGTGTCAGGTCAGAGGTTTTACGTCTAAATCTCCCATGTCAGGTCAGAGTTTTTACCTTCATATCTTTCGTGTCAAGTCAGAAGTTTTACCTCTAAATCTCCCGTGTCAGGTCAGAGGTTTTACCCCTAAATATCTCGTGTCAGGTCAGAGGATTTACCTCTACATCTCCCGTGTCAGGTCAGAGGTTTTTCCTTTAGATCTTTCGTGTCAGGTCAGAGGTTTTACCTCAAAATTTCCCGTGTCAGGTCAGAGGTTTTACCTCTAAATCTCTCGTGTCAGGTCAGAGGTTTTACCTCTATATCTCTCGTGTCAGGTGAGAGGTTTTCCCTCTCAATTTCTCATATTAGGTCAGAGGTTTTACCTTTAGATCTCTCGTGTCAGGTCAGAGGTTTTACCTCTATCTCTCGTGTCAGGTCATTGGTTTTACCTCTAAATCTCTCGTGTCAGGTCAGAGGTTTTACCTCTATCTCTCGTGTCAGGTCAGAGGTTTTACTTCAATCTACCGTGTCAGGTCAGAGGTTTTACCTCTCAATCTTCCGTGTCAGGTCAGAGGTTTTACCTCTCAATCTTCCGTGTCAGGTCAGAGGTTTTACCTCTCAATCTTCCGTGTCAGGTCAGAGGTTTTACCTCTCAATCTCTCGTGTCAGGTCAGAGGTTTTACCTCTAGATTTCTCATGTCAGCTCAGAGGTTTTACCTTTAGATCTCTCGTGTCAGGTCAGAGGTTTTACCTCTATATCTCTCGTGTCAGGTCATTAGTTTTACCTCTTAATCTTTCGTGTCAGGTCAGAGGTTTTACCTCTAGGTCTCTCGTGTCAGGTCAGAGGTTTTACCTCGAGATCTCTCGTGTCAGGTCAGAGGTTTTACCTCTCAATTTCCCGTGTCAGGTCAGAGGTTTTACCTTTAGATCTCTCGTGTCAGGTCAGAGGTTTTACCTCTCAATTTCCCATGTCAGGTCAGAGGTTTTATCTCTAAATCTCTCGTGTCAGGTCAGAGGTTTTACCTCTAAATCTCTCGTGTCAGGTCAGAGGTTTTACCTCTTGATCTCTCGTGTCAGGTCAGAGGTTTTACCTCAATTTCCCGTGTCAGGTCAGAGGTTTTACCTCTAAATCTCTCGTGTCAGGTCAGAGTTTTTACCTTCATATCTTTCGTGTCAAGTCAGAGGTTTTACCTCTAAATCTCCCGTGTCAGGTCAGAGGTTTTACCCCTAAATATCCCGTGTCAGGTCAGAGGTTTTACCTCTAAATCTCTCGTGTCAGGTCAGAGGTTTTACCTCTAAATCTCTCTTGTCAGGTCAGAGGTTGTTACCTCTACATCTCTCGTGTCAGGTCAGAGGTTGTTACCTCTATATCTCTTGTGTCAGGTCATTAGTTTTACCTCTAATTCTCTCGTGTCAGGTCATTGGTTTTACCTCTAAATCTCTCGTGTCATGTGAGAGGTTTTACCTCTCAATTTCTCATATTAGGTCAGAGGTTTTACCTTTAGATCTCTCGTGTCAGGTCAGAGGTTTTACCTCTATCTCTCGTGTCAGGTCATTGGTTTTACCTCTAAATCTCTCGTGTCAGGTCAGAGGTTTTACCTCTATCTCTCGTGTCAGGTCAGAGGTTTTACCTCTCCATTTTCCGTGTCATGTCAGAGGTTTTACCTCTAAATCTCTCGTGTCAGGTCAGAGGTTTTACATCTAGATCTCTCGTGTCAGGTCAGAGGTTTTACTTCAATCTCCCGTGTCAGGTCAGAGGTTTTACCTCTAAATATCCCGTGTCAGGTCAGAGGTTTTACCTCTCAATCTTCCGTGTCAGGTCAGAGGTTTTACCTCTCAATCTTCCGTGTCAGGTCAGAGGTTTTACCTCTCGTGTCAGGTCATTGGTTTTACCTCTAAATCTCTCGTGTCTGGTCAGAGATTTTACCTCTCAATCTCCCGTGTCAGGTCAGAGGTTTTACCTCTAAATCTCTCGTGTCAGGTCAGAGGTTTTACCTCTAGATCTCTCATGTCAGCTCAGAGGTTTTACCTTTAGATCTTTCGTGTCAGGTCAGAGGTTTTACCTCTCAATTTCCCGTGTCAGGTCAGAGGTTTTACCTTTAGATCTCTCGTCTCAGGTCAGAGGTTTTACCTCTAGATCTCTCGTGTCAGGTCAGACGTTTTACCTCAATTTCCCGTGTCAGGTCAGAGGTTTTACCTCTATACCTCTCGTGTCAGGTCATTGGTTTTACCTCTAAATCTCTCGTGTCAGGTCAGAGGTTTTACCACTAAATCTTTCGTGTCAGGTCAGAGGTTTTACCTCTAGATCTCTCGTGTCAGGTCAGAGATTTTACCTCTCAATCTCCCGTGTCAGGTCAGAGGTTTTACCTCTAAATCTCTCGTGTCAGGTCAGAGGTTTTACCTCTAGATCTCTCATGTCAGGTCAGAGGTTTTACCTCAATTTCCCGTGTCAGGTCAGAGGTTTTACCTCTAGATCTCTCGTGTCAAGTCAGAGGTTTTACGTCAATCTCCCGTGTCAGGTTAGAGGTTTTACCTCTCAATCTTCCGTGTCAGGTCAGAGGTTTTACCTCTCAATCTTCCGTGTCAGGTCAGAGGTTTTACCTCTCAATCTCTCGTGTCAGGTCAGAGGTTTTATCTCTAGATTTCTCATGTCAGCTCAGAGGTTTTACCTTTAGATCTTTCGTGTCAGGTCAGAGGTTTTACCTCAATATCTCTCGTGTCAGGTCATTGGTTTTACCTCTAGATCTCTCGTGTCAGGTCAGAGGTTTTACCTCTAGATCTCTCGTGTCAGGTCAGAGGTTTTACCTCTCAATTTCCCGTGTCAGGTCAGAGGTTTTACCTTTAGATCTCTCGTGTCAGGTCAGAGGTTTTACCTCTCAATTTCCCATGTCAGGTCAGAGGTTTTACCTCTAAATCTCTCGTGTCAGGTCAGAGGTTTTACTTCTAGATCTCTCGTGTCAGGTCAGAGGTTTACCTCTAAATCTCTCGTGTCAGGTCAGAGGTTTTACCTCTAGATCTCTCGTGTCAGCTCAGAGGTTTTACCTTTAGATCTTTCGTGTCAGGTCAGAGGTTTTACCTCTCAATTTCCCGTGTCAGGTCAGAGGTTTTACCTTTAGATCTCTCGTGTCAGGTCAGAGGTTTTACCTCTAGATCTCTCGTGTCAGGTCAGACGTTTTACCTCAATTTCCCGTGTCAGGTCAGAGGTTTTACCTCTATACCTTTCGTGTCAGGTCATTGGTTTTACCTCTAAATCTCTCGTGTCAGGTCAGAGGTTTTACCACTAAATCTTTCGTGTCAGGTCAGAGGTTTTACCTCTAGATCTCTCGTGTCAGGTCAGAGATTTTACCTCTCAATCTCCCGTGTCAGGTCAGAGGTTTTATCTCTAAATCTCTCGTGTCAGGTCAGAGGTTTTACCTCTAAATCTCTCGTGTCAGGTCAGAGGTTTTACCTCTTGATCTCTCGTGTCAGGTCAGAGGTTTTACCTCAATTTCCCGTGTCAGGTCAGAGGTTTTACCTCTAAATCTCTCGTGTCAGGTCAGAGTTTTTACCTTCATATCTTTCGTGTCAAGTCAGAGGTTTTACCTCTAAATCTCCCGTGTCAGGTCAGAGGTTTTACCCCTAAATATCCCGTGTCAGGTCAGAGGTTTTACCTCTAAATCTCTCGTGTCAGGTCAGAGGTTTTACCTCTAAATCTCTCTTGTCAGGTCAGAGGTTGTTACCTCTACATCTCTCGTGTCAGGTCAGAGGTTGTTACCTCTATATCTCTTGTGTCAGGTCATTGGTTTTACCTCTAAATCTCTCGTGTCAGGTGAGAGGTTTTACCTCTCAATTTCTCATATTAGGTCAGAGGTTTTACCTTTAGATCTCTCGTGTCAGGTCAGAGGTTTTACCTCTATCTCTCGTGTCAGGTCATTGGTTTTACCTCTAAATCTCTCGTGTCAGGTCAGAGGTTTTACCTCTATCTCTCGTGTCAGGTCAGAGGTTTTACCTCTCCATTTTCCGTGTCATGTCAGAGGTTTTACCTCTAAATCTCTCGTGTCAGGTCAGAGGTTTTACATCTAGATCTCTCGTGTCAGGTCAGAGGTTTTACTTCAATCTCCCGTGTCAGGTCAGAGGTTTTACCTCTAAATATCCCGTGTCAGGTCAGAGGTTTTACCTCTCAATCTTCCGTGTCAGGTCAGAGGTTTTACCTCTCAATCTTCCGTGTCAGGTCAGAGGTTTTACCTTTAGATCTCTCGTGTCAGGTCAGAGGTTTTACCTCTAAATCTCTCGTGTCAGGTCAGAGGTTTTACCTCTAGATCTCTCGTGTCAGGTCAGACGTTTTACCTCAATTTCCCGTGTCAGGTCAGAGGTTTTACCTCTATACCTCTCGTGTCAGGTCATTGGTTTTACCTCTAAATCTCTCGTGTCAAGTCAGAGGTTTTACCACTAAATCTTTCGTGTCAGGTCAGAGGTTTTACCTCTAGATCTCTCGTGTCTGGTCAGAGATTTTACCTCTCAATCTCCCGTGTCAGGTCAGAGGTTTTACCTCTAAATCTCTCGTGTCAGGTCAGAGGTTTTACCTCTAGATCTCTCGTGTCAGGTCAGACGTTTTACCTCAATTTCCCGTGTCAGGTCAGAGGTTTTACCTCTCGTGTCAGGTCATTGGTTTTACCTCTAAATCTCTCGTGTCTGGTCAGAGATTTTACCTCTCAATCTCCCGTGTCAGGTCAGAGGTTTTACCTCTAAATCTCTCGTGTCAGGTCAGAGGTTTTACCTCTAGATCTCTCATGTCAGCTCAGAGGTTTTACCTTTAGATCTTTCGTGTCAGGTCAGAGGTTTTACCTCTCAATTTCCCGTGTCAGGTCAGAGGTTTTACCTTTAGATCTCTCGTCTCAGGTCAGAGGTTTTACCTCTAGATCTCTCGTGTCAGGTCAGACGTTTTACCTCAATTTCCCGTGTCAGGTCAGAGGTTTTACCTCTATACCTCTCGTGTCAGGTCATTGGTTTTACCTCTAAATCTCTCGTGTCAGGTCAGAGGTTTTACCACTAAATCTTTCGTGTCAGGTCAGAGGTTTTACCTCTAGATCTCTCGTGTCAGGTCAGAGATTTTACCTCTCAATCTCCCGTGTCAGGTCAGAGGTTTTACCTCTAAATCTCTCGTGTCAGGTCAGAGGTTTTACCTCTAGATCTCTCATGTCAGGTCAGAGGTTTTACCTCAATTTCCCGTGTCAGGTCAGAGGTTTTACCTCTAGATCTCTCGTGTCAGGTCAGAGGTTTTACGTCAATCTCCCGTGTCAGGTCAGAGGTTTTACCTCTCAATCTTCCGTGTCAGGTCAGAGGTTTTACCTCTCAATCTTCCGTGTCAGGTCAGAGGTTTTACCTCTCAATCTCTCGTGTCAGGTCAGAGGTTTTATCTCTAGATTTCTCATGTCAGCTCAGAGGTTTTACCTTTAGATCTTTCGTGTCAGGTCAGAGGTTTTACCTCAATATCTCTCGTGTCAGGTCATTGGTTTTACCTCTAGATCTCTCGTGTCAGGTCAGAGGTTTTACCTCTAGATCTCTCGTGTCAGGTCAGAGGTTTTACCTCTCAATTTCCCGTGTCAGGTCAGAGGTTTTACCTTTAGATCTCTCGTGTCAGGTCAGAGGTTTTACCTCTCAATTTCCCATGTCAGGTCAGAGGTTTTACCTCTAAATCTCTCGTGTCAGGTCAGAGGTTTTACTTCTAGATCTCTCGTGTCAGGTCAGAGGTTTACCTCTAAATCTCTCGTGTCAGGTCAGAGGTTTTACCTCTAGATCTCTCGTGTCAGCTCAGAGGTTTTACCTTTAGATCTTTCGTGTCAGGTCAGAGGTTTTACCTCTCAATTTCCCGTGTCAGGTCAGAGGTTTTACCTTTAGATCTCTCGTGTCAGGTCAGAGGTTTTACCTCTAGATCTCTCGTGTCAGGTCAGACGTTTTACCTCAATTTCCCGTGTCAGGTCAGAGGTTTTACCTCTATACCTCTCGTGTCAGGTCATTGGTTTTACCTCTAAATCTCTCGTGTCAGGTCAGAGGTTTTACCACTAAATCTTTCGTGTCAGGTCAGAGGTTTTACCTCTAGATCTCTCGTGTCAGGTCAGAGATTTTACCTCTCAATCTCCCGTGTCAGGTCAGAGGTTTTGCCTCTAAATCTCTCGTGTCAGGTCAGAGGTTTTACCTCTAGATCTCTCATGTCAGGTCAGAGGTTTTACCTCAATTTCCCGTGTCAGGTCAGAGGTTTTACCTCTAGATCTCTCGTGTCAGGTCAGAGGTTTTACGTCAATCTCCCGTGTCAGGTCAGAGGTTTTACCTCTCAATCTTCCGTGTCAGGTCAGAGGTTTTACCTCTCAATCTTCCGTGTCAGGTCAGAGGTTTTACCTCTCAATCTCTCGTGTCAGGTCAGAGGTTTTACCTCTAGATTTCTCATGTCAGCTCAGAGGTTTTACCTTTAGATCTTTCGTGTCAGGTCAGAGGTTTTACCTCAATATCTCTCGTGTCAGGTCATTGGTTTTACCTCTAGATCTCTCGTGTCAGGTCAGAGGTTTTACCTCTAGATCTCTCGTGTCAGGTCAGAGGTTTTACCTCTCAATTTCCCGTGTCAGGTCAGAGGTTTTACCTTTAGATCTCTCGTGTCAGGTCAGAGGTTTTACCTCTCAATTTCCCATGTCAGGTCAGAGGTTTTACCTCTAAATCTCTCGTGTCAGGTCAGAGGTTTTACTTCTAGATCTCTCGTGTCAGGTCAGAGGTTTACCTCTAAATCTCTCGTGTCAGGTCAGAGGTTTTACTTCTAGATCTCTCGTGTCAGGTCAGAGGTTTACCTCTAAATCTCTCGTGTCAGGTCAGAGGTTTTACCTCTAAATCTCTCGTGTCAGGTCAGAGGTTTTACCTCTAGATCTCTCGTGTCAGGTCAGAGGTTTTACCTCAATTTCCCGTGTCAGGTCAGAGGTTTTACCTCTAAATCTCTCGTGTCAGGTCAGAGGTTTTACGTCTAAATCTCCCATGTCAGGTCAGAGTTTTTACCTTCATATCTTTCGTGTCAAGTCAGAAGTTTTACCTCTAAATCTCCCGTGTCAGGTCAGAGGTTTTACCCCTAAATATCCCGTGTCAGGTCAGAGGTTTTACCTCTAAATCTCTCGTGTCAGGTCAGAGGTTTTACCTCTAAATTTCTCGTGTCAGATCAGAGGATTTACCTCTAAATCTCCCGTGTCAGGTCAGAGGTTTTTCCTTTAGATCTTTCGTGTCAGGTCAGAGGTTTTACCTCTAAATTTCCCGTGTCAGGTCAGAGGTTTTACCTCTAAATCTCTCGTGTCAGGTCAGAGGTTTTACCTCTATATCTCTCGTGTCAGGTGAGAGGTTTTCCCTCTCAATTTCTCATATTAGGTCAGAGGTTTTACCTTTAGATCTCTCGTGTCAGGTCAGAGGTTTTACCTCTATCTCTCGTGTTAGGTCATTGGTTTTACCTCTAAATCTCTCGTGTCAGGTCAGAGGTTTTACCTCTATCTCTCGTGTCAGGTCAGAGGTTTTACCTCTCAATTTTCCGTGTCATGTCAGAGGTTTTACCTCTAAATCTCTCGTGTCAGGTCAGAGGTTTTACATCTAGATCTCTCGTGTCAGGTCAGAGGTTTTACTTCAATCTACCGTGTCAGGTCAGAGGTTTTACCTCTCAATCTTCCGTGTCAGGTCAGAGGTTTTACCTCTCAATCTTCCGTGTCAGGTCAGAGGTTTTACCTCTCAATCTCTCGTGTCAGGTCAGAGGTTTTACCTCTAGATTTCTCATGTCAGCTCAGAGGTTTTACCTTTAGATCTTTCGTGTCATATCTCTCGTGTCAGGTCATTGGTTTTACCTCTTAATCTTTCGTGTCAGGTCAGAGGTTTTACCTCTAGGTCTCTCGTGTCAGGTCAGAGGTTTTACCTCTAGATCTCTCGTGTCAGGTCAGAGGTTTTACCTCTCAATTTCCCGTGTCAGGTCAGAGGTTTTACCTTTAGATCTCTCGTGTCAGGTCAAAGGTTTTACCTCTCAATTTCCCATGTCAGGTCAGAGGTTTTATCTCTAAATCTCTCGTGTCAGGTCATTGGTTTTACCTCTAAATCTCTCGTGTCAGGTCAGAGGTTTTACATCTAGATCTCTCGTGTCAGGTCAGAGGTTTTACTTCAATCTCCCGTGTCAGGTCAGAGGTTTTACCTCTAAATATCCCGTGTCAGGTCAGAGGTTTTACGTCTAAATCTCCCATGTCAGGTCAGAGTTTTTACCTTCATATCTTTCGTGTCAAGTCAGAAGTTTTACCTCTAAATCTCCCGTGTCAGGTCAGAGGTTTTACCCCTAAATATCCCGTGTCAGGTCAGAGGTTTTACCTCTAAATCTCTCGTGTCAGGTCAGAGGTTTTACCTCTAAATTTCTCGTGTCAGGTCAGAGGATTTACCTCTAAATCTCCCGTGTCAGGTCAGAGGTTTTTCCTTTAGATCTTTCGTGTCAGGTCAGAGGTTTTACCTCAAAATTTCCCGTGTCAGGTCAGAGGTTTTACCTCTAAATCTCTCGTGTCAGGTCAGAGGTTTTACCTCTATATCTCTCGTGTCAGGTGAGAGGTTTTCCCTCTCAATTTCTCATATTAGGTCAGAGGTTTTACCTTTAGATCTCTCGTGTCAGGTCAGAGGTTTTACCTCTATCTCTCGTGTCAGGTCATTGGTTTTACCTCTAAATCTCTCGTGTCAGGTCAGAGGTTTTACCTCTATCTCTCGTGTCAGGTCAGAGGTTTTACTTCAATCTACCGTGTCAGGTCAGAGGTTTTACCTCTCAATCTTCCGTGTCAGGTCAGAGGTTTTACCTCTCAATCTTCCGTGTCAGGTCAGAGGTTTTACCTCTCAATCTCTCGTGTCAGGTCAGAGGTTTTACCTCTAGATTTCTCATGTCAGCTCAGAGGTTTTACCTTTAGATCTTTCGTGTCAGGTCAGAGGTTTTACCTCTATATCTCTCGTGTCAGGTCATTGGTTTTACCTCTTAATCTTTCGTGTCAGGTCAGAGGTTTTACCTCTAGGTCTCTCGTGTCAGGTCAGAGGTTTTACCTCTAGATCTCTCGTGTCAGGTCAGAGGTTTTACCTCTCAATTTCCCGTGTCAGGTCAGAGGTTTTACCTTTAGATCTCTCGTGTCATGTCAGAGGTTTTACCTCTCAATTTCCCATGTCAGGTCAGAGGTTTTATCTCTAAATCTCTCGTGTCAGGTCAGAGGTTTTACCTCTAAATCTCTCGTGTCAGGTCAGAGGTTTTACCTCTTGATCTCTCGTGTCAGGTCAGAGGTTTTACCTCAATTTCCCGTGTCAGGTCAGAGGTTTTACCTCTAAATCTCTCGTGTCAGGTCAGAGTTTTTACCTTCATATCTTTCGTGTCAAGTCAGAGGTTTTACCTCTAAATCTCCCGTGTCAGGTCAGAGGTTTTACCCCTAAATATCCCGTGTCAGGTCAGAGGTTTTACCTCTAAATCTCTCGTGTCAGGTCAGAGGTTTTACCTCTAAATCTCTCTTGTCAGGTCAGAGGTTGTTACCTCTACATCTCTCGTGTCAGGTCAGAGGTTGTTACCTCTATATCTCTTGTGTCAGGTCATTAGTTTTACCTCTAATTCTCTCGTGTCAGGTCATTGGTTTTACCTCTAAATCTCTCGTGTCAGGTGAGAGGTTTTACCTCTCAATTTCTCATATTAGGTCAGAGGTTTTACCTTTAGATCTCTCGTGTCAGGTCAGAGGTTTTACCTCTATCTCTCGTGTCAGGTCATTGGTTTTACCTCTAAATCTCTCGTGTCAGGTCAGAGGTTTTACCTCTATCTCTCGTGTCAGGTCAGAGGTTTTACCTCTCAATTTTCCGTGTCATGTCAGAGGTTTTACCTCTAAATCTCTCGTGTCAGGTCAGAGGTTTTACATCTAGATCTCTCGTGTCAGGTCAGATGTTTTACTTCAATCTCCCGTGTCAGGTCAGAGGTTTTACCTCTAAATATCCCGTGTCAGGTCAGAGGTTTTACCTCTCAATCTTCCGTGTCAGGTCAGAGGTTTTACCTCTCAATCTTCCGTGTCAGGTCCGAGGTTTTACCTCTCAATCTCTCGTGTCAGGTCAGAGGTTTTACCTCTAGATCTCTCGTGTCAGGTCAGAGGTTTTACCTCTCAATATCCCGTGTCAGGTCAGAGGTTTTACCTTTAGATCTCTCGTGTCAGGTCAGAGGTTTTACCTCTAAATCTCTCGTGTCAGGTCAGAGGTTTTACCTCTAGATCTCTCGTGTCAGGTCAGACGTTTTACCTCAATTTCCCGTGTCAGGTCAGAGGTTTTACCTCTATACCTCGTGTCAGGTCATTGGTTTTACCTCTAAATCTCTCGTGTCAAGTCAGAGGTTTTACCACTAAATCTTTCGTGTCAGGTCAGAGGTTTTACCTCTAGATCTCTCGTGTCTGGTCAGAGATTTTACCTCTCAATCTCCCGTGTCAGGTCAGAGGTTTTACCTCTAAATCTCTCGTGTCAGGTCAGAGGTTTTACCTCTAGATCTCTCGTGTCGGGTCAGACGTTTTACCTCAATTTCCCGTGTCAGGTCAGAGGTTTTACCTCTATACCTCTCGTGTCAGGTCATTGGTTTTACCTCTAAATCTCTCGTGTCTGGTCAGAGATTTTACCTCTCAATCTCCCGTGTCAGGTCAGAGGTTTTACCTCTAAATCTCTCGTGTCAGGTCAGAGGTTTTACCTCTAGATCTCTCATGTCAGCTCAGAGGTTTTACCTTTAGATCTTTCGTGTCAGGTCAGAGGTTTTACCTCTCAATTTCCCGTGTCAGGTCAGAGGTTTTACCTTTAGATCTCTCGTGTCAGGTCAGAGGTTTTACCTCTAAATCTCTCGTGTCAGGTCAGAGGTTTTACCTCTAGATCTCTCGTGTCAGGTCAGACGTTTTACCTCAATTTCCCGTGTCAGGTCAGAGGTTTTACCTCTATACCTCTCGTGTCAGGTCATTGGTTTTACCTCTAAATCTCTCGTGTCAGGTCAGAGGTTTTACCACTAAATCTTTCGTGTCAGGTCAGAGGTTTTACCTCTAGATCTCTCGTGTCAGGTCAGAGATTTTACCTCTCAATCTCCCGTGTCAGGTCAGAGGTTTTACCTCTAAATCTCTCGTGTCAGGTCAGAGGTTTTACCTCTAGATCTCTCATGTCAGGTCAGAGGTTTTACCTCAATTTCCCGTGTCAGGTCAGAGGTTTTACCTCTAGATCTCTCGTGTCAGGTCAGAGGTTTTACCTCTAGATTTCTCATGTCAGCTCAGAGGTTTTACCTTTAGATCTTTCGTGTCAGGTCAGAGGTTTTACCTTTAGATCTCTCGTGTCAGGTCAGAGGTTTTACCTCTCAATTTCCCATGTCAGGTCAGAGGTTTTACCTCTAAATCTCTCGTGTCAGGTCAGAGGTTTTACTTCTAGATCTCTCGTGTCAGGTCAGAGGTTTTACCTCTCAATTTCTCATATTAGGTCAGAGGTTTTACCTTTAGATCTCTCGTGTCAGGTCAGAGGTTTTACCTCTATCTCTCGTGTCAGGTCATTGGTTTTACCTCTAAATCTCTCGTGTCAGGTCAGAGGTTTTACCTCTATCTCTCGTGTCAGGTCAGAGGTTTTACCTCTCAATTTTCCGTGTCATGTCAGAGGTTTTACCTCTAAATCTCTCGTGTCAGGTCAGAGGTTTTACATCTAGATCTCTCGTGTCAGGTCAGATGTTTTACTTCAATCTCCCGTGTCAGGTCAGAGGTTTTACCTCTAAATATCCCGTGTCAGGTCAGAGGTTTTACCTCTCAATCTTCCGTGTCAGGTCAGAGGTTTTACCTCTCAATCTTCCGTGTCAGGTCCGAGGTTTTACCTCTCAATCTCTCGTGTCAGGTCAGAGGTTTTACCTCTAGATCTCTCGTGTCAGGTCAGAGGTTTTACCTCTCAATATCCCGTGTCAGGTCAGAGGTTTTACCTTTAGATCTCTCGTGTCAGGTCAGAGGTTTTACCTCTAAATCTCTCGTGTCAGGTCAGAGGTTTTACCTCTAGATCTCTCGTGTCAGGTCAGACGTTTTACCTCAATTTCTTGTGTCAGGTCAGAGGTTTTACCTCTATACCTCGTGTCAGGTCATTGGTTTTACCTCTAAATCTCTCGTGTCAAGTCAGAGGTTTTACCACTAAATCTTTCGTGTCAGGTCAGAGGTTTTACCTCTAGATCTCTCGTGTCTGGTCAGAGATTTTACCTCTCAATCTCCCGTGTCAGGTCAGAGGTTTTACCTCTAAATCTCTCGTGTCAGGTCAGAGGTTTTACCTCTCAATTTCTCGTGTCAGGTCAGAGGTTTTACCTTTAGATCTCTCGTGTCAGGTCAGAGGTTTTACCTCTAGATCTCTCGTGTCAGGTCAGACGTTTTACCTCAATTTCCCGTGTCAGGTCAGAGGTTTTACCTCTATACCTCTCGTGTCAGGTCATTGGTTTTACCTCTAAATCTCTCGTGTCAGGTCAGAGGTTTTACCACTAAATCTTTCGTGTCAGGTCAGAGGTTTTACCTCTAGATCTCTCGTGTCAGGTCAGAGATTTTACCTCTCAATCTCCCGTGTCAGGTCAGAGGTTTTGCCTCTAAATCTCTCGTGTCAGGTCAGAGGTTTTACCTCTAGATCTCTCATGTCAGGTCAGAGGTTTTACCTCAATTTCCCGTGTCAGGTCAGAGGTTTTACCTCTAGATCTCTCGTGTCAGGTCAGAGGTTTTACGTCAATCTCCCGTGTCAGGTCAGAGGTTTTACCTCTCAATCTTCCGTGTCAGGTCAGAGGTTTTACCTCTCAATCTTCCGTGTCAGGTCAGAGGTTTTACCTCTCAATCTCTCGTGTCAGGTCAGAGGTTTTACCTCTAGATTTCTCATGTCAGCTCAGAGGTTTTACCTTTAGATCTTTCGTGTCAGGTCAGAGGTTTTACCTCAATATCTCTCGTGTCAGGTCATTGGTTTTACCTCTAGATCTCTCGTGTCAGGTCAGAGGTTTTACCTCTAGATCTCTCGTGTCAGGTCAGAGGTTTTACCTCTCAATTTCCCGTGTCAGGTCAGAGGTTTTACCTTTAGATCTCTCGTGTCAGGTCAGAGGTTTTACCTCTCAATTTCCCATGTCAGGTCAGAGGTTTTACCTCTAAATCTCTCGTGTCAGGTCAGAGGTTTTACTTATAGATCTCTCGTGTCAGGTCAGAGGTTTACCTCTAAATCTCTCGTGTCAGGTCAGAGGTTTTACTTCTAGATCTCTCGTGTCAGGTCAGAGGTTTACCTCTAAATCTCTCGTGTCAGGTCAGAGGTTTTACCTCTAAATCTCTCGTGTCAGGTCAGAGGTTTTACCTCTAGATCTCTCGTGTCAGGTCAGAGGTTTTACCTCAATTTCCCGTGTCAGGTCAGAGGTTTTACCTCTAAATCTCTCGTGTCAGGTCAGAGGTTTTACGTCTAAATCTCCCATGTCAGGTCAGAGTTTTTACCTTCATATCTTTCGTGTCAAGTCAGAAGTTTTACCTCTAAATCTCCCGTGTCAGGTCAGAGGTTTTACCCCTAAATATCCCGTGTCAGGTCAGAGGTTTTACCTCTAAATCTCTCGTGTCAGGTCAGAGGTTTTACCTCTAAATTTCTCGTGTCAGATCAGAGGATTTACCTCTAAATCTCCCGTGTCAGGTCAGAGGTTTTTCCTTTAGATCTTTCGTGTCAGGTCAGAGGTTTTACCTCTAAATTTCCCGTGTCAGGTCAGAGGTTTTACCTCTAAATCTCTCGTGTCAGGTCAGAGCTTTTACCTCTATATCTCTCGTGTCAGGTGAGAGGTTTTCCCTCTCAATTTCTCATATTAGGTCAGAGGTTTTACCTTTAGATCTCTCGTGTCAGGTCAGAGGTTTTACCTCTATCTCTCGTGTTAGGTCATTGGTTTTACCTCTAAATCTCTCGTGTCAGGTCAGAGGTTTTACCTCTATCTTTCGTGTCAGGTCAGAGGTTTTACCTCTCAATTTTCCGTGTCATGTCAGAGGTTTTACCTCTAAATCTCTCGTGTCAGGTCAGAGGTTTTACATCTAGATCTCTCGTGTCAGGTCAGAGGTTTTACTTCAATCTACCGTGTCAGGTCAGAGGTTTTACCTCTCAATCTTCCGTGTCAGGTCAGAGGTTTTACCTCTCAATCTTCCGTGTCAGGTCAGAGGTTTTACCTCTCAATCTCTCGTGTCAGGTCAGAGGTTTTACCTCTAGATTTCTCATGTCAGCTCAGAGGTTTTACCTTTAGATCTTTCGTGTCATATCTCTCGTGTCAGGTCATTGGTTTTACGTCTTAATCTTTCGTGTCAGGTCAGAGGTTTTACCTCTAGGTCTCTCGTGTCAGGTCAGAGGTTTTACCTCTAGATCTCTCGTGTCAGGTCAGAGGTTTTACCTCTCAATTTCCCGTGTCAGGTCAGAGGTTTTACCTTTAGATCTCTCGTGTCAGGTCAAAGGTTTTACCTCTCAATTTCCCATGTCAGGTCAGAGGTTTTATCTCTAAATCTCTCGTGTCAGGTCATTGGTTTTACCTCTAAATCTCTCGTGTCAGGTCAGAGGTTTTACATCTAGATCTCTCTTTTCAGGTCAGAGGTTTTACTTCAATCTCCCGTGTCAGGTCAGAGGTTTTACCTCTAAATATCCCGTGTCAGGTCAGAGGTTTTACCTCTAAATCTCTCGTGTCAGGTCAGAGGTTGTTACCTCTAAATCTCTCGTGTCAGGTCAGAGGTTTTACGTCTAAATCTCCCATGTCAGGTCAGAGTTTTTACCTTCATATCTTTCGTGTCAAGTCAGAAGTTTTACCTCTAAATCTCCCGTGTCAGGTCAGAGGTTTTACCCCTAAATATCCCGTGTCAGGTCAGAGGTTTTACCTCTAAATCTCTCGTGTCAGGTCAGAGGTTTTACCTCTAAATTTCTCGTGTCAGGTCAGAGGATTTACCTCTAAATCTCCCGTGTCAGGTCAGAGGTTTTTCCTTTAGATCTTTCGTGTCAGGTCAGAGGTTTTACCTCAAAATTTCCCGTGTCAGGTCAGAGGTTTTACCTCTAAATCTCTCGTGTCAGGTCAGAGGTTTTACCTCTATATCTCTCGTGTCAGGTGAGAGGTTTTCCCTCTCAATTTCTCATATTAGGTCAGAGGTTTTACCTTTAGATCTCTCGTGTCAGGTCAGAGGTTTTACCTCTATCTCTCGTGTCAGGTCATTGGTTTTACCTCTAAATCTCTCGTGTCAGGTCAGAGGTTTTACCTCTATCTCTCGTGTCAGGTCAGAGGTTTTACTTCAATCTACCGTGTCAGGTCAGAGGTTTTACCTCTCAATCTTCCGTGTCAGGTCAGAGGTTTTACCTCTCAATCTTCCGTGTCAGGTCAGAGGTTTTACCTCTCAATCTCTCGTGTCAGGTCAGAGGTTTTACCTCTAGATTTCTCATGTCAGCTCTGAGGTTTTACCTTTAGATCTTTCGTGTCAGGTCAGAGGTTTTACCTCTATATCTCTCGTGTCAGGTCATTGGTTTTACCTCTTAATCTTTCGTGTCAGGTCAGAGGTTTTACCTCTAGGTCTCTCGTGTCAGGTCAGAGGTTTTACCTCTAGATCTCTCGTGTCAGGTCAGAGGTTTTACCTCTCAATTTCCCGTGTCAGGTCAGAGGTTTTACCTTTAGATCTCTCGTGTCATGTCAGAGGTTTTACCTCTCAATTTCCCATGTCAGGTCAGAGGTTTTATCTCTAAATCTCTCGTGTCAGGTCAGAGGTTTTACCTCTAAATCTCTCGTGTCAGGTCAGAGGTTTTACCTCTTGATCTCTCGTGTCAGGTCAGAGGTTTTACCTCAATTTCCCGTGTCAGGTCAGAGGTTTTACCTCTAAATCTCTCGTGTCAGGTCAGAGTTTTTACCTTCATATCTTTCGTGTCAAGTCAGAGGTTTTACCTCTAAATCTCCCGTGTCAGGTCAGAGGTTTTACCCCTAAATATCCCGTGTCAGGTCAGAGGTTTTACCTCTAAATCTCTCGTGTCAGGTCAGAGGTTTTACCTCTAAATCTCTCTTGTCAGGTCAGAGGTTGTTACCTCTACATCTCTCGTGTCAGGTCAGAGGTTGTTACCTCTATATCTCTTGTGTCAGGTCATTAGTTTTACCTCTAATTCTCTCGTGTCAGGTCATTGGTTTTACCTCTAAATCTCTCGTGTCAGGTGAGAGGTTTTACCTCTCAATTTCTCATATTAGGTCAGAGGTTTTACCTTTAGATCTCTCGTGTCAGGTCAGAGGTTTTACCTCTATCTCTCGTGTCAGGTCATTGGTTTTACCTCTAAATCTCTCGTGTCAGGTCAGAGGTTTTACCTCTATCTCTCGTGTCAGGTCAGAGGTTTTACCTCTCAATTTTCCGTGTCATGTCAGAGGTTTTACCTCTAAATCTCTCGTGTCAGGTCAGAGGTTTTACATCTAGATCTCTCGTGTCAGGTCAGATGTTTTACTTCAATCTCCCGTGTCAGGTCAGAGGTTTTACCTCTCAATCTTCCGTGTCAGGTCAGAGGTTTTACCTCTCAATCTTCTGTGTCAGGTCCGAGGTTTTACCTCTCAATCTCTCGTGTCAGGTCAGAGGTTTTACCTCTAGATCTCTCGTGTCAGGTCAGAGGTTTTACCTCTCAATATCCCGTGTCAGGTCAGAGGTTTTACCTTTAGATCTCTCGTGTCAGGTCAGAGGTTTTACCTCTAAATCTCTCGTGTCAGGTCAGAGGTTTTACCTCTAGATCTCTCGTGTCAGGTCAGACGTTTTACCTCAATTTCCCGTGTCAGGTCAGAGGTTTTACCTCTATACCTCGTGTCAGGTCATTGGTTTTACCTCTAAATCTCTCGTGTCAAGTCAGAGGTTTTACCACTAAATCTTTCGTGTCAGGTCAGAGGTTTTACCTCTAGATCTCTCGTGTCTGGTCAGAGATTTTACCTCTCAATCTCCCGTGTCAGGTCAGAGGTTTTACCTCTAAATCTCTCGTGTCAGGTCAGAGGTTTTACCTCTAGATCTCTCGTGTCGGGTCAGACGTTTTACCTCAATTTCCCGTGTCAGGTCAGAGGTTTTACCTCTATACCTCTCGTGTCAGGTCATTGGTTTTACCTCTAAATCTCTCGTGTCTGGTCAGAGATTTTACCTCTCAATCTCCCGTGTCAGGTCAGAGGTTTTACCTCTAAATCTCTCGTGTCAGGTCAGAGGTTTTACCTCTAGATCTCTCATGTCAGCTCAGAGGTTTTACCTTTAGATCTTTCGTGTCAGGTCAGAGGTTTTACCTCTCAATTTCCCCTGTCAGGTCAGAGGTTTTACCTTTAGATCTCTCGTGTCAGGTCAGAGGTTTTACCTCTAAATCTCTCGTGTCAGGTCAGAGGTTTTACCTCTAGATCTCTCGTGTCAGGTCAGACGTTTTACCTCAATTTCCCGTGTCAGGTCAGAGGTTTTACCTCTATACCTCTCGTGTCAGGTCATTGGTTTTACCTCTAAATCTCTCGTGTCAGGTCAGAGGTTTTACCACTAAATCTTTCGTGTCAGGTCAGAGGTTTTACCTCTAGATCTCTCGTGTCAGGTCAGAGATTTTACCTCTCAATCTCCCGTGTCAGGTCAGGTGTTTTACCTCTAAATCTCTCGTGTCAGGTCAGAGGTTTTACCTCTAGATCTCTCATGTCAGGTCAGAGGTTTTACCTCAATTTCCCGTGTCAGGTCAGAGGTTTTACCTCTAGATCTCTCGTGTCAGGTCAGAGGTTTTACCTCTAGATTTCTCATGTCAGCTCAGAGGTTTTACCTTTAGATCTTTCGTGTCAGGTCAGAGGTTTTACCTTTAGATCTCTCGTGTCAGGTCAGAGGTTTTACCTCTCAATTTCCCATGTCAGGTCAGAGGTTTTACCTCTAAATCTCTCGTGTCAGGTCAGAGGTTTTACTTCTAGATCTCTCGTGTCAGGTCAGAGGTTTTACCTCTCAATTTCTCATATTAGGTCAGAGGTTTTACCTTTAGATCTCTCGTGTCAGGTCAGAGGTTTTACCTCTATCTCTCGTGTCAGGTCATTGGTTTTACCTCTAAATCTCTCGTGTCAGGTCAGAGGTTTTACCTCTATCTCTCGTGTCAGGTCAGAGGTTTTACCTCTCAATTTTCCGTGTCATGTCAGAGGTTTTACCTCTAAATCTCTCGTGTCAGGTCAGAGGTTTTACATCTAGATCTCTCGTGTCAGGTCAGATGTTTTACTTCAATCTCCCGTGTCAGGTCAGAGGTTTTACCTCTAAATATCCCGTGTCAGGTCAGAGGTTTTACCTCTCAATCTTCCGTGTCAGGTCAGAGGTTTTACCTCTCAATCTTCCGTGTCAGGTCCGAGGTTTTACCTCTCAATCTCTCGTGTCAGGTCAGAGGTTTTACCTCTAGATCTCTCGTGTCAGGTCAGAGGTTTTACCTCTCAATATCCCGTGTCAGGTCAGAGGTTTTACCTTTAGATCTCTCGTGTCAGGTCAGAGGTTTTACCTCTAAATCTCTCGTGTCAGGTCAGAGGTTTTACCTCTAGATCTCTCGTGTCAGGTCAGACGTTTTACCTCAATTTCCCGTGTCAGGTCAGAGGTTTTACCTCTATACCTCGTGTCAGGTCATTGGTTTTACCTCTAAATCTCTCGTGTCAAGTCAGAGGTTTTACCACTAAATCTTTCGTGTCAGGTCAGAGGTTTTACCTCTAGATCTCTCGTGTCTGGTCAGAGATTTTACCTCTCAATCTCCCGTGTCAGGTCAGAGGTTTTACCTCTAAATCTCTCGTGTCAGGTCAGAGGTTTTACCTCTAGATCTCTCGTGTCGGGTCAGACGTTTTACCTCAATTTCCCGTGTCAGGTCAGATGTTTTACCTCTATACCTCTCGTGTCAGGTCATTGGTTTTACCTCTAAATCTCTCGTGTCTGGTCAGAGATTTTACCTCTCAATCTCCCGTGTCAGGTCAGAGGTTTTACCTCTAAATCTCTCGTGTCAGGTCAGAGGTTTTACCTCTAGATCTCTCATGTCAGCTCAGAGGTTTTACCTTTAGATCTTTCGTGTCAGGTCAGAGGTTTTACCTCTCAATTTCCCGTGTCAGGTCAGAGGTTTTACCTTTAGATCTCTCGTGTCAGGTCAGAGGTTTTACCTCTAAATCTCTCGTGTCAGGTCAGAGGTTTTTCCTCTAGATCTCTCGTGTCAGGTCAGACGTTTTACCTCAATTTCCCGTGTCAGGTCAGAGGTTTTACCTCTATACCTCTCGTGTCAGGTCATTGGTTTTACCTCTAAATCTCTCGTGTCAGGTCAGAGGTTTTACCACTAAATCTTTCGTGTCAGGTCAGAGGTTTTACCTCTAGATCTCTCGTGTCAGGTCAGAGATTTTACCTCTCAATCTCCCGTGTCAGGTCAGAGGTTTTACCTCTAAATCTCTCGTGTCAGGTCAGAGGTTTTACCTCTAGATCTCTCATGTCAGGTCAGAGGTTTTACCTCAATTTCCCGTGTCAGGTCAGAGGTTTTACCTCTAGATCTCTCGTGTCAGGTCAGAGGTTTTACCTCTAGATTTCTCATGTCAGCTCAGAGGTTTTACCTTTAGATCTTTCGTGTCAGGTCAGAGGTTTTACCTTTAGATCTCTCGTGTCAGGTCAGAGGTTTTACCTCTCAATTTCCCATGTCAGGTCAGAGGTTTTACCTCTAAATCTCTCGTGTCAGGTCAGAGGTTTTACTTCTAGATCTCTCGTGTCAGGTCAGAGGTTTACCTCTAAATCTCTCGTGTCAGGTCAGAGGTTTTACTTCTAGATCTCTCGTGTCAGGTCAGAGGTTTACCTCTAAATCTCTCGTGTCAGGTCAGAGGTTTTACCTCTAAATCTCTCGTGTCAGGTCAGAGGTTTTACGTCTAAATCTCCCATGTCAGGTCAGAGTTTTTACCTTCATATCTTTCGTGACAAGTCAGAAGTTTTACCTCTAAATCTCCCGTGTCAGGTCAGAGGTTTTACCCCTAAATATCCCGTGTCAGGTCAGAGGTTTTACCTCTAAATCTCTCGTGTCAGGTCAGAGGTTTTACCTCTAAATTTCTCGTGTCAGATCAGAGGATTTACCTCTAAATCTCCCGTGTCAGGTCAGAGGTTTTTCCTTTAGATCTTTCGTGTCAGATCAGAGGTTTTACCTCTAAATTTCCCGTGTCAGGTCAGAGGGTTTACCTCTAAATTTCTCGTGTCAGGTCAGAGGTTTTCCCTCTATATCTCTCGTGTCACGTGAGAGGTTTTCCCTCTCAATTTCTCATATTAGGTCAGAGGTTTTACCTTTAGATCTCTCGTGTCAGGTCAGAGGTTTTACCTCTATCTCTCGTGTCAGGTCATTGGTTTTACCTCTAAATCTCTCGTGTCAGGTCAGAGGTTTTACCTCTATCTCTCGTGTCAGGTCAGAGGTTTTACCTCTCAATTTTCCGTGTCATGTCAGAGGTTTTACCTCTAAATCTCTCGTGTCAGGTCAGAGGTTTTACATCTAGATCTCTCGTGTCAGGTCAGAGGTTTTACTTCAATCTACCGTGTCAGGTCAGAGGTTTTACCTCTCAATCTTCCGTGTCAGGTCAGAGGTTTTACCTCTCAATCTTCCGTGTCAGGTCAGAGGTTTTACCTCTCAATCTCTTGTGTCAGGTCAGAGGTTTTACCTCTAGATTTCTCATGTCAGCTCAGAGGTTTTACCTTTAGATCTTTCGTGTCAGGTCAGAGGTTTTACCTCTATATCTCTCGTGTCAGGTCATTGGATTTACCTCTTAATCTCTCGTGTCAGGTCAGAGGTTTTACTTCTAGATCTCTCGTGTCAGGTCAGAGGTTTACCTCTAAATCTCTCGTGTCAGGTCAGAGGTTTTACTTCTAGATCTCTCGTGTCAGGTCAGAGGTTTACCTCTAAATCTCTCGTGTCAGGTCAGAGGTTTTACCTCTAAATCTCTCGTGTCAGGTCAGAGGTTTTACGTCTAAATCTCCCATGTCAGGTCAGAGTTTTTACCTTCATATCTTTCGTGACAAGTCAGAAGTTTTACCTCTAAATCTCCCGTGTCAGGTCAGAGGTTTTACCCCTAAATATCCCGTGTCAGGTCAGAGGTTTTACCTCTAAATCTCTCGTGTCAGGTCAGAGGTTTTACCTCTAAATTTCTCGTGTCAGATCAGAGGATTTACCTCTAAATCTCCCGTGTCAGGTCAGAGGTTTTTCCTTTAGATCTTTCGTGTCAGATCAGAGGTTTTACCTCTAAATTTCCCGTGTCAGGTCAGAGGTTTTACCTCTAAATTTCTCGTGTCAGGTCAGAGGTTTTCCCTCTATATCTCTCGTGTCACGTGAGAGGTTTTCCCTCTCAATTTCTCATATTAGGTCAGAGGTTTTACCTTTAGATCTCTCGTGTCAGGTCAGAGGTTTTACCTCTATCTCTCGTGTCAGGTCATTGGTTTTACCTCTAAATCTCTCGTGTCAGGTCAGAGGTTTTACCTCTATCTCTCGTGTCAGGTCAGAGGTTTTACCTCTCAATTTTCCGTGTCATGTCAGAGGTTTTACCTCTAAATCTCTCGTGTCAGGTCAGAGGTTTTACATCTAGATCTCTCGTGTCAGGTCAGAGGTTTTACTTCAATCTACCGTGTCAGGTCAGAGGTTTTACCTCTCAATCTTCCGTGTCAGGTCAGAGGTTTTACCTCTCAATCTTCCGTGTCAGGTCAGAGGTTTTACCTCTCAATCTCTTGTGTCAGGTCAGAGGTTTTACCTCTAGATTTCTCATGTCAGCTCAGAGGTTTTACCTTTAGATCTTTCGTGTCAGGTCAGAGGTTTTACCTCTATATCTCTCGTGTCAGGTCATTGGATTTACCTCTTAATCTTTCGTGTCAGGTCAGAGGTTTTACCTCTAGGTCTCTCGTGTCAGGTCAGAGGTTTTACCTCTAGATCTCTCGTGTCAGGTCAGAGGTTTTACCTCTCAATTTCCCGTGTCAGGTCAGAGGTTTTACCTTTAGATCTCTCGTGTCATGTCAGAGGTTTTACCTCTCAATTTCCCATGTCAGGTCAGAGGTTTTATCTCTAAATCTCTCGTGTCAGGTCAGAGGTTTTACCTCTAAATCTCTCGTGTCAGGTCAGAGGTTTTACCTCTTGATCTCTCGTGTCAGGTCAGAGGTTTTACCTCAATTTCCCGTGTCAGGTCAGAGGTTTTACCTCTAAATCTCTCGTGTCAGGTCAGAGTTTTTACCTTCATATCTTTCGTGTCAAGTCAGAGGTTTTACCTCTAAATCTCCCGTGTCAGGTCAGAGGTTTTACCCCTAAATATCCCGTGTCAGGTCAGAGGTTTTACCTCTAAATCTCTCGTGTCAGGTCAGAGGTTGTTACCTCTACATCTCTCGTGTCAGGTCAGAGGTTGTTACCTCTATATCTCTTGTGTCAGGTCATTAGTTTTACCTCTAATTCTCTCGTGTCAGGTCATTGGTTTTACCTCTAAATCTCTCGTGTCAGGTGAGAGGTTTTACCTCTCAATTTCTCATATTAGGTCAGAGGTTTTACCTTTAGATCTCTCGTGTCAGGTCAGAGGTTTTACTTCTATCTCTCGTGTCAGGTCATTGGTTTTACCTCTAAATCTCTCGTGTCAGGTCAGAGGTTTTACCTCTATCTCTCGTGTCAGGTCAGAGGTTTTACCTCTCAATTTTCCGTGTCATGTCAGAGGTTTTACCTCTAAATCTCTCGTGTCAGGTCAGAGGTTTTACATCTAGATCTCTCGTGTCAGGTCAGAGGTTTTACTTCAATCTCCCGTGTCAGGTCAGAGGTTTTACCTCTAAATATCCCGTGTCAGGTCAGAGGTTTTACCTCTAAATCTCTCGTGTCAGGTCAGAGGTTGTTACCTCTACATCTCTCGTGTCAGGTCAGAGGTTGTTACCTCTATATCTCTTGTGTCAGGTCATTAGTTTTACCTCTAATTCTCTCGTGTCAGGTCATTGGTTTTACCTCTAAATCTCTCGTGTCAGGTGAGAGGTTTTACCTCTCAATTTCTCATGTCAGCTCAGAGGTTTTACCTTAAGATCTTTCGTGTCAGGTCAGAGGTTTTACCTCTATATCTCTCGTGTCAGGTCATTGGTTTTACCTCTTAATCTCTCGTGTCAGGTCAGAGGTTTTACCTCTCGATCTCTCGTGTCAGGTCAGAGGTTTTACCTCTAGATCTCTCGTGTCAGGTCAGAGGTTTTACCTCTCAATTTCCCGTGTCAGGTCAGAGTTTTTACCTTTAGATCTCTCGTGTCAGGTCAGAGGTTTTACCTCTCAATTTCCCATGTCAGGTCAGAGGTTTTACCTCTAAATCTCTCGTGTCAGGTCAGAGGTTTTACCTCTAAATCTCTACGTGTCAGGTCAGAGGTTTTACCTCTAGATCTCTCGTGTCAGGTCAGAGGTTTTACCTCAATTTCCCGTGTCAGGTCAGAGGTTTTACCTCTAAATCTCTCGTGTCAGGTCAGAGGTTTTACCTCTAAATCTCCCATGTCAGGTCAGAGTTTTTACCTTCATATCTTTCGTGTCAAGTCAGAAGCTTTACCTCTAAATCTCCCGTGTCAGGTCAGAGGTTTTACCCCTAAATATCCCGTGTCAGGTCAGAGGATTTACCTCTAAATCTCCCGTGTCAGGTCAGTGGTTTTTCCTTTAGATCTTTCGTGTCAGGTCAGAGGTTTTACCTCTAAATTTCCCGTGTCAGGTCACAAGTTTTACCTCTAAATCTCTCGTGTCAGGTCAGAGGTTTTACCTCTATATCTCTCGTGTCAGGTGAGAGGTTTTCCCTCTCAATTTCTCATATAAGGTCAGAGGTTTTAACTTTAGATCTTTCGTGTCAGGTCAGAGGTTTTAACTCTATCTCTCGTGTCAGGTCATTGGTTTTACCTCTAAATCTCTCGTGTCAGGTCAGAGGTTTTACCTCTATCTCTCGTGTCAGGTCAGAGGTTTTACCTCTCAATTTTCCGTGTCATGTCAGAGGTTTTACCTCTAAATCTCTCGTGTCAGGTCAGAGGTTTTACATCTAGATCTCTCGTGTCAGGTCAGAGGTTTTACTTCAATCTCCCGTGTCAGGTCAGAGGTTTTACCTCTAGATCTCTCATGTCAGGTCAGAGGTTTTACCTCAATTTCCCGTGTCAGGTCAGAGGTTTTACCTCTAGATCTCGTGTCAGGTCAGAGGTTTTACGTCAATCTCCCGTGTCAGGTCAGAGGTTTTACCTCTCAATCTTCCGTGTCAGGTCAGAGGTTTTACCTCTCAATCTTCCGTGTCAGGTCAGAGGTTTTACCTCTCAATCTCTCGTGTCAGGTCAGAGGTTTTACCTCTAGATTTCTCATGTCAGCTCAGAGGTTTTACCTTTAGATCTTTCGTGTCAGGTCAGAGGTTTTACCTTTAGATCTCTCGTGTCAGGTCAGAGGTTTTACCTATCAATTTCCCATGTCAGGTCAGAGGTTTTACCTCTAAATCTCTCGTGTCAGGTCAGAGGTTTTACTTCTAGATCTCTCGTGTCAGGTCAGAGGTTTACCCCTAAATCTCTCGTGTCAGGTCAGAGGTTTTACCTCTAAATCTCTCGTGTCAGGTCAGAGGTTTACCTCTAAATCTCTCGTGTCAGGTCAGAGGTTTTACTTCTAGATCTCTCGTGTCAGGTCAGAGGTTTTACCTCTAAATCTCTCGTGTCAGGTCAGAGGTTTACCTCTAAATCTCTCGTGTCAGGTCAGAGGTTTTACTTCTAGATCTCTCGTGTCAGGTCAGAGGTTTACCTCTAAATCTCTCGTGTCAGGTCAGAGGTTTTACTTCTAGATCTCTCGTGTCAGGTCAGAGGTTTACCCCTAAATCTCTCGTGTCAGGTCAGAGGTTTTACCTCTAAATCTCTCGTGTCAGGTCAGAGGTTTTACGTCTAAATCTCCCATGTCAGGTCAGAGTTTTTACCTTCATATCTTTCGTGTCAAGTCAGAAGTTTTACCTCTAAATCTCCCGTGTCAGGTCAGAGGTTTTACCCCTAAATATCCCGTGTCAGGTCAGAGGTTTTACCTCTAAATCTCTCGTGTCAGGTCAGAGGTTTTACCTCTAAATTTCTCGTGTCAGATCAGAGGATTTACCTCTAAATCTCCCGTGTCAGGTCAGAGGTTTTTCCTTTAGATCTTTCGTGTCAGATCAGAGGTTTTACCTCTAAATTTCCCGTGTCAGGTCAGAGGTTTTACCTCTAAATCTCTCGTGTCAGGTCAGAGGTTTTACCTCTATATCTCTCGTGTCACGTGAGAGGTTTTCCCTCTCAATTTCTCATATTAGGTCAGAGGTTTTACCTTTAGATCTCTCGTGTCAGGTCAGAGGTTTTACCTCTATCTCTCGTGTCAGGTCATTGGTTTTACCTCTAAATCTCTCGTGTCAGGTCAGAGGTTTTACCTCTATCTCTCGTGTCAGGTCAGAGGTTTTACCTCTCAATTTTCCGTGTCATGTCAGAGGTTTTACCTCTAAATCTCTCGTGTCAGGTCAGAGGTTTTACATCTAGATCTCTCGTGTCAGGTCAGAGGTTTTACTTCAATCTACCGTGTCAGGTCAGAGGTTTTACCTCTCAATCTTCCGTGTCAGGTCAGAGGTTTTACCTCTCAATCTTCCGTGTCAGGTCAGAGGTTTTACCTCTCAATCTCTTGTGTCAGGTCAGGTTTTACCTCTAGATTTCTCATGTCAGCTCAGAGGTTTTACCTTTAGATCTTTCGTGTCAGGTCAGAGGTTTTACCTCTATATCTCTCGTGTCAGGTCATTGGATTTACCTCTTAATCTTTCGTGTCAGGTCAGAGGTTTTACCTCTAGGTCTCTCGTGTCAGGTCAGAGGTTTTACCTCTAGATCTCTCGTGTCAGGTCAGAGGTTTTACCTCTCAATTTCCCGTGTCAGGTCAGAGGTTTTACCTTTAGATCTCTCGTGTCAGGTCAGAGGTTTTACCTCTCAATTTCCCATGCCAGGTCAGAGGTTTTATCTCTAAATCTCTCGTGTCAGGTCAGAGGTTTTACCTCTAAATCTCTCGTGTCAGGTCAGAGGTTTTACCTCTTGATCTCTCGTGTCAGGTCAGAGGTTTTACCTCAATTTCCCGTGTCAGGTCAGAGGTTTTACCTCTAAATCTCTCGTGTCAGGTCAGAGTTTTTACATTCATATCTTTCGTGTCAAGTCAGAGGTTTTACCTCTAAATCTCCCGTGTCAGGTCAGAGGTTTTACCCCTAAATATCCCGTGTCAGGTCAGAGGTTTTACCTCTAAATCTCTCGTGTCAGGTCAGAGGTTGTTACCTCTACATCTCTCGTGTCAGGTCAGAGGTTGTTACCTCTATATCTCTTGTGTCAGGTCATTAGTTTTACCTCTAATTCTCTCGTGTCAGGTCATTGGTTTTACCTCTAAATCTCTCGTGTCAGGTGAGAGGTTTTACCTCTCAATTTCTCATATTAGGTCAGAGGTTTTACCTTTAGATCTCTCGTGTCAGGTCAGAGGTTTTACTTCTATCTCTCGTGTCAGGTCATTGGTTTTACCTCTAAATCTCTCGTGTCAGGTCAGAGGTTTTACCTCTATCCCTCGTGTCAGGTCAGAGGTTTTACCTCTCAATTTTCCGTGTCATGTCAGAGGTTTTACCTCTAAATCTCTCGTGTCAGGTCAGAGGTTTTACATCTAGATCTCTCGTGTCAGGTCAGAGGTTTTACTTCAATCTCCCGTGTCAGGTCAGAGGTTTTACCTCTGAATCTTCCGTGTTTAATATCAGAGGTTTTACCTCTCAATCTTCCGTGTCAGGTCAGAGGTTTTACCTCTCAATCTCTCGTGTCAGGTCAGAGGTTTTACCTCTAGATCTCTCGTGTCAGGTCAGAGGTTTTACCTCTAGATCTCTCGTGTCAGGTCAGAGGTTTTACCTCAATTTCCCGTGTCAGGTCAGAGGTTTTACCTCTAGATCTCTCGTGTCAGGTCAGAGGTTTTACCTCTAGATTTCTCATGTCAGCTCAGAGGTTTTACCTTTAGATCTTTCGTGTCAGGTCAGAGGTTTTACCTTTAGATCTCTCGTGTCAGGTCAGAGGTTTTACCTCTCAATTTCCCATGTCAGGTCAGAGGTTTTACCTCTAAATCTCTCGTGTCAGGTCAGAGGTTTTACTTCTAGATCTCTCGTGTCAGGTCAGAGGTTTACCTCTAAATCTCTCGTGTCAGGTCAGAGGTTTTACTTCTAGATCTCTCGTGTCAGGTCAGAGGTTTACCTCTAAATCTCTCGTGTCAGGTCAGAGGTTTTACCTCTAAATCTCTCGTGTCAGGTCAGAGGTTTTACGTCTAAATCTCCCATGTCAGGTCAGAGTTTTTACCTTCATATCTTTCGTGACAAGTCAGAAGTTTTACCTCTAAATCTCCCGTGTCAGGTCAGAGGTTTTACCCCTAAATATCCCGTGTCAGGTCAGAGGTTTTACCTCTAAATCTCTCGTGTCAGGTCAGAGGTTTTACCTCTAAATTTCTCGTGTCAGATCAGAGGATTTACCTCTAAATCTCCCGTGTCAGGTCAGAGGTTTTTCCTTTAGATCTTTCGTGTCAGATCAGAGGTTTTACCTCTAAATTTCCCGTGTCAGGTCAGAGGTTTTACCTCTAAATTTCTCGTGTCAGGTCAGAGGTTTTACCTCTATATCTCTCGTGTCACGTGAGAGGTTTTCCCTCTCAATTTCTCATATTAGGTCAGAGGTTTTACCTTTAGATCTCTCGTGTCAGGTCAGAGGTTTTACCTCTATCTTTCGTGTCAGGTCATTGGTTTTACCTCTAAATCTCTCGTGTCAGGTCAGAGGTTTTACCTCTATCTCTCGTGTCAGGTCAGAGGTTTTACCTCTCAATTTTCCGTGTCATGTCAGAGGTTTTACCTCTAAATCTCTCGTGTCAGGTCAGAGGTTTTACATCTAGATCTCTCGTGTCAGGTCAGAGGTTTTACTTCAATCTACCGTGTCAGGTCAGAGGTTTTACCTCTCATTCTTCCGTGTCAGGTCAGAGGTTTTACCTCTCAATCTTCCGTGTCAGGTCAGAGGTTTTACCTCTCAATCTCTTGTGTCAGGTCAGAGGTTTTACCTCTAGATTTCTCATGTCAGCTCAGAGGTTTTACCTTTAGATCTTTCGTGTCAGGTCAGAGGTTTTACCTCTATATCTCTCGTGTCAGGTCATTGGATTTACCTCTTAATCTTTCGTGTCAGGTCAGAGGTTTTACCTCTAGGTCTCTCGTGTCAGGTCAGAGGTTTTACCTCTAGATCTCTCGTGTCAGGTCAGAGGTTTTACCTCTCAATTTCCCGTGTCATGTCAGAGGTTTTACCTTTAGATCTCTCGTGTCATGTCAGAGGTTTTACCTCTCAATTTCCCATGTCAGGTCAGAGGTTTTATCTCTAAATCTCTCGTGTCAGGTCAGAGGTTTTACCTCTAAATCTCTCGTGTCAGGTCAGAGGTTTTACCTCTTGATCTCTCGTGTCAGGTCAGAGGTTTTACCTCAATTTCCCGTGTCAGGTCAGAGGTTTTACCTCTAAATCTCTCGTGTCAGGTCAGAGTTTTTACCTTCATATCTTTCGTGTCAAGTCAGAGGTTTTACCTCTAAATCTCCCGTGTCAGGTCAGAGGTTTTACCCCTAAATATCCCGTGTCAGGTCAGAGGTTTTACCTCTAAATCTCTCGTGTCAGGTCAGAGGTTGTTACCTCTACATCTCTCGTGTCAGGTCAGAGGTTGTTACCTCTATATCTCTTGTGTCAGGTCATTAGTTTTACCTCTAATTCTCTCGTGTCAGGTCATTGGTTTTACCTCTAAATCTCTCGTGTCAGGTGAGAGGTTTTACCTCTCAATTTCTCATATTAGGTCAGAGGTTTTACCTTTAGATCTCTCGTGTCAGGTCAGAGGTTTTACTTCTATCTCTCGTGTCAGGTCATTGGTTTTACCTCTAAATCTCTCGTGTCAGGTCAGAGGTTTTACCTCTATCTCTCGTGTCAGGTCAGAGGTTTTACCTCTCAATTTTCCGTGTCATGTCAGAGGTTTTACCTCTAAATCTCTCGTGTCAGGTCAGAGGTTTTACATCTAGATCTCTCGTGTCAGGTCAGAGGTTTTACTTCAATCTCCCGTGTCAGGTCAGAGGTTTTACCTCTAAATATCCCGTGTCAGGTCAGAGGTTTTACCTCTAAATCTCTCGTGTCAGGTCAGAGGTTGTTACCTCTACATCTCTCGTGTCAGGTCAGAGGTTGTTACCTCTATATCTCTTGTGTCAGGTCATTAGTTTTACCTCTAATTCTCTCGTGTCAGGTCATTGGTTTTACCTCTAAATCTCTCGTGTCAGGTGAGAGGTTTTACCTCTCAATTTCTCATATTAGGTCAGAGGTTTTACCTTTAGATCTCTCGTGTCAGGTCAGAGGTTTTACCTCTATCTCTCGTGTCAGATCATTGGTTTTACCTCTAAATCTCTCGTGTCAGGTCAGAGGTTTTACCTCTATCTCTCGTGTCAGGTCAGAGGTTTTACCTCTCAATTTTCCGTGTCATGTCAGAGGTTTTACCTCTAAATCTCTCGTGTCAGGTCAGAGGTTTTACTTCAATCTCTCGTGTCAGGTCAGAGGTTTTACCTCTAGATTTCTCATGTCAGCTCAGAGGTTTTACCTTTAGATCTTTCGTGTCAGGTCATTGGTTTTACCTCTTAATCTCTCGTGTCAGGTCAGAGGTTTTACCTTTAGATCTCTCGTGTCAGGTCAGAGGTTTTACCTCTCAATTTCCCATGTCAGGTCAGAGGTTTTATCTCTAAATCTCTCGTGTCAGGTCAGAGGTTTAAACTCTAAATATCCCATGTCAGGTCAGAGGATTTACCTCTAAATCTCCCGTGTCAGGTCAGAGGTTTTTCCTTTAGATCTTTCGTGTCAGGTCAGAGGTTTTACCTCTAAATTTCCCGTGTCAGGTCAGAGGTTTTACCTCTAGATCTCTCGTGTCAGGTCAGAGGTTTTACGTCAATCTCCCGTGTCAGGTCAGATGTTTTACCTCTAGATTTCTCATGTCAGCTCAGAGGTTTTACCTTAAGATCTTTCGTGTCAGGTCAGAGGTTTTACCTCTATATCTCTCGTGTCAGGTCATTGGTTTTACCTCTTAATCTCTCGTGTCAGGTCAGAGGTTTTACCTCTCGATCTCTCGTGTCAGGTCAGATGTTTTACCTCTAGATCTCTCGTGTCAGGTCAGAGGTTTTACCTCTCAATTTCCCGTGTCAGGTCAGAGTTTTTACCTTTAGATCTCTCGTGTCAGGTCAGAGGTTTTACCTCTCAATTTCCCATGTCAGGTCAGAGGTTTTACCTCTAAATCTCTCGTGTCAGGTCAGAGGTTTTACCTCTAAATCTCTACGTGTCAGGTCAGAGGTTTTACCTCTAGATCTCTCGTGTCAGGTCAGAGGTTTTACCTCAATTTCCCGTGTCAGGTCAGAGGTTTTACCTCTAAATCTCTCGTGTCAGGTCAGAGGTTTTACCTCTAAATCTCCCATGTCAGGTCAGAGTTTTTACCTTCATATCTTTCGTGTCAAGTCAGAAGCTTTACCTCTAAATCTCCCGTGTCAGGTCAGAGGTTTTACCCCTAAATATCCCGTGTCAGGTCAGAGAATTTACCTCTAAATCTCCCGTGTCAGGTCAGTGGTTTTTCCTTTAGATCTTTCGTGTCAGGTCAGAGGTTTTACCTCTAAATTTCCCGTGTCAGGTCAGAAGTTTTACCTCTAAATCTCTCGTGTCAGGTCAGAGGTTTTACCTCTATATCTCTCGTGTCAGGTGAGAGGTTTTCCCTCTCAATTTCTCATATAAGGTCAGAGGTTTTAACTTTAGATCTTTCGTGTCAGGTCAGAGGTTTTAACTCTATCTCTCGTGTCAGGTCATTGGTTTTACCTCTAAATCTCTCGTGTCAGGTCAGAGGTTTTACCTCTATCTCTCGTGTCAGGTCAGAGGTTTTACCTCTCAATTTTCCGTGTCATGTCAGAGGTTTTACCTCTAAATCTCTCGTGTCAGGTCAGAGGTTTTACATCTAGATCTCTCGTGTCAGGTCAGAGGTTTTACTTCAATCTCCCGTGTCAGGTCAGAGGTTTTACCTCTAGATCTCTCATGTCAGGTCAGAGGTTTTACCTCAATTTCCCGTGTCAGGTCAGAGGTTTTACCTCTAGATCTCTCGTGTCAGGTCAGAGGTTTTACGTCAATCTCCCGTGTCAGGTCAGAGGTTTTACCTCTCAATCTTCCGTGTCAGGTCAGAGGTTTTACCTCTCAATCTTCCGTGTCAGGTCAGAGGTTTTACCTCTCAATCTCTCGTGTCAGGTCAGAGGTTTTACCTCTAGATTTCTCATGTCAGCTCAGAGGTTTTACCTCTAGATCTTTCGTGTCAGGTCAGAGGTTTTACCTTTAGATCTCTCGTGTCAGGTCAGAGGTTTTACCTCTCAATTTCCCATGTCAGGTCAGAGGTTTTACCTCTAAATCTCTCGTGTCAGGTCAGAGGTTTTACTTCTAGATCTCTCGTGTCAGGTCAGAGGTTTACCTCTAAATCTCTCGTGTCAGGTCAGAGGTTTTACTTCTAGATCTCTCGTGTCAGGTCAGAGGTTTACCCCTAAATCTCTCGTGTCAGGTCAGAGGTTTTACCTCTAAATCTCTCGTGTCAGGTCAGAGGTTTTACGTCTAAATCTCCCATGTCAGGTCAGAGTTTTTACCTTCATATCTTTCGTGTCAAGTCAGAAGTTTTACCTCTAAATCTCCCGTGTCAGGTCAGAGGTTTTACCCCTAAATATCCCGTGTCAGGTCAGAGGTTTTACCTCTAAATCTCTCGTGTCAGGTCAGAGGTTTTACCTCTAAATTTCTCGTGTCAGATCAGAGGATTTACCTCTAAATCTCCCGTGTCAGGTCAGAGGTTTTTCCTTTAGATCTTTCGTGTCAGATCAGAGGTTTTACCTCTAAATTTCCCGTGTCAGGTCAGAGGTTTTACCTCTAAATCTCTCGTGTCAGGTCAGAGGTTTTACCTCTATATCTCTCGTGTCACGTGAGAGGTTTTCCCTCTCAATTTCTCATATTAGGTCAGAGGTTTTACCTTTAGATCTCTCGTGTCAGGTCAGAGGTTTTACCTCTATCTCTCGTGTCAGGTCATTGGTTTTACCTCTAAATCTCTCGTGTCAGGTCAGAGGTTTTACCTCTATCTCTCGTGTCAGGTCAGAGGTTTTACCTCTCAATTTTCCGTGTCATGTCAGAGGTTTTACCTCTAAATCTCTCGTGTCAGGTCAGAGGTTTTACATCTAGATCTCTCGTGTCAGGTCAGAGGTTTTACTTCAATCTACCGTGTCAGGTCAGAGGTTTTACCTCTCAATCTTCCGTGTCAGGTCAGAGGTTTTACCTCTCAATCTTCCGTGTCAGGTCAGAGGTTTTACCTCTCAATCTCTTGTGTCAGGTCAGAGGTTTTACCTCTAGATTTCTCATGTCAGCTCAGAGGTTTTACCTTTAGATCTTTCGTGTCAGGTCAGAGGTTTTACCTCTATATCTCTCGTGTCAGGTCATTGGATTTACCTCTTAATCTTTCGTGTCAGGTCAGAGGTTTTACCTCTAGGTCTCTCGTGTCAGGTCAGAGGTTTTACCTCTAGATCTCTCGTGTCAGGTCAGAGGTTTTACCTCTCAATTTCCCGTGTCAGGTCAGAGGTTTTACCTTTAGATCTCTCGTGTCAGGTCAGAGGTTTTACCTCTCAATTTCCCATGTCAGGTCAGAGGTTTTATCTCTAAATCTCTCGTGTCAGGTCAGAGGTTTTGCCTCTAAATCTCTCGTGTCAGGTCAGAGGTTTTACCTCTTGATCTCTCGTGTCAGGTCAGAGGTTTTACCTCAATTTCCCGTGTCAGGTCAGAGGTTTTACCTCTAAATCTCTCGTGTCAGGTCAGAGTTTTTACATTCATATCTTTCGTGTCAAGTCAGAGGTTTTACCTCTAAATCTCCCGTGTCAGGTCAGAGGTTTTACCCCTAAATATCCCGTGTCAGGTCAGAGGTTTTACCTCTAAATCTCTCGTGTCAGGTCAGAGGTTGTTACCTCTACATCTCTCGTGTCAGGTCAGAGGTTGTTACCTCTATATCTCTTGTGTCAGGTCATTAGTTTTACCTCTAATTCTCTCGTGTCAGGTCATTGGTTTTACCTCTAAATCTCTCGTGTCAGGTGAGAGGTTTTACCTCTCAATTTCTCATATTAGGTCAGAGGTTTTACCTTTAGATCTCTCGTGTCAGGTCAGAGGTTTTACTTCTATCTCTCGTGTCAGGTCATTGGTTTTACCTCTAAATCTCTCGTGTCAGGTCAGAGGTTTTACCTCTATCCCTCGTGTCAGGTCAGAGGTTTTACCTCTCAATTTTCCGTGTCATGTCAGAGGTTTTACCTCTAAATCTCTCGTGTCAGGTCAGAGGTTTTACATCTAGATCTCTCGTGTCAGGTCAGAGTTTTACTTCAATCTCCCGTGTCAGGTCAGAGGTTTTACCTCTGAATCTTCCGTGTTTAATATCAGAGGTTTTACCTCTCAATCTTCCGTGTCAGGTCAGAGGTTTTACCTCTCAATCTCTCGTGTCAGGTCAGAGGTTTTACCTCTAGATCTCTCGTGTCAGGTCAGAGGTTTTACCTCTAGATCTCTCGTGTCAGGTCAGAGGTTTTACCTCTCAATTTCCCGTGTCAGGTCAGAGGTTTTACCTTTAGATCTCTCGTGTCAGGTCAGAGGTTTTACCTCTCAATTTCCCATGTCAGGTCATAGGTTTTACCTCTAAATCTCTTGTGTCAGGTCAGAGGTTTTACCTTTAGATCTCTCGTGTCAGGTCAGAGGTTTTACCTCTCAATTTCCCATGTCAGGTCATAGGTTTTACCTCTAAATCTCTTGTGTCAGGTCAGAGGTTTTACCTCTAGATCTCTCGTGTCAGGTCAGAGGTTTTACCTCAATTTCCCGTGTCAGGTCAGAGGTTTTACTTCTAAATCTCTCTTGTCAGGTCAGAGGTTGTTACCTCTACATCTCTCGTGTCAGGTCAGAGGTTTTACCTCTATATCTCTCGTGTCAGGTCATTGGTTTTACCTCTAATTCTCTCGTGTCAGGTCATTGGTTTTACCTCTAAATCTCTCGTGTCAGGTCAGAGGTTTTATCTCTCAATTTTCCGTGTTATGTCAGAGGTTTTACCTCTAAATCTCTCGTGTCAGGTCAGAGGTTTTACATCTAGATCTCTCGTGTCAGGTCAGAGGTTTTACTTCAATCTCCCGTGTCAGGTCAGAGGTTTTACCTCTAAATATCCCGTGTCAGGTCAGAGGTTTTACCTCTCAATCTTCCGTGTCAGGTCAGAGGTTTTACCTCTCAATCTTCCGTGTCAGGTCCGAGGTTTTACCTCTATATCTCTCGTGTCAGGTCATTGGTTTTACCTCTTAATCTCTCGTGTCAGGTCAGAGGTTTTACCTCTGGATCTCTCGTGTCAGGTCAGAGGTTTTACCTCTAAATCTCTCGTGTCAGGTCAGAGGTTTTACTTCTAGATCTCTCGTGTCAGGTCAGAGGTTTACCTCTAAATCTCTCGTGTCAGGTCAGAGGTTTTACCTGTATATCTCTCGTGTCAGGTCATTGGTTTTTCCTCTAAATCTCTCGTGTCAGGTCAGAGGTTTTACCTCTATCTCTCGTGTCAGGTCAGAGGTTTTACCTCTCAATTTTCCGTGTCATGTCAGAGGTTTTACCTCTAAATCTCTCGTATCAGGTCAGAGGTTTTACATCTAGATCTCTCGTGTCAGGTCAGAGGTTTTACTTCAATCTCGCGTGTCAGGTCAGAGGTTTTACCTCTAAATATCCCGTGTCAGGTCAGAGGTTTTACCTCTCAATCTTCCGTGTCAGTTCAGAGGTTTTACCTCTCAATCTTCCGTGTCAGGTCCGAGGTTTTACCTCTCAATCTCTCGTGTCAGGTCAGAGGTTTTACCTCTAGATTTCTCATGTCAGCTCAGAGGTTTTACCTTTAGATCTTTCGTGTCAGGTCAGAGGTTTTACCTCTAAATTTCCCGTGTCAGGTCAGAAGTTTTACCTCTAAATCTCTCGTGTCAGGTCAGAGGTTTTACCTCTATATCTCTCGTGTCAGGTGAGAGGTTTTCCCTCTCAATTTCTCATATTAGGTCAGAGGTTTTACCTTTAGATCTCTCGTGTCAGGTCAGAGGTTTTAACTCTGTCTCTCGTGTCAGGTCATTGGTTTTACCTCTAAATCTCTCGTGTCAGGTCAGAGGTTTTACCTCTATCCCTCGTGTCAGGTCAGAGGTTTTACCTCTCAATTTTCCGTGTCATGTCAGAGGTTTTACCTCTAAATCTCTCGTGTCAGGTCAGAGGTTTTACATCTAGATCTCTCGTGTCAGGTCAGAGGTTTTACTTCAATCTCCCGTGTCAGGTCAGAGGTTTTACCTCTGAATCTTCCGTGTTTAATATCAGAGGTTTTACCTCTCAATCTTCCGTGTCAGGTCAGAGGTTTTACCTCTCAATCTCTCGTGTCAGGTCAGAGGTTTTACCTCTAGATCTCTCGTGTCAGGTCAGAGGTTTTACCTCTCAATTTCCCGTGTCAGGTCAGAGGTTTTACCTTTAGATCTCTCGTGTCAGGTCAGAGGTTTTACCTCTCAATTTCCCATGTCAGGTCATAGGTTTTACCTCTAAATCTCTTGTGTCAGGTCAGAGGTTTTACCTTTAGATCTCTCGTGTCAGGTCAGAGGTTTTACCTCTCAATTTCCCATGTCAGGTCATAGGTTTTACCTCTAAATCTCTTGTGTCAGGTCAGAGGTTTTACCTCTAGATCTCTCGTGTCAGGTCAGAGGTTTTACCTCAATTTCCCGTGTCAGGTCAGAGGTTTTACTTCTAAATCTCTCTTGTCAGGTCAGAGGTTGTTACCTCTACATCTCTCGTGTCAGGTCAGAGGTTTTACCTCTATATCTCTCGTGTCAGGTCATTGGTTTTACCTCTAATTCTCTCGTGTCAGGTCATTGGTTTTACCTCTAAATCTCTCGTGTCAGGTCAGAGGTTTTATCTCTCAATTTTCCGTGTTATGTCAGAGGTTTTACCTCTAAATCTCTCGTGTCAGGTCAGAGGTTTTACATCTAGATCTCTCGTGTCAGGTCAGAGGTTTTACTTCAATCTCCCGTGTCAGGTCAGAGGTTTTACCTCTAAATATCCCGTGTCAGGTCAGAGGTTTTACCTCTCAATCTTCCGTGTCAGGTCAGAGGTTTTACCTCTCAATCTTCCGTGTCAGGTCCGAGGTTTTACCTCTATATCTCTCGTGTCAGGTCATTGGTTTTACCTCTTAATCTCTCGTGTCAGGTCAGAGGTTTTACCTCTGGATCTCTCGTGTCAGGTCAGAGGTTTTACCTCTAAATCTCTCGTGTCAGGTCAGAGGTTTTACTTCTAGATCTCTCGTGTCAGGTCAGAGGTTTACCTCTAAATCTCTCGTGTCAGGTCAGAGGTTTTACCTGTATATCTCTCGTGTCAGGTCATTGGTTTTTCCTCTAAATCTCTCGTGTCAGGTCAGAGGTTTTACCTCTATCTCTCGTGTCAGGTCAGAGGTTTTACCTCTCAATTTTCCGTGTCATGTCAGAGGTTTTACCTCTAAATCTCTCGTATCAGGTCAGAGGTTTTACATCTAGATCTCTCGTGTCAGGTCAGAGGTTTTACTTCAATCTCGCGTGTCAGGTCAGAGGTTTTACCTCTAAATATCCCGTGTCAGGTCAGAGGTTTTACCTCTCAATCTTCCGTGTCAGTTCAGAGGTTTTACCTCTCAATCTTCCGTGTCAGGTCCGAGGTTTTACCTCTCAATCTCTCGTGTCAGGTCAGAGGTTTTACCTCTAGATTTCTCATGTCAGCTCAGAGGTTTTACCTTTAGATCTTTCGTGTCAGGTCAGAGGTTTTACCTCTAAATTTCCCGTGTCAGGTCAGAAGTTTTACCTCTAAATCTCTCGTGTCAGGTCAGAGGTTTTACCTCTATATCTCTCGTGTCAGGTGAGAGGTTTTCCCTCTCAATTTCTCATATTAGGTCAGAGGTTTTACCTTTAGATCTCTCGTGTCAGGTCAGAGGTTTTAACTCTATCTCTCGTGTCAGGTCATTGGTTTTACCTCTAAATCTCTCGTGTCAGGTCAGAGGTTTTACCTCTATCCCTCGTGTCAGGTCAGAGGTTTTACCTCTCAATTTTCCGTGTCATGTCAGAGGTTTTACCTCTAAATCTCTCGTGTCAGGTCAGAGGTTTTACATCTAGATCTCTCGTGTCAGGTCAGAGGTTTTACTTCAATCTCCCGTGTCAGGTCAGAGGTTTTACCTCTGAATCTTCCGTGTTTAATATCAGAGGTTTTACCTCTCAATCTTCCGTGTCAGGTCAGAGGTTTTACCTCTCAATCTCTCGTGTCAGGTCAGAGGTTTTACCTCTAGATCTCTCGTGTCAGGTCAGAGGTTTTACCTCTAGATCTCTCGTGTCAGGTCAGAGGTTTTACCTCTCAATTTCCCGTGTCAGGTCAGAGGTTTTACCTTTAGATCTCTCGTGTCAGGTCAGAGGTTTTACCTCTCAATTTCCCATGTCAGGTCAGAGGTTTTACCTCTAAATCTCTCTTGTCAGGTCAGAGGTTGTTACCTCTACATCTCTCGTGTCAGGTCAGAGGTTTTACCTCTATATCTCTCGTGTCAGGTCATTGGTTTTACCTCTAATTCTCTCGTGTCAGGTCATTGGTTTTACCTCTAAATCTCTCGTGTCAGGTCAGAGGTTTTATCTCTCAATTTTCCGTGTTATGTCAGAGGTTTTACCTCTAAATCTCTCGTGTCAGGTCAGAGGTTTTACATCTAGATCTCTCGTGTCAGGTCAGAGGTTTTACTTCAATCTCCCGTGTCAGGTCAGAGGTTTTACCTCTAAATATCCCGTGTCAGGTCAGAGGTTTTACCTCTCAATCTTCCGTGTCAGGTCAGAGGTTTTACCTCTCAATCTTCCGTGTCAGGTCCGAGGTTTTACCTCTATATCTCTCGTGTCAGGTCATTGGTTTTACCTCTTAATCTCTCGTGTCAGGTCAGAGGTTTTACCTCTGGATCTCTCGTGTCAGGTCAGAGGTTTTACCTCTCAATTTCCCATGTCAGGTCAGAGGTTTTACCTCTAAATCTCTCGTGTCAGGTCAGAGGTTTTACTTCTAGATCTCTCGTGTCAGGTCAGAGGTTTACCTCTAAATCTCTCGTGTCAGGTCAGAGGTTTTACCTGTATATCTCTCGTGTCAGGTCATTGGTTTTACCTCTAAATCTCTCGTGTCAGGTCAGAGGTTTTACCTCTATCTCTCGTGTCAGGTCAGAGGTTTTACCTCTCAATTTTCCGTGTCATGTCAGAGGTTTTACCTCTAAATCTCTCGTGTCAGGTCAGAGGTTTTACATCTAGATCTCTCGTGTCAGGTCAGAGGTTTTACTTCAATCTCGCGTGTCAGGTCAGAGGTTTTACCTCTAAATATCCCGTGTCAGGTCAGAGGTTTTACCTCTCAATCTTCCGTGTCAGGTCAGAGGTTTTACCTCTCAATCTTCCGTGTCAGGTCCGAGGTTTTACCTCTCAATCTCTCGTGTCAGGTCAGAGGTTTTACCTCTAGATTTCTCATGTCAGCTCAGAGGTTTTACCTTTAGATCTTTCGTGTCAGGTCAGAGGTTTTACCTCTATATCTCTCGTGTCAGGTCATTGGTTTTACCTCTTAATCTCTCGTGTCAGGTCAGAGGTTTTACCTCTAGATCTCTCGTGTCAGGTCAGAGGTTTTACCTCTCAATTTCCCGTGTCAGGTCAGAGGTTTTACCTTTAGATCTCTCGTGTCAGGTCAGAGGTTTTACCTCTAAATCTCTCGTGTCAGGTCAGAGGTTTTACCTCTAGATCTCTCGTGTCAGGTCAGACGTTTTACCTCAATTTCCCGTGTCAGGTCAGAGGTTTTACCTCTATACCTCTCGTGTCAGGTCATTGGTTTTACCTCTAAATCTCTCGTGTCAAGTCAGAGGTTTACCACGAAATCTTTCGTGTCAGGTCAGAGGTTTTACCTCTAGATCTCTCGTGTCTGGTCAGAGATTTTACCTCTCAATCTCCCGTATCAGGTCAGAGGTTTTACTTCTAAATCTCTCATGTCAGGTCAGAGGTTTTACCTCTAGATCTCTCGTGTCAGGTCAGACGTTTTACCTCAATTTCCCGTGTCAGGTCAGAGGTTTTACCTCTATACCACTCGTGTCAGGTCATTGGTTTTACCTCTAAATCTCTCGTGTCAAGTCAGAGGTTTTACCACTAAATCTTTCGTGTCAGGTCAGAGGTTTTACCTCTAGATCTCTCGTGTCTGGTCAGAGATTTTACCTCTCAATCTCCCGTGTCAGGTCAGAGGTTGTACCTCTAAATCTCTCGTGTCAGGTCAGAGGTTTTACCTCTAGATCTCTCATGTCAGCTCAGAGGTTTTACCTTTAGATCTTTCGTGTCAGGTCAGAGGTTTTACCTCTCAATTTCCCGTGTCAGGGCAGAGGTTTTACCTTTAGATCTCTCGTGTCAGGTCAGAGGTTTTACCTCTAAATCTCTCGTGTCAGGTCAGAGGTTTTACCTCTAGATCTCTCGTGTCAGGTCAGACGTTTTACCTCAATTTCCCGTGTCAGGTCAGATGTTTTACCTCTATACCTCTCGTGTCAGGTCATTGGTTTTACCTCTAAATCTCTCGTGTCAAGTCAGAGGTTTTACCACTAAATCTTTCGTGTCAGGTCAGAGGTTTTACCTCTAGATCTCTCGTGTCTGGTCAGAGATTTTACCTCTCAATCTCCCGTGTCAGGTCAGAGGTTGTACCTCTAAATCTCTCGTGTCAGGTCAGAGGTTTTACCTCTAGATCTCTCATGTCAGCTCAGAGGTTTTACCTTTAGATCTTTCGTGTCAGGTCAGAGGTTTTACCTCTCAATTTCCCGTGTCAGGTCAGAGGTTTTACCTTTAGATCTCTCGTGTCAGGTCAGAGGTTTTACCTCTAAATCTCTCGTGTCAGGTCAGAGGTTTTACCTCTAGATCTCTCGTGTCAGGTCAGACATTTTACCTCATATTCCCCTGTTAGGTCAGATGTTTTACCTCTATACCTCTCGTGTCAGGTCATTGGTTTTACCTCTAAATCTCTCGTGTCAGGTCAGAGGTTTTACCACTAAATCTTTCGTGTCAGGTCAGAGGTTTTACCTCTAGATCTCTCGTGTCAGGTCAGAGATTTTACCTCTCAATCTCCCGTGTCAGGTCAGAGGTTTCACCTCTAAATCTCTCGTGTCAGGTCAGAGGTTTTACCTCTAGATCTCTCATGTCAGGTCAGAGGTTTTACCTCAATTTCCCGTGTCAGGTCAGAGGTTTTACCTCTAGATCTCTCGTGTCAGGTCAGAGGTTTTACGTCAATCTCCCGTGTCAGGTCAGAGGTTTTACCTCTCAATCTTCCGTGTCAGGTCAGAGGTTTTACCTCTCAATCTTCCGTGTCAGGTCAGAGGTTTTACCTCTCAATCTCTCGTGTCAGGTCAGAGGTTTTACCTCTAGATTTCTCATGTCAGCTCAGAGGTTTTACCTTTAGATCTTTCGTGTCAGGTCAGAGGTTTTACCTCAATATCTCTCGTGTCAGGTCATTGGTTTTACCTCTTAATCTCTCGTGTCAGGTCAGACGTTTTACCTCTAGATCTCTCGTGTCAGGTCAGAGGTTTTACCTCTAGATCTCTCGTGTCAGGTCAGAGGTTTTACCTCTCAATTTCCCGTGTCAGGTTAGAGGTTTTACCTTTAGATCTCTCGTGTCAGGTCAGAGGTTTTACCTCTCAATTTCCCATGTCAGGTCAGAGGTTTTACCTCTAAATCTCTCGTGTCAGGTCAGAGGTTTTACTTCTAGATCTCTCGTGTCAGGTCAGAGGTTTACCTCTAAATCTCTCGTGTCAGGTCAGAGGTTTTACCTCTAAATCTCTCGTGTCAGGTCAGAGGTTTTACCTCTAGATCTCTCGTGTCAGGTCAGAGGTTTTACCTCAATTTCCCATGTCAGGTCAGAGGTTTTACCTCTAAATCTCTCGTGTCAGGTCAGAGGTTTTACGTCTAAATCTCCCATGTCAGGTCAGAGTTTTTACCTTCATATCTTTCGTGTCAAGTCAGAAGTTTTACCTCTAAATCTCCCGTGTCAGGTCAGAGGTTTTACCCCTAAATATCCCGTGTCAGGTCAGAGGTTTTACCTCTAAATCTCTCGTGTCAGGTCAGAGGTTTTACCTCTAAATTTCTCGTGTCAGGTCAGAGGATTTACCTCTAAATCTCCCGTGTCAGGTCAGAGGTTTTTCCTTTAGATATTTCGTGTCAGGTCAGAGGTTTTACCTCTAAATTTCCCGTGTCAGGTCAGAGGTTTTACCTCTAAATCTCTCGTGTCAGGTCAGAGGTTTTACCTCTAAATCTCTCGTGTCAGGTCAGAGGTTTTACCTCTATCTCTCGTGTCAGGTCAGAGGTTTTACTTCAATCTACCGTGTCAGGTCAGAGGTTTTACCTCTCAATCTTCCGTGTCAGGTCAGAGGTTTTACCTCTCAATCTTCCGTGTCAGGTCAGAGGTTTTACCTCTCAATCTCTCGTGTCAGGTCAGAGGTTTTACCTCTAGATTTCTCATGTCAGCTCAGAGGTTTTACCTTTAGATCTTTCGTGTCAGGTCAGAGGTTTTACCTCTATATCTCTCGTGTCAGGTCATTGGTTTTACCTCTTAATCTTTCGTGTCAGGTCAGAGGTTTTACCTCTAGGTCTCTCGTGTCAGGTCAGAGGTTTTACCTCTAGATCTCTCGTGTCAGGTCAGAGGTTTTACCTCTCAATTTCCCGTGTCAGGTCAGAGGTTTTACCTTTAGATCTCTCGTGTCAGGTCAGAGGTTTTACCTCTCAATTTCCCTTGTCAGGTCAGAGGTTTTATCTCTAAATCTCTCGTGTCAGGTCAGAGGTTTTACCTCTAAATCTCTCGTGTCAGGTCAGAGGTTTTACCTCTTGATCTCTCGTGTCAGGTCAGAGGTTTTACCTCAATTTCCCGTGTCAGGTCAGAGGTTTTACCTTCATATCTTTCGTGTCAAGTCAGAGGTTTTACCTCTAAATCTCCCGTGTCAGGTCAGAGGTTTTACCCCTAAATATCCCGTGTCAGGTCAGAGGTTTTACCTCTAAATCTCTCGTGTCAGGTCAGAGGTTTTACCTCTAAATCTCTCTTGTCAGGTCAGAGGTTGTTACCTCTACATTTCTCGTGTCAGGTCAGATGTTGTTACCTCTATATCTCTTGTGTCAGGTCATTAGTTTTACCTCTAATTCTCTCGTGTCAGGTCATTGGTTTTACCTCTAAATCTCTCGTGTCAGGTGAGAGGTTTTACCTCTCAATTTCTCATATTAGGTCAGAGGTTTTACCTTTAGATCTCTCGTGTCAGGTCAGAGGTTTTACCTCTATCTCTCGTGTCAGGTCATTGGTTTTACCTCTAAATCTCTCGTGTCAGGTCAGAGGTTTTACCTCTATCTCTCGTGTCAGGTCAGAGGTTTTACCTCTCAATTTTCCGTGTCATGTCAGAGGTTTTACCTCTAAATCTCTCGTGTCAGGTCAGAGGTTTTACATCTAGATCTCTCGTGTCAGGTCAGAGGTTTTACTTCAATCTCCCGTGTCAGGTCAGAGGTTTTACCTCTAAATATCCCGTGTCAGGTCAGAGGTTTTACGTCTAAATCTCCCATGTCAGGTCAGAGTTTTTACCTTCATATCTTTCGTGTCAAGTCAGAAGTTTTACCTCTCAATCTCTCGTGTCAGGTCAGAGGTTTTACCTCTAGATCTCTCGTGTCAGGTCAGAGGTTTTCCCTCTCAATATCCCGTGTCAGGTCAGAGGTTTTACCTTTAGATCTCTCGTGTCAGGTCAGAGGTTTTACCTCTCAATCTTCCGTGTCAGGTCAGAGGTTTTACCTCTCAATCTTCCGTGTCAGGTCAGAGGTTTTACCTCTCAATCTCTCGTGTCAGGTCAGAGGTTTTACCTCTAGATTTCTCATGTCAGCTCAGAGGTTTTACCTTTAGATCTTTCGTGTCAGGTCAGAGGTTTTACCTCAATATCTCTCGTGTCAGGTCATTGGTTTTACCTCTTAATCTTTCGTGTCAGGTCAGAGGTTTTACCTCTAGATCTCTCGTGTCAGGTCAGAGGTTTTACCTCTAGATCTCTCGTGTCAGGTCAGAGGTTTTACCTCTCAATTTCCCGTGTCAGGTTAGAGGTTTTACCTTTAGATCTCTCGTGTCAGGTCAGAGGTTTTACCTCTCAATTTCCCATGTCAGGTCAGAGGTTTTACCTCTAAATCTCTCGTGTCAGGTCAGAGGTTTTACTTCTAGATCTCTCGTGTCAGGTCAGAGGTTTACCTCTAAATCTCTCGTGTCAGGTCAGAGGTTTTACCTCTAAATCTCTCGTGTCAGGTCAGAGGTTTTACCTCTAGATCTCTCGTGTCAGGTCAGAGGTTTTACCTCAAATTCCCGTGTCAGGTCAGAGGTTTTACCTCTAAATCTCTCGTGTCAGGTCAGAGGTTTTACGTCTAAATCTCCCATGTCAGGTCAGAGTTTTTACCTTCATATTTTTCGTGTCAAGTCAGAAGTTTTACCTCTAAATCTCCCGTGTCAGGTCAGAGGTTTTACCCCTAAATATCCCGTGTCAGGTCAGAGGTTTTACCTCTAAATCTCTCGTGTCAGGTCAGAGGTTTTACCTCTAAATTTCTCGTGTCAGGTCAGAGGATTTACCTCTAAATCTCCCGTGTCAGGTCAGAGGTTTTTCCTTTAGATCTTTCGTGTCAGGTCAGAGGTTTTACCTCTAAATTTCCCGTGTCAGGTCAGAGGTTTTACCTCTCAATCTCTCGTGTCAGGTCAGAGGTTTTACCTCTATATCTCTCGTGTCAGGTGAGAGGTTTTCCCTCTCAATTTCTCATATTAGGTCAGAGGTTTTACCTTTAGATCTCTCGTGTCAGGTCAGAGGTTTTACCTCTAAATCTCTCGTGTCAGGTCAGAGGTTTTACCTCTATCTCTCGTGTCAGGTCAGAGGTTTTACTTCAATCTACCGTGTCAGGTCAGAGGTTTTACCTCTCAATCTTCCGTGTCAGGTCAGAGGTTTTACCTCTCAATCTTCCGTGTCAGGTCAGAGGTTTTACCTCTCAATTTCTCGTGTCAGGTCAGACGTTTTACCTCTTAATCTTTCGTGTCAGGTCAGAGGTTTTACCTCTAGGTCTCTCGTGTCAGGTCATTGGTTTTACCTCTTAATCTTTCGTGTCAGGTCAGAGGTTTTACCTCTAGGTCTCTCGTGTCAGGTCAGAGGTTTTACCTCTAGATCTCTCGTGTCAGGTCAGAGGTTTTACCTCTCAATTTCCCGTGTCAGGTCAGAGGTTTTACCTTTAGATCTCTCGTGTCAGGTCAGAGGTTTTACCTCTCAATTTCCCATGTCAGGTCAGAGGTTTTATCTCTAAATCTCTCGTGTCAGGTCAGAGGTTTTACCTCTAAATCTCTCGTGTCAGGTCAGAGGTTTTACCTCTTGATCTCTCGTGTCAGGTCAGAGGTTTTACCTCAATTTCCCGTGTCAGGTCAGAGGTTTTACCTCTAAATCTCTCGTGTCAGGTCAGAGTTTTTACCTTCATATCTTTCGTGTCAAGTCAGAGGTTTTACCTCTAAATCTCCCGTGTCAGGTCAGAGGTTTTACCCCTAAATATCCCGTGTCAGGTCAGAGGTTTTACCTCTAAATCTCTCGTGTCAGGTCAGAGGTTTTACCTCTAAATCTCTCTTGTCAGGTCAGAGGTTGTTACCTCTACATTTCTCGTGTCAGGTCAGATGTTGTTACCTCTATATCTCTTGTGTCAGGTCATTAGTTTTACCTCTAATTCTCTCGTGTCAGGTCATTGGTTTTACCTCTAAATCTCTCGTGTCAGGTGAGAGGTTTTACCTCTCAATTTCTCATATTAGGTCAGAGGTTTTACCTTTAGATCTCTCGTGTCAGGTCAGAGGTTTTACCTCTATCTCTCGTGTCAGGTCATTGGTTTTACCTCTAAATCTCTCGTGTCAGGTCAGAGGTTTTACCTCTATCTCTCGTGTCAGGTCAGAGGTTTTACCTCTCAATTTTCCGTGTCATGTCAGAGGTTTTACCTCTAAATCTCTCGTGTCAGGTCAGAGGTTTTACATCTAGATCTCTCGTGTCAGGTCAGAGGTTTTACTTCAATCTCCCGTGTCAGGTCAGAGGTTTTACCTCTAAATATCCCGTGTCAGGTCAGAGGTTTTACGTCTAAATCTCCCATGTCAGGTCAGAGTTTTTACCTTCATATCTTTCGTGTCAAGTCAGAAGTTTTACCTCTCAATCTCTCGTGTCAGGTCAGAGGTTTTACCTCTAGATCTCTCGTGTCAGGTCAGAGGTTTTCCCTCTCAATATCCCGTGTCAGGTCAGAGGTTTTACCTTTAGATCTCTCGTGTCAGGTCAGAGGTTTTACCTCTCAATCTTCCGTGTCAGGTCAGAGGTTTTACCTCTCAATCTTCCGTGTCAGGTCAGAGGTTTTACCTCTCAATCTCTCGTGCCAGGTCAGAGGTTTTACCTCTAGATTTCTCATGTCAGCTCAGAGGTTTTACCTTTAGATCTTTCGTGTCAGGTCAGAGGTTTTACCTCAATATCTCTCGTGTCAGGTCATTGGTTTTACCTCTTAATCTTTCGTGTCAGGTCAGAGGTTTTACCTCTAGATCTCTCGTGTCAGGTCAGAGGTTTTACCTCTAGATCTCTCGTGTCAGGTCAGAGGTTTTACCTCTCAATTTCCCGTGTCAGGTTAGAGGTTTTACCTTTAGATCTCTCGTGTCAGGTCAGAGGTTTTACCTCTCAATTTCCCATGTCAGGTCAGAGGTTTTACCTCTAAATCTCTCGTGTCAGGTCAGAGGTTTTACTTCTAGATCTCTCGTGTCAGGTCAGAGGTTTACCTCTAAATCTCTCGTGTCAGGTCAGAGGTTTTACCTCTAAATCTCTCGTGTCAGGTCAGAGGTTTTACCTCTAGATCTCTCGTGTCAGGTCAGAGGTTTTACCTCAAATTCTCGTGTCAGGTCAGAGGTTTTACCTCTAAATCTCTCGTGTCAGGTCAGAGGTTTTACGTCTAAATCTCCCATGTCAGGTCAGAGTTTTTACCTTCATATTTTTCGTGTCAAGTCAGAAGTTTTACCTCTAAATCTCCCGTGTCAGGTCAGAGGTTTTACCCCTAAATATCCCGTGTCAGGTCAGAGGTTTTACCTCTAAATCTCTCGTGTCAGGTCAGAGGTTTTACCTCTAAATTTCTCGTGTCAGGTCAGAGGATTTACCTCTAAATCTCCCGTGTCAGGTCAGAGGTTTTTCCTTTAGATCTTTCGTGTCAGGTCAGAGGTTTTACCTCTAAATTTCCCGTGTCAGGTCAGAGGTTTTACCTCTCAATCTCTCGTGTCAGGTCAGAGGTTTTACCTCTATATCTCTCGTGTCAGGTGAGAGGTTTTCCCTCTCAATTTCTCATATTAGGTCAGAGGTTTTACCTTTAGATCTCTCGTGTCAGGTCAGAGGTTTTACCTCTAAATCTCTCGTGTCAGGTCAGAGGTTTTACCTCTATCTCTCGTGTCAGGTCAGAGGTTTTACTTCAATCTACCGTGTCAGGTCAGAGGTTTTACCTCTCAATCTTCCGTGTCAGGTCAGAGGTTTTACCTCTCAATCTTCCGTGTCAGGTCAGAGGTTTTACCTCTCAATTTCTCGTGTCAGGTCAGACGTTTTACCTCTTAATCTTTCGTGTCAGGTCAGAGGTTTTACCTCTAGGTCTCTCGTGTCAGGTCATTGGTTTTACCTCTTAATCTTTCGTGTCAGGTCAGAGGTTTTACCTCTAGGTCTCTCGTGTCAGGTCAGAGGTTTTACCTCTAGATCTCTCGTGTCAGGTCAGAGGTTTTACCTCTCAATTTCCCGTGTCAGGTCAGAGGTTTTACCTTTAGATCTCTCGTGTCAGGTCAGAGGTTTTACCTCTCAATTTCCCATGTCAGGTCAGAGGTTTTATCTCTAAATCTCTCGTGTCAGGTCAGAGGTTTTACCTCTAAATCTCTCGTGTCAGGTCAGAGGTTTTACCTCTTGATCTCTCGTGTCAGGTCAGAGGTTTTACCTCAATTTCCCGTGTCAGGTCAGAGGTTTTACCTCTAAATCTCTCGTGTCAGGTCAGAGTTTTTACCTTCATATCTTTCGTGTCAAGTCAGAGGTTTTACCTCTAAATCTCCCGTGTCAGGTCAGAGGTTTTACCCCTAAATATCCCGTGTCAGGTCAGAGGTTTTACCTCTAAATCTCTCGTGTCAGGTCAGAGGTTTTACCTCTAAATCTCTCTTGTCAGGTCAGAGGTTGTTACCTCTACATTTCTCGTGTCAGGTCAGATGTTGTTACCTCTATATCTCTTGTGTCAGGTCATTAGTTTTACCTCTAATTCTCTCGTGTCAGGTCATTGGTTTTACCTCTAAATCTCTCGTGTCAGGTGAGAGGTTTTACCTCTCAATTTCTCATATTAGGTCAGAGGTTTTACCTTTAGATCTCTCGTGTCAGGTCAGAGGTTTTACCTCTATCTCTCGTGTCAGGTCATTGGTTTTACCTCTAAATCTCTCGTGTCAGGTCAGAGGTTTTACCTCTATCTCTCGTGTCAGGTCAGAGGTTTTACCTCTCAATTTTCCGTGTCATGTCAGAGGTTTTACCTCTAAATCTCTCGTGTCAGGTCAGAGGTTTTACATCTAGATCTCTCGTGTCAGGTCAGAGGTTTTACTTCAATCTCCCGTGTCAGGTCAGAGGTTTTACCTCTAAATATCCCGTGTCAGGTCAGAGGTTTTACGTCTAAATCTCCCATGTCAGGTCAGAGTTTTTACCTTCATATCTTTCGTGTCAAGTCAGAGGTTTTACCTTTAGATCTCTCGTGTCAGGTCAGAGGTTTTACCTCTCAATCTTCCGTGTCAGGTCAGAGGTTTTACCTCTCAATCTTCCGTGTCAGGTCAGAGGTTTTACCTCTCAATCTCTCGTGTCAGGTCAGAGGTTTTACCTCTAGATTTCTCATGTCAGCTCAGAGGTTTTACCTTTAGATCTTTCGTGTCAGGTCAGAGGTTTTACCTCAATATCTCTCGTGTCAGGTCATTGGTTTTACCTCTTAATCTTTCGTGTCAGGTCAGAGGTTTTACCTCTAGATCTCTCGTGTCAGGTCAGAGGTTTTACCTCTAGATCTCTCGTGTCAGGTCAGAGGTTTTACCTCTCAATTTCCCGTGTCAGGTTAGAGGTTTTACCTTTAGATCTCTCGTGTCAGGTCAGAGGTTTTACCTCTCAATTTCCCATGTCAGGTCAGAGGTTTTACCTCTAAATCTCTCGTGTCAGGTCAGAGGTTTTACTTCTAGATCTCTCGTGTCAGGTCAGAGGTTTACCTCTAAATCTCTCGTGTCAGGTCAGAGGTTTTACCTCTAAATCTCTCGTGTCAGGTCAGAGGTTTTACCTCTAGATCTCTCGTGTCAGGTCAGAGGTTTTACCTCAAATTCCCGTGTCAGGTCAGAGGTTTTACCTCTAAATCTCTCGTGTCAGGTCAGAGGTTTTACGTCTAAATCTCCATGTCAGGTCAGAGTTTTTACCTTCATATTTTTCGTGTCAAGTCAGAAGTTTTACCTCTAAATCTCCCGTGTCAGGTCAGAGGTTTTACCCCTAAATATCCCGTGTCAGGTCAGAGGTTTTACCTCTAAATCTCTCGTGTCAGGTCAGAGGTTTTACCTCTAAATTTCTCGTGTCAGGTCAGAGGATTTACCTCTAAATCTCCCGTGTCAGGTCAGAGGTTTTTCCTTTAGATCTTTCGTGTCAGGTCAGAGGTTTTACCTCTAAATTTCCCGTATCAGGTCAGAGGTTTTACCTCTCAATCTCTCGTGTCAGGTCAGAGGTTTTACCTCTATATCTCTCGTGTCAGGTGAGAGGTTTTCCCTCTCAATTTCTCATATTAGGTCAGAGGTTTTACCTTTAGATCTCTCGTGTCAGGTCAGAGGTTTTACCTCTAAATCTCTCGTGTCAGGTCAGAGGTTTTACCTCTATCTCTCGTGTCAGGTCAGAGGTTTTACTTCAATCTACCGTGTCAGGTCAGAGGTTTTACCTCTCAATCTTCCGTGTCAGGTCAGAGGTTTTACCTCTCAATCTTCCGTGTCAGGTCAGAGGTTTTACCTCTCAATTTCTCGTGTCAGGTCAGACGTTTTACCTCTTAATCTTTCGTGTCAGGTCAGAGGTTTTACCTCTAGGTCTCTCGTGTCAGGTCATTGGTTTTACCTCTTAATCTTTCGTGTCAGGTCAGAGGTTTTACCTCTAGGTCTCTCGTGTCAGGTCAGAGGTTTTACCTCTAGATCTCTCGTGTCAGGTCAGAGGTTTTACCTCTCAATTTCCCGTGTCAGGTCAGAGGTTTTACCTTTAGATCTCTCGTGTCAGGTCAGAGGTTTTACCTCTCAATTTCCCATGTCAGGTCAGAGGTTTTATCTCTAAATCTCTCGTGTCAGGTCAGAGGTTTTACCTCTAAATCTCTCGTGTCAGGTCAGAGGTTTTACCTCTTGATCTCTCGTGTCAGGTCAGAGGTTTTACCTCAATTTCCCGTGTCAGGTCAGAGGTTTTACCTCTAAATCTCTCGTGTCAGGTCAGAGTTTTTACCTTCATATCTTTCGTGTCAAGTCAGAGGTTTTACCTCTAAATCTCCCGTGTCAGGTCAGAGGTTTTACCCCTAAATATTCCGTGTCAGGTCAGAGGTTTTACCTCTAAATCTCTCGTGTCAGGTCAGAGGTTTTACCTCTAAATCTCTCTTGTCAGGTCAGAGGTTGTTACCTCTACATCTCTCGTGTCAGGTCAGAGGTTGTTACCTCTATATCTCTTGTGTCAGGTCATTAGTTTTACCTCTAATTCTCTCGTGTCAGGTCATTGGTTTTACCTCTAAATCTCTCGTGTCAGGTGAGAGGTTTTACCTCTCAATTTCTCATATTAGGTCAGAGGTTTTACCTTTAGATCTCTCGTGTCAGGTCAGAGGTTTTACCTCTATCTCTCGTGTCAGGTCATTGGTTTTACCTCTAAATCTCTCGTGTCAGGTCAGAGGTTTTACCTCTAGATCTCTCGTGTCAGGTCAGAGGTTTTACCTCTAGATCTCTCGTGTCAGGTCAGAGGTTTTACCTCTCAATTTCCCGTGTCAGGTTAGAGGTTTTACCTTTAGATCTCTCGTGTCAGGTCAGAGGTTTTACCTCTCAATTTCCCATGTCAGGTCAGAGGTTTTACCTCTAAATCTCTCGTGTCAGGTCAGAGGTTTTACTTCTAGATCTCTCGTGTCAGGTCAGAGGTTTACCTCTAAATCTCTCGTGTCAGGTCAGAGGTTTTACCTCTAAATCTCTCGTGTCAGGTCAGAGGTTTTACCTCTAGATCTCTCGTGTCAGGTCAGAGGTTTTACCTCAAATTCCCGTGTCAGGTCAGAGGTTTTACCTCTAAATCTCTCGTGTCAGGTCAGAGGTTTTACGTCTAAATCTCCATGTCAGGTCAGAGTTTTTACCTTCATATTTTTCGTGTCAAGTCAGAAGTTTTACCTCTAAATCTCCCGTGTCAGGTCAGAGGTTTTACCCCTAAATATCCCGTGTCAGGTCAGAGGTTTTACCTCTAAATCTCTCGTGTCAGGTCAGAGGTTTTACCTCTAAATTTCTCGTGTCAGGTCAGAGGATTTACCTCTAAATCTCCCGTGTCAGGTCAGAGGTTTTTCCTTTAGATCTTTCGTGTCAGGTCAGAGGTTTTACCTCTAAATTTCCCGTATCAGGTCAGAGGTTTTACCTCTCAATCTCTCGTGTCAGGTCAGAGGTTTTACCTCTATATCTCTCGTGTCAGGTGAGAGGTTTTCCCTCTCAATTTCTCATATTAGGTCAGAGGTTTTACCTTTAGATCTCTCGTGTCAGGTCAGAGGTTTTACCTCTAAATCTCTCGTGTCAGGTCAGAGGTTTTACCTCTATCTCTCGTGTCAGGTCAGAGGTTTTACTTCAATCTACCGTGTCAGGTCAGAGGTTTTACCTCTCAATCTTCCGTGTCAGGTCAGAGGTTTTACCTCTCAATCTTCCGTGTCAGGTCAGAGGTTTTACCTCTCAATTTCTCGTGTCAGGTCAGACGTTTTACCTCTTAATCTTTCGTGTCAGGTCAGAGGTTTTACCTCTAGGTCTCTCGTGTCAGGTCATTGGTTTTACCTCTTAATCTTTCGTGTCAGGTCAGAGGTTTTACCTCTAGGTCTCTCGTGTCAGGTCAGAGGTTTTACCTCTAGATCTCTCGTGTCAGGTCAGAGGTTTTACCTCTCAATTTCCCGTGTCAGGTCAGAGGTTTTACCTTTAGATCTCTCGTGTCAGGTCAGAGGTTTTACCTCTCAATTTCCCATGTCAGGTCAGAGGTTTTATCTCTAAATCTCTCGTGTCAGGTCAGAGGTTTTACCTCTAAATCTCTCGTGTCAGGTCAGAGGTTTTACCTCTTGATCTCTCGTGTCAGGTCAGAGGTTTTACCTCAATTTCCCGTGTCAGGTCAGAGGTTTTACCTCTAAATCTCTCGTGTCAGGTCAGAGTTTTTACCTTCATATTTTTCGTGTCAAGTCAGAGGTTTTACCTCTAAATCTCCCGTGTCAGGTCAGAGGTTTTACCCCTAAATATCCCGTGTCAGGTCAGAGGTTTTACCTCTAAATCTCTCGTGTCAGGTCAGAGGTTTTACCTCTAAATCTCTCTTGTCAGGTCAGAGGTTGTTACCTCTACATCTCTCGTGTCAGGTCAGAGGTTGTTACCTCTATATCTCTTGTGTCAGGTCATTAGTTTTACCTCTAATTCTCTCGTGTCAGGTCATTGGTTTTACCTCTAAATCTCTCGTGTCAGGTGAGAGGTTTTACCTCTCAATTTCTCATATTAGGTCAGAGGTTTTACCTTTAGATCTCTCGTGTCAGGTCAGAGGTTTTACCTCTATCTCTCGTGTCAGGTCATTGGTTTTACCTCTAAATCTCTCGTGTCAGGTCAGAGGTTTTACCTCTATCTCTCGTGTCAGGTCAGAGGTTTTACCTCTCAATTTTCCGTGTCATGTCAGAGGTTTTACCTCTAAATCTCTCGTGTCAGGTCAGAGGTTTTACATCTAGATCTCTCGTGTCAGGTCAGAGGTTTTACTTCAATCTCCCGTGTCAGGTCAGAGGTTTTACCTCTAAATATCCCGTGTCAGGTCAGAGGTTTTACGTCTAAATCTCCCATGTCAGGTCAGAGTTTTTACCTTCATATCTTTCGTGTCAAGTCAGAAGTTTTACCTCTCAATCTCTCGTGTCAGGTCAGAGGTTTTACCTCTAGATCTCTCGTGTCAGGTCAGAGGTTTTCCCTCTCAATATCCCGTGTCAGGTCAGAGGTTTTACCTTTAGATCTCTCGTGTCAGGTCAGAGGTTTTACCTCTAAATCTCTCGTGTCAGGTCAGAGGTTTTACCTCTAGATCTCTCGTGTCAGGTCAGACGTTTTACCTCAATTTCCCGTGTCAGGTCAGAGGTTTTACCTCTATACCTCTCGTGTCAGGTCATTGGTTTTACCTCTAAATCTCTCGTGTCAGGTGAGAGGTTTTACCTCTCAATTTCTCATATTAGGTCAGAGGTTTTACCTTTAGATCTCTCGTTGTCAGGTCAGAGGTTTTACCTCTATCTCTCGTGTCAGGTCATTGGTTTTACCTCTAAATCTCTCGTGTCAGGTCAGAGGTTTTACCTCTATCTCTCGTGTCAGGTCAGAGGTTTTACCTCTAAATCTCTCGTGTCAGGTCAGAGGTTTTACATCTAGATCTCTCGTGTCAGGTCAGAGGTTTTACATCTAGATCTCTCGTGTCAGGTCAGAGGTTTTACTTCAATCTCCCGTGTCAGGTCAGAGGTTTTACCTCTAAATATCCCGTGTCAGGTCAGAGGTTTTACGTCTAAATCTCCCATGTCAGGTCAGAGTTTTTACCTTCATATCTTTCGTGTCAAGTCAGAAGTTTTACCTCTCAATCTCTCGTGTCAGGTCAGAGGTTTTACCTCTAGATCTCTCGTGTCAGGTCAGAGGTTTTCCCTCTCAATATCCCGTGTCAGGTCAGAGGTTTTACCTTTAGATCTCTCGTGTCAGGTCAGAGGTTTTACCTCTAAATCTCTCGTGTCAGGTCAGAGGTTTTACCTCTAGATCTCTCGTGTCAGGTCAGACGTTTTACCTCAATTTCCCGTGTCAGGTCAGAGGTTTTACCTCTATACCTCTCGTGTCAGGTCATTGGTTTTACCTCTAAATCTCTCGTGTCAAGTCAGATGTTTTACCACTAAATCTTTCGTGTCAGGTCAGAGGTTTTACCTCTAGATCTCTCGTGTCTGGTCAGAGATTTTACCTCTCAATCTCCCGTGTCAGGTCAGAGGTTTTACCTCTAAATCTCTCGTGTCAGGTCAGAGGTTTTACCTCTAGATCTCTCGTGTCAGGTCAGACGTTTTACCTCAATTTCCCGTGTCAGGTCAGAGGTTTTACCTCTATACCTCTCGTGTCAGGTCATTGGTTTTACCTCTAAATCTCTCGTGTCTGGTCAGAGATTTTACCTCTCAATCTCCCGTGTCAGGTCAGAGGTTTTACCTCTAAATCTCTCGTGTCAGGTCAGAGGTTTTACCTCTAGATCTCTCATGTCAGCTCAGAGGTTTTACCTTTAGATCTTTCGTGTCAGGTCAGAGGTTTTACCTCTCAATTTCCCGTGTCAGGTCAGAGGTTTTACCTTTAGATCTCTCGTGTCAGGTCAGAGGTTTTACCTCTAAATCTCTCGTGTCAGGTCAGAGGTTTTACCTCTAAATCTCTCGTGTCAGGTCAGAGGTTTTACCTCTCAATTTCCCGTGTCAGGTCAGAGGTTTTACCTTTAGATCTCTCGTGTCAGGTCAGAGGTTTTACCTCTCAATTTCCCATGTCAGGTCAGAGGTTTTATCTCTAAATCTCTCGTGTCAGGTCAGAGGTTTTACCTCTAAATCTCTCGTGTCAGGTCAGAGGTTTTACCTCTTGATCTCTCGTGTCAGGTCAGAGGTTTTACCTCAATTTCCCGTGTCAGGTCAGAGGTTTTACCTCTAAATCTCTCGTGTCAGGTCAGAGTTTTTACCTTCATATCTTTCGTGTCAAGTCAGAGGTTTTACCTCTAAATCTCCCGTGTCAGGTCAGAGGTTTTACCCCTAAATATCCCGTGTCAGGTCAGAGGTTTTACCTCTAAATCTCTCGTGTCAGGTCAGAGGTTTTACCTCTAAATCTCTCTTGTCAGGTCAGAGGTTGTTACCTCTACATCTCTCGTGTCAGGTCAGAGGTTGTTACCTCTATATCTCTTGTGTCAGGTCATTAGTTTTACCTCTAATTCTCTCGTGTCAGGTCATTGGTTTTACCTCTAAATCTCTCGTGTCAGGTGAGAGGTTTTACCTCTCAATTTCTCATATTAGGTCAGAGGTTTTACCTTTAGATCTCTCGTGTCAGGTCAGAGGTTTTACCTCTATCTCTCGTGTCAGGTCATTGGTTTTACCTCTAAATCTCTCGTGTCAGGTCAGAGGTTTTACCTCTATCTCTCGTGTCAGGTCAGAGGTTTTACCTCTCAATTTTCCGTGTCATGTCAGAGGTTTTACCTCTAAATCTCTCGTGTCAGGTCAGAGGTTTTACATCTAGATCTCTCGTGTCAGGTCAGAGGTTTTACTTCAATCTCCCGTGTCAGGTCAGAGGTTTTACCTCTAAATATCCCGTGTCAGGTCAGAGGTTTTACGTCTAAATCTCCCATGTCAGGTCAGAGTTTTTACCTTCATATCTTTCGTGTCAAGTCAGAAGTTTTACCTCTCAATCTCTCGTGTCAGGTCAGAGGTTTTACCTCTAGATCTCTCGTGTCAGGTCAGAGGTTTTCCCTCTCAATATCCCGTGTCAGGTCAGAGGTTTTACCTTTAGATCTCTCGTGTCAGGTCAGAGGTTTTACCTCTAAATCTCTCGTGTCAGGTCAGAGGTTTTACCTCTAGATCTCTCGTGTCAGGTCAGACGTTTTACCTCAATTTCCCGTGTCAGGTCAGAGGTTTTACCTCTATACCTCTCGTGTCAGGTCATTGGTTTTACCTCTAAATCTCTCGTGTCAGGTGAGAGGTTTTACCTCTCAATTTCTCATATTAGGTCAGAGGTTTTACCTTTAGATCTCTCGTTGTCAGGTCAGAGGTTTTACCTCTATCTCTCGTGTCAGGTCATTGGTTTTACCTCTAAATCTCTCGTGTCAGGTCAGAGGTTTTACCTCTATCTCTCGTGTCAGGTCAGAGGTTTTACCTCTAAATCTCTCGTGTCAGGTCAGAGGTTTTACATCTAGATCTCTCGTGTCAGGTCAGAGGTTTTACATCTAGATCTCTCGTGTCAGGTCAGAGGTTTTACTTCAATCTCCCGTGTCAGGTCAGAGGTTTTACCTCTAAATATCCCGTGTCAGGTCAGAGGTTTTACGTCTAAATCTCCCATGTCAGGTCAGAGTTTTTACCTTCATATCTTTCGTGTCAAGTCAGAAGTTTTACCTCTCAATCTCTCGTGTCAGGTCAGAGGTTTTACCTCTAGATCTCTCGTGTCAGGTCAGAGGTTTTCCCTCTCAATATCCCGTGTCAGGTCAGAGGTTTTACCTTTAGATCTCTCGTGTCAGGTCAGAGGTTTTACCTCTAAATCTCTCGTGTCAGGTCAGAGGTTTTACCTCTAGATCTCTCGTGTCAGGTCAGACGTTTTACCTCAATTTCCCGTGTCAGGTCAGAGGTTTTACCTCTATACCTCTCGTGTCAGGTCATTGGTTTTACCTCTAAATCTCTCGTGTCAAGTCAGATGTTTTACCACTAAATCTTTCGTGTCAGGTCAGAGGTTTTACCTCTAGATCTCTCGTGTCTGGTCAGAGATTTTACCTCTCAATCTCCCGTGTCAGGTCAGAGGTTTTACCTCTAAATCTCTCGTGTCAGGTCAGAGGTTTTACCTCTAGATCTCTCGTGTCAGGTCAGACGTTTTACCTCAATTTCCCGTGTCAGGTCAGAGGTTTTACCTCTATACCTCTCGTGTCAGGTCATTGGTTTTACCTCTAAATCTCTCGTGTCTGGTCAGAGATTTTACCTCTCAATCTCCCGTGTCAGGTCAGAGGTTTTACCTCTAAATCTCTCGTGTCAGGTCAGAGGTTTTACCTCTAGATCTCTCATGTCAGCTCAGAGGTTTTACCTTTAGATCTTTCGTGTCAGGTCAGAGGTTTTACCTCTCAATTTCCCGTGTCAGGTCAGAGGTTTTACCTTTAGATCTCTCGTGTCAGGTCAGAGGTTTTACCTCTAAATCTCTCGTGTCAGGTCAGAGGTTTTACCTCTAGATCTTTCGTGTCAGGTCAGACGTTTTACCTCAATTTCCCGTGTCAGGTCAGAGGTTTTACCTCTATACCTCTCGTGTCAGGTCAGAGGTTTTACCTCTATCTCTCGTGTCAGGTCAGAGGTTTTACCTCTAAATCTCTCGTGTCAGGTCAGAGGTTTTACATCTAGATCTCTCGTGTCAGGTCAGAGGTTTTACATCTAGATCTCTCGTGTCAGGTCAGAGGTTTTACTTCAATCTCCCGTGTCAGGTCAGAGGTTTTACCTCTAAATATCCCGTGTCAGGTCAGAGGTTTTACGTCTAAATCTCCCATGTCAGGTCAGAGTTTTTACCTTCATATCTTTCGTGTCAAGTCAGAAGTTTTACCTCTCAATCTCTCGTGTCAGGTCAGAGGTTTTACCTCTAGATCTCTCGTGTCAGGTCAGAGGTTTTCCCTCTCAATATCCCGTGTCAGGTCAGAGGTTTTACCTTTAGATCTCTCGTGTCAGGTCAGAGGTTTTACCTCTAAATCTCTCGTGTCAGGTCAGAGGTTTTACCTCTAGATCTCTCGTGTCAGGTCAGACGTTTTACCTCAATTTCCCGTGTCAGGTCAGAGGTTTTACCTCTATACCTCTCGTGTCAGGTCATTGGTTTTACCTCTAAATCTCTCGTGTCAAGTCAGATGTTTTACCACTAAATCTTTCGTGTCAGGTCAGAGGTTTTACCTCTAGATCTCTCGTGTCTGGTCAGAGATTTTACCTCTCAATCTCCCGTGTCAGGTCAGAGGTTTTACCTCTAAATCTCTCGTGTCAGGTCAGAGGTTTTACCTCTAGATCTCTCGTGTCAGGTCAGACGTTTTACCTCAATTTCCCGTGTCAGGTCAGAGGTTTTACCTCTATACCTCTCGTGTCAGGTCATTGGTTTTACCTCTAAATCTCTCGTGTCTGGTCAGAGATTTTACCTCTCAATCTCCCGTGTCAGGTCAGAGGTTTTACCTCTAAATCTCTCGTGTCAGGTCAGAGGTTTTACCTCTAGATCTCTCATGTCAGCTCAGAGGTTTTACCTTTAGATCTTTCGTGTCAGGTCAGAGGTTTTACCTCTCAATTTCCCGTGTCAGGTCAGAGGTTTTACCTTTAGATCTCTCGTGTCAGGTCAGAGGTTTTACCTCTAAATCTCTCGTGTCAGGTCAGAGGTTTTACCTCTAGATCTTTCGTGTCAGGTCAGACGTTTTACCTCAATTTCCCGTGTCAGGTCAGAGGTTTTACCTCTATACCTCTCGTGTCAGGTCATTGGTTTTACCTCTAAATCTCTCGTGTCAGGTCAGAGGTTTTACCACTAAATCTTTCGTGTCAGGTCAGAGGTTTTACCTCTAGATCTCTCTTGTCAGGTCAGAGATTTTACCTCTCAATCTCCCGTGTCAGGTCAGAGGTTTTACCTCTAAATCTCTCGTGTCAGGTCAAGAGGTTTTACCTCTAGATCTCTCATGTCAGGTCAGAGGTTTTACCTCAATTTCCCGTGTCAGGTTAGAGGTTTTACCTCTAGATCTCTCGTGTCAGGTCAGAGGTTTTACGTCAATCTCCCGTGTCAGGTCAGAGGTTTTACCTCTCAATCTTCCGTGTCAGGTCAGAGGTTTTACCTCTCAATCTTCCGTGTCAGGTCAGAGGTTTTACCTCTCAATCTCTCGTGTCAGGTCAGAGGTTTTACCTCTAGATTTCTCATGTCAGCTCAGAGGTTTTACCTTTAGATCTTTCGTGTCAGGTCAGAGGTTTTACCTCAATATCTCTCGTGTCAGGTCATTGGTTTTACCTCTAGATCTCTCGTGTCAGGTCAGAGGTTTTACCTCTAGATCTCTCGTGTCAGGTCAGAGGTTTTACCTCTCAATTTCCCGTGTCAGGTCAGAGGTTTTACCTCTAAATCTCTCGTGTCAGGTCAGAGGTTTTACTTCTAGATCTCTCGTGTCAGGTCAGAGGTTTACCTCTAAATCTCTCGTGTCAGGTCAGAGGTTTTACTTCTAGATCTCTCGTGTCAGGTCAGAGGTTTACCTCTAAATCTCTCGTGTCAGGTCAGAGGTTTTACCTCTAAATCTCTCGTGTCAGGTCAGAGGTTTTACCTCTAAATTTCTCGTGTCAGATCAGAGGATTTACCTCTAAATCTCCCGTGTCAGGTCAGAGGTTTTTCCTTTAGATCTTTCATGTCAGGTCAGAGGTTTTACCTCTAAATTTCCCGTGTCAGGTCAGAGGTTTTACCTCTAAATCTCTCGTGTCAGGTCATTGGTTTTACCTCTAAATCTCTCGTGTTAGGTCAGAGGTTTTACCTCTATCTCTCGTGTCAGGTCAGAGGTTTTACCTCTCAATTTTCCGTGTCATGTCAGAGGTTTTACCTCTAAATCTCTCGTGTCAGGTCAGAGGTTTTACATCTAGATCTCTCGTGTCAGGTCAGAGGTTTTACTTCAATCTACCGTGTCAGGTCAGAGGTTTTACCTCTCAATCTTCCGTGTCAGGTCAGAGGTTTTACCTCTCAATCTCTCGTGTCAGGTCAGAGGTTTTTCCTCTAGATTTCTCATGTCAGCTCAGAGGTTTTACCTTTAGATCTTTCGTGTCAGGTCAGAGGTTTTACCTCTATATCTCTCGTGTCAGGTCATTGGTTTTACCTCTTAATCTTTCGTGTCAGGTCAGAGGTTTTACCTCTAGGTCTCTCGTGTCAGGTCAGAGGTTTTACCTCTAGATCTCTCGTGTCAGGTCAGAGGTTTAACCTCTCAATTCCCCGTGTCAGGTCAGAGGTTTTACCTTTAGATCTCTCGTGTCAGGTCAGAGGTTTTACCTCTAAATCTCTCGTGTCAGGTCAGAGGTTTTACCTCAATTTCCCGTGTCAGGTCAGAGGTTTTACCTCTAAATCTCTCGTGTCAGGTCAGAGTTTTTACCTTCATATCTTTCGTGTCAAGCCAGAGGTTTTACCTCTAAATCTCCCGTGTCAGGTCAGAGGTTTTACCCCTAAATATCCCGTGTCAGGTCAGAGGTTTTACCTCTAAATCTCTCGTGTCAGGTCAGAGGTTGTTACCTCTACATCTCTCGTGTCAGGTCAGAGGTTGTTACCTCTATATCTCTTGTGTCAGGTCATTAGTTTTACCTCTAATTCTCTCGTGTCAGGTCATTGGTTTTACCTCTAAATCTCTCGTGTCAGGTGAGAGGTTTTACCTCTCAATTTCTCATATTAGGTCAGAGGTTTTACATTTAGATCTCTCGTGTCAGGTCAGAGGTTTTACCTCTATCTCTCGTGTCAGGTCATTGGTTTTACCTCTAAATCTCTCGTGTCAGGTCAGAGGTTTTACCTCTATCTCTCGTGTCAGGTCAGAGGTTTTACCTCTCAATTTCCCGTGTCATGTCAGAGGTTTTACCTCTAAATCTCTCGTGTCAGGTCAGAGGTTTTACATCTAGATCTCTCGTGTCAGGTCAGAGGTTTTACTTCAATCTCCCGTGTCAGGTCAGAGGTTTTACCTCTAAATATCCCGTGTCAGGTCAGAGGTTTTACCTCTAAATCTCTCGTGTCAGGTCAGAGGTTGTTACCTCTAAATCTCTCGTGTCAGGTCAGAGGTTTTACGTCTAAATCTCCCATGTCAGGTCAGAGGTTTTACCTCAATTTCCCGTGTCAGGTCAGAGGTTTTACCTCTAAATCTTACGTGTCAGGTCAGAGGTTTTACGTCTAAATCTCCCATGTCAGGTCAGAGTTTTTACCTTCATATCTTTCGTGTCAAGTCAGAAGTTTTACCTCTAAATCTCCCGTGTCAGGTCAGAGGTTTTACCCCTAAATATCCCGTGTCAGGTCAGAGGTTTTACCTCTAAATCTCTCGTGTCAGGTCAGAGGTTTTACCTCTAAATTTCTCGTGTCAGATCAGAGGATTTACCTCTAAATCTCCCGTGTCAGGTCAGAGGTTTTTCCTTTAGATCTTTCGTGTCAGGTCAGAGGTTTTACCTCTAAATTTCCCGTGTCAGGTCAGAGGTTTTACCTCTAAATCTCTCGTGTCAGGTCAGAGGTTTTACCTCTATATCTCTCGTGTCAGGTCAGAGGTTTTACCTTTAGATCTCTCGTGTCAGGTCAGAGGTTTTACCTCTATCTCTCGTGTCAGGTCATTGGTTTTACCTCTAAATCTCTCGTGTCAGGTCAGAGGTTTTACCTCTATCTCTCGTGTCAGGTCAGAGGTTTTACCTCTCAATTTTCCGTGTCATGTCAGAGGTTTTACCTCTAAATCTCTCGTGTCAGGTCAGAGGTTTTACATCTAGATCTCTCGTGTCAGGTCAGAGGTTTTACTTCAATCTACCGTGTCAGGTCAGAGGTTTTACCTCTCAATCTTCCGTGTCAGGTCAGAGGTTTTACCTCTCAATCTCTCGTGTCAGGTCAGAGGTTTTACCTCTAGATTTCTCATGTCAGCTCAGAGGTTTTACCTTTAGATCTTTCGTGTCAGGTCAGAGGTTTTACCTCTATATCTCTCGTGTCAGGTCATTGGTTTTACCTCTTAATCTTTCGTGTCAGGTCAGAGATTTTACCTCTAGGTCTCTCGTGTCAGGTCAGAGGTTTTACCTCTAGATCTCTCGTGTCAGGTCAGAGGTTTTCCCTCTCAATATCCCGTGTCAGGTCAGAGGTTTTACCTTTAGATCTCTCGTGTCAGGTCAGAGGTTTTACCTCTAAATCTCTCGTGTCAGGTCAGAGGTTTTACCTCTAGATCTCTCGTGTCAGGTCAGACGTTTTACCTCAATTTCCCGTGTCAGGTCAGAGGTTTTACCTCTATACCTCTCGTGTCAGGTCATTGGTTTTACCTCTAAATCTCTCGTGTCAAGTCAGATGTTTTACCACTAAATCTTTCGTGTCAGGTCAGAGGTTTTACCTCTAGATCTCTCGTGTCTGGTCAGAGATTTTACCTCTCAATCTCCCGTGTCAGGTCAGAGGTTTTACCTCTAAATCTCTCGTGTAAGGTCAGAGGTTTTACCTCTAGATCTCTCGTGTCAGGTCAGACGTTTTACCTCAATTTCCCGTGTCAGGTCAGAGGTTTTACCTCTATACCTCTCGTGTCAGGTCATTGGTTTTACCTCTAAATCTCTCGTGTCTGGTCAGAGATTTTACCTCTCAATCTCCCGTGTCAGGTCAGAGGTTTTACCTCTAAATCTCTCGTGTCAGGTCAGAGGTTTTACCTCTAGATCTCTCATGTCAGCTCAGAGGTTTTACCTTTAGATCTTTCGTGTCCGGTCAGAGGTTTTACCTCTCAATTTCCCGTGTCAGGTCAGAGGTTTTACCTTTAGATCTCTCGTGTCAGGTCAGAGGTTTTACCTCTAAATCTCTCGTGTCAGGTCAGAGGTTTTACCTCTAGATCTTTCGTGTCAGGTCAGACGTTTTACCTCAATTTCCCGTGTCAGGTCAGAGGTTTTACCTCTATACCTCTCGTGTCAGGTCATTGGTTTTACCTCTAAATCTCTCGTGTCAGGTCAGAGGTTTTACCACTAAATCTTTCGTGTCAGGTCAGAGGTTTTACCTCTAGATCTCTCGTGTCAGGTCAGAGATTTTACCTCTCAATCTCCCGTGTCAGGTCAGAGGTTTTACCTCTAAATCTCTCGTGTCAGGTCAAGAGGTTTTACCTCTAGATCTCTCATGTCAGGTCAGAGGTTTTACCTCAATTTCCCGTGTCAGGTTAGAGGTTTTACCTCTAGATCTCTCGTGTCAGGTCAGAGGTTTTACGTCAATCTCCCGTGTCAGGTCAGAGGTTTTACCTCTCAATCTTCCGTGTCAGGTCAGAGGTTTTACCTCTCAATCTTCCGTGTCAGGTCAGAGGTTTTACCTCTCAATCTCTCGTGTCAGGTCAGAGGTTTTACCTCTAGATTTCTCATGTCAGCTCAGAGGTTTTACCTTTAGATCTTTCGTGTCAGGTCAGAGGTTTTACCTCAATATCTCTCGTGTCAGGTCATTGGTTTTACCTCTAGATCTCTCGTGTCAGGTCAGAGGTTTTACCTCTAGATCTCTCGTGTCAGGTCAGAGGTTTTACCTCTCAATTTCCCGTGTCAGGTCAGAGGTTTTACCTCTAAATCTCTCGTGTCAGGTCAGAGGTTTTACTTCTAGATCTCTCGTGTCAGGTCAGAGGTTTACCTCTAAATCTCTCGTGTCAGGTCAGAGGTTTTACTTCTAGATCTCTCGTGTCAGGTCAGAGGTTTACCTCTAAATCTCTCGTGTCAGGTCAGAGGTTTTACCTCTAAATCTCTCGTGTCAGGTCAGAGGTTTTACCTCTAAATTTCTCGTGTCAGATCAGAGGATTTACCTCTAAATCTCCCGTGTCAGGTCAGAGGTTTTTCCTTTAGATCTTTCGTGTCAGGTCAGAGGTTTTACCTCTAAATTTCCCGTGTCAGGTCAGAGGTTTTACCTCTAAATCTCTCGTGTCAGGTCATTGGTTTTACCTCTAAATCTCTCGTGTTAGGTCAGAGGTTTTACCTCTATCTCTCGTGTCAGGTCAGAGGTTTTACCTCTCAATTTTCCGTGTCATGTCAGAGGTTTTACCTCTAAATCTCTCGTGTCAGGTCAGAGGTTTTACATCTAGATCTCTCGTGTCAGGTCAGAGGTTTTACTTCAATCTACCGTGTCAGGTCAGAGGTTTTACCTCTCAATCTTCCGTGTCAGGTCAGAGGTTTTACCTCTCAATCTCTCGTGTCAGGTCAGAGGTTTTACCTCTAGATTTCTCATGTCAGCTCAGAGGTTTTACCTTTAGATCTTTCGTGTCAGGTCAGAGGTTTTACCTCTATATCTCTCGTGTCAGGTCATTGGTTTTACCTCTTAATCTTTCGTGTCAGGTCAGAGGTTTTACCTCTAGGTCTCTCGTGTCAGGTCAGAGGTTTTACCTCTAGATCTCTCGTGTCAGGTCAGAGGTTTAACCTCTCAATTCCCCGTGTCAGGTCAGAGGTTTTACCTTTAGATCTCTCGTGTCAGGTCAGAGGTTTTACCTCTAAATCTCTCGTGTCAGGTCAGAGGTTTTACCTCAATTTCCCGTGTCAGGTCAGAGGTTTTACCTCTAAATCTCTCGTGTCAGGTCAGAGTTTTTACCTTCATATCTTTCGTGTCAAGCCAGAGGTTTTACCTCTAAATCTCCCGTGTCAGGTCAGAGGTTTTACCCCTAAATATCCCGTGTCAGGTCAGAGGTTTTACCTCTAAATCTCTCGTGTCAGGTCAGAGGTTGTTACCTCTACATCTCTCGTGTCAGGTCAGAGGTTGTTACCTCTATATCTCTTGTGTCAGGTCATTAGTTTTACCTCTAATTCTCTCGTGTCAGGTCATTGGTTTTACCTCTAAATCTCTCGTGTCAGGTGAGAGGTTTTACCTCTCAATTTCTCATATTAGGTCAGAGGTTTTACATTTAGATCTCTCGTGTCAGGTCAGAGGTTTTACCTCTATCTCTCGTGTCAGGTCATTGGTTTTACCTCTAAATCTCTCGTGTCAGGTCAGAGGTTTTACCTCTATCTCTCGTGTCAGGTCAGAGGTTTTACCTCTCAATTTTCCGTGTCATGTCAGAGGTTTTACCTCTAAATCTCTCGTGTCAGGTCAGAGGTTTTACATCTAGATCTCTCGTGTCAGGTCAGAGGTTTTACTTCAATCTCCCGTGTCAGGTCAGAGGTTTTACCTCTAAATATCCCGTGTCAGGTCAGAGGTTTTACCTCTAAATCTCTCGTGTCAGTTCAGAGGTTGTTACCTCTAAATCTCTCGTGTCAGGTCAGAGGTTTTACCTTTAGATCTTTCGTGTCAGGTCAGAGGTTTTACCTCTAAATTTCCCGTGTCAGGTCAGAGGTTTTACCTCTAAATCTCTCGTGTCAGGTCAGAGGTTTTACCTCTATATCTCTCGTGTCAGGTTAGAGGTTTTACCTTTAGATCTCTCGTGTCAGGTCAGAGGTTTTACCTCTATCTCTCGTGTCAGGTCATTGGTTTTACCTCTAAATCTCTCGTGTCAGGTCAGAGGTTTTACCTCTATCTCTCGTGTCAGGTCAGAGGTTTTACCTCTATACCTCTCGTGTCAGGTCATTGGTTTTACCTCTAAATCTCTCGTGTCAGGTCAGAGGTTTTACCACTAAATCTTTCGTGTCAGGTCAGAGGTTTTACCTCTAGATCTCTCGTGTCAGGTCAGAGATTTTACCTCTCAATCTCCCGTGTCAGGTCAGAGGTTTTACCTCTAAATCTCTCGTGTCAGGTCAAGAGGTTTTACCTCTAGATCTCTCATGTCAGGTCAGAGGTTTTACCTCAATTTCCCGTGTCAGGTTAGAGGTTTTACCTCTAGATCTCTCGTGTCAGGTCAGAGGTTTTACGTCAATCTCCCGTGTCAGGTCAGAGGTTTTACCTCTCAATCTTCCGTGTCAGGTCAGAGGTTTTACCTCTCAATCTTCCGTGTCAGGTCAGAGGTTTTACCTCTCAATCTCTCGTGTCAGGTCAGAGGTTTTACCTCTAGATTTCTCATGTCAGCTCAGAGGTTTTACCTTTAGATCTTTCGTGTCAGGTCAGAGGTTTTACCTCAATATCTCTCGTGTCAGGTCATTGGTTTTACCTCTAGATCTCTCGTGTCAGGTCAGAGGTTTTACCTCTAGATCTCTCGTGTCAGGTCAGAGGTTTTACCTCTCAATTTCCCGTGTCAGGTCAGAGGTTTTACCTCTAAATCTCTCGTGTCAGGTCAGAGGTTTTACTTCTAGATCTCTCGTGTCAGGTCAGAGGTTTACCTCTAAATCTCTCGTGTCAGGTCAGAGGTTTTACTTCTAGATCTCTCGTGTCAGGTCAGAGGTTTACCTCTAAATCTCTCGTGTCAGGTCAGAGGTTTTACCTCTAAATCTCTCGTGTCAGGTCAGAGGTTTTACCTCTAAATTTCTCGTGTCAGATCAGAGGATTTACCTCTAAATCTCCCGTGTCAGGTCAGAGGTTTTTCCTTTAGATCTTTCGTGTCAGGTCAGAGGTTTTACCTCTAAATTTCCCGTGTCAGGTCAGAGGTTTTACCTCTAAATCTCTCGTGTCAGGTCATTGGTTTTACCTCTAAATCTCTCGTGTTAGGTCAGAGGTTTTACCTCTATCTCTCGTGTCAGGTCAGAGGTTTTACCTCTCAATTTTCCGTGTCATGTCAGAGGTTTTACCTCTAAATCTCTCGTGTCAGGTCAGAGGTTTTACATCTAGATCTCTCGTGTCAGGTCAGAGGTTTTACTTCAATCTACCGTGTCAGGTCAGAGGTTTTACCTCTCAATCTTCCGTGTCAGGTCAGAGGTTTTACCTCTCAATCTCTCGTGTCAGGTCAGAGGTTTTACCTCTAGATTTCTCATGTCAGCTCAGAGGTTTTACCTTTAGATCTTTCGTGTCAGGTCAGAGGTTTTACCTCTATATCTCTCGTGTCAGGTCATTGGTTTTACCTCTTAATCTTTCGTGTCAGGTCAGAGGTTTTACCTCTAGGTCTCTCGTGTCAGGTCAGAGGTTTTACCTCTAGATCTCTCGTGTCAGGTCAGAGGTTTAACCTCTCAATTCCCCGTGTCAGGTCAGAGGTTTTACCTTTAGATCTCTCGTGTCAGGTCAGAGGTTTTACCTCTAAATCTCTCGTGTCAGGTCAGAGGTTTTACCTCAATTTCCCGTGTCAGGTCAGAGGTTTTACCTCTAAATCTCTCGTGTCAGGTCAGAGTTTTTACCTTCATATCTTTCGTGTCAAGCCAGAGGTTTTACCTCTAAATCTCCCGTGTCAGGTCAGAGGTTTTACCCCTAAATATCCCGTGTCAGGTCAGAGGTTTTACCTCTAAATCTCTCGTGTCAGGTCAGAGGTTGTTACCTCTACATCTCTCGTGTCAGGTCAGAGGTTGTTACCTCTATATCTCTTGTGTCAGGTCATTAGTTTTACCTCTAATTCTCTCGTGTCAGGTCATTGGTTTTACCTCTAAATCTCTCGTGTCAGGTGAGAGGTTTTACCTCTCAATTTCTCATATTAGGTCAGAGGTTTTACATTTAGATCTCTCGTGTCAGGTCAGAGGTTTTACCTCTATCTCTCGTGTCAGGTCATTGGTTTTACCTCTAAATCTCTCGTGTCAGGTCAGAGGTTTTACCTCTATCTCTCGTGTCAGGTCAGAGGTTTTACCTCTCAATTTTCCGTGTCATGTCAGAGGTTTTACCTCTAAATCTCTCGTGTCAGGTCAGAGGTTTTACATCTAGATCTCTCGTGTCAGGTCAGAGGTTTTACTTCAATCTCCCGTGTCAGGTCAGAGGTTTTACCTCTAAATATCCCGTGTCAGGTCAGAGGTTTTACCTCTAAATCTCTCGTGTCAGTTCAGAGGTTGTTACCTCTAAATCTCTCGTGTCAGGTCAGAGGTTTTACCTTTAGATCTTTCGTGTCAGGTCAGAGGTTTTACCTCTAAATTTCCCGTGTCAGGTCAGAGGTTTTACCTCTAAATCTCTCGTGTCAGGTCAGAGGTTTTACCTCTATATCTCTCGTGTCAGGTTAGAGGTTTTACCTTTAGATCTCTCGTGTCAGGTCAGAGGTTTTACCTCTATCTCTCGTGTCAGGTCATTGGTTTTACCTCTAAATCTCTCGTGTCAGGTCAGAGGTTTTACCTCTATCTCTCGTGTCAGGTCAGAGGTTTTACCTCTCAATTTTCCGTGTCATGTCAGAGGTTTTACCTCTAAATCTCTCGTGTCAGGTCAGAGGTTTTACATCTAGATCTCTCGTGTCAGGTCAGAGGTTTTACTTCAATCTACCGTGTCAGGTCAGAGGTTTTACCTCTCAATCTTCCGTGTCAGGTCAGAGGTTTTACCTCTCAATCTCTCGTGTCAGGTCAGAGGTTTTACCTCTAGATTTCTCATGTCAGCTCAGAGGTTTTACCTTTAGATCTTTCGTGTCAGGTCAGAGGTTTTACCTCTATATCTCTCGTGTCAGGTCATTGGTTTTACCTCTTAATCTTTCGTGTCAGGTCAGAGGTTTTACCTCTAGGTCTCTCGTGTCAGGTCAGAGGTTTTACCTCTAGATCTCTCGTGTCAGGTCAGAGGTTTAACCTCTCAATTTCCCGTGTCAGGTCAGAGGTTTTACCTTTAGATCTCTCGTGTCAGGTCAGAGGTTTTACCTCTCAATTTCCCATGTCAGGTCAGAGGTTTTATCTCTAAATCTCTCGTGTCAGGTCAGAGGTTTTACCTCTAAATCTCTCGTGTCAGGTCAGAGGTTTTACCTCAATTTCCCGTGTCAGGTCAGAGGTTTTACCTCTAAATCTCTCGTGTCAGGTCAGAGTTTTTACCTTCATATCTTTCGTGTCAAGTCAGAGGTTTTACCTCTAAATCTCCCGTGTCAGGTCAGAGGTTTTACCCCTAAATATCCCGTGTCAGGTCAGAGGTTTTACCTCTAAATCTCTCGTGTCAGGTCAGAGGTTGTTACCTCTACATCTCTCGTGTCAGGTCAGAGGTTGTTACCTCTATATCTCTTGTGTCAGGTCATTAGTTTTACCTCTAATTCTCTCGTGTCAGGTCATTGGGTTTACCTCTAAATCTCTCGTGTCAGGTGAGAGGTTTTACCTCTCAATTTCTCATATTAGGTCAGAGGTTTTACCTTTAGATCTCTCGTGTCAGGTCAGAGGTTTTACCTCTATCTCTCGTGTCAGGTCAGAGGTTTTACCTCTATCTCTCGTGTCAGGTCATTGGTTTTACCTCTAAATCTCTCGTGTCAGGTCAGAGGTTTTACCTCTATCTCTCGTGTCAGGTCAGAGGTTTTACCTCTCAATTTTCCGTGTCATGTCAGAGGTTTTACCTCTAAATCTCTCGTGTCAGGTCAGAGGTTTTACATCTAGATCTCTCGTGTCAGGTCAGAGGTTTTACTTCAATCTCCCGTGTCAGGTCAGAGGTTTTACCTCTAAATATCCCGTGTCAGGTCAGAGGTTTTACCTCTAAATATCTCGTGTCAGGTCAGAGGTTGTTACCTCTAAATCTCTCGTGTCAGGTCAGAGGTTTTACCTCTCAATTTTCCGTGTCATGTCAGAGGTTTTACCTCTAAATCTCTCGTGTCAGGTCAGAGGTTTTACATCTAGATCTCTCGTGTCAGGTCAGAGGTTTTACTTCAATCTCCCGTGTCAGGTCAGAGGTTTTACCTCTAAATATCCCGTGTCAGGTCAGAGGTTTTACCTCTAAATATCTCGTGTCAGGTCAGAGGTTGTTACCTCTAAATCTCTCGTGTCAGGTCAGAGGTTTTACGTCTAAATCTCCCATGTCAGGTCAGAGTTTTTACCTTCATATCTTTCGTGTCAAGTCAGAAGTTTTACCTCTAAATCTCCCGTGTCAGGTCAGAGGTTTTACCCCTAAATATCCCGTGTCAGGTCAGAGGTTTTACCCCTAAATCTCTCGTGTCAGGTCAGAGGTTTTACCTCTCAATCTTCCGTGTCAGGTCAGTGGTTTTACCTCTCAATCTCTCGTGTCAGGTCAGAGGTTTTACCTCTAGATTTCTCATGTCAGCTCAGAGGTTTTACCTTTAGATCTTTCGTGTCAGGTCAGAGGTTTTACCTCTATATCTCTCGTGTCAGGTCATTGGTTTTACCTCTTAATCTTTCGTGTCAGGTCAGAGGTTTTACCTCTAGGTCTCTCGTGACAGGTCAGAGGTTTTACCTCTAGATCTCTCGTGACAGGTCAGAGGTTTTACCTCTAGATCTCTCGTGTCAGGTCAGAGGTTTTACCTCTCAATTTCCCGTGTCAGGTCAGAGGTTTTACCTTTAGATCTCTCGTGTCAGGTCAGAGGTTTTACCTCTCAATTTCCCATGTCAGGTCAGAGGTTTTATCTCTAAATCTCTCGTGTCAGGTCAGAGGTTTTACCTCTAAATCTCTCGTGTCAGGTCAGAGGTTTTACCTCTTGATCTCTCGTGTCAGGTCAGAGGTTTTACCTCAATTTCCCGTGTCAGGTCAGAGGTTTTACCTCTAAATCTCTCGTGTCAGGTCAGAGTTTTTACCTTCATATCTTTCGTGTCAAGTCAGAGGTTTTACCTCTAAATCTCCCGTGTCAGGTCAGAGGTTTTACCCCTAAATATCCCGTGTCAGGTCAGAGGTTTTACCTCTAAATCTCTCGTGTCAGGTCAGAGGTTTTACCTCTAAATCTCTCTTGTCAGGTCAGAGGTTGTTACCTCTACATCTCTCGTGTCAGGTCAGAGGTTGTTACCTCTATATCTCTTGTGTCAGGTCATTAGTTTTACCTCTAATTCTCTCGTGTCAGGTCATTGGTTTTACCTCTAAATCTCTCGTGTCAGGTGAGAGGTTTTACCTCTCAATTTCTCATATTAGGTCAGAGGTTTTACCTTTAGATCTCTCGTGTCAGGTCAGAGGTTTTACCTCTATTTCTCGTGTCAGGTCATTGGTTTTACCTCTAAATCTCTCGTGTCAGGTCAGAGGTTTTACCTCTATCTCTCGTGTCAGGTCAGAGGTTTTACCTCTCAATTTTCCGTGTCATGTCAGAGGTTTTACCTCTAAATCTCTCGTGTCAGGTCAGAGGTTTTACATCTAGATCTCTCGTGTCAGGTCAGAGGTTTTACTTCAATCTCCCGTGTCAGGTCAGAGGTTTTACCTCTAAATATCCCGTGTCAGGTCAGAGGTTTTACCTCTCAATCTTCCGTGTCAGGTCAGAGGTTTTACCTCTCAATCTTCCGTGTCAGGTCCGAGGTTTTACCTCTCAATCTCTCGTGTCAGGTCAGAGGTTTTACCTCTAGATCTCTCGTGTCAGGTCAGAGGTTTTACCTCTCAATATCCCGTGTCAGGTCAGAGGTTTTACCTTTAGATCTCTCGTGTCAGGTCAGAGGTTTTACCTCTAAATCTCTCGTGTCAGGTCAGAGGTTTTACCTCTAGATCTCTCGTGTCAGGTCAGAGGTTTTCCCTCTCAATATCCCGTGTCAGGTCAGAGGTTTTACCTTTAGATCTCTCGTGTCAGGTCAGAGGTTTTACTTCAATCTCCCGTGTCAGGTCAGAGGTTTTACCTCTAAATATCCCGTGTCAGGTCTGAGGTTGTTACCTCTAAATCTCTCGTGTCAGGTCAGAGGTTTTACGTCTAAATCTCCCATGTCAGGTCAGAGTTTTTACCTTCATATCTTTCGTGTCAAGTCAGAAGTTTTACCTCTAAATCTCCCGTGTCAAGTCAGAGGTTTTACTCCTAAATATCCCGTGTCAGGTCAGAGGTTTTACCTCTAAATCTCTCGTGTCAGGTCAGAGGTTTTACCTCTAAATCTCTCGTGTCAGGTCAGAGGTTTTACCTCTCAATTTCCCGTGTCAGGTCAGAGGTTTTACCTTTAGATCTCTCGTGTCAGGTCAGAGGTTTTACCTCTCAATTTCCCATGTCAGGTCAGAGGTTTTATCTCTAAATCTCTCGTGTCAGGTCAGAGGTTTTACCTCTAAATCTCTCGTGTCAGGTCAGAGGTTTTACCTCTTGATCTCTCGTGTCAGGTCAGAGGTTTTACCTCAATTTCCCGTGTCAGGTCAGAGGTTTTACCTCTAAATCTCTCGTGTCAGGTCAGAGTTTTTACCTTCATATCTTTCGTGTCAAGTCAAAGGTTTTACCTCTAAATCTCCCGTGTCAGGTCAGAGGTTTTACCCCTAAATATCCCGTGTCAGGTCAGAGGTTTTACCTCTAAATCTCTCGTGTCAGGTCAGAGGTTTTACCTCTAAATCTCTCTTGTCAGGTCAGAGGTTGTTACCTCTACATCTCTCGTGTCAGGTCAGAGGTTGTTACCTCTATATCTCTTGTGTCAGGTCATTAGTTTTACCTCTAATTCTCTCGTGTCAGGTCATTGGTTTTACCTCTAAATCTCTCGTGTCAGGTGAGAGGTTTTACCTCTCAATTTCTCATATTAGGTCAGAGGTTTTACCTTTAGATCTCTCGTGTCAGGTCAGAGGTTTTACCTCTATCTCTCGTGTCAGGTCATTGGTTTTACCTCTAAATCTCTCGTGTCAGGTCAGAGGTTTTACCTCTATCTCTCGTGTCAGGTCAGAGGTTTTACCTCTCAATTTTCCGTGTCATGTCAGAGGTTTTACCTCTAAATCTCTCGTGTCAGGTCAGAGGTTTTACATCTAGATCTCTCGTGTCAGGTCAGAGGTTTTACTTCAATCTCCCGTGTCAGGTCAGAGGTTTTACCTCTAAATATCCCGTGTCAGGTCAGAGGTTTTACCTCTCAATCTTCCGTGTCAGGTCAGAGGTTTTACCTCTCAATCTTCCGTGTCAGGTCCGAGGTTTTGCCTCTCAATCTCTCGTGTCAGGTCAGAGGTTTTACCTCTAGATCTCTAGTGTCAGGTCAGAGGTTTTACCTCTCAATATCCCGTGTCAGGTCAGAGGTTTTACCTTTAGATCTCTCGTGTCAGGTCAGAGGTTTTACCTCTAAATCTCTCGTGTCAGGTCAGAGGTTTTACCTCTAGATCTCTCGTGTCAGGTCAGAGGTTTTCCCTCTCAATATCCCGTGTCAGGTCAGAGGTTTTACCTTTAGATCTCTCGTGTCAGGTCAGAGGTTTTACTTCAATCTCCCGTGTCAGGTCAGAGGTTTTACCTCTAAATATCCCGTGTCAGGTCAGAGGTTTTACCTCTAAATCTCTCGTGTCAGGTCAGAGGTTGTTACCTCTAAATCTCTCGTGTCAGGTCAGAGGTTTTACGTCTAAATCTCCCATGTCAGGTCAGAGTTTTTACCTTCATATCTTTCGTGTCAAGTCAGAAGTTTTACCTCTAAATCTCCCGTGTCAGGTCAGAGGTTTTACCCCTAAATATCCCGTGTCAGGTCAGAGGTTTTACCTCTAAATCTCTCGTGTCAGGTCAGAGGTTTTACCTCTAAATCTCTCGTGTCAGGTCAGAGGTTTTACATCTAGATCTCTCGTGTCAGGTCAGAGGTTTTACTTCAATCTCCCGTGTCAGGTCAGAGGTTTTACCTCTCAATCTTCCGTGTCAGGTCCGAGGTTTTACCTCTCAATCTCTCGTGTCAGGTCAGAGGTTTTACCTCTAGATCTCTCGTGTCAGGTCAGAGGTTTTACCTCTCAATGTCCCGTGTCAGGTCAGAGGTTTTACCTTTAGATCTCTCGTGTCAGGTCAGAGGTTTTACCTCTAAATCTCTCGTGTCAGGTCAGAGGTTTTACCTCTAGATCTCTCGTGTCAGGTCAGAGGTTTTCCCTCTCAATATCCCGTGTCAGGTCAGAGGTTTTACCTTTAGATCTCTCGTGTCAGGTCAGAGGTTTTACTTCAATCTCCCGTGTCAGGTCAGAGGTTTTACCTCTAAATATCCCGTGTCAGGTCAGAGGTTTTACCTCTAAATCTCTCGTGTCAGGTCAGAGGTTGTTACCTCTAAATCTCTCGTGTCAGGTCAGAGGTTTTACGTCTAAATCTCCCATGTCAGGTCAGAGTTTTTACCTTCATATCTTTCGTGTCAAGTCAGAAGTTTTACCTCTAAATCTCCCGTGTCAGGTCAGAGGTTTTACCCCTAAATATCCCGTGTCAGGTCAGAGGTTTTACCTCTAAATTTCTCGTGTCACTTCAGAGGATTTACCTCTAAATCTCCCGTGTCAGGTCAGAGGTTTTTCCTTTAGATCTTTCGTGTCAGGTCAGAGGTTTTACCTCTAAATTTCCCGTGTCAGGTCAGAGGTTTTACCTCTAAATCTCTCGTGTCAGGTCAGAGGTTTTACCTCTATATCTCTCGTGTCAGGTGAGAGGTTTTCCCTCTCAATTTCTCATATTAGGTCAGAGGTTTTACCTTTAGATCTCTCGTGTCAGGTCAGAGGTTTTACCTCTATCTCTCGTGTCAGGTCATTGGTTTTACCTCTAAATCTCTCGTGTCAGGTCAGAGGTTTTACCTCTATCTCTCGTGTCAGGTCAGAGGTTTTACTTCAATCTACCGTGTCAGGTCAGAGGTTTTACCTCTCAATCTTCCGTGTCAGGTCAGAGGTTTTACCTCTCAATCTTCCGTGTCAGGTCAGAGGTTTTACCTCTCAATCTCTCGTGTCAGGTCAGAGGTTTTACCTCTAGATTTCTCATGTCAGCTCAGAGGTTTTACCTTTAGATCTTTCGTGTCAGGTCAGAGGTTTTACCTCTATATCTCTCGTGTCAGGTCATTGGTTTTACCTCTTAATCTTTCGTGTCAGGTCAGAGGTTTTACCTCTATACCTCTCGTGTCAGGTCATTGGTTTTACCTCTAAATCTCTCGTGTCAAGTCAGAGGTTTTACCACTAAATCTTTCGTGTCAGGTCAGAGGTTTTACCTCTAAATCTCTCTTGTCAGGTCAGAGGTTGTTACCTCTACATCTCTCGTGTCAGGTCAGAGGTTGTTACCTCTATATCTCTTGTGTCAGGTCATTAGTTTTACCTCTAATTCTCTCGTGTCAGGTCATTGGTTTTACCTCTAAATCTCTCGTGTCAGGTGAGAGGTTTTACCTCTCAATTTCTCATATTAGGTCAGAGGTTTTACCTTTAGATCTCTCGTATCAAGTCAGAGGTTTTACCTCTATCTCTCGTGTCAGGTCATTGGTTTTACCTCTAAATCTCTCGTGTCAGGTCAGAGGTTTTACCTCTATCTCTCGTGTCAGGTCAGAGGTTTTACCTCTCAATTTTCCGTGTCATGTCAGAGGTTTTACCTCTAAATCTCTCGTGTCAGGTCAGAGGTTTTACATCTAGATCTCTCGTGTCAGGTCAGAGGTTTTACTTCAATCTCCCGTGTCAGGTCAGAGGTTTTACCTCTCAATTTTCCGTGTCAGGTCAGAGGTTTTACCTCTCAATCTTCCGTGTCAGGTCCGAGGTTTTACCTCTCAATCTCTCGTGTCAGGTCAGAGGTTTTACCTCTAGATCTCTCGTGTCAGGTCAGAGGTTTTACCTCTCAATATCCCGTGTCAGGTCAGAGGTTTTACCTTTAGATCTCTCGTGTCAGGTCAGAGGTTTTACCTCTAAATCTCTCGTGTCAGGTCAGAGGTTTTACCTCTAGATCTCTCGTGTCAGGTCAGACGTTTTACCTCAATTTCCCGTGTCAGGTCAGAGGTTTTACCTCTATACCTCTCGTGTCAGGTCATTGGTTTTACCTCTAAATCTCTCGTGTCAAGTCAGAGGTTTTACCACTAAATCTTTCGTGTCAGGTCAGAGGTTTTACCTCTAGATCTCTCGTGTCTGGTCAGAGATTTTACCTCTCAATCTCCCGTGTCAGGTCAGAGGTTTTACCTCTAAATCTCTCGTGTCAGGTCAGAGGTTTTACCTCTAGATCTCTCGTGTCGGGTCAGACGTTTTACCTCAATTTCCCGTGTCAGGTCAGAGGTTTTACCTCTATACCTCTCGTGTCAGGTCATTGGTTTTACCTCTAAATCTCTCGTGTCTGGTCAGAGATTTTACCTCTCAATCTCCCGTGTCAGGTCAGAGGTTTTACCTCTAAATCTCTCGTGTCAGGTCAGAGGTTTTACCTCTAGATCTCTCATGTCAGCTCAGAGGTTTTACCTTTAGATCTTTCGTGTCAGGTCAGAGGTTTTACCTCTCAATTTCCCGTGTCAGGTCAGAGGTTTTACCTTTAGATCTCTCGTGTCAGGTCAGAGGTTTTACCTCTAAATCTCTCGTGTCAGGTCAGAGGTTTTACCTCTAGATCTCTCGTGTCAGGTCAGACGTTTTACCTCAATTTCCCGTGTCAGGTCAGAGGTTTTACCTCTATACCTCTCGTGTCAAGTCATTGGTTTTACCTCTAAATCTCTCGTGTCAGGTCAGAGGTTTTACCACTAAATCTTTCGTGTCAGGTCAGAGGTTTTACCTCTAGATCTCTCGTGTCAGGTCAGAGATTTTACCTCTCAATCTCCCGTGTCAGGTCAGAGGTTTTACCTCTAAATCTCTCGTGTCAGGTCAGAGGTTTTACCTCTAGATCTCTCATGTCAGGTCAGAGGTTTTACCTCAATTTCCCGTGTCAGGTCAGAGGTTTTACCTCTAGATCTCTCGTGTCAGGTCAGAGGTTTTACGTCAATCTCCCGTGTCAGGTCAAAGGTTTTACCTCTCAATCTTCCGTGTCAGGTCAGAGGTTTTACCTCTCAATCTTCCGTGTCAGGTCAGAGGTTTTACCTCTCAATCTCTCGTGTCAGGTCAGAGGTTTTACCTCTAGTTTTCTCATGTCAGCTCAGAGGTTTTACCTTTAGATCTTTCGTGTCAGGTCAGAGGTTTTACCTCAATATCTCTCGTGTCAGGTCATTGGTTTTACCTCTAGATCTCTCGTGTCAGGTCAGAGGTTTTACCTCTAGATCTCTCGTGTCAGGTCAGAGGTTTTACCTCTCAATTTCCCGTGTCAGGTCAGAGGTTTTACCTTTAGATCTCTCGTGTCAGGTCAGAGGTTTTACCTCTCAATTTCCCATGTCAGGTCAGAGGTTTTACCTCTAAATCTCTCGTGTCAGGTCTGAGGTTTTACTTCTAGATCTCTCGTGTCAGGTCAGAGGTTTACCTCTAAATCTCTCGTGTCAGGTCAGAGGTTTTACTTCTAGATCTCTCGTGTCAGGTCAGAGGTTTACCTCTAAATCTCTCGTGTCAGGTCAGAGGTTTTACCTCTAAATCTCTCGTGTCAGGACATTGGTTTTACCTCTAAATCTCTCGTGTCAGGTCAGAGGTTTTACCTCTATCTCTCGTGTCAGGTCAGAGGTTTTACCTCTCAATTTTCCGTGTCATGTCAGAGGTTTTACCTCTAAATCTCTCGTGTCAGGTCAGAGGTTTTACTTCAATCTCTCGTGTCAGGTCAGAGGTTTTACCTCTAGATTTCTCATGTCAGCTCAGAGGTTTTACCTTTAGATCTTTCGTGTCATGTCAGAGGTTTTACCTCTATTTCTCTCGTGTCAGGTCATTGGTTTTACCTCTTAATCTCTCGTGTCAGGTCAGAGGTTTTACCTCTCGATCTCTCGTGTCAGGTCAGAGGTTTTAACTCTCAATTTCCCGTGTCAGGTCAGAGGTTTTACCTTTAGATCTCTCGTGTCAGGTCAGAGGTTTTACCTCTCAATTTCCCATGTCAGGTCAGAGGTTTTATCTCTAAATCTCTCGTGTCAGGTCATAGGTTTTACCTCTAAATCTCTCGTGTCAGGTCAGAGGTTTTACCTCTAGATCTCTCGTGTCAGGTCAGAGGTTTTACCTCAATTTCCCGTGTCAGGTCAGAGGTTTTACCTCTAAATCTCTCGTGTCAGGTCAGAGGTTTTACCTCTAAATCTCCCATGTCAGGTCAGAGTTTTTACCTTCATATCTTTCGTGTCAAGTCAGAGGTTTTACCTCTAAATCTCCCATGTCAGGTCAGAGGATTTACCCCTAAATCTCTTGTGTCAGGTCAGAGGTTTTACCTATAAATCTCTCTTGTTAGGTCAGAGGTTGTTACCTCTAAATCTCTCGTGTCAGGTCAGAGGTTTTACCTCTAAATCTCTCGTGTCAGGTCAGAGGTTTTACCTCTAAATCTCTCTTGTCAGGTCAGAGGTTTTACCTCTATATCTCTCGTGTCAGGTCCTTGGTTTTACCTCTAAATCTCTCGTGTCAGGTCAGAGGTTTTACCTCTAGATCTCTCTCGTGTCAGGTCAGAGATTTTACCTCTCAATCTCCCGTGTCAGGTCAGAGGTTTTACCTCTAAATCTCTCGTGTCAGGTCAGAGGTTTTACCTCTAAATCGCTCGTGTCAGGTGAGAGGTTTAACCTCTAAATATCCCATGTCAGGTCAGAAGATTTACTTCTAAATCTCTCGTGTCAGGTCAGAAGTTTTACCTCTAGATTTCTCATGTCAGCTCAGAGGTTTTACCTTTAGATCTTTCGTGTCAGTTCAGAGGTTTTACCTCAATCTCGCGTGTCAGGTCAGAGGTTTAACCCATAAATCTCTCGTGCCAGGTCAGAGGTTTTACCTCTAATGCTCTCGTGTCAGGTCAGAGGTTTTACCTCTAAATCTCTCATGTCAGGTCAAAGGTTTTACCTCTCAATCTTTCGTGTCAGGTCAGAAGTTTTACCTCTAGATTTCTCATGTCAGCTCAGAGGTTTTACCTTTAGATCTTTCGTGTCAGGTCAGAGGTTTTACCCCTAGATTTCTCATGTCAGCTCAGAGGTTTTTCCTTTAGATCTTTTGTGTCAGGTCATAGGTTTTACCTCTCAATCTCGCGTGTCAGGTCAGAGTTTTTACCTTCATATCTTTCGTGTCAAGTCAGAGGTTTTACCTCTAAATCTCCCGTGTCAGGTCAGAGGATTTACCCCTAAATTTCTTGTGTCAGGTCAGAGGTTTTACCTCTAAATCTCTCTTGTTAGGTCAGAGGTTGTTACCTCTTAATCTCTCGTGTCAGGTCAGAGGTTTTACCTCTCGATCTCTCGTGTCAGGTCAGAGGTTTTAACTCTCAATTTCCCGTGTCAGGTCAGAGGTTTTACCTTTAGATCTCTCGTGTCAGGTCAGAGGTTTTACCTCTCAATTTCCCATGTCAGGTCAGAGGTTTTATCTCTAAATCTCTCGTGTCAGGTCATAGGTTTTACCTCTAAATCTCTCGTGTCAGGTCAGAGGTTTTACCTCTAGATCTCTCGTGTCAGGTCAGAGGTTTTACCTCAATTTCCCGTGTCAGGTCAGAGGTTTTACCGCTAAATCTCTCGTGTCAGGTCAGAGGTTTTACCTCTAAATCTCCCATGTCAGGTCAGAGTTTTTACCTTCATATCTTTCGTGTCAAGTCAGAGGTTTTACCTCTAAATCTCCCGTGTCAGGTCAGAGGATTTACCCCTAAATTTCTTGTGTCAGGTCAGAGGTTTTACCTCTAAATCTCTCTTGTTAGGTCAGAGGTTGTTACCTCTAAATCTCTCGTGTCAGGTCAGAGGTTTTACCTCTAAATCTCTCGTGTCAGGTCAGAGGTTTTACCTCTAAATCTCTCTTGTCAGGTCAGAGGTTTTACCTCTATATCTCTCGTGTCAGGTCATTGGTTTTACCTCTAAATCTCTCGTGTCAGGTCAGAGGTTTTACCTCTAGATCTCTCTCGTGTCAGGTCAGAGATTTTACCTCTCAATCTCCCGTGTCAGGTCAGAGGTTTTACCTCTAAATCTCTCGTGTCAGGTCAGAGGTTTTACCTTTAGATCTTTCGTGTCAGGTCAGAGGTTTTACCCCTAGATTTCTCATGTCAGCTCAGAGGTTTTACCTTTAGATCTTTTGTGTCAGGTCATAGGTTTTACCTCTCAATCTCGCGTGTCAGGTCAGAGGTTTTACCTCTAAATCTCTCGTGTCAGGTCAGAGGTTTTACCGCTACATCTCCCGTGTCAGGTCAGAGGTTTTACCTCTAGATCTCTCGTGTCAGGTCAGAGATTTTACCTCTCAATCTCCCGTGTCAGGTCAGAGGTTTTACCTCTCAATCTCTCGTGTCAGGTCAGAGGTTTTACCTCTAAATCGCTCGTGTCAGGTCAGATGTTTTACCTCTCAATTTCCCATGTCAGGTCAGAGGTTTAACCTCTAAATCTCTCGTGTCAGGTCAGAGGTTTTACCTCTAAATCTCCCGTGTCAGGACAGAGGTTTTACCTCTAAATATCCCGTGTCAGGTCAGAGGTTTTACCTCTCAATCCTCCGTGTCAGGTCAGAGGTTTTACCTCTCAATCTCTCGTGTCAGGGCAGAGGATTTACCTCTAGATCTCTCGTGTCAGGTCAGAGGTTTTACCTCTCAATTTCGCGTGTCAGGTCAGAGGTTTTACCTCTAAATCTCTCGTGTCAGGTCAGAGGTTTTACCTCTCAATCTCTCGTGTCAGGTCAGAGGTTTTACCTCTCAATCTCCCTTGTCAGGTCAGAGGTTTTACCTCTCAATCTCTCGTGTCAGGTCAGAGGTTTTACCTCTCAATCTCTCGTGTCAGGTCAGAGGTTTTACCTCTAAATCGCTCGTGTCAGGTCAGATGTTTTACCTCTCAATTTCCCATGTCAGGTCAGAGGTTTAACCTCTAAATCTCTCGTGTCAGGTCAGAGGTTTTACCTCTAAATCTCCCGTGTCATGTCAGAGGTTTTACCTCTAAATATCCCGTGCCAGGTCAGAGGTTTTACCTCTAAATATCCCGTGTCAGGTCAGAGGTTTTACCTCTCAATCCTCCGTGTCAGGTCAGAGGTTTTACCTCTCAATCTCTCGTGTCAGGGCAGAGGATTTACCTCTAGATCTCTCGTGTCAGGTCAGAGGTTTTACCTCTCAATCTCGCGTGTCAGGTCAGAGGTTTTACCTCTAAATCTCTCGTGTCAGGTCAGAGGTTTTACCTCTAAATCTCCCGTGTCAGGTCAGAGGTTTTACCTCTAGATCTCTCGTGTCAGGTCAGAGATTTTACCTCTCAATCTCCCGTGTCAGGTCAGAGGTTTTACCTCAATCTCTCGTGTCAGGTCAGAGGTTTTACCTCTATCTCTCGTGTCAGGTCAGAGGTTTTACCTCTAAATATCCCATGTCAGGTCAGAGGATTTACTTCTAAATCTCTCGTGTCAGGTCAGATGTTTTAACTCTCAATTTCCCATGTCAGGTCAGAGGTTTAACCTCTAAATCTCTCGTGTCAGGTCAGAGGTTTTACCTCTAAATTTTTAGTGGTAGTGTTAGGTCAGAGGTTTTACCTTTTAGATCTTTCGTGTCAGGTCAGAGGTTTTACCTCTAAATCTCCCGTGTCAGGTCAGAGGTTTTACCTCTATCTCTCGTGTCAGGTCAGAGGTTTTACCTCTCAATTTTCCGTGTCATGTCAGAGGTTTTACCTCTAAATCTCTCGTGTCAGGTCAGAGGTTTTACTTCAATCTCTCGTGTCAGGTCAGAGGTTTTACCTCTAGATTTCTCAAGTCAGCTCAGAGGTTTTACCTTTAGATCTTTCGTGTCAGGTCAGAGGTTTTACCTCTATTTCTCTCGTGTCAGGTCATTGGTTTTACCTCTTAATCTCTCGTGTCAGGTCAGAGGTTTTACCTCTCGATCTCTCGTGTCAGGTCAGAGGTTTTAACTCTCAATTTCCCGTGTCAGGTCAGAGGTTTTACCTTTAGATCTCTCGTGTCAGGTCAGAAGTTTTACCTCTCAATTTCCCAAGTCAGGTCAGAGGTTTTATCTCTAAATCTCTCGTGTCAGGTCAGAGGTTTTACCTCTAAATCTCTCGTGTCAGGTCAGAGGTTTTACCTCTAGATCTCTCGTGTCAGGTCAGAGGTTTTACCTCAATTTCCCGTGTCAGGTCAGAGGTTTTACCTCTAAATCTCTCGTTTAAGGTCAGAGGTTTTACCTCTAAATCTCCCATGTCAGGTCAGAGTTTTTACCTTCATATCTTTCGTGTCAAGTCAGAGGTTTTACCTCTAAATCTCCCGTGTCAGGTCAGAGGATTTACCCCTAAATCTCTTGTGTCAGGTCAGAGGTTTTACCTCTAAATCTCTCTTGTTAGGTCAGAGGTTGTTACCTCTAAATCTCTCGTGTCAGGTCAGAGGTTTTACCTCTAGATCTCTCGTGTCAGGTCAGAGATTTTACCTCTCAATCTCCCGTGTCAGGTCAGAGGTTTTACCTCAATCTCTCGTGTCAGGTCATTGGTTTTACCTCTAAATCTCTCGTGTCAGGTCAGAGGTTTTACCTCTAGATCTCTCTCGTGTCAGGTCAGAGATTTTACCTCTCAATCTCCCGTGTCAGGTCAGAGGTTTTACCTCTAAATCTCTCGTGTCAGGTCAGAGGTTTTACCTTTAGATCTTTCGTGTCAGGTCAGAGGTTTTACCCCTAGATTTCTCATGTCAGCTCAGAGGTTTTACCTTTAGATCTTTTGTGTCAGGTCATAGGTTTTACCTCTCAATCTCGCGTGTCAGGTCAGAGGTTTTACCTCTAAATCTCTCGTGTCAGGTCAGAGGTTTTACCGCTACATCTCCCGTGTCAGGTCAGAGGTTTTACCTCTAGATCTCTCGTGTCAGGTCAGAGATTTTACCTCTCAATCTCCCGTGTCAGGTCAGAGGTTTTACCTCTCAATCTCTCGTGTCAGGTCAGAGGTTTTACCTCTAAATCGCTCGTGTCAGGTCAGATGTTTTACCTCTCAATTTCCCATGTCAGGTCAGAGGTTTAACCTCTAAATCTCTCGTGTCAGGTCAGAGGTTTTACCTCTAAATCTCCCGTGTCAGGACAGAGGTTTTACCTCTAAATATCCCGTGTCAGGTCAGAGGTTTTACCTCTCAATCCTCCGTGTCAGGTCAGAGGTTTTACCTCTCAATCTCTCGTGTCAGGGCAGAGGATTTACCTCTAGATCTCTCGTGTCAGGTCAGAGGTTTTACCTCTCAATTTCGCGTGTCAGGTCAGAGGTTTTACCTCTAAATCTCTCGTGTCAGGTCAGAGGTTTTACCTCTCAATCTCTCGTGTCAGGTCAGAGGTTTTACCTCTCAATCTCCCTTGTCAGGTCAGAGGTTTTACCTCTCAATCTCTCGTGTCAGGTCAGAGGTTTTACCTCTCAATCTCTCGTGTCAGGTCAGAGGTTTTACCTCTAAATCGCTCGTGTCAGGTCAGATGTTTTACCTCTCAATTTCCCATGTCAGGTCAGAGGTTTAACCTCTAAATCTCTCGTGTCAGGTCAGAGGTTTTACCTCTAAATCTCCCGTGTCATGTCAGAGGTTTTACCTCTAAATATCCCGTGCCAGGTCAGAGGTTTTACCTCTAAATATCCCGTGTCAGGTCAGAGGTTTTACCTCTCAATCCTCCGTGTCAGGTCAGAGGTTTTACCTCTCAATCTCTCGTGTCAGGGCAGAGGATTTACCTCTAGATCTCTCGTGTCAGGTCAGAGGTTTTACCTCTCAATCTCGCGTGTCAGGTCAGAGGTTTTACCTCTAAATCTCTCGTGTCAGGTCAGAGGTTTTACCTCTAAATCTCCCGTGTCAGGTCAGAGGTTTTACCTCTAGATCTCTCGTGTCAGGTCAGAGATTTTACCTCTCAATCTCCCGTGTCAGGTCAGAGGTTTTACCTCAATCTCTCGTGTCAGGTCAGAGGTTTTACCTCTATCTCTCGTGTCAGGTCAGAGGTTTTACCTCTAAATATCCCATGTCAGGTCAGAGGATTTACTTCTAAATCTCTCGTGTCAGGTCAGATGTTTTAACTCTCAATTTCCCATGTCAGGTCAGAGGTTTAACGTCTAAATCTCTCGTGTCAGGTCAGAGGTTTTACCTCTAAATTTTTAGTGGTAGTGTTAGGTCAGAGGTTTTACCTTTTAGATCTTTCGTGTCAGGTCAGAGGTTTTACCTCTAAATCTCCCGTGTCAGGTCAGAGGTTTTACCTCTATCTCTCGTGTCAGGTCAGAGGTTTTACCTCTCAATCTCTCGTGTCAGGGCAGAGGATTTACCTCTAGATCTCTCGTGTCAGGTCAGAGGTTTTACCTCTCAATTTCGCGTGTCAGGTCAGAGGTTTTACCTCTAAATCTCTCGTGTCAGGTCAGAGGTTTTACCTCTCAATCTCTCGTGTCAGGTCAGAGGTTTTACCTCTCAATCTCCCTTGTCAGGTCAGAGGTTTTACCTCTCAATCTCTCGTGTCAGGTCAGAGGTTTTACCTCTCAATCTCTCGTGTCAGGTCAGAGGTTTTACCTCTAAATCGCTCGTGTCAGGTCAGATGTTTTACCTCTCAATTTCCCATGTCAGGTCAGAGGTTTAACCTCTAAATCTCTCGTGTCAGGTCAGAGGTTTTACCTCTAAATCTCCCGTGTCATGTCAGAGGTTTTACCTCTAAATATCCCGTGCCAGGTCAGAGGTTTTACCTCTAAATATCCCGTGTCAGGTCAGAGGTTTTACCTCTCAATCCTCCGTGTCAGGTCAGAGGTTTTACCTCTCAATCTCTCGTGTCAGGGCAGAGGATTTACCTCTAGATCTCTCGTGTCAGGTCAGAGGTTTTACCTCTCAATCTCGCGTGTCAGGTCAGAGGTTTTACCTCTAAATCTCTCGTGTCAGGTCAGAGGTTTTACCTCTAAATCTCCCGTGTCAGGTCAGAGGTTTTACCTCTAGATCTCTCGTGTCAGGTCAGAGATTTTACCTCTCAATCTCCCGTGTCAGGTCAGAGGTTTTACCTCAATCTCTCGTGTCAGGTCAGAGGTTTTACCTCTATCTCTCGTGTCAGGTCAGAGGTTTTACCTCTAAATATCCCATGTCAGGTCAGAGGATTTACTTCTAAATCTCTCGTGTCAGGTCAGATGTTTTAACTCTCAATTTCCCATGTCAGGTCAGAGGTTTAACGTCTAAATCTCTCGTGTCAGGTCAGAGGTTTTACCTCTAAATTTTTAGTGGTAGTGTTAGGTCAGAGGTTTTACCTTTTAGATCTTTCGTGTCAGGTCAGAGGTTTTACCTCTAAATCTCCCGTGTCAGGTCAGAGGTTTTACCTCTATCTCTCGTGTCAGGTCAGAGGTTTTACCTCTCAATTTTCCGTGTCATGTCAGAGGTTTTACCTCTAAATCTCTCGTGTCAGGTCAGAGGTTTTACTTCAATCTCTCGTGTCAGGTCAGAGGTTTTACCTCTAGATTTCTCAAGTCAGCTCAGAGGTTTTACCTTTAGATCTTTCGTGTCAGGTCAGAGGTTTTACCTCTATTTCTCTCGTGTCAGGTCATTGGTTTTACCTCTTAATCTCTCGTGTCAGGTCAGAGGTTTTACCTCTCGATCTCTCGTGTCAGGTCAGAGGTTTTAACTCTCAATTTCCCGTGTCAGGTCAGAGGTTTTACCTTTAGATCTCTCGTGTCAGGTCAGAAGTTTTACCTCTCAATTTCCCAAGTCAGGTCAGAGGTTTTATCTCTAAATCTCTCGTGTCAGGTCAGAGGTTTTACCTCTAAATCTCTCGTGTCAGGTCAGAGGTTTTACCTCTAGATCTCTCGTGTCAGGTCAGAGGTTTTACCTCAATTTCCCGTGTCAGGTCAGAGGTTTTACCTCTAAATCTCTCGTTTCAGGTCAGAGGTTTTACCTCTAAATCTCCCATGTCAGGTCAGAGTTTTTACCTTCATATCTTTCGTGTCAAGTCAGAGGTTTTACCTCTAAATCTCCCGTGTCAGGTCAGAGGATTTACCCCTAAATCTCTTGTGTCAGGTCAGAGGTTTTACCTCTAAATCTCTCTTGTTAGGTCAGAGGTTGTTACCTCTAAATCTCTCGTGTCAGGTCAGAGGTTTTACCTCTAGATCTCTCGTGTCAGGTCAGAGATTTTACCTCTCAATCTCCCGTGTCAGGTCAGAGGTTTTACCTCAATCTCTCGTGTCAGGTCATTGGTTTTACCTCTAAATCTCTCGTGTCAGGTCAGAGGTTTTACCTCTAGATCTCTCTCGTGTCAGGTCAGAGATTTTACCTCTCAATCTCCCGTGTCAGGTCAGAGGTTTTACCTCTAAATCTCTCGTGTCAGGTCAGAGGTTTTACCTCTAAATCGCTCGTGTCAGGTGAGAGGTTTAACCTCTAAATATCCCATGTCAGGTCAGAAGATTTACTTCTAAATCTCTCGTGTCAGGTCAGAAGTTTTACCTCTAGATTTCTCATGTCAGCTCAGAGGTTTTACCTTTAGATCTTTCGTGTCAGTTCAGAGGTTTTACCTCTCAATCTCGCGTGTCAGGTCAGAGGTTTTACCCATAAATCTCTCGTGCCAGGTCAGAGGTTTTACCTCTAATGCTCTCGTGTCAGGTCAGAGGTTTTACCTCTAAATCTCCCGTGTCAGGTCAGAGATTTTACCTCTCAATCTCCCGTGTCAGGTCAGAGGTTTTACCTCTCAATCTCTCGTGTCAGGTCAGAGGTTTTACCTCTAAATCGCTCGTGTCAGGTCAGATGTTTTACCTCTCAATTTCCCATGTCAGGTCAGAGGTTTAACCTCTAAATCTCTCGTGTCAGGTCAGAGGTTTTACCTCTAAATCTCCCGTGTCAGGACAGAGGTTTTACCTCTAAATATCCCGTGTCAGGTCAGAGGTTTTACCTCTCAATCCTCCGTGTCAGGTCAGAGGTTTTACCTCTCAATCTCTCGTGTCAGGGCAGAGGATTTACCTCTAGATCTCTCGTGTCAGGTCAGAGGATTTACCTCTAGATCTCTCGTGTCAGGTCAGAGGTTTTACCTCTCAATCTCGCGTGTCAGGTCAGAGGTTTTACCTCTAAATCTCTCGTGTCAGGTCAGAGGTTTTACCTCTAAATCTCCCGTGTCAGGTCAGAGGTTTTACCTCTAGATCTCTCGTGTCAGGTCAGAGATTTTACCTCTCAATCTCCCGTGTCAGGTCAGAGGTTTTACCTCAATCTCTCGTGTCAGGTCAGAGGTTTTACCTCTAAATCTCCCGTGTCAGGTCAGAGGTTTTACCTCTAGATCTCTCGTGTCAGGTCAGAGGTTTTACCTCTAAATATCCCATGTCAGGTCAGAGGATTTACTTCTAAATCTCTCGTGTCAGGTCAGATGTTTTAACTCTCAATTTCCCATGTCAGGTCAGAGGTTTAACCTCTAAATCTCTCGTGTCAGGTCAGAGGTTTTACCTCTAAATTTTTAGTGGTAGTGTTAGGTCAGAGGTTTTACCTTTTAGATCTTTCGTGTCAGGTCAGAGGTTTTACCTCTAAATCTCCCGTGTCAGGTCAGAGGTTTTACCTCTATCTCTCGTGTCAGGTCAGAGGTTTTACCTCTCAATCTCTAATGTCAGGGCAGAGGATTTACCTCTAGATCTCTCGTGTCAGGTCAGAGGTTTTACCTCTCAATTTCGCGTGTCAGGTCAGAGGTTTTACCTCTAAATCTCTCGTGTCAGGTCAGAGGTTTTACCTCTCAATCTCTCGTGTCAGGTCAGAGGTTTTACCTCTCAATCTCCCGTGTCAGGTCAGAGGTTTTACCTCTCAATCTCTCGTGTCAGGTCAGAGGTTTTACCTCTCAATCTCTCGTGTCAGGTCAGAGGTTTTACCTCTAAATCGCTCGTGTCAGGTCAGATGTTTTACCTCTCAATTTCCCATGTCAGGTCAGAGGTTTAACCTCTAAATCTCTCGTGTCAGGTCAGAGGTTTTACCTCTAAATCTCCCGTGTCAGGTCAGAGGTTTTACCTCTAAATATCCCGTGTCAGGTCAGAGGTTTTGCCTCTCAATCCTCCGTGTCAGGTCAGAGGTTTTACCTCTCAATCTCTCGTGTCAGGGCAGAGGATTTACCTCTAGATCTCTCGTGTCAGGTCAGAGGTTTTACCTCTCAATCTCGCGTGTCAGGTCAGAGGTTTTACCTCTAAATCTCTCGTGTCAGGTCAGAGGTTTTACCTCTAAATCTCCCGTGTCAGGTCAGAGGTTTTACCTCTAGATCTCTCGTGTCAGGTCAGAGATTTTACCTCTCAATCTCCCGTGTCAGGTCAGAGGTTTTACCTCAATCTCTCGTGTCAGGTCAGAGGTTTTACCTCTTAATCTCCCGTGTCAGGTCAGAGGTTTTACCTCTAGATCTCTCGTGTCAGGTCAGAGGTTTTACCTCTAAATATCCCATGTCAGGTCAGAGGATTTACTTCTAAATCTCTCGTGTCAGGTCAGATGTTTTAACTCTCAATTTCCCATGTCAGGTCAGAGGTTTAACCTCTAAATCTCTCGTGTCAGGTCAGAAGTTTTACCTCTAAATTTTTAGTGGTAGTGTTAGGTCAGAGGTTTTACCTTTTAGATCTTTCGTGTCAGGTCAGAGGTTTTACCTCTAAATCTCCCGTGTCAGGTCAGAGGTTTTACCTCTATCTCTCGTGTCAGGTCAGAGGTTTTACCTCTCAATTTTCCGTGTCATGTCAGAGGTTTTACCTCTAAATCTCTCGTGTCAGGTCAGAGGTTTTATCTCTCAATCTCTCGTGTCAGGTCAGAGGTTTAACCTCTAAATCTCTCGTGTCAGGTCAGAGGTTTTACCTCTAATTCTCCCGTGTCAGGTCAGAGGTTTTACCTCTAAATATCCCGTGTCAGGTCAGAGGTTTTACCTCTCAATCCTCCGTGTCAGGTCAGAGGTTTTACCTCTCAATCTCTCGTGTCAGGGCAGAGGATTTACCTCTAGATCTCTCGTGTCAGGTCAGAGGTTTTACCTCTCAATCTCGCGTGTCAGGTCAGAGGTTTTACCTCTAAATCTCTCGTGTCAGGTCAGAGGTTTTACCTCTAAATCTCCCGTGTCAGGTCAGAGGTTTTACCTCTAGATCTCTCGTGTCAGGTCAGAGATTTTACCTCTCAATCTCCCGTGTCAGGTCAGAGGTTTTACCTCAATCTCTCGTGTCAGGTCAGAGGTTTTACCTCTAAATCTCCCGTGTCAGGTCAGAGGTTTTACCTCTAGATCTCTCGTGTCAGGGTAGAGGTTTTACCTCTAAATATCCCATGTCAGGTCAGAGGATTTACTTCTAAATCTCTCGTGTCAGGTCAGATGTTTTAACTCTCAATTTCCCATGTCAGGTCAGAGGTTTAACCTCTAAATCTCTCGTGTCAGGTCAGAGGTTTTACCTCTAAATTTTTAGTGGTAGTGTTAGGTCAGAGGTTTTACCTTTTAGATCTTTCGTGTCAGGTCAGAGGTTTTACCTCTAAATCTCCCGTGTCAGGTCAGAGGTTTTACCTCTATCTCTCGTGTCAGGTCAGAGGTTTTACCTCTCAATTTTCCGTGTCATGTCAGAGGTTTTACCTCTAAATCTCTCGTGTCAGGTCAGAGGTTTTACTTCTAAATCTTTCGTGTCAGGTCAGAGGTTTTACCTCTAGATCTCTCGTGTCAGGTCAGAGGTTTTACTTCAATCTCTCGTGTCAGGTCAGAGGTTTTACCTCTAGATTTCTCATGTCAGCTCAGAGGTTTTACCTTTAGATCTTTCGTGTCAGGTCAGAGGATTTACCTCTATTTCTCTCGTGTCAGGTCATTGGTTTTACCTCTTAATCTCTCGTGTCAGGTCAGAGGTTTTACCTCTCGATCTCTCGTGTCAGGTCAGAGGTTTTAACTCTCAATTTCCCGTGTCAGGTCAGAGGTTTTACCTTTAGATCTCTCGTGTCAGGTCAGAGGTTTTACCTCTCACTTTCCCATGTCAGGTCAGAGGTTTTATCTCTAAATCTCTCGTGTCAGGTCATAGGTTTTACCTCTAAATCTTTCGTGTCAGGTCAGAGGTTTTACCTCTAGATCTCTCGTGTCAGGTCAGAGGTTTTACCTCAATTTCCCGTGTCAGGTCAGAGGTTTTACCTCTAAATCTCTCGTGTCAGGTCAGAGGTTTTACCTCTAAATCTCCCATGTCAGGTCAGAGTTTTTACCTTCATATCTTTCGTGTCAAGTCAGAGGTTTTACCTCTAAATCTCCCGTGTCAGGTCAGAGGATTTACCCCTAAATTTCTTGTGTCAGGTCAGAGGTTTTACCTCTAAATCTCTCTTGTTAGGTCAGAGGTTGTTACCTCTAAATCTCTCGTGTCAGGTCAGAGGTTTTACCTCTAAATCTCTCGTGTCAGGTCAGAGGTTTTACCTCTAAATCTCTCTTGTCAGGTCAGAGGTTTTACCTCTATATCTCTCGTGTCAGGTCATTGGTTTTACCTCTAAATCTCTCGTGTCAGGTCAGAGGTTTTACCTCTAGATCTCTCTCGTGTCAGGTCAGATTTTACCTCTCAATCTCCCGTGTCAGGTCAGAGGTTTTACCTCTAAATCTCTCGTGTCAGGTCAGAGGTTTTACCTTTAGATCTTTCGTGTCAGGTCAGAGGTTTTACCCCTAGATTTCTCATGTCAGCTCAGAGGTTTTACCTTTAGATCTTTTGTGTCAGGTCAGAGGTTTTACCTCTCAATCTCGCGTGTCAGGTCAGAGGTTTTACCTCTAAATCTCTCGTGTCAGGTCAGAGGTTTTACCTCTAAATCTCCCGTGTCAGGTCAGAGGTTTTACCTCTAGATCTCTCGTGTCAGGTCAGAGATTTTACCTCTCAATCTCCCGTGTCAGGTCAGAGGTTTTACCTCTCAATCTCTCGTGTCAGGTCAGAGGTTTTACCTCTAAATCGCTCGTGTCAGGTCAGATGTTTTACCTCTCAATTTCCCATGTCAGGTCAGAGGTTTAACCTCTAAATCTCCCGTGTCAGGTCAGATGTTTTACCTCTAAATCTCCCGTGTCAGGTCAGAGGTTTTACCTCTAGATCTCTCGTGTCAGGTCAGAGATTTTACCTCTCAATCTCTCGTGTCAGGTCAGAGGTTTTACCTCTAAATCGCTCGTGTCAGGTGAGAGGTTTAACCTCTAAATATCCCATGTCAGGTCAGAGGTTTTACCTCTAGATCTCTCGTGTCAGGTCAGAGATTTTACCTCTCAATCTCCCGTGTCAGGTCAGAGGTTTTACCTCTCAATCTCTCGTGTCAGGTCAGAGGTTTTACCTCTAAATCGCTCGTGTCAGGTCAGATGTTTTACCTCTCAATTTCCCATGTCAGGTCAGAGGTTTAACCTCTAAATCTCCCGTGTCAGGTCAGAGGTTTTACCTCTAAATCTCCCGTGTCAGGTCAGAGGTTTTACCTCTAGATCTCTCGTGTCAGGTCAGAGGTTTTACCTCTCAATCTCTCGTGTCAGGTCAGAGGTTTTACCTCTAAATCGCTCGTGTCAGGTGAGAGGTTTAACCTCTAAATATCCCATGTCAGGTCAGAGGATTTACTTCTAAATCTCTCGTGTCAGGTCAGATGTTTTAACTCTCAATTTCCCATGTCAGATCAGAGGTTTAACCTCTAAATCTCTCGTGTCAGGTCAGAGGTTTTACCTCTAAATTTTAGTGGTAGTGTTAGGTCAGAGGTTTTACCTTTTAGATCTTTCATGTCAGGTCAGAGGTTTTACCTCTAAATCTCCCGTGTCAGGTCAGAGGTTTTACCTCTAAATATCCCGTGTCAGGTCAGAGGTTTTACCTCTCAATCCTCCGTGTCAGGTCAGAGGTTTTACCTCTCAATCTCTCGTGTCAGGGCAGAGGATTTACCTCTAGATCTCTCGTGTCAGGTCAGAAGTTTTACCTCTCAATTTCGCGTGTCAGGTCAGAGGTTTTACCTCTAAATCTCTCGTGTCAGGTCAGAGGTTTTACCTCTAAATCTCCCGTGTCAGGTCAGAGGTTTTACCTCTAGATCTCTCGTGTCAGGTCAGAGATTTTACCTCTCAATCTCCCGTGTCAGTTCAGAGGTTTTACCTCTCAATCTCTCGTGTCAGGTCAGAGGTTTTACCTCTAAATCGCTCGTGTCAGGTGAGAGGTTTAACCTCTAAATATCCCATGTCAGGTCAGAGGATTTACTTCTAAATCTCTCGTGTCAGGTCAGATGTTTTAACTCTCAATTTCCCATGTCAGATCAGAGGTTTAACCTCTAAATCTCTCGTGTCAGGTCAGAGGTTTTACCTTTTAGATCTTTCATGTCAGGTCAGAGGTTTTACCTCTAAATCTCCCGTGTCAGGTCAGAGGTTTTACCTCTAAATATCCCGTGTCAGGTCAGAGGTTTTACCTCTCAATCCTCCGTGTCAGGTCAGAGGTTTTACCTCTCAATCGCTCGTGTCAGGGCACAGGATTTACCTCTAGATCTCTCGTGTCAGGTCAGAGGTTTTACCTCTCAATCTCGCGTGTCAGGTCAGATGTTTTACCCCTAAATCTCTCGTGTCAGGTCAGAGGTTTAACCTCTAAATCTCTCGTGTCAGGTCAGAGGTTTTACCTCTAAATTTTAGTGGTAGTGTTAGGTCAGAGGTATTACCTTTTAGATCTTTCATGTCAGGTCAGAGGTTTTACCTCTAAATCTCCCGTGTCATGTCAGAGGTTTTACCTCTAAATATCCCGTGTCAGGTCAGAGGTTTTACCTCTAGATCTCTCGTGTCAGGTCAGAGATTTTACCTCTCAATCTCCCGTGTCAGGTCAGAGGTTTTACCTCTCAATCTCTCGTGTCAGGTCAGAGGTTTTACCTCTAAATCGCTCGTGTCAGGTCAGATGTTTTACCTCTCAATTTCCCATGTCAGGTCAGAGGTTTTACCTCTAAATCTCCCGTGTCAGGTCAGAGGTTTTACCTCTAAATCTCCCGTGTCAGGTCAGAGGTTTTACCTCTAGATCTCTCGTGTCAGGTCAGAGATTTTACCTCTCAATCTCTCGTGTCAGGTCAGAGGTTTTACCTCTAAATCGCTCGTGTCAGGTGAGAGGTTTAACCTCTAAATATCCCATGTCAGGTCAGAGGTTTTACCTCTAGATCTCTCGTGTCAGGTCAGAGATTTTACCTCTCAATCTCCCGTGTCAGGTCAGAGGTTTTACCTCTCAATCTCTCGTGTCAGGTCAGAGGTTTTACCTCTAAATCGCTCGTGTCAGGTCAGATGTTTTACCTCTCAATTTCCCATGTCAGGTCAGAGGTTTAACCTCTAAATCTCCCGTGTCAGGTCAGAGGTTTTACCTCTAAATCTCCCGTGTCAGGTCAGAGGTTTTACCTCTAGATCTCTCGTGTCAGGTCAGAGGTTTTACCTCTCAATCTCTCGTGTCAGGTCAGAGGTTTTACCTCTAAATCGCTCGTGTCAGGTGAGAGGTTTAACCTCTAAATATCCCATGTCAGGTCCGCGGATTTACTTCTAAATCTCTCGTGTCAGGTCAGATGTTTTAACTCTCAATTTCCCATGTCAGATCAGAGGTTTAACCTCTAAATCTCTCGTGTCAGGTCAGAGGTTTTACCTCTAAATTTTAGTGGTAGTGTTAGGTCAGAGGTTTTACCTTTTAGATCTTTCATGTCAGGTCAGAGGTTTTACCTCTAAATCTCCCGTGTCAGGTCAGAGGTTTTACCTCTAAATATCCCGTGTCAGGTCAGAGGTTTTACCTCTCAATCCTCCGTGTCAGGTCAGAGGTTTTACCTCTCAATCTCTCGTGTCAGGTCAGAAGTTTTACCTCTCAATTTCGCGTGTCAGGTCAGAGGTTTTACCTCTAAATCTCTCGTGTCAGGTCAGAGGTTTTACCTCTAAATCTCCCGTGTCAGGTCAGAGGTTTTACCTCTAGATCTCTCGTGTCAGGTCAGAGATTTTACCTCTCAATCTCCCGTGTCAGTTCAGAGGTTTTACCTCTCAATCTCTCGTGTCAGGTCAGAGGTTTTACCTCTAAATCGCTCGTGTCAGGTGAGAGGTTTAAACTCTAAATATCCCATGTCAGGTCAGAGGATTTACTTCTAAATCTCTCGTGTCAGGTCAGATGTTTTAACTCTCAATTTCCCATGTCAGATCAGAGGTTTAACCTCTAAATCTCTCGTGTCAGGTCAGAGGTTTTACCTTTTAGATCTTTCATGTCAGGTCAGAGGTTTTACCTCTAAATCTCCCGTGTCAGGTCAGAGGTTTTACCTCTAAATATCCCGTGTCAGGTCAGAGGTTTTACCTCTCAATCCTCCGTGTCAGGTCAGAGGTTTTACCTCTCAATCGCTCGTGTCAGGGCACAGGATTTACCTCTAGATCTCTCGTGTCAGGTCAGAGGTTTTACCTCTCAATCTCGCGTGTCAGGTCAGAGGTTTTACCCCTAAATCTCTCGTGTCAGGTCAGAGGTTTAACCTCTAAATCTCTCGTGTCAGGTCAGAGGTTTTACCTCTAAATTTTAGTGGTAGTGTTAGGTCAGAGGTATTACCTTTTAGATCTTTCATGTCAGGTCAGAGGTTTTACCTCTAAATCTCCCGTGTCATGTCAGAGGTTTTACCTCTAAATATCCCGTGTCAGGTCAGAGGTTTTACCTCTCAATCCTCCGTGTCAGGTCAGAGGTTTTACCTCTCAATTTCCCATGTCAGGTCAGAGGTTTAACCTCTAAATCTCTCGTGTCAGGTCAGAAGTTTTACCTCTCAATCTCTCGTGTCAGGTCAGAGGTTTTACCTCTAAATCGCTCGTGTCAGGTCAGATGTTTTACCTCTCAATTTCCCATGTCAGGTCAGAGGTTTAACCTCTCATTCTCGCGTGTCAGGTCAGAGGTTTTACCCCTAAATCTCTCGTGTCAGGTCAGAGGTTTAACCTCTAAATCTCTCGTGTCAGGTCAGAGGTTTTACCTCTAAATTTTAGTGGTAGTGTTAGGTCAGAGGTATTACCTTTTAGATCTTTCATGTCAGGTCAGAGGTTTTACCTCTAAATCTCCCGTGTCATGTCAGAGGTTTTACCTCTAAATATCCCGTGTCAGGTCAGAGGTTTTACCTCTCAATCCTCCGTGTCAGGTCAGAGGTTTTACCTCTCAATTTCCCATGTCAGGTCAGAGGTTTAACCTCTAAATCTCTCGTGTCAGGTCAGAAGTTTTACCTCTCAATCTCTCGTGTCAGGTCAGAGGTTTTACCTCTAAATCGCTCGTGTCAGGTCAGATGTTTTACCTCTCAATTTCCCATGTCAGGTCAGAGGTTTAACCTCTAAATCTCTCGTGTCAGGTCAGAGGTTTTACCTCTAAATCTCCCGTGTCAGGACAGAGGTTTTACCTCTAAATATCCCGTGTCAGGTCAGAGGTTTTACCTCTCAATCCTCCGTGTCAGGTCAGAGGTTTTACCTCTCAATCTCTCGTGTCAGGGCAGAGGATTTACCTCTAGATCTTTCGTGTCAGGTCAGAGGTTTTACCTCTCATTTTCGCGTGTCAGGTCAGAGGTTTTACCTCTAAATCTCTCGTGTCAGGTCAGAGGTTTTACCTCTAAATCTCTCGTGTCAGGTCAGAGGTTTTACCTCTAGATCTCTCTTGTTAGGTCAGAGGTTGTTACCTCTAAATCTCTCGTGTCAGGTCAGAGGTTTTACCTCTAAATCTCTCGTGTCAGGTCAGAGGTTTTACCTCTAAATCTCTCTTGTCAGGTCAGAGGTTTTACCTTCATATCTTTCGTGTCAAGTCAGAGGTTTTACCTCTAAATCTCCCGTGTCAGGTCAGAGGATTTACCCCTAAATTGCTTGTGTCAGGTCAGAGGTTTTACCTCTAAATCTCTCTTGTTAGGTCAGAGGTTGTTACCTCTAAATCTCTCGTGTCAGGTCAGAGGTTTTACCTCTAAATCTCTCGTGTCAGGTCAGAGGTTTTACCTCTAAATCTCTCTTGTCAGGTCAGAGGTTTTACCTCTATATCTCTCGTGTCAGGTCATTGGTTTTACCTCTAAATCTCTCGTGTCAGGTCAGAGGTTTTACCTCTAGATCTCTCTCGTGTCAGGTCAGAGATTTTACCTCTCAATCTCCCGTGTCAGGTCAGAGGTTTTACCTCTAAATCGCTCGTGTCAGGTGAGAGGTTTAACCTCTAAATATCCCATGTCATGTCAGAAGATTTACTTCTAAATCTCTCGTGTCAGGTCAGAAGTTTTACCTCTAGATTTCTCATGTCAGCTCAGAGGTTTTACCTTTAGATCTTTCGTGTCAGGTCAGAGGTTTTACCCCTAGATTTCTCATGTCAGCTCAGAGGTTTTACCTTTATATCTTTTGTGTCAGGTCAGAGGTTTTACCTCTCAATCTCGCGTGTCAGGTCAGAGGTTTTACCTCAATCTCTCGTGTCAGGTCAGAGGTTTTACCTCTAAATCGCTCGTGTCAGGTGAGAGGTTTAACCTCTAAATATCCCATGTCAGGTCAGAGGATTTACTTCTAAATCTCTCGTGTCAGGTCAGATGTTTTAACTCTCAATTTCCCATGTCAGATCAGAGGTTTAACCTCTAAATCTCTCGTGTCAGGTCAGAGGTTTTACCTCTAAATTTTAGTGGTAGTGTTAGGTCAGAGGTTTTACCTTTTAGATCTTTCATGTCAGGTCAGAGGTTTTACCTCTAAATCTCCCGTGTCAGGTCAGAGGTTTTACCTCTAAATATCCCGTGTCAGGTCAGAGGTTTTACCTCTCAATCCTCCGTGTCAGGTCAGAGGTTTTACCTCTCAATCTCTCGTGTCAGGGCAGAGGATTTACCTCTAGATCTCTCGTGTCAGGTCAGAAGTTTTACCTCTCAATTTCGCGTGTCAGGTCAGAGGTTTTACCTCTAAATCTCTCGTGTCAGGTCAGAGGTTTTACCTCTAAATCTCCCGTGTCAGGTCAGAGGTTTTACCTCTAGATCTCTCGTGTCAGGTCAGAGATTTTACCTCTCAATCTCCCGTGTCAGTTCAGAGGTTTTACCTCTCAATCTCTCGTGTCAGGTCAGAGGTTTTACCTCTAAATCGCTCGTGTCAGGTGAGAGGTTTAACCTCTAAATATCCCATGTCAGGTCAGAGGATTTACTTCTAAATCTCTCGTGTCAGGTCAGATGTTTTAACTCTCAATTTCCCATGTCAGATCAGAGGTTTAACCTCTAAATCTCTCGTGTCAGGTCAGAGGTTTTACCTTTTAGATCTTTCATGTCAGGTCAGAGGTTTTACCTCTAAATCTCCCGTGTCAGGTCAGAGGTTTTACCTCTAAATATCCCGTGTCAGGTCAGAGGTTTTACCTCTCAATCCTCCGTGTCAGGTCAGAGGTTTTACCTCTCAATCGCTCGTGTCAGGGCACAGGATTTACCTCTAGATCTCTCGTGTCAGGTCAGAGGTTTTACCTCTCAATCTCGCGTGTCAGGTCAGATGTTTTACCCCTAAATCTCTCGTGTCAGGTCAGAGGTTTAACCTCTAAATCTCTCGTGTCAGGTCAGAGGTTTTACCTCTAAATTTTAGTGGTAGTGTTAGGTCAGAGGTATTACCTTTTAGATCTTTCATGTCAGGTCAGAGGTTTTACCTCTAAATCTCCCGTGTCATGTCAGAGGTTTTACCTCTAAATATCCCGTGTCAGGTCAGAGGTTTTACCTCTAGATCTCTCGTGTCAGGTCAGAGATTTTACCTCTCAATCTCCCGTGTCAGGTCAGAGGTTTTACCTCTCAATCTCTCGTGTCAGGTCAGAGGTTTTACCTCTAAATCGCTCGTGTCAGGTCAGATGTTTTACCTCTCAATTTCCCATGTCAGGTCAGAGGTTTAACCTCTAAATCTCCCGTGTCAGGTCAGAGGTTTTACCTCTAAATCTCCCGTGTCAGGTCAGAGGTTTTACCTCTAGATCTCTCGTGTCAGGTCAGAGATTTTACCTCTCAATCTCTCGTGTCAGGTCAGAGGTTTTACCTCTAAATCGCTCGTGTCAGGTGAGAGGTTTAACCTCTAAATATCCCATGTCAGGTCAGAGGTTTTACCTCTAGATCTCTCGTGTCAGGTCAGAGATTTTACCTCTCAATCTCCCGTGTCAGGTCAGAGGTTTTACCTCTCAATCTCTCGTGTCAGGTCAGAGGTTTTACCTCTAAATCGCTCGTGTCAGGTCAGATGTTTTACCTCTCAATTTCCCATGTCAGGTCAGAGGTTTAACCTCTAAATCTCCCGTGTCAGGTCAGAGGTTTTACCTCTAAATCTCCCGTGTCAGGTCAGAGGTTTTACCTCTAGATCTCTCGTGTCAGGTCAGAGGTTTTACCTCTCAATCTCTCGTGTCAGGTCAGAGGTTTTACTTCTAAATCGCTCGTGTCAGGTGAGAGGTTTAACCTCTAAATATCCCATGTCAGGTCAGAGGATTTACTTCTAAATCTCTCGTGTCAGGTCAGATGTTTTAACTCTCAATTTCCCATGTCAGATCAGAGGTTTAACCTCTAAATCTCTCGTGTCAGGTCAGAGGTTTTACCTCTAAATTTTAGTGGTAGTGTTAGGTCAGAGGTTTTACCTTTTAGATCTTTCATGTCAGGTCAGAGGTTTTACCTCTAAATCTCCCGTGTCAGGTCAGAGGTTTTACCTCTAAATATCCCGTGTCAGGTCAGAGGTTTTACCTCTCAATCCTCCGTGTCAGGTCAGAGGTTTTACCTCTCAATCTCTCGTGTCAGGGCAGAGGATTTACCTCTAGATCTCTCGTGTCAGGTCAGAAGTTTTACCTCTCAATTTCGCGTGTCAGGTCAGAGGTTTTACCTCTAAATCTCTCGTGTCAGGTCAGAGGTTTTACCTCTAAATCTCCCGTGTCAGGTCAGAGGTTTTACCTCTAGATCTCTCGTGTCAGGTCAGAGATTTTACCTCTCAATCTCCCGTGTCAGTTCAGAGGTTTTACCTCTCAATCTCTCGTGTCAGGTCAGAGGTTTTACCTCTAAATCGCTCGTGTCAGGTGAGAGGTTTAACCTCTAAATATCCCATGTCAGGTCAGAGGATTTACTTCTAAATCTTTCGTGTCAGGTCAGATGTTTTAACTCTCAATTTCCCATGTCAGATCAGAGGTTTAACCTCTAAATCTCTCGTGTCAGGTCAGAGGTTTTACCTTTTAGATCTTTCATGTCAGGTCAGAGGTTTTACCTCTAAATCTCCCGTGTCAGGTCAGAGGTTTTACCTCTAAATATCCCGTGTCAGGTCAGAGGTTTTACCTCTCAATCCTCCGTGTCAGGTCAGAGGTTTTACCTCTCAATCGCTCGTGTCAGGGCACAGGATTTACCTCTAGATCTCTCGTGTCAGGTCAGAGGTTTTACCTCTCAATCTCGCGTGTCAGGTCAGAGGTTTTACCCCTAAATCTCTCGTGTCAGGTCAGAGGTTTAACCTCTAAATCTCTCGTGTCAGGTCAGAGGTTTTACCTCTAAATTTTAGTGGTAGTGTTAGGTCAGAGGTATTACCTTTTAGATCTTTCATGTCAGGTCAGAGGTTTTACCTCTAAATCTCCCGTGTCATGTCAGAGGTTTTACCTCTAAATATCCCGTGTCAGGTCAGAGGTTTTACCTCTCAATCCTCCGTGTCAGGTCAGAGGTTTTACCTCTCAATCTCTCGTGTCAAGGCAGAGGATTTACCTCTAGATCTCTCGTGTCAGGTCAGAAGTTTTACCTCTCAATCTCTCGTGTCAGGTCAGAGGTTTTACCTCTAAATCGCTCGTGTCAGGTCAGATGTTTTACCTCTCAATTTCCCATGTCAGGTCAGAGGTTTAACCTCTAAATCTCTCGTGTCAGGTCAGAGGTTTTACCTCTAAATCTCCCGTGTCAGGACAGAGGTTTTACCTCTAAATATCCCGTGTCAGGTCAGAGGTTTTACCTCTCAATCCTCCGTGTCAGGTCAGAGGTTTTACCTCTCAATCTCTCGTGTCAGGGCAGAGGATTTACCTCTAGATCTCTCGTGTCAGGTCAGAGGTTTTACCTCTCATTTTCGCGTGTCAGGTCAGAGGTTTTACCTCTAAATCTCTCGTGTCAGGTCAGAGGTTTTACCTCTAAATCTCTCGTGTCAGGTCAGAGGTTTTACCTCTAGATCTCTCTTGTTAGGTCAGAGGTTGTTACCTCTAAATCTCTCGTGTCAGGTCAGAGGTTTTACCTCTAAATCTCTCGTGTCAGGTCAGAGGTTTTACCTCTAAATCTCTCTTGTCAGGTCAGAGGTTTTACCTTCATATCTTTCGTGTCAAGTCAGAGGTTTTACCTCTAAATCTCCCGTGTCAGGTCAGAGGATTTACCCCTAAATTTCTTGTGTCAGGTCAGAGGTTTTACCTCTAAATCTCTCTTGTTAGGTCAGAGGTTGTTACCTCTAAATCTCTCGTGTCAGGTCAGAGGTTTTACCTCTAAATCTCTCGTGTCAGGTCAGAGGTTTTACCTCTAAATCTCTCTTGTCAGGTCAGAGGTTTTACCTCTATATCTCTCGTGTCAGGTCATTGGTTTTACCTCTAAATCTCTCGTGTCAGGTCAGAGGTTTTACCTCTAGATCTCTCTCGTGTCAGGTCAGAGATTTTACCTCTCAATCTCCCGTGTCAGGTCAGAAGTTTTACCTCTAAATCTCTCGTGTCAGGTCAGAGGTTTTACCTCTAAATCGCTCGTGTCAGGTGAGAGGTTTAACCTCTAAATATCCCATGTCATGTCAGAAGATTTACTTCTAAATCTCTCGTGTCAGGTCAGAAGTTTTACCTCTAGATTTCTCATGTCAGCTCAGAGGTTTTACCTTTAGATCTTTCGTGTCAGGTCAGAGGTTTTACCCCTAGATTTCTCATGTCAGCTCAGAGGTTTTACCTTTAGATCTTTTGTGTCAGGTCAGAGGTTTTACCTCTCAATCTCGCGTGTCAGGTCAGAGGTTTTACCTCTCAATCTCTCGTGTCAGGTCAGAGGTTTTACCTCTAAATCGCTCGTGTCAGGTGAGAGGTTTAACCTCTAAATATCCCATGTCAGGTCAGAGGATTTACTTCTAAATCTCTCGTGTCAGGTCAGATGTTTTAACTCTCAATTTCCCATGTCAGATCAGAGGTTTAACCTCTAAATCTCTCGTGTCAGGTCAGAGGTTTTACCTCTAAATTTTAGTGGTAGTGTTAGGTCAGAGGTTTTACCTTTTAGATCTTTCATGTCAGGTCAGAGGTTTTACCTCTAAATCTCCCGTGTCAGGTCAGAGGTTTTACCTCTAAATATCCCGTGTCAGGTCAGAGGTTTTACCTCTCAATCCTCCGTGTCAGGTCAGAGGTTTTACCTCTCAATCTCTCGTGTCAGGGCAGAGGATTTACCTCTAGATCTCTCGTGTCAGGTCAGAAGTTTTACCTCTCAATTTCGCGTGTCAGGTCAGAGGTTTTACCTCTAAATCTCTCGTGTCAGGTCAGAGGTTTTACCTCTCAATCCTCCGTGTCAGGTCAGAGGTTTAACCTCTAAATCTCTCGTGTCAGGTCAGAGGTTTTACCTCTAAATTTTTAGTGGTAGTGTTAGGTCAGAGGTTTTACCTTTTAGATCTTTCGTGTCAGGTCAGAGGTTTTACCTCTAAATCTCCCGTGTCAGGTCAGAGGTTTTACCTCTATCTCTCGTGTCAGGTCAGAGGTTTTACCTCTCAATCTCTAATGTCAGGGCAGAGGATTTACCTCTAGATCTCTCGTGTCAGGTCAGAGGTTTTACCTCTCAATTTCGCGTGTCAGGTCAGAGGTTTTACCTCTAAATCTCTCGTGTCAGGTCAGAGGTTTTACCTCTCAATCTCTCGTGTCAGGTCAGAGGTTTTACCTCTCAATCTCCCGTGTCAGGTCAGAGGTTTTACCTCTCAATCTCTCGTGTCAGGTCAGAGGTTTTACCTCTCAATCTCTCGTGTCAGGTCAGAGGTTTTACCTCTAAATCGCTCGTGTCAGGTCAGATGTTTTACCTCTCAATTTCCCATGTCAGGTCAGAGGTTTAACCTCTAAATCTCTCGTGTCAGGTCAGAGGTTTTACCTCTAAATCTCCCGTGTCAGGTCAGAGGTTTTACCTCTAAATATCCCGTGTCAGGTCAGAGGTTTTACCTCTCAATCCTCCGTGTCAGGTCAGAGGTTTTACCTCTCAATCTCTCGTGTCAGGGCAGAGGATTTACCTCTAGATCTCTCGTGTCAGGTCAGAGGTTTTACCTCTCAATCTCGCGTGTCAGGTCAGAGGTTTTACCTCTAAATCTCTCGTGTCAGGTCAGAGGTTTTACCTCTAAATCTCCCGTGTCAGGTCAGAGGTTTTACCTCTAGATCTCTCGTGTCAGGTCAGAGATTTTACCTCTCAATCTCCCGTGTCAGGTCAGAGGTTTTACCTCAATCTCTCGTGTCAGGTCAGAGGTTTTACCTCTTAATCTCCCGTGTCAGGTCAGAGGTTTTACCTCTAGATCTCTCGTGTCAGGTCAGAGGTTTTACCTCTAAATATCCCATGTCAGGTCAGAGGATTTACTTCTAAATCTCTCGTGTCAGGTCAGATGTTTTAACTCTCAATTTCCCATGTCAGGTCAGAGGTTTAACCTCTAAATCTCTCGTGTCAGGTCAGAAGTTTTACCTCTAAATTTTTAGTGGTAGTGTTAGGTCAGAGGTTTTACCTTTTAGATCTTTCGTGTCAGGTCAGAGGTTTTACCTCTAAATCTCCCGTGTCAGGTCAGAGGTTTTACCTCTATCTCTCGTGTCAGGTCAGAGGTTTTACCTCTCAATTTTCCGTGTCATGTCAGAGGTTTTACCTCTAAATCTCTCGTGTCAGGTCAGAGGTTTTACCTCTCAATCTCTCGTGTCAGGTCAGAGGTTTTACCTCTAAATCGCTCGTGTCAGGTCAGATGTTTTACCTCTCAATTTCCCATGTCAGGTCAGAGGTTTAACCTCTAAATCTCTCGTGTCAGGTCAGAGGTTTTACCTCTAATTCTCCCGTGTCAGGTCAGAGGTTTTACCTCTAAATATCCCGTGTCAGGTCAGAGGTTTTACCTCTCAATCCTCCGTGTCAGGTCAGAGGTTTTACCTCTCAATCTCTCGTGTCAGGGCAGAGGATTTACCTCTAGATCTCTCGTGTCAGGTCAGAGGTTTTACCTCTCAATCTCGCGTGTCAGGTCAGAGGTTTTACCTCTAAATCTCTCGTGTCAGGTCAGAGGTTTTACCTCTAAATCTCCCGTGTCAGGTCAGAGGTTTTACCTCTAGATCTCTCGTGTCAGGTCAGAGATTTTACCTCTCAATCTCCCGTGTCAGGTCAGAGGTTTTACCTCAATCTCTCGTGTCAGGTCAGAGGTTTTACCTCTAAATCTCCCGTGTCAGGTCAGAGGTTTTACCTCTAGATCTCTCGTGTCAGGTCAGAGGTTTTACCTCTAAATATCCCATGTCAGGTCAGAGGATTTACTTCTAAATCTCTCGTGTCAGGTCAGATGTTTTAACTCTCAATTTCCCATGTCAGGTCAGAGGTTTAACCTCTAAATCTCTCGTGTCAGGTCAGAGGTTTTACCTCTAAATTTTTAGTGGTAGTGTTAGGTCAGAGGTTTTACCTTTTAGATCTTTCGTGTCAGGTCAGAGGTTTTACCTCTAAATCTCCCGTGTCAGGTCAGAGGTTTTACCTCTATCTCTCGTGTCAGGTCAGAGGTTTTACCTCTCAATTTTCCGTGTCATGTCAGAGGTTTTACCTCTAAATCTCTCGTGTCAGGTCAGAGGTTTTACTTCTAAATCTTTCGTGTCAGGTCAGAGGTTTTACCTCTAGATCTCTCGTGTCAGGTCAGAGGTTTTACTTCAATCTCTCGTGTCAGGTCAGAGGTTTTACCTCTAGATTTCTCATGTCAGCTCAGAGGTTTTACCTTTAGATCTTTCGTGTCAGGTCAGAGGATTTACCTCTATTTCTCTCGTGTCAGGTCATTGGTTTTACCTCTTAATCTCTCGTGTCAGGTCAGAGGTTTTACCTCTCGATCTCTCGTGTCAGGTCAGAGGTTTTAACTCTCAATTTCCCGTGTCAGGTCAGAGGTTTTACCTTTAGATCTCTCGTGTCAGGTCAGAGGTTTTACCTCTCACTTTCCCATGTCAGGTCAGAGGTTTTATCTCTAAATCTCTCGTGTCAGGTCATAGGTTTTACCTCTAAATCTTTCGTGTCAGGTCAGAGGTTTTACCTCTAGATCTCTCGTGTCAGGTCAGAGGTTTTACCTCAATTTCCCGTGTCAGGTCAGAGGTTTTACCTCTAAATCTCTCGTGTCAGGTCAGAGGTTTTACCTCTAAATCTCCCATGTCAGGTCAGAGTTTTTACCTTCATATCTTTCGTGTCAAGTCAGAGGTTTTACCTCTAAATCTCCCGTGTCAGGTCAGAGGATTTACCCCTAAATTTCTTGTGTCAGGTCAGAGGTTTTACCTCTAAATCTCTCTTGTTAGGTCAGAGGTTGTTACCTCTAAATCTCTCGTGTCAGGTCAGAGGTTTTACCTCTAAATCTCTCGTGTCAGGTCAGAGGTTTTACCTCTAAATCTCTCTTGTCAGGTCAGAGGTTTTACCTCTATATCTCTCGTGTCAGGTCATTGGTTTTACCTCTAAATCTCTCGTGTCAGGTCAGAGGTTTTACCTCTAGATCTCTCTTGTTAGGTCAGAGGTTGTTACCTCTAAATCTCTCGTGTCAGGTCAGAGGTTTTACCTCTAAATCTCTCGTGTCAGGTCAGAGGTTTTACCTCTAAATCTCTCTTGTCAGGTCAGAGGTTTTACCTTCATATCTTTCGTGTCAAGTCAGAGGTTTTACCTCTAAATCTCCCGTGTCAGGTCAGAGGATTTACCCCTAAATTTCTTGTGTCAGGTCAGAGGTTTTACCTCTAAATCTCTCTTGTTACGTCAGAGGTTGTTACCTCTAAATCTCTCGTGTCAGGTCAGAGGTTTTACCTCTAAATCTCTCGTGTCAGGTCAGAGGTTTTACCTCTAAATCTCTCTTGTCAGGTCAGAGGTTTTACCTCTATATCTCTCGTGTCAGGTCATTGGTTTTACCTCTAAATCTCTCGTGTCAGGTCAGAGGTTTTACCTCTAGATCTCTCTCGTGTCAGGTCAGATTTTACCTCTCAATCTCCCGTGTCAGGTCAGAGGTTTTACCTCTAAATCTCTCGTGTCAGGTCAGAGGTTTTACCTTTAGATCTTTCGTGTCAGGTCAGAGGTTTTACCCCTAGATTTCTCATGTCAGCTCAGAGGTTTTACCTTTAGATCTTTTGTGTCAGGTCAGAGGTTTTACCTCTCAATCTCGCGTGTCAGGTCAGAGGTTTTACCTCTAAATCTCTCGTGTCAGGTCAGAGGTTTTACCTCTAAATCTCCCGTGTCAGGTCAGAGGTTTTACCTCTAGATCTCTCGTGTCAGGTCAGAGATTTTACCTCTCAATCTCCCGTGTCAGGTCAGAGGTTTTACCTCTCAATCTCTCGTGTCAGGTCAGAGGTTTTACCTCTAAATCGCTCGTGTCAGGTCAGATGTTTTACCTCTCAATTTCCCATGTCAGGTCAGAGGTTTAACCTCTAAATCTCCCGTGTCAGGTCAGATGTTTTACCTCTCAATCTCCCGTGTCAGGTCAGAGGTTTTACCTCTAAATCTCTCGTGTCAGGTCAGAGGTTTTACCTCTAAATCGCTCGTGTCAGGTGAGAGGTTTAACCTCTAAATATCCCATGTCATGTCAGAAGATTTACTTCTAAATCTCTCGTGTCAGGTCAGAAGTTTTACCTCTAGATTTCTCATGTCAGCTCAGAGGTTTTACCTTTAGATCTTTCGTGTCAGGTCAGAGGTTTTACCCCTAGATTTCTCATGTCAGCTCAGAGGTTTTACCTTTAGATCTTTTGTGTCAGGTCAGAGGTTTTACCTCTCAATCTCGCGTGTCAGGTCAGAGGTTTTACCTCTCAATCTCTCGTGTCAGGTCAGAGGTTTTACCTCTAAATCGCTCGTGTCAGGTGAGAGGTTTAACCTCTAAATATACCATGTCAGGTCAGAGGATTTACTTCTAAATCTCTCGTGTCAGGTCAGATGTTTTAACTCTCAATTTCCCATGTCAGATCAGAGGTTTAACCTCTAAATCTCTCGTGTCAGGTCAGAGGTTTTACCTCTAAATTTTAGTGGTAGTGTTAGGTCAGAGGTTTTACCTTTTAGATCTTTCATGTCAGGTCAGAGGTTTTACCTCTAAATCTCCCGTGTCAGGTCAGAGGTTTTACCTCTAAATATCCCGTGTCAGGTCAGAGGTTTTACCTCTCAATCCTCCGTGTCAGGTCAGAGGTTTTACCTCTCAATCTCTCGTGTCAGGGCAGAGGATTTACCTCTAGATCTCTCGTGTCAGGTCAGAAGTTTTACCTCTCAATTTCGCGTGTCAGGTCAGAGGTTTTACCTCTAAATCTCGTGTCAGGTCAGAGGTTTTACCTCTCAATCCTCCGTGTCAGGTCAGAGGTTTAACCTCTAAATCTCTCGTGTCAGGTCAGAGGTTTTACCTCTAAATTTTTAGTGGTAGTGTTAGGTCAGAGGTTTTACCTTTTAGATCTTTCGTGTCAGGTCAGAGGTTTTACCTCTAAATCTCCCGTGTCAGGTCAGAGGTTTTACCTCTATCTCTCGTGTCAGGTCAGAGGTTTTACCTCTCAATCTCTAATGTCAGGGCAGAGGATTTACCTCTAGATCTCTCGTGTCAGGTCAGAGGTTTTACCTCTCAATTTCGCGTGTCAGGTCAGAGGTTTTACCTCTAAATCTCTCGTGTCAGGTCAGAGGTTTTACCTCTCAATCTCTCGTGTCAGGTCAGAGGTTTTACCTCTCAATCTCCCGTGTCAGGTCAGAGGTTTTACCTCTCAATCTCTCGTGTCAGGTCAGAGGTTTTACCTCTCAATCTCTCGTGTCAGGTCAGAGGTTTTACCTCTAAATCGCTCGTGTCAGGTCAGATGTTTTACCTCTCAATTTCCCATGTCAGGTCAGAGGTTTAACCTCTAAATCTCTCGTGTCAGGTCAGAGGTTTTACCTCTAAATCTCCCGTGTCAGGTCAGAGGTTTTACCTCTAAATATCCCGTGTCAGGTCAGAGGTTTTACCTCTCAATCCTCCGTGTCAGGTCAGAGGTTTTACCTCTCAATCTCTCGTGTCAGGGCAGAGGATTTACCTCTAGATCTCTCGTGTCAGGTCAGAGGTTTTACCTCTCAATCTCGCGTGTCAGGTCAGAGGTTTTACCTCTAAATCTCTCGTGTCAGGTCAGAGGTTTTACCTCTAAATCTCCCGTGTCAGGTCAGAGGTTTTACCTCTAGATCTCTCGTGTCAGGTCAGAGATTTTACCTCTCAATCTCCCGTGTCAGGTCAGAGGTTTTACCTCAATCTCTCGTGTCAGGTCAGAGGTTTTACCTCTTAATCTCCCGTGTCAGGTCAGAGGTTTTACCTTTAGATCTCTCGTGTCAGGTCAGAGGTTTTACCTCTAAATATCCCATGTCAGGTCAGAGGATTTACTTCTAAATCTCTCGTGTCAGGTCAGATGTTTTAACTCTCAATTTCCCATGTCAGGTCAGAGGTTTAACCTCTAAATCTCTCGTGTCAGGTCAGAAGTTTTACCTCTAAATTTTTAGTGGTAGTGTTAGGTCAGAGGTTTTACCTTTTAGATCTTTCGTGTCAGGTCAGAGGTTTTACCTCTAAATCTCCCGTGTCAGGTCAGAGGTTTTACCTCTATCTCTCGTGTCAGGTCAGAGGTTTTACCTCTCAATTTTCCGTGTCATGTCAGAGGTTTTACCTCTAAATCTCTCGTGTCAGGTCAGAGGTTTTACCTCTCAATCTCTCGTGTCAGGTCAGAGGTTTTACCTCTAAATCGCTCGTGTCAGGTCAGATGTTTTACCTCTCAATTTCCCATGTCAGGTCAGAGGTTTAACCTCTAAATCTCTCGTGTCAGGTCAGAGGTTTTACCTCTAATTCTCCCGTGTCAGGTCAGAGGTTTTACCTCTAAATATCCCGTGTCAGGTCAGAGGTTTTACCTCTCAATCCTCCGTGTCAGGTCAGAGGTTTTACCTCTCAATCTCTCGTGTCAGGGCAGAGGATTTACCTCTAGATCTCTCGTGTCAGGTCAGAGGTTTTACCTCTCAATCTCGCGTGTCAGGTCAGAGGTTTTACCTCTAAATCTCTCGTGTCAGGTCAGAGGTTTTACCTCTAAATCTCCCGTGTCAGGTCAGAGGTTTTACCTCTAGATCTCTCGTGTCAGGTCAGAGATTTTACCTCTCAATCTCCCGTGTCAGGTCAGAGGTTTTACCTCAATCTCTCGTGTCAGGTCAGAGGTTTTACCTCTAAATCTCCCGTGTCAGGTCAGAGGTTTTACCTCTAGATCTCTCGTGTCAGGTCAGAGGTTTTACCTCTAAATATCCCATGTCAGGTCAGAGGATTTACTTCTAAATCTCTCGTGTCAGGTCAGATGTTTTAACTCTCAATTTCCCATGTCAGGTCAGAGGTTTAACCTCTAAATCTCTCGTGTCAGGTCAGAGGTTTTACCTCTAAATTTTTAGTGGTAGTGTTAGGTCAGAGGTTTTACCTTTTAGATCTTTCGTGTCAGGTCAGAGGTTTTACCTCTAAATCTCCCGTGTCAGGTCAGAGGTTTTACCTCTATCTCTCGTGTCAGGTCAGAGGTTTTACCTCTCAATTTTCCGTGTCATGTCAGAGGTTTTACCTCTAAATCTCTCGTGTCAGGTCAGAGGTTTTACTTCTAAATCTTTCGTGTCAGGTCAGAGGTTTTACCTCTAGATCTCTCGTGTCAGGTCAGAGGTTTTACTTCAATCTCTCGTGTCAGGTCAGAGGTTTTACCTCTAGATTTCTCATGTCAGCTCAGAGGTTTTACCTTTAGATCTTTCGTGTCAGGTCAGAGGATTTACCTCTATTTCTCTCGTGTCAGGTCATTGGTTTTACCTCTTAATCTCTCGTGTCAGGTCAGAGGTTTTACCTCTCGATCTCTCGTGTCAGGTCAGAGGTTTTAACTCTCAATTTCCCGTGTCAGGTCAGAGGTTTTACCTCTCACTTTCCCATGTCAGGTCAGAGGTTTTATCTCTAAATCTCTCGTGTCAGGTCATAGGTTTTACCTCTAAATCTTTCGTGTCAGGTCAGAGGTTTTACCTCTAGATCTCTCGTGTCAGGTCAGAGGTTTTACCTCAATTTCCCGTGTCAGGTCAGAGGTTTTACCTCTAAATCTCTCGTGTCAGGTCAGAGGTTTTACCTCTAAATCTCCCATGTCAGGTCAGAGTTTTTACCTTCATATCTTTCGTGTCAAGTCAGAGGTTTTACCTCTAAATCTCCCGTGTCAGGTCAGAGGATTTACCCCTAAATTTCTTGTGTCAGGTCAGAGGTTTTACCTCTAAATCTCTCTTGTTAGGTCAGAGGTTGTTACCTCTAAATCTCTCGTGTCAGGTCAGAGGTTTTACCTCTAAATCTCTCGTGTCAGGTCAGAGGTTTTACCTCTAAATCTCTCTTGTCAGGTCAGAGGTTTTACCTCTATATCTCTCGTGTCAGGTCATTGGTTTTACCTCTAAATCTCTCGTGTCAGGTCAGAGGTTTTACCTCTAGATCTCTCTTGTTAGGTCAGAGGTTGTTACCTCTAAATCTCTCGTGTCAGGTCAGAGGTTTTACCTCTAAATCTCTCGTTTCAGGTCAGAGGTTTTACCTCTAAATCTCTCTTGTCAGGTCAGAGGTTTTACCTTCATATCTTTCGTGTCAAGTCAGAGGTTTTACCTCTAAATCTCCCGTGTCAGGTCAGAGGATTTACCCCTAAATTTCTTGTGTCAGGTCAGAGGTTTTACCTCTGAATCTCTCTTGTTACGTCAGAGGTTGTTACCTCTAAATCTCTCGTGTCAGGTCAGAGGTTTTACCTCTAAATCTCTCGTGTCAGGTCAGAGGTTTTACCTCTAAATCTCTCTTGTCAGGTCAGAGGTTTTACCTCTATATCTCTCGTGTCAGGTCATTGGTTTTACCTCTAAATCTCTCGTGTCAGGTCAGAGGTTTTACCTCTAGATCTCTCTCGTGTCAGGTCAGATTTTACCTCTCAATCTCCCGTGTCAGGTCAGAGGTTTTACCTCTAAATCTCTCGTGTCAGGTCAGAGGTTTTACCTTTAGATCTTTCGTGTCAGGTCAGAGGTTTTACCCCTAGATTTCTCATGTCAGCTCAGAGGTTTTACCTTTAGATCTTTTGTGTCAGGTCAGAGGTTTTACCTCTCAATCTCGCGTGTCAGGTCAGAGGTTTTACCTCTAAATCTCTCGTGTCAGGTCAGAGGTTTTACCTCTAAATCTCCCGTGTCAGGTCAGAGGTTTTACCTCTAGATCTCTCGTGTCAGGTCAGAGATTTTACCTCTCAATCTCCCGTGTCAGGTCAGAGGTTTTACCTCTCAATCTCTCGTGTCAGGTCAGAGGTTTTACCTCTAAATCGCTCGTGTCAGGTCAGATGTTTTACCTCTCAATTTCCCATGTCAGGTCAGAGGTTTAACCTCTAAATCTCCCGTGTCAGGTCAGATGTTTTACCTCTAAATCTCCCGTGTCAGGTCAGAGGTTTTACCTCTAGATCTCTCGTGTCAGGTCAGAGATTTTACCTCTCAATCTCTCGTGTCAGGTCAGAGGTTTTACCTCTAAATCGCTCGTGTCAGGTGAGAGGTTTAACCTCTAAATATCCCATGTCAGGTCAGAGGTTTTACCTCTAGATCTCTCGTGTCAGGTCAGAGATTTTACCTCTCAATCTCCCGTGTCAGGTCAGAGGTTTTACCTCTCAATCTCTCGTGTCAGGTCAGAGGTTTTACCTCTAAATCGCTCGTGTCAGGTCAGATGTTTTACCTCTCAATTTCCCATGTCAGGTCAGAGGTTTAACCTCTAAATCTCCCGTGTCAGGTCAGAGGTTTTACCTCTAAATCTCCCGTGTCAGGTCAGAGGTTTTACCTCTAGATCTCTCGTGTCAGGTCAGAGGTTTTACCTCTCAATCTCTCGTGTCAGGTCAGAGGTTTTACCTCTAAATCGCTCGTGTCAGGTGAGAGGTTTAACCTCTAAATACCCCATGTCAGGTCAGAGGATTTACTTCTAAATCTCTCGTGTCAGGTCAGATGTTTTAACTCTCAATTTCCCATGTCAGATCAGAGGTTTAACCTCTAAATCTCTCGTGTCAGGTCAGAGGTTTTACCTCTAAATTTTAGTGGTAGTGTTAGGTCAGAGGTTTTACCTTTTAGATCTTTCATGTCAGGTCAGAGGTTTTACCTCTAAATCTCCCGTGTCAGGTCAGAGGTTTTACCTCTAAATATCCCGTGTCAGGTCAGAGGTTTTACCTCTCAATCCTCCGTGTCAGGTCAGAGGTTTTACCTCTCAATCTCTCGTGTCAGGGCAGAGGATTTACCTCTAGATCTCTCGTGTCAGGTCAGAAGTTTTACCTCTCAATTTCGCGTGTCAGGTCAGAGGTTTTACCTCTAAATCTCTCGTGTCAGGTCAGAGGTTTTACCTCTAAATCTCCCGTGTCAGGTCAGAGGTTTTACCTCTAGATCTCTCGTGTCAGGTCAGAGATTTTACCTCTCAATCTCCCGTGTCAGTTCAGAGGTTTTACCTCTCAATCTCTCGTGTCAGGTCAGAGGTTTTACCTCTAAATCGCTCGTGTCAGGTGAGAGGTTTAACCTCTAAATATCCCATGTCAGGTCAGAGGATTTATTTCTAAATCTCTCGTGTCAGGTCAGATGTTTTAACTCTCAATTTCCCATGTCAGATCAGAGGTTTAACCTCTAAATCTCTCGTGTCAGGTCAGAGGTTTTACCTTTTAGATCTTTCATGTCAGGTCAGAGGTTTTACCTCTAAATCTCCCGTGTCAGGTCAGAGGTTTTACCTCTAAATATCCCGTGTCAGGTCAGAGGTTTTACCTCTCAATCCTCCGTGTCAGGTCAGAGGTTTTACCTCTCAATCGCTCGTGTCAGGGCACAGGATTTACCTCTAGATCTCTCGTGTCAGGTCAGAGGTTTTACCTCTCAATCTCGCGTGTCAGGTCAGATGTTTTACCCCTAAATCTCTCGTGTCAGGTCAGAGGTTTAACCTCTAAATCTCTCGTGTCAGGTCAGAGGTTTTACCTCTAAATTTTAGTGGTAGTGTTAGGTCAGAGGTATTACCTTTTAGATCTTTCATGTCAGGTCAGAGGTTTTACCTCTAAATCTCCCGTGTCATGTCAGAGGTTTTACCTCTAAATATCCCGTGTCAGGTCAGAGGTTTTACCTCTCAATCCTCCGTGTCAGGTCAGAGGTTTTACCTCTCAATCTCTCGTGTCAAGGCAGAGGATTTACCTCTAGATCTCTCGTGTCAGGTCAGAAGTTTTACCTCTCAATCTCTCGTGTCAGGTCAGAGGTTTTACCTCTAAATCGCTCGTGTCAGGTCAGATGTTTTACCTCTCAATTTCCCATGTCAGGTCAGAGGTTTAACCTCTAAATCTCTCGTGTCAGGTCAGAGGTTTTACCTCTAAATCTCCCGTGTCAGGACAGAGGTTTTACCTCTAAATATCCCGTGTCAGGTCAGAGGTTTTACCTCTCAATCCTCCGTGTCAGGTCAGAGGTTTTACCTCTCAATCTCTCGTGTCAGGGCAGAGGATTTACCTCTAGATCTTTCGTGTCAGGTCAGAGGTTTTACCTCTCATTTTCGCGTGTCAGGTCAGAGGTTTTACCTCTAAATCTCTCGTGTCAGGTCAGAGGTTTTACCTCTAAATCTCTCGTGTCAGGTCAGAGGTTTTACCTCTAGATCTCTCTTGTTAGGTCAGAGGTTGTTACCTCTAAATCTCTCGTGTCAGGTCAGAGGTTTTACCTCTAAATCTCTCGTGTCAGGTCAGAGGTTTTACCTCTAAATCTCTCTTGTCAGGTCAGAGGTTTTACCTTCATATCTTTCGTGTCAAGTCAGAGGTTTTACCTCTAAATCTCCCGTGTCAGGTCAGAGGATTTACCCCTAAATTGCTTGTGTCAGGTCAGAGGTTTTACCTCTAAATCTCTCTTGTTAGGTCAGAGGTTGTTACCTCTAAATCTCTCGTGTCAGGTCAGAGGTTTTACCTCTAAATCTCTCGTGTCAGGTCAGAGGTTTTACCTCTAAATCTCTCTTGTCAGGTCAGAGGTTTTACCTCTATATCTCTCGTGTCAGGTCATTGGTTTTACCTCTAAATCTCTCGTGTCAGGTCAGAGGTTTTACCTCTAGATCTCTCTCGTGTCAGGTCAGAGATTTTACCTCTCAATCTCCCGTGTCAGGTCAGAGGTTTTACCTCTAAATCTCTCGTGTCAGGTCAGAGGTTTTACCTCTAAATCGCTCGTGTCAGGTGAGAGGTTTAACCTCTAAATATCCCATATCATGTCAGAAGATTTACTTCTAAATCTCTCGTGTCAGGTCAGAAGTTTTACCTCTAGATTTCTCATGTCAGCTCAGAGGTTTTACCTTTAGATCTTTCGTGTCAGGTCAGAGGTTTTACCCCTAGATTTCTCATGTCAGCTCAGAGGTTTTACCTTTAGATCTTTTGTGTCAGGTCAGAGGTTTTACCTCTCAATCTCGCGTGTCAGGTCAGAGGTTTTACCTCTCAATCTCTCGTGTCAGGTCAGAGGTTTTACCTCTAAATCGCTCGTGTCAGGTGAGAGGTTTAACCTCTAAATATCCCATGTCAGGTCAGAGGATTTACTTCTAAATCTCTCGTGTCAGGTCAGATGTTTTAACTCTCAATTTCCCATGTCAGATCAGAGGTTTAACCTCTAAATCTCTCGTGTCAGGTCAGAGGTTTTACCTCTAAATTTTAGTGGTAGTGTTAGGTCAGAGGTTTTACCTTTTAGATCTGTCATGTCAGGTCAGAGGTTTTACCTCTAAATCTCCCGTGTCAGGTCAGAGGTTTTACCTCTAAATATCCCGTGTCAGGTCAGAGGTTTTACCTCTCAATCCTCCGTGTCAGGTCAGAGGTTTTACCTCTCAATCTCTCGTGTCAGGGCAGAGGATTTACCTCTAGATCTCTCGTGTCAGGTCAGAAGTTTTACCTCTCAATTTCGCGTGTCAGGTCAGAGGTTTTACCTCTAAATCTCTCGTGTCAGGTCAGAGGTTTTACCTCTAAATCTCCCGTGTCAGGTCAGAGGTTTTACCTCTAGATCTCTCGTGTCAGGTCAGAGATTTTACCTCTCAATCTCCCGTGTCAGTTCAGAGGTTTTACCTCTCAATCTCTCGTGTCAGGTCAGAGGTTTTACCTCTAAATCGCTCGTGTCAGGTGAGAGGTTTAACCTCTATATCTCTCGTGTCAGGTCATTGGTTTTACCTCTAAATCTCTCGTGTCAGGTCAGAGGTTTTACCTCTAGATCTCTCTCGTGTCAGGTCAGAGATTTTACCTCTCAATCTCCCGTGTCAGGTCAGAGGTTTTACCTCTAAATCTCTCGTGTCAGGTCAGAGGTTTTACCTCTAAATCGCTCGTGTCAGGTGAGAGGTTTAACCTCTAAATATCCCATGTCATGTCAGAAGATTTACTTCTAAATCTCTCGTGTCAGGTCAGAAGTTTTACCTCTAGATCTCTCTCGTGTCAGGTCAGAGATTTTACCTCTCAATCTCCCGTGTCAGGTCAGAGGTTTTACCTCTAAATCTCTCGTGTCAGGTCAGAGGTTTTACCTCTAAATCTCCCGTGTCAGGACAGAGGTTTTACCTCTAAATATCCCGTGTCAGGTCAGAGGTTTTACCTCTCAATCCTCCGTGTCAGGTCAGAGGTTTTACCTCTCAATCTCTCGTGTCAGGGCAGAGGATTTACCTCTAGATCTTTCGTGTCAGGTCAGAGGTTTTACCTCTCATTTTCGCGTGTCAGGTCAGAGGTTTTACCTCTAAATCTCTCGTGTCAGGTCAGAGGTTTTACCTCTAAATCTCTCGTGTCAGGTCAGAGGTTTTACCTCTAGATCTCTCTTGTTAGGTCAGAGGTTGTTACCTCTAAATCTCTCGTGTCAGGTCAGAGGTTTTACCTCTAAATCTCTCGTGTCAGGTCAGAGGTTTTACCTCTAAATCTCTCTTGTCAGGTCAGAGGTTTTACCTTCATATCTTTCGTGTCAAGTCAGAGGTTTTACCTCTAAATCTCCCGTGTCAGGTCAGAGGATTTACCCCTAAATTGCTTGTGTCAGGTCAGAGGTTTTACCTCTAAATCTCTCTTGTTAGGTCAGAGGTTGTTACCTCTAAATCTCTCGTGTCAGGTCAGAGGTTTTACCTCTAAATCTCTCGTGTCAGGTCAGAGGTTTTACCTCTAAATCTCTCTTGTCAGGTCAGAGGTTTTACCTCTATATCTCTCGTGTCAGGTCATTGGTTTTACCTCTAAATCTCTCGTGTCAGGTCAGAGGTTTTACCTCTAGATCTCTCTCGTGTCAGGTCAGAGATTTTACCTCTCAATCTCCCGTGTCAGGTCAGAGGTTTTACCTCTAAATCTCTCGTGTCAGGTCAGAGGTTTTACCTCTAAATCGCTCGTGTCAGGTGAGAGGTTTAACCTCTAAATATCCCATATCATGTCAGAAGATTTACTTCTAAATCTCTCGTGTCAGGTCAGAAGTTTTACCTCTAGATTTCTCATGTCAGCTCAGAGGTTTTACCTTTAGATCTTTCGTGTCAGGTCAGAGGTTTTACCCCTAGATTTCTCATGTCAGCTCAGAGGTTTTACCTTTAGATCTTTTGTGTCAGGTCAGAGGTTTTACCTCTCAATCTCGCGTGTCAGGTCAGAGGTTTTACCTCTCAATCTCTCGTGTCAGGTCAGAGGTTTTACCTCTAAATCGCTCGTGTCAGGTGAGAGGTTTAACCTCTAAATATCCCATGTCAGGTCAGAGGATTTACTTCTAAATCTCTCGTGTCAGGTCAGATGTTTTAACTCTCAATTTCCCATGTCAGATCAGAGGTTTAACCTCTAAATCTCTCGTGTCAGGTCAGAGGTTTTACCTCTAAATTTTAGTGGTAGTGTTAGGTCAGAGGTTTTACCTTTTAGATCTGTCATGTCAGGTCAGAGGTTTTACCTCTAAATCTCCCGTGTCAGGTCAGAGGTTTTACCTCTAAATATCCCGTGTCAGGTCAGAGGTTTTACCTCTCAATCCTCCGTGTCAGGTCAGAGGTTTTACCTCTCAATCTCTCGTGTCAGGGCAGAGGATTTACCTCTAGATCTCTCGTGTCAGGTCAGAAGTTTTACCTCTCAATTTCGCGTGTCAGGTCAGAGGTTTTACCTCTAAATCTCTCGTGTCAGGTCAGAGGTTTTACCTCTAAATCTCCCGTGTCAGGTCAGAGGTTTTACCTCTAGATCTCTCGTGTCAGGTCAGAGATTTTACCTCTCAATCTCCCGTGTCAGTTCAGAGGTTTTACCTCTCAATCTCTCGTGTCAGGTCAGAGGTTTTACCTCTAAATCGCTCGTGTCAGGTGAGAGGTTTAACCTCTATATCTCTCGTGTCAGGTCATTGGTTTTACCTCTAAATCTCTCGTGTCAGGTCAGAGGTTTTACCTCTAGATCTCTCTCGTGTCAGGTCAGAGATTTTACCTCTCAATCTCCCGTGTCAGGTCAGAGGTTTTACCTCTAAATCTCTCGTGTCAGGTCAGAGGTTTTACCTCTAAATCGCTCGTGTCAGGTGAGAGGTTTAACCTCTAAATATCCCATGTCATGTCAGAAGATTTACTTCTAAATCTCTCGTGTCAGGTCAGAAGTTTTACCTCTAGATCTCTCTCGTGTCAGGTCAGAGATTTTACCTCTCAATCTCCCGTGTCAGGTCAGAGGTTTTACCTCTAAATCTCTCGTGTCAGGTCAGAGGTTTTACCTCTAAATCTCCCGTGTCAGGACAGAGGTTTTACCTCTAAATATCCCGTGTCAGGTCAGAGGTTTTACCTCTCAATCCTCCGTGTCAGGTCAGAGGTTTTACCTCTCAATCTCTCGTGTCAGGGCAGAGGATTTACCTCTAGATCTTTCGTGTCAGGTCAGAGGTTTTACCTCTCATTTTCGCGTGTCAGGTCAGAGGTTTTACCTCTAAATCTCTCGTGTCAGGTCAGAGGTTTTACCTCTAAATCTCTCGTGTCAGGTCAGAGGTTTTACCTCTAGATCTCTCTTGTTAGGTCAGAGGTTGTTACCTCTAAATCTCTCGTGTCAGGTCAGAGGTTTTACCTCTAAATCTCTCGTGTCAGGTCAGAGGTTTTACCTCTAAATCTCTCTTGTCAGGTCAGAGGTTTTACCTTCATATCTTTCGTGTCAAGTCAGAGGTTTTACCTCTAAATCTCCCGTGTCAGGTCAGAGGATTTACCCCTAAATTGCTTGTGTCAGGTCAGAGGTTTTACCTCTAAATCTCTCTTGTTAGGTCAGAGGTTGTTACCTCTAAATCTCTCGTGTCAGGTCAGAGGTTTTACCTCTAAATCTCTCGTGTCAGGTCAGAGGTTTTACCTCTAAATCTCTCTTGTCAGGTCAGAGGTTTTACCTCTATATCTCTCGTGTCAGGTCATTGGTTTTACCTCTAAATCTCTCGTGTCAGGTCAGAGGTTTTACCTCTAGATCTCTCTCGTGTCAGGTCAGAGATTTTACCTCTCAATCTCCCGTGTCAGGTCAGAGGTTTTACCTCTAAATCTCTCGTGTCAGGTCAGAGGTTTTACCTCTAAATCGCTCGTGTCAGGTGAGAGGTTTAACCTCTAAATATCCCATGTCATGTCAGAAGATTTACTTCTAAATCTCTCGTGTCAGGTCAGAAGTTTTACCTCTAGATTTCTCATGTCAGCTCAGAGGTTTTACCTTTAGATCTTTCGTGTCAGGTCAGAGGTTTTACCCCTAGATTTCTCATGTCAGCTCAGAGGTTTTACCTTTAGATCTTTTGTGTCAGGTCAGAGGTTTTACCTCTCAATCTCGCGTGTCAGGTCAGAGGTTTTACCTCTCAATCTCTCGTGTCAGGTCAGAGGTTTTACCTCTAAATCGCTCGTGTCAGGTGAGAGGTTTAACCTCTAAATATCCCATGTCAGGTCAGAGGATTTACTTCTAAATCTCTCGTGTCAGGTCAGATGTTTTAACTCTCAATTTCCCATGTCAGATCAGAGGTTTAACCTCTAAATCTCTCGTGTCAGGTCAGAGGTTTTACCTCTAAATTTTAGTGGTAGTGTTAGGTCAGAGGTTTTACCTTTTAGATCTTTCATGTCAGGTCAGAGGTTTTACCTCTAAATCTCCCGTGTCAGGTCAGAGGTTTTACCTCTAAATATCCCGTGTCAGGTCAGAGGTTTTACCTCTCAATCCTCCGTGTCAGGTCAGAGGTTTTACCTCTCAATCTCTCGTGTCAGGGCAGAGGATTTACCTCTAGATCTCTCGTGTCAGGTCAGAAGTTTTACCTCTCAATTTCGCGTGTCAGGTCAGAGGTTTTACCTCTAAATCTCTCGTGTCAGGTCAGAGGTTTTACCTCTAAATCTCCCGTGTCAGGTCAGAGGTTTTACCTCTAGATCTCTCGTGTCAGGTCAGAGATTTTACCTCTCAATCTCCCGTGTCAGTTCAGAGGTTTTACCTCTCAATCTCTCGTGTCAGGTCAGAGGTTTTACCTCTAAATCGCTCGTGTCAGGTGAGAGGTTTAACCTCTATATCTCTCGTGTCAGGTCATTGGTTTTACCTCTAAATCTCTCGTGTCAGGTCAGAGGTTTTACCTCTAGATCTCTCTCGTGTCAGGTCAGAGATTTTACCTCTCAATCTCCCGTGTCAGGTCAGAGGTTTTACCTCTAAATCTCTCGTGTCAGGTCAGAGGTTTTACCTCTAAATCGCTCGTGTCAGGTGAGAGGTTTAACCTCTAAATATCCCATGTCATGTCAGAAGATTTACTTCTAAATCTCTCGTGTCAGGTCAGAAGTTTTACCTCTAGATTTCTCATGTCAGCTCAGAGGTTTTACCTTTAGATCTTTCGTGTCAGGTCAGAGGTTTTACCCCTAGATTTCTCATGTCAGCTCAGAGGTTTTACCTTTAGATCTTTTGTGTCAGGTCAGAGGTTTTACCTCTCAATCTCGCGTGTCAGGTCAGAGGTTTTACCTCTCAATCTCTCGTGTCAGGTCAGAGGTTTTACCTCTAAATCGCTCGTGTCAGGTGAGAGGTTTAACCTCTAAATATCCCATGTCAGGTCAGAGGATTTACTTCTAAATCTCTCGTGTCAGGTCAGATGTTTTAACTCTCAATTTCCCATGTCAGATCAGAGGTTTAACCTCTAAATCTCTCGTGTCAGGTCAGAGGTTTTACCTCTAAATTTTAGTGGTAGTGTTAGGTCAGAGGTTTTACCTTTTAGATCTTTCATGTCAGGTCAGAGGTTTTACCTCTAAATCTCCCGTGTCAGGTCAGAGGTTTTACCTCTAAATATCCCGTGTCAGGTCAGAGGTTTTACCTCTCAATCCTCCGTGTCAGGTCAGAGGTTTTACCTCTCAATCTCTCGTGTCAGGGCAGAGGATTTACCTCTAGATCTCTCGTGTCAGGTCAGAAGTTTTACCTCTCAATTTCGCGTGTCAGGTCAGAGGTTTTACCTCTAAATCTCTCGTGTCAGGTCAGAGGTTTTACCTCTAAATCTCCCGTGTCAGGTCAGAGGTTTTACCTCTAGATCTCTCGTGTCAGGTCAGAGATTTTACCTCTCAATCTCCCGTGTCAGTTCAGAGGTTTTACCTCTCAATCTCTCGTGTCAGGTCAGAGGTTTTACCTCTAAATCGCTCGTGTCAGGTGAGAGGTTTAACCTCTAAATATCCCATGTCAGGTCAGAGGATTTACTTCTAAATCTCTCGTGTCAGGTCAGATGTTTTAACTCTCAATTTCCCATGTCAGATCAGAGGTTTAACCTCTAAATCTCTCGTGTCAGGTCAGAGGTTTTACCTTTTAGATCTTTCATGTCAGGTCAGAGGTTTTACCTCTAAATCTCCCGTGTCAGGTCAGAGGTTTTACCTCTAAATATCCCGTGTCAGGTCAGAGGTTTTACCTCTCAATCCTCCGTGTCAGGTCAGAGGTTTTACCTCTCAATCGCTCGTGTCAGGGCACAGGATTTACCTCTAGATCTCTCGTGTCAGGTCAGAGGTTTTACCTCTCAATCTCGCGTGTCAGGTCAGATGTTTTACCCCTAAATCTCTCGTGTCAGGTCAGAGGTTTAACCTCTAAATCTCTCGTGTCAGGTCAGAGGTTTTACCTCTAAATTTTAGTGGTAGTGTTAGGTCAGAGGTATTACCTTTTAGATCTTTCATGTCAGGTCAGAGGTTTTACCTCTAAATCTCCCGTGTCATGTCAGAGGTTTTACCTCTAAATATCCCGTGTCAGGTCAGAGGTTTTACCTCTAGATCTCTCGTGTCAGGTCAGAGATTTTACCTCTCAATCTCCCGTGTCAGGTCAGAGGTTTTACCTCTCAATCTCTCGTGTCAGGTCAGAGGTTTTACCTCTAAATCGCTCGTGTCAGGTCAGATGTTTTACCTCTCAATTTCCCATGTCAGGTCAGAGGTTTAACCTCTAAATCTCCCGTGTCAGGTCAGAGGTTTTACCTCTAAATCTCCCGTGTCAGGTCAGAGGTTTTACCTCTAGATCTCTCGTGTCAGGTCAGAGATTTTACCTCTCAATCTCTCGTGTCAGGTCAGAGGTTTTACCTCTAAATCGCTCGTGTCAGGTGAGAGGTTTAACCTCTAAATATCCCATGTCAGGTCAGAGGTTTTACCTCTAGATCTCTCGTGTCAGGTCAGAGATTTTACCTCTCAATCTCCCGTGTCAGGTCAGAGGTTTTACCTCTCAATCTCTCGTGTCAGGTCAGAGGTTTTACCTCTAAATCGCTCGTGTCAGGTCAGATGTTTTACCTCTCAATTTCCCATGTCAGGTCAGAGGTTTAACCTCTAAATCTCCCGTGTCAGGTCAGAGGTTTTACCTCTAAATCTCCCGTGTCAGGTCAGAGGTTTTACCTCTAGATCTCTCGTGTCAGGTCAGAGGTTTTACCTCTCAATCTCTCGTGTCAGGTCAGAGGTTTTACTTCTAAATCGCTCGTGTCAGGTGAGAGGTTTAACCTCTAAATATCCCATGTCAGGTCAGAGGATTTACTTCTAAATCTCTCGTGTCAGGTCAGATGTTTTAACTCTCAATTTCCCATGTCAGATCAGAGGTTTAACCTCTAAATCTCTCGTGTCAGGTCAGAGGTTTTACCTCTAAATTTTAGTGGTAGTGTTAGGTCAGAGGTTTTACCTTTTAGATATTTCATGTCAGGTCAGAGGTTTTACCTCTAAATCTCCCGTGTCAGGTCAGAGGTTTTACCTCTAAATATCCCGTGTCAGGTCAGAGGTTTTACCTCTCAATCCTCCGTGTCAGGTCAGAGGTTTTACCTCTCAATCTCTCGTGTCAGGGCAGAGGATTTACCTCTAGATCTCTCGTGTCAGGTCAGAAGTTTTACCTCTCAATTTCGCGTGTCAGGTCAGAGGTTTTACCTCTAAATCTCTCGTGTCAGGTCAGAGGTTTTACCTCTAAATCTCCCGTGTCAGGTCAGAGGTTTTACCTCTAGATCTCTCGTGTCAGGTCAGAGATTTTACCTCTCAATCTCCCGTGTCAGTTCAGAGGTTTTACCTCTCAATCTCTCGTGTCAGGTCAGAGGTTTTACCTCTAAATCGCTCGTGTCAGGTGAGAGGTTTAACCTCTAAATATCCCATGTCAGGTCAGAGGATTTACTTCTAAATCTCTCGTGTCAGGTCAGATGTTTTAACTCTCAATTTCCCATGTCAGATCAGAGGTTTAACCTCTAAATCTCTCGTGTCAGGTCAGAGGTTTTACCTTTTAGATCTTTCATGTCAGGTCAGAGGTTTTACCTCTAAATCTCCCGTGTCAGGTCAGAGGTTTTACCTCTAAATATCCCGTGTCAGGTCAGAGGTTTTACCTCTCAATCCTCCGTGTCAGGTCAGAGGTTTTACCTCTTAATCGCTCGTGTCAGGGCACAGGATTTACCTCTAGATCTCTCGTGTCAGGTCAGAGGTTTTACCTCTCAATCTCGCGTGTCAGGTCAGAGGTTTTACCCCTAAATCTCTCGTGTCAGGTCAGAGGTTTAACCTCTAAATCTCTCGTGTCAGGTCAGAGGTTTTACCTCTAAATTTTAGTGGTAGTGTTAGGTCAGAGGTATTACCTTTTAGATCTTTCATGTCAGGTCAGAGGTTTTACCTCTAAATCTCCCGTGTCATGTCAGAGGTTTTACCTCTAAATATCCCGTGTCAGGTCAGAGGTTTTACCTCTCAATCCTCCGTGTCAGGTCAGAGGTTTTACCTCTCAATCTCTCGTGTCAAGGCAGAGGATTTACCTCTAGATCTCTCGTGTCAGGTCAGAAGTTTTACCTCTCAATCTCTCGTGTCAGGTCAGAGGTTTTACCTCTAAATCGCTCGTGTCAGGTCAGATGTTTTACCTCTCAATTTCCCATGTCAGGTCAGAGGTTTAACCTCTAAATCTCTCGTGTCAGGTCAGAGGTTTTACCTCTAAATCTCCCGTGTCAGGACAGAGGTTTTACCTCTAAATATCCCGTGTCAGGTCAGAGGTTTTACCTCTCAATCCTCCGTGTCAGGTCAGAGGTTTTACCTCTCAATCTCTCGTGTCAGGGCAGAGGATTTACCTCTAGATCTCTCGTGTCAGGTCAGAGGTTTTACCTCTCATTTTCGCGTGTCAGGTCAGAGGTTTTACCTCTAAATCTCTCGTGTCAGGTCAGAGGTTTTACCTCTAAATCTCTCGTGTCAGGTCAGAGGTTTTACCTCTAGATCTCTCTTGTTAGGTCAGAGGTTGTTACCTCTAAATCTCTCGTGTCAGGTCAGAGGTTTTACCTCTAAATCTCTCGTGTCAGGTCAGAGGTTTTACCTCTAAATCTCTCTTGTCAGGTCAGAGGTTTTACCTTCATATCTTTCGTGTCAAGTCAGAGGTTTTACCTCTAAATCTCCCGTGTCAGGTCAGAGGATTTACCCCTAAATTTCTTGTGTCAGGTCAGAGGTTTTACCTCTAAATCTCTCTTGTTAGGTCAGAGGTTGTTACCTCAAAATCTCTCGTGTCAGGTCAGAGGTTTTACCTCTAAATCTCTCGTGTCAGGTCAGAGGTTTTACCTCTAAATCTCTCTTGTCAGGTCAGAGGTTTTACCTCTATATCTCTCGTGTCAGGTCATTGGTTTTACCTCTAAATCTCTCGTGTCAGGTCAGAGGTTTTACCTCTAGATCTCTCTCGTGTCAGGTCAGAGATTTTACCTCTCAATCTCCCGTGTCAGGTCAGAGGTTTTACCTCTAAATCTCTCGTGTCAGGTCAGAGGTTTTACCTCTAAATCGCTCGTGTCAGGTGAGAGGTTTTACCTTTAGATCTTTCGTGTCAGGTCAGAGGTTTTACCCCTAGATTTCTCATGTCAGCTCAGAGGTTTTACCTTTAGATCTTTTGTGTCAGGTCAGAGGTTTTACCTCTCAATCTCGCGTGTCAGGTCAGAGGTTTTACCTCTCAATCTCTCGTGTCAGGTCAGAGGTTTTACCTCTAAATCGCTCGTGTCAGGTCAGATGTTTTACCTCTCAATTTCCCATGTCAGGTCAGAGGTTTAACCTCTAAATCTCTCGTGTCAGGTCAGAGGTTTTACCTCTAAATCTCCCGTGTCAGGACAGAGGTTTTACCTCTAAATATCCCGTGTCAGGTCAGAGGTTTTACCTCTCAATCCTCCGTGTCAGGTCAGAGGTTTTACCTCTCAATCTCTCGTGTCAGGGCAGAGGATTTACCTCTAGATCTCTCGTGTCAGGTCAGAGGTTTTACCTCTCATTTTCGCGTGTCAGGTCAGAGGTTTTACCTCTAAATCTCTCGTGTCAGGTCAGAGGTTTTACCTCTAAATCTCTCGTGTCAGGTCAGAGGTTTTACCTCTAGATCTCTCTTGTTAGGTCAGAGGTTGTTACCTCTAAATCTCTCGTGTCAGGTCAGAGGTTTTACCTCTAAATCTCTCGTGTCAGGTCAGAGGTTTTACCTCTAAATCTCTCTTGTCAGGTCAGAGGTTTTACCTTCATATCTTTCGTGTCAAGTCAGAGGTTTTACCTCTAAATCTCCCGTGTCAGGTCAGAGGATTTACCCCTAAATTTCTTGTGTCAGGTCAGAGGTTTTACCTCTAAATCTCTCTTGTTAGGTCAGAGGTTGTTACCTCAAAATCTCTCGTGTCAGGTCAGAGGTTTTACCTCTAAATCTCTCGTGTCAGGTCAGAGGTTTTACCTCTAAATCTCTCTTGTCAGGTCAGAGGTTTTACCTCTATATCTCTCGTGTCAGGTCATTGGTTTTACCTCTAAATCTCTCGTGTCAGGTCAGAGGTTTTACCTCTAGATCTCTCTCGTGTCAGGTCAGAGATTTTACCTCTCAATCTCCCGTGTCAGGTCAGAGGTTTTACCTCTAAATCTCTCGTGTCAGGTCAGAGGTTTTACCTCTAAATCGCTCGTGTCAGGTGAGAGGTTTTACCTTTAGATCTTTCGTGTCAGGTCAGAGGTTTTACCCCTAGATTTCTCATGTCAGCTCAGAGGTTTTACCTTTAGATCTTTTGTGTCAGGTCAGAGGTTTTACCTCTCAATCTCGCGTGTCAGGTCAGAGGTTTTACCTCTCAATCTCTCGTGTCAGGTCAGAGGTTTTACCTCTAAATCGCTCGTGTCAGGTGAGAGGTTTAACCTCTAAATATCCCATGTCAGGTCAGAGGATTTACTTCTAAATCTCTCGTGTCAGGTCAGATGTTTTAACTCTCAATTTCCCATGTCAGATCAGAGGTTTAACCTCTAAATCTCTCGTGTCAGGTCAGAGGTTTTACCTCTAAATTTTAGTGGTAGTGTTAGGTCAGAGGTTTTACCTTTTAGATCTTTCATGTCAGGTCAGAGGTTTTACCTCTAAATCTCCCGTGTCAGGTCAGAGGTTTTACCTCTAAATATCCCGTGTCAGGTCAGAGGTTTTACCTCTCAATCCTCCGTGTCAGGTCAGAGGTTTTACCTCTCAATCTCTCGTGTCAGGGCAGAGGATTTACCTCTAGATCTCTCGTGTCAGGTCAGAAGTTTTACCTCTCAATTTCGCGTGTCAGGTCAGAGGTTTTACCTCTAAATCTCTCGTGTCAGGTCAGAGGTTTTACCTCTAAATCTCCCGTGTCAGGTCAGAGGTTTTATCTCTAGATCTCTCGTGTCAGGTCAGAGATTTTACCTCTCAATCTCCCGTGTCAGGTCAGAGGTTTTACCTCTCAATCTCTCGTGTCAGGTCAGAGGTTTTACCTCTAAATCGCTCGTGTCAGGTGAGAGGTTTAACCTCTAAATATCCCATGTCAGGTCCCAGGATTTACTTCTAAATCTCTCGTGTCAGGTCAGATGTTTTAACTCTCAATTTCCCATGTCAGATCAGAGGTTTAACCTCTAAATCTCTCGTGTCAGGTCAGAGGTTTTACCTTTTAGATCTTTCATGTCAGGTCAGAGGTTTTACCTCTAAATCTCCCGTGTCAGGTCAGAGGTTTTACCTCTAAATATCCCGTGTCAGGTCAGAGGTTTTACCTCTCAATCCTCCGTGTCAGGTCAGAGGTTTTACCTCTCAATCGCTCGTGTCAGGGCACAGGATTTACCTCTAGATCTCTCGTGTCAGGTCAGAGGTTTTACCTCTCAATCTCGCGTGTCAGGTCAGAGGTTTTACCCCTAAATCTCTCGTGTCAGGTCAGAGGTTTAACCTCTAAATCTCTCGTGTCAGGTCAGAGGTTTTACCTCTAAATTTTAGTGGTAGTGTTAGGTCAGAGGTTTTACCTTTTAGATCTTTCATGTCAGGTCAGAGGTTTTACCTCTAAATCTCCCGTGTCAGGTCGGAGGTTTTACCTCTAAACATCCCGTGTCAGGTCAGAGGTTTTACCTCTCAATCCTCCGTGTCAGGTCAGAGGTTTTACCTCTCAATCTCTCGTGTCAAGGCAGAGGATTTACCTCTAGATCTCTCGTGTCAGGTCAGAAGTTTTACCTCTAGATTTCTCATGTCAGCTCAGAGGTTTTACCTTTAGATCTTTCGTGTCAGGTCAGAGGTTTTACCCCTAGATTTCTCATGTCAGCTCAGAGGTTTTACCTTTAGATCTTTTGTGTCAGGTCAGAGGTTTTACCTCTCAATCTCGCGTGTCAGGTCAGAGGTTTTACCTCTAAATCTCTCGTGTCAGGTCAGAGGTTTTACCTCTAAATCTCCCGTGTCAGGTCAGAGGTTTTACCTCTAGATCTCTCGTGTCAGGTCAGAGATTTTACCTCTCAATCTCCCGTGTCAGGTCAGAGGTTTTACCTCTCAATCTCTCGTGTCAGGTCAGAGGTTTTACCTCTAAATCGCTCGTGTCAGGTCAGATGTTTTACCTCTCAATTTCCCATGTCAGGTCAGAGGTTTAACCTCTAAATCTCTCGTGTCAGGTCAGAGGTTTTACCTCTAAATCTCCCGTGTCAGGACAGAGGTTTTACCTCTAAATATCCCGTGTCAGGTCAGAGGTTTTACCTCTCAATCCTCCGTGTCAGGTCAGAGGTTTTACCTCTCAATCTCTCGTGTCAGGGCAGAGGATTTACCTCTAGATCTCTCGTGTCAGGTCAGAGGTTTTACCTCTCATTTTCGCGTGTCAGGTCAGAGGTTTTACCTCTAAATCTCTCGTGTCAGGTCAGAGGTTTTACCTCTAAATCTCCCGTGTCAGGTCAGAGGTTTTACCTCTAGATCTCTCGTGTCAGGTCAGAGATTTTACCTCTCAATCTCCAGTGTCAGGTCAGAGGTTTTACCTCTCAATCTCTCGTGTCAGGTCAGAGGTTTTACCTCTAAATCGCTCGTGTCAGGTGAGAGGTTTAACCTCTAAATATCCCATGTCAGGTCAGAGAATTTACTTCTAAATCTCTCGTGTCAGGTCAGATGTTTTAACTCTCAATTTCCCATGTCAGATCAGAGGTTTAACCTCTAAATCTCTCGTGTCAGGTCAGAGGTTTTACCTCTAAATTTTAGTGGTAGTGTTAGGTCAGAGGTTTTACCTTTTAGATCTTTCATGTCAGGTCAGAGGTTTTACCTCTAAATCTCCCGTGTCAGGTCAGAGGTTTTACCTCTAAATATCCCGTGTCAGGTCAGAGGTTTTACCTCTCAATCCTCCGTGTCAGGTCAGAGGTTTTACCTCTCAATCGCTCAGGTCAGGGCAGAGGATTTACCTCTAGATCTCTCGTGTCAGGTCAGAGGTTTTACCTCTCAATTTTGCGTGTCAGGTCAGAGGTTTTACCCCTAAATCTCTCGTGTCAGGTCAGAGGTTTTACCTCTCAATCTTTCGTGTCAGGTCAGAAGTTTTACCTCTAGATTTCTCATGTCAGGTCAGAGGTTTTACCTCTAAATCTCCCGTGTCAGGTCAGAGGTTTTACCTCTAAATATCCCGTGTCAGGTCAGAGGTTTTACCTCTCAATCCTCCGTGTCAGGTCAGAGGTTTTACCTCTCAATCGCTCGTGTCAGGGCAGAGGATTTACCTCTAGATCTCTCGTGTCAGGTCAGAGGTTTTACCTCTCAATTTTGCGTGTCAGGTCAGAGGTTTTACCCCTAAATCTCTCGTGTCAGGTCAGAGGTTTAACCTCTAAATCTCGCGTTTCAGGTCAGAGGTTTTACCTCTTCCGGGGCACTTCCGGGCCACTTCCGGGCCTCTTCCGGGCCACTGATGGGCCACTTCCGGGCCTTTTCCGGGCCTCTTCCGGGCCACTTCCGGGCCACTTCCGGGCCACTGATGGGCCACTTCCGGGCCACTTCGGGACACTTCCGGGCCACTTCCGGGCCACTTCCGGGCCACTTCCGGGCCACTTCCGGGCCTCTTCTGGGCAACTTCCGGGCCACTTCCGGGCCTCTTCCTGGCCACTTCCGGGCCACTTCCGGGCCACTTCCGGGCCACTGATGGGCCACTGATGGGCCACTGATGGGCCACTTCCGGGCCTCTTCCGGGCCTCTTCCTGGCCACTTCCGGGCCACTTCCGGGCCACTTCCGGGCCACTTCCGGGCCTCTTCCGGGCCACTGATGGGCCACTTCCGCGCCTTTTCCGGGCCTCTTTCGGGCCACTTCCGGGCCACTTCCGGGCCACTTCCGGGCCACTTCCGGGCCACTTCCCGGCCACTTCCGGGCCACTTCCGGGCCTCTTCCGGGCCACTGATGGGCCACTTCCGGGCCTTTTCCGGGCCTCTCGTGTCAGGGCAGAGGATTTACCTCTAGATCTCTCGTGTCAGGTCAGAAGTTTTACCTCTCAATTTCGCGTGTCAGGTCAGAGGTTTTACCTCTAAATCTCTCGTGTCAGGTCAGAGGTTTTACCTCTAAATCTCCCGTGTCAGGTCAGAGGTTTTACCTCTAGATCTCTCGTGTCAGGTCAGAGATTTTACCTCTCAATCTCCCGTGTCAGTTCAGAGGTTTTACCTCTCAATCTCTCGTGTCAGGTCAGAGGTTTTACCTCTAAATCGCTCGTGTCAGGTGAGAGGTTTAACCTCTAAATATCCCATGTCAGGTCAGAGGATTTACTTCTAAATCTCTCGTGTCAGGTCAGATGTTTTAACTCTCAATTTCCCATGTCAGATCAGAGGTTTAACCTCTAAATCTCTCGTGTCAGGTCAGAGGTTTTACCTTTTAGATCTTTCATGTCAGGTCAGAGGTTTTACCTCTAAATCTCCCGTGTCAGGTCAGAGGTTTTACCTCTAAATATCCCGTGTCAGGTCAGAGGTTTTACCTCTCAATCCTCCGTGTCAGGTCAGAGGTTTTACCTCTTAATCGCTCGTGTCAGGGCACAGGATTTACCTCTAGATCTCTCGTGTCAGGTCAGAGGTTTTACCTCTCAATCTCGCGTGTCAGGTCAGAGGTTTTACCCCTAAATCTCTCGTGTCAGGTCAGAGGTTTAACCTCTAAATCTCTCGTGTCAGGTCAGAGGTTTTACCTCTAAATTTTAGTGGTAGTGTTAGGTCAGAGGTATTACCTTTTAGATCTTTCATGTCAGGTCAGAGGTTTTACCTCTAAATCTCCCGTGTCATGTCAGAGGTTTTACCTCTAAATATCCCGTGTCAGGTCAGAGGTTTTACCTCTCAATCCTCCGTGTCAGGTCAGAGGTTTTACCTCTCAATCTCTCGTGTCAAGGCAGAGGATTTACCTCTAGATCTCTCGTGTCAGGTCAGAAGTTTTACCTCTCAATCTCTCGTGTCAGGTCAGAGGTTTTACCTCTAAATCGCTCGTGTCAGGTCAGATGTTTTACCTCTCAATTTCCCATGTCAGGTCAGAGGTTTAACCTCTAAATCTCTCGTGTCAGGTCAGAGGTTTTACCTCTAAATCTCCCGTGTCAGGACAGAGGTTTTACCTCTAAATATCCCGTGTCAGGTCAGAGGTTTTACCTCTCAATCCTCCGTGTCAGGTCAGAGGTTTTACCTCTCAATCTCTCGTGTCAGGGCAGAGGATTTACCTCTAGATCTCTCGTGTCAGGTCAGAGGTTTTACCTCTCATTTTCGCGTGTCAGGTCAGAGGTTTTACCTCTAAATCTCTCGTGTCAGGTCAGAGGTTTTACCTCTAAATCTCTCGTGTCAGGTCAGAGGTTTTACCTCTAGATCTCTCTTGTTAGGTCAGAGGTTGTTACCTCTAAATCTCTCGTGTCAGGTCAGAGGTTTTACCTCTAAATCTCTCGTGTCAGGTCAGAGGTTTTACCTCTAAATCTCTCTTGTCAGGTCAGAGGTTTTACCTTCATATCTTTCGTGTCAAGTCAGAGGTTTTACCTCTAAATCTCCCGTGTCAGGTCAGAGGATTTACCCCTAAATTTCTTGTGTCAGGTCAGAGGTTTTACCTCTAAATCTCTCTTGTTAGGTCAGAGGTTGTTACCTCAAAATCTCTCGTGTCAGGTCAGAGGTTTTACCTCTAAATCTCTCGTGTCAGGTCAGAGGTTTTACCTCTAAATCTCTCTTGTCAGGTCAGAGGTTTTACCTCTATATCTCTCGTGTCAGGTCATTGGTTTTACCTCTAAATCTCTCGTGTCAGGTCAGAGGTTTTACCTCTAGATCTCTCTCGTGTCAGGTCAGAGATTTTACCTCTCAATCTCCCGTGTCAGGTCAGAGGTTTTACCTCTAAATCTCTCGTGTCAGGTCAGAGGTTTTACCTCTAAATCGCTCGTGTCAGGTGAGAGGTTTTACCTTTAGATCTTTCGTGTCAGGTCAGAGGTTTTACCCCTAGATTTCTCATGTCAGCTCAGAGGTTTTACCTTTAGATCTTTTGTGTCAGGTCAGAGGTTTTACCTCTCAATCTCGCGTGTCAGGTCAGAGGTTTTACCTCTCAATCTCTCGTGTCAGGTCAGAGGTTTTACCTCTAAATCGCTCGTGTCAGGTCAGATGTTTTACCTCTCAATTTCCCATGTCAGGTCAGAGGTTTAACCTCTAAATCTCTCGTGTCAGGTCAGAGGTTTTACCTCTAAATCTCCCGTGTCAGGACAGAGGTTTTACCTCTAAATATCCCGTGTCAGGTCAGAGGTTTTACCTCTCAATCCTCCGTGTCAGGTCAGAGGTTTTACCTCTCAATCTCTCGTGTCAGGGCAGAGGATTTACCTCTAGATCTCTCGTGTCAGGTCAGAGGTTTTACCTCTCATTTTCGCGTGTCAGGTCAGAGGTTTTACCTCTAAATCTCTCGTGTCAGGTCAGAGGTTTTACCTCTAAATCTCTCGTGTCAGGTCAGAGGTTTTACCTCTAGATCTCTCTTGTTAGGTCAGAGGTTGTTACCTCTAAATCTCTCGTGTCAGGTCAGAGGTTTTACCTCTAAATCTCTCGTGTCAGGTCAGAGGTTTTACCTCTAAATCTCTCTTGTCAGGTCAGAGGTTTTACCTTCATATCTTTCGTGTCAAGTCAGAGGTTTTACCTCTAAATCTCCCGTGTCAGGTCAGAGGATTTACCCCTAAATTTCTTGTGTCAGGTCAGAGGTTTTACCTCTAAATCTCTCTTGTTAGGTCAGAGATTTTACCTCTCAATCTCCCGTGTCAGGTCAGAGGTTTTACCTCTAAATCTCTCGTGTCAGGTCAGAGGTTTTACCTCTAAATCGCTCGTGTCAGGTGAGAGGTTTTACCTTTAGATCTTTCGTGTCAGGTCAGAGGTTTTACCCCTAGATTTCTCATGTCAGCTCAGAGGTTTTACCTTTAGATCTTTTGTGTCAGGTCAGAGGTTTTACCTCTCAATCTCGCGTGTCAGGTCAGAGGTTTTACCTCTCAATCTCTCGTGTCAGGTCAGAGGTTTTACCTCTAAATCGCTCGTGTCAGGTCAGATGTTTTACCTCTCAATTTCCCATGTCAGGTCAGAGGTTTAACCTCTAAATCTCTCGTGTCAGGTCAGAGGTTTTACCTCTAAATCTCCCGTGTCAGGACAGAGGTTTTACCTCTAAATATCCCGTGTCAGGTCAGAGGTTTTACCTCTCAATCCTCCGTGTCAGGTCAGAGGTTTTACCTCTCAATCTCTCGTGTCAGGGCAGAGGATTTACCTCTAGATCTCTCGTGTCAGGTCAGAGGTTTTACCTCTCATTTTCGCGTGTCAGGTCAGAGGTTTTACCTCTAAATCTCTCGTGTCAGGTCAGAGGTTTTACCTCTAAATCTCTCGTGTCAGGTCAGAGGTTTTACCTCTAGATCTCTCTTGTTAGGTCAGAGGTTGTTACCTCTAAATCTCTCGTGTCAGGTCAGAGGTTTTACCTCTAAATCTCTCGTGTCAGGTCAGAGGTTTTACCTCTAAATCTCTCTTGTCAGGTCAGAGGTTTTACCTTCATATCTTTCGTGTCAAGTCAGAGGTTTTACCTCTAAATCTCCCGTGTCAGGTCAGAGGATTTACCCCTAAATTTCTTGTGTCAGGTCAGAGGTTTTACCTCTAAATCTCTCTTGTTAGGTCAGAGGTTGTTACCTCAAAATCTCTCGTGTCAGGTCAGAGGTTTTACCTCTAAATCTCTCGTGTCAGGTCAGAGGTTTTACCTCTAAATCTCTCTTGTCAGGTCAGAGGTTTTACCTCTATATCTCTCGTGTCAGGTCATTGGTTTTACCTCTAAATCTCTCGTGTCAGGTCAGAGGTTTTACCTCTAGATCTCTCTCGTGTCAGGTCAGAGATTTTACCTCTCAATCTCCCGTGTCAGGTCAGAGGTTTTACCTCTAAATCTCTCGTGTCAGGTCAGAGGTTTTACCTCTAAATCGCTCGTGTCAGGTGAGAGGTTTTACCTTTAGATCTTTCGTGTCAGGTCAGAGGTTTTACCCCTAGATTTCTCATGTCAGCTCAGAGGTTTTACCTTTAGATCTTTTGTGTCAGGTCAGAGGTTTTACCTCTCAATCTCGCGTGTCAGGTCAGAGGTTTTACCTCTCAATCTCTCGTGTCAGGTCAGAGGTTTTACCTCTAAATCGCTCGTGTCAGGTGAGAGGTTTAACCTCTAAATATCCCATGTCAGGTCAGAGGATTTACTTCTAAATCTCTCGTGTCAGGTCAGATGTTTTAACTCTCAATTTCCCATGTCAGATCAGAGGTTTAACCTCTAAATCTCTCGTGTCAGGTCAGAGGTTTTACCTCTAAATTTTAGTGGTAGTGTTAGGTCAGAGGTTTTACCTTTTAGATCTTTCATGTCAGGTCAGAGGTTTTACCTCTAAATCTCCCGTGTCAGGTCAGAGGTTTTACCTCTAAATATCCCGTGTCAGGTCAGAGGTTTTACCTCTCAATCCTCCGTGTCAGGTCAGAGGTTTTACCTCTCAATCTCTCGTGTCAGGGCAGAGGATTTACCTCTAGATCTCTCGTGTCAGGTCAGAAGTTTTACCTCTCAATTTCGCGTGTCAGGTCAGAGGTTTTACCTCTAAATCTCTCGTGTCAGGTCAGAGGTTTTACCTCTAAATCTCCCGTGTCAGGTCAGAGGTTTTATCTCTAGATCTCTCGTGTCAGGTCAGAGATTTTACCTCTCAATCTCCCGTGTCAGGTCAGAGGTTTTACCTCTCAATCTCTCGTGTCAGGTCAGAGGTTTTACCTCTAAATCGCTCGTGTCAGGTGAGAGGTTTAACCTCTAAATATCCCATGTCAGGTCCCAGGATTTACTTCTAAATCTCTCGTGTCAGGTCAGATGTTTTAACTCTCAATTTCCCATGTCAGATCAGAGGTTTAACCTCTAAATCTCTCGTGTCAGGTCAGAGGTTTTACCTTTTAGATCTTTCATGTCAGGTCAGAGGTTTTACCTCTAAATCTCCCGTGTCAGGTCAGAGGTTTTACCTCTAAATATCCCGTGTCAGGTCAGAGGTTTTACCTCTCAATCCTCCGTGTCAGGTCAGAGGTTTTACCTCTCAATCGCTCGTGTCAGGGCACAGGATTTACCTCTAGATCTCTCGTGTCAGGTCAGAGGTTTTACCTCTCAATCTCGCGTGTCAGGTCAGAGGTTTTACCCCTAAATCTCTCGTGTCAGGTCAGAGGTTTAACCTCTAAATCTCTCGTGTCAGGTCAGAGGTTTTACCTCTAAATTTTAGTGGTAGTGTTAGGTCAGAGGTTTTACCTTTTAGATCTTTCATGTCAGGTCAGAGGTTTTACCTCTAAATCTCCCGTGTCAGGTCGGAGGTTTTACCTCTAAACATCCCGTGTCAGGTCAGAGGTTTTACCTCTCAATCCTCCGTGTCAGGTCAGAGGTTTTACCTCTCAATCTCTCGTGTCAAGGCAGAGGATTTACCTCTAGATCTCTCGTGTCAGGTCAGAAGTTTTACCTCTAGATTTCTCATGTCAGCTCAGAGGTTTTACCTTTAGATCTTTCGTGTCAGGTCAGAGGTTTTACCCCTAGATTTCTCATGTCAGCTCAGAGGTTTTACCTTTAGATCTTTTGTGTCAGGTCAGAGGTTTTACCTCTCAATCTCGCGTGTCAGGTCAGAGGTTTTACCTCTAAATCTCTCGTGTCAGGTCAGAGGTTTTACCTCTAAATCTCCCGTGTCAGGTCAGAGGTTTTACCTCTAGATCTCTCGTGTCAGGTCAGAGATTTTACCTCTCAATCTCCCGTGTCAGGTCAGAGGTTTTACCTCTCAATCTCTCGTGTCAGGTCAGAGGTTTTACCTCTAAATCGCTCGTGTCAGGTCAGATGTTTTACCTCTCAATTTCCCATGTCAGGTCAGAGGTTTAACCTCTAAATCTCTCGTGTCAGGTCAGAGGTTTTACCTCTAAATCTCCCGTGTCAGGACAGAGGTTTTACCTCTAAATATCCCGTGTCAGGTCAGAGGTTTTACCTCTCAATCCTCCGTGTCAGGTCAGAGGTTTTACCTCTCAATCTCTCGTGTCAGGGCAGAGGATTTACCTCTAGATCTCTCGTGTCAGGTCAGAGGTTTTACCTCTCATTTTCGCGTGTCAGGTCAGAGGTTTTACCTCTAAATCTCTCGTGTCAGGTCAGAGGTTTTACCTCTAAATCTCCCGTGTCAGGTCAGAGGTTTTACCTCTAGATCTTTCGTGTCAGGTCAGAGATTTTACCTCTCAATCTCCAGTGTCAGGTCAGAGGTTTTACCTCTCAATCTCTCGTGTCAGGTCAGAGGTTTTACCTCTAAATCGCTCGTGTCAGGTGAGAGGTTTAACCTCTAAATATCCCATGTCAGGTCAGAGAATTTACTTCTAAATCTCTCGTGTCAGGTCAGATGTTTTAACTCTCAATTTCCCATGTCAGATCAGAGGTTTAACCTCTAAATCTCTCGTGTCAGGTCAGAGGTTTTACCTCTAAATTTTAGTGGTAGTGTTAGGTCAGAGGTTTTACCTTTTAGATCTTTCATGTCAGGTCAGAGGTTTTACCTCTAAATCTCCCGTGTCAGGTCAGAGGTTTTACCTCTAAATATCCCGTGTCAGGTCAGAGGTTTTACCTCTCAATCCTCCGTGTCAGGTCAGAGGTTTTACCTCTCAATCGCTCAGGTCAGGGCAGAGGATTTACCTCTAGATCTCTCGTGTCAGGTCAGAGGTTTTACCTCTCAATTTTGCGTGTCAGGTCAGAGGTTTTACCCCTAAATCTCTCGTGTCAGGTCAGAGGTTTTACCTCTCAATCTTTCGTGTCAGGTCAGAAGTTTTACCTCTAGATTTCTCATGTCAGGTCAGAGGTTTTACCTCTAAATCTCCCGTGTCAGGTCAGAGGTTTTACCTCTAAATATCCCGTGTCAGGTCAGAGGTTTTACCTCTCAATCCTCCGTGTCAGGTCAGAGGTTTTACCTCTCAATCGCTCGTGTCAGGGCAGAGGATTTACCTCTAGATCTCTCGTGTCAGGTCAGAGGTTTTACCTCTCAATTTTGCGTGTCAGGTCAGAGGTTTTACCCCTAAATCTCTCGTGTCAGGTCAGAGGTTTAACCTCTAAATCTCGCGTTTCAGGTCAGAGGTTTTACCTCTTCCGGGGCACTTCCGGGCCACTTCCGGGCCTCTTCCGGGCCACTGATGGGCCACTTCCGGGCCTTTTCCGGGCCTCTTCCGGGCCACTTCCGGGCCACTTCCGGGCCACTGATGGGCCACTTCCGGGCCACTTCGGGACACTTCCGGGCCACTTCCGGGCCACTTCCGGGCCACTTCCGGGCCACTTCCGGGCCTCTTCTGGGCAACTTCCGGGCCACTTCCGGGCCTCTTCCTGGCCACTTCCGGGCCACTTCCGGGCCACTTCCGGGCCACTGATGGGCCACTGATGGGCCACTGATGGGCCACTTCCGGGCCTCTTCCGGGCCTCTTCCTGGCCACTTCCGGGCCACTTCCGGGCCACTTCCGGGCCACTTCCGGGCCACTTCCGGGCCACTTCCGGGCCTCTTCCGGGCCACTGATGGGCCACTTCCGCGCCTTTTCCGGGCCTCTTTCGGGCCACTTCCGGGCCACTTCCGGGCCACTTCCGGGCCACTTCCCGGCCACTTCCGGGCCACTTCCGGGCCTCTTCCGGGCCACTGATGGGCCACTTCCGGGCCTTTTCCGGGCCTCTTCCGGGCCACTTCCGGGCCACTTCCGGGCCACTTCCGGGCCACTTCTGGGCCACTTCCGGGCCACTTCCGGGCCACTTCCGGGCCACTTCCGAGCCACTTCCGGGCCACTTCCGGGCCACTTCCTGGCCACTTCCGGGCCACTTCCGGGCATCTTCCTGGCCACTTCCGGGCCACTTCCGGGCCACTTCCGGGCCACTTCCGGGCCACTTCCGGGCCTCTTCCGGGCCACTGATGGGCCACTTCCGCGCCTTTTCCGGGCCTCTTTCGGGCCACTTCCGGGCCACTTCCGGGCCACTTCCGGGCCACTTCCGGGCCACTTCCGGGCCACTTCTGGGCCACTTCCGGGCCACTTCCGGGCCACTTCCGGGCCACTTCCGAGCCACTTCCGGGCCACTTCCGGGCCACTTCCTGGCCACTTCCGGGCCACTTCCGGGCCTCTTCCGGGCCACTGATGGGCCACTTCTGGGCCTTTTCCGGGCCTCTTCCGGGCCACTTCCGGGCCACTTCCGGGCCACTTCCGGGCCACTTCCGGGCCACTTCCGGGCCACTTCCGGGCCACTTCCGGGCCACTTCCGGGCCTCTTCCGGGCCACTGATGGGCCACTTCCGGGCTTTTTCCGGGCCACTTCCGGGCCACTTTCGGGCCACTTCCGGGCCACTTCCGGGCCACTTCCGGGCCACTTCCGGGCCACTTCCGGGCCACTTCCGGGCCTCTTCCGGGCCACTGATGGGCCACTTCCGGGCCTTTTCCGGGCCTTTTCCGGGCCTCTTCCGGGCCACTTCGGGACACTTCCGGGCCACTTCCAGGCCACTTCCGGGCCACTTCCGGGCCACATCCGGGCCACTTCCGGGGTTCCGTTTAAACACAACCCTTAAACGCCCACCATTGAAACACAACCTTTAAACGCCAACCCTTTAAACACCTTTAAACACCTCCAACCCTTAAACGCTAACCCTTTAAACACAACCTTTAAACGCCAACCCTTTAAACACCACCAACCCTTTAAACGCCCACCATTTAAAAACAACCTTTTAAACGCCAACAGTTTAATACCACCAACCCTTAAGCGCCAACCCTTGAAACAAAACCCTTAAACGCCAAAAGTTCAAACACCAACAACCCTTAAACGCGCACCATTTAAACACATCCTTCCGGGCCACTTCAGGGCCACTTCCGGGCCACATCCGGGCCACTTACAGGGTTCCGTTTAAACACAACCCTTAAACGCTAACCTTTAAATACAACCTTTAAACGCCAACCGTTTAAACACCACCAACCCTTAATCGCCAACCCTTTAAACACAACCTTTAAACGCCAACCGTTTAAACTCCACCAACCCTTAAATGACAACCCTTTAAACACAACCCTTAAATGCCAACTCTTAATGGTTGCGTTTAAATGGTTGCCGTTTAAGGCTTGTGTTTAAATGGTTGGCGTTTAAAGGTTGTGTTTAAAGGGTTGGCGTTTAAGGGTTGATGGTGTTTTAACGGTTGGCGTTCAAAGGTTGTGTTTAAAGGGTTGGCGTTTAAGGGTTGGCGGTGTTTAAACGGTTGGCGTTCAAAGGTTGTGTTTAAAGGGTTGGCGTTTAAGGGTTGATGGTGTTTTAACGGTTGGCGTTCAAAGGTTGTGTTTAAAGGGTTGGCATTTAAGGGTTGGTGGTGTTTTAACGGTTGGCGTTTAAAGGTTGTGTTTAAAGGGTTGGCGTTTAGGGGTTGGAGGTGTTTAAAGGGTTGGCGTTTAAAGGTTGTGTTAAAAGGGTTGGCGTTTAAGGGTAAGGTGGTCTTTAAACGGTTGGAGTTTAAAGGTTGTGTTTAAAGGGTTGGCGTTTAAGGGTTGGCGGTGTTTAAACGGTTGTCGTTTAAAGGTCGTGTTTAAAGGGTTTGCGTTTAAGGGTTGTTGGCGTTTGAACGTTCGGCGTTTATAGGCTGTGTTTAAAGGGTTGGCGTTTAAGGTTGGTGGTGTTTAAACGGTTGACGTTTAAAGTTTGTGTTTAAAGGGTTGGCGTTTAAGGGTTGATGGTGTTTTAACGGTTGGCGTTCAAAGGTTGTGTTTAAAGGGTTGGCGTTTAAGGGTTGGTGGTGTTTTAACGGTTGGCGTTTAAAGGTTGTGTTTACAGGGTTGGCGTTTAAGGGTTGGTGGTGTTTTAACGGTTGGCGTTCAAAGGTTGTGTTTAAAGGGTTGGCATTTAAGGGTTGGTGGTCTTTAAACGGTTGGAGTTTAAAGGTTGTGTTTAAAGGGTTGGCGTTTAAGGGTTGGCGGTGTTTAAACGGTTGTCGTTTAAAGGTCGTGTTTAAAGGGTTGGCGTTTAAGGGTTGGTGGCGTTTGAACGTTCGGCGTTTATAGGTTGTGTTTAAAGGGTTGGCGTTTAAGGGTTGGTGGTGTTTAAACGGTTGACGTTTAAAGTTTGTGTTTCAAGGGTTGGCGTTTAAGGGTTGGTGGTGTTTAAAAGGTTGGCGTTTAAAGGTTGTGTTTAAAGGGTTTGCGTTTAAGGGTTGTTGGCGTTTAAACGTTTGGCGTTTAAAGGTTGTGTTTAAAGGGTTGGCGTTTAAGGGTTGATGGTGTTTTAACGGTTGGCGTTCAAAGGTTGTGTTTAAAGGGTTGGCGTTTAAGGGTTGGTGGTGTTTTAACGGTTGGCGTTTAAAGGTTGTGTTTACAGGGTTGGCGTTTAAGGGTTGGTGGTCTTTAAACGGTTGGCGTTTAAAGGTTGTGTTTAAAGCGTTGGCGTTTGAGGGTTGGTGGTGTTTAAACGGTTGGCGTTCAAAGGTTGTATTTAAAGGGTTGGCGTTTAAGGGTTGGCGGTGTTTAAACGGTTGGCGTTCAAAGGTTGTGTTTAAAGGGTTGGCGTTTAAGGGATGATGGTGTTTTAACGGTTGGCGTTTAAAGGTTGTGTTTAAAGGGTTGGCGTTTAGGGGTTGGAGGTGTTTAAAGGGTTGGCGTTTAAAGGTTGTGTTAAAAGGGTTGGCGTTTAAGGGTTGGTGGTCTTTAAACGGTTGGAGTTTAAAGGTTGTTTTTAAAGGGTTGGCGTTTAAGGGTTGGCGGTGTTTAAACGGTTGTCGTTTAAAGGTCGTGTTTAAAGGGTTGGCGTTTAAGGGTTGGTGGCGTTTGAACGTTTGGCGTTTATAGGTTGTGTTTAAAGGGTTGTCGTTTAAGGGTTGGTGGTGTTTAAACGGTTGACGTTTAAAGTTTGTGTTTCAAGGGTTGGCGTTTAAGGGTTGGTGGTGTTTAAAAGGTTGGCGTTTAAATGTGTGTTTAAATGGTGGGCGTTTAAGGGTTGGTGGTGTTTAAACGGTTGGCGTTTAAAGGTTGTGTTTAAAGGGTTTGCGTTTAAGGGTTGTTGGCGTTTAAACGTTTGGCGTTTAAAGGTTGTGTTTAAAGGGTTGGCGTTTAAGGGTTGGTGGTGTTTAAACGGTTGGCGTTCAAAGGTTGTGTTTAAAGGGTTTGCGTTTAAGGGTTGTTGGCGTTTAAACGTTTGGCGTTTAAAGGTTGTGTTTAAAGGGTTGGCGTTTAAGGGTTGGTTGTGTTTAAACGGTTGGCGTTCAAAGGTTGTGTTTAAAGGGTTGGCGTTTAAGGGTTGATGGTGTTTTAACGGTTGGCGTTCAAAGGTTGTGTTTAAAGGGTTGGCGTTTAAGGGTTGGTGGTGTTTTAACGGTTGGCGTTTAAAGGTTGTGTTTACAGGGTTGGCGTTTAAGGGTTGGTGGTCTTTAAACGGTTGGCGTTTAAAGGTTGTGTTTAAAGGGTTGGCGTTTGAGGGTTGGTGGTGTTTAAACGGTTGGAGTTTAAAGGTTGTGTTTAAAGGGTTGGCGTTTAAGGGTTGGCGGTGTTTAAACGGTTGGCGTTCAAAGGTTGTGTTTAAAGGGTTGTCGTTTAAGGGTTGATGGTGTTTTAACGGTTGGCGTTCAAAGGTTGTGCTTAAAGGGTTGGCATTTAAGGGTTGGTGGTGTTTTAACGGTTGGCGTTTAAAGGTTGTGTTTAAAGGGTTGGCGTTTAAGGGTTGGTGGTGTTTAAACGGTTGGCGTTCAAAGGTTGTGTTTAAAGGGTTTGCGTTTAAGGGTTGTTGGCGTTTAAACGTTTGGCGTTTAAAGGTTGTGTTTAAAGGGTTGGCGTTTAAGGGTTGGTGGTGTTTAAACGGTTGGCGTTCAAAGGTTGTGTTTAAAGGGTTGGCGTTTAAGGGTTGATGGTGTTTTAACGGTTGGCGTTCAAAGGTTGTGTTTAAAGGGTTGGCGTTTAAGGGTTGGTGGTGTTTTAACGGTTGGCGTTTAAAGGTTGTGTTTACAGGGTTGGCGTTTAAGGGTTGGTGGTCTTTAAACGGTTGGCGTTTAAAGGTTGTGTTTAAAGGGTTGGCGTTTGAGGGTTGGTGGTGTTTAAACGGTTGGAGTTTAAAGGTTGTGTTTAAAGGGTTGGCGTTTAAGGGTTGGCGGTGTTTAAACGGTTGGCGTTTAAAGGTTGTGTTTAAAGGGTTGGCGTTTAAGGGTTGATGGTGTTTTAACGGTTGGCGTTTAAAGGTTGTGTTTAAAGGGTTGGCGTTTAAGGGTTGGTGGTCTTTAAACGGTTGGAGTTTAAAGGTTGTGTTTAAAGGGTTGTCGTTTAAGGGTTGGCGGTGTTTAAACGGTTGTCGTTTAAAGGTTGTGTTTAAAGGGTTTGCGTTTAAGGGTTGTTGGCGTTTAAACGTTTGGCGTTTAAAGGTTGTGTTTAAAGGGTTGGCGTTTAAGGGTTGGTGGTGTTTAAACGGTTGGCGTTTAAAGTTTGTGTTTAAAGGGTTGGCGTTTAAGGGTTGATGGTGTTTTAACGGTTGGCGTTTAAATGTGTGTTTAAATGGTGGGCGTTTAAGGGTTGGTGGTGTTTTAACGGTTGGCGTTTAAAGGTTGTGTTTACAGGGTTGGCGTTTAAGGGTTGGTGGTCTTTAAACGGTTGGCGTTTAAAGGTTGTGTTTAAAGGGTTGGCGTTTGAGGGTTGGTGGTGTTTAAACGGTTGGAGTTTAAAGGTTGTGTTTAAAGGGTTGGCATTTAAGGGTTGGTGGTGTTTTAACGGTTGGCGTTTAAAGGTTGTGTTTAAAGGGTTGGCGTTTAAGGATTGGAGGTTTTTAAAGGGTTGGCGTTTAAAGGTTGTGTTTAAAGGGTTGGCGTTTAAGGGTTGGTGGTCTTTAAACGGTTGGAGTTTAAAGGTTGTGTTTAAAGGGTTGTCGTTTAAGGGTTGGCGGTGTTTAAACGGTTGTCGTTTAAAGGTCGTGTTTAAAGGGTTGGCGTTTAAGGGTTGGTGGCTTTTGAACGTTTGGCGTTTATAGGTTGTGTTTAAAGGGTTGGCGTTTAAGGGTTGGTGGTGTTTAAACGGTTGGCGTTTAAAGTTTGTGTTTCAAGGGTTGGCGTTTAAGGGTTGGTGGTGTTTAAAAGGTTGGCGTTTAAATGTGTGTTTAAATGGTGGGCGTTTAAGGGTTGGTGGTGTTTAAACGGTTGGCGTTTAAAGGTGTGTTTAAATGGTGGGCGTTTAAGGGTTGTGTTAAATGGACCAGAAGTGGCCCGGAAGTGGCCCGGAAGTGGCCTGGAAGTGGCCCGGAAGTGGCCCGGAGGTGGCCCGGAAGTGGCCCGGAAGTGGCCCGGAAGTTGCCCGGAAGTGGCCCGGAAGTGGCCCGGAAGTGTCCCGGAAGTTGCCCGGAAGTGGCCCGGAAGTGGCCCGGAAGTGGCCCGGAAGTGGCCCCGGAAGTGGCCCGGAAGTGGCCCGGAAGTGGCCCGGAAGTAGCCCGGAAGAAGCCCGGAAGTAGCCCGGAAGTAGCCCGGAAGTAGCCCGGAAGTAGCCCGGAAGTAGCCCGGTTGTAACCCGGAGGTAGCCCGGATGTAGCCCGGAGGTAGCCCGGTGGTAGCCCGGAAGTAGCCCGGAAGTAGCCCGGAAGTAGCCCGGAAGTGGCCCGGAAGTGGCCCGGAAGTGGCCCGGAAGTGGCCCGGAAGTGGCCCGGAAGTGGCCCGGAAGTGGCCCGGAAGTGGGCTGGAATTGGCCCGGAAGTGGCCCGGAAGTGGCCCGGAAGTTGCCCGGAAGTGGCCCGGAAGTGGCCCGGAAGTGGCCCGGAAGTGGCCCGGAAGTGGCCTGGAAGTGGCCCGGAAGTGGCCCGGAAGTGGCCCGGAAGTGGGCTGGAAGTGGCCCGGAAGTAGCCCGGTTGTAGCCCGGAGGTAGCCCGGATGTAGCCCGGAGGTAGCCCGGTGGTAGCCCGGAAGTAGCCCGGAAGTGGCCCGGAAGTGGCCCGGAAGTGGCCCGGAAGCGGCCCGGAAGTGGCCCGGAAGTGGCCCGGAAGTGGCCCGGAAGTGGCCCGGAAGTGGCCCGGAGGGGTAGCCCGGTGGTAGCCCGGAAGTTGCCCGGAAGTTGCCCGGAAGTAGCCCGGAAGTGGCCCGGAAGTGGCCCGGAAGTGGCCCGGAAGTGGCCCGGAAGTTGCCCGGAAGCGGCCCGGAAGAGGCCCGGAAGTAGCCCGGAAGAAGCCCGGAAGTAGCCCGGAAGTAGCCCGGAAGTAGCCCGGTTGTATCCCGGAGGTAGCCCGGATGTAGCCCGGAAGTAGCCCGGAAGTAGCCCGGAAGTAGCCCGAAAGTGGCCCGGAAGTGGCCCGGAAGTGGCCTGGAACTGGCCCGGAAGTGGCCCGGAAGTGGCCCGGAAGTGGCCCGGAAGTAGCCCAGAAGTAGCCCGGAAGTAGCCCGGAAGTAGCCCGGAAGTGGCCCGGAAGTGGCCCGGAAGTGGCCCGGAAATGGCCCGGAAGTGGCCCGGAAGTGGCCCGGAAGTGGCCCGGAAGTGGCCCTGGAAGTGGCCCAAAAGTGGCCCGGAAGTGGGCCGGAAGTGGCCCGGAAGTGGCCCGGAAGTGGCCCGGAAGTGGCCCGGAGGTAGCCCGGTGGTAGCCCGGAAGTAGCCCGGAAGTTGCCCGGAAGTAGCCCGGAAGTGGCCCGGAAGTGGCCCCCAAATCACGTTTTTGCCCCCAAATCACGTTTTTGCCCCCAAATCACGTTTTTGCCCAAAAATCACGTGTTTGCCCCCAAATCACGTTTTTGCCCACAAATCACGTTTTTGCCCCCAAATCACGTTTTTGCCCCCAAATCACGTTTTTGCCCCCAAATCACGTTTTTGCCCCCAAATCACGTTTTTGCCCCCAAATCACGTTTTTGCCCCCAAATCACGTTTTTACCCCCAAATCACGTTTTTGCCCCCAAATCACGTTTTTGCTTCCAAATCACGTTTTTGCCCCCAAATCACGTTTTTGCCCCCAAATCACGTTTTTGCTTCCAAATCACGTTTTTGCCTCCAAATCACGTTTTTGCTTCCAAATCACGTTTTTGCCCCCAAATCACGTTTTTGCCCCAAATCACGTTCTTGCACAAAAATCACGTTTTTGACCCCAATCACGTTTTTGCCCCCAAATCACGTTTTTGCCCCCAAATCACGTTTTTGCCCCCAAATCACGTTTTTGCCCCCAAATCACGTTTTGGCCCCAAATCACGTTTTTGCCCAAAAATCACGTTTTTGCCCAAAAATCACGTTTTGCCCCCAAATCACGTTTTTGCCCAAAAATCACGTTTTTGCCCAAAAAATCACGTTTTTGCCCCCAAATCACGTTTTTGCCCCCAAATCACGTTTTTGCCCAAAAATCACGTTTTTGCCCAAAACTCACGTTTTTGGCCCCAAATCACGTTTTTGCCCAAAACTCACGTTTTAGGCCCCAAATCACGTTTTTGCCCCCAAATCACGTATTTGCCCCCAAATCACGTTTTTGCCCCCAAATCACGTTTTTGCCCCCAAATCACGTTTTTGCCTCCAAATCACGTTTTTGCCCCCAAATCACGTTTTTGCCCCCGAATCACGTTTTTGCCCCCAAATCACGTTTTTGCCCCCAAATCACGTTTTTGCCCAAAAATCACGTTTTTGCCCCCAAATCACGTTTTTGCCCCCAAATCACGTTTTTGCCCAAAAATCACGTTTTTGCCCAAAAATCTAGTTTTTGGCCCCAAATCACGTTTTTGCCCAAAAATCACGTTTTTGCCCCCAAATCACGTTTTTGCCCCCAAATCACGTTTTTGCCCCCAAATCACGTTTTTACCCCCAAATCACGTTTTTGCCCCCAAATCACGTTTTTGCTTCCAAATCACGTTTTTGCCCCCAAATCACGTTTTTGCCCCCAAATCACGTTTTTGGCCCCAAATCACGTTTTTGCCCAAAAATCACGTTTTTGCCCAAAAATCACGTTTTTGCCCCCAAATCACGTATTTGCCCCCAAATCACGTTTTTGCCCCCAAATCACGTTTTTGCCCCCAAATCACGTTTTTGCCTCCAAATCACGTTTTTGGCCCCAAATCACGTTTTTGCCCAAAAATCACGTTTTTGCCCAAAAATCACGTTTTTGCCCCCAAATCACGTTTTTGGCCCCAAATCACGTTTTTGCCCAAAAATCACGTTTTTGCCCAAAAATCACGTTTTTGCCCCCAAATCACGTATTTGCCCCCAAATCACGTTTTTGCCCCCAAATCACGTTTTTACCCCCAAATCACGTTTTTGCCCCCAAATCACGTTTTTGCTTCCAAATCACGTTTTTGCCCCCAAATCACGTTTTTGCCCCCAAATCACGTTTTTGGCCCCAAATCACGTTTTTGCCCAAAAATCACGTTTTTGCCCAAAAATCACGTTTTTGCCCCCAAATCACGTTTTTGCCCCCAAATCACGTTTTTGCCCCCAAATCACGTTTTTACCCCCAAATCACGTTTTTGCCCCCAAATCACGTTTTTGCTTCCAAATCACGTTTTTGCCCCCAAATCACGTTTTTGCCCCCAAATCACGTTTTTGGCCCCAAATCACGTTTTTGCCCAAAAATCACGTTTTTGCCCAAAAATCACGTTTTTGCCCCCAAATCACGTATTTGCCCCCAAATCACGTTTTTGCCCCCAAATCACGTTTTTGCCCCCAAATCACGTTTTTGCCTCCAAATCACGTTTTTGGCTCCAAATCACGTTTTTGCCCAAAAATCTAGTTTTTGGCCCCAAATCACGTTTTTGCCCAAAAATCACGTTTTTGCCCCCAAATCACGTTTTTGCCCCCAAATCACGTTTTTGCCCCCAAATCACGTTTTTACCCCCAAATCACGTTTTTGCCCCCAAATCACGTTTTTGCTTCCAAATCACGTTTTTGCCCCCAAATCACGTTTTTGCCCCCAAATCACGTTTTTGGCCCCAAATCACGTTTTTGCCCAAAAATCACGTTTTTGCCCAAAAATCACGTTTTTGCCCCCAAATCACGTATTTGCCCCCAAATCACGTTTTTGCCCCCAAATCACGTTTTTGCCCCCAAATCACGTTTTTGCCTCCAAATCACGTTTTTGGCCCCAAATCACGTTTTTGCCCAAAAATCACGTTTTTGCCCAAAAATCACGTTTTTGCCCCCAAATCACGTTTTTGGCCCCAAATCACGTTTTTGCCCAAAAATCACGTTTTTGCCCAAAAATCACGTTTTTGCCCCCAAATCACGTATTTGCCCCCAAATCACGTTTTTGCCCCCCAAATCACGTTTTTGCCCCCAAATCACGTTTTTTGCCTCCAAATCACGTTTTTGCCCCAAATCACGTTTTTGCCCCCGAATCACGTTTTGACCCAATCACGTTTTTGCCCCCAAATCATGTTTTTGCACCCAATCACGTTTTTGCCCCCAAATCACGTTTTTGCCCCCAAATCACGTTTTGGCCCCAAATCACGTTTTTGCGCAAAAATCACGTTTTTGCCCAAAAATCACGTTTTTTGCCCCCAAATCACGTTTTTGCCCAAAAATCACGTTTTTGCCCCCAAATCACGTTTTTGCCCAAAAATCACGTTTTTGCCCAAAAATCACGTTTTTGCCCCCAAATCACGTTTTTGCCCCCAAATCACGTTTTTGCCCAAAAATCACGTTTTTGCCCAAAACTCACGTTTTTGGCCCCAATCACGTTTTTGCCCAAAACTCACGTTTTTGGCCCCAAATCACGTTTTTGCCCCCAAATCACGTATTTGCCCCAAATCACGTTTTTGCCCCCAAATCACGTTTTTGCCCCCAAATCACGTTTTTGCCTCCAAATCACGTTTTTGCCCCCAAATCACGTTTTTGCCCCCGAATCACGTTTTTGCCTCCAAATCACGTTTTTGCCCCAAATCACGTTTTTTGCCCCCGAATCACGTTTTTGCCCCCAAATCACGTTTTTGCCCCCAAATCACGTTTTTGCCCAAAAATCACGTTTTTGCCCCCAAATCACGTTTTTGCCCCCAAATCACGTTTTTGCCCAAAAATCACGTTTTTGCCCAAAAATCTAGTTTTTTGGCCCCAAATCACGTTTTTGCCCAAAAATCACGTTTTTTGCCCCCAAAATCACGTTTTTGCCCCCAAATCACGTTTTTGCCCCCAAATCACGTTTTTACCCCCAAATCACGTTTTTGCCCCCAAATCACGTTTTTGCTTCCAAATCACGTTTTTGCCCCCAAATCACGTTTTTGCCCCCAAATCACGTTTTTGCTTCCAAATCACGTTTTTGCCCCAAATCACGTTTTTGCTTCCAAATCACGTTTTTGCCCCCAAATCACGTTTTGCCCCCAAATCACGTTTTTGGCCCCAAATCACGTTTTTGCCCAAAAATCACGTTTTTGCCCAAAAATCACGTTTTTGCCCCAAATCACGTTTTTGCACAAAAATCACGTTTTTGCCCCCAAATCACGTTTTTGCCCCCAAATCACGTTTTTGCCTCCAAATCACGTTTTTGCCCCCAAATCACGTTTTTGCCCCCGAATCGTTTTTGCCCCCAAATCACGTTTTTGCCCCCAAATCACGTTTTTGCCCAAAAATCACGTTTTTGCCCCCAAATCACGTTTTTGCCCCCAAATCACGTTTTTGCCCAAAAATCACGTTTTTGCCCAAAAATCCAGTTTTTGGCCCCAAATCACTTTTTTGCCCAAAAATCACGTTTTTGCCCCCAAATCACGTTTTTGCCCCCCAAATCACGTTTTTGCCCCCAAATCACGTTTTTACCCCCAAATCACGTTTTTGCCCCCAAATCACGTTTTTGCTTCCAAATCACGTTTTTGCCCCCAAATCACGTTTTTGCCCCCAAATCACGTTTTTGCTTCCAAATCACGTTTTTGCCCCCAAATCACGTTTTTGCCCCCAAATCACGTTTTTGGCCCCAAATCACGTTTTTGCCCAAAAAACACGTTTTTGCCCAAAAATCACGTTTTTCGCCCCAAATCACGTTTTTGCACAAAAATCACGTTTTTGGCCAAAAATCCAGTTTTTGGCCCCAAATCACGTTTTTGCCCCCAAATCACGTTTTTGCCCCCAAATCACGTTTTTGGCCCCAAATCACGTTTTTGCCCAAAAATCACGTTTTTGCCCCCAAATCACGTTTTTGCCCAAAAATCACGTTTTTGGCCCCAAATCACGTTTTTGCCCAAAAATCACACGTTTTTCGCCCCAAATCACGTTCTTGCACAAAAATCACTTTTTTGACCCCAATCACGTTTTTGCCCCCAAATCATGTTTTTGCCCCCAAATCACGTTTTTGCCCCCAAATCACGTTTTTGCCCCCAAATCACGTTTTTGGCCCCAAATCACGTTTTTGCCCAAAAATCACGTTTTTGCCCAAAAATCACGTTTTTTGCTTCCAAATCACGTTTTTTGCCCCCAAATCACGTTTTTGCCCCCAAATCACGTTTTTACCCCCAAATCACGTTTTTGCCCCCAAATCACGTTTTTGCTTCCAAATCACGTTTTTGCCCCCAAATCACGTTTTTGCCCCCAAATCACGTTTTTGCTTCCAAATCACGTTTTTGCCCCCAAATCACGTTTTTGCCCCCAAATCACGTTTTTGGCCCCAAATCACGTTTTTGCCCAAAAAACACGTTTTTGCCCAAAAATCACGTTTTTCGCCCCAAATCACGTTTTTGCACAAAAATCACGTTTTTGGCCAAAAATCCCAGTTTTTGGCCCCAAATCACGTTTTTGCCCCCAAATCACGTTTTTGCCCCCAAATCACGTTTTTGGCCCCAAATCACGTTTTTGCCCAAAAATCACGTTTTTGCCCCCAAATCACGTTTTTGCCCAAAAATCACGTTTTTGGCCCCAAATCACGTTTTTGCCCAAAAATCACGTTTTTTCCGCCCCAAATCACGTTCTTGCACAAAAATCACGTTTTTGACCCCAATCACGTTTTTTGCCCCCAAATCATGTTTTTGCCCCCAAATCACGTTTTTGCCCCCAAATCACGTTTTTGCCCCCAAATCACGTTTTTGGCCCCAAATCACGTTTTTGCCCAAAAATCACGTTTTTGCCCAAAAATCACGTTTTTGCCCCCAAATCACGTTTTTGCCCAAAAATCACGTTTTTGCCCCCAAATCACGTTTTTGCCCAAAAATCACGTTTTTGCCCAAAAATCACGTTTTTGCCCCCAAATCACGTTTTTGCCCCCAAATCACGTTTTTGCCCAAAAATCACGTTTTTGCCCAAAACTCACGTTTTTGGCCCCAAATCACGTTTTTGCCCAAAACTCACGTTTTTGGCCCCAAATCACGTTTTTGCCCCCAAATCACGTATTTGCCCCCAAATCACGTTTTTGCCCCCCAAATCACGTTTTTGCCCCCAAATCACGTTTTTGCCTCCAAATCACGTTTTTGCCCCCAAATCACGTTTTTGCCCCCGAATCACGGTTTTGCCCCCAAATCACGTTTTTGCCCCCAAATCACGTTTTTGCCCAAAAATCACGTTTTTGCCCCCAAATCACGTTTTTGCCCCCAAATCACGTTTTTGCCCAAAAATCACGTTTTTGCCCAAAAATCACGTTTTTGCCCAAAAAGCACGTTTTTGCCCAAAAAATCACGTTTTTGCCCCCAAATCACGTTTTTGCCCCCAAATCACGTTTTTACCCCCAAATCACGTTTTTGCCCCCAAATCACGTTTTTACCCCCAAATCACGTTTTTGCCCCCAAATCACGTTTTTGCCCCCAAATCACGTTTTTGCTTCCAAATCACGTTTTTGCTTCCAAATCACGTTTTTGGCCCCAAATCACGTTTTTGCCCAAAAAACACGTTTTTGCCCAAAAATCACGTTTTTGGCCCCAAATCACGTTTTTGCCCCCCAAATCACGTTTTTGCCCCCAAATCACGTTTTTGGCCCCAAATCACGTTCTTGCCCAAAAATCACGTTTTTGCCCCAAATCACGTTTTTGCCCAAAAATCACGTTTTTGGCCCCCAAATCATGTTTTTGCCCCCAAATCACGTTTTTGCCCAAAAATCACGTTTTTGCCCAAAAATCCAGTTTTTGGCCCCAAATCACGTTTTTGCCCAAAAATCACGTTTTTGCCCCCAAATCACGTTTTTGCCCCCAAATCACGTTTTTACCCCCAAATCACGTTTTTGCCCCCAAATCACGTTTTTGCTTCCAAATCACGTTTTTGCCCCAAATCACGTTTTTGCCCCAAATCACGTTTTTGCTTCCAAATCACGTTTTTGCCTCCAAATCACGTTTTTGCTTCCAAATCACGTTTTTGCCCCCAAATCACGTTTTTGCCCCCAAATCACGTTTTTGGCCCAAAAATCACGTTTTTGCCCAAAAATCACGTTTTTGCCCCAAAAATCACGTTTTTGCCCAAAAATCACGTTTTTGCCCCCAAATCACGTTTTTGCCCAAAAATCACGTTTTTGCCCAAAAAATCACGTTTTTGCCCAAAAATCACGTTTTTTTCCCCCAAATCACGTTTTTGCCCCCAAATCACGTTTTTGCCCCCGAATCACGTTTTTGCCCCCAAATCACGTTTTTGCCCCCAAATCACGTTTTTGCCCAAAAATCACGTTTTTGCCCCCAAATCACGTTTTTGCCCCCAAATCACGTTTTTGCCCAAAAATCACGTATTTGCCCAAACATCCAGTTTTTGGCCCCCAAATCACGTTTTTGCCCAAAAATCACGTTTTTGCCCCCAAATCACGTTTTTGCCCCCAAATCACGTTTTTGCCCCCAAATCACGTTTTTACCCCCAAATCACGTTTTTGCCCCCAAATCACGTTTTTGCCCCCAAATCACGTTTTTGCTTCCAAATCACGTTTTTGCTTCCAAATCACGTTTTTGGCCCCAAATCACGTTTTTGCCCAAAAAACACGTTTTTGCCCAAAAATCACGTTTTTGGCCCCAAATCACGTTTTTGCCCCCAAATCACGTTTTTGCCCCCAAATCACGTTTTTGGCCCCAAATCACGTTCTTGCCCAAAAATCACGTTTTTGCCCCAAATCACGTTTTTGCCCAAAAATCACGTTTTTGGCCCCAAATCATGTTTTTGCCCCCAAATCACGTTTTTGCCCAAAAATCACGTTTTTGCCCAAAAATCACGTTTTTGCCCAAAAAGCACGTTTTTGCCCAAAAATCACGTTTTTGCCCAAAAATCACGTTTTTGGCCAAAAATCACGTTTTTGGCCCCCAAATCAGGGTTTTGCCCAAAAATCACGTTTTTGCCCAAAAATCACGTTTTTGCCCAAAAATCACGTTTTTGCCCAAAAATCACGTTTTCGGCCCCAAATCACGTTTTTGCCCAAAAATCACGTTTTTGTACAAAAAATCACGTTTTTGGCAAAAAATCACGTTTTTGGCCCCAAATCACGTTTTTGCCCAAAAATCACGTTTTTGCCCAAAAATCACGTTTTGGCCCAAAAATCACGTTTTTTGCCCAAAAATCACGTTTTCCGGCCCCAAATCACGTTTTTGCCCAAAAATCACGTTTTTGTACAAAAATCACGTTTTTGGCCAAAAATCACGTTTTTGACCCCAAATCACGTTTTTGCCCAAAAATCACGTTTTTGCCCCCAAATCACGTTTTTGCCCCCAAATCACGTTTTTGCCCAAAAATCACGTTTTTGCCCAAAAATCCAGTTTTGGCCCCAAATCACGTTTTTGCCCAAAAATCACGTTTTTGCCCCCAAATCACGTTTTGCCCCCAAATCACGTTTTTTGCCCCCAAATCACGTTTTTACCCCCAAATCACGTTTTTGCCCCCAAATCACGTTTTTGCTTCCAAATCACGTTTTTGCCCCCAAATCACGTTTTTTGCCCCCAAATCACGTTTTTGCTTCCAAATCACGTTTTTGCCTCCAAATCACGTTTTTGCTTCCAAATCACGTTTTTGCCCCCAAATCACGTTTTTGCCCCCAAATCACGTTTTTGGCCCAAAAAATCACGTTTTTGCCCCAAAAATCACGTTTTTGCCCAAAAATCACGTTTTTGCCCAAAAATCACGTTTTTGCCCCCAAATCACGTTTTTGCCCAAAAATCACGTTTTTGCCCAAAAATCACGTTTTTGCCCAAAAATCACGTTTTTTCCCCCAAATCACGTTTTTGCCCCCAAATCACGTTTTTGCCCCCGAATCACGTTTTTGCCCCCAAATCACGTTTTTGCCCCCAAATCACGTTTTTGCCCAAAAATCACGTTTTTGCCCCCAAAATCACGTTTTTGCCCCCAAATCACGTTTTTGCCCAAAAATCACGTATTTGCCCAAACATCCAGTTTTTGGCCCCAAATCACGTTTTGCCCAAAAATCACGTTTTTGCCCCCAAATCACGTTTTTGCCCCCCAAATCACGTTTTTGCCCCCAAATCACGTTTTTACCCCCAAATCACGTTTTTGCCCCCAAATCACTTTTGCCCCCAAATCACGTTTTTGCTTCCAAATCACGTTTTTGCTTCCAAATCACGTTTTTGGCCCCAAATCACGTTTTTGCCCCAAAAAACACGTTTTGCCCAAAAATCACGTTTTTGGCCCCAAATCACGTTTTTGCCCCCAAATCACGTTTTTGCCCCCAAATCACGTTTTTGGCCCCAAATCACGTTCTTGCCCAAAAATCACGTTTTTGCCCCAAATCACGTTTTTGCCCAATAATCACGTTTTTGGCCCCAAATCATGTTTTTGCCCCCAAATCACGTTTTTGCCCAAAAATCACGTTTTTGCCCAAAAATCACGTTTTTGCCCAAAAAGCACGTTTTTGCCCAAAAATCACGTTTTTTGCCCAAAAATCACGTTTTTGGCCAAAAATCACGTTTTTGGCCCCAAATCAGGGTTTTGCCCAAAAATCACGTTTTTGCCCAAAAATCACGTTTTTGCCCAAAAATCACGTTTTTGCCCAAAAATCACGTTTTCGGCCCCAAATCACGTTTTTGCCCAAAAATCACGTTTTTGTACAAAAATCACGTTTTTGGCAAAAATCACGTTTTTGGCCCCAATCACGTTTTTGCCCAAAAATCACGTTTTTGCCCCAAAAATCACGTTTTGGCCCAAAAATTACGTTTTTGCCCAAAAATCACGTTTTCGGCCCCAAATCACGTTTTTGCCCAAAAATCACGTTTTTGTACAAAAATCACGTTTTTGGCCAAAAATCACGTTTTTGGCCCCAAATCACGTTTTTGCCCAAAAATCACGTTTTTGCCCAAAAATCACGTTTTTGCCCAAAAATCACGTTTTTGCCCAAAAATCACGTTTTTGCCCAAAAATCACGTTTTTGCCCAAAAATCACGTTTTTGCCCAAAAATCACGTTTTTGCCCAAAAATCACGTTTTTGCCCAAAAATCACGTTTTTGCCCAAAAATCACGTTTTTGCCCAAAAATCACGTTTTTGCCCAAAAATCAGGTTTTTGGCCCCAAATCAGGTTTTTGCCCAAAAATCACGTTTTTGCCCAAAAAATCACGTTTTTGCCCAAAAAATCACGTTTTTGGCCCCAAATCAGGTTTTTGCCCAAAAATCACGTTTTTGCCCAAAAAATCACGTTTTTGCCCAAAATCACGTTTTTGGCCCCAAATCACGTTTTTGCCCAAAAATCACGTTTTTGCCCAAAAATCACGTTTTTGCCCAAAAATCACGTTTTTGCCCAAAAATCACGTTTTTGCCCAAAAATCACGTTTTTGCCCAAAAATCACGTTTTTGCCCAAAAATCACGTTTTTGCCCAAAAATCACGTTTTTGCCCAAAAATCACGTTTTTGGCCCCCAAATCAGGTTTTTGCCCAAAAATCACGTTTTTGCCCAAAAATCACGTTTTTGCCCAAAAATCACGTTTTTGGCCCCAAATCAGGTTTTTGCCCAAAAATCACGTTTTTGCCCAAAAATCACGTTTTTGCCCAAAAATCACGTTTTTGCCCAAAAATCACGTTTTTGGCCCCAAATCACGTTTTTGGCCCCAAATCACGTTTTTGCCCAAAAATCACGTTTTGCCCAAAAATCACGTTTTTGCCCAAAAATCACGTTTTTGGCCAAAAATCACGTTTTTGGCCCCCAAATCAGGTTTTTGCCCAAAAATCAGGTTTTTGCCCAAAAATCACGTTTTTGCCCAAAAATCACGTTTTTGCCCAAAAATCACGTTTTTGGCCCCAAATCAGGGTTTTGCCCAAAAATCACGTTTTTGCCCAAAAATCACGTTTTTGCCCAAAAATCACGTTTTTGCCCAAAAATCACGTTTTCGGCCCCAAATCACGTTTTTGCCCAAAAATCACGTTTTTGCCCAAAAATCACGTTTTTGCCCCAAAAATCACGTTTTTGCCCAAAATCACGTTTTTGCCCAAAAATCACGTTTTTGCCCAAAAATCACGTTTTTGGCCCCAAATCAGGTTTTTGCCCAAAAATCACGTTTTTGCCCAAAAATCACGTTTTTGCCCAAAAATCACGTTTTTGCCCAAAAATCACGTTTTTGGCCCCAAATCAGGTTTTTGCCCAAAAATCACGTTTTTGCCCAAAAATCACGTTTTTGCCCAAAAATCACGTTTTTGGCCCCAAATCAGGTTTTTGCCCAAAAATCACGTTTTTGCCCAAAAATCACGTTTTTGCCCAAAAATTACGTTTTTGCCCAAAAATCACGTTTTTGGCCCCAATCACGTTTTTGGCCCCAAATCACGTTTTTGCCCAAAAATCACGTTTTTGCCCAAAAATCACGTTTTTGCCCAAAAATCACGTTTTTGCCCAAAAATCACGTTTTTGCCCAAAAATCACGTTTTTGCCCAAAAATCACGTTTTTGCCCAAAAATCACGTTTTTGCCCAAAAAATCACGTTTTTGGCCCCAAATCATGTTTTTGGCCCCAAATCACGTTTTTGCCCAAAAATCACGTTTTTTGCCCAAAAATCACGTTTTTGCCCAAAAATCACGTGTTTGCCCAAAAATCACGTTTTTGCCCAAAAATCACGTTTTTTGCCCAAAAATCACTTTTTTGGCCCCAAATCACGTTTTTGCCCAAAAATCACGTTTTTGACCAAAAATCACGTTTTTGGCCAAAAACCACGTTTTTTGCCCCAAATCACGTTTTTGCCCAAAAATCACGTTTTTGCCCAAAAATCACGTTTTTGCCCAAAAATCACGTTTTTCGGCCCCAAATCACGTTTTTGCCCAAAAATCACGTTTTTGTACAAAAATCACGTTTTTGGCCAAAAATCACGTTTTTGGCCCCAAATCACGTTTTTGCCCAAAAATCACGTTTTTGCCCAAAAATCACGTTTTTGCCCAAAAATCACGTTTTTGCCCAAAAATCACGTTTTTGCCCAAAAATCACGTTTTTGCCCAAAAATCACGTTTTTGCCCAAAAATCACGTTTTTGCCCAAAAATCACGTTTTTGCCCAAAAATCACGTTTTTGGCCCCAAATCAGGTTATTGCCCAAAAATCACGTTTTTGCCCAAAAATCACGTTTTTGCCCAAAAATCACGTTTTTGGCCCTAAATCAGGTTTTTGCCCAAAAATCACGTTTTTGCCCAAAAATCACGTTTTTGCCCAAAAATCACGTTTTTGGCCCCAAATCAGGTTTTTGCCCAAAAATCACGTTTTTGCCCAAAAATCACGTTTTTGCCCAAAAATCACGTTTTTGGCCAAAAATCACGTTTTTGGCCCCAAATCAGGTTTTTGCCCAAAAATCAGGTTTTTGCCCAAAAATCACGTTTTTGCCCAAAAATCACGTTTTTGCCCAAAAATCACGTTTTTGGCCCCAAATCACGTTTTTGGCCCCAAATCACGTTTTTGCCCAAAAATCACGTTTTTGCCCAAAAATCACGTTTTTGCCCAAAAATCACGTTTTTGGCCCCAAATCAGGTTTTTGCCCAAAAATCAGGTTTTTGCCCAAAAATCACGTTTTTGCCCAAAAATCACGTTTTTGCCCAAAAATCACGTTTTTGCCCAAAAATCACGTTTTTGCCCAAAAATCACGTTTTTGGCCCCAAATCACGTTTTTGCCCAAAAATCACGTTTTTGGCCCCAAATCATGTTTTTGGCCCCAAATCACGTTTTTGCCCAAAAATCACGTTTTTGCCCAAAAATCACGTTTTTGGCCCCAAATCAGGGTTTTGCCCCAAAAATCACGTTTTTGCCCAAAAATCACGTTTTTGCCCAAAAATCACGTTTTTGCCCAAAAATCACGTTTTTGGCCCCAAATCAGGTTTTTGCCCAAAAATCACGTTTTTGCCCAAAAATCACGTTTTTGCCCAAAAATCACGTTTTTGGCCCCAAATCAGGTTTTTGCCCAAAAATCACGTTTTTGCCCAAAAATCACGTTTTTGCCCAAAAATCACGTTTTTGGCCCCAAATCACGTTTTTGGCCCCAAATCACGTTTTTGCCCAAAAATCACGTTTTTGCCCAAAAATCACGTTTTTGGCCAAAAATCACGTTTTTGGCCCCAAATCAGGTTTTTGCCCAAAAATCAGGTTTTTGCCCAAAAATCACGTTTTTGCCCAAAAATCACGTTTTTGGCCCCAAATCAAGGGTTTTGCCCAAAAATCACGTTTTTGCCCAAAAATCACGTTTTTGCCCAAAAATCACGTTTTTGCCCAAAAATCACGTTTTCGGCCCCCAAATCACGTTTTTGCCCAAAAATCACGTTTTTGCCCAAAAATCACGTTTTTGCCCAAAAATCACGTTTTTGCCCAAAAATCACGTTTTTGCCCAAAAAATCACGTTTTTGCCCAAAAATCACGTTTTTGCCCCAAAAATCACGTTTTTGCCCCAAAAATCACGTTTTTGGCCCCAAATCAGGTTTTTGCCCAAAAATCACGTTTTTGCCCAAAAATCACGTTTTTGCCCAAAAATCACGTTTTTGGCCCCAAATCAGGTTATTGCCCAAAAATCACGTTTTTGCCCAAAAATCACGTTTTTGCCCAAAAATCACGTTTTTGCCCAAAAGTCACGTTTTTGCCCAAAAATCACGTTTTTGGCCCCCAAATCACGTTTTTGGCCCCAAATCACGTTTTTGCCCAAAAATCACGTTTTTGCCCAAAAATCACGTTTTTGGCCAAAAATCACGTTTTTGGCCCCAAATCAGGTTTTTTGCCCAAAAATCAGGTTTTTGCCCAAAAATCACGTTTTTGCCCAAAAATCACGTTTTTGCCCAAAAATCACGTTTTTGCCCAAAAATCACGTTTTTGCCCAAAAATCACGTTTGTTGCCCCAAATCACGTTTTTGCCCAAAAATCACGTTTTTGGCCCCAAATCATGTTTTTGGCCCCAAATCACGTTTTTGTACAAAAAATCACGTTTTTGCCCAAAAATCACGTTTTTGCCCAAAAATCACGTTTTTGCCCAAAAATCACGTTTGTTGCCCCAAATCACGTTTTTGCCCAAAAATCACGTTTTTGCCCAAAAAATCACGTTTTTGGCCCCAAATCAGGGTTTTGCCCAAAAATCACGTTTTGCCCAAAAATCACGTTTTTGCCCAAAAATCACGTTTTTGCCCAAAAATCACGTTTTCGGCCCCAAATCACGTTTTTGCCCAAAAATCACGTTTTTGCCCAAAAATCACGTTTTTGCCCAAAAATCACGTTTTTGCCCAAAAATCACGTTTTTGCCCAAAAAGCACGTTTTTTGCCCAAAAATCACGTTTTTGCCCAAAAATCACGTTTTTGGCCCAAAAATCACGTTTTTGGCCCCAAATCAGGTTTTTGCCCAAAAATCACGTTTTTGCCCAAAAATCACGTTTTTGCCCAAAAATCACGTTTTTGCCCAAAAATCACGTTTTTGGCCCCAAATCAGGTTTTTGCCCAAAAATCACGTTTTTGCCCAAAAATCACGTTTTTGCCCAAAAATCACGTTTTTGCCCAAAAATCACGTTTTTGGCCCCAAATCAGGTTTTTGCCCAAAAATCACGTTTTTGGCCCAAAAATCACGTTTTTGCCCAAAAATCACGTTTTTGGCCAAAAATCACGTTTTTTGGCCCCAAAATCACGTTTTTGCCCAAAATCAGGTTTTGCCCAAAAATCACGTTTTTGCCCCAAAAATCACGTTTTTGCCCAAAAATCACGTTTTTTGGCCCCAAATCACGTTTTTGGCCCCAAATCACGTTTTTGCCCAAAAATCACGTTTTTGCCCCAAAAATCACGTTTTTGCCCAAAATCACGTTTTGGCCCCAAATCAGGTTTTTGCCCAAAAATCACGGTTTTTGCCCAAAAATCACGTTTTTGCCCAAAAATCACGTTTTTGCCCAAAAATCACGTTTTTGCCCAAAAATCACGTTTTTGCCCCAAAAATCACGTTTTTGGCCCCAAAATCACGTTTTTGCCCAAAAATCACGTTTTTGGCCCCAAATCATGTTTTTGGCCCACAAATCACGTTTTTGCCCAAAAATCACGTTTTTGCCCAAAAATCACGTTTTTGGCCCAAAATCAGGTTTTGCCCAAAAATCACGTTTTTGCCCAAAAATCACGTTTTTTGCCCAAAAATCACGTTTTTGCCCAAAAATCACGTTTTTGGCCCCAAATCAGGTTTTTGCCCAAAAATCACGTTTTTGCCCAAAAATCACGTTTTTGCCCAAAAATCACGTTTTTGGCCCCAAATCAGGTTTTTGCCCAAAAATCACGTTTTTGCCCAAAAATCACGTTTTTTGCCACCCTCCCCAAAAATCA